>NC_081833.1:3547500-4797500 GCF_030867095.1 Alligator mississippiensis | reverse complement strand
CCTGTACAGTCCTAGTGCAGTCAAGGGACTTAGCTAGGGTCACCCGGGAGGTCAGTGGCAGAGCTGAGCAAATCTTATGTCTCTTGCTAAACGCATCCTGCTTCTGAGTGATCACGTGTGTCCTGTTGTAACTTTGGCATTGCCTTTATTCTTGAGTCGTTTGCTATGTAAAGTGACCCGATTGGTAAAAATCCCCCTCACCAGGAATTTATTTTTGTGGCATTTGCTAATTGGGAGGGTTGAGAAGGGCAAAAAACAATGACTAGAGGCATTGTGGTGGTTCTCACTCGCTGTAGCATGCGACGATGAGTCCTGCCATTAGAAAGGTCTTGGGCAGAATTGGGTGAAGGTTCTCTAAGAAGCTGCCTTCAGTGATTGTGGTTAAAAGCAGCCCCTAACACACTAGATGGCCCAAAAGACTTCGTGTTCACGGGGAATCAGTTGCCAGCGAGTCACTTTGGAACAGAGCGAGCCAAAACGTGGCCGCGCCACAAGCAAGGAAGTGGTTTGGCTTGAAATGGAGCCCTCTTCTCGGCCCTACCTTTGCATCATGGTATGCAGTGTTTAGTTATTAAAAACAGTCATCCATCAGTGTGTCACTTTTATCTAGTCATGTCCAAATGAATATGGACTTGACTGGGAGCACAGCTGTTTTGCTTTACCCTCTCTGATCTGCGCTGCATCGCTTTCAGAACATGCAAGGGGGGGGAGCTTGTAGGAGGGGAATGATTAGATGAGCTTCAGCTGGTTTTTTTCCCCCTGTTTGAATGGCCCTCTTTCATCAGGATATGTTAGAACAAGTGCTTTTTCAAGCCAGAATATCAGTGGAAGACACGACGTTCTGTAAAAGTCATCCAGTTCCTGGGTAGCATCAACAGATGAGATTTCTCTGCTCCTCGTAGAATATACAGTCCACCCTTTTTTTTACCCCCTTCTTTTTTAAATTTTTTTTTAAGGCTTTAGAAGCAAAAGGATGTGAGTTGAACAGTGGGTTATGAATCTTTTTGGTTTTACTGACTTCTGCCTATGTCTGGGGCCCGCACAATGCTTCTGCCGTTCAAAGACATCCAGGACAGCTTAGTACGTATCATTTGTTTTCATTCTGCTGCCGAACGTTGCTTCTTAGGACATCGGCAGCGCAAGTCGGGGCGCAGCGGGGCAGGGTTTGCTGGGTAATGTTGGGCGTTTTTTTTAGAAAAAAAGTCATTGAAATTTCTATGAAACCTCTGCGTCCCGTGGTGATGAGCTGTGGAAATGCAACTTTGCTGCTATCACGAGAGAGGTGTGATTGAGAGAGGTCCAGCGTGGAAGCGGGTTGGAATATCCTGCTTTGCTGTTGTCGGTTTTGTTCCATTCGCCGCATGCTGGGACGTGCACGAGGTGATAGAAAGAAAAAACATCTCTTGCAGGAAGCCAGCAGGGTATGTATTTGGGCCAGCACTGGGCTGCGTCCCTGCTTGAGCTCCTAAAGTATGAGCTGCCACAAAGGGGCACTTTGATCTGCCAGCGTATTAAATCCATGCGTCACCATTTTGGAAACCCACTAAAGAAAAGGATGGTGTGGGGACCGCAGAGTGCATGGTGGTGGGGAGACGCATCCCATCTGCTTGGGAGAGGGCTGCCTTTTGTGAGGTCAGTGATGCAGTTTGGGAAATGAGTATGGCTTTTTTTTGTGTGTGTGTCTTGATTTCAGCAAGTCCTTTGACTTCCTGCCGTTGTTTTCTTCCAGTCATTTTGTGATGGTCGTCTGTTTGCCGTGACTGCGGTCTGGTCCCAAGTTGGGGGATCCTGGCAAACATTGGACAATGCAGAATTCTCCTTTCCTTCTAACCGGGAATGCTCTTCTTCAGCATAAAAGGGTCACTATTAGTAAAACCAGAGGGAGATCGCAGAGGAGACAACCTGCCAAACCTAGGGTTGCTGGTGACGTAGCGAGAGAGTTTTGTCTTCGATCAGTTTATTCATTTATTTTTATTGCAAATCGAGATTTCTGCCAGTTTTTCATTGGGTGGAAAAGAATATCTGGTGTCTGTTTCCTGTTTTCCAAAGAGAAACTTAAAAGATCCATTTCCCAAATTTTTCAAGATCAGGCTACTGCTAACTATTGGGTTTTTCTTCTGCCCAAAAAGAAGGCTAGGATTAAAGTTAGGCATAGGATTATTAAAGGGGAACCGTATCAGATATCGGCTCCCAGAGTGTCCTTGCGGTGGAGGTGTTCATGGGAGCAACCGTGTTTTCATACAACCCTTTCATTGTTTTACTTTCCCGTTGGCGTGGCAGAGCCAATGTGGGTATGGGAGAACAATCTGGATTCATTATCCTTGGCAGTTAATGAGATTAGCCAAATTAATGATCTGCAGCACCCAAATGAATGACCCCGAATTAATGATCTGCAGCGTTGGGGCACACGCAGAGCTTTCCAACCAACTTTTTGTCCCTAGTGGAGCAAGCAAATGTGCTTCACGTTGCTCGGAGAGTAAATGTAACCCTGTTTCAGGCCTTTTCCTGAGTGCAGCCATGCTCGAAGGATCTTACTCTTCTCATAACCATGAGCTTTGGACACCTGCTAGAACAGGAGATAACTTTCACATTGATCCAAAGCCCAGATCTAAATGCTACTGGATTTTTCTTGGGGAAGCCTTACACTCAGTGGAAAGAGAGACGCCCTCAGAGAGGGGACCCTGAAATGTCATGTCTCCCACTAGGAAGTTCTCGGACAGAACGGACTTCCTACCAAAGTAAAATGCAGGGAGAAACCAGCCAAAAAAAAAAAGGGCTTGGGAGCTTCAGCTTCCATGTGGCTGATTCTGCAGCAGGAATAACTCCCCCTGGTCACATTTGCTGCATGCATCATTTGTGCTTAGCAGACAATTGCTATTAAATAAAGATGAAAAGCCTCGGTTCGGAAGTACGGGGTGAGGGGAGGATAAATTTGGGTCTAAAATGAGGCACCTCCCTTGTCCTGGGCATCACTTGATGTCTCGGGCTCTGTAAGAAATGCAGGGTCAGCAGGAGCTGTGCTAACCAAAATGGAGCTTAGCTGACGCGGATTTGGAGCGTTGTGGGAAATGCTAACTTTAGCAGTGGACACCGACACAATGGCAAACACTCCCCGGCGCATCCCGATACCCTGTCATTAGATCGGAGCTGACTCTTGCTGTAACACCATACTTTTTTCAGCTTTTCCTCTGTATTGCTGTCAGCCTCATGGGAACACGTGTTGCGCACAGTGGGGCCTGCCCTGCTGTCGGCAGAAGCTTTAAAGGGTGACGGGCGGAGGTTTGATGGGAACCAGAGAGGCTTTCCTTCCGTGCGAGTTGGTTTTACCTTACGGTTTCGCAGGAGTTGCATTCGTGATGCACGACTTTCCATTCAAAAGGATGCTTCCCCCTCTCTTGCCTCTGAAATGCGACTGTTCCTTGCGTTTCCTTGCCTTTCCATCGCTAAGAAACCTGGGCACCAGGAATTGCTAAAGGAAATGAGATGGGTCAGCACCTAGCAGGGGAAGTGATCTCAACGGTCTGAAGTTTCTCAGATGGCTGGGGTTGTATTTTTTAAGTTGAATTCGATAGCACAGTGATGGAAAGTGACTTCCATCCCTGACACTTCATGCAGAGAAAGCCCGGGGCGACCAGGCGTAGTGACCGGTTGGCACATTTGCATCGTTCTCCACCTTCTTCATTTATTTATTTTTTTTTTAAGCATTCACAGCTTGCTAGGAAGCAATATCTGACTCTGAAAGTCTGCAAACCCACATCCGGTTTGGGCCTTTCTACTGCAAACATCTCCGACCCCGTAAGTGTTTGGCTGCTGATGTTCTTGGTGTTGATTTCCTGTGTCTCTTTTTTTGTTGTTTTCCAGCCTAAGCGAGAGCTTTTTCATGGTGAAAGGGGCGGCGCTTTTCTTACAACAAGGGAACAGCTCACAAGGCCAGCGGAGTCTGCAGCACCTTCACAAGCATGCAGGTGGTTGATCGAGTCTCGCACACCGCATTACCGTCTTCTGTTCCTTCCCTCACGCCGTCCACGGTGACAGGCGAATAGCCCGAGCGAGGAGGGGCATGACCTGCTGTAGTCACTGGAGTGGGTCCACGTGTCAGCTGCTGAGTAAAAGCAGATTTGCAACCCACTTAGCTTGGAGTAGGCTGAACTGGAGCGTGAGTGTCGTGTCCTCACGTCAACTCCTGGAGTCTCTGGGAATTGTCACTCCCTGGAGTAGTAAATGGGCCGTCTGTGCACGTCTGAGCAAGCAGCACAGTGGTCTTCAGCAGACGGGAATCTGCTGAGCGCCCAGAGCTGCTCTCCATGCTTTCTGCTTTTGAAGAACTGCCTCTTCATTTCCATGTCTGTGATTTGTAACTACACCCCCTTCACCTTCTTCCCTTTCCGCAGAGGGCAAAAAGGGGAAGCCCCTACACTTCACAGCGCTTGAAAATGTGCTTGTCCCCAGTTTGATGGCGCTGGTTCAGCAAGGCATTTGAGGACGTGCTTGATTTTTAAGCATGTGTGTAGCCCAGCTGAAATCAACCCACGGCTTAAAGTTAAGCAACGTGCCTTGCTGAATCAGGGCCTACCGTTGAAATCATACTGAGGTTTTTGAGGACCAGGTAAGAGGTTTTGTCCCATCCGCACACCTTATTTGAAATAAAGGGGCGGTTTTGTTTAAAAAGTAACTTTCAGGCAGACCTGTTAATTGTCCTGCTATTAGCTTGGGATAGGGGAACCATCTGTAAAGACTTCTAGATATAATCATTTTATCTTTAATATTAATAGCAGATATAGACTGTGTGTGACAGAGAGACTGCACCATGTATGTGCAATAAAACAAAAATACCCCCGCAGAAATCACATCCCTGCTCCTCTTCTGTGGAGTTGTCCACTGTAGTTATTGTCACCTGGGAATTGGAGAGAAAAAGAAGCCAGTTTTGATCATGGCCATTTGAAATTAAAACTATTGACTAGATTGTTGTGACTGGAGAATCGGGGTGGTGTAGGGGCAGCTGGAGAGGAGGGGGAGCTCAGGGTAGAGTGATGTGACCCTATTGAGAGCTCCCAGTTCATTTCTGGCTGAAAAGGGGCCTGGCCAGCAGTTACCAGAAGAGAATCCATGTTCTTCTGTGTTCGCTGTCTTTGCTATTTAACCAGCTCAAGCCATGGGAGGTGATTAATAAGTGCGGGGTGCAGGGCAGCAGAATGGAAGGTCTGTGCATAGAAGACCCAGTCCCCAAGTGAATCGTGGGAATCGCACCATGTTGAATGGAACCGAGGAGCCGCCTTTGCCTATGAGTGTGCTGCCCTCAGCGCGCGATGCCTGCGGACTCAGAAAGCTAGCATTCACCAGAGGCTCTGACTCAGTGGTCCTCAACCTCAAGGTCCTTAGGAAATGCCAGTTCTTAGCTTTCTCTTGGTTTCTGATTGCAGAAAAATAATGGAGTGCTTCTTCTGCTGCAGAGAGCTCAGAAAGACCGCAACAGGGCAGAATGGTTTTGACGCTATGAATTCCTGTTGGAAAACTCTGGGTTTATCATGTTTGCACGCCTAACAGTGCTAACATTGCATGACACCCCGTAGCACCCTAGAAAGGATCTCAAGGCACCCCAGGGTGCTGGTTGAGAATCACTGCTCCAGCTAATCCAGCCAATCTCTCAGCTTCATAGGAAGGCAGCTCCTCTCTCTTGCAATTTAGCAAAGGGGGGAAATGAAATCAAAAGCCCATCTCCATGGTGTTTATTCAGTGGAGACTAGGCAAATGCCTGGTTAGCCCTGAGTGAGACAACTAATGCAAAGGAGAAGAGAACAGAGCAGCTTCAAGCAGCTGTAGCGTGAAGCAGGATGTAGTGCTCCCAGCTCAGGAATAATTGCCGAAATCTGGAAACCGACAAAGAGCAGTTACCAAAAGAACAAAAAAGGAATCCGAAACGTAGGTCATTTTTTACTTTTTGCCCAGTCTCTTGTAAGATTTAGGTCATTGCAGCCCTGCACAAACTAGAACACACCCTGGTTTCTTGTCATCTCCAGCTTGGCCATGAAAGGCGCCAGCGTGGTTGTCGTAACAACACCGTTTGTGCACTGATCCCACTAAGATGTGCAAAAGAGCGCCCCATGCTTTTATAGCTTCTGCTGCCGCTGGTTTTGGAGTAAGGGTTTCTTGGAGGCAGAGAATAAAAAATCCAGGGTATATTGAGGGAAGGAGCATGTGGGAAAGGCACAGTGTGGTACTGTGTGTCTGCTGCTTAGTAAACACTCCAGAGCACAAAGAGCATATTTGAAAGCCAAGCCTGGCTTTTCTCTGTTTGTCAGCAATTTCCCATGCCCAGCAAACATCCTACGGGAGGCATTGTGCCTTGTGTGGAAAGTGAGGCATGTGTTAGCAGGTTATTGGACATGGGCTGGTTTTGCATCGACATTCACAACTTGTTGCCTTTACTTCTGTAGATCCCAAGCCAGCGGTTGGAGGAGAAGCCTTGCATATTTAGGCTGAAGTGCTCTCACCACCTTAACTGCATCTAGTTCACTCATGGGAAACTGCTGGGTGCCCAGGCAGGGACAGTGGCCTGAATGACATCAGTGGGCTAGAACCCATGGGCATGCGTGAAGTTTGCAAGTTCGATTTATTTTTTGGGGCTCCAAATCTTTCAGCAATTTTTTTAAATTGGGGAAATTCTCCTTTCCACCCCAAGCTCCAGGCACACTGCCAGGTCTTCTGCTCACAGTCCTTCCTTCATGTTAGGCGCACGGTGGTGTAATTATGAGAGAGACTCATCATTATAATGGGAGCCTTTGTGTGTTTGGCACCTGCTAAATGCAGAGAAACAGCCATACCTTTATCCAGGGAGTGCAATTCCATTGTCATCTCAAGGATTTTCTGAGACTACAGGGTTTCAGTGACTTTCCATATAGTCACTACCTAGAGAAATTAGGTTTCTGTGGAAGTCAGGAGGATGCATAGAATACAGTGCATTAAGCAAAGATTGTCTTTTAATGGTTTCCTTTTGGTCTCTGCAGGTGACTTGCCCCAGCACCTCCAGGTGATGATCAACCTTCTTCGCTGTGAGGACAGAATCAAACTGGTGAGAGGAGCTGCCATTTGTGCCTGTCTTTCAGCCAGCAGAGTTTGAGATGGCTCCAGAAAGCAATGCCATAGAAAAGCAGGGCAGGAAGGGTGTTCAGGAGGTCATCTAGACCAGTGCTCTGCTCCAGCCAGGATCTTCCATGTCTAAATCATCCCAGAGTTTGTCTAACCTGCTCTTAGCAACATCCAGCGATGGAGATTCTGCAGCCACTCTAGATTAATTCCATCCTCAGGCTTATAGAGATTTTCCTTATATCTAACCAAGGTCTCCCTCATTGCAGTTTAAGCCCAATGCTTCCAGATTGTTGAAGCCATCCTCATTGACAGGCCCAACAGGGCCGTGTTTCTTTCCTAAAGAAGGCAAAAGAACAGATATTTTAACATATAGCTGTCTTGGTGAGCTAACCAGGCAGTCACCAATTTGCAGAGGGTGTAACATGTCACCTCAGGAGGGAAAGGCCACAGGAATGACCCCAATAAAGGTCACTGTGTCTTGTAAGGATCATAAAAAGAAGAGATGGAAGAGGTTTCCTAGCACTGCACTGCATCCCAGTCCAGGACAACCCAAGTGCTTTTGTCAGCTTGCTGAGTTCAATTGTTGTTCAGAAAAACCCTCCATTGTACCTTCCGCTCTCACTTGAGCTTGTAATCAGCTCTTGAAAATGAGGTGGGCCACCTAGACAACTCACTCTTCCATTGCACCCTTCCTCTCCTGGTCAGGTCTTGGCTAAACTGCCAGTCTGTCTGGTGAAAGGAAAGGCAGGAGCCATGTCGGCCTGCAGGTTTGACACAAGCGTCATAGGGCCTTGGAGCAGAGCTGCCAAGCAAATAACAGTCGCAGCAACTCTCCAGAGCTGTGTTGTCTTCTTCTAGGCCGTGCGTTTGGAAAGCGTGTGGACAGACCGTGTCAGGTACATGGTGGTCGTGTACAGCAGCGGGCGACAAGACACAGAGGAAAACATTTTACTGGGCGTGGACTTCTCCAGCAAGGAGAGGTACGTCTGCGAAGGTGTCTTGCACCCGGCCGTCATTTTAACAAGACACACTGTAGGTGATACGATCTCCCAGTCTGGGTGAAGGGCAGGAGCTGGAGCTGTCTGGAAATGGAGCTTTGGTTTGACAGCATTGTGTTTTTCCAGGAATTCCTTCCTCCTGAATCAGGATGTTGTCATAGTCATAGATGTTAGGGTCGGAAGGGACCTCAATAGATCGTCAAGTCTGACCCCCTGCATAAGCAGGAAAGAGTGCTGGGTCTAGATGACCCCAGCTAGATGCCTATCTAACCTCCTCTTGAAGACCCCCAGGGTAGGGGAGAGCACCACCTCCCTTGGGAGCCCGTTCCAGACCTTGGCCACTCGAACTGTGAAGAAGTTCTTCCTAATGTCCAATCTAAATCTGCTCTCTGCTAGCTTGTGGCCATTATTTCTTGTAACCCCCAGGGGCGCCTTGGTGAATAAATCCCCACCAATTCCCTTCTGTGCCCCCGTGATGAACTTATAGGCAGCTACAAGGTCGCCTCTCAACCTTCTCTTGCGGAGGCTGAAAAGGTCCAGTTTCGCTAGTCTCTCCTCGTAGGGCTTGGTCTGCAGGCCCTTGACCATACGAGTTGCCCTTCGCTGTACCCTCTCCAGGTTATCCACATCCTTCTTGAAGTGTGGCGCCCAGAATTGCACGCAGTACTCCAACTGTGGTCTGACCAGCGCCCGATAGAGGGGAAGTATCACCTCCCTGGACCTATTCGTCATGCATCTGCTGATGCACGATAAAGTGCCATTGGCTTTCCTGATGGCTTCGTCACACTGCCGGCTCATGTTCATCTTGGAGTCCACTAGGACTCCAAGATCCCTTTCCACCTCTGTGCCACCCAGCAGGTCATTCCCTAGGCTGTAGGTGTGCTGGACATTTTTCCTCCCTAGGTGCAGCACTTTGCATTTCTCCTTGTTGAACTGCATCCTGTTGTTTTCTGCCCACTTGTCCAACCTGTCCAGGTCTGCCTGCAGCTGTTCCCTGCCCTCCGGCGTGTCCACTTCTCCCCATAGCTTTGTGTCATCTGCAAACTTGGACAGAGTACATTTCACTCCCATGTCCAAGTTGCTGATAAAGACATTAAAGAGTATCGGTCCAAGGACCGAACCCTGCGGGACCCCACTGCCCACACCCTTCCAGGTCGAAACCAACCCATCCACCACGACTCTTTGGGTGCGACCCTCTAGCCAATTCGCCACCCACCGGACTGTGCAGTCATCCAAGTCACAGCCTCTTAACTTGTTCACCAGTATGGGGTGGGATACCGTATCGAAGGCCTTCCTGAAGTCCAGGTATACGACATCCACCCCTCCTCCTGTGTCCAGGCGTTTCGTAACCTGGTCATAGAAAGAGACTAGGTTGGTCAGGCACGATCTGCCCGCCACAAACCCATGCTGGTTTCCCCTCAGCATAATTTGTCCTGCCGGGCTCTCACAAATGTGAGCCTTGATAATTTTTTCAAATACTTTACCAAGGATGGAGGTGAGACTGACTGGCCTATAGTTGCCCGGGTCCTCCTTCCTCCCCTTCTTGAAAATGGGGACCACATTAGCCCTTTTCCAGTCCTCCGGGACTTGGCTCGTGCGCCACGAGCATTCGAATATTCCCGCCAGTGGCTCTGCAATGACGTCGGCCAGTGCCTTCAGCACCCTCGGATGGAGCCCAAAATATGGGAATGATATTATGCAGTTCCTCTAGAAAGTACTCGGTATTCTAAAAGTCCCATACGCATGTTATGACCCAGAACCACCGTCATTATCCTGATTTCAGAGAGGAAGAAACAGAGACAGAGAAGTTACTTGCTGAAGGACATGTGGGCAGTGTGATAGACTTCCAGGTTCCCATTTTATACCTCTGCCTTGCTTCACCTGATGCTGTTTAAGAAACAGGCAAAACCTGGGCGGATTTTTAAAGCAACTTTCTTTTTTTCCTCTATTAAATTGGAACATATTTTTCTGTGCTGTGAATGGAGATGGCATATAGTCTTAGGAGGGACTGATGCCACTATAATGTGTGATAGGATAACATTTCCTTTGGTAGCAAGGCACGGCCAGTGAGATTACTCTAAAGATTTTTTTCTCATTGGCTTTGAGCTAGTGCTGCCCAAAAGGGGAGGAAAGCTCCGAATCCAAAACAAGTGTATGGAGCATTCATCTGTGCGGCGGCCAGCCCGGGAGTGTTTGCTGCAGCTTACGGTTTTGAAATAATGGCTTCTGGTAGTTACTAGTTGAAAACCATCAGGGCAGATGCACCAGAGAAGCCCTGAGGTGATGGTAGGGTATTTTCTATCACCATGAACCCCATAATACTTCGTTTTAGTGAATTAAAGAAATACGTAATGTAAAAACCACCATCTATCAGTATTGGCAGCTAGGGAGCCCGTGGTCCTTTGCTGAGGCCAGAATGGCAGTCTGAGGTTGTAACCATTTTGGCTGCTAAGCATTTGTTCCTGGCCCGGCGCTGTTTCTATTTATTCCCTTTTCCATCCATTTAATACAAAACACTTTCTTCCAAGAAAGCTCTGATGTGCATGTTATCCACATGGTTGTTAAAATTGGCCTCTTGTTGCTTTTGATCTCTCATATCAATGAGGATATGGCTGAAAGAAAGAAAAAAAAAATCGAATTCTTTGCAAACTGGCTACAGCAGCAAACATGCTAATTTCCTTTAAAAGTTTAATATCTTGGCAGCTTAATTATTTACTAGTTGAAAGCAACTGGCCCACATTACAGTCTAGTTTTCTTGCCAGATTTCTCCTTGCAGATTCAAGCGGTGGGTTTTTTTTGGGTTGAGTAAACTCGTAAAACCCTTTTTAACCCCTTCCACCAGCTCAAGTGAAATGCAGTCCTTTCAAAGGTCTTTCCCGGCCTCTTTAGGGAGGCAGGTTTGGATGGTCTGTGACCTGCCAAGGTTTTTTTGGCTGACCTTGGTGAGTTGGAGTCCTCTGTGTCCATATTGCTGGGACCTGGTGGGCAGGAGTATCTGCTGCGTGTGTGTCCCAAGCTGCATGGGAATTATCCCAGGGGAAGGGAATGAAGGTGAAGCCCCAGGTGACTCT
The DNA here is from genome assembly GCF_030867095.1 of Alligator mississippiensis. Taxonomy (NCBI): domain Eukaryota; kingdom Metazoa; phylum Chordata; order Crocodylia; family Alligatoridae; genus Alligator; species Alligator mississippiensis. Next base: position 4,786,345 of record NC_081833.1, on the reverse strand, counting down.
TCCCTGGGGTACAATGGCCCCTAGCGAGCAAGCTTTGTTTGGGGTGTGGGGGGAAGAGGTAGAATTTGTCATTCTCTTGCTTTCCCAAAGTCGCTGCATAGAACAGCAGACCTTGGGCATGTCACTCCCTATGGCGTTGCAAGGAGCCAAGATGCTGCACTTGCAGTGGCTAGCCTGGGAGGTGAGATTTTTAAAGGAGGGTAAAGAAGATCCGTAATCTGCTGGCTGCTAGCTGGGGGTATGTCATTGTTGTGGCTTGGGGTCATATTCCTGATAACCACAGCACCAGTTTCTCTCCTTTTCTCTGGCAGTAAAAGCTGCACCATTGGGATGGTCCTGCGGCTGTGGAGTGATACCAAGATCCATCTTGATGGGGATGGGTAAGGAATGAAAGCGTGCGTTGCCTAGAAGGACAAATGTGGGTGTGAGGGAAAAGCAAGGCGTAGGAGCTGAGGCTAACCGGAGAGGGGGTAGGTTTGATTTATTCCTTGGTGTATCAGAGGACTGTTCTAAGAGTGTGCCTCATTTCCAAGGTTAGTACAGACTGCAATTCTTCTGCCTCCATCCATTTAATTAATCATTTGCTTTTGGATCCTGGCGCCCTCATGCTGTCAGATTGAATGTGTTATATCTTCTTAATGGTTCTGTAAAGAAAACCGATCTGTTGTAGTTCAGTTCCGTGCACTGCATGTGCAAGGCCTCCCTCTTCCTTGACATTCTCGTTTGCAAGGAGGTTAAGGCCCACGTGAGAAAATCCGGCTGCGTAAATTCTGGTTGTGTTAACAGCCCCCACTGCCATTGGTACCTCTGCCTTCGTTCAGCTTTGCAATGCAGGTGCCGCTGGCTTCTTGTTGGCTGAATGCAGCTTCTGATGCAAAAAGGAGCATGGTGTGACTGATCTCTCTTCTCTCTCTATCAGTGGATTTAGCGTTAGCACTGCCGGGAGGATGCACATCTTCAAACCAGTTTCCGTGCAGGCCATGTGGTATGTACGCTGGCTTAGTTGTATTGGTAAAAGCATGAGATTGTCAGTTCTGCTAGTGAATTTTAACACCCCTTCCCCCCCACACACACACATTTTACAGTTTGTATAGACGTTAGCAAACACCTCTCAAGGTGCAGGGAAGGTGTCATTCTCCAGAAAGCCAAGGGTATTAGCAGGTCCCTGTACTGAAAGGTTTTTAATATGCATGCTGATTCATAACCAGACCATTTTCCCCATGATAGATGACATGCTTCTGTTGCAAGCAGATCTGTCCTCTCCAGCCTAAGCACTGAGGGAAATTACATGAATGAGATGGATCAGGATGAAAAGCAACTCAGAGGTGGAATTTGCCAGGTTGCAAACCCCTAGCTGCCTCTTCACATGGTTTTTTTGTAACTAGGTGAAGAAGACATCTAGTGCTCCATGTAGCCCATCTCATGGAATTGCCAGCGCCCTGCGTTCCTTCAGGGTCGCCCTGGACGTCCTGCTTTCTCGGAGCTTTCCATGCGGCCCCAATCAGCTTTGATTACATTGGCTGGGCTTCCATCCTCTCACCCACCCACATGCACAGATTCCAGAGCAGCCAGACCGGGCTGTTAGAGCAGCCACAGAATCCAGGGCTCCTGGGAACGCAGATTGCTTTTCATGGCAAGGACTTTAGAATAACTGACCAACACAGATGACACGTCTCATGTATTTCAATGCGTGCCATTTGCTGGCTGTGTCAGAGGTTTCGAAAATCCCACATCGTGTAGTAATCAGTGTGGAAAAGATGCGGATATGGAGAAAGGTATCATTTGAGGGGCTGTTTGGTACGCAAACAAAACCCTGGTTATTGCTACTTTTAAACTGTGCCCCTCCTGTTGGTAAACTCAGATGTGGTTGATGCGTTCACTGTAAAAATCCTCTTCTGAATCGAAGGCTTCTTTTTTTAACAAAAAAGGTTGGTGCTAGAATCGACAAAAACAAAACACCCAATGTGGGGTGTGCCGGGGGCCAGGATTGCTGTTAAATATGCCTTTCAGCTTCTTGGGAAAGGTGGTTTGAGATGTCCGCATTTTTCTGCTTTTTTGGATTTGGGGTTTCAAGCTAGCTAACCATTAAGCTGCAGCAGGAATGAAGCAGTGGCTAGGGCTGGTGCTGGTCTGTCACATGGGGTGAATTTCACCCTGTGCCCAAGCGGTTACCAAATGTGTGGGTTAGCGTTTGCGACTCCTCTGTCTGAGTTTGGAAGAGGAGAAGCCTTTGCTGTCCGGAAACACAACCAAGCACTAACAAATCGGTACGAAGTCCCCAGTGCAAATCTTCCATGCTTTTGGTTTCCACATTGTCCTGTTCGCCCATGACGTTCAGATCATACTCGTACAGCAGTCCAGGGACCTCAGGAGGGCCTTGAGGCATCCCTGATAAATGTTTGTCTAACCTGCACTTGCCAGCATCCAGTGGCAGAGAATCCACATCCGTCCTTGTTTTCCAAACTTGCAGGTCTGCGCTGCAGATCCTCCACAAAGCCTGCGAGGTGGCCCGGAGGTACAACTACTTCCCAGGCGGTATGGCCCTGGTCTGGGCCACGTACTACGAGAGCTGCATTGGCTCCGACCAGAGCTGCATCAATGAGTGGAACGCGATGCAGGACCTGGAGTCAACGCGCCCCGATTCCCCGGCGCTGTTTGTCGACATGTCAGTCCCGATTCTTCTCTTGAGCCTCTGCTTGTTGACGTTAGAAAACCTGTGTTTTGCCTTTCGTCTTCCAGCACTTTGGTTTCCTCTCTGTTCACAAGGGCCCTTCAGAATGCTCACCCCTTTTCCCCTGGCTGTTTCAGTTCATGCCATCCTCCTGCTCCCTTCTCCATAATTACAAGTGTCCTGTTACACAGAGGGAGCGCTGCCAAGGGCTTCTGTCCCAGCATAGTGCCTGTCTGAATGTCTCCTTTAATTTTCCTTTCCAGGCCAACTGAGAGGGAGAGGACAGAGCGGCTCATTAAAGCCAAACTCCGAAGTATCATGATGAGCAAAGACCTGGAAAATGTGACCTCCAAGGAAGTAAGGAACCCCCTACCCTGGGCTGTCCGGCAACAACCTGAGTGCTGTCAGAGTCCAGTGAAGGAGAGGTAGCTTTGTTGCAGGGCAAGTGCAGAGGACCGGGATTTAGGACCCTTGGGATCTGTATTCCCTGCTGTTCTTATCAGATTTGTGCCCTGTTCTGGGAGTCAACCACCCAGTGAGGTCTCAGAGTCTTTTGCAACAAGCAGTTGAAACCAGGAGTGCTGGGATACATGTATGAGCCTTCTGAGTTGCCCTTTAGTTGCTTGTTTGATGGGTGAAGCATTTGCATGCAACCAGGTGAGCTGGATTAAAGCTCTCTCAGATATGCAAGCACATGATGCAGTCACCCCCTTGATCTGCATTGTATATCCACGAGCTTGGCTTTTAAAGGGGAGGGGATGGGGGATAAAACTGCATGGGCAGCTCTTTTACAACTCAGAGAACTTGAAAACACCAAATTCTCTTTTCCTGTGATGCCACCACCTTTTCTTGTTTCTGATGGGTTTTGCTCTTGCTTCTTAGGGGCTAGTGCAGTGCTTGGGAGTTGAGCACAGTAGGGGATGTCTAAGTGTGTAAAAAGATGCAGTGTCGGTTGCACTGGGTTTTACACAAAGCTCTGAGTGAGCTAAATGTGGGGCCTAAAACATTGGAGGGCGACAGTTCAGTGAGGCTGTTGGTCTCGCAAAGCAATGATCTATCTCTGTGTCAGCCAGTCTCTCCCTATTCAGCCCCACGTGTAAAATGTATCAGTGCCCCCTTTTTCAAACACTGGTGAATGTTAAGCCCATTTAGGCCTTTGTGTAGGTGGTGGGTTCCTGTAGCCTAGATGGCATACTGTCATGTTCTGCCCTGCAGATCCGGAACGAGCTGGAGAAGCATATGAATTGCAACTTGAAGGAATTCAAGGAGTTTATAGATAACGAAATGCTGCTCATCCTGGGGCAGATGGACAAGCCCTCTCTGATTTTCGACCATCTGTACCTGGTAAGCAGCAGCATTCTGAGCTGTGCGTTGCAAACAGCTCGCGGGGGCTCAGGCAGGGTATTGTGTGATGCAAGGTGGGTTTTTTAATCAGTAGAGGACATAGAGCAGGGCACTGTCCAAGCACGCAGGTTATTTACTCTCAGACCCAATCAGTGTCACTGGTTTTTGCTTGCTGAATTGGGTGAAGCCGAAGGTGAGGCAGTGAGGAGGTCAAAGAGCCTTCCACTGGGTGCGGACTGCACAGAGAGTAAAGGCTGAACAGTGATGTATGCTGGAAGCCTAGGGTAAGGCTGTGAAGGAGGATGCGACTCATGTCATCTCCTACCACTAGATGGTACTGCAAGCAGAACTAGAAATTACCATCTGGAACAAAGACTTAATGAAGACAAGTGAGGTCCTGCACCCGATTCACTCCTTCCAGGACAGAGACCGAGGAAGGATTGATGTTCACAGGTCAATCTTATGTTGGCATCCTCCTAGTTTTGCTCCCTAAGGCTGTGTCCCAGATTCAGTGTGCAGCACCCACACCCCTGTAATTAGAACCTCCCCATCCTCTTGGGAGTCACCTGGGTCTAGGTTGTACCACCTGGGTTTTTGGGCATCTGAAGGGTTTTCCCTGTACAGTCGCATTTGCTACTGAGTAGCCACTGACAGTCGATTTGTGGTGGACTCGTTGGTAGGAGCTGGGCTGAGACTAATTCCCTCGACCCTAGAGACCAAGTAGATCCAGAGATGCTCGCTGCCAACCCAGACAGGCTCTGAACTGCCCCCTCGAGAGACAGGCTCAGTGCCCCACAGCCCATCTCCTTTGCCAGCTCCAGTGCCTCTCCAGTTGTCATGACTGGGAGCTTCTCAGACTAAAGTCCGACTGTATGCTCCTGTAATGTTCCCACTTGGTTCCTAACCCTATCACATGTGTGATCCATGCCTTCTCATGGGGGAGGGTTTTAAATAACAGGGCTGCCTAAGGCTTCTCCAATAAGGAAGGAGAAGGGTTTTCCAGCAAAGGCTGAAGAAACCCAAGGTTTGAGTTCCCTTTGGGTCTGCCACAACTCCATGGGTGAGTGACTCGATCCCCTTGCACCTCAGTCTGGAAGGTGTGTATCAGGAGGGCGATGATAGTCCCTTTCTTCCAGCCTTTGCATTGCCCATTTCGATGGTAGATGCTGTCATTTGTTGTAGTTTAGATTGCTCATCCTGCCTCTGTGTGACTTGCGCCCTAGGGATCAGAATGGAACGCCTCCAACCTAGAAGAGCTGCAGGGCTCAGGGTGAGTACTGCACCGTTCCTCTCCCTTCACCCCCCGGCTCTACAGGCAACCAGTGCCAGACGTTGCATGTGAAACACTTAAATCCCCATGTCACCTGCAGTTCTTCTCCTGCTCAGGTCTCTGAAGAGAGGACGTATGACCCTTATAGGGCATGGGGCACTTGAGTAAGGTACCTGGTTCTGTTTGCAGTAGCAGATGACCTGCTCTTGCCTCTCTCAGCCTCACTTCTCTGGGCTAGAAAATGGACGCAACCCTTGCCTATCTGCCTTTGTAACGTGTCTCTGGATCAGTGGATGAAGAATGCAGTGTAGCAGCTACGTATTAAATAGCTGAGCTGGTTGTTGTCTCAGGTGTGAATTCCTGAATGCTGCACACGATTAAATCTTACGGGGCATGTCGCAGAAAAGCCCTTCTCCAAATGGTGCAGAACTGCCCGAGAATGAGCACATTTGTGGGAAGCATCTTCCATTTCCCTGGTGCCTCCAGGCAGCTGCTGGGCCATCGCCTCAAGAGTTTTCTCCACTACGCCACTTCTTGGCTTGATTTGCTTTCATGCTTTCTAGGCCAGTGGGAATTTTGTGCGTAAATACTTGCTGCTCGCCCAGGACACGCTCGAGGTCCAGTCTGAGGATTGGAGAAGCATTGCTCAACAAGAAGAATAAAAATGTTTTAATTGGAGGCCTCAGGAACCAGATGTCTGAGCATTTTTGAACCAGTCAAATAAACGGCGCATTAATCCTTTGATCCTCGGTGATGGTATCTTTGACATGCTGTATTTAAAAAGCTGAAGTTGGACGAATCTTTGCCCAAATGATTGGTGTTTTTGATTTGTCTGCAGGATACAACACAATAAATTCATATGGGCACTTGCTCTCCTAGGTTGAATGGTGAAAGCCTTGCTCTTGGGCCATGCAGAAGCAGAGGGCAACTAGGCAGCTTTTATTTCATGTTTCCAGTTGGAAAGAAGGAAGAAAGGACAGTCATGTGGCCGCAGCATAGGACTAAGAATCGGGGTTCCTAGGTTTTCTCCCCAGCTGGGCTATTTGTTGTGAGACTTTGGGCAGGTCTCTGTACTTCTTCCTCCCTCAGCTTCCCCATCCAGAGAGTGGCAGTCCATTAATTTTCTTCTTGGGGTTCGTCTGTTGTTTGCAGAGTGCTCTGAGCTCCTGAGAAATGCAGAGTCTCGATTTTGTCTGGTTAGAGGCAAGATGATTTGATTGGAAGGGCAGGGAGCAAGGACCTCCTGGCTCAGGTTGCCGGGCTGGTCCTGTGAGTCCTTCATGGACATGACTCCAGCTGGTGTCTTGGAAGCTAAGGATTTGGGGACTTGGGGCCAGAGGGCGAAGGGGGCTTTGCTTCCTGTGTGTGGCGACCACTGGAGCTTTGCATCACATTTCATGTGCTTTATCAAAGACATTTTCATTCCCCCCTGAGGTCTGGCATGGTTCAACTTCATCCTTTCTCTCTTTCCCTATCCTTCCTTCCAGCATTGACTACATTTTAAACGTGACGCGGGAAATCGATAACTTCTTCCCTGGGCTGTTTGCCTATCACAATATCAGAGTGTACGACGAGGAGACGACCGATCTCCTTGCCCACTGGAATGAGGCGTATCATTTTATCAACAAGGCCAAGTAAGTGGACGATCATCTCCGGGGTGAGGGTAAGGACCTGTCGGTGTCCGTGGAGAGAGTAGGCACGAGTCCTCACGTGACTGTAGCCAGAAGACGAACCTGAAGGGAAGGCAGGAGGGGAAATGCAGTAGCTGGCAGGGCTCGGCTGAGCACTTGGAGGCGATTGCAGAGGTTGATGCTGACCTGAGCCCACCAGACGCTGCTGTGGTGCTCTTGCTGGTTAGTGGGAATGAGAAGTCTGTTCAGCAGGGGGCTTACCACACCTCCGTGTACCCCGGGAAACTCCTTGACCTGTTGCGCCTCTCTCCTCAGCTCAGCATCTGTGTCCCCGGCACTTTTCTGTGCTCCCAGCTCCCTGCCCCTCATTCTGGCACAATACCTTTATTCAGCATCTTTTACTACCATGTCAGTTTAAGGAGCTTTGCTTTCTACTGCCGTGCCAATTAAGTCGCTCTCTCTTTGCTGCTTAATTGCCAGGGGTTTTTGTCAGGCAATGAAGAGATTTCTGAGATCCCTTCTCTTGCAAAAGGCCTTTGAGAAGGGAGTTTGAGAGGCCCCTGGAATACCCAGATGCCCTGTCTGGTCCCTGGAAATGGTTAATGATTAAGCTCTTTGCCACCTCCCAGACTTAGCCTGGGCATTTTCTTTTTATGCTTCAGTTTTTGGTTTTTGTTTCCAGTTTTTTCTCTCTCTCTCTTTTTTTTTAAAGGAAGAAGTGGTGTTTTTATTCCCAGTAAGAAAGAGTAAGCTGGAAGGAGAGTTCTGTTGCAGAAAACCTTGAACAATGCGTTAGATTAGAACGGACAGAACAGTCTCCCCTGCAACAGCGAGCGACCCAAGCCCGTTGGGTTCTGCTGTAATGCACTCTAGTTTTTCTTGCCTCAATGCATGTAGTTTATAGCTGGATGGGTTTTCCTTCGTCTCCGCACCCCGCGGAGATTTTACTGATGACACCTGGTTAGCCTGTGCTTTATCATGGCTGAGCCATTCCCTCAGTTACGACCCCATCACTGGGTTTACAGGAGTTTTACTCGGTGTTGATCTTGGCTCTGTCCATCCACTGAGACTTTATGATTGGTAAAGGGCTCAGGCAGAGTGGAGGCTATAGAGGTTTTATTCTCTCACATTCATGGCACAGCGCTCTCGGGAGCCGTTGCTCTGTCCCTGTTATTTGTCTTCAGGCTTGACCACAGGTTTGTGTGGTTTGCATCAGTGACAGAGGGGGCATGCAGGACCAGTGGGGTGGCCACCACCTTGCTAGCCCCCCATTTTCAGAGACAAGGTCAGTCAGGCTGAGGGAGCTCGGGCAGCACTGCCGTGAGGTGAGACTGGTTGTTAGGTGCTGCCCTTCTCCAAATCCCCTCTTTCCTGGTGAGAGGTTTATCTTTTTTTGGACTGTTTTGCCCAAACCAATTCACTCCCCCAGCGCTGTGATCGAGAGAGCAAGTCCTCATCTGCTCCCTGTTTCAGGACGTGACAGTAAAACCTAGTAGCCAAGGACTTTGAGACACAGTCTCCCTTTCTTTTTCCCTCTCCACCAGGAAAAATCGCTCCAAGTGTCTGGTGCACTGCAAAATGGGTGTGAGTCGGTCTGCTTCTACAGTCATAGCTTATGCAATGAAGGAATTTGGCTGGTCCTTGGAAAAAGCCTACAATTATGTCAAGCAAAAACGCAGCATTGCAAGACCAAATGCGGGTTTCATGAGACAGCTGTCAGAGTACGAAGGCATTTTAGATGCAAGGTAAGATGCTGACCAGAACGTCTCCCTGGGGAGCAGGTAGCAAGTTACCATTGTGTGTGGGTCCCTTCACCGCTAAAATTAAAAAAGGAAAAAAACAGTTTAAAATTTTCAGAGCTGGTCAGAAAATGGGAAGCAAAAAAGTCTCCAGGGAAACCAGTTTTTGGTTTCAGGAACTATTTTGAAACCAATTTTGGGCAAAAACCATTGTGGAAATGTTAACGACAAGCAGAAAGTTTCAGTAGCATCAAGGGTTTCTCCTGAGACAGCACGCAGATGTTAGGTTCTGCCCATGCTGGTCAGGACCTGGGTTTAATTAGGCACAGATGAGATGATCATATACACGCAGCAGCCCAGGCTGGGGAGCAAACCACCAGGACTGGCAGCGTTCTTGAGCCAGCCAGCTGTGTTTGAAAGGTGGCAAGGAAGAGTGCGAGTGAGTGAGTTCCTTGGTTTCAAATCCCAGCTGTTGGAGGCCACTTTCAGTGGAAACTTCATCTCTGCATAGCTTCCTGTTTCTTTTGGATGGGGACAGGGGGTGTCTGCTGCAGCTGAATTTGCCCTGTGACCCTGTGCAAGGCGAGTGTGCCTCAGCTGTTGGAAGGGGCATCTGCTTCTGGTGTGAGGGGCAGCTCAGAAGGGTTCATCTCCCCTGTGTATGTCCCCAGTGGAGGTCTCAAGCTACCTTTGGTCTCAAGGACTCATGCTTTAGATGAAATCCTGAAGTCAGGAGTTTCTCCTTGAGCCTCTCATGTCCCATGTTATACTCAGGTGTCTTCATCTGGAAGCCTTTTTCCTGCTGAAGGTCTTTCCTTCCAGATGAAGCCACACTGTTCTCTGTTTCTTCACTGGGTGCCTGTCCCTGGTATTCCTGTAGTGGGTCATGCTACCTGCTGATGTGCTCCAGGCCTTCCCAGTCACAGCAGCTGGGCTCTGGGACCCTTGCCGTCCTATTACATTTCTTTGTTGAATTAAATGAAATGTCCCACTCACCCTACAGCTGGGCCTCAGTTGCAGCTGGACTGCTGCTTCCAGCCTGCTTAGTGTTGCCACTGCCCTCTAGGATGGGGGGATCCAGTTGGGGTTGCCTGTTTCCTCCAGAGGGGTGGGTCTTGTATAGTGAGTTTTGTTGCAGGCACTCGTGTCTTCTCCTTTCCTCCCCACCAGCAAACAACGCCACAACAAGCTGTGGAAGCAGCAGGCAGAGAGCAACCTGCCACCGAGCACGGACGGCTCCCCAGGGTCCAGTGCCTTCCTGCTTGAAAGCCTGGACATCGATCTGGAAAACCGGCTGGTTGACCTGGACGCGCCTCTGTCGTCCACCTACTTGGACAACCGAGGCAGCATAGAGGCTGGGGAGCTCAGCTACTGCTTCCGGCGCCTCTCTGACACGCTGCTGGAGAACAAGCAGCCTGGTGACAGGGCGGGGCTTTTCCAGGTGGAGGACCTGGAGCGGGATGCCATTTCGGAGCAGGTGGAGTCACCCGCAGGCCAGCCTCCTCCTCCAGCACCTCCTGCAGATCCCATGAAGGCCAAGGAGAGCATGGAACCGTTGGCTGAGCTGAGCGGGTTCTGTGAGAAGGAAGTGAAGAAGAAACTGGAGCTGGGCGTCCAGAAGGCTTGGAACGCTCCCGGGCAAGTGGATGGCGGGGAAGGGAGCCCCCGGGAGGAAAACCCCACGGAGAGGTGGAAGAGGCGCTTGTCCGTGCACAGGGAAGAAAGCCGGCTCAACAGAGAGAACTTAAATAACAACAACAGCAAGCGGAGCTGCCCGGAGGATTTTGAGGTGCGTATGGGACCGGGATGTGGCTGATTCACACGCCTCGCTCCGCGTGCATGAGACTGCCTTGCTCATCCTCCTGGCGCCGGTCATTTGGGGTTGGAAGTAGCGGCTCCTGTCGTAGCGCTTGACCCGGGTCGAGCCTGTTCCGCATAGAAGCGCTTCCCAACGCTGCTTTGCTTGTAGGAGCCGTGGAGCCGGACACCCCAGGGAACGTGGGGCCGCACCGATGTGCTATAAAGCCTCTCAGAGCGACCTCCTTTGTGGCCGTCGGTTGAAATGGTGGGTTTCCCTCCGCTCCAGATGCTACCCGCTGGTGGCAGTCGTGTCCCAGACTGCAGCAGGAATGGAGCCGGGATTTGTTTCCAAGTCCCTTGGGCCTTCACAGCCATTTCTTTCCTCTTCTGCCACTTCCCTTTCAACCTGCCAAGCTGCCTTATTTTCCCCTCTGTCCTGTTCCAGTAGCTTAGTGAATCTGACCTCTTTCTGCCTGTTCTTTCCTTTCTTAGCACGATGCCATATTCGGGATCCTCAGCAAGGTCAAGCCTTCCTACCAGTCTTGTGCTGACTGCATGTATTCTGCAGCCCGCGCCTCCCCAGACACCTTCGGGGAGCAGTGCGAGAAGCTGAACCTGGCTGCGGCTCACCGCACCTCTACCATCTGCACCCAGCCGGTGCTTCTCTCCCACCTGACTGCTCACCTGCCAGACCAAATGCCAAGCAGGCTGCGGCCTGGGGAAGCAATCAGAGCTAAACTCGACATCGTGCCTCCTTTGGTCGAGGGGATGAGTGTCACGGACATCAGTCCTTGCAAATCTGTGGCCGGGCAGCCCAGCGGGATTCCAAAAGAGGCCACCAAAACACCTGTCAAAGCCCTGGTTGCCAGAAGGAACTCACTCGGCGAGAAGAGCCCTCTGAACCCAGATGCCTTGAAGGAAGAGGCCCCATCCAGGAAGGATGTCAAACCAACCAAGGACCTGAAGTATTTGCTGTTCAGCAAAGAACTGGAGAAGCCCACTGCGAACAGTTACCTGATGCAGCATCAGGAGTCCCTGATTCAGCTCCAGAAGGCAGGCTTGGTTAGGAAGCATACCAAAGAGCTGGAGCGGCTGCAGGGAGCACCACTGGAAACCTCAGCCCTGGTACGAGAGAGCCCCTTGAGCAGACCTGACGTGGGTCCGCTGGTAGAAAACCAAGACTCGGCTGCCCGCCAAGGCCCGGTGCCTCTGCTTAGGCCAGCGTCTTTGCTGTGCGAAGGCGCAGAGAACAACGTGCAGAAGTTAGAGGCCAAATGTTCCTTTGAGGGAACGCCGCAGAAAACCTCGACCCCTCTCGTGTGCCGACTGGAGCACATGAGCAGTTACACCAGGGACTTCCTGAAGACCATCTGCTACACGCCCTCCTCTTCCCGGAGCTCCAACTTGACCCGCAGCTCCAGCAGCGACAGTATCCACAGCGTGCGTGGGAAACCCGGCCTGGTGAAACAGCGAGCTCAGGAAATCGAAACCAGGCTCCGGCTCGCTGGCTTGACTGTTTCCTCCCCCCTGAAAAGGTCCAATTCTCTCGCCAAGCTGGGTTGTCTGAACTTATCCTCTGAGGACTTATCGAGCGACATGGACGTGTCCACGCTGATGGACTCCAAGGAGGCCATTTCGAGCGAGTCTTCCATGCTCTGCGACTCGCAGGCCACTCTGAGATGCGTGGCCGTAGGCTCCAAACTCAAAGCAAAGTCAACTATGGACAACTTGAAGAGCACGCTTTGGATGGGCAAAAGTTGACACATTCTGTCCTCTTTGTCTGTCTGTCTGTCTGTTTTAAATCGACATTTACGGCCTGCACCCAATGCAATTTTATCATCGGTAACAGTCATGCATTTGACAACCTCTTTCTCCTCGCAGGTGGGGGGAAAGGGGACGCTGATTGATTGGAATGAACAGCACGAGGAAGAAACCATAACGCATGGCTTGGAAGAGGACTTTGTGCGTGTGGATTGCCTACTGCTCCTCTGACCCACACTTCCCAGGACTGTTTGCCAAGTATAATAATGTTGCAATTATATATGTGTATATAAAATGCTGAAAATTTCTGTTTGAAAGTCTCAACAAAAGAACTGATCACAGCATTTTATTTTATTTTTGTGTGCACAAAGCAAACATAGCACAAGTCTTTCGTTCCAACAGCACTTGCGGAGGACTCCATAGATGGTGACATAAACACTACCTCTGTTCTGGTTGATATCTGGTCTCAGTTTATTATTTTTAGAACCTTTTCTTTTTCTTTGCAGGATATTTAACATTTTTTTGAAAGGCATTTGTGTGTGACATGTACTGTAAAGACCCAAATGAGTGTGGAGGGTGTAGGCTTCACTGCACTGAGTTCCTCCTCATTAGGAAGTCATGCAAAGGAGCGTGAAGCTGTGTTCGTGTTGACCAAGTGATCTGCTGACCAGTCGGTCCCTGTGAGTTGTCCTAGTCCCGTATTCATAATGGAGTGACATCTAGGCTTGCGTGTTTTTGAACTTCAAATGGAGAAGGTGTCTTGTTCTTCAGGTATTATTGCTGTTGTCGTGGTTTATGACTGTCCCAGTAATAAGAATGAGCCTGGCCAGTAGGTGACCGTGACCCATTGTGAGATGTATGTGATGCTGGAGTCGGTGTTGTACTTGTGCTTTGGAGAACCTACTGCACTGAGCTGCTGCTGGCACGAGTGCAGATTAGATGATTACTGACTTGCGTCCTGCTGTGACAGGCGGCAGCCAGGCTTACTGGTGTTCAATGCATTTGACATATAAGGAGGTATTAGGCAAATTTTGTTTATTTATATATATATATATATATATATATATATATATATATATATATATATATATATATATATATATTATATTTTTTGGTAGAACAGTTCCTGCATCCTGGAGTTTACAGCAGTACTGCAAAGCAGCAGGGCTAGCTCAGGAAAGTGCATGGTTGTCACCGAACTCGGAGGCCGTTTACAAACCTTTCTAGGCAAAATCCAAGGGGGCTATTTATTGTGATGGTGGTGGGGCTGCGTGGAAGGGAGCGTGCCCTCGCTCCTGTTCTGTGTCAGTAGCGCACAGCATAGGGGCTGCCCAAGCTGAGCAGCCTCCTCCCAATCGCTCTGAAAATCTTCGGTTCTGCTCTCAGATGCTGCTCCCTTGGGCTATGCTGGTCTCACGTTGTCCTTCCAACGGCAGAGGTTGGGGCAAAGGCCAGGACAGGGGGAGTTTTACTAACCTCACCTCAGTGGACTATTGCAATAACTCAGAGAGGATAAGCCAAAAGCTAGAACAGTGTCCCAAGCCTTTAACAAGCATTCACTCTTCCACGTGGTGCTGCTAGCTTCGCCTGCTGACACAAAGGCATTGCAGCCTCAGTCCTGGCCCTGCAAACTCATTAGCTCCAGCAGTACAGGACCCGGCCCCTGGCTGTACAGCTCCTTCCTTCACCTGCTGCTGAGGCCTGCTGTCCATCACAAGTGTCGAGACTGCCCTGAAATTCTGTTCCTGTTTGGGTCTTCTTCCAGTTCCCAGTGAAGCACTTGAGTCGGAGGACGTTGGGATGCAGTGCTGCAAATTAATGTGAAAATGGGGCTGACCACAGTGAGTTAAACAAGTGAGATATCTGGAGGGACCCATCTGTGCCTGAGTTCAATGTCCCTCAGCAAAGGGGCGATGACACGTCCGTAGCTGCCATGGTGCTCCTTAGAGCGCCGCCAAGAACCAAGGTCCCATCCACATGTTCTTGCTCGAAGCCAGAAATAAGGCAAGGTGTGACCGCTGGCAGAGTTGTCGGGAGCATCGTGGCAGTGGTGCAGATGCACCCTTACCATGTCACGGCCCATTGCAGATCCAGTCCAGATCAATATTTTGGTACGCCAGTCCTCTCGCGCTGCTCCAATGGCAGCAGACTACAACGGTGTAGTTGACCACGGATGCTGCGTTCGGTACAATCATCTTTCCAGCCTGCTGTGGAAAAGTCTGCTCTTAAAAGACACCATCGTGCTCTGTATTTTTGCCAAATTCAGAGAAAAAAATGTTGTGAAGCACCTAAGTCGCGGGTTCCAAAATGCCTCAGTCGCTGCAGCTTCTCAGACTCGTTGCAAGTCATTTGGACATGAACTCTTGGGTGACTTACATGCTTCTGAAAATTAGTCTAGGGTAGCATTTTAAAAAAGGCCTAAATCCTATGTCCTAGGTTAACTTTGGTGTCAAACCGACGCATCTCTCGTACTATGCAGTTTTAGTGGCCAGGTGGGTGTGAGCCAGAACTGTACTTTAAGCGTTTCCATGTGAAAGCTGTTTTTGCCGACACTGCACGCCCATCCTTAGCTCACGGCCGCTTTGCCGTTTCACACAGGGAAGGTTGTTTCACGTTAGCAAAGCAAAAAAGCATCACCAGCAAGCGGCACTCTGAGGGTCTTTTGGGGGTGTGAAACATTGGGTTCAAACTTATCCTGGTATTGGAGAAAACTCTCGTGGCTCAGAGAGTTGGACTCTCCCTTAGCTGCTCCGTGCTGTCATTTGCTGGCTACAGATCTTCAGCTGTGCGTTTTGCACAGGCATGTCTCTCGATGCTGTGGTTGCCATAGTTTTTTGCATTGAGTGACTTAATTGAACTGTTGTTTCTGTGACGTGTTTCTGAAGTCAGTGCTGACCAGTTCAGTCCGCTACACTGTGAATTCCCTGGCGCATATACCCGCCGTCTCCCACCCCAGTGAAGACATTTCCATTTCACTTTATCTGGGCTTGAGGGTAGATCAGAAATATCAGCACGGTTATATGCCTAATGTTCAGGTACCGTGGGTGCATTTCTAGGTCCCAACACGTGTCGTAGATTTTTATCATCTTACTATGTTTGTTCGCACCTAGGTGAAAAATGGATTGGAGGGATTAGGGGATGGCGGTGGGCACAAAGGAGACAGCTCGCCAGGTACTTGACGTCTGCCAGAGTTTCTTCAGAGCCTGTTAGCCCATGTGAAGTGGCTCATACTGAAAGTATTTATGTTGTCAGCACGTTCACCAGCTCCCCCAGAGTCCAAGTATTGTGCTTGAGGCTTGAACACAGCACAACAGCTGGGATACAATGGGAGCCATGAGAGTTGGTTGCACAGTTGTTCGAGTTTTGCAAATCACTGACACATTCCTTCTTTGCTACGGGGAGGTCTTTCTTCAGACAGCTCCCTTTCCCATGCGACACAGGCAAGCCCTGTCATCTTTTGCCCAAGCCTGTGGCATTGGAGGACAGATTCTAGCCTTTTTTGCATTATGTTTAATGCGTCTCTTCCCATATCCTGTTTCTCTATTTTGTTTCTGCCCTCTTCACCCAAATAACCCTCAAGGGTCCTTAAATAGTGCCATGCTCGAAGAACAAGTGGGCTAGGACTGCCCTGTTTTCAGCGGGTCTGCTTGAGATGGTACACTGTGGGGATGCGCACACCCCATCCTCCGCATTGCTAGGGCAGGGACCGTCCGCTAGGGAGTAAGAGCGCGTTGCAGTGTAGCGCGATACGTTGCAGCACAGCGGACGACGTCCCACTGCAGAGTTTGTTCCCAACCGTGCCGTTGGCTGACTGACCCACTGTCGCTCTTATGAGACGAGGAGCTTAGACCTGAAGCCCCAAGGATTTCTAAGACACGAGTGAATATAGTGTTTCCTTCCTGTTTTCTTCTTGGGTGCCTGCCAAATTCGACTGCTCCTTCTCCTTGACTTCTCCCATTGACTGCTCTTCCCAGGTGGTGATTTGAACTCAACCGTCTGGTTGCCCATGGCTGTGCCACCACTTCCACAACATTGCTCATCAAGCTTGAAACCCCATTGCTGCTGAGTGCGATGCTATACTGTCAGGATTAGAGAGGTAGCTAGTTCGTTTCCTTTCGTTTTCTTTTTAAAGCCATTTTATGCATAGAGGGCCCTAGCATGCCATTCCAGAGTTGTTGCAGCCAAAAGATGCAATGCCTGCCGGCTGCATTAGACTTGTTGCATGAGAAGTTAGCTGTTTCCTTTCCCTCCCGTGTATTGTAACTGTTCTTTTCCAATTGAGTGCCTTAATAATAGTTTACATATACCGTATCTTTCTGCCGAGCTGTCAGACTCTGCTGCTTCGCTGTTGTTCTGGTGCTGTGGTGTCTTTAGTGGCAGTCAGACCGTGACTACTTGCGTGTACCTTCCCTGCGTGACGCCTGTCATCCCTGAGCTCAGAGCCACTAACGGATTCGCCTTCCCTATAGCGGGGTGTACGAGCAGACAGATCCCAGTCCCTGTTGCCCCATCCTTGTTTTGATGTATCTATGCATAGCTGCCGAAAGCACAGGCCGGGGTGTGGGGCTTGACGAGACGTTCCAAAGACGGAAGGCCATCGTTCCTCGGGGGCAGCCAAGGCGCGCCCCAACGTCAGATCCGAAATGCACAAACTGGCACCTTATTTCCAGCCTATGCTTCTTTTCTTTCCTTTTTTTTTGGTCATCGTCATCATTCCATGTTTTAGAGAGTGCCTCATCTTGGCCTCGTGCGTTCTTTAATTCAATGATGTCTCCGTTCCCATTCCAAATGTCGGCCTGTTCTCCTCACCCAAGGGTGGACTCGGCTCCCCAGCTAGTGCCCTCATTAGGCAAACTCCAGACGTGAAAGGGCAGACGACTGCCGCGTCGCTGTTTCAGTGCATTGCTGTACTCTGACGGTATCCACGTTCCTTTTGTTCTGGTGTATTTCTTAAGTCTGGTTTTTATATATTTAAATATGCAGTATCTTTTGTACTGTACCTTTGCAGTAGGGGATGCATAATGCACTTTTTTTTTTACTTTGGTTTGTAAAAGTGTACTGTATATTTTATGTGCTTCTTGTGAGAAAAATAAACTTGTTTTTTTTTTTCTTTATGAGTTAAGTTCGGCACCACCTTTTGAAACCTGCTTCCGCAGCTCAAAGCTCATGACTCCATGCCACAGGCATCCAAGCTGTTGGCAGTCAGTGTCCATCCATAGACGTCACTGCCTCTGCCTGTTCTCGTTCAGGAGCATTACTCGTGTTAAGGACGAGGTGTGGGACACTGCACATTACAGGTCGGGAGCCAGATTCTGATCTTAATGGTCACCTCAGTGCTGCCACCTCATCAGAGCCAGCCGGAGGAGCTGGAGCGGCGTAACTGAGAACAGGATCTGATGCAGGACCAGTTGGTGTCGGAGGCCTGGATGCGTGATGAGGCGGATGGAAATGACGTGTGAAGTAGTGCAAAGGTGTGGGAGGTGGGTGTAGGGTAAAGCTGCCTCCTGCCGTCCCTCTCGCACACGTTATCACCCAACCGCTTCGCGTGTTGACTGTTGCTCTGGTTTGCTACAGTCCCCAAGAGCAAAGCTCTTTTCCGCCTCCTTGTTGCTGCATCACTTGCACCAGTGGCAAAAGCACCGCTGAATCTGGCTCCGCAGTGTCCATGGGAACAGCACCTCGAGTCTGAACCCCATCAGATCTTGCCCAGTGTGATCCCTGACACCTTCCTCCCTGAATCCTGAGTTGCCTGAGCCAGTACCCATAGGCAACGAGACAGTGCCTGCAAACAAAGGGACTGGGTTAAATTGGTTCTGCAACACCAGGCGCTGGTGGGTAAAGAAAGCCTAAAGCGCTGGGACCTGAGCCACCACCCAAGGAGAACCTGTCAGATGCTCAGCTTTGCAGAGCATCTTACCAAATAGCAGCTCAGATACAAGGAGCATAGTGTAGGTTCAGGCAGGTCCAACGCCCAGTAAGGCACTAGAAGTGCAAAAGTCTAGAACTCTTGGTTCAGAAATGATACCTTTTATTAAACCAACTAGGAAATCGCAAAATATATATATTTTTCTGCAAGCTTTTGGGCTCAAAAACACCCTTCATCAGGCTCTGGGAAAATTAAAGATGGTAAAGAGTCTCCGTAGGTAGGAAATAAACTTCATTTTTGCCCAGAGGGAGCTGGAGATGGAAATCTGTCCCTCTGGGTCCATGAGAGTGTCTTTGTGAGTTGTTCCAAGTTGCTCTTTGTTACGTAGATCACATAGGATTAATGTGAAGGCGCTAAGCCCCTTTGTCAAGGGGCTGCATGGCCTTCTCTGCCTTTGACCCAGGCCCGTCAAATCCCAGCTGACATGGTAAGGAGAGACCTGGGCTTTAACGTCTTTTCCAGAGGACAAATCCCTGGCATTTAAGCAGACAAATTGTGTGTTACGAGCTGACGCTGGGCCGTGGAGCCCGTCGTGAGATGAGTCAACTGGGTTGCAGATCGACGTTCCATGCAGCGTGGGCTCGGCCTTTCCAGGGCTTTCACCAAATTTTGCCTTTAAAGGCAAACAGTGCACAGCCGCCCCTGCTGCCTGCAAGGAGTCTCGCTGCTGCTTGGAATCGCTCTTGCTCTCTAACTGCTCGGGGAAGAGCGTGTCAGTGTTTACGTTGGCAGCGTAACAGAGCAGGCAGAGGATGCTCTCCAGCACTGGCATGCTGGGAAAGCCATTAACCCCACCAAGAAATGCTGCCTCTTAAATGACATTTTGATTTTTCTGTAGTTGATCAGGCTCCACTTTGGTAGCTTTGGAGATTGGCATTCGCCACTTCTTCACCGATCAAGAGCAACGTGGGCAGTGGCAGTGCCCGTGTGGACTGCTGGTAACCGCCAAGGGAGGTCTGCTGGGGAGTGGAGAGTCCATAACCACTGAGGCTGCCCATGTGTTTTTGTGCCCAGATGGTTTCTCTGGAACGGATTTGAGGGTTGGCGTTAATCTGGCTTTTCAAAACCCGGAGTGTAAAATGTTTAGGCTGGAAAGTTCCTCGCAATGAGCTAACTCACTCATCCAGCTCTCCTAGACCTCACAGGATACCCCAAGTCTCCGTGAAGATCGTGAGCTGGGTTTCAATGCAGGTATTAACACACCAAGTGTTGTGTTGCAGAGAGATTTGGAGCAGGAAGCGGGGCTGGGAAGATTTTGCACCTGCTCTAAATTTACAGCCCTCGGAGACGCTGCACCCCTCTGTACTGCTTTGTGGACCTGATTACTTTGTTTTGCCAACTGGCACGATTTTGAGCTACGCTTGTGCCCTTCCCGAAAGTCATCCGTGGGGGAAGATGAGCCCATTGGGCAGGAATTCACCACCTGAGTGAGCAGCATCTGTCTGGAAATGTAGCATGGCCAAGCGCTGGAAGCCAGAGCAGGAGCTGTGGTTAGGTCTGGGAGGCCTGGGGCCGAGGCAGGACTGCCAGCGTTGCCAGTGCGTGTGAGGACTGTCGCTTTGCCCCCGTCCCCCGCCGTGCTGCACGCACAGCAGTCCCTGACGTGGATTTAGCTTTTTTGCAGCATCTCCAAACAGGTTACTTCAGATTTGCACCGTGGCGTTTGCTCCCACCCTGCTAGAGTTGCAGTCAGAGGTTGTGGGACTCTCCGCTGGTCGGAAGCTCCCCTGAAATGCTTGCTCCTTTCCTGGCTGGCTCCTTTTCACTTTGGGGAATTCTTTGCATGGGATCCTGAGACTTTCTGCTTTGTGCACATCTGAATTGTGTCTGCTCCAGAGAAACGCGAGGGAAAGACCAAGCCAGAGCCATCGCCATTCATTTCAACAGGGCAGAAGCCAGACATTCACGCTTAGCGATGGGGAGAGACACGTCCGTGTGGAGTAACGTCTTGGCTTGAAAGTCTCCACCTGCTCTGCCCCACTTCCCTTAGGATGTCTGATTTTGGTGAACCAAATTTCTGAACCAAGAGCTCTAGGTTTTTGCGTTTGAATTTGGTAAGGTTTGTGGGATTGGAAGGGACCTCCAGCTTGGTGTCTCTGTGATGGCTGAATGACCAGTCACCCTGCCATGGACCCTGCTGAAATGCATGCTCAAGGAAGCCGTGTCCTCTGGACTGCAATGAGTGGGGTGTTCACAGTGCCTGACCTTCCCAACTCTTGGTTTGCTCTTTAGGTTGATAATCAGCATTTCACCCCGTGCAGGTGCAGGCTTCCAACCTGTTTCCCTGGGCAGGGGCCTAGGAGCCTAGCTGAGCCCATAGTTGGCCCTTAAGCACAGCTTCCCGGCCCAGAGCGCCTGCGGGTGTCTCTAATAAGAGCCACGTCTGCTGCCCACTGCTCTCCCTTCGCCATGAGCAAGAACCTTCCCCGACATCCCAACGCAAGGGGATTGTCCACGTCTAGGGCTGCAGACAGACGAGGCTCTGCATTGTCTGGCTGCGCCTCGAGGCTTTTTATAGCAGACCCAAACCCAAGATATCACTAGCGGGAAAGATAGCGGCCCTGGGAACTCGCACATCAGCGCATGTCATCTACACTTTACTTCCGGCAGTGCGGAGCACCCATCCCAGCTCCCGCTGCCAGAGCTGGGAGGATCAGGATGTCTAAACATCAGGCCGACAAAGCAAAAAGCTTTCCCTCTGCTACCTGCTCCTGAGTCTCCAGGCTCAACCCTTGTCCCTCAGCTGAGCAAGGGCCTGGAGGTGGAGGAGCGTTGAGTCGATGGTTATGTATGTATTTGTTTTTACCGATGAAACCCTAATGGCCTCATTGCGTTTAAAGGGCAACATCCCTTCCTTCCCTGTGCTCTGCCAAGATACGCTGACTGCCCCCCCTCAGACTCCGTGTGAAAGCGTGCGTCTTTAGCCATTGGCCCCTAAAAATAATTTATAAAGAGCCATCGCAAGACAGGGCTACAAAACGGAGCACAATCTACCACAAGACTGCTGGTAAGTGTATAGATGTCCTTTTTTTTCCCCTTGTTGTGATCAAATGTTATATCCTGTTTATGGTGTTGCTATGGCAAAAGCAGACAACATCTGGAACAACATGAGTCCCGTCTGATGCTGATGAATGGCGCGGGGTTTATAGGCGAGGTAGTGTTGCTGGAATAGAAAACATCTGAGGAGTTCGACGTGCCAGGCGTGATGGCACGACAATAAGGATAGGGTGTTGTAGGTGTGGCACGTTGCCTCTCCTCCCCGTTCTGCGAGAAAGCCTCGATTAGGTTGGCATGAGCTAAGGTCTCTTCCACTTACTGCATGGCCCTGCTGGCTGTCCGCCCACAAGTGCTTGTTGACTAAAGGATAATGTGGCACATTAAAGGCGGGCCATCTCTCTGACCCATTGCGTTCCCCTCCAAGGGCTGTCTCGCTGTGGGGACGGATCTACATTAGCAAGTTTTTCCCCTGATGCTCAGCTTAAGTTTTCCTTTGCTTAATCCAGCCCCGTTGATCCTAGTTGTGAACCTGTCCTGTAGCAGGCTTGGCTATGCCAACGTGGGTAGAGGAAATATCCGCTCTAGTGCTGCGTTGTCGTTGGCTGTAAGTTTGCAGACACATGGCCAAGGCCAACGCAGAAGGCTAAAATAAAGTGCCTATAAAATCCTGCCAAGCTATCCTGGGTGCTCAGACCTTTTATTGCAGTGCAGCGAGAGCCCTCGGAGGCACGAGGAGAAATAAGCCGATGACACAGCGGTTAGCTCTGCAGAGTGCAAAGGGTTTTATTGGTTTTTATTGCCGAGTGCCTGGAGCAAGTCAATAGAGCGAGTCAATAAATGCCCTCCATTGTGATAGGTCCCGTGTGAGTGAGCGATGGGAAGAAAGAGGGAGCAGAGGCCTCTCCAGAGCCGAAAGCGGGAGGTTGTGGTTCGCACTCCTTCCAGATACTGACCAGCAGCTGAGAGGTGAGGGGGCAGCCCTCTCCAAACATGCCGCCAGTCTGGATGGATACCCTCTGCCCACAAACAGAGGGAGTGGCAGGGCAGGCCTCCTTCCCAACCCGCTGGGCCCTAGCCCGGGTGTGGAAAGACCCCAACTGAGCAACCAAGCGGTAGTGGAGCGTAGGGAAGGGGGGAGCTTCAGTCCCCTTGGCCCGCTCCCTCCTTGCCCTGCTGCTGGGCATTCCTCTGGCAGGGGCAAGCATTAGATCCACTTGCTTTCCCTGCGCACCGTGTATCTGCCAGGCTGCTGCATTGTCAGCACCCGGTGGAAGTTGTCAGAGGGAAGCTGGGAACTCGGGTAGCTGAGCAGAGGACTCGTGAAGCCGTCGGACCCCAGGGGCGGCTTGGGGTGAGCAGCGGTGGCCTGCAGCAGCGAGACGGCAGGCAGTCCGGATGCCCCGTGGACCATCACTCTGCCTCTGTGATATCCAGGGCAGCCTGCTTTTTCCAGCTGTGTGCAGACTCGGGCAGGTGACTGCCTCGGTCCTGTGTGGGTGGCAGGCCTGGCAGCCAGAAGGGCTAGGAATGTGAATGTTTTCCTCAATGGAAACTTCGATCCGGCATTGGATGCACAGGCCAGAGAAGGTGTTTTCGAAGCAAATTCCATGGCTGCTTCAGACCATGTTTATGAGGACTTACAGGTGGGTCTTCTTGCGTCTGAAACCCTCTGCGGCCTCCGGAGCGGTGGGGTGTCGATAATGTCACGTACAGGGTATGTGGCTTGCAGACAGCAAGGGAAATGGGGCAGCAGAAGCCAAGCGTGGGGGGGTACGCACGCAGCTCTCACTTGCTGACAACACCTGCTCGTGGCTGCGGTGTGGGGAAGCTCTGCGGATAAGCAGGGGTCTGCCAGGCAGTGAGAGGCCCGGCTGGTCTGCCCCACCTCCTCCCTGGCTTTGGGTGTAACATATTCCCTACATGTATTTTACCGCTGCCCTGTGCTCTCCAGCCACGCAGTGGTAAAGCGAGTGCAGCAGCAATTTCCTTTTATGCCTAGATTTAAAGAGCAGGCACGGCTCGCCCCACAGGAGCCCTTGTCTGGCTCTGCCAGGCGCTCGGTGAAGGGCTCTCCGGAGCGAACGCTCGAGGGGAGACGCTCGGTTGCAGAAGCCTGATGCTAGGTTGTGACGTCAGTCGGGGGATGATGTATGCCACCGTAAAGGGTTCAGGGCAACGTGGAGGAGACCAAATCTCTTTGACACGCTGGATATCCAGCAGAGCAGGGACCCGCTTTGCAAACACAGCTGGCATCCCGGCTTGCTCACTTTATTATGCCAATTTTTTAATTGGATCCCGGTAATAGCACTATGGTATAGCTGTGGCCAATAAATCCACATGCAGTCTTCTGTTCGCAAAGGTTTGTCCACTTCCCAAGCAGTGGCTGTTATTCTTAGATGACATCCCTGATGGAGAAAGGAGAAAGGCTCAGGCCGTAGAGATTGCAAGTTTGTTAGAGACGGGAAGCACTTGGGAATGAGGGAAAGAAATAGCTGGAGGGGACTGTCCTGACAAGACAAGTGCCTGGGAATCTGATGACTTGATCCTGGGAAGAAGCAGTCGGGTCTTAGGGCTTGTCACCCGCATCCCCACCTTCCACAAATGTGTGCCCGGGTGAAAGACGGGTTGGGAGCAGGGCGGTCAGAAGCCTGGTGTTCAGCAATCACTCAGAGCCAACAGACAGACAATCGTCTGTGGCACTCAGCGTCTCCGTTCTGACTTCTCAGCATTGCTTAGCCTTTGTACGACCTAAAGGTGAGTTTTGACAGCTCGCACACAAGCCTCTTAGACATACAGTCCCCTTCATCTCCCTTCCCAAGGCAAATGTGGCTGTGAACATTAGCGCAGCACAGGATTTCAAATACTTGAAATCAATCTATTGACTAAGCAATCTAGTGAGGCTGAGTTAGCCCTTGAGGTGCCACAGCCCTGCAGGCTTTCCCTGAGACCTCTACCACTCTTGTCTTGCTAAGTCTTTCAGTCCCGTGTCGTGGGGCTCAGCTCTCTCAGCCCCTTGTGGATGCTGCCTGAATGAGGCCAAGGCGGGCAACAGCTGGCTGAATGCCCCTTATCTCTTCCTCTGGGATGCGGGGGGTGGGCGTTGCTTATTTCTTTGTAGTAGCATCCATCTGCCAGTCTCATGTGATCACAAGGTTGCCTCTTGGGTTCCCCTGCAGCATCCTGTGCAGAAGTGGGGGCAACTCCCGGGACCCCAGCTCGCACCGAAGGAACCCATGCCCAGGAGGTCTACTCTGCGGTGAAGGATCCCTCTGTGCCAGCAGCGCTGGCGTCACTCTCTGTCCCTGCTCTGCAAAGGGATGGGAAGCATTGCTGTTCTTGCCCGTTTCTTCTGAATTCCAAGCGCTGTCATGGCTGGTGGCGTTTGCCGCTGTGTGTCTTTCTCCATTTTGGGTGTGTGCGTGCGATGTGGATGCTGAGCTCCCCAGGCTTTCCTGCTACAGGTCCCTCTTGTTGCATTTGGGATTCTCTGTCACATGCATGGAGTCAGAATACCGCTCACCTTCCACAGGCTCCAGTCTGGACTGGATTATTTCTTATGCTCAGCAGGTCGTAACCAGTTATCAAGGGGTAATTCTGCATGTTTTGGACTGCGTCTCTAAGGGTTTTCTCCCAAGCCCCAGTCCCAGTCAGAACATTTCTGCTGCCTGCTTTCTTGCTAGTGGTCTGCTGCCTGCAAGGTACAGGGTAAAGGACTATTTGAACCCTCCCCAGTTATCCTCTGCAGTTTTAATGGGGATTTCCAGCTGCTGCATTCTTCCACTTGGAGTGTTTTCTTAGTTATTTTGCTCCTGGTACTGAGCAGTGTTCAGCAATCACTCAGAGCCAAGGAATCGGATGGAGGAATGCTTCATTCAGCGCGTGAGTTCTGATTGGAAATGGGCAAGGTGAACTTCTGTGTAATATAAGAGCCAGGGCAGGCCTATACAATGGGACATGGGGCCTTGTGAAGATACAGGAACCAGCTCTGCACAAGTTAGCTCGCGTACCAGAAGCAGGATGTGGCTGTCGCTCAAGGACAGCGTTCCCTCTCCCAGCAGCTTCCCAGGCTCTGACCCCAGCACGCGGCGAGTTGCACTTGTTTTGAGCAGCCTCGAGGTGGATTTTAAGCCTCTCTCTGCTCATAACCGATGTTGTGTCTTGCTGTGAAGTGGCTGGAAAGGGCCAGCGCTGATAAATATTCCTGAGTGGGACTGGCCAACTTCTGGGGCTCATAATGACCAGGATAAGAGTTGTTCACGTCTAGGCCACTGGTTCAAATCTGCCTCGGGTCCATGGTGATGGGATGTTATTGCCCTCAAGGGCTCTTTGGTGAAGAGGGCAGCGTGGAGGGAAATCTCTGGTTCACAGAAAGCACCAACTCTAATTGCTCCTCTCCTTGGCAGTGACAGCATAGAGGCCAAGGACTGAACAGGGCCAGGGAGAATGACTTGTTCTGCTGCTCCTGTTTCATC
This sequence comes from Alligator mississippiensis, assembly GCF_030867095.1. Taxonomy (NCBI): domain Eukaryota; kingdom Metazoa; phylum Chordata; order Crocodylia; family Alligatoridae; genus Alligator; species Alligator mississippiensis. The sequence goes on along the minus strand of NC_081833.1, from coordinate 4,760,734 downwards.
ATTTCATAGTTGTTAGGGGCTGGAAGAGACCTTACAGATCATCGGGTGCTCTTGGGGATGGCTTTGGGTCAGCTGCAAGGTCCAGCAGCAGACCGAAGGTTTTCTTGAGCTACCCCCGTGGTGTGCACAGGACAGGATTTTCATCCTCCAGATCTATCCTTCCAGTGCCATTTCCCCTTGCCACTGTCCCTCTGCTCGTCTGAGACTGCTTGTGCGCGAGGCTGACTTTCACTGGGACCTCTTCCCCATCCTCCGACGGCAGGTGTGGGGAGCAAAATTTTCCCAGCGAGGAGACTTGAGCCCCCTTGCTGCCTCGAGAGCAAGCCCAGACCCCCGTGCAAACCAGGAAGCACGGAGGTGTGCCGCGTGGGGTCTGGTTTACAGTCACTCACTGACTTAAGGGGTTGCTACACGTCTTTATATTCCCACTTGGGCTCCCTAGAGACATGCAAAGAGGGAAGCCTGACACCTCGTAGGCCATAAAAGGCAAAGAGCCTGGGCGAGCCTATGGGAGAGAAGCAGGTCACTGGGAGGCATTTCACCATGAGCTGCAATGTCAGGCATTCGGGCTGTATATAAATGGATTAGGATTCTTTAAAGATCTCTCTCTCTCTCCCCTCCCTCCTACCTCATTCTCGGGAGAGTTTACAGGAGCCTGTTTGGCAGGGGGAGGAACTTTCTGCATGAAGGTTTGTCTAACGGTGCCCGGCACGTTAACGAGGGTCTCGATTATCTTGGGGTTTCTGAATCTCTTTAGGGAATCTTGCTTTTGAGGCTGGTGTCGGGCTTGTCTGTTTATCTCGCAAATGCTTTGATGCCACAGTAATTCTTCTAACAATAACATATTCCTGCAGATAATTCCAGCCAATCTCTTTCTGCCCTAAATAGTCTGTGCACAGTGCCTTCCCCAGGACACTGGGATCCAAACCAAGGCCCCGGCGCCAGCCTGCGCTGCGCACAGCTTCCAAGGAAGGAGTGGTTGGGCAGAAGGGGGGTGTGGTAACTAGACTCCCGTTAAACTCCCAGCAAGTGCATGACCACCGTGGACATGCATTTCCAAGCTCTCCATGAGACCCGATGGAAGCTGAGCCTGTCCGGAGAGGAGTGATCAGAAATGACCTGACTGCAAAGAGTCAAAGCAGCAGTGGAGATCTGGGAAACCCTCTGAAGTTAGGGTCACGGTCACCTGGAGGAAAGGGGGAGGGGAAGTGGAAGAGGACACAGACCCTGCGTGCGAAGGGAATGCGTCGGCTAGCAAGAAGTCGGTGGATGTCGGCTGTGCTGACAGCTGTTCAGGTAGGGTAGGTCTGGCAAGCACCCAATGCTGCAAGCTCCTTTGTCAGGAGCTGCCGCCCTGCCCTGCCACGAAGCATGGACTCCGGCGTGCCAGGCTTTGCTGCCCATCTCCACCGCCTCCGACTCTAAGTGATGCTGATTCACATGACCTGGGAACTGAAGACTCCCAGCAGTCTGTGAAGTAAAGGGAAGGCGGTGCCGAAACCGCTCTAGACACCCAAGGTGGTGAGAAACCTCCATTTCAAGGCATTTGCCAGGACACCGGGATGGAAGCCTCGACCTGGCGCTACTCCGGCTATTTGCTTGATAGCAAAAGTCAGACGAGAGAGCAAGACTCTCTTCTCCCTAGGGAAACCTCCAGGGTGAGACGTGAAGATTATGCTCTGTGGCGTAAGAAGGAAGTCAGCCAGGAGGACCTATGGTTTGAAGCGGAGCCAGGCGACCCCCTGGATACCAGTTACGATGTGCATGTCTCTACTAAAAAGGTACAGATGAGCAAAAGGGTGTGTGAGAGCCGATCCGGGGGGTTGGTGACAGGGGAGTCGTGCTTGGAAGAACGGACTATAAGGAAAGGAAGTGGGAAGAGGTTTGTGGAAGGCGAAGCCTCGATGAAGGTGGTGGAGATGCAGCTCAGCCGGCCGCACTTGGCAGAAGGGCCGGAGAGCAGGAAGGTAAACCCCATTGTTTATAGGCTGGAGGAAAATGAATTCAGCATCTGCGGTCAAGAGGGGGAAATCTCTCCTTTTGCCCATCCAGAGCCTGCAGGGAAAAGGGAAGTGACAGAAAACAGAGCCCCGCAGGTGCCGGGAAGCCTCGGGAGCGAGCCGGCAGCAAGCACGAGTGGAAATATGATCAACACTTTCCAAGGAACCCTGAGGAAACAGATAAGCCGCTCGGACTCGGAAAGCAGCACAGAGAGCAGACAAGTGAACAGACTGATATTGAACTCTCCCTCTGAGGAATTTAAACCCGCTGTCCCCACCAGATCAGATAGCTGGGGGAGAGGAACCTCAGCAACGGACTGCGCGCTGCAAAGCAAGCAGGGCACGGCAGCTCCATCTGCCTCGCACGCCCTCCAGGACAGCAGCGATCAAGGAGGAAACTTCAGGCAGACAATTAATGCTGCCCCTCAGCCCGAAAGCTTTGCAGACCGCCGCCCAAGTGGTCAGACTTGTGCGAAGGATCCATTGGGAAAGCCAGAGAAAGTTGAGCAGGTAGCGAAGAGCCTTGAGATAGTGGTCTCTGCCATTGCAAGCTGCACTGTGGTCGCTAGAGATGCTGATGCGGATCCAAGAGGGAACAGCGGCCTGGGCCTCAAGAGCGGAGGAGGTTTCGGAAGTGAGGCAGAGATGGTGGGGTCCGACTCTAACAGCCAGGGTAGCTGCTCGCCAGCCCCCAGCCTGCAAACCAAGGAAAGCCTGGCAGTTGTTCTTAGCAAGGCCGTCACAATGCCAGGGGTGCTGCAGGAATGTCCCCGCTGCCCAGCCGAAGCCAGCAAAAACCAGGCAGAAATCACATTGCAGAGCAACGCAATAAAATTAACAGGAGAGAAGATCCCAGGCCAGGATCTCGCCCAGCAAGAGCAGAAAGTGAGGAGAAATGAAGAGGATGAAAAGGTGCTGAAAGTGGCTGATGTGAAGAAAACCTTTGAAAAGCACAAGTCGGCAGAGGGGAAAGCAGCAGCACCTCCACCCAATCCTGTGAGAAAAGGTGAGATATGTTAACTGCTGGGGTGGTTGGCTTGCAAGAAGCTTATCTGTGTCGTAGCATCAGATTTCACAGCTTAGTGTAAAATAACCTGCAGGTGGGAGTTTGGTGTGGAGATGAGTCTGATGCGCTGGGGTTGAGAAGCTCTTCAGAAAAGAGCTGTCTGAGAAAAATGGAGCAGCAGCTGTGGTCCATTCACAGCCAACTGCCCTCTAGCACAGCTCCCCAGTGAGGATCCCAAAGTGGTTTGATGCAGTCACATTCCCAGGAAAAATGCAACCTGAGGTGACAGCTGTTTGGTGAAAAAAGAGCCTTCTCCGTATAAACGTTTCCTGCAATGACAGCAATAATACCAAGCTTTTATAAAGAGTGTTTTTCATCAGTCGCTGGTCATAATGCATGCCCTGTGATACCATTCTTCTTCCACCTTCTCATGTACTCATTCTGCCTCCGGACTCTGGGGGAACAGTTTTTCTTTGATTTATTCCTGTTGGTATAAGATTGATTTTTTTCCCCCTCCTCCCTTAATTCTTTTTATCCTTCTGGTGCGATTCAGCTGCACAACTCTCTTTTGAGAGTCAGATTGTATTAACATGAAGCTAAGGGCAAACATAGATTGTTAAAATGAAACCGGTAAAACCGTGGGTGAGACGGAGACTTGAGATCAAGCTAGAAATGAACATGTAGATTTGTCAGTGGGATGCTGCTGCTGTTCTGCAGAACATTGGTTTTCAACCTGTTTTCATTTGTAAACCCCTAAAAATGTGGAAGGGGGTGTGGACCCCTTTGAATTGTAAGTGTGGGTATTCACACACTTTTGATCGATCGTAGTCAAACTTGGTGGACCTTTTGCAGACCCCGGAGGTCCATGGACCACTGCTGTTGAACTATGTTGAACCGTTCACATGCCCTGGCTATTGCATGAGCTGGTGGGTTTTTGTGGATTTTACCTACAGGGAGACCATACGGTTTAAGACATAAGAATATTTTGTATTAGTAAATGGTATTTAAAAGGAGGTCTCTGCTCTGTATATTATGTTGCTATAGACACCTGTGCAAAGAACCAACCCAGCTTGCCCAAATGTCAGTGATGATACAAAGTGCCTCGGCAGTGGAGAGTCACAGGCATGTAAAGCCCCGTTGCTGCAGGTTCTCAGGAAAAGAAACAGGTGCATCACGAAATGTGTGCAGTAGTGCAAGTTATTGATAACCAGAGAGACTAGCATCTCTCATGCCGACTCCTCTCCTGGGGCCTGGGTTATAGTCCGGACCGTCATCTTTTACTCACCTGGCATTTTGTCCGACCCAAGTAGCACAGCCTGGCTGGAAAACTCGCATGCTAACTTACCAACTGATTCTGAAGCAGTCGTGCCAGGCCAGAGAGGCATGCAGCATTTGGGGGAATAGAAAGGGCAGGTGGATGCAATAGGTCTTCTTCCAGCTATGTCTAGAGCTATAGGACAATGGCCCATCATTTTGCCACCTTTGTGGTCTCATCTATTTAAAAATCAGAAGAATTCATTAAAAAACATGCATCCATCTATCCATGTAGCCACTTGCTGTTGGAAATGTATTCTGCTTTTAAATCATTTTTCCTGACTCTCTGGTATCTCTCCCTAGCAGTACTGAACTAGAAACATAAGGATGAGGTGAAAGAGGAATTCAAAATAGGTGGACTAATCAGGACGTAGATATTGAATATAGCAAATTTAATTTAAAAAAAATGCTACAAGAATAACGATGCTAAATCCACACATTATTGTTCATTGCCAAAAGCCTCTGGTTCCCATACAGAACCTGGCTGATTTTTTTTCCTGTTCAGCACAAGAGGAAAATATTGCTTTAAAGTTATTCATTTAAAAAAGAAAACACTTATTTTTTCCTCTTCTTCTTTTTTGTGTTCTGCTTTCTGGCCTTTCTCTTTCCCGTTAATCATCTGTTACATCTAAGAGAGGCAACAAAGAAACTCCATCTGTTGCAATCAGTTGCTTCATTTTTTTTTTTTTTATCTAGTGTCCCAACATTTTAATTAAGAATTAGGATTGAAACAAAAGGAAGGACAAAAGTACTGAGCTGGGGACTGTGTGAGGGAAAAGAAGACCAGTAAAGCACTCTAGGGATGCAACTGCCTTCAATTTAAATATACCTTTCATGGGGAAGCATCGCAAAACCCTTTTCAAATTACAGATAGGGAGTGTGTGTTTCTAAAATGTGCAAGAGCTATGTATCCATGCATTATACATGCCTGTCTGTGTACTGTAATATAAATTGTACCTTATTATATAATGTACTTCAAAGCGATCTGGATCAATAACCTTCTATTCACGATCCTGAATACAGTTCCTAATGATTTCATATGTATTTATAATACCGTGCACTTCCTGGCCCTTGCCACATTTCTCTTTCCAAGCAGCGTGCTAATTGCATAATTGCGAGCACTTAAGTCACTCCACTCATTCCAGTAGACTCCAGCATGCCACCCTTGGGAGGAGGTTAGTTGGGCTACTTTTCCACTTCCCAGATGGGGAACTGAGTCACAGAGGTGAAGTGACTTGCCTCAGATCAACCCGCAGGTCAGTGGCAGAGATAAGAATAGCCCCTTCTCCCTGCTCCCTGAACTGCTGACATCTAGCCTGTGTGCCTTAAACCCTCACATTTGTCCTGCCTCCCTGACGTGAAAGTCCTCATCTCTCTCCTGTACTTTCCAGGGCACTTTTTTTTTTTTTTTTTTAACCAAATGTATCTGAGATTGCTCCAGTTATCCCCATTTCATTATTCTATAGCTCCCCTTTCTGGCCAAGAATTGAATGAATCCTGAGGCCAAACCATATAGGTTTCTCTCTCTCTGTCTCTGAACAAATGCTTTGCTAGATCTGGGGAACAGATCACCACAGGGCAACATTTCCTTGAGAAGGCTTTTTAAAATGTGTAATGGTTTTACCACAGTCAAGAGCTATGGTGTGTTGACTCTCAGCAGAATTTTTAGCTTGGCAGCTGCTGAGCATATGACAAGCACTGAAATGCCCCCCCCTGAAAATAGACTGGGTAATGGCTTTAATGAAGCTGCCTCCACCTTTGATATGCGTCTAACGCAGGGGCGGGCAATTATTTTGGGTGGAGGGCTGCTTACTGAGTTTTGGCAAGCCATCAAGGGCTGCATGACAGGCAGCCAGGGGCAGATCAATATTAATTTTCTAAATTTTTTTAGGGGCCCCGCAGGCCAGATACACTGGCCTGGCGGGCCGCGTTTTGCCCACCCCTGGTCTAATGTATACTGAAGACTGCAGTGTAAAGAGTAGTGCTGTTACAAACACATAGAAATGGGTCTTGTTTCTTAAATTGTAGCCAATTTAGGTCTCTGCATTAGAGATTTGAAAAAGAAGCCTTCATTTAAAAAAAAACAACCCAACAAAAACCTACGAAAAAATGTAAGTCCTTAAATCAGAGGGAGATGTCATCTTACATCACTGACTTAAATGAGCTCTCCTCCGAGTGCTGGATTCGGCCTGCATATCGATGTCTTGTTCTGAGGAATAAAAAGACATAATGGCCTGAGTTAAGGACTGAGCTATGTGTTGTTGAGCATTGCTGTCATTGAAGAGTTGGGGGTGGGGAGGAGGTGTGCATGTGTGTATTTAACCAGCTTTAAGAAGCAAATGAATAAATAAATACCCATTACAAATGCCCTGGAAAATCATATAACCTGGTACTTCCATAATCAGGAAGTGCTAAAGCTAAATGATCACGTCTGGCATATTTTGTGTGACTCAGGAGTTAAGCTGCAATATGACAGGACTGCCAATGGCTGAGCTCCTTTAACCCCACTCAAAGCCAGTTTTCTTCATTCAGAATATATTTAGCAGGGAGGAAACTCGGCCCAGGAGTTTAGAGCATATATCCACATTTGGGCCAAACTCAGCCTTGAGGTTGCCTCTCTGGCTCTGAACGACTGGGTTGAGACTTGTTGTCCATCCAAGAGCAGACGCAGAAACCAGTCCATCCCTCCTGCCAACCCCAAATGCACAACGGCAAGGTCAGACAGGCTGAAGAAACCTCTCCTCCAACTGAATGGAGCTGCCTCGGGCATTACATCTGTGCTGTCAAAAGTTACTTCTCTTGAACACTGTTCCCTGCAACGTATACCCTGAGAAAGATGGGAGCTAGCCAAGGCCCTCAAGCAACCGTTCTGTCCTGTATTATTTTTCCTTGTAACATGTTTTTTCCACTTACGCGTGTTGTCCTTAAAAACACCCATAAACATATCATTATGGGTATGGAGCGGATATAAGGGTTTGGGCAGGAAGAGGAAGCTCGGAGCATGGCTTGTGGGGCTGCTGTCCATTGCAGCTTCAGAGGAGCTGGGTGCAGGACCCCCGAAAATCACAACTAGCATACCCTCTTTTGTCAGAATAATGTGACTTATTTTGCAAGGGAGTTGCTTGTAAAGAACACGGTGTGGACAGAGTAGCGTGATGTCGCGCTGATGGGACAGATACAGGTTAAATTTAGCAGCTGATATGAGCTGCAGAGGTGCGGTCACTGTGGTTCGATTTGCTCTGCTCCATTTCTGTATAAAGATAAGATAGGACGAGAGTCAGCGTTGTGTCATACCTCCACGCATACCTCCACCTGGAGTCGAATTTGTAGCAACTAGGCGGAGTTTGATTTCTAGCAACCTGGTAAACTCTTTGGGACTAGGACAGCCTTAGCGGAACTCCTTCCGGCTGCATGAATTTGCTAATGTAATATAAACCTTGGAGGGAGAAAATAGCCTTGGATGTGTGAGCTGAACACTTTTTTTATATATATATTTAGTGTTTAGGCTAATGTGGCTGGGAGCAGCAGCCCACTAGCTAGAACAGTGTAGTCCTGCCAGAATAATTAAGACAAGTGCCCTTCATTTCTTGCGGCGTGCTACCTTGTATGGTGATCTGGTCAGACTTAAATGGCTCGCTGTTGCGGGTCAGAGTTTGAAGGCACTTTTGCAGCTCTGCCTTTTGGGTGCTTTTTCTCAAAGCGACAGTGAGGATTTGACAGGTGTCGCCGTTCCTCCCCCTCGTGCCTCAGAGCCGGTTTCGGCACGCTCCCGAGGCACGCTGTGCCGTACCTGAATGCCCCTGGCTGAGGAGGTACGATGGACCTCTGCCCCATTGTAGTCAGGCAAGATATCAGGGCAGCTTTTGAAAGAATGAGGGTGGACAAATTTCATCCGGGCAAATATATCCTCCCTATCGGCAAGGTACGTCCCAGTACGACATCCCTGCTCGCTTCCCGTCATCGGGCCAGCTGTGCGCCGTTGTCGCCGCTGCTCTCCCCTGGCAGCCGGTGAAGCTGCTTTGCTGCGTTTTAAGGTTTCACGGTGCCTTAGGGTGAAAGGATCTAGACGTGCAAGTTCCCGTTGTTTTTGTTTCATGCTAAGAGAGCTTGAGGCCTATGAATTATTACTCCATATAAAACGCGCACGGCTGTAAAACGCCCCGGCGGCTGATAGCGAAGGGACCGGCCGCCAGGTTTTTAGCCTCGGCTCCACCACTGACTCACCGCATGACCTTCGGCAAGTCACGTACGCGTGCAGAAAATATGAATCACCCTTCGGCTCCGCTAACCTGGAACAATTAATTGCCATTTAAGTCGGATGATGTCAAACGACTTGGGGGTTTTCTGATTTTTATTTTTTGGATTCCTTTCGTTTTGCTGCCGAGGGTGGCTCCTTCTTCGTTGTTTTTTTGCCGGAGGAGGCGGAGGCAGAGGGGAAATTAGCTCGAAGGAAGATGTTAATCCCGAAGTGCCGAGAGGTTAATCTTTGGGCGTCTCTCTTTCTTATCGAGGTGGAGGTGTTTGCACCGAGGGAGAGCTTTCTGCTTCACGGGGCCGGGGTTAAAACGCTGCCAAAGTTTCGATCGGTTTGTCTGCCTTGCGCCGCCTGCCACGCCTGCCCCTGCCGAGAGGCCTGTCCCCTCGGCCTGCCCCGCACCCGGCGGTCACCGGGACTTCGAATTTACACACGAATCCCCTCGGGCGCCTGCAATACGGCGCGTGACACCAGCAGCTTTTCTTTTATGACCTCCTGATCCCCAGCCAGGTGCGCCACGGCTGCGTTTCCAGCGACTTTTCGAGGGAGCCGTGCGCCCACAGCTCCTCGGAGAAACCCCGCGTCTCGCGCTCGACAAAGCTCGTCCCGAGCTGCCCAAACGAGAGCCACCTCGTCCGGCAGCGCCCGCTCGGTCCGGGCACCGACGACGCGCCGTAACCGGTGTAAAGGCGCCGTGGGGGTGGGCGGTTGGAGGGCGAGGGCAGGGGGACGGGGAAGGCAGGGGCCGTGTAGGACGGCGGGGCGCTTTCTGACTGGATTGTGCGTGCGGAGGGCTGAGGGGAGCCAGGCCGGGGTGCCCCTCGTGCGACAGACAGTCGTGTGAGGCCCGGCTCACACCAGGGTGTGGGGGGGCGCTGTGTCAGGTGAGCCACTAGGAGCCCTCACAGGGCACTGAGGGGGCGGGGCCTCGACAGTTCAGCCCCGCCCCCAGCTAACAGCAGGGGGAGGTGCCGCTGGCCCCGCCCCCGCGCTCCTATTGGCCGCGTCAGTTGTCGCTCGGTTTTGCTTTCCCCCCCTCCGAGGGAGGCGGGGCGAGCGGCGCGGAAGGGGGCGGGGCCGGCGCTGGCCCCTCCCCCCTCCGCGCGCTGGGCCACCAGTCCGAGTCGGGCGGCGGCGCCGGGAGGAGCGGGAGCGGCGGCGGCGGCACCGGGCGGTGAGTGCAGCAGGGTGGAGGGTGCTGGGTGGGGTGGGTGCAGCAGGGGGAAGGGTGCCAAGTGGGGTGGGTGTAGCCTGGCTGCAGCAAGGGGGAAGGGTGCTGGGGGGGAGGGGCGCAGCGGGGAGATGCTGGGTGGGTGGGTGGGTGCAGCAGGGGGAAGGATGCTGGGGTGCAGCGGGTGGAGGGTGCTAAGTGGGGTGGGTGTAGTGGGGCGGAGGGTGCCGGGGTGCAGCAGGGGGAAGGGTGCTGGGTGGGGTGGGTGCAGCAGGGCCCGTGTGCATGCAGGGGCAGGGGCAGGGGCAGGGTGGGGCAGGCGCTGGGTGGGTGCATCCGGGCACACATGCCGGCAGGGCCCAGGGGCTCGCGGGGCCGGGCCGAGCGGGGTGAGGCAGCCGCGCTGTTTGCAGGGTGGAGACCGGCTCCTGCCCGGCGCAGGGGAAGGGCTGGTGCCAGGCATGGAGCAGGGTCTGCTGCCCCGGGGGAACAAAGGGAGGCTGGGGGAGGCCGAGCGCTGACAACCGCTGCCTCTCCGCTTCTTAGCCGCTGGTCTGGGCTGAGCCCTTCCCGGATGCGGGGGTGCTGCCCCAGCCCCGCGAAGCAGGGGAGCCCCGTCCAGGCTGGGGTGCGCGGGCACCCGGCTGGCGGAGACGGGCGCAGCAGAGTCCTCCTCCCTAGCAGAGAGATGCTGTGAAAAATGGCGCAAAAACAATGCGTGACGGAGGCTTCCTGAGGATGGGGAGGGCTTGGCAGGTTGGTCTGTGGCCGTCACGGAGGAGGTGGAGGAAAGAACGGTCCATAAGCTGCGAATTCCCATCCCTTCTCCCCTGGCGACGAGTCCAGCCATTTCCCCTTCTGCCCCCCCACCCCTCATCTGTCACATGTGATTTTGGGGTGGCAGTCGGCTGGGTATCCCAAGGCAGATTGCGTGCCCAAGCTCTAATGTCTCTGTATTATGCGAGAAGCAAGCTGAGGCTTTTGTTCTTCCGTTTTTGGACTCTACGTGCAGCAGAATTAGTCAGCTCCACATCATGTGCGTGTCACCCTGCAGCAGGCTGCTCCCCTCCTGCCGCTCCATCTAGAGCAGAGGGAGGGAGATGACTAAGTGCAGAACGTTTCCTTTAGGCTTCGGTTGCATTGTGTCGGGCGAGCCGGTGTCACCCTGTATTACAGGATACTTTAAATCCACTTGAAAGCCGAAGAAAGCACGTGAAATGCGCACTTTGGAGTCGCTTCCTGCATAAAGAGCTGCTTTCTTTCGTCCTTGGAAAGTTAGAATGAAAGGGAGGCAACATTATATATTTTTTTGCCCACCCCCCCCCCTTGGAAAAAGAGATGAAAAAATGATGGCGGACACTGTTATAAAACTGAAGCTTGATAGAGAAGTTTCCAATCAATTCAACTCCCAAAACAAACAAGCAATTCACACTGCGTGGCCTCAACCCAGAAAATGTAGCATTGTGGCAGGGCACGAGGAGCTGATAGACTCGATGCTGCCTGGAAACAGAAGTGAAACTGCGCTGTTTTATGTTTCCAGATAAGTGATCAGCATTGGCAATGTGGGGTTTTTTTTCTTTCTCAGTTTGAATAATATAAAGTCTCGGTGAAGGCCGACGTGACTGTCATGAGTGCATATATGGACTTGTTCGTGCAGCAAAAAGTGGTGTGTGCAAGTGTTCCCCGTGTCCGGGCCTGACCACGTTAGCAAGTTGAAGGAACGTCTTTACTCGTATCGGGCCTTGCTTAACCTTGGGGTGGGATGCGTCTGATGTGTTTGACATTAACCTCTATTTCCTGTGCTTATCGGGGGTGGGAAATGAGTGTAGGAGCTGTGTTACGTGCATCGGAGGTTGGGGGAGAGCTGCGTGAACTGACCCAGCGCATGCCCTGATGAGTGTGTGTCTGTATGGAACAGGGATGGAGAAAACAGCAGAGGCCTTGCAGGGTGGAAGAGGTGTGTTTTTCAACTGGAAGCATTTAAATCATTTTCGCACGCCCAGGAAGGCAGGTTGCCATGCACTAGCTGATATATTTTTGTATATAGCCGTGTTTGCCAAAGGTTGTGTACACAGAGGCACAAGATCAAATGGGGTTGTGGCAGCGCTGGAGCCCTGTGTGTTTTCGTGGCGTTTTGAGTATTTCCAGGAGCTGCCGTAAGACCCGGCACCCTGGGAGAGCCCTCTGGGACATGTGCTTTGTGTTTGTTTTTAAAATCACTTTTCAGGACGGTCAATTTTGTAATGGTCATTTGCAGCCTGGCGCACAGATTGCTTTAATCAGCATTTGTGCCTTCCTCTTCTTTTTTATGTCCTGGGTTGGCATTACTGTCTTCTAGCGAGCTGCCTTTTCAAACATCATTGGATTTTTCAAGTTAAATCTTCGTGCTTATTGCATCTGTCACTTCTGGGATTCCTTCCAAACGCAAAGCAGAGATTCGGCGTAATGGCAATGAAATGGAGTGTTTGGAAGGGGAAAATATCAGCTTTCCTTCGCGATACCGCCGAGAAGAGCACAAAGGAAATAACACTTAATAATCGTGTATTACATACGTGTTAAAGTTAATGTAAAGATTTTAACGGCTACTTCATAAACCGGCTCGGTGAAGCAGGGCAGCGCGTTGCGATTGCAGGAGCGAGGAGGAGGCTGGCTTTTATTTCGCTGCCGCCTTGGTGGCATAAAGCGAGTTTGGGTGCCGGCTTCCTCTGTCGAAGACACGAGCAAAACACTTCCTGGCCTTAGGTTTCTGTTTGATGAGGTCATCAGTGCACCACTCCCAAGGGCCGAGAGCGTGTTCACACACCCGCACAGTCTGCTGACTTCTTGAAAAGAAGGTTGTTTTTAATATTTAGATTATGCCACATCTTTAAGGATCTATTGGAACAGCAAGTCACTTGAGGATTAGAAATGCCCTAGTTGAAAATCTTTGAAGTGTGTATAAATGAGATTTTTTTTTTTTTGTCTACCACGTTCTCACGTACTACCTCTGGAAAAAAAATAATGACCCCCTCCAGCCAATTTGCATTGTGGCTCCTGGCTCTTGAGTCGGTCTGATTAGAAGCTGCTTAAATCCACATCATAGAGTCGGCAGCATTAGGCTGGTGCAATACATTTCTATGATTTCTCAGACTGAGGAACTCCCTTTAAAGACAGGGGAGGGTAGGCAGAGTCCTTGGGATTCATCCTGGATGATAGGACTGGGGTAACAGATAGGCTGGATTGAAAGGACATCACCCGGGTTGCTTGGTTTTGAAAAGTGGCTCTTGGGATGTATTAAATGCACCATTGTCGTGAAGGATCAGCTAGTGGTTTCCTTCCCTTGCTTTGGATGGGTTTCATTCATTTCTTGTGGGCAAAGTTTTAATGCAACAATTTGGATTGAAAAAAACAATCGTGATCGTTCAGTGTGCGCATTGCTCCACTTGAACAAGCGGGGTTAATGGCCGGGAAGGGTGTTAGATTGCACCACAATTATCCCCCTCGCAGGTGCGGCAGTGGCAGGTCAGAAGTGCCGTGCTGGCACGTCCCCTGTGTTGCACGGGGCTGCGTCCCCGCTCTTGAGGAACGCGCCGAGAAAGGGGCGCGCTCGGGTGGGAGAGGTCCGTAGCTGTCCGGTCGTACGGGCGCTTGGACCGTTCAGCTCGTCCCACAGGGGCCAGTGAACAGATGTCAGACAGCCGGGTTTTCTGATCCCTCTTGCTCTGGGTCACCAGCCAATCCTGACCCGAAGCGAGAAGCTCTGCCGAGCCGCGCTTCCTCTTCAGAGCACCACCACTTTTGTCTTGCGGTAGATCAAGGGTGTTGCTTTTAACTGCAAAAATACACGTACGGTTTGCAAGCGAGGCAGACGGCTCAATACACACGTAGAGGCGATGCGTGCGTGCGAGAAGAGAAAGCCACACGGCCACCTTGGCACGCCTGTTGAAATGACTAACCTTCCTTTTGCCGCTTTCCCCGTGCGAGGTGTCTCCTCGGCTCTGGGTTGCTTCTGAGCTCAGGTAGCCATTTCTTACGAAAGGAGCCAGCAGGCACTTTAGAGACGGGAGCCGTTTCTCGGGTGGGACGTTTTCGCAGGTTTGTAGGCCCTCGCAAGTGTGAACAGCCGTTCTCGAGACGCCTGCAGTGCTCGAGAGCCTCGGGTGATGCCTGTTGCTGAAGGGCCGTGTGGTTTAAAAGGAGCCCAGAAACACGCAGCTTTTGCTCCCTTCCCTCCACGTCTTTTATTATTTGCAAAGAAGACCTGGGAAGTTTGCAGTGCCTTCCCCTTAACTTTAAATGTCCCTCCTGAGTTTTTTTCTGGAGGGCGTTCTGTATGTGACCAAACATACGTATGGTGAGTCTCCTACCTGAGCTGAGATATTGAGCTTTATATTTAACACCATTTATCCAAAATGCGAATCAGTCCTTGCCATTAAAGGTTGGAGGGCCTCTCAACATATAGCAATAGCTATAAATCCTTTTTTCCTCTCGGTTAACCCAATTTTTCTCAACTGCTGGGATGTCACTAGTCCCTCGGTCATCCTTGCTATCTTCTAGGGTAGCCCAACCTGAATTTCTTACGTTAAAAGCAAAAGGAACCCAATTTTTTTTTTTAAATCTGTTTATAAAAATAGAACATGTAGGCTTTTGGCAACCTTTTTATAGCATCAAAAGCAAGAGAGCCCCAGTGTGTTAGTAAGATTCAGATGTCCCTTTAAAAAAGAAAAAAGAGAGCGTCACTAAGGAGATAAGAATTTCTCTACAGTTTTCCCAGTTCGTCATTCTCCAAGATGGAGCATGATGGGGGAAGGAAAGGGAGGAAATCCCGTTTGTTGCACTTGTTGGGTCGTTCCAAAATGGAAATGCAGCCCAAGAACATCAAATCTTGCTTGTCTCGACCAAACCAGACCCTTCATTAGAAATGTGCGTGTTATCTTTGCAATGGGTTGATGGAGGCGAGGAGGCCTGTGGGGAGAGACACAAGCTGGTCAGAGCAAAATTACAGCAATTCAGTTTGACCCGGACCTGGGGCTGTCTGAATCCATTTTAATGAGCTGTTTTTCTTGCTTTCGCCTTCGATAATTCAATTTAAAAAGCAATGGAAATGAAATTAAAAGGATGGCAAGACCCGTCTTAAGTGGCTGAAAACCAGGGGAGTGTGATATAATCGGGTGCGTGAAGGATGGAGTTGGCAGCCCTCCTTTGGAGTCTGGCTTTTGTGGGGTCGTGTTAGTCTGAAACAGCGGTGCCTTGAACATCGGGCTTCTTGAAGGTGGTCTCCATGTCCCGCCTGTGCATCTGGCCATCTGAAAATTGATGCAAATTCCCCTCCAAACAGCTCCTGGCTCTTCCCTAGGGTTTCACATCTATTCCACCAACTGCACGAGGAGTTTTTAATCCAGCGTTAATGCAGTCATTTGACCCCACCGCTGCTTTTCAGATGCTCTTGACCAAGTTCATTGTGCAAGCTGCCATGCTTATTTCCCCTTTTTAGTCTAGGAATCGCTAGTTGTGCAATCAGTAGGGCAGTAAGCCTGTTGAAATTAGACTTCCAGTCACTTGTGATCTAAGTATTTACAGAAGCAGCCGCTCGCTCTACCTTTCCCACTCTTTAACCCCCGGCCCGTTTCTGTGACCCCTTCCAGAAAGCCGCGTGCTTGTATTCCTTCTCGGCACGTTGGGACGTACAAAGGTGGGAGCTTGAAATGCCGTGGTTCAGAGCTGGTCGAAAGCTTGACATCTTAAAACATTGCCAACTTGGGACTCGGACGCGGGGCAGACAACCCCAGTGCCGATAAACTACACAGATTAGAGCGGCTGTAATTAATACCGCCGGAGATTAGCAGGCGATAGCTGGTTCAAAGCACAGAGAGCGTCCTGTCCCCGGGGAGCTGAGGCAGGCTGGCAGTCTGTGCAGACGATGACACGGGGAACTTGTCATCAACAAAGAAATCGGGCATGGAGTCCGCAGCCGAATAATGGAGATTTCCTCCAGAAACTGTCCAGATTCATCTTCCTTTGTTTTAAATGCCCCAAACCCAGCCTGTTTCAATTCGGCGTCACGTGTATTACATCAGTCGAGTCAGTCCTCGGTGCTTGAGATGGCATTTTTGGCTTGCGCTCTTATGCTGCTGCTGCCTGTTACGTGCATAGCTGCATCTTGCCGCGTGCCAGCAAAGCAGAAGGATCCTCTGCTTCCAGCTTGGAAACCTGAAGGGCTGAGAAGAGAAAGTGGGAGTCCTGCTTGTCAGGTCCTAGCTCTGAGCAGGAGTTTCTACTCCCATATCAAGCAATTTTGTTCCTCTTGCTCCGATCGCTGTGGCATCGGGACACGTCCTCCTGTGTATTAAGAGTTAATAACTTAATAGGCAGGCATTTGAGATGCTCTGGAAGGTCATTTATTTCCCCACGATATGCAGCCGTGCAAATAGATCAACTCTCTGGCATCAAAAGAGAGTGGGCCTGGGTTTGCAAGCCAAGATGCAACCGTGGTTTTCTGGCTAGAGAGGATTTTCGGTTTTAGACCGGCTGGATTTGCTTAGTGAGGGGTGGGGGTGGGCATGGACCCAGAGCCGGCTCAGGCTAGCTTTAATGGCTAGAGGTATTTTTAGATATATTCTACAGCATTAGTAAAGCCTGAATGCAGGCACCTTGCCCGCTGCTTTCAGCTTTGCTGACCTGCAGTACCCTGGGCTTCCCCGGGCCCAGCTCTTTGCTAAGTGCTCCTTCAGGAAGGCACAGTGACGGTCCATTGTACGGCCCTCCGTCACGGCCTGCAGTGCCATGCTTGGAAGGATGGCTAGCCTCGCCTGGCTTTACTTGGCCTTTTGTTTATCAGGATGCAGAAACCGTGCATGTGGGCATGCGCGGTAGGTACACCTTGCTCTGCGTGGTTGCTTTGGGGCAGGGTCTCGCTCTTTTTATTCTGTCTGTGCAGTACCATGCACATTGATGCCTCGGACCTGCACAGGGTTGCTCAATGCTACAATCATGCACGTAATAGCTGCCGTGCTGTGTTCGGGAGCTGGACTGATCCAGGAAGCCGAACAGAACGATAATGGGTTCAGAGACTGGGTCTTTCACACCGGCCAGGCTGACCAGCAGAAAGCAGGCCTTGAGGATCATCACTGGGTCTCGGCCGGGAGGGAAGCACATGTCAAATCTGAGGGTCTCTCACTGAAAACAGCTTGCTACCCCTCCCTTCCCTGGTATGTCCGTACCCAGCGCAGGGTACTCGCTGCTGCAAACCGCGGTCGGGATGATGGCAGACCTATGACCACCGCGCCTGCTGCATGCACTTTCGAATGCCCTCTTCGCGTTGCTTGAGAGAATAGCTCGTAGTTGGGTTGTCAGGTCGGTAGTTCATAAAGGCTCCTTGCTAAACGCACATAGCCGCAGGTCTGTCGAGTGACCAGGATGTTTTTTGCGCCCCTCGCCCTTTGGATCGTGAGGCTGGCGTCTTGGGTTAATGGGGCAGTAGCAGGAGTACGTGTCCAGGGTCCTATTCTTTGGGTGCTCGGTGCAAGGATTTGAGGGAGGAAAGGCTGAAGACTGGGAACATCTGAAAGGCAGAGGGGCATGTTTTGAACTTGAAAGCTTTTGTTCAACAGATGTCGGAGGAGCTCTAATTGGTACCACAAGACGGGCTTGAAATCAAGTCAGCGGATGGAAGTATCTGCAGTTTAGTATTAGCTTTTCTCCACCCCCCTCTTCTCCTCGCTTCAAATTGCATATTACGGTAACAGGACAGAACGAGGGATGTTCCTCTGAATTACAGGCTGCCTGGCCAGCAGAGCTGGCAGGACAGCAAGTGGAAATCTGGCAGGGCGTGCGCCAGCTCCAGCTGTGAGAGCTGAGGTTCATTTTGCAGCCGCCTTATCCAGCGGTACAGTTTAAAAATACTGAGTCACTCGCTTATGCAATGTTTGCACTGTCGAATTTTGAGCCTTCTTCCTGCTGTCCGGGGCTGTTCGGAGCAAAGCGATCATCTTGAACGGCGCAGCGACTCCTCGATTCGTTTTCTTCCTTCCAAACGCAATTAGCTTCTGCTTCGCCTCTTGTTTGGGCTTCAGCAGTCAGGAGGGGAGCTAAGAAAGCAGTTTCCAATTTACCGAGTATTGGAGTTAAGGACCAGTACTCGGCATGTTAGGAGCCTGCTTGACCACTTCTAGGACCATCTGTGCTGTCCTCTGGGTCAGCCTGATTCCCTCTTTGCACGGTCTTTTTGCATCTCCAGGTCGTTCCTGGATCTGTTAGCTTTGTACCTCTGTCCCTACATGCTTGGGCTAATAGTGGAGTTGCCTCTTGACGGCCTGATGGTGACGTTTAGTGCACCGGTAAGATTGATCCCTGCGGGATCCTTGTGGTCAGCTGGACTCCTGTGGAAATCAGTGTGTTGTTTTGAAGATGCCAAGGCCTTTTTGCGTCTTGGGAAGGAGACGGAGCAACACATCAAGTCCTCCTTTGCTTTCTGCTCGCAGCTGGCACTGGAGTAATTTGAGTGGGTGCTTCTGGGTGCAGAGGACCACTTCCAAGAGCGCCCTGAAGCTGATGAGTTTATACCAGGGGCGGGCAGTTATTTTGGGCGGAGGGCTGCTTACTGAGTTTTGGCAAGCCATCGAGGGCCGCATGACAGGCAGCCAGGGGCAGATCAGTATTAATTTTTTACATTTTTTAGGGGCTGCGCGGGCCGGCTAGACTGGACTGGCGGCCTGCAGGCCACGTTTTGCCCACCCCTGGTTTATACTCACCCCTTCATGCAGGTGCTGTTAATTTGCCCCTTCATTGAGCACGTGCAGGATGAGGAGTCCTGCATGTGGCGGTCTCTCTAGGGATGTTGTGGGACCCCAAGGTGAGCACTGAGCTCCTCCTAACAGGGCTTTTTTTGTTTTCCGGGTAGGACAAGTAGCTTGTGCTGTGTTCATTCCAAAAAAACCGAGAAGATGCTTGCTTGTAATGTTCCCACGAGCAAGGAAAGCTAGCAAGTAGAGTAGCAGATGGATACTTCCTTGTTAGCTTGGGTGCACTGATTAAAAACAAAAGAAAAGAAAAATGAGGTCAGCTGCAGGGAGAAAGCATGTTATCTGCATACCTCTCTTAATTACAGTCCTGGGGCAGGATTGCAGAACCGTAGCGCACACCTGTCCAGCGCTTTCCTGACCTCGAAAGATGGGGTCAGACTCCAGCCCGGACCTCCGTGGCTTGCCCCTGCGTTGGCAGGCGCTGCTGTGGCTGCCGACGTGATGATTCATTCCCTTGGAGCGCAGGTGGCGTCTCCCGTGGCTCTCGGGCAAAGTCTCGCTGGAGCTCAGACAGACGGTGGACTGGAGGAATTTTGCTCTGTTGCTGGGAATGGGAGAGAGGGTATGCAACGCAGAGAGGGAATCGCCTGGGTCCTTTACCCCATTCAAAAAAGACCAAGGTTGAGCTGTTCAGTCCCATGCAGGGGAACAGGTGGAAAACTCGGGCGGTGATTCTCAGCCAGGGTGCCCGAGATCCTTGTAAGGGCGTCATGCAACATTCGCTCTGTTCAGCTTTCCAGCACCTCTGAGCGTCTCTCTCTTGTGAATCATGGGTAGGTTTCCATAGTGTCAAAAACCTTCTGACCCATCGAGCTCTTTCCGAGTCCTTGCATCAGAAGAATTGCTGCATTATTTTTCTGTAGTCCAAAGCGAGTGAAAGCTAAGAGCTGGCGTTTTCAAGGGGTGCCTTGAGCCTACAAAGATTGAGAGCCACTGTTTTATGGGTTTGCTTTCTTCGTGAATGCTTACATTCAGCTGAATATGATGCCGTTGGATTAAAAATCCCGGTAAAAAATGCAGGTTTTCCTTCCTTCTGTGAGACAAGCACTCAATATTATTGAAATGGAAAAAAACAGCCTTAAAAAAATCCACTTTGCTTTTCAGTTAATTTGCTGTTTACATCAGGGATGGTGGCGGGAGGTCGATTTTTCTCGTCTGTTTGGTCATTTCAGTGTCAGGGTCTCCTGGGTCAAATGGTGAGTCAAAAGCAGGGTGGTGTTGTATTTAAACAGGCTTTGCGGTAAAATGGGAGAAACAGGCAAAAACCAGATGGGGGAAAAAAAGATAAGATTTTGGGGAATTGGCAGTTTGGCATGAGTTCAAGAAAGGCCTGGGATAAAGCAGAGACATGCGTTCTCCCACTCCTTCCCCCTTCTCCCATCGGGGAGTTGGTGTGGGTGTAAGCTCCTAAATCACTTCCAGGTGCCGTGTAAAGGACTGGCCTTTTTAGAATTGATTAAAAATACTAGGAACAGTGTTATCGATCTTATTTCTGTGCGTCTGCGTGTTAGCGCTTGCATTTTGATCCAGATACGACCTGACGGCATCCCTTCACATTCGAGGCTGCGTACCCAAACAGGAGCTATTTCTCTCTCGTTACCGACAAAGTCGCCAACCGCTTTGCTGGGGGAGGGCTTATTTGTGGTGGTGTAATCTCCCGCTGAGCTGCAACGAGGAAATGGGTACCCGCTTCCGGTTGCATATTTTGGCCATTTTGAATGCAAGGTTAAGGATTTTGCAGAATGATCTTTGCCTTCCAGCTCCAAGCTCTGTCCGTGTCCTCCAGCCCGCCGTATTTAATGGCTTTCTGTGCATTCATCGCTATGGCAGTAGGCAAATGACACAGATTGAATGCGGCCGGACAATGCTGTCTTTTCTGGGTAATGATCTTAAATAGCCCTCGATAGAAATGGCCTGCCGAGGGCCAGTGTTATGTCAGCAAGGTGTAGGCTCTGTAATGCCGCTAAGCACAGGCTCTCCCAAGGAAATTAATTGCACAGCCAGAAACCCTCCAGCAGAAACGCCCAGCGTGCGGTAGCAAAGGCCTGTTCGCAGCAGTGCTCAAGAGCTCTGCTTCAGTGCAGCATACCTCGAGCGGTCTCTAAGGAAACCACCCAGGCCCTGCTACCATACGTATGAGAATTAAGCAATACTGTGCGGCGCTTTCTGCATCCGCAGCTCCCCAGATGCCTATGGGAGCAGGGAGCAGAGTGGTACTAAGCAGATTAAACCCAACGCTGGGTGGATGGGTGGGATTCCTCTATCCTGGAGCGCGCCTGCCTTTCTAACCCAGCTGTGGGTATCTCATGGAAAAAGTGAAGTCTTTGAAACACAGGATTGGGTGTTGGGTTGTTCCCCCTTTATTCCTGCTTCTGCTTTTCCTGCGCGAGCTTGGACAGACCACAGAACTGCCAGCCTTTGCCCCGTCTGCAAGACGGGAGCAGCCGAGTCCAGTGAGGTTTAATGCTGCTTGCAAAGCACTTCGCACGGCTTTAGCTCCTTCCAGCCGAGGAGCTGGGAGCGTGCGCTCTGGATGTCCCGGGTGCTGAGCAGCCAAACGGCTTGGGAAGGGCTGTCCCAAAGCAGGCCCACCCTCCGTTTGCTGCTGGAAGGCAGTGCTAGCTACCTTTTTTCCCCCTCCTCTCATGTTCAAGGGGAAAGCTCATATTGAAGAAACACCAGGCAGCTCAAGCCTTGATAAAACCCACTGCCACTTAAAGGATGCAGCGGTGGGAAGGTGCATTCCTCTTCCGGACCCTTAGTGAGGGTGCAGTGCTGCTCCGTCTCTCTGACTGGCTTTCAGCGCAGGGATTGATAGTTCTTGTTAAGGGTCTAATGTTCCCCATCTATCTTCTGATGCAGGCCTCATCTTGCTTTGAGATCAATGACTGGCCTTAGCCTCCTGCAGGCAGCGAGCTGGCTGCTTTGGGATGGATTGTGCAATGTCTGCTCAGCTACAGGAGGTCTGTCCCTGCCTCTGCTCCAGTTACGCCAGCCTCGTCTGCCCCTCTGCGCCTCCCCAAACTGACCCACGAAGCTGTTGGCATCCTTTACACCCCTGTTAAGGCCCACTGCTGCCAGAACGCCTCCAGGAAGTCCTCGCTGCTAAATAGCTGGGCAGAAGGGTGACTGGGCATCACATTAAAGTCAGTGTTTCTGTGATTAAAAACTCCAGTGCGTGTGTATGGATGTATGCACATAGGCACAGAAGTGTGCACATGTCTATATTGTGCCGCGCACCAAAGAAGACTTAATGTGGTTGCAATGTCAAGCCCCAAAGCTGGGAACATGCCAGCATTAAGGTTGGTGCAGCAACCTTTTGTCAGCCCCCTGGCACGATACGACCATGCTTGTTCATCCCCCCAGACTCCCGTCTTGCTCAGTGCTCAGGCTGGATTGCACTGGCTGTAACCCCTGGGTGCAGTTCTTGTGCCTGATTGTACAGGGGCAGGTCAGCCTAGATGATTGCAGCAGTTTTTCTTGCCTTAAACCCTAAACATTTCCCTTATCCTCAGTGCTCAGCATGTGGCTTTAGGCTGTGTTTGCTGCTTACTGGTCCAACTCCACGCTGAAGACAGCATTATTCATTTCCTCGTGAGTTTTGCTACGGTGCGCGTTGCTGTAGGATCTGAGAGCATCCCAGATATCGCTGGATTCATCTGCCCGGCATCCCTGTCCGACAAAGGCGTTAGTGCTCGTGTTTCGCACTGAAGCACAGCGTGCTTAATTTTTGGTGCACGCTTGGTCTTAGCACTTTGCAAGAACTTTGCTAGGCTTTCCCTGAACTCAGCTGCAGCTCAGCACTTCTGCTTGTTAGACCTCAGAAAAAAGAGGAACACCCCGAGAGCAGCCTGCTTGCGTAAAGCCTGAGCGAAGGGACTTACCCTCCAGCATCACGATCTTGTGGCAGCGGATGGGGTAGAGTCCCATTGTACAAGGCTCTGAGGCCGTTTCCCTCTTTTCCACCTCTTGTGTCACTCTCTAGCTACTTCCCAACCCCTGTAACAAATGAGATGAGGCGACAGACTCTTTATTACCCGCGCTTCTATTCATCTGCTCTGAATGAGGCAAGGGTGCTGTAGAAAAAGTAGCACAGGATCATACAACTGGAGATTGCCCAGAAGGCAGGCTCTGGAGGGGGCTGCCTGGATCCTGGCATCTTTTTTTCGGGGTGTCGAGCTCT
Organism: Alligator mississippiensis; assembly: GCF_030867095.1. Lineage (NCBI taxonomy): Eukaryota > Metazoa > Chordata > Crocodylia > Alligatoridae > Alligator > Alligator mississippiensis. The sequence continues at coordinate 4,738,025 of NC_081833.1, read as the reverse complement.
TGGCTTCTGCCAATTTTACCGAAGGAAATTGCACACACGAGAACCCCCCCGGGTCCTGGGATGCGATGTCAGCGTGATGTCCCCATGGCTTAGCATCGAGGCTGGAACCTGCAGTCCTTTGCTAATTGAGCTGAGGGAGGAACTGACGGCAGTAGTAGGTTGTCACTCTTAGCATGGATTGATTGGGTGTCAGTGGGTATCGCTGGTATTCATTGGCAGTAGAGGACTGGTTAGAGTCAAGGAGCTTGAACTGCGTTTCCGGCTCCAGAGGATACAGCCTTCTCTCCACGTTTCTCTCCTCCACCCCCAAACTTTACCCTTTCTGCCCCCTCTCCTTCAAGTTATTGCTGACCCCAGACCCATCTCTTCCCCACTCCTCATCCCAGCCCATCAGGCAGACTCTCAACCCGGTCTCCATCCTGCCGCTTCTCTGTGCCCAGCCATTCCCAGTCTCCTTGTTGTCCCTTGCCCGCTCCCCTCGCTATCCCAACTCCTTGTCCGATGTAATCCCTGTCCCAGCGGCCCCGGTCGCCCCTTGCCTACCTTTCCCATTTCCAGTCTAACCCCCCACTCCTCGGGTCCAACTCAGCATCCTCATTTGCCCTTTGCACCCTGACTCTTCATCAGCTCTGCCTCCTCTCCCCCACTGGTCCTCCAGCCCTTGTTTCCCGCACTTGATGGAGACACCCAGCGTGGGAAACTTCATCCCAAACCACTGAGAATCGCCCAGGTATAAGCAGGACCACAGGATCTTATTGCTTGAAGTGTTGGGTAGCCTCAATAGCAGACGGTGCTTGACACTATATCTGATGGTCTCGCTGCGTCCTAGTTTTCACACATTTCTTGTCATCTTCCGTGGTAAGGAAGGACCGGGTCTAACTTGGCAAAGATCTGGCGCTGGAGGTTTCATCCAAAAAACATTTCGCTGAAGGAGGGGAGGAAAAACCCCAAACCACACCTTCTCTCCTTCTCATCGGCAGTACCAGCCTTGTGCAAGAGTTCCTGCAACACTGCTCTTCTCTCCCATTGGCTTTTGAAGGCATTTTCTTTTTTCTTTCCCGGCCTCTGGCTTGCCTCAGTGTTTTAAATTGGCCATTTGTTTGGTGCGCCTTTCTCTCCAAAGGGCCCGCGTCCACATGGGCTGAGCAGGATTTTGCCGTTAGTGGGGGGTTTTCCTGTCCGTGTTCCCCTCACAGGATGCGTTTCCTTTTGCAGAAAGCCGGCTGAAAACCCTCCAAGCTGCAGGCATACATCTGTTGGGCTCTTTAGACAGATAAGTCCTTCATGAACAGGAAAAGGGGCAAACCCAGGGACACACTGATGGAGAACGGGCTTCATTTTGGAGCACGAGGGGTCTATGTGACCCCTGCACGCGGCCGTGAAAACGGCTTTGGGGGCGTTAGCTTTAAAAAGCTGAAGGCTGTCCATCCTGATGTGCATTGCAAGATGCTCTATATTATAAAGTGGTACTTTTTTGCATTGAATTTTCAAGCAAAATTAACCCGCCCCCCAAACCCCGCAGCATTTAACCCTCTTTAATTGTACTTTCTCGAGGCAGATATCCCCATGTGAAGGAGCACACCTCGATCTCCCCTTCCTGCTCCTTTGATCGCAGGCGCAGCGCTGCTAACGAGTTCCCTCCGGCGAAGACCTCCGTGGCTCTCGGGCAGCACGTTACAGCATCTTTCCTCCAGCGAGAGCGTTGCCCGACTGTTGGAGCCGCTTCTGGCCCAACGGAGAAACAAAGGGCATCTTCACGATGCTCTCTTTCTTGCTCTCGTCCGTTAAGGAATTCGCCAAATTAGTCATTCACCAGGGGTCCCCCGTCATTAGCTTGAATTAGCCAGGTCCCGCTCCATTTTGCATATATGATAAAGGGCTGAATCGGGCTATTCAGGCACCAGCCCCGGAGGTGCGGAAAAGGATCCCTTTGGCCAGAGATTGTAACTTGAGGCTTTTTCTTTTCCCGGTCGTCCTGTCTTTCTGCAGCCGAAATCACCCTGGTCAGAGAACCAGGGGCGCTCAGACTGCAGCTGTCATTTTTCTTTTCCGCTCGCAGGGGGAAGGGAAGCTTTGCTGCTGTGGGGTATGGAGAAACGAATTGCCCGCTCAGTCTTCCCGGGCTTGCAGCAGGGTGGAGAGCTCTTTCTGGGATCAAGCTTAACCCTCTCTTTTTTTTTAATTTTTCACCTGTTCACTTTCTCTGGTGCACCCAAGGAGCCACAGCAGCTGCTTTTCCCTGCCTGGAGCCTGCACGCCTTCTCCTCCTCTTTGGAAAGCAGCCAGATCAAAATGGCTGTGAACCAAAGCCAAGAATCACTCCCTTTGCTATGGAAATGAGGGCTCCGCGAGACTGTTCAGCGTGTGTTCATCATAGACGGTTCCTGTTGAGAACGATGCATTTTGGGTGAAGTGGGGGGAGGGAAGGGAAGGGGAGGCGGGCACTATGGCAAAGGTGTGCGTTTGAGCCGAACGCTCCTGAACGAAGAGATTGGATCCAGCAGCCTGGAGTCCTTTTGCACTGGTGAAACGATGGGTAATTTTTTAAAACCCCTTCCTTGTGATAAAAAGGAGGGAAATTGGGTGGCATCCTTTCACCGTGGGGAGAAGGGAATTTCTTAGCGGGTGGGAGAAGAGCAGGGGGGCATCAGGCCAGCGTGCTGGAGAACGGAGGCTTTTTGGGAGCGAGCAGGTGGAGAGAAGCAGGGTTGCTGCCGGAGCTGTGATGATAACGTCTCCATTTCCAGGCTCCGAGCAGACACGTTGCAGAACTGCACGCGCAGCATGTGGAGCCGGGGCTGTCCAGGGTTGGGACCGCCTGAGCACAGGCTAAAAACTGGCTTTACCTTGGCTAAAGCCTTTGATTGACGCTTTGGCACGCAGCGAGGTTGAAGGGGGCAGGGAGCGGGGCAATTATGGGCTTGCAAAGTCCTTGTGAAAAGGTATCGCCTTGCACCGCCGACCCGCTCGCCCGTCTCGCCCCGTACGTGAGCCACTCCTGACTCATTCCTGCAGAGATCCCGGGAGGTGTGTCGCCAGGTAGGCAGGAGCCGTGCCAAGCATGGGTGTTTGCTGTTCTGCCTGGATATTGCAACCCGCGGCGCCTTCGGAGCACACCCTTCCCCGACTTCGCCCAGCGTGTGGATTAGCTTCGTTCTTGGGCACGTTGTTTGTTAGCGGCCTGGCTAGCTGGGAAACGATTTGGCAATGGAGAGGAGGAGGCTTCATCAGCCTTAGAGCAGCCGGTTAGAAAGAATCCCAGGGGCAGGATACGGCTCTGTATTATAGCATTGCCAGGTCGTCTTCTTTGCGATGTGTTTTACCTGAAGCTCAAGCCTCTTTGTTGCCCTTGCTCAGGTGAGACAGGTGTGTTTTCTGTCCTTTGCATATGGGATGGAGAGGCTAAGTAACTTGCCAGAGGTCACTCTGCCGGTCGGTGGCAAAGCTGGGATTGCAGCTGGGGTCTCCCGAAGCAGCCACATGCTCGAAGCATTCAGCATGCGCCTCTGAATCGCGGCAATTGAATTTTGCAGGGCATTTCTCCCAAGGGGAAGAGCAACATCCTGGTGCACTTCCACCTGGAGTTATTACCGTATTTACCCGAATCTAAGATGACTTCAAATTTAAGACGACCCCTGTCCCTCCCCGCCCAATAATTACATTCTAGACCTGCAAAATTATTATGATGTTTCATGTCTCAAATCTAATTATTGCAGGGTCATCTTAAATAAGTAGTTGAGTAGTTGTGGTATTTCACCCGAGAGTTGAGTCTAGCCACCTACCAGGTAGAAGCGACTGTGTACGTGCATGTGCGATTATATATTTATAAAAATAAAACTTGAACTGCTCCTTTGGGGCTGCTCCGCAGAGCTTAGCTCGACCACTTACACTGCTGCAATAAACTGCGAGCATGAGAAATTATCAGCGTTTGTGGGGGACTTGAGGCTTTCCTGTTAATATGCTAATCTGGGCGGAAGAGAAGTTGCTGCTCCCGGCCTTGTGATGGTGTAATGTCAAATGTGTGTCGGTTTTTTTATTTTGCAATAGCTTCCTCTTTGCTCTAAATTATGTGCAGTAACAAATGTTTTGTGCATTCATTTTCAGCCGGAGTAGTTCCAGTTAGTAATTTTTAGTTTGTAAATCCCAAGATGCTAATTCTTAGCTTTTTCTCATAGCACTTTTCAGCCCTACGTTTCCAGTTGCCCGCAAAATTTAGCGTTCGGACTTACAGCTGTTTTCTTTTAAGCTACAGGAGTTCTTAATAAAGCGCCATTTGTGGCACTTCTGTAGCTTAAAAGCAGCTAACTCATTTGGAGAAATGTAGCAGGCCCCTGCCAGAAACGGTCCGTCTCTAATCCTCTGTGTGCATAGGTAAGGCCCTTTGTGTTGCCTTAAATAATCACTTAGGATTTCTGGCTGAGTAGTAGAGACTCGAGAATAGGCAAACTGCAGCGGAGGCGGTAGGTGGGTTGTGCTCGGACAGAGAAAAGACCCTGGGAAGCCGAGCTGTCAGTGTGCCAGGTCATCCCTCGTGTCCTTTCGGGGAGAGGGAAAGCCAAACTATTTGGGCAGCAACACGATGATCTTGGTGGAAGCTGAAATCACAGTAATGAGAATTTTTTTTTTTTTTTAAAAGCAACTGTCTAGACCGGATGGCTGAAAAGACTTGGACTGAAATAGAGAGCCGTTTACCTCCAGGTCACTGGCGTGAACTCGGTTCGGGTCATCAGTGGCTGGAAGTCATTACCATCCGACAGCTGCTTGGCCTGCGCGGAAGCAGTTGGTGGTCTGCTCTGCTCCGAGATGGACAGATGTCCACCTTGCAGACATCGCCAGCCTCGTTGGCACGTTTCTTATCAGGCTTTGCATAGAAACCCGGGAGCGACTGGGCCCCTCTGATATAGCAGCCTGGGGGAAACTGGGGCTGCTGCCTTCCTGACTTCGAGCGTTGCTCTCCAGGGCTCTGTCCTGCAGCTTTTATACCAACATTACGGGCTCCTTTGAACATCACGTTATGGTCCGTATCCTCTGCAGATTTTAAAACCAGGGGCAAGCTGGCCCCGGGTCTGCTATGCTCGTAGTCTTTAGTGCTTCGGCATTCAACAGAAACACTAAGGGTGTTGGAATTGTGCAGGAAAGAAATGCACTGTAGAGAATATTTCCTGTTTTCCATGGAAATTGGAGGCGTCTCATTATATAATTGACTGACTGGTAAAGCTGCAAGACACTTAGCAGACTTTTTTTTTCCTTCCTTTTTTCCAATGGTATATCTACTGCATGACTGCTTGGCCAGTTCTGATGGGAGCTTTCTTCCAGACACGTGACTCTTTAACTATTTAGTGCACAGATGTGACAAAGTAGGTCGTTTTTAAACCTACCTGGAGGTGTGTTTGCATGCAGGTGTACGATAGCGAGTCTTGCATCTTTTCTGATTGCAGAGAGGTTGTGTGCACACGTATGTTGGCACACACTAAACCTGTATGGGGTGTGCAAAGCGTTTCAGACCTTCACTTCCCTTTCGAAAGGTGAATTTCCTTGTCCTTTTTGCTGAGTTAGGAACATATGGGCTGGCAAACTTATGGCCGGACCCTTAATTTCTGTTGTTGCGGAGATGGGGCACTTCAGACACTACGTGGAGGCCCTGCCTTCCCTATGACGGCATAAACTGTGATAGAGAAAATGTACAATGCGGGAAATCCTTTGCTGTTTTCAGTGAAGGGTCCAGAAGCTGCAGATGCGGAGAAATAAGACAGTCGCCCTTTTCCCTTGAGAGCCGACTGTTCTTGGAAACTTTGCCTTCCCAGTGCGGGGTGGGGAGCTGGATTTTTCCGCGTCCCTCTGAAGTCGACTGACACGGGACCCGGGTCCCGCTGAAAAAGTATTTTCTCAAGAGGAGGAGCAATGCAGATGCACTCAGAGACAGTTTGAGCCAGTAGCTTGTTTCCATTACTCCTCCCTGCTTAGGAAGCTAATTTTATTATTTTTAATGAGATTTTGGAGGCCGACTAAAGAACGGGAAGTTAGCTAGCATGCAGAACCACTTCACAGGAACACCGCTTTCTCAGAGCTCGCAGTTGAGCAACAGCTCCTGGACCCTGTCTGACTTAAAAGCTGAATAAGTTCAATCTAAAAACCAGGCAGTTTCCCCCATTCCTTTACCCTCCGCAAGCCGTTTTCAAACGTGGGCATTTTTTCCTTGGAAGGGCATGCTGAGCTGGGTGCTGCCCTTGCGGTACTAAGATGGACATGATGGCGATGGGTGGAGGGGGGAGAAGGTTGTCTGCAGAAAATAAGTCTTGCGGCTTTTGATGTGGACCGTGGTATGGCTTGAAAGCATTCGGTAGTGCTGGACACAAGACTGCGTGGATTTGAAGCCTTATATAGAGCTTTAAATCCATCTGCAGTTAGCCCGGTTTGAAGTATAAGCGGGTAGAGCATGAACATATGTAAGGAGAGGAGAGATAAGCGAGAGCCGCTGCATCTCCTGCAGCGTGTGGAGCTAGGCTGGTGTTCGTGGGTGGAAGCAAGGATAGCCAGAGGGATGGCTGGTAGAAAGAAAAGACCAGTCCACGTGCACCCCGCAGGCCTAGTCCTTCTGACCTTCTTGCTCTTTCCCCCGCAGACACCATGAGGCGAGTGGTACGACAGAGCAAATTTCGGCACGTGTTTGGCCAAGCCGTGAAAAATGACCAGTGTTACGACGACATCCGGGTTTCCCGCGTCACCTGGGATAGCTCTTTCTGTGCGGTCAACCCCAAGTTCGTGGCGATCATCGTCGAAGCCAGTGGCGGCGGAGCCTTCCTGGTGCTGCCCCTGCACAAGGTAAGTGCGGTGGGAAGGGCCCGGCTGGGGTCATCTCAGCCTCGTTTATGGACGGGACGGGGCTAGAGAAACCCCTGCTGCTTCACAGCTGGGTTTGAGTGGCAAATGCTAGGTGGAGTCGAGCATGCCTCTGGAGTCGCTCCAATGCTGCCTTTAAATAGAACGCGGTACGAGAAGGGCTCGTTTCGCTAATTTGGACCAGCTCTGCATGGAAAAAACTCCTAATTAGAATGGTGTGCTCCCTGTTCGCAACAGCAACGGTCCGTCTTTTTGCATCAGGAGGCTTTAGCTTTCTGAGCCATCCCCTGGTACCCTGCCGGCCCTGAGTGCTTTGTCCCGTTCAGACTGCCTGCATCTGACTAGCTCCGGTGGGGTGGCAAGGATGAGAATTGATACCGAGGGAGTGGAGGCCGTAGGATTGCCGGAGGCCCCATTACTACTGCCGGCAGGAGAGTTTCAGCCTCCAGTCTGGCCCTTGAGGTGAGATGGTTTAGTCGGGGATGCTCCTACCCTGAGCAGCGGGTTGGTCTGTGGGCACCGTCTCACCGGTGCAGGTACAGCACCAAAATAACGTGCGTGAGCAGACGGGTCCTGCAACCCTTTTGCAACTCTCCTGCTTTTCCCTTGGAGCGTGTGAGAGTGCCTGCGCAGGCTCTCTTGCTGCCCCTCAACCAGGGCCTGTCTGTTCTCCATGCCTGGCATGCGGTAGGTGAGGCTGTCCTACCCATCTCTGATGGGGAGGCATGCTTTGAAATCCTCAGCCAGGCACGAGGCAGCGGTATCGTAATAACTGCCTGCATAGACAGTCCACTTGTTCCTGTCTTAGGCCTTGCATTCGTCTTATTTATATAACCCCATAAAGTCATACAGCCCCTTTCTAGAGAAAGGCTTAGTCTGCATCCAGAGGAAAGGCAGACACAGGAACGCAAAGGGAGATTGTAGCTGGGAGGCATCATAACGATCTTCGCAATTATGGCATGGAAACATATGACGCTTGTCTCAGAGGCAGCAAATTGAAGTTTGTTCCCCAGGCATCTCTTTAAAGGCTCAAAAAATATCTCTTTTTTTTTTTTTTTCTCCTGCCTGAGAGGTGGGGGAAAAAAAGCGTTCAGATCTTCCCTTTTGATGTCTTGACTTTTTATCACAGCCAGTTGATAAGCCTCACAATACCAATTACAGCTCTTTGAAAGGAGTTTAGACAACTCGATCCCATAATGTGATATCTGTTTAAAGAGAAAGGAGGGGGGGTTGGGAAAAAAAGCCCTGAATACATAGTTTGGCTCCAGTGGTTCGTTTCTCTTAGAAAGAGACTCTGCTATTTTGGAGGAAGGCTAAGATGATAATCTCACAGGAGAATATGTTGTTCCAGGATGACTGGGACTCTGAGGGCCTGGAACAGAATGAGAATATCCTGGTCTCCACGAGTGCGTCTGGGAGGGAGAGTGGAGAGGTTAGCAGGGGGTTATCTCTCTAAAATTGTAACTCTAGCTCCAGGCAGATATTTGAAAGAGCAATAGAGGTGGCTGCAGCCGATTCGAGTCCTGCGGTCCGTCTGGCTACTGCCGCTTGTCAGAACCTAATGGCTGATGCAAGTATTTCTGTGCTTGCAGAGGGACTGGCCATGTCAGCAGTTAGTGGTTGGCTTATACCACAAAGCAAGAGAGTTTTTTAGTCTTTCTAAAAACAAAACAAAAACAATTAAAACGGTGTAGGGTGTGCATGTGTGTGCATACAGTCCTGGGCAATCCCAGGCTGCACGGTCGGCAATGCCTGGAAGCGGAGACTTCCATCTGCGAGCTGTGTGTCATGTAGGACTTGCCACATTTGCCTTTCCAGTTTTATTAAAACAAATAATTAGGGTTTGAAGGGGTCTCAGGAGGTCTCTTCTAGTCCAGTTTCACGGGCCGTTCTGCAGTTTCTGTACTATGAATGCCGTAACACCTGGGTGCTTTTGTACCTCTGCTGCAATCTTCATTGGGTTTTTGGGGGTTTTGCATTTATGTCTCTATTGTGACCCTCCGTTTGCTTCCCTCTAATCTAATGGCTCCACCATCTTCAGCCTCTTCTCTCAGGTCAGTCCTGGCTTCTCATAGTTTTCTTTGCCTGTTTCTGGGACTCCACCTCTTTGGCACATCTCTGGGGAGAGGGTCACCGGAGTCGCACAGGGTGTCCAGGTGGAGGGTCCATCGTTGGTACCCAGGGCTGGAACTGATGTCTTGGGTCGTGCAATCCCGTCCCCCGTTATCCCGGGCAGCACATGGTAGAATCCCTCTCCTGAAAAAAAACCCCAAGCTGTGTCTTGAACCTTGCTGGGTTTCTTGCCTCTGCTGTGACTGGCAGGACGTCCCAGAACTTCTCCCCTCCTGGGAAGAAGCCCTCTTCGAGTCTCCAAGCTAAATTTATTCCTGGCCAGTTTCTGCCCAAACGTTTGTTCATGCGCCAGGGCCGCCCTTTGCCTCAGATAGCCCGTCTCCTAATGCATTTCGAGAGCAATCCTATCCCCTCCAGCCTTTGTCCTGCTACTCTAAACAAGCTGTCTCCTCTCCGGAAGTTGGCACTCCGCTCTCCAGGTCGTCCTTGTAGCCCTTTCTCCGCTCCTGTCCCAGCTTGAATTTGCTTTTCCTGTGCCTGGTGCTCCAGGGGAGCTCTCACTGGCGCCTTGGGTGTTTGCATCCGTGCTCGCCTGTCTGCTAGAAACACCTCCCTGGTGCATCCTTTTCCCTGGCGTTAGTAGCTTTGTCCACTCGTTGCTTGTCCACTAATGCACCCAGGTGTGTCTTCGGTCTCTGTCATTCCCTCCTGGAGATGGATGGTTGAAGCTCTCCCCAGAGACCTTCCTGCAGCCTGGCATGTCAGATGGCTACGTATGGAGCCCTATTTGCCCTTTTAGCCAGCTCCGTCCCTTTGCTGGTTCTGCTATCCTCTCTTTTCTTCTTTCCACATCCTAATGCCTCGTTTTTCTGAGTGCCGTGGCCTGCTGAGCAGGGGGCTTCACGGAGCTGTTCACAGCAGCCTTGCAGTCGTTTCCTAGCTGTCCTGTTCGCTTCCAAGCGGGATGAATTTAGATGTCGCTGCTCTAACGAATCGGACCGGGAAGCAGCCCTTGGTGCAATTCCAGGGAGCAGCCGGGGACAGCCGAGAGCACCCCTTTCTCCATGTCATTGCACCGTAACTGCTTAAATTCAGCACTGAGCACGCGGGCCGCTGCACGGTTCTTTTCATGTTGCTTGACTCTCGGGCAGGGTTAGGTTGTATAATTTGGAAAGGAAACGGAGCCGAGTTCCCTACATTTGTGTTTCCCTTTGCATTTCCTGAGTTTAGTCAGGGAGGTTTTTTCCCCCCTGTGGCGGGGTCAGTATTTGGCTGTGCTCGAGTGGTTCCCCACAGTCGAATGTGGACGTTAGCACAATGGTCAAGGCGGAGGACGAAAGCGTGTTTGGAGCTGAGGCCTGGGTGGTTGGCTGGGAGGGCAGGCCCTTGCTTTATCAAGGCATCTTTCTAGCAGTGGCATAGAGGAAAGGAAGGGGTTTGGGTCTCCTCCCCCGGCCGCCAGCATTTCTGTAGGTTGCTCTCGCTTGACAGGCTGCATGAAAGAGCCGAGCTGCTGCAAGCGGGCGCTGTTTTTCTCTGATTCAGAAGCGAGCAGGTTTCCGGCCCCTCCTCCCCCTCTGGGGCTCTGACTAGTTTGGAGCAAAGCTGCCTCCACACCTCCCCGTGTGCAGAGGGTAGCTCGGGAAGCTGATGCCAAGCTGACTCACCCCGGCCAGGCTGGGAGGGCTCCGCTCTGGCAGCACCACGTGGAAAGCACCTGGAAGTGCTGCCCCTGCATGCATCGCTTCGGTTTACACTAGCTTCTCCAGGATCTGGATTGTGCTGGCTGCCACCAGCACAGGGCTCTTTCTGCTTGGCTTTGATCCTTGCTTTTCCAGGCAGGGGCCGAGGACTGAGGTCTCTGCACAAGCACGCCAGCCAGCACACCTGAGCAAGTGGAGGAAGAGCGTCACTAGGGGAGAGGCTGGGCTGGGGAGGGATGTGGCTGACGATGGGCATCGTAACCCCTGCGGAAGAGCTTCACCCACACACTCGCAGCCAGACGCGCGCAGCTATGTTTGAGCAAGGTGTTTAGAGATGTTTCTGCTATTCTTTGCCTTTCTAAGGGTTGTGCCAGGCTACCTGGGTGGGATATTCTCCCAATTCGGTCCCGTGGACATGTTTTTCTCTCTGGCTTCTGACAAAAGCACCTTTGCAAGCCCATTTCAAATTTGTTGAGTCTTGTGGGGGCGGGGAGCAGAGGAGCCTGCAAAACGCCTCTCTCCCAGCCATTTGGGTTTGGGTAGAGCTTGTTCAGGGCATTCAGGGCCAAAGCTAGATGCCGGCACCTCAGCCGAAGAGCCAGTCTCATGCGCTGGGGGATGAGTGGGAGCGTGAGTCGTCCCTGGTGGAAGAGCAGACGCTGATTTGGTCTTGGCTGTAGGGGTGGGAAGGATGGGAGATCCAAACAGCAGCACGTGTAGCTTTTCTGCTTATGACTAGACGCGAGGATTTTGCCCTTAGAAACTAGTTCTCTGTTCCTTTAGCTGCCCCTGCTGGCAGACGGCTGCAGGATGGGCTCTCGCGTCCTCGTGAGGTTGGACCCATGTCTCTGGCACGTGTGCCTCCGTCTGCAGCAGTTGGGACCTCACCTGAAAAGGTTCAGAGTGGGACAATAATGATTCACCTGCTCCAGGTGCCTTAGGTCAAATCCTTGTGGGGTCTGCTCCGCCTGCTAGCTTTTTGGGCTGAACGCGGATTTGAACTGCTCCGGCATGCTCGGTTCGGTCGGAAAGGGGCTCGGGTGCTCTCCGCGAGAGATGGGGCGGGCACGGGCTTTGCCCTGGCCCTTGTGTGCCAGCCGCGGCTTCCTTGCTAGCGTCTGTGTGGCCGGGTAGGAAGCCGCGTGCTTTGGGACTGCAGTGCAGGTCCTTTGCATCCCCTCCCCGCACTCAGGGGTATGAGCCCCGTCCTTTGCATAGGTGTAACGTGGACGGTGGGTGTGCACAGTAAGCGAATGACAGCTTCCTTGCAATGCTAACCTGGCGGCGGGGCAGCCTCCGTGCCACAGGACGCACCGGTGTATGGCTTTTCCCATATTCCCAAATAAAATGAGTCGCTAGGGGTATGGAGCCAGGGCCGGGAGACCCCCGCAGCTTGCCCAGGGGGGGCTGGCTTGCAAGGATGCCATGTGGCTGGGGCTGTGCCTTGGCAGACGGATGCCCGGGCTAGGTTCCTGCCCCCATCGCACCCTGGAGCTGCCGAGCCGTGTGCTTTGTGCAGCGCCCATCTCCCTGGCCCTGCCTCTGCCGCTGCCGCCTTGCACTGATATGTCTAACGGCAGCTGGCACGGCAGGGCTCCGACAGTGGTTTTTACCTTATATGGTCATTCCAGCTCTTTGGGCTGTCAGATGTCCCGAATCGTTTCCACCCTCGCCTTTGATTGGCCGCGCCGGGCTGGGCCCGGGAGCGTGGTGGGAGAGGGGCTGCAGGGTGCAGGCGGGGAGAAGCCCCCCTGAGTTAACTCGTAGCTGCCGGGGTGCTCCCCGGGTTGCTGGCAGCCTGGCTGGGTGGCGGGGTTTATCCCCAGGCCGTCTGAGACCCTGATTGTGGGGAAGGGGTGAGGGAGGGAGACCGGGAAACCGGTGCTCTTCCAGCCTCCCTGCTTGGTCCCTGTCTCCGCAGTGCTGGATGGCTGGGATTGCAGAGAGAGCAAGCTGCTCCGGATTACAGCCTCCCCGCGCTCCCTTCCTTTGCACTTGAATTACACCCAGCTGGCTTAAAACCCCAGGCGTGCCCAGGGTAGGGGCTGGGTTGCCGGTGTCGCCCCGTCCCCAGGGCTCGGAGGGAAGGGGTGCCAGGGTTCCCGTGAGTGACAGCTGAGCAAAACCCCCGTTTCCGTCTTTATTTAGACCAGCTAGCAGGCTTGCGCCGCTCTCCCCGCTTCCTGCCAACTCCGGGGGAGGGTGGAGACCGTCCTGAGGGCCCCCTCCGGCTGCCGAGTGGGTGGAGGTGCGTGGAAACCGGAGGCCTCGCGGTCTGGCCGCGCTCACACCGTCCTCCCAGCAAAGCAGATCCCAGCGCGGGGCTGGGAGCGAGAGCCGTGCTGGCGATGCTTCCCGTGCCGGCTGGCCCTCAAAACGCTTTGTCTGGGCTTCCTGTTCTCCCGCGCACGCGTGGATGCCTTTGGCCGGGTTTTGCCGGTCCCGGCTCTGCAGAGAGCGTGGGGCAGCCTTCTGCGTCCCCCCTTTAGGTGGAGAGTCTCGCCCCTTGCTCGGGCTTCAGAGGGGAGCGCTCCCTCTGCCCTGAACCGCCCGCAGCTCCCTGCAGACGAGGCTGAGGCCCTGGTTTGTATGGCTGATAGCAGGGAAGTCACGGAGCCCGGCTCCTCTTCCTCTCCCTGCATCCTCCTTAGGTGCTGCTTTCCCTAGAGCAGGCCAGCGCGAGGGATGCTGCTGCTGGCTGTCCCCGCTGTCCTTGTCCCAAGAGCAAAGCGCAGCCGGAGGCAATCACCCTTCAAACGTGAAGCCTCTCCTCACTGTGCAATACTTTCATTTGATTCTCTTACCCTGGGCATCACTGTGGGTGTGTAGGAGAGGACCCTCCCGTCCATCTGAACTTCCCTAATCTTTATTGCATGACACCTACACAGAGAGCATCATTCAGAGCGCTCTCCCTTGCCGTGGGCCCAATGCCACCGGCTGCGCCCACCGCCCTGCTTCCTTGCAGCCTTTCGCGGGTCCCGCGCAGCTGGAACAGGCCGACGGGTTCTTCTAAGCAGTTGCGTGCTGACCGCCCACTGCCCCGGGTGATCGGCCGGACCTTGGACTCGGGACCCTTTTTGTGTCTCCAGCCCAAGTGCCTCGCCTGGCTCCCGAATGGATGCAGCGGAAGCGAAGCAGGAGCGAGATTTGCCTGCCTCCGTCACTGGGGAGGAAAAGGATGATCTGGGAAATGGCCATCTGATCTTGACAGATGGTCCCTGCTCTACAGAGGGGTGGAAACCTCCTGTGTTTCCTGCTGCAGTGGGGGCCGTGATGTGCACAGATCTGGGCTTGGCACGCCGTCTTGGGATGTTTTCAGTCCATGCGTCTAACAAAGGAATCGGACAGACATCTCTTCTTCCCAGCTCTCCCAAACCTTTACAAAGGGGAGCTGTCGCAAAAGGGTCTCTTCCCTTCACTCGAGCTGCTCTCTCCTAAGAAGGAAGGCTGCAGTCACCTTAAATAAAGTCTTTGAGAGAGGCGTCTGCTGGCGGTTCCTTGTGCGCGTGACCGAGGGCTCGCTTTTATTAGTGTTGTCCTTTACGTGCCTGGCTGCTTGCGCTGGCTTTAAACGTGTGGCATTTCCCTGGAAACCCCGAGCAGGCGAGGGCCGCCGGAGGCAGCGAACATGTGGTAGGTGAACGCACGCCCAAGCGAAAACAGCTCCTCTTCCTGAGCAATATGTCATCCTGCCAGTGGCGTGTTGCTCCGTCTCGCCGTTCACCCATGACATCTGTAAGTCATTTGCAATCTCGGCCCTTCTTAATCAGCTGTCCCAGAGCCTAATCCCTCCAGGGAAGATGGAGAAGGGCCTGTCGATCGGAACGATGCACGTGTGAAATAAAATCAGCGCTCGCTGCTGTGACGGCTCCGTTGAGTCCTTCCGTCTCCCCGCCATTTAAACAGGGTGCTGATGGAGAGGTCGGAAGGAAAATGATTTATGATTTACTGAAGTTGGGGTGCTATTCGAGGGGCTCTCGGTACTTCTGCACTAAACCCTGCCTGTGAAAACATCTCTTTGAGGTTGAGACTTGGCACGTGAGGTTGAAGTCCAGAAGAGAAGTTCTTCCCCAGGTTGTTGGGGTTTTTTTGCAAAGCTCTTGTCCAGCTGCATGTGTGTCCTTTGCATTTTAGTGGGAAGAGACCATAATTAAGGTAGTGCTTTTCATTCACATTTTGAAGAAGCTTAGGAGACTTGAAAACACTCTCCCTTATTTTGCATCTAGATGCTTTGTATAGAAGTGGTGACTAGGGCAAATCAGTGGAATAAAGCCTGGCAAATAAATGGAAAACCTGGCTCCTTGTGGTTTGGGGACAAATTGGCATGAGGGGACGCTGGCCTGGCTAGCTCGGGGAGTTATTGCCAGCAGACTGGATTGCTCTCTGTCTGCCCTGCCTCCAGAGAGGTATGCATGTATTTATGGCCACGCTGCTGCAGTTGAAGCTGGGATCCTAGTCTAAAACCTTGGGCACCTAACATTTACCTCCAAGCTGTAAAACCCAGATGCAAAATTGTGTTTTACAGAAGCAGCTTGAATTCAGCCCGCTTCCGTGATCTGCCCAGATTTACTCTTGCTCTTTCATCCATCCTCTTCCCTTCCTGCATTTTTAACAGCCCCAAACTGGTTCGACCTGACTTGAAGCAACAAGTAGAATTGCACGTGACTCCTTTTGAAGCCTGTGAACTTGGCTTGAAGGTCACCTGGGGAGGGATTTGCTTGGACGGTGCTGGAGTCCTTCCTCAGCTCACTTCCCCGTGTATGGCAATACCATGTAGCCTGAACTCGGTGGTCTAGGTCCAGCTGCAGAACAGTTCTCACTTCCCACCTACCTTGCCCCCCCTCCCTTAATTCTCCACCAGTGATAACTTTATAATGATGATCAATAGCAGCTTCATCCAGAGGCCTCAAACTTCACACATGTTCACCCTTGGGACGTGGGTGCTATACCGATGTCCTTGGATTAGACGCTAAGGCGGCGGGGATGTTGTCAGGGACGTGTGGAGTTGCAGAGCCCACATCCCAAGCCCCCGGCTGTGAGCCCTGCACAAAACACTCGGCTCTCATTTCTTCCCAGGCTCCACTGAGACCATTTTTGGTGGGAGAGATGAGGGTCCAGCTGAAAAACCAGCTGAGACAGCCGTTTTCAATTTTAGCAAGGGGTGCAGGGGTTTTCTCCAGAACGCCGGAGCAGCAGTCGGATTGTCTGCCGGGAGCTGAGCACCCAATTCACTGGAACGGGAGTTAGCAATTTGTTTTGTCTAAATAGCCGCTGTGTGAAAGTAGCTGATTGTTACAGCTAATTTTGTGGAGGATTCTGGGGATTAACATACATTTTCCAGTGCAAAACATCCCTGGAAACTACTGCCGTGATAGAGTCCATTGTCGCCAGCCCTTCTCTCTCCCCCTTCTCGGGTCAGCTGTGAGCACATGGCACCAACAATGAAGTCATCCAGCTGCTGCATTTCTCATCTCCCGGCGGGCATGGGATAAACCTCTTCTGTGAGCTATGCCAGGCTGAGGACTCCTGAAATGCTCCGAAGCATCCCGAGGGGTAATGCTAACTTCCAGGGCAGCACTGACACGGCAGCGAAGCGCTGCCCCTCTTGCAAAGCACACGTTGGTTTTGTGCACGATTCCCACTTCTTTCTCTCGCTGCCCTAAAGTGCCCTGCGCGCCGATAGGCGGTAGAAATAATGCATGATGCATCCAGCTGGCACACGGTAGTGCCTGTGGATTTCTAGGGGACGCTAGGGATATTGATACGGCGGAAATATGACTCGAGCATTTAGATATAAGTCTCTTTTTGTTCTCACTGCAGTACATGACAATAGACATTTGGGGAGTAACTGCCCTCGTAAACTGGAGGATTAGCTATGGATGCCTTGGTCGGCTCACTGGGTGACTAATAGCCATTTGTCATGGTCATGAATGAGCAGCGCAAGTTCATTGCATCCTCCCCATATTCTTTATCCTCGCAGCCTCGTGTGTGACCATCTGGTGTAGCCAGAAGTGGGCGTTCTGCGGCCACCGCGGGCTTCCTCGTCACGGCCCGGAGTCTGCGGGACTGGGTGCATTGCAGGGAGAGTGGGAATCAAGTCCAACCACCTCTCTCGGGGGGTGGAAGACAAGAAGCAGCAGCGCACGGCTAAAGGAGAAATCGGACAGGGCGATTTGCATGTCAAACCCCTGTCTTTGTGCTCTAGCTTCCTTCCCCGAGCCCCTTCCTCAGGGTGCGCATCGCAGAATTGCTTTGCTTGTGCACTCTGATGCCACTTCTCTATATTCAGCCATGATTTTACTAATCGCAGCGCAAAGTTGGAGGAAGCAGCTGTTGTCCCCACACTTTTTTTAACCGTAATCCATCCTATGACAAGTGGCGGAGGCACAATGATGAAAGACATTGAATTGATTTCCTAACGGTCTCCGTTTTGGGAACTATTTTTCTCTGTTATTTATCTACCCCGCGAGACTTTAGGACAGGCGTTTCCCTCCCGTCAGCCAATAGCTTTTGCTTTAGGATGTGTGAAGCAGCAAAATGCCCTTATTTGGTAAAGTCAACTTGCTACCTGCTGTCGGATTGCTGCTAACCTAAGCCACCGCAGCCTGCTAAAAACCTCCACCTTTTGACTTACCTTTTTGGGTTAACTTTCCTTATACGCTCGCCATGGAAGACTATCCAGCAAAATACCACAAATTGTTACCACGAACCATATTGCTGGCCCTAACTGGTAATGGATTAGGAAAAGGATTTGGTTTCCTGTAACTAATTTTAACTGGCATATCAACACTTGAGACTTACTGCAAATCCTTAACTAATTAAAAGATTACATTTAAAAAAAAAAACCAACAAAAAACCCCAAACTGCCGGGATTATGGCAGGCTGCAAACCCGCTGATTTGGCATCCAAGATGCAAACTTTGCAGCAGGCTCGACTCAAACGTTGCTGCCAGACTTTATTTTTAAGAGTTTTAGAAACTTTGAATGTGGTCTTTTCAGTGGCTGTTCTCATGCCGCGCTCCAAAATGACTGTTTCTAGCATCTTCATCTCTGCGATAATGACACATTCTGTATTTAATTGATGTGTTCAACACTTTCATAGTGCTTTTCATGCATGCTGATTTTCCCCCCCCAACTAATGGTAGTTTCCCTATGGTGTCACTGGGAAGAATACTTGGTTTTCTCCAAGTGGTGAGTCCACTGCAGGGCTGGGATTAGAGCACAAGGGCTCCTTGTTCCTGCCTGTGTTGGTTCTGCTTGATGCTGTCCCGTGTGGTCCTCCCACTTCTCCTTGGGTGGGAAGGAGATCCAGACCAGCACGTCCACAAAAGGGCATCACTTATAACGATGATGCCCTCTTTGATAAACCGGTGGAGAAAAAGCCCCAAGCTCCACTTCAACTCACCTCTGCCCCAACAGGCATTAGGCTGTGTACAAGGGCAGATCTCACTGCTGCTTTTAGGAGCATCTTTGGGAAGAGTGCTAAGAGTCGGCCATTATGGTCTACTATTATGGTTTCATTATAGAAGTGGTATAGAGACAGCCAGCAGAGAGCAGAGCGGGTGTGTGAAGTCGTTAAGTGGAGTTAAAACTGAGCCAGGCCCCTGTGTGCAGAGTGCTTTGGCAGGGGTGAAGCCCAAGAAAGCGTGGGCCTTTTCCCACCTGGAACCATACTTGACCCCAAACTGCGGGGAAGCACGCTGCAGACATGAATATGGCAATCCACAACTTTTCTTTGAGGACGTTCCTATCTGGCCGCAAGGCTTCGTGATGCTCCTGCCCAGGCCACCTCCGTGCAGAGCGCCGTGGCTGGAGAGGGGATGTCCTGGGCTTGACTTGGGAGCGGGGAATGGGTTTCATTGTCCTGCAGCAACGTGGCTGGCTCTGTTGGGAGAGCAATACGGTCGGATCAAAAATGTTTTTGAAAAGGGAACAGAAATGTTTTTGAAAAGGGAACCACTCGGTCGAACGCGAGCGTGGAAACAGTGCTCTGCACAGCTCTTCCTCTTTGCCGAGGGTTAGGAAAAACCCCGTGATTTCCGATGTACTGTGAAAACAGAGTGTTTTTTGTTTGACCGCAGCTCACCAGCTTCACCAAAATGATCAGGCCTCTTTTAGCTGTAGACTGTGCTTTTGGAGAGCGGCACAGTCGTTCCTACCATCAGCCCTCACGCGCCTCTACATGGGCTTGCCTGGTTATTTTTACCGCTCCTGTTTTGTCAGGACCCTGCAAGATTAGTCTTTTGGACAAACGATAGCTCTGCTACTCTTCGGGGCGCCAGGGACCACTGCTTTCAATGTAAAAATTGGATGGCTGCATGGTCAGCCACGGGAGCGGATGTGCCCTTGCGCTGGCTGATGCGTGCAGTCGTGCTTTCGAGAGCATGGCTTTTAGCCAGAATCCTTAATAATGAGAAATGAAATTGTGTGCTGGTGCCGCTATGCAGGTGTGTCCTGAGAGCACGGTCGCTGGCTGGTGCCGTGCAAACACTGGACACCCGCACGTGTGCAAACATCCCGCTCGCCCTTTATCGCTCCCTGTCCCTTCACCTTCATAAAATGATGTATCCGAGCCCTCTCTCTTTCTCGGTTTGGGGCCAGCGCACCCTGATTTAACACATCCATATCCAAGCCCGATGTTGTCTCTGTTCTCCCGTTAAAAGGGCTTTGTTTCCATGTTTGCCATCCTGACATCTTCCATGTGACCAATCTGCATGATAACTCGTGCTCCTGTACTGTTCACCTGGAGCACGCTCCGGTGTACTGCTGCTGACTTTTTGACGGACTTTGCATTTACGTCTGAAGTGTTCGACTTGAGAGAAAGAAACCACAAAGTGCAGCAGTGCTCTGGAAAAGCCTTGCCCCAAACCATTCCCCTGTATTTCCAGGGCAATAGCTACTCCGTTTACAGGAGAAGAAGGATTTGTGCTCTGGTTTTTCCTTCTGCCCCCTGCAAAGGTACCATAGATGACACTGCGCAAGATGGATTATTAACCCGAGTCCCAGTTTTCCACCCTCAGTCATTTCCACGTTGACAAGTTCATTGAAGACGGTTTGCAAATTGTTGCTGAGGTGGTCATTTTGGCGATGGTAGAGTTGGGAACCAGGAGTGTCTGCCTTATTTTGGGCTCCCAAGCTGTTTTGCCGAATGGTAGCCAAGAAGGAAAGGTGTCAGGAGTCGCTGTGCTCGGGTGTGCTTGGCTGACCAGGAGGACTTGTGTAAAATGAGTGTGTTTGGATCCGAAGTCACTACGCACAGGGCTGCTTTCAGACCACAGCACCTGACTGCACTAATGGTGCTTCAAGATGGTTATAAAAACCCAGCTCCAACATAGGCCCTCAGAAACTTCCCAGGCAGTCTCTTTTTACCAGGGATCCTGGTTTTCTCTGCTTTAAAAAATCCCCAATTTTCAGTTTAAAAAAAAAAAGTAACCCCAAAATCCAAATTTCATGATTAAAATGAAACATCAGTATATATATGTCATATATACATATATATCTCATATATATGAGATATATATCTATATCTATCTATATAGATATATATCCATGTCTAGATATCTATATAGATATAAATCTATGTGAGTGTATATATATATATATATATATATATATATATATATATATATAGTGATGTTTCATTTTAATCATGGAAACGTGGATTTGGGATTACTTTTTTAACCAAAAACGGGATTTTTTTAAATCGGAGAAAACCAGGATCCCTGCTTATTACCCTAGGATGAGTTTGCTGTCACAGTCACTCAGCTGGTTGAAGTCACGGTAGTCTGGTGTCTTGATTAGGCAGGTGGGAAAAGTTTGTGATTTAATGCCTTAGTTGGAAGTGGGTTACCCGGCCCCACTAAGAGAAGACTGTTAAAAGACCCAGAACTGCTTGGTCAAACAGGCACCAACATAATCTGCAGCTAATCCTTGTCATATCCTCTTAGGCTCAGAAAATAACTTTATGCCTTCCTTAAGAATGGTTATACTTATTCGTTTACCTGTTTCAGTCTCATTCCTAACTACCCGTTCCTTTTGATTTAGCTCTTTATTTGGATTTGATTTGTCATGCAACTGGGAAAATGCAGCCCAGTGTTGAGAGATACTAGACTGTGAGTAATTCATTTTTTAAGTTGATCAGTTCAATGTTTTAACCTGTTGCTACCTTTAACATTAGAGCATGCAAAACGACTTAAGTAGGCTTTAACTCCGAGCGACTTCAGGGCGTCTGGTTTGTGTCAGGTTTTTAATTTTAAAGAGTTTCAGAGGCAACCGGAGGGGGACGTTGAAGCAACGCAGCATTGTCTGTGAAGCCTAAATTTAGCCGTTTAGGAAGTGGTTGCTGCTTGGTTTCGTAACTACATCAGCTCTTGCTCCTTTACAACAGACATCTCAGGGGGGGTTTGTTTTTTTACTTGGCAGCTAGGTTGTAAGGTTGATAGTCCTCAGGAGCTAATATCCAGCCCCGTTCTGTGTAGGAAGCTCCGAGTTGCAGCAGTTGGCTTCACGGTAATTAGGAGCAGACCTAAAGGTCAAGGAACGTCACCACCAAACAGCGCAAGTGACACTCGGGCTGCTGCATCCGTGTCATCAGATCAATTCAATTCAAATCTGGCCGTGAGATTTCCTTACCATTCTTCTCGCAGACATTTTTGCTTTAAAAAAAGAAAAGGAAGAAGAATGGGGTCAGTTTAAAATCCAGCAAGTTTTAAAAAGAGAGTCGAAGGCGGTTTTGGGTACTTTACCTTCACAAACCTCCCATGCATTTTGCCAGCGCTCAAATATTTATATCCCTTGTTTCCGTGGGATAGACATGAAAAGAGACACCGGTGGGATGCCTTGCAATCAAGGAAATCCATTTTTTTTCCTTTCCTTTTCTTAATTTTTCGCTTGCAGCAAGCTCTGGCGTTCCTTGTGCCATTAGTATGTGAAAGCAATCGGTCGCCAGAGCGGTGGTTACAGCTGACAGTCCCTTTACTGTCGAACCAGGAAGCAATTTGAATAATTGAACGAACTGTAAATTACTCAAATTCAGTCTCCTCGAATTTGGAAAAAAACCTCTGCAGGAGTTAGTTTTCTTTGAAGATTTATACTTATGATGGGCTTGATTTAGGCAAATGCTCTAGAGGTTTGCTACATCCGTGGCAAACATGGTTTGCATGTGTTGTAGGTAGGCATGGAAGCTGTCTGTATAGTGGATCTTACCACTGTCTTGGTCTTACCCTGGTACCCGGTAGAGCAGCATCGCCATCAGCAAGTCGGCCCACTACAGAGGATGGTGGCTAGGCATTAGGGAGAGGGTTAACGGGATTTGCAATCATACTTCTTCCAGTAGAGGGGCAGGTGTATCATGGCGGGCTGGTGGGGCTGGAAGTCTGCATGTTTGTGGTCTGCTGCTTCTCTTCTGGGAAAAGAAGGCCTTGCTCTGCCTAGTTGCCTATCCAGCCTTTTCCACGAACAAGCTCAGTTCCCTTAAAATAAAAACACCCATCCAACCTGGGGGAGTCAGTGACCCGAACACTCATCCATTTTGCCTGGAGTCATGGCTGGCCTCCACCAAAACCTTAGGGTGGCAAGATAGGAGCCGTGCTACCCCCTTGCTTTGCAGGGGATGTTGCTAAGGAAATGTTGCTGCTTGGCATTCCCAAGCATGAGTGTGGCCTTGTTTGTCCGGAGCATCTCCCAGTAAGACCCGTGGGAGCTGGGTGGCTATATACTGGTAAGAGCACAAACCCCCGTTGTTTCCTGCATGCGTGTGCACGCACGTCTCAAATTCGGAGGTTCTCAGCATTTAAGCGGGCCTGGGCTCGTGCCAGATTAGTTTCCATTGTTCACACGTGAGCTACGTAAAAGCAAGGCCTTAATGTACTGTGGGTTTGGGAGGAGATGATAGAGAGCTGAGGACATGCTCTCCCTGATGCTGTGAAATGCCGTGCTGGGTGCATTGTCTGGGATCGGTGTGCACATCACAGCTCTCTCTCTCTTTTCCCTTTTAGACAGGTAGAATTGACAAGTCTTACCCGACGGTGTGCGGTCACACGGGACCGGTGCTGGACATAGACTGGTGTCCTCACAACGATCAAGTCATTGCCAGCGGCTCCGAGGACTGCACGGTCATGGTAAGTTCAGGCCGTTGTATTACAAAGCCCAAGATCTGGGCGGTTTTGGAAACTTCCCTTGTTTCTGTACTCTTCAAACGAAGGCTTTTGGAGAGAGGGTGAGCAAGCTTTTATGGTCCTGATGTTTCATTGTCATCCGGAACAGCTCCATTACTGAGGCTTATTTCAGCGTAAAAGGTTGAGTGTACAGGTGACTTTCTGCTTTGAAAAACAGGTATATGCTTCCTGTGAAAATGTTCTACTTTTACGACCTGCTGGAAGGTCCTACCCAGCCATCAGGTGCAGGCTTTGGCTCCCAGGACTTTTGACAGCTGTGGGCATCCGGTATATATGAAGACAGCAGATAAAAGTCCGGTCCGTGATTATGCAACGAGAAAAATGTTTGGCGATGTCAAAATCCTGGAGGAAAGAAAGGTGTTTGACAGCCCATCACAGCTGCGTGATGGTGAGGTGAAGCCTCCACGAGAAAATTTCCTCTCTGGGTGTCGGTACGGATGCTTTGCTAGGCTAAAAGGAGAAGTCTGGGGCAGAAGCACCAGGTCAGATAGCCTAGACTGAGTGTTGCAGTACTGCGTGATATTTATGCATGAAGTTCACCAAGTTGTTAGCTAGGAAGAAACCTGTATAAAGTCTTAAGTCCTGCCTGGAAACACAGTGGGACAATGGGATTTTGCAGTCTCACGCACATCCGTTTAACTTCTTGCACTGCTCAATGAGCTTAACCCTTTACAAGGACCGTATCTCTTCGTAGTGTCCTGCTGGGGGGTCTGATTTGGTGTAATTACCTGGTCTTTCCCCACCCTTTATAACCACAGGGGAATCTGTTGCGTTGCGTTTCTGGAAGGCTTCTCTCCCCTCCTGACCTCGGGAGTTGGTTGCTGTCTCTGAGGGGTGAGGAGAAGGAAGAGAGCCAGATTAAGGGCTCCTACCCTACAGCTTCAACAGCGGAGGTGTGGGACCAGTGGAGTAAGGAAGGACAAGGCCACTTGGTTTTATTACTGCGGCAGCCCTGGTTTTAGGGGCGATAGACTTTTGTTTCCTACATCAACAGGATGTGTGCACATGTCAAAACCTAGAGAGAATCCAAATTTTGCAGCTGCCAGCCTTGATCCCGAGTTGCTCCTGATGTTGGTGAGAGTGCACTGAACAATACATGGCCCTCAGCAGTGACAGGCGTCCAATTCGGGGTGTGCTAACACTGCGGAACAATTTTAAGCACGTCCCCCTGCGCTGGTGTCGCTCTGAAGAGTCTTCAGCTTCGTTTAGAAACTTCACGTTGAAACCTTGTTACGGGGAAGGTCAAGTGAATCCTAGAGCTTCCCTTCTTTTCATCCTACAGACACTGACAGTGACGGGGGCTTTCTTCCCCGGGGTCTTTGTTCGGGGACTGTACTGCCTGCGAGCTGTCTTGGAAGCCAGAGGCCATTTGCAAAATGTACCGTGTTCTCATTTAAAAAAGAGCAAACAAACTTGGGTTTGCGATGTTCCCCACAGAAGTGGACCGGCGTTATAGATTTCATAGACATTTGGGCTGAAAGGGACCTCTGAAGATCATCGAGTCCAGCCCCCTGCCCCGGGGGCAGAAAGTCAGCTGGGGTCAAAGGATCCCAGTTGTAAAAGAGAGATCCAGCGTTCTGCGGGAAGCTGCAATAGAGAGGGCACGTGGAGTGGAGCAAACGTGCTTGGGAACATAGACATCAGCAGAACGAGCAGAGCCAAAGCTATTGCTGCTTTACAGGACCAGAAAGAAGTCTCTAATTCAAAGTGCCGCAGGAACCAGATTGGAAGGATCCAGAGGGATCCAGGAAGATCAGCTGCATGCGGTGGCAGCTTGCCCACCTGAGACCTGCTAACAAGAGATGGTTGGCCTTCAGCAAGTAAGGAAGTAGGGTACTTTACACAGGGCCTTCAAGGCTGACACCTGAATGGACAGGTGTATCTACCGTAGACTAAGTACCGTCATTGCAAATGGTAAATGGGTGTTGGTTCACTCGGTTTCAAAAGCAATTTACTTCTAATACTGACGTGTGTAGGGAGATGTCAGGGTGAATTGTATCAGGTGTGGAGTTGTCTCAAAGAGAAGTGACGGAGACCCCAAACCTTCAGACATTTTCAGCTGGGCAAGGTAGAGCTACAACGTAGGGAACAAGCTTGCGCTGGGCAGGAGGATGCGCTGCCCTAATGGATCGCTCTGTCGCTGACCGCTGTCTTGTCTGGGCCTTAGCAACTTAGCATCGCGCTTTCTCCATTTGTCTTCGTTAAAGGTTGCAAACTGCCAGCTTCCTGAGCCCTCTCTAAATGAGCGTGCAGGTATTATTTAAAAAAAAAAAGGTGTAGTTGTTCATCACCTCTGCACTCTTTGTGAGGAGCTGAGATGAAACAAGAAACTCGTACCTGCTGTGATCAGGAGAATCACAGATTTGGCTCAAGGGCATCCACTTTGCTTCTGAAAAATGTCATTTTTATTTATGGCCCATGAATCGGGGCTAAAAATGGTAGTCCAGTAAAGTACCCCAAGTCCCCAGTGGATCTCCCACTGATGTCGGAGGATGTTTTCAGGACATTCAAAGGGGGCAGAGGGGGTACAAGCAAAGTACATTTCATTATCATTGAGCTTCAAAATGTTCTTGCCCGGACGGACACTCCTGTTCCTGCTCTTGTTGTCATGGCTTTTGCTGTTTTCTGTCTCTGTTCTCCCATTTTTTCCCCAGCAGTAACTACCAAGTATTACACTTCCCGGGGTCCCAGTGATAAAAATGGTCTTAATTAGGTAGTTAATGGCCTGTGAAGTGTTTTTAGACCTTTGTTAACAGCCTGTTGAGATTAACGGGGCTGAGGGTGCCTCCTTGAGCCATGTTTCAGGTTTTCTATGAGGTCGGTTGCACACGTGTTTTATAGGGTAGATAAACTTTGCAACGGGGAGGGCTAGAAGCTTGTTCAAATGAAAGCTCGGATGCTGTTGACTCGGCAAGTGCCCTGTGGGTGCTGGATGAACCTCCCTCAAGTCTGATAGCAGCTCTGTAGTTTAGTGCAGGCCACGGGGAGTCCTGGTGCCCCGGATCCTGTGTTCGTTTAGTGGGTGATTTGCTTTATAATGCTTTAGGCGTTTGCCAAGCCCTTGTTAATCTTCATTGGAAAAGGGATCGGAGGGTGAAATCCAAGTGAAATGCGTGAAGTGCGATCTCAGGTATAAGCACGAGCATGTTCACGGTTTTGAATGTCTTGAGTCCAACTTGATACCTGCAACACCACCTTCGGGACAGCAGCTGTACCGGCCTGAGCGAACACACGCCCTGCAGCTTTGCTTTGGGTCGAAAGAAGGAGAAAAGCAGCAACAAAATCTCACAGCCTTCTCTGTTCTGCAGAAGCAGGCTCTTTAGGAGATGGGAGTAACCTGCTTCTTTTGTCTTTGCGTGGAGAGACCAGTGGCATTGGCACAGACCAGTTTGCTTCCCTGACATTGGAAAGCTGAGCTACTAGATGTCTTCCGAACCAGCCAGTGAAGAGCTCATCCGGGTTGGACTGGCATCGTTTAATCGCATGTAGTTGTGTGACTCTTCCAAAACTTCGGTGCAGGCCCCTCGGTGCATGGGTCATGGGCTCCGACTGAGTGCATGTGCTCAGTCTAATGGGATGGCAATCTGACTGAGGCCCTAGGCCTTAATAGCAGGAATATAAAGGACTATCCTTTCCTACCTAATTTCTCTGCTCTTTCACTGAAAAATGGGATGAGCAATCCCTGCCCCATCTGCACTGAGCAATCCTTGCGCCATCTTCATTGCTTTCGGCAAGGCCCCTTTTAGGATGCAGATTCATTGTGCAGCCTCTTTTGGATATTCCTTCTGAAGAATGATTTTCTTGTGCCAATAAATAAGGAACTAGTTAAATGTTCGTGTTGAAGCCCCTTCTGAATGACTGCAATTCACTGCAGGGGGGGGGAGGGGGGGGTTGTATTTTTTTTTAATTCAGCTGGAAAATGTTTGATTATTCAGGGGCCTATAGATAGCGTTGAATGGCTTTGAAAACAGAGGAATTCATGTCAGCACAAGTGGGCAATGCTTTTACATAAAGGTGAGCAGCTGGTTTGTCAGCATGAAAACCAGCCCATGGAAGAGGGCTTGATTGGGCAAAGAATTTAATAAACTCTTCATCTGCTGAATATTGCAAACACTGACCTAGAGCCCTTGTAATGACTGGAAGCATCGGACTGCCTGTCAGTGGACTGTCAATGGGTTTGGTTCTGTTAATGCTGTTACGGCCCTTACTGCCGTATCTGGACACCTGAGATGTCTAGGAAAAGATTTGTTCGGATGCCCAAGGAGGCACGTGGCACAACAAAGGGCCTCGTGCGAGAGCGTGAGAGATTCTCCTCCTCCTCCAGATGCGCAAACGGAGGTACCGAAAGGCAAAGTCATCTCCCCAAGGCGATGCAGTCATGGGTGGAGCTGGCACCTAGAACCTCAGGTCTTCAGACACAGTTCTTGGCTTCAGCCGCTACGTATAAAGCCTCATCCTAGGCTGTCAGCTAAAACTGTATGTGATTATGAACATATCACCTCTAGTCCTGACTCACCAAGCTCCTCTCTGTGCTGTGCAGAGGGTACGAGCAGAGCCGGCTATCAACGTTCGGGAAGGGCGCAAAGGAAGTGGCACTGCAAAATGGCAGAAGCATCCTTCCCCTAGGCGCTGGGCTGCAGCGTGCCAGCTCATCACGGTTTCACTTCCTTTTACTGCAGGTGGTTCCAGAGGCTCTGACTCAGAAAATGGAGGCGGTAGAAATTGTTCCCGAGGTCAAAGAAATGGATCTTGCAAGGTCCCCTTTGAGTCTGTTATTCTGGGTGATCAGCTAACTGGGCCCTGCATCCAGCGTGGAAGCTCCTTGGCTTCCCCCATCTCTGATTTCTTCTTGTACCGATGAGATGCTGCACCCTGAAGAGGAACCCTGACCTTTTACTCTCCCTGGTTTTGCAATACCAAGCAGGATTATGAGGCCAATCGTGTCTGTAATCTGCAGAGGATTACACTGATCTGCAGCTGCTGTGAAATGCAAGTGGCTTTTCCCCTTCCCAAGTTCCCCTTTTCTCAGCATTTGCCTGCCTATAGGTTTTTATTATTTATTTCCCCGGTATTTATGAGTGCAGGACCCCAGTGCATAGCTCCTTCTTGAGCTCCTCAGTGGTAGCAAATTATTTCTTTGCTGGAAGCTGTGCTTCACAGGTTTTTTTCCCCCAGAAAGCGACTGGAGGGGGTGTAGAGCAGGGGTATCAGATGGTGCCGGAGCTCCAGTAGAGAGACATGGTCATGGCTAGAGAGCGTCTCTTGTCTTTCGGGTTCGAGTCTGGCCTATGTTAATACAAAGGGGAAATTGTTTCTAGCTGATAGCTCTTCCACCGCTCCTGAATGGAGTAAGTTTGACCTTGATGACGGATATCTGCCTGACGGATAGGCAGCTAGCTCGCTTGGCAGCATCCCCAGAATGACCAGAGCCGTGTTGGACTGTGAGACTGGCCTGCCCTCTGTTCCCAGGCAGTGCATGAAGCATTTGGGGACTGTTGGTAGGAAAGGCCTCGCACAACATGACTATAGTCTGTGCAGATATATTGATTTTTCTATAAAAAAAACAGCACTTAAGGTGAGATGCTAGAAGCCTGTTTAACCCCTGTTAAACCTGTCACCGCCCACGGGGCTTTCTTCTGGTTCCCAAAGCTGACGGTGCAGAGCTGTCCCTCGACTGTAGCATGGCTGGGTGCGCTGGGCAGGCGAAGGCGATGGGCAGTGCAGTCGGGGCGCTCCTCTCTTGCTGCATGGTGCTTTGCCTCTCGCTGCCTTTGCAGTCAGGGGTAAAGCAATCAGGAGGAAGCAATCAGGAGGCCTGGCATCCTGGTCAAAAATGGCTAGCCACGATGTCTCGGTATCCCCCCTGGTGCTAGCCTTTTTTCCTAATGGGAAGGCAGACAAATTCGAGGAAGAAATGAGAGAGACTGTACAAGCTAGGGTTGAGAAGCGGGTCGATTGACCGGTCAGATATTGTCAATTGACTGCATATTTTTGACTGGTCAAAGATTACAGCAACTTTACATACAACTTCTTTTTTCTTGACAGAAATATGATTTGTTTTTAATTGTTTTTTGACACATTTCTTAATGGAAAATTTGTGCTTTTTCTATGGATTACGTGTATTAGCAATTTTTTTTACAATTTTTTTTTGACCAGTCAGTTGACCAATCTTTATTTGACCGGTCAAATACCCAGCCCTAATGCAAGCTACAGTTAAGGCTCGGGCATTCAACGTGGCGACAGCCCAAACCTCAGCGCTGGCTCCCGAGGGCCTCTGCAAGGATGCGCAGCGATCTTTCCCAGGCAGATGTGGCCTTGAGGAAGCAGTGTCAGCGATCAGTGAAAATCCATGTCGGGTTATGTCGAGGTGAGCGGATTTGCTTTGAGCATCTTTGCATCTCAGATGCATCCTCGGAGGGGGTGGCGTACAGCCTCCTTGCTCTGTGAGGGGAGATGGAGATTAGCACTGAAATCTGTCTGCGCGTGCCCACTTCATTTTCCAAAATCCACTTGAATTACATCTCGCACCAGCTGACGGAGGACCTGGCTCTGACGCTTTACTGTCGAGTATTGTGGGAAGGATCTGAGGATCTGATTCTTTCTGGGGGAAAAAAAATAAAACAAAACCCCAAACAATAGAAGATGGAAACAATTTGCCGTTCTGCTGCCATCTATCGGTGTGTAGTTACCATTGCTTGGCGTTTTGTGCCTTTACTATATATAGGTCAGGCTGGATTCAGGAATGAATGGCCAGTAGTGAGTCACTGTCCTGATTTGACATGAAGGACTCGAAGGAGCCTGATCTTTGGTGGTTGGGCTTTCCTCCCTTCGAACGGGACCTTCTAGCCGTGGGAAGAGACCTCTTGCCCCACACGGATCCCACAAGGGGCTGGAAGGGAAGAAAGCCAGCGGTGCTGTCTGCATGGATGATGCTGACGCACCCTTCTAAGCTTCGCTGTCACCAGCCCTTGCTCCCCGGATGAATCCACAACAGGAACCGGACTTCTAATTTGACGCTGAAACCAGCAGGCAAAGCTGTTTAATCCACGCGCAGCTGCTGTTGTTAAAACTGGAAACCCAAACTCTGAAATGGCTGCTTGATCCTTCCCAGAGAGGACAACTGCAGTTCAGAAATGCACCAGCTGCTCAGAGGCACTTCTGAGATGCAAGACAATTTCTTTGAATCCCATGGTCCAGGACGGTGCCTTTATTTAAAGGGACGTGGTTGTCTCTTTGGGCAGGAGAGGGATGGAGATGTGAACTCGTAGCATCCCCATCTGCAGAGAGATGTACCAGGGGCTAGTGAATGGTTTCCCCCATCTCTGCTTTCTGGCCCAGTTCACAGGGGCCAGATATTACCGATACCTCAAAGAGAGGAGCAGTATGTGTCCTAGAGGTGATGGCTGTCCTGTAACTCTTTTCCCCTCCCTCTTTGGCAGGTGTGGCAGATTGCAGAGAACGGCCTCACTCTCTCCTTGACGGAGCCTGTGGTGGTGTTAGAAGGCCATTCGAAAAGAGTTGGCATCGTGGCCTGGCATCCGACCGCGCGCAACGTGCTGCTCAGTGCAGGTAGGAGGCGTCAGGGTGGTGAATGAGAGGATCTCCCACACTTCCTTCCACGCCAGGTCGCTCTGAGCAGCATTGCTGAGCCCCTGGCACCTGCTCCCTGGTGCAGGGCGAGTCAGAGCAGTGCCCGTGCAAGGAGCTTTGGCTCGGAGGCACAGCCCGGACTTGGAGCGATGCTGCATTTCCTCTGTGCATTGGGGTGTTGCCGACCAGCCGCTTTCTGCGGTGAGCGCTTTCCACCCTTGGGCAGTTATCTGAAGGAAGCTTAAACCACTGCAGATTTTATTAATCGACCAGTACAAAGGCCATTCCAGGTTCAGCTGCTCAAGTTTCCCCAACACGCACACACGCTTGCTTTTAACAACAGCTTAATGCGTTTCTCCTTCCCGTTTCAGATTCCTATGGAAAGACGTGTCAGGGTAACTAGTGATTACAGAGTAGGGCAGCGCTCTGTCGTTGGTGCTGCACAGAGAGGTCATAAGCACGTGCCTCAGAGGCCCCCTCCCTCCCCCCAGTCCCCTCGTTGCCAGCCTCCTCGTTAGTAATGAGCACTAGAAAGTTCCTAAAAGCAATTTCAGTTTGTCGTGGGGTCACCGTGTGAACGGGGGTGCTGGAAACCCTGTAGCAAGGTGGGTCTGCGGCAAGAGCTTGTCTAGCACAGGTGTTCGGGAGAGCAGCTGCTGCACGCTGGTGGGCACATCTGTTTCCAGTGGTGGTCTCGCATCAGCTTCTGGCTCTGAAGGTGCCGCTGACCTGGTTTCACTCCCAGGTGGTCAGTGCTTGAGGTCCTGCCTCCAGGAGAGAACGACGCTAATTTAATCGAATCTGTGTAGCCCCTTGGGAAGGCTTTTCCTGTTTTGATTTGAAACGGTCTTACTGAATTGGGTGCAACTTCTTTATAGCAATCGTGTTGAGAGTCTCCATGAAGAGTCTTGTGGATCTGTCTCCATAGCTCCTGGATATGCCTTCCCCAAACGTTGGTGTTTAGCATTTACTAAAACATCTCCTTTATTATCTCTGTCTATACGGCGAGGTTCAGTTGCAGGTGTTTCTGGATGGGAGAATATGGTGGGGGGAAGGTGTGTTTTGCTGTCCAGGTTGTCCCTGGATGGCCCATAGCAATGATTTCTTAACATGACCTGAGTCTGTACAAAGCTTTGGCTAGACTTAGGTCTGGACTTCTGTAATGGAAATGAACAGTTTTGACTGAATTTTCCCTAGGTCCCCTGTGTGCTATCTCTGCAGAGACAGACCTAAACACAGTTTTGATTGAGAGTATTGGTAGGCCTTTGGGGGGCCGGGGCTGGCTGGGTTTGACCCATACAATTGCTTGCATCTTGGGGTCTCGCTGAGGCCACTTGTGTCTGATGGAGCTCCATATTCCACGGCATCCTTGTAGTACAAAAGGTTGCCTTGCTTTCAGCTTTGGAAAGGTCCGGGTAGACTGGAGGGGATTGGGGAGAGAGATTGAGAGCCGTGGTTTTACGGGTCAAAAGCCGAGAGCACTGGCCAGAACATATTTGGAATATTTCTTCAGGGTGGGAACAGGTGTAACATTTGAAACAGTCCAAAGGGCATGTGCATCTGCCTGTCTGTCTGTCTGTCTTCCCATTTGGGGTGCTCTAGAAATGGCAGAAGCACTGCAAAAACAGCCCTGAAGGGCATGGGGGGGTTCTAGGTCTGTCCATAGCTGAAACATTCGCTGACAACACCGAGTTGTGGGGCGAGGTGGGCACGCTGGAGGGGAGGGACCGAATCCAGCTAGATCTAGACAGGTTACAGCGGTGGGCAGGTGAGAATAGGATGGAGTTCAATGCAGACAAGTGCAAGGAGCTGCATCTAGGGAGAAGGAACTCGCAATGCATCTATAGGCTGGGAACACCCTTATGGTCAACGCGGCGGCTGAAAGGGATCTTGGAGTCATTGTTGACTCCAGGATGGACATGAGCCGCCAAAGCGAGGAAGCGGTCAGTAAGGCTAAAGGTACCTTGTAGTGCATCTACAGATGCATCACAAGCAGGTCCAAGGAGGAGATCCTTCCCCTCTATGTGACACTGGTCAGGCCGCAGCTGGAGTACTGTGTCCAGTTCTGGGCGCCGCACTTCAGGAGGGATGTGGCCAGCATGGAGAGGGGCCAGAGGAGGCCACCCGCACGATCGGGGGCAGCAGGACAGGCCCTACGAAAAGAGGCTAAAGGGCCTGAACCTGTTCAGCCTCCACAGGAGTAGGCTGAGAGGGGATCTGGTGGCTGTCTATACACTCACCAGGGGGGACCAGCAGAAAATAGGTGAGGCTTTGTTCCCCCGGGCGCCACCTGGGATAACAAGGAATAACGGCCATAAATTGTTAGAGAGCAGGTTCAGGCTTGACATCAGGAGACGTTACTTTATGGTCAGGGCTGCCAGGCTCTGGAGTGGGCTCCCAAGGGAGGGGGTGCTGTCTCCTACCTTGGGGGTCTTCGAGAGGAGATTGGATAGGTGTCTGGCTGGGGTGATATGATCCCGGCACTCGTTCCTGCCATGGCAGGGGGTCAGACTTGATGATCTGTTCAGGTCCCTTCTGACCCTAGAAACTATGAAACTATTACATTTTTGTGGCACTTCAAAGTACATCTGCTCCTTGAAATGCCTTGCATATCGGGTGCGTCCCCAGTCTTGGTGCATTGGGTGAAATGCAGCTGAGGACAGGGCACTTTGCGCTCATGCACCTTCCTCAGCACCCTTGAACCTCCCAGGTTTTCACCTCGTGCCTCACTTGTGCCCAAGACCTCTCCTCCTCTTACGTGGCCTTCTCCTGCTCTTTGACAGTCCTCGCATGCATCTCCACGACCACCCCATGCTGCTCCATGTGCCTCTCCCCAGTGCTCCTGTGCAGCTGTGTCCTCACCCTTCTCCATGGGCCTTGCCCTTCCACAACCTCCTTCCTCTTCTTCACTTCCTTATCCTGCTGGCTGGCCTGCGAAACCAGTGCCTGCTCCTTTAGCCCACTTCCCCTCCATGGCTGGCTGCAGCTGTACCGTGGGCCAGCACACAGCTGGGTGTTGGTTTGCCTGCCTGGGCCTCTCTTCTCCAGCTCCTCTGTGCATGCACCTCAGGTGTTGCTACAGCACGGTGGTCCCAACACTACGCCCTGAGCCACCGTTGACCTGTCAGCCGCAAACGCCTTGCAGGCGTCATACGGGTGATCACTTGATCAAAGTAGAAACGCTCCCACGCTTTGCAAAATCTCACTCCACGGCTGTGGTGCGAGCAGGTGGGTGCTGGTTGCCCAAGTTCCCTTGTCTTGTCAGTCATCTTTGTGGTCATCTCCTCCTCTTCCTCTTCCTGCTTCATCACTTCTCAGGGTGTCCGGCACTGAAAACAAATCTAAAATGCTACAGAAGGTCTAAAACGCCCAAACCCAAGTGTCTGTAGAAGAAACGTGTCAAATCAGCCCATTTTTACCGCAGAATTTCCACCGCTCTGTTGCCGGAGGGCTGACCGAGTCGGTCTTACACTGGAAAGCAGTGCCGTACCGAACCTGTGCTGGCTGAAGTGATGGACACCTCTGCCATCGAGTGTCTGGGCTCAGCCTTGAGTCTGTCCGAACAGACTGGGGGTTTTGAAGCTTTTGCTGATCTGATTCTCATCGCTTGCCTGGCATTTAGCATGGGGATTGAACGAGCACTAGATATTCCTCGTGGCCTCCCAGGTGAGGCTGTCACCCATACAGCCATGAGCGAGGGCCTAAGACCCCCGAGGCTGTAGGGAGCAGATCCCAGATCTCTGTTAGCATGTGGCCACGTGCCTGCTGCCAGAGCCAGTCGAGGAAGTCCTCGGTTCCTTGCACATGCCTTTCATATCCGTGCATGGTGCCCCGTGGGTCCTGGCCTGTGCAGCGATGTGCTTGGGCGGGACAGCTGTTCTGTGCTGCAGCTCGCACAGAAAGGAGTGCATGCATCCTGCCCTTTTCTCCCAGCCGATCGCCCTCACTGGCGGAGCGCTCCGCTTCCCCTGCCCTCAGTCGGCCTGTAGCTGGACCTGGCAGCCAGCAGATGCGGTGGGTACCAGTCCTGGCATTTGCTCCGCACACTGCTCTGCTTGCTTGCCTGGGGCTCAGCCCCTGCTTACTCAGGCTTCTCAGCAGAGACTAAAACTCAAGGCAGGCTGTAGGGCCAAGGGGGTACGCTGGGAGGAGCAGGGGCCCTGGAGCCTAGACCTCCCCAGGCTCCCTCCTCTTCCCCAGCCGATCTGCAGCAACTCTTGTTCCAGTCAAAGGGTCCCCTTTGTTTCTCCCATCCCAGTTCAGCATGTGATCAGACCAGGAATCGCCAGCACTTTTGGCACAAAAGCGATTTTCAAAGAGGCAGGGGCCCTGAGGCTTTTCTCCAGAAGCCTTTCAACATCTGAGGACCCAGAGTCATTCATATGCTGCATCCCAGGCCAGGCATCGAGGGTTTCAGGCTGAGCATTTCCAGCTGGGAGCGTGGCACTGCGGGGACCCGTGGGGGTTCAGGGAGGAGAACGAGGTTCCTCCTTCCTAAATGAGCTTTGGTGCCTCCCCTTGCCATGCGGGGGGTGCGGTCCCGGTGCATTGCCACACTGACTTGCAGGACCCAGCCAGGACTCGGCAGCTCACGAGTCCGTATTTATGGCAGAAGATGGATGCTGAGGGGAAGAGGCAGGAGGGAGCAGGCAGACAAGGGGCTGAGACTGGGTGCAACTGGGTGAAGGAGAAAACCTGGCCATCACTTCCTTCCCATGTGGAGGGACCCGATACCCGTGTGTCCAGGGTGCTTTGAAGGCGATTCATGCTGCATGTGTGCAGAGCTTGCTCACCAGCATGGAAAAGGCCGTTTGCTCGGCAAAAGCCTCTGTTCTCACAACCAGGGGCCAAATGGAAGCTGGAAGTGGGGTAGGGATAGCTATCGAGGGCTGTCGAGCTGTAGAGCTCTTGGCAGAGGAGTGGGAGGGCATGAGGGAAGCCTTTGGGGTGGCTGTGTTCTGGACAGACCCCGGCCAAAGATCAGGTGCGGCACGTGATTTGGGGATAATGCAAGCTCGGTGACGTAGCAGGCAGCTGAAATGCCCGGAAGCGATACTTTGCCTTCTGCAGTGAAGAGGAAGGCTTCTGGCCCTGGTTGTCAAGGGTATTCTTGGCCAGGCTAGATCCATAAAAGCCCCACTGAGCTGAGCACAACGTGGACCAAAGCAATTTCCATAGGCTGGTCCCCCAGCTGGGCTGCACCATCGTCACCGGAGCAAATAGAAATGTTCTGCAGCAGCCAGCACTGGCGTTTCTGCAGCCTGCCACTCAGCTATTCAGATAGTCTTCATGTCCTGCTTACTAATTTATATCAATTTTTTATCCCCCTAATCCGCTGATAATCCTTATTAAAGGTTTTGCGTGAATTCTCCCGGAGCTGCTTACACGTTTCAATCCGTCCCCTCTTATTCTCGAATTGCGGGAGCTGGGAAGAGACGGCGTGAGGCTGCCTGAAGGCGCCACGCTGCACCGTGGGGCCGTCTCTTCCCAGTCTCGTGTGGCATTGACCGCGTGCAGCGATGTTCCCGTCACACACATGCCATCATCTCACATGCGTGTGCAGGCGGCAACAGTTCTGGTTTGGATATTTTCAGCTAGATGCCTTCTTAAAAGGAGAGTAGTCCTTCTCTTCTGGTCATGACAGGGCTGTGCTAGGGAAACACTGGCTGCACATCTTAAAACCATGTGAAGTGATGAGTCTCTTTGTTCTGGGGAGCCTTTGCAGGCTGGAGATGGAGTTGCTGCTTCCTCCAGAGAAGGGAGACAGCTAGAAATGGCTTTTAAAATGCATTATAGACGGGCCTGTATACTGCACATGCCAGTATTCGGGCGCTTCATATATGGCTGCTTTCCTCCTCCAGGTTGCGATAACGTAGTCATCATCTGGAACGTGGGGACGGGTGAACCCCTCATCAACCTGGACGACATGCACTCGGACATGATTTACAACGTAAGCTGGAATCGCAACGGCAGCCTGATCTGCACGGCTTCCAAGGACAAAAAAGTCCGGGTCATCGACCCCCGGAAACAAGAAATCGTTGCTGTGAGTATTTGCAGTGGTGTAAAATCAATGCAGTTTCCCAGCCGCGGGTGCTTTGCAACAGCATCTAGAGAAGAGATGCGGGGGGGGAGTGGCTGAGATTTTTGCTCAAACCCGGGAAAATTACAGGAAGGGGAGAGGTCCTGTAGGATTTTGTCTCCCTTGATTAAGGTTCATGCTGGAGTTGCCTATATTTGAGGTCCAGTTTTTAAAATGGCACCAGTATAATTTCACACCTAATTTCATGCACAATTGTAGTAGCGGAGTTGAGGCTGCCAATGCTAAGTTAGTGGCCTGTCTGTTTTATTGGCATGGGCTGTGGCATGGCTCAAAAATCAATTTTGTTTCGATCCTGCTTTTAGCAGCGCGTGATGCTGCCCGCTAGGGAAAGTGGAGCTGAGCAGCTGCCGCTTCTCTTGTACGTTAGTAATGAATGCCTCCCCTTGAGCACTGAGATCTGGTGCACGGGTCACTTTTCTCTGGCTGCGTAGAGGAGTGGTGTGCTTCAAGAGTGGGCACACGTGCAGCTGTCCTGGGGTAGCCAGTACTGCATCTCAGCACTAGGTGCCAGGTGAGCAGACACCCACCTATGACCTGGACAGATGCAACTCAAAGCAATATAAATTTACACCGCTAGCTTTTACCCCAGATTCAAGGGGAAGTTTGATTTTTTTGCCTCATCTGTTCACTACTTATTTTGTGTTGGTGTAACACTGACAACCTTGGGATACGTGTCTGATCTCTTTGGGCCGTGGGATTCCAGGCAACTCAGAATGAAATTTGAGTTCATCTCTGACATGTTGGGATTGCTGTTTGATGCTGAAAGTGCTTTTTCTTCCCACGCTTGCATTGCAGGAGAAAGATAAGGCCCACGAGGGAGCGCGACCCATGAGAGCCATTTTCCTCTCCGACGGCAACATCTTCACCACCGGCTTCAGCCGCATGAGCGAGCGGCAGCTTGCCCTGTGGAATCCAGTACGTGTCCTGCTCGACTGCTCTTCCTTTTGGTGAATCGTAGCCCCGTGTCGGGTTGAGCTCCTGGCCACAATGGGCCTCCCAGCGCTTGAGACATTTCAGTTTGGATAGCAGGGTTGTAGCCCCCCTTCCTCCAGGTGTCTAATCCAGCATCTCCTTGTTACACCAATGGAGATCACTGGGATGGTTGGGTGTAACATTTTGTCTGTAACTAAGATGACCTCTCCTGTGCCTGGGGGAGGACGCTGGTGTCCTTCCAAGAACGTTGGAGGCACGGCAGTAGCTCAATACTGGAAGTGGCATTTATCACTGAACAGATCGGGTGATTCGTAAAAGAGCAATGGTCTTTGGAGAAGGCCACTTTGTCCCCAAAGACTTCATGTACCAGCCTGGGATGGTGCCCCGCTGAGAGTTGAACAGTAGGTCCTTATCTGTGCGGCTGACTTAAGAGTGTGACTGGAGCTCAGATCTCTTTTGGGGCTTTAACATCTGAAAATCAACCGGCCTGTAATTGCTTAGCGCAAGCTGCTGTAACACGTGGCCCTTTGAAGAAGCATCATCCCTCTATAACTGTAACCGCAAAGAGTGTAGACAGTGCGTCGACAATGGGGTGTTTTTGTTTTCTAATCGTACGGTTCAAATTCTCGTTTGCAGAAAAATATGGAAGAGCCCATCGCCCTTCACGAAATGGACACCAGCAACGGGGTGCTGCTGCCCTTCTACGACCCGGACACCAATATCATTTACTTGTGCGGCAAGGTAAAGAGCAGCGTCCAAAGGCATTGAGGTTGTAGCACTGCAGCCAGCTGCAGCCCTAGTGCTTGCGTGGGGCCAGGAAAGCAGTATTTAGTGCGGCTCATTCACACAGCATCACTTGTTCCGTAGGAACATGTCTACAACGTTTCCTTCAAAACCAAAGATGGAAAAACTATGCATGTGGGCAGATGAACAGCTGCAGTCCTTTACCAGAGACTGTCACTTCTAAGCATGCATCTGCCGATCCGTTGCAGTTGCTTTGTCCATCCATTCCTAACCCACAGGATTTGAAGCTAAATCATGGTAGCTTCACCATGTTTCATTTCAGGGGTTAGCTGCCTTAGTTTACCTGTATCTTGCCATGGGGTAGGAGCTGAGAGATGAAAGTGTTACCATGGTTTCTCTCTCACACCCTTTAAAGTGCTGTAATCTGTTTCATCTCTCCACTCCTCGAGAAACAAAGGCTAACACCTCATGAATTTTTCAAGACTGCAGGAGAGTTTACAGGCCTTTGGGGCCTTGTGTCTGGATTGGAAGTGAGTGTCCTCACTCTATTAAGCATTTATCAAGATCCCAACCAGGCCAGACTACAGGAAAGCCTCTGATCTGACCTTGATCTGGGGAAAGGTTTATTTAGGTGAGCAAAGCTGTGCCTAAAGAACCTGAGTCAGACTTTTTTCCTTTTGCCCAGGCCTGCCTCTCTTCTTGACGTTGGTCTGTAATGACCCCTCTCTTAATGTTAAACAAAGATGCACATAGAGGGTGCCCTCATGCACTTTGCGAACGACTGAACATGTGGCAAGGCCAGTTTCAATGCCTGTGAGCCAGTCACTGGGACATGAGACTTGTCTTCTTTCAAGCTGGCTCCTTCAGAGCTGTAGGTGCTGCAGGCTTCCTATGAGCCGGCAGCGTGCCCTTGTTGCAAAGATGCTAACAGCATCCTGGGCTGCATTGGTAGGAGTGTTGCCAGCAGATCAAGGGAAGTGGTTATTTCCTTGTATTCTGCATTGGTGAGGCCACATCTGGAGTCCTGTGTCCAGTTTTGGTGCCCTCACTACAGAAAGGACGTGGACAAATTGGAGAAAGTCCAGTGGAGGGCTGCAAAAATGGTTCAGGACCTGGGGCACATGACTTGTGAAGAGAGGTGGAGGGAACTGGGCTTATTTAGTCTAGAGAAGTGAAAACTGAATGGCCTTCAACTGAAGGGTGGATCCAAAGAGGACAGAGCTGGACTGTCCTCAGTGGGGGCAGATGACAGAACAAGAACCAATGGTCTCAAGGTGCAGCAAGGGAAGTTGAGGTTAAATACTATGGAAAACTTTATCACAGGGAGATTAGTACAACACTGGAACAGGTTAGCCAGAGAGGTGGTGGACTCTCCATCCTCGGAGGTTGTTAAGACCCGGCTGGACAAAGCCCTGGTTGGGATGATCTAGTTGGGGATGGTCCTGCTTTGAGCAGGCACTTGGACTGCATCAGTGTGTCCCAACCTTTTCCAGCCCAAGGCACCCTTACATTAATACAAATTTTCCATTTGCCATCCCCATACTTATAAGCTCCTTGTAGCTCATTGCCACAGCAAAAATCCACGGCACAGCTCTTTAGAGGCTTGCAAGCTGAGCATCCCCCACAAGCAACACATGCAGTAGATGAATTCTCTTCTGATCGGCTGGTTCTTGCTCCTCCACAGCCGACACGTGCGCGAGT
Organism: Alligator mississippiensis; assembly: GCF_030867095.1. NCBI lineage: Eukaryota > Metazoa > Chordata > Crocodylia > Alligatoridae > Alligator > Alligator mississippiensis. The sequence continues at coordinate 4,698,166 of NC_081833.1, read as the reverse complement.
CTTTCTGAATATCTCATTGGCACAGTTTATTCACCAGCGCTAGGTGGCTGGAGAAATTTCTTCTCGTTATTCCAAACTTTTCGTGGCACACCAGTTGAAAAGCACTGGACTAGATGTGACCTCCTGAGGTCCCTTCCAACCCTCATTTTCTCTGGTTTCTAAGTAGCCAAAGATGAGCAAGATTAAAGATTAGGATCCATGCTAGCAGAGGGTGTATTTTTGTTACTATCTAAGGACACTCTTTTCCCAGTCCAGCTGCATTGGTGACTCTGGAGTCCTAGATCCCTCTGGCACCAACAAGAAATAATGGTTTCCAGCCTCCTGTCTGATACCTCCGGGCACCGCATCGTATTAGCCTTTCCTTCCACCCAGACTCGGATGTTTGCCTGTCCTTGTCAACAGCACGTGCCGGCCATCAGCTGATTAGGCTTTTGTTTGTCAGTGAAATCCTTGTTTCAACAAGAAAACCTCCCTATTGTGCTGTCAGATAACACCCAGCACTTCACTTTTCAAAGTGCCGTGCAAACAGCTGAACCTTCCCATGCCTTTCTAGGAAAAGTGGCAGCATTTCCCCCCGCCCCAGTTTGCTTGTGAAGACAGTGAGGCAGGGAGTTATCTCATCTACCCCAGCTACAGCAGGGTTGAAGCTGGAAACGAGCCGCAGAGGTCCCTGGTCTCCCAGGGGGTGCTGATATCACTGTTCAGTGCCACGGGCCAGTGAGATGCTGTTCAGATAACCATTACACGGGAGGTCTGCTTTACGATAATGGGGTAATGGGTCTTTGCCTGATGGTGACAGTTCTGAGCAGGCCGGGAGGAGGCCCGTTAGCTTGATGATCGATAGATGCTTCAGCTGGAGGAAATTAGCTATAAAACATGCATTATTCATGGGACAGTTGTTCCTGGTGCGTCTCTCCTTTCACGCAGGGCTGCTCGAAGGCCAGGTTATCAGGCTCTGAGAGAATATTCCCTTGCAATACAAGCCCCCCTGGCCATTGCATTTGAACCTCTTCAGCGCTGCCTTCCCAGTCTGCATGCTTCTCCAGTATTGCTTCACTCGTGGCAGCTTTGGACTCCTGATGTTTGCAGCTTGCTCTGCATTGCCACAGGAAGCATAGGAGCAGCCAGGGAGTTGATGGTTTGCCTGGACATTTCCTCTTCAGAGCTAGGGATCAACCAAAGGAGACCCCAGCCTAGCTTTATGGTGCGCTGTAGGGGAAAGGAGCTACTCGTGTGTTCTCAGCCCCCTGTTGCTTAGCAGGGAGCAGAGGCCAGGACTGTGCAATAGTGGCTATTCCTTCTAATTTTCCTGCTCTGATTTCTTGCAGGGTGACAGCAGCATTCGCTACTTCGAGATTACAGATGAATCCCCGTACGTCCACTACCTCAACACCTTCAGCAGCAAGGAGCCGCAGCGAGGGATGGGGTTCATGCCAAAGAGGGGCCTTGATGTGAACAAGTGTGAGATCGCCAGGTAAGAGGCGCCCGTGGAAGGAGCAGGCAGCCGCAAGGCAGCCCGTGACGTCTCTGCTGCTTAACAACCCTGCGCTCGGCTCTGGTGTGAGGCACCGCTGGCCAGGCTTGTGCAGTGCTGTGAAGTAACCTCTCTCAAGCTAAAGGCCCACGTGGCACCCAGAGCGGCACTGAAAGATGTTTTCAGCCTACATAGCGAGTGATGGATTTCGAGAGCCCGTGTTAGGGAGGCAGGAGACAGCTTCACGTCCTGCCACTGCTTTGTCAGTAGCCTTCGCTCCTAGTGGCACGCGATACCATGGATACCCGCCCTGGGGTAACACAGTCTGAACTGAACTGGAAGTGGGTCAGCGTTCAAATTAGGACCGTAACAAATTGATGAGCAGCATCTGACAGAGCAAACTGGCTACAGTCCACCTCGATTAAAAGCCCAGGGTCAGTCTCAGGTCAAGTCTAAACCTCAGTTATCTCTACAAACTTCCATGTGAAAGTGGTCTCTTCAGCTGTCTAATAAAAACCTCCTTCTCGTGCACACAAGGCAGCTGTATGAGCTTAGGAGAGAAATGGGTTCTGGGTCCTGAATAATACAGCAGCGCTGGGTGAGCTAGGGAATGCTGACACAGCTTACAAAGAAGTGAACAAACCATGACGAGGAGAGACGTACCTTAGTGGCTTAATGGATGATGGTCTCTAATAAAGACAGAGGGGGAAGGTAGACGTGCATCAGGGCCCCCGTGTCATGCTGGTGCCGCCGTGGGTGTGACCCGGCCCTGAAGGTGACTTGAAAGATGGAGCCCAGCCGTGGTGCTCCACGCTAGCTTGGCTGCAACTAACTCTTCTTCCTTCTTCCAAAGGTTCTTCAAGCTCCACGAGCGGAAGTGCGAGCCCATCATCATGACGGTCCCTCGAAAGGTGAGTCCCGCCGGCAGCCGGGCAAGGGAAGCCGCCTCCTGCCTTCCAGCCAAAAGCATCTGACCATTTGTGTCCTCTTCTGGCTTTCAGTCGGACCTCTTCCAAGATGACCTGTATCCCGACACGGCAGGCCCAGAAGCAGCTCTGGAAGCAGAGGAGTGGTTTGAGGGGAAGAACGCCGATCCGATCCTCATTTCCTTGAAACATGGGTACATTCCCGGCAAAAACAGGGACCTCAAGGTGGTCAAGAAGAACATACTGGACAACAAACCTGCCGCCAACAAGAAGAGCGACCTCATCACCGCCCCAAAGAAAGCAGTAGACACCTCAAACATTGTGAGTAAAAGCCATGGGCCACCTGGTTTTGGTGTCTGAGATGCAGCTGGAGCCCTTGAGCCTCTGCAGCAGTAGAAACAGCATTGCCTACTGCAGAGATGGGCACGGGGTGTGGGAGACTTGTCAGGGGGCTGCTGGAGATGTTGGTCTTCTGCATGAGAGCTACGTCCAAGATCAGTTGTAGCTGGAGGGGGTCCCTGTGCACCTTTGACACAGGAGGGCCAGGCCTGGCATCTGGCCCATCCTCTGTTTTGAGGTATTTACATTCCCTCAAAGCAGCTTTGGCAGAGGGATTTTGTGTTGGTTGGTAGGTTGGGTCTCCTGGACTTGGCAAGGCCTTGAAGATCTTGCTCTTGCTCTGTGTGTTCCTCCCCAGGGGTGGTGGCCCCTGACAAAGCTTGTTTCATGAGCCACTTGATCAAGTGAAGAGCTGTGGATCTTCGCTGATGAGGCCATCCTTTGTCTAAAGCCAGATGTAGAAAATCAGGCAAAATAACCCCTGCCAAAGCAGGTCCCCTGAGGAGAGTGCCCCATGGTCTGGGAGCTGGGCCTGACGCACCAGAGCAGTAGCTGGTTGTGAGAGTCCATTGAGAGCATTTGTCAGGAGACCAAAACGGGGCTTATTAACGAGCAGGGCTCTATCAAAAAGCGCAAACCTCAACCCTTCCCGTCCTTTCTCAGGAGGGCACTAATTCCACCAATACGGGTCTTTCTGCGTCGAGACCCACGCCATTAGCACACTGCCTCATGTTTGAACCCTGCCTTTTAGCCCGCGAGCACCGCGCTCCTTAACCTGCGTCGGCAAGCCCCTTTGCGTGCGCGCCGAGCTCCTCCCCGCGGCGTTAACCAGCGCTTTTCTTTGTTCCAGCAAAACGAAGCCAAATTGGATGAGATTTTGAAAGAGCTCAAATCTATAAAAGACACAATCTCCAATCAAGACGAGCGCATTTCCAAGCTAGAACAGCAGATGGCGAAGATTGCAAACTGAGCGCGGCGGGAGCGAGGAAAGGGAGCAGAACTCAAGCTGTTAGCTGGGTGCAGGGCTGCGGGAGGGCTGGGGAGGCACTGCCATTCAAGAAGACATTCCATTTCAGAGGTTCGTCGAGCGGCACCGGGCGGCATTGCGATACGAACTTTATCATCCTCCGAAATTCAGGTCAACGAAAGCCGACGATTAAAAGCCAAGCTTTTTAGCGAGAGGTTTCTTTTTTTTTTTTTTTTTTTCCCCTCCTGATGTTTTAATGATTTTATGTGACTTTTTTTTTTTGGTCAGACTTAAAAGATCAAGTGCTACTTTTACAATCTTGCTCCAGGTGTTTATGAATTCCTGAGGACAAACGATTCCAACTTTCCACCGAGTGCCCAAATAGCCTTTTTTTAAATAGAATTAGGGACCAATGCCATATTGTTCTTAATGAGTTTTTTTAAGTTGCCAAACCCCCCCCCCCCCAACAAACCCCCTCAAAATAACTTTTTACATTTGTCCTATATGCCATTTTTGCAGTATTTGTGGGTTGGTGTTATTTTTTCTTTAATCGGAAGGGGCAGCAGTGTGTGTGTGCGCGTGTGAGACTGTGTGTGTGTTTATACTGTTTCAGAGAACAAAATCGAAGCTATTTTGTACGAGCGTTCATTTTTTTTCCCCTTTGAACAATCAGATCCCTTTCGTTTGCAGTGTGGACGAAGCTGTTGTAAAGACCCTGCATAAACCCGTATGAGCTGACTTGACTGCCTTTATTTTTATTTTTTTAACGTGTCCCCAACCACCGCTGCCTGCTTGGTTCAGAGTGAAGTAGCTTCAAGTCACTACAAAGCTCGTTCCCTATTTCTGCGTGCTAATGGGATGATCTCATGTCCTGGAGTCATGTTGCTGTTCCGCAGTTACCCCGTGCTTTGGATTATTTTGACCTTGTGACAAGGGCTGTTGTGTTGTTGGCTGCGTGTTTCTTTTCTTTTCTTTCTTTCTTTTTTTTTTTAAAGGCCTAAATGCATTTACAGAGAAGACGTTTGTGTTATTTATCACCTGAACATTAGGTTTAGGATGTGCAATGAAATATCTTAAGCCGAATGCCCTGAAGGGTCACCTTGCAAGCTGATGGGATGGTAGCCTGTAGCCAAGGTGTCCATGCCGGCCGTTCCAGTGAATATTGTTCATCTGTACTAGAGCAGCAAAGGCTCCTTGGTAACTCCTTGGCTAAGAAGTGTTTAAATCTGTGAGCTGCCAGTACTTCTGCCCCTGTTTTGATGCTTGTGTGAGAGCTTTCAGTCCTGGGGTTGCTTCCAAAGCAGCATTAAAAGCAGCTTGGGTGATTATAGTGCAACAGATCTCAATCCTTCCCACCCTCCTCAACCTCTCCAGCCCCTTTTTCTCCCTCTGTCACTCCTGCCTTGCAACCCCACCAGCTACAGTACAATTTTATCCCAGGGAACTGAAGGTTTCCCATGATGTAAGTGGCCTTTATCGCTAGCCCTGTTGCAATCCAAGTTTACTTTTGTCCCCCAACTCATTTCTTGCCCTAGCCTTTGAGATCCTCCAGTGAAAGGTTATGTACAAGTCAGCCTCCCCAATACGGGACTGTGCAAGAGGCTTCGCTGTACGACACGGAGGGGTGTTCGACACCGGGTGACGAACGTCGTCTCCCAGTGGGACCCCTGCTTCGTATTCCAGCCGGGTTCAACACCTGCTGGGCCGAAGCACATCAGATGTCTGGTGGTCCAGCATGGGTTGCTGCGACGGGTGGCGAACTCCACGGAGCCTACCCGTTATCGTGACGGGCCGTGCCAGCAGTGCTCGGGAGGGCGGGAGGTGGAACGACACACATTTGATTCCTCTTGGCAAACGTGAAGCCGGCCTGTGTGACGGAGGAAAGCCCGTAGCAGAAAGTCAGCTGATGAGTCTCAAATGCCTTCAGGCTCGACCCTTGGGTCGCCTCGCTGCAGCTTTAATATCCATGCACATTTGCATACGCTTGCAGGGCGTGCACACCACACATGCACGTGTGCGCGCACACACACACACACGCCAACATGCCCAGCTGACCCTTCGGGAGTCTCCTCCACAAGACAGCCTTTGAATGCGGTGGGTCTGTATTCCTTCCCAGAGCGCGCTCTGGCCATCTTCTCCACTAGGTTAGCTAGACTTTCTCAAGTTCTCCGTTTTCTTGTATTTGCATGTTCAAAACTTAACGATTAAGGATTCTCTGTTCTGGAAGGCTGTGAGTGTTTGTGACAATGTGAAGTCGTACCATTTTGGGACAGTCAAGTGATGTTGTTAGCTGGTGAAGCACAAGCCATTTGATGTGAAAGGACAGAGAACGTGTACAGTTCCACAGGATGGAAAGCTTCATTAAGGTAGTGATGGGTATATCTTTTTTCTTTAAGAAAGCAGTGAGCAGAGCAGCAAGGCAAACACCCTTCGCCTTGCGCATTGAAGAAAACTTGCTGGAGTTTGACTAGAGGTTGGATTTGCAGTCCGGGCATTCAGCACGCTCTGAACATTTGGGTGGTTTTTCACTGCAGCAGATTGGGGGGGGCGTTCGTGAGACAGCTGAGCACGACTCTTCCCCCGGGTAGCAATCTCCGTGTCAATCTGTACGTCTGACTTCAGGGTTGTGCGCTAGGGACGTGTTGTTCTTTTAATCAATGGGAATGAAGTTTCTGAAATGCCAGGTTTTACTGCCCAAACAGCGTTGGTGCAAGGTGGGCGGTTTTAAGGAGAAGGGGGCGGGGAAAGGTCCTCCTTGATTTTTTTAGTTACTAGCTTGTATTTTATTTAAATGAACTGATGATGCCTAGCCAGGCTCAGCCAGAGTCAGTGCCTGAAGCTTTTTTTTTTTTTTTTTTTTAAACCGTGATATCCCGGAAGAGAACCAGCGAAGTATAGAGAGATGTGCTCTTATAGAGCGAGCAGAGTATTCTGTCCAAATATTTGCTTCCATTTTCAAAGATAAAAAAAATCATTGATTACAAAATGTCCGGCGTTGGTCGTTCTTTTTTCCTTTTCCTTGGCTTATAGCTCCGGGCCTGTCCTGGGGCGAGGGCTGGCAAGATGAGCAAGACGGATCACAGCTGCCTGTTTCCAGTTTGCTGGAAGTGGGCTGTTAGCAAGCATCGAGGAAAGCCAGGGGAGACCATATCCAAGATGCACAAGGGAAATAGTGACATCGTCAAAAGCCTGCAGAAGTCCCATCCGTGGCGACTGCCAGCAGGTGCTAAATTTTTCAAGGTATTTAGGAGCTGCAAGACCCAGGTGCTTAGTGGGCTTTCCCAGAACACCTATCTGCATCTACAAGCACCTACCTGCTTTATAAATTTGGTTTCTTTAGTCTGCATGCACTCAGACATGTTGGAGAACTACCCACAGACTTGATCCAAGAGCATCACATCCCCTCTCCAGCTTGTCACTGCCAGAAACGAGCTGAGGCCTCACGAATTTGGGGTGAGAGGGTTCCCCTTATTCCAAGAAGGTGCAAGTGCTAACATCTTGAATGCATTCACTGATCCAGCTTAGCATAATTGCCTCCTCCGTGGAAACGAGTACTTCCCTCGTGGGGGTGGCTGGATCTTGATGGCTCTGAGGTTGGAGGGTGGAGGGGGAAGTAACAGAGCCTGAGCTGGCTTATCTCCAGCATGTTTGTCTGAATCCAGATGGGTGGCATCTGAGCAAGGAGCCTTTCCAACGGCTGCTGGGGAGTGAACTGGGTCTGCCTCTCTGGTCACTAGCAAAAACCAGCTGTGCGCCCAGCAAAAACAGCCTGGGCCCTACAGATGCCCCGGAGGCGGTGGCTCTCCCGATCGGGGGCAGACGCAATAGCAGACCCCTCTTGGGCACCTTACTCTGGAACGACCCCCGCTACCTTGGCTGGAGGAAGAGGATCGTTTTCTAACCTCCTCCACAGCCACGTTCCAGCAAGCATCTTGCTCTTTGCAAGAAGAAAGATGGAGGGTGGCTGACATGGCACGACTTCCCCTGGATCTGGGTCTTCCCTTGCTGTCTGTGTTTCCAGGTGGGTGATATTCAGCCGGGTGCGATACACTGGCTGCTTCGAACAGGTCCTAGCTTGGGCTTAGGACCCGAAGCACTAGCAGTAGAGAGCTGGGTTTACAAGGCCTCCCTTTGTTCCCCTGCCAGGATGGGGGCAGCTGGCTCGCAACAGCAAAGCTCAGTGCCCAAGTTGGACGATGGGGTCAGGCCGTCTGCAGCGTTTGCTGTGTTGTGCGCTGTATGCACGGTCTATGGTGAAAAGCAGCCTCACAAGGCACTGGGTGTGCGGCTTCAGCATCCAAATGATGCACCGACTTCTTGCACACCTGCACCCAGGGGAGGCAGCTCGCTGGCACTGGCAGCACCTCTTAAATGGAAGTCCTAATGGACTTCTGTCCATTCCCAGCATAGGGCGACCTGCTGCCTGCACAGTGCTGCTGCGGCTTTGGCGAGGAGCTAGCAAGACCCAGCGAAAGGAGAACGGCCGGCCCACGCAGGTTTGCTCTGAGCCAGGATGCTCTGTGCTGCAAACGACCCGTTTCCCAATCGAAACCCGTTCTCTGTGTCCCGTAATGAGAAGAGAAACCTCTTTGCTGTACCAAAGGCAGGACCGGGAAGCAAAATCATGTGTCAACAAATCCCCTAGTCCGCTTTCCTCTCACCAGCTCATCTCTGGCTTGCCACGTGGGCTTTCCAGCACGTGGGCAGCTCTGTGTGTCCCCTCTATGTGTACTGGTTGTGTAGCACAGTCACAATCGAAGCCAGCCTCTGATAACTCCCCTGGCGCTTGCTGCCTCCTCCAAGGACTTTTTTACTGTAGTTGCATCAAGCTGTTTCACAACGGTCTTGCCTGGCACTTCCTCCCCGCAGTGAACCAACTGGGTGTGGCAATGTGGGCACCTGCTGACTCTCGTGTCCCGGGCAAGGCCTATGCACACACCCCTGGGTGGCAGAAAGAGGGCGCAAGTTGGATGCTCGGTTGCACCAGAGGTTTGTTCTCCGCTGCTGCAGAGCCCAGAAGTTGCAGGAGACACACCTCCTCTTCCTCTGGGGCAGCTGCCCCCCCAGGACCCGGGAGCCGGGACTCCTGGGGTCTCTTTAGAGACTGGGACCACTAGATAGTATATCTGCGCGCTGGTGGTCCCTGTCTTCAGACAGGAGGTGTTCAAAGGGGAAAGCTTTTGCCTGGGGCTGGCCTAGCCAGGGGATGAGGGTAAAGTGGATGGTACTGAGAAAGCTGTCGGGTGCCGGGTCGGCGCGCCTTGCTGGCACGCTCCAGGCTAAACCCACTGCCAGGCTGGGGGATGCATTCATCAAATTGGCAAGGCTGCTTGGTCATTTTTGTCTTCCTCTGTGGTCTCCTTCCTAAGATCACTGTGGGACGTTTCTCTGCACAAATTTCCTGCCGGGGCAAGAGCCTGGAGGCGTGATTCATCCCCGCAGCATCTTTTCTTCTCATGTTTGCGGCGATGGATCTTTTGTGCTGAGGTTTCTCCCATTTGCTTGAGGTGTTGGGGGGCTGCTTTGCGGCTCGTGGCACGCAGGGATGGGCCCGAGCCCATGTAACCCCCATTACGTGGTTGCCTCAATGGTGGGGTCTGGACTCTGTGGCCCCTTCATGCTGCGCGCAGGTCCGAGACTCGAAGCACAGGGCGACTGAGTATAAAAAAGTCCACATGTAGGTCGGGAATGGGTGCATGCACAAGCCTGTGCCCCGGAGGACTTGCTAAAGTCAGCGTGGGTAACTTCTCCCTGGCTGCTTTAGTGTCGTGTCGGAAATAATGACAAGCCGGGGCTGTTTGCACTGCCCGGGTGGGGCGCTCGGGTAAGGCCGAGCAAGCGGCAGTGACCCTCTCTGGGCTTTTTCTCACCGTCTTGCTGCTTGCTTCTGCATTCGCTGCGGCTGTCTAGCTGGTTTCATCAGATAATTGTGAGCTGCTGCTTATCTCTCCATCATACCCTCCGCTGATGCTGTGCTGGCAACACGCAGCAGCACCCGATCCTCCCAGATAGCTAGAGAAAAGCTGCAATAGCCACACTCCAGTCTTGCCTCTGGCTGTACCCGAGGCTGGATCTCCTTTTTTAGGGGGAAATATTAAGGATCCAAGGATGTGACACCTTCCGAAGAGCTGGTCTCAGACTCCATGGGTGGAAGACGGGCACTAAATCAGCAGGGCGGGGAGTCACGTTATACATACTGCTGCCCTTGGAAAACGCTCCAGAGCCGGGGATCATTGCTGGCTTGGTCAGGATTTGCCAGCTCCTGTGCTTGGTGTAATTTCCAGCTGCAAGGGGGCGAGTGAGTGACAGGCAAGGGTCTCGGCTAGCACAAGCCCGGAGCCTATGGGGCTGGGTCCCGTCCAGGGGTACTGAGCGGCTTGCAGGAAGCAGAGGTGCTGGGAACGGCGCATGCTGCACCCCTGGTTTGGGAGGTAATATGGCAGGGAGATAGCATGGGCCGCGTGTGTATGGCAGAAGCTCTGCCAGCCGTGTCGTATTGCCCACGCAGGCTGCCACCTTGCTCCGGAAGCGGTGTAGCCTCTTCTGCATGGGCAGGCTAATTAGTCCGACCTGTCTGCAGCGGCGGGGCTGGACTGGGCTCCACCGCCCCTAGCAGAGCCCCTGCGCTCTCAAGTCAGTCCGATGCCTCAGCTGGTCACCTCCTGGGGCCTGGCCCTAGGCAGTAATAGGGCAGGCCACGTGTGCGAAGGCCCTGTCGTGGCCTGAGGCTGGGGCGAGGCGCGCCTGCAGCTCTGTTCCTTGCTTATCTTGATGGTGACTTTGCAGATTTCTGGGTTGAGATGCATGAAGCCAGGGAGGAGGGATAGATGGAGACACCGCCTTGGCCCTAAATAGCCCCTGCTTTTTCAGATCGCTGTGGAGATTCGGCTACGGTGAGATGGAGGGTATGCGTCTCCTGCAGTCACGGGGCAGGCAGACCCCCGTTAGCTCTCGACTAACCCACTTGCATCCCAGTAGCTGTGGCCAGGCTGCTGCTGGTACCCACACGACCTCGGGGACAGCCAGAGCATGCAGCGCCGTGTAGACGTACCCTAGAAAAGTCATCTTCCCCCTCGTGGCACGTGCTGATTTTCTCCTCCTCCTTCCTCCAGTGGACAACTGCAGTAAGGGGGACCCGGCCCCCCAGATCTTGCATGCAGGGTGGCCCAGGAGCTGTAGCTCATGGCTTGCCTCTGCTTGGAAAGGTTGGCTGCTGTGCTGCCCCTAGGTGTGCGTTGGCTCAAGCTCCCGGCCTTCGGGTCTCCCCCAGGTCTGTCCTGGCCTTGGAGAGGTACAATCCCTTCTCCTCCATCTCGCTGCTTGCTTGGGCTCGGCAGGGCCAGTATGAAATGCAGGCCCCTGTGCTAAGGCGCGTGTTTGGGGCCGGCTGAGGTTCGCTCCGGCTGGCAAGCCCCGAGCCGGCTGCGGTGTTGAGACCCTCACCGGGGGGTGTTCGGTGGCCCTTGTGCCTCGCTCGAAGCCACCCTTGAGAAAGGCAGGGAGTTTGCAAACGTATCATTGGATTCACGGTCTCTCTCCCCTTTGGCTTTGCAAAGCTGGGGGCCCTGGGCTCGCTTCAGATCTCCACGGCATTTCACTGCTGTGTGCAACCACCGAACCAGTCCCAGTCTTCAGTGACCCTCCGCCCAGTCCAGGAGATGCTGAAAATACCAGTCAATGGCAAGGAACGGAGGGCGTTCACTGTGCGCACTTGACCTAGCACTAAGAGATGGCACTGAATGCCACGAGCACACTAAGGGGGAGTGAGGGGCTGCTTTCAGCTGTTGTGGGCACTGGACCTGCCTGGCCGCCGGCTCCTTGTTCTCCAAGCCCATTCAGGAGCAATCTCTGGGATCTCCCCTTCGCTCTGCTGCTGGGGGGACTCCCGTTTCCTCACTCTCCTGTTGCTTTGGGCCGTGCTTCTGGAGTGCGACATTCCCCGTTGCTCTGCGCCGTGCCCCCGCAGCGCTCGCCTGGTGGTGACGCGCTCTCCAAGGGAGCAACATCACGTGGACCCTCCAAACCACAACTTCTCTTCCGCCTCTGCCTCTTGCAGCGACAGGAGGTTTCCTGTCTGTATTGCAGGTAGCACGGAGCCAGCCGGGGCCGCACGGGGCACTTCTCGTTCCAGCCCGAGCTGATGTGGTGCTAAGGATTATTTTCCTCCCCTTTGAAGCCAACAGAACTGGACGTCTGTGGGCGAAGACCGGCCTCAGCTGTGCAGAGAGCCTCGGGAGACCTCCTCAGCCAAAGGTAAGCCGTTCAGGAGACGGGGAGGCAGGTCTCGGGGGGGGGGCATGGGGTCAAGCCAGCCTGGGAGATGCTTCCCGAGTCCACACGTTCGTGTCCATTGAGGGCCACGTCTCCTGGGGAGCCGTGCAGCCGGCGATTGCTGAAGGGAAGTGCAAGCAAGTGCTTGGGGTCCAACCCCATCGGGTCAAAACTCGGGCTGATTCTGGACGTGCTGGGACGATCTCTGCACATGGTGGATCATCGGGGCTCTGGATCCTTGTCTGACCCCCGACGGCGAGGCATTTAGCCCTAGCATTGCTCTTATGTGTAGCTCTCGGGGGCTGTATCAGAGGTGGGCACATGCTGTTGTCCCAGGTTTGGAAATAGGGAAATGCCTTCCCAGGGCCCGGTATCTTTATACATAAACCGGAGAAGGTCCCAAAGCAGATGGCTGGCAGAACCCGGCTAGACCCCTGGTCTCTGTGGACCCCGTGTGCCCTAGCCACGGGAGAAGCCGGCTTTGCTGGCTGGGGAGCCCCGTGCACGTGGAGCGCTTTGGGGTGGGTGTCTGTCCCCACAGAGAGAGCGGCAGATGCTGATGGTGGGACACGATCCCCAAGGGTCGTGCCCCCGGCTTGGGCTCCTCCGCAGCACGGGAGCTTTCGAAATCTCGCTCTAGAAGCAACCGAGGAGCCCCTCGGGCCGTGCTACGAGGCTGGAAGGATTCATCACCACCGGCCAAGGACATGCACGGCGTCCTCGTGACTGATAGGATCCTCGTGGGTGAAGCCATTTGGTTTCTTTGCCTCGTCACGTGTCTCCCCCCTCCACCCCGGTCTTTTGTTCCCTGCTTCCTGCAGCCAGATCCTCTCTTTGGTGGCGTCTCTCCCCCAAACAGGCAGCTCAGGCTGGGCCATCAGCCTCGGGTAGCTCAGCCCATCCAGCAGCGCTTCCTCGATGAGAAGCAGGCGTGAGATGCCCGTGGGGACACAGGCCCCTTTGCCTTGGTGTCCCCTCGGAGAGCAGAGCTCCTTTTTGTAGCCTGATTTGGAAAGGAGGGGAGGTGGGCTTGGACTCTGCCTGGCCGCAAGTGGGTGTAGCACGCCCCGCTTGCAGTGAGCGCTGGAAGGATGCTGCGAGATCGTGGGACGCGCTGCCAGCAGACCCCGCGGGCCCCCATCGGCATTCATGATTCGGCCTGGTGCAATGTCTGCTGCAGAAACCCCATGGCAGGGATGGACGAGCCATTGCAGCAGCTTTCAAGGTTTTGTGCGCACATCCCAGGAGCGAGGACACTCGCGGGGATACAGAGGACCCACTAGTCCCTGCTCTGTCGGGTGTGACAGTCCCCCCCCCTTCCCCTTCCCCTTCCTGTCTCAACAAATATATCTTTTTGTAACTGCCGCAGTTCTGTCATCTTGGGCAGGAAGAGATCCCTGGGCAAACGTCCCGAGTCGCTTATCGTGTTCTCCAAAAATAATTTTGGGGAACGAGAGTGAGCGATTGAAATCAAAGCTATTTAAACAACTAGGTTTCATCATGGTATATAAACCACCCAGCTGGACACCTTGATGCAATCGTAATCTGTGTTTTGCATCTGTGATTCTTCACTATTTTCCTAAAGAAAGATGGGACCGCACCATTTTGGTGGTCCTTTGTGGTAATGAAGGGGATGCGCAATATCTATATGCTTGTTTGCACAATTGCATTGTTTAACACACATTTATTTAAGGATTAAGGTGTGCTTAGTTTTGTTTTAAAAGTGGTGTCTCATTTATGGGATAATTTCCTTTATTTTTTTTTTCCTCTTTTGATTGTACCCAGGTGTATTCAGATGGAGCCTAGAAGTCGACTTAAAAAACACAAGAACAAATGCTTTAACTTGCTTTTGTTAGGTAAGCGAGACTGTTTTAATCGTTGCATACGTACAATGGGGAAAAAAAATAATTTTGCAAAACATGTACCGCATTTAAAACCAAGTAATTTATTCCAGGAAGGAAGTGTTATCAGTAGGGAGAGACTGGAACGTAATGTTTTGGGTCATCGTGTCCTTCAAGATTTTCAAACTAGTAGAGATCATCCGTTCACGCTTCACTTCTATTTACAACTTGGAAAAAGAAAACGAGCTTGCTTGCTTTTTGACCTCCCGTTGGTTCCTCTGCTGAACGGGCCATTCATTGAACCGAACTAGTTGAAAAAACATATTCTTTCTGCACCTGCAGAGTAGGCTGGGCCTCTCAAAAATGCAAGTTAAGCACTTCGACAAACTCTGGTTCCAGATGAGCCGGCGCTCGCTGCTACTTCAGCGTTCAGACTTTCTTGCAAACTTCAGTAGCCAACGTGCGCTGCTTTGACTATTATTTAAAAAAAATGAATTATTATGGGCCTTACCACTGGTTGCCATCATTTCAGATTTAATTTTAAATAAGTTAGTTTTAAAAAGCAAAACATTTTTAAATGATACTTCGTTTCCTTCTAAGTTAATTCTTCGCCGTCCAGGTGCACATCCCTCCTCTCCCTGCATTCGGCGGTCTCTCCCAACAAGGAGCCCGCGGTGTGCTTGGCTTAACCTGAATGCTTGAGAGAGCAGAGAAGGCAATCGGGACTCGTAGTAGAGATGAGATCTTGTGTCAGACCAACAAGGTTTTTGCAAAAAAAATAATTTCTTTAATTGCAAGCCGGATCCCTGAGAGAAAGGAGGACATAGCCCCAGGGTCTCCAGTTGTAATGACAGGGGGTGCAGCCGTGAGGCACCCCCGCCCTTTGGGGCTGATCCGGGTGAGCTATGACAAGGTGGTCGGGTGTAGGTGAAGTCCTCCTGGGTGTCTCCATCGCAGGGCTGATTCGATCGGTTCTTTAGCGCCAGCACCCACGTGGAGCCTTCAGACCCAGGGTGGCCTTTGTGCGGGGTGTTTCTAAGCTGGGGTGCCACGTGCATCCTTGAGGAAAGGGGCAGAATCAATGTTTCCTCTGTGCTCCAGGTCAGAGCGGCTGATTTCCTCCTCCCACCCGCCCCGGTGACTGCTCAGCACCTGCTTATCTCTGCACCACCTCAGCCCTGGGTGGGGCCCGGGGCTGAGCGGCACAGCCGTTGTGGTTTGCTCCATCCTGCACACGCTCGGGGTGGAGCTCCAGGTCTTGCTCAAGCCTTCTAGCAAAGGCACCCGGCGGCTCAGACAACCCGGCACGCACTGACGCATGCCTTCCCTCCCCACCCGCGGCAGCGTGGGATGAGAGAGCCGGCAGAGCGCTCGGGGCAGGGTTTGCTGGAAGATTGGCTCTGCCCTGCGCGTACAGGGTCTTCATGCATGCGAGATGCGCACGGTCCAGAGTAGTGCAGGCGGGGCAGGAGGGCTAAGCAGCTCTCCAGGCCCATTTCCACCACTTTCACCCCCACTGACTTTGGTGCCCGGATGCTTTCAGGCTGAGCGTTGCACCGCCTTGACCGCCGGGCTCCCGTCCCCGACCCAAGCCTGTGGGATCCAGGCAGAGCATCGTTCAGGTCTGGTCCCCACGGGTGTCAGGGTGCCGGCTGCATGGCCTGTGCCGGGAGCCTCGATCAGCATCTCTGGCATCCCTGCCGCTTTTGTTGTCGACAGTCCTGACCAAACAGGGGACACAAATCTGCTCTGCTTTTCCTCCTAGGGTACAGGGGATGTCAATCTGGTCTCTCTCTTTTCTCCTTCTAGGGTACGTGGCTCTAATGGGCATCTCTGTCCTGCTGGGGTTTTCCAGCCTGCTCCGGGCAGGTAGTTATCAGCTGGCGGATCATCTGAGCGACAACCGCGAGGACCGGTTTCCAGCCACGGGGGAGCTGCAAGCAGAGGGGGGCTCCCTGCCGGCCAGCCAGGGCCAACGGGTTTGGAAAGCGGCCGGGGAGCAGGGCGGCCACCTCCCGTTGTTGCTCCGCAGGAAAAGAGGAGCCAGCGCGAAGCCGTCCAGTCCAACCGCCAAGGCCACGGCCTCCACCGCGCCCCCCCAAATTGCTGCTTCTACTACGGCAGAGAGCTCCTCTACTGAAGCAGACATCACGGCTCCTGAACTACTAACGTGTCTCGATTCTCCCGACTGTGACAACGCCACCAAGGCGCCCTCTGTTACTGGACCCCAAAACGTCTCCGTAGGAAGTACCAGCGTGGCACCCACCAGCCCCGTCATTACCTTGACGGCAGCCCCCGCGCTCCAGACCTCCCCCCACGGCCCCGAGGAAGCAGAGACCACGCTTTCTGCCGGCACGGAGAGTGAGGCGAACGGCTCTGCTGCCACGCTGGTGGAAAGGAAGG
The DNA here is from genome assembly GCF_030867095.1 of Alligator mississippiensis. Lineage (NCBI taxonomy): Eukaryota > Metazoa > Chordata > Crocodylia > Alligatoridae > Alligator > Alligator mississippiensis. The sequence continues at coordinate 4,681,945 of NC_081833.1, read as the reverse complement.
GGCAGAAGCAAATGCCACCTGGCCCTCAGACAAGCACCTCGACCACCTCCACGGAGGCTCCCATGGATGACGCAGACACTACTGAGCCCCCGGACCTCACGACAGAACAACCTGGTTCTGCTCTTCCCACCAGCAAGGCAGGGGGACACGAAGCAGAGACCACGCTTTCTGCCAGCACGGAGAGCGAGGCGAACGACTCTGCTGCCGTGCTGGCGGACAAGAAGAGCAAGGAGACCTCTACTTCGCCGCCTGACTCTCCGGCAGACGTCTCCACGGAGGCTCCCGTGGACGACGCAGACACTACCGAACCACCGGACCTCACGACAGAGGGCAAGCCTAGCTCTTTCCACCCCACCTTCAGGGCAGGGGGGTTTGGCACTACGCAAACCGCCTTGGAGAAGTCGCACAGTCCTACGGAGGATCTGATGGGAAAATGCCTGTTGGGCATCCTCATCCTGGCCCTCGTCGCCGCCACCTTCATCATCTGCACTGCCGTCCTGGCCACCATGCTGTTACGCCAGAAGCGCGCCTACCGGAGGCTCCGGCACAGCAACACCGAGATGGTGTGCATCTCGTCCCTGCTGCCCGACAGCGAGCAGGGGGCCAACGGAGGGAGACCCATCCCCGCACGGAGGATGAAGAGGCTCCAAGACAACTGCTCGGAGATGGAAGGAGACAACCTGACACTGAGCAGCTTCTTGCCGGACCATTAGGGACTCAGCCGCCGGCTCAAGGGGTCCCGGACGCTCGCCGCCAGGACTTGCCTGGAGTCCCTGGCAATGCTTTCTTTGGAGCAGCGTGCTGGCTGGCCACCTACTCACCAACCTAAATGTCTTAAGGTTGCCCCATCCGCCTGTGAGTATGGAGGGCACCACCTCTAGCCAGGATAGGACCCAGTTTGGCGAAGAACCGAGCGTGCTCTGCTTGGCACCCTGCAAGATCGAAGCCTTCAGCAATAAGTGTGTGCTAGAGACCAAAGGAGTATGAGGATGGCAGATCTCCCTCTGGCCTTCGCCTAAAGCCGGGGTGGGGGGATTCGGAGCCTCTTGCCCTGCAGGTGCATCTTTGCCGCCATGGCTCGTCCATGCAAAGAGCAGACCCTCCGCTGGTTTCAATTAGCGCAGCTCGTTGCACTCGTTTCCGCCAGCCGGCAATCTGGCTCAGACTCTGGGCACTGCTTTAATTTATACTAGTGGACAGAGGAGAGGGGACTGTTTTTGCACGGAAGGCATCTGAGTTTCATGCTCCTTTCCTGCAATGAATGCCATTAAACTCCACTCTCTCAAAGCCCGTGTGTGTGTACGCAGCCACATCTCTTCCACGAGGCCGGTCCTTCCCGGGCCGGTCTGGGTAATCGCACATCCGGGCGAAGTCCGGCTGGGGCTGGCGGAGGGGGTGGGGAGGGAGCCGCACCAAGCCGGCTCACATCTTCATTTTGAAATTTCAGTTCTCCATCCTGCTCTTGCCACAGAGCGGGAGCGGAAGAGAGCCCGGGCTGCAAGGAAGCCTTGGGATGCAGCAGCAGAAATGAAAGCGGAGCAGCTCCGCAGGATGGGGCCGGGAGCCTGCACATGCCCGGGGTGTCCTGGGGGGGTTGAGGCTGTTTGCCCCTCCGCAGAGATGCTGGCGGGCTGATGCCAGGTCTCCTTGAAGACTGGGCACTGGGCAAGCTGGGCCCCGGGGACCTCTGTCCCAGCCCACAGGAGATGGTCCTCAGCGCCCCCCGGCTCTCTTCCCTCATCTGGCAGACATGCCAGGCTTGGCTTCCTCCTGGCGGCCTCGTGCAGATAACTGCACCGGCAATTATTGCACCGGGCTCTGCAATCCCGGTGCTGCCTTGCAGCCGGGCGCCCAGGGCAATGACTGGCAGGCCGGGGTCTGGACCCTTCCCTGGCATCTTGCCCCTTGAAAGTGCTGTTTCTCCAGCCCCCACTTCCCATCACAGAGCTTCTGGTTCCCATTTGTGGGACGTGTCCCTGCCCTAGGCTTTCGGCTCGGCTCCCAGCTCGGCTAGCACTGACGGGCCCGGGGGCCGCCGCTCCACGCAGCACCCTCCATCGCAATGAGCCCTTGCTCTGCAGCCTGCAGCATGATGCTTCCTCCGAGATAAGGGCTTTGCACTCAAGCCCGCGGTGTTTCTCCCACCCACTCCCCGTTCTCCTCGTGCAGACTCGGCAGCCGTTGGCATCAGTCATTTCAAGGGCCTCCCAGCTCGCTGGGGCGCTGACTCACTGCGCCCGGTGCAGTAACAGCAAAGGAAACGGCTCTTCTGCGCACAGGCTTTGTAGCTGGCTTGGGCCTGATCCTGCTTGCCTGGCCCCCGCTGAACTGCCAGCCGCTGTATCTGGGCCTCGTGCGGCCTTCCCTGCAGTTCGCCCATCCGTAGCGGCCTGTTGCATCTAACCACGCAATCGCCAGCTTTGTCTGCAAAGGGCCTGCTGCTGCTGCGGCCGAGGGGTCCCCGGGTTGCGGGGAGGGAGCCGGTTCTGTCCTCTCCGAAGCACCTTGCTCTTCTCAGGAGGCAGGAGGACAGGCTGGTGACGAAGGCATTGACCCGTGGCTCCGCAGCGCCGGCTCTGCCGCTGATTCTCTCCGAGACCTTGGCCAAGTCACTTAATTTCCCCCCTTGTCTCCTCCTGGTAGAACTGGGAGATGACAGTGCTGGGTTACCAGCTGCCAGGTAATGATGCCCCAAGGCCCCTTCAAAAGGCAAATCTAGGAGTCCCCCACCCTCGAGTCCCAAGCTTTTATTCCCACCTCACTCATTGCTGGCGTAGGCCCGTGCCAGGATGGAGCCGGCCCGGAAAGCTTGTGGCCCAGGCCCTGCTGTGGCCGCAAGGGGGCATGCACCAACAATGCACGGGCCCTGCAAATCATCCCTCCTCTGTGGCTGCGTCCTGCTGTCCCGGGCAGGCTGGGACCCAGGGCAGCACCCCCCCGCAGAGGGATGCAGGCACGGGGGATGCTGGCACGCAGAGACGGGGCGGTTCTCGGGGGATGGCGCCGCGTCCCGGGAGCAGGCAGGCGATCGGTTCCTTGTTGAGACAGACAACCCTGAGCCTGGGCTGGGATCAGCCGTGACTCACGCAGCCCACAGCCTTGCGCCAGACCTTCTTCCTCCTCGCGGCACGGCTGCATGCCTCCGGGAATGCGTGTGGGCACGGCCTTCCTGCCACAGGGCCCCTTCCTCAGAGCCGGAGGCTCACGCGGTGCAGTCTAGCCCCCGCCAGGAGCCAGGCACCCGCGGCGAGAGGTTGCCCCGACATCAGCAACCTTCTGCCGACCGGTCTGGGTGTCCGCACACCCGCTAACGAGCGGCACTTCCCTGGGCATCCCTGAGCTTGCAGAAAATATAACCGCTGGCGAGCGCAACCCCCGGCTTTCTCAGGGAACGGAGAGCACGTGTAGCTAGACGAGGTTATAAGCCAGTCCAGATGTGCAGGGGATGTGGAGAATGCCCGCTGCAAAATGTTTGACCGTGGCTGCCTTCCGGCTGCTTCTTCGAGCGACTTGGCACGGTGGCGAGCCAGCCGCTCGTAGGAGAGGATTTGTTTAATAGGCTTCGCATCTCTTGACCAGACCCCGTGACAAATGGGCCGGGTGGGTGAGATCCCCGTGAAGTGCACCAGGCCGTTCCTTGTTACGGCCTTCCAGGGCAGCAAACGGATCCGAAAGGTAGAAAGCGGCGGGATGGAGGACTCCAAGCCTTTGTCACCTCCCCATCGGTCACAATCTTGTTTCTCTCCAAGTAATCAGTGGATCATGCTGGTCTCTCTGCATATCCTCATCCAGCTGCTACCCCTGTACTCGCATCAAGCTCCTGCCACCAGGCCAAGCCAGCAGAAGACCCCTTATATGTATAGAGAGTCTTCTGCGGTGCCAGAGACACCAGCAGGAGGATGTTGAAACAAGGGACCCTATTGACTTCATGAAAAAATTAATTTGTGCATGGTCGAATGATTTCTTAAAGCACTGACATATATCACACAAGGCCAATAGTGTGCACTGTGGCCTGCCACCGAGTCACTGACATCCACGTGCCGCAAAGCATCTCGAGAACACACGCGAGCATTTTGCTGAACGGGGGAGCGACTAGCGGATATGAGTAGGTGTGCTCTTGCACCGTCTGCTTTTTAAAATAGATCGTCTAGTACGGTTTTGCACCGACTCCTGGGCTGAGCTGCCGGTGAGGCTGAAGAACAGGCTGCTGATTTCCAGAACAGAATAGCTTTGCATGAACAATCCCCCTAGGTTATACTGCCCATGTGGGAACGGCAGCGTTATTAATAGCTACGTTTTCTACCTATGCGTTTTTAAAGAGCTCTGAAACTTCCCGCAGCTGCGTGGCGGGGATTACAGTGTTCCCTGGACTGCACGTGGGTACTCCCATCCAAAAAATACCTCCTCATTTCAAGTCAACCTGGTTTTGCCCCGCCGGCCTTCACATCAGCAACAGCACTCTCCTCCCACCTGTCTTCCCGGCTGCTTAGCTGGGCTCCCCGTGCTCGGGGACAAAGGTCTTTTGGGAAAGACACAGGAGATGGGAACAGTCCTAAATACAGTCCAGAAGGGATTCTTCATATCCACTCCCCTGGAGACTATTGCTTGTGAGCAGCGATGGGAGGGACTGAGGCTCAGAGATGTGGTTTCCTTTCCCTTAGCCCAGTGTTTCTCAACCTTTTAAGTAGCAAGTACTCCTAACTTCTGAAAAATGTAATAAGTACCGCAACACTCAATTTTCCAGGGGATTTTCTATTTACAGACTAATGTGTGCTGTATGCTGGAAGAAGGGCTGTGTCTACAAGGCCGTGATATGACAGATGTCTGACCCGAGGTGGGCAGGGGTGCCACCTTTTACACCAGGGGTGCACAACTCAAGTATGTACCTGGGCCAGAGGTGATGTTGGCCAAAGCTAGGAGAGCTGAACTCAGTGCCACGCAAAGTGTGGCACGCCAAATTATTACTGGGGAATTTAAAGTGCCGCGCAATGCGCAGCGCACCAAATTTTTTGCCATAGTTTTGAGAGGAAAAGAGGGTGAGAGAGGGAGAGTGTTGGGGTACCTGCGTACCCCCTGCCTGTCTCGCGTACCCCCAGGGGCATGCCTACCACAGGCCGAGAAACTATGCTTTAGCCAGCCTGGAGGGGGGAAAAAACCCACATTGCCTTTCCCACAGTCCCAGCAGTGCCACATCTCCAGCTTCCTGTTGGTTGAGAAACTCCAGGCAGTGGCTGGGGTGTTAAAAAAATATTCCCCAGTAAGGCTAATGAGGAGAGCAGAGAGCTCTGGATGCCTGATACATGAATGCCAACAATATAAGTCACACATAAGTCTGTTTGCAGCATTTCCTTGGTCAGCTATTATTCAGGCAGAGTTTATGCTTGGATATGGAAGAAGCCACATCTTGGTTGCATTTCCCAGACTAGGCAGGGTCACTGGCTGCCTTGGACAAATACCAAGTTTACTGTGGGTCAGTTTTATGCAGGGAGAGGGAGCTTGCCTATGTTGGTAGGTTGAACAATATTACTTATTTGCAGTATGTTATTCAGGCACGACTCCTCCTTTTGTACAGAGCTCCAGGGGGTGGCTCAGGGTGAACAAGAGAGACCAAGTGGGAACTCAAGCCGTGTGGAGCCTGTTTGTGTCTATAATCGTGGCTGTCTCCTGCAGTAGATCCTTCGTGCTTAAGATGGACTTGGAGTCCACGTAGACAATGAAAAGTAACAAGTGCAAAAACAAAGCACGGAAGCTCCCCCGTGACTTGCCCCTCTGCTAATAAAACAAACACCACGCCACCAGGTTCCTTCACAGATGCTCTCTTTTTTTATAAATGTCTTTGCTGCTTCTCAGTCCTCTGGTCAAAGACGGCAGAGGTGACTTTTTGGGGGGGGTTGGTGACGGGATGCAGTTTGGAGCTTCTCCTAACCTAGGGCATTTGTACACGCCACGAGATTTCCTGTTTACTCAGCCGCAACTGCGTCTGTGTTTGCACGCTCGGGATTTCCCACTGCCTTAAAAATCTTTTCAGTGTGTTAAATGAATAGTCTCCAGTTTAAATTGGTAAACTGGTTTAAAACAGCAAGCCAGTGCCACCTCAGGGTTGTGGAGGCCAGTGTGAGATGAAAAGTTAGGGAGAGTTGTCTTCTCATTTCCTAATCGCATGTGTGTCCAAAACTACCCCAATCAGCATGAGCTCTCACCTGGCGGGAGCTCTGAGCAGCGTAGCCATAGCATGGAAGGGACGCAGAGACCGACTCTTCTGTCCGTCTTTAGCCAGTGAGGCCTGCAGTGCAACCTGGGCCAGAAACGAATGGTGGTGGGACAGTGTCTGCATTGCCAGCGCTGGCTCTGTACTGAGGCTGTTCAAAGAAACCCTTCATCAGCTTCCACCTTCCATCTCCTCCCAGCTCTTCTTTGGGATGGGGAGGGCAGATCCTGACTTGTTTTCAAAAGCCTCTGGCCGATCCAGGGACAGAGTCCGGGTCTCCTGGTTCTATTCTGTCTGAAAGCAGCCTTCCTTGTTTTATCATCATTCACCAGGACCTTCAACCTCTGGCACCTTTTGCTGGGAGAAAAATTCAGCTTGATAAACTCGGATCCTGGAGATGGGGCCCAATCAGCGGATAATTGTTAGCTGCGCTGTGACGTAAGTCATTCCACTGCTGCAGATAAGGTCTTCATCTCAAGATGCACCTCGTGTACAGTCTTACGCTCCTTGAGTTATTTTCATTCCTGAGATTTAAGCAACATGTCTCCTTTTTAGCATTAACTAAGCAGGGCTTGTGCTTTGTTTTCCAGGTAGTGGGAAAGAGTATGGAAGCTTTTGGTCCAAAGGGCTCGCTAGGGAAGAAGCCCCTGTGCCCAGGGTGAGTGTTTGTGATGATACTTGCCGCTGAGTCTCGGGCCACCCGGCTCCGAGGGCCCGGCAGAGAGACCGCTCGAGGGTTAGCCAAGAACGACGAGGGGAGACATTTGGATTTCATGTGCATAGCTGAAATTGCCGTGTGGGGGGGAGATGTCTGCGCCCGTGATACGAACAGGAGATGTCTGTCTGTGGAACAGCTGCAGCCCTGAGCAAAAATAGGAAAGAGATTTAGGAATATTTTTGGCTTCCAGCCGGGAACCCCAAACTGGGTACATCCTTCTTCCTGGCTCTGTTTTGCACCCACTACCCAAATAGCTATAGGTGTCTGCGTCCCAGTGCACAGCACGTGCATGCTCTCAATGTCCTGATGAGTAACCCTGGTATGTAGAAAAAAAAGAGGGATCTTGAGAAAACCTGGCCCTGGAGTCCTGGACTTCCAGCTGGAGGGCTGGAAGTGCTACGTGGGGGGCTCTTGGGTGATGGATGGGACGGCTGAGCGTACATGTTTCTGGTTGTTCAGGTCTGCTGTCGGCAAGACGCCAAGGCAGTCCCTCCAGGGGGAGCGGATGGAGAAGGAGAAGAGATGCAGCAAGGCTAGCCGAGTGTGGTCTGATCCTTTTACTGGTATGGCAGTCAGTGCCTACGGTCCTGCAGCCCCTGGGAACACACGGAGGTAGAGCCGGTGGGAGGCACTGACATACCTTTGAGGACGTGGGCCTTACTACTGCTGCTCAAGTACCGGGAGCTTTTGCTTTTGGGAAACTGCAGGTTTCAGCATTGAACTGGGAGCCCTGGGGAGCATTTCTGTCTCTGCTGCCTCCATTTTCCCTTCTGTAAAATGGGGGGAAGCATTGAAGTGCAAGCTGGACAAATGCCTGGGATGGTTGAGGTGGAGATGCTCCTCACTGAGCATGGGGTTGGACAAGCCCTTATTTTCCTACGATTCGACAGCAATAAGGCTTGCTCTTTTGCAGAGTGCTGTGGGATCTCCGAAGGAACGGCTCTGTCTGGGAGCCAGCGTTATTTTGGTGCAGAAGTTCCCAAGGTCAAACCCCTCTGAAAGTCCCTGGCACTTGTCCGTGTGTCGTCATGGCTCCTTTCACACACACGGGCCAACCTTGTGCTGGACATGGTGACTGTTGTGGCCTGAGCATCCATGGAAGTTGCTGGGAGTTTTGCCTGAGCAAGGAAAGCCCGGCTGGGCCTTAAGGCATAATAAATTGTGGGTTCCCAGTAGGGGAGAGATCTGCCGAAGGATGTGGGTCCACGCAGGGAGAGGATGGAAACTTGGGTCCTAATCACACCTTGGTGTCAATACAGGAGCCGTGCCGGGGGCTGTAGCTGGGTGAAGGATGGAGCCATCTGTGAAATACTGGGGGTGTTCAGGGCTTGAATCTGTGGCGGTGCCTCAACCTCACCTGGTAACAGCACAGCACCTTTACAGGTGTCCTCACACCAGTGGGCAGTAAAAGCCTTTTCTTCACGGGAAAGATTTCTGGTCCGTTATGAGTGGGTCCACGTTCTCCCGCTTAACCTTGGGCACTTTTTCTCAGGACAGCATCTTTCTCTTTCCTTGCTCCAGGTGTGGTCCAAAGAACTTAACCCTTGGGGCAATTGCGTGGTGTGAAGGGTGAAGACCCTGCATGCCAGAAACATTCAGTGGTAAGCAGTCTGCAAGGATGCTCGCTGGTGTTACGAGCGGTGCCAGGACTACGAAGTGCGTCGCACCTTCGAACATGCGGCAACACGGTTCTCCTCTCGGCTCTGGGCCTGGCAGGGGGATCGTCGTGTCTGCAAGGAGGGGTGCACGGTGGAGTTGAGGGAAGAGAGACCCTGGACCTGAACGCATATGTTGTGTGTCCACTTAGCCTGAGTTTGGGAGCTTAAATCCCGCTGCATTTTTGTTGATTTATTCCAAGGCACAAACCGAACCAGCTGCAGCCTGTTTAGCTGGAGCCAAAGCCCTGTTAACTTTACCACGTAATTTTTTTAAAATGCAGTGAAATTTTATATGTCATGCTTTGCCTTTAGGATGCTGGCTGCCAGGAAGATAAATCTGTCTGCTTTACAAGCTCCATCTCTGAGGCCTGTGGCCTCATAGGAAACCATCAAATACACGAGGGAGAGAGATCCATTAGCAAGTTCGCTGCAGTTTTATTTAAATCCACGTCATCTGGAAAGCCCATATACATTAAAAACAGGGACCAAACAGCAGTTGGGCAAGCAAAGTAGTATGTGATGGTTTTATTTCCCAGAGGGACACACCACAGACCCGAAGGCTACTGTTCGTATAGCTTATAGAAGCGATGGGAGTTTTTCTCCTAGTGCTGTTCTGCTCTGAGAGAGATCTTACAATAGTACCATACATTAAATAAGTATAATGCAAAACCAAGCATGAGGCTTCGTGCTTATGTTTAATGCACCAGAAAGACTTCTAAAGTGTCCGGAAATCCCGCTTGTGCAAAGAGTCATGCAATTGCAGCACAAGAAAGGGCAAAAAACGCGGCGTGTACAAAGGCCCTTGGACTCCAGACCTCAGTGGTCCTTGGCTTACCAGTGCAGAGGTGGGAGGTGGAGGCTTGGTGGTTTTTAGCTAGTGACCCATCTAGCAAAACTCAGTTGTTGTGACTGCCTGTTGCTAGTGGGTCCGTTGGAGAGGAAATTCTTCATTTGGTGTATGAAGCAAGGGTTTCCTTGGGTGACATCTTTTACTGGACCAACCGCAGAGCTGGGATAGAGTTAGACAAACCATCGAATGCAAGGCGTTTCTTCAGGTCTCTAGTTTTCTACAGTTGCTTTGCAGATCAGAGCACCTGAGACCCCGTCCCACCGCTGGAAACCCGGCTGCGTTTGGCTTTGCTGGGATGCCCGGAGCTGAGCCGCCGGGGAGGCAGACAGCAGAGGGTGGCGCTCGTCGAGACCGCAGCGGGCTCTTGAGAGCAGCATGAGCTATCGGAGACCACAGCCGTCTCGAGGGTTTGGGCTGTGGGTAACTTTAAGGCAGGGCTCTCTGCTTTTGGGGCTGCGAGTCCTTTAATTGTGGTGAGGGCCGGGCTCCCATCAAGGGCCCAGCCCATCGAACAAAAGAGAAGAGGAAAAATCAGTATCTTTTTTTTAAGAGAGGTATTTGCAGTACCCAGTGCCTGTGGCCTGTCCATTAGGATCTAGCAGGGCCACTTCTGATGGTTTCAGAGCAGAGGCATTAGAAAAGGTTGCTGGCAAGGCAGCCGTGTGATTCGAACATCGCATTTGAGGATCTGTGTGTTTACATTCATGCTGCGCTTCAAATATTTTCCATCTGAGGCTAATAAGCCTCGCTCTCCCCTTGCTTTATCCTGGTTGAATGTAAATGTTTACAAATGAGTCAGCAGCTGGTTAGCCTGTGGCCAGAGGAAATGGGAACGTTTCTCTCGTTAGTCGAAGCCCCGGGTCAGGAGGAATCTGCAGACGGAGATTTTTTTTCCCCCATTGCAAGAACCGGTCCCTGCGCCACGCTCGGACTTGGCAAACTGGAATAAAACCAGAGCGGGCCAGGTGCTGGTCTCGGGGACTTCCTCTCCTGGTTCGCTGCGAATCCTTCGGTGTTTATTGCTGGGACAAGCTGCTTTGGGTGCCCTTTGGAGCTCTTCCACCCCTGCCTGTTGTGGCAGAGCCAGCTTTCTTGGTAGCTAGGGTGGGAGGCTGTGTATCTTTGCCACTATTCAAGGCAATAGGAAAGACCTTTTTTAGGCGCCCATCCTGTCTCAGGTGGCATTTTTGGTCAGTGGCTAGAAACTCTGCTACTGCCATGCAGAGTCGAGACCTTTTCTTCGCTTGCAGCTCAACTGGCAGAGGTTTGTGATTTGGGAGTTGCAGTCCTGTGCCAGCCTGTGCTATAGATGCCAGCTCTGGTGTCCCCGTCTCGGGTGGAGACATGGATTCCTTGAAAGCTCGCAGAAAAAGATCATTTTATTTGTGATTTCTTAGTTGGTCTAATAAAAGGTATCATCTCCAAACCAAGAGTGCTACAGCTTTGCGTTGCCATTGTTGGGCCACTCCAAAGTCAGCCGCTGCCTCTTAAAAGCCATTTGGGCTGAAAGCCTAGGCTGTTTCATGCGGTTTCTACCGTGTGGGGCAGAGCTTTCACAAGACCGGTTCCATGGGTGCTGAATCTGGATCTTTTATTCTCGATACAGGCCTTCATCTCAGCTCAGCTATCTCCTAAAAAACTCCTCCATGTCCCATCACCACCTCAGTCACAAGTGCGCTCGCCTCCACCTTTGCAGAATTTCTTGGCTCTTTTAAAACCCCTCTCCCCCGTCTGCACGATACTTTTAAATGTGGCCTGTTCTGTCCACATGAAACACTCGTGGCTGCATAATGAAAGCCCTGGGAGCTGGCGGTAGTTTGTATGACAGGCATCCACCTTGGTGCTCGCGCTTCTGGAGGGTGGTTTGTCCCCGTTTCCATAATTAAAGTGTTTTCAGTGGAGACGCACATCAGAGGGAGGCCAGTTGCTGGAGATCCAGGGATGTCTCTTTGGGTTTCTTGTTTTAGAATCAGTTTAAATGACATGTACTATAATTTGCTAAGCCCTGAAGTCCTGAAACATAACACATGTCAACGAGAGCCCTGTTTCCAAAGATAGCTGAGAAATTTGTGCCTAGGCTTTTATTGAGGCTGAAGTGTCTGAAGGTTTGTGTTTAAGTCCCCGATGATGCGTGGGGGAGGGGGATGTTGCCAAAGAAGATTTGCTTTTTTGTAAAAGGTTCCTTGGGTATTTTCATGTTCTGCGATTTCCATTTCAAACGGCAAAACTCGATATCTTTCATGTTTCTGGACTATAGGTTGTAGCCGTGATGGCCTCAGGACATCTAGGCAGGCATTTGAAATGGAAATTACACCACGTGAAAATACAAAGAACCATGTCTGCCCGTGTCCTTAGACCAACACGGCTCCAGCCTCTGGTGTAACAGGGATTTTTAAATAGCCTCTGTCAATTCAGGCCGGACGGACTCTTTCGTTCGCTCGCCTGCCACGTCCTCACTTCTGCTGAGTGGCGCGTTGGAGGCTAATTGGGAGGCCGTTGGGCTGCATGTTGGTGGCCCAGTGCTCTGTGTTCAGAGGTTGCTGGAGTGTGATGGGAAACGTTCTTCCAAGTTACTTTTTGCCATGCTTGACTGTCCTCCAGCCTAGTCCTGCCCGGCCACATCATTTGCTGTCATCGGGACACTTGTATGTTATGAGCTCTTGTGCTGCGAGATCCCGATTGCCTCTCGTTGGCATATTGTAGCCCTTTGCATAGACCGCCCCTTCCATTGGGAACGGCCCTGACCCAGCCTGCGCTTTCCCCAGCCTGGGGCTTCACTCAGCTCTTAGCCGGATCCAACCTTTGTCTTGGGGGCATTTATGTGCTGCCGTTGATTCCTAAGGCTACCGGGATTTGGGGTTTCCTGTATCCAGTGCAGTGCATCCCTCTCCGGGGATGCTTTGAATTCACAATACACCGGTTGAGAATTTCAAGGCACGATTATATTTGCCTTGACAAATGTGAGCACCATCTGAACAGCCCCTTAAATGACACAATGAAAGGGCAGGGTCGAGGTGATGTTGCGGGGATCCCGGGGAAAGGCGAGAGGCTGCTGTCTTTTATTGGGCCAGCTGCATGGGTGGTACAGATGTAGGCAGGTGATGCAAGGGAGCTCCCAGGACCTCGCGGCAGCTGAGGGCTCTCAGATCTACGGGTCGAGGGTGGACAGCATGTGAACTTCAGTATAACTTTTACATCTCTTCTCTCCACCAAAAGTTTGTGGGGGACTAGGAGGGTTTCACTCCATCTCCCCCTGCCCTTGTCAAAACCTTAGGTGGGTTCCTGTCCATTGGGTGGATGGTCCAAAGCTCAGGCTGGAGCCTGTCTCTTGGACTTTCCCTCTGTAGGGACGTGTCCCTGCCCCATGCCTTGTCTTCAGGGCTGGGCTACGTGTCTCCGTCACGTCCCTAGACTTCCCACAAGGTTATAAGCACCTCTTGCAAAATGCGGCTGGAGCGCCAGTCCAGAAACACTGGGCTCTGTTGCACTTGCTGCCTCCCTGGCCTGTTCACATCCTCCTGCTCCAGGCCGGGGACTTTCCCCACTTCTTACGGGCACCTCTGATCTGCCTCTGAAGGTCAGGATAGTCCCTGTCCCAACAGGACCCAGCCAGGCATTGCTCAGCCGCAAGCACCCTCTCCCTTACAGGTCACTCTTGACAGCCCGTCGCTGCCCTCTCGGCCTGAGTTCAGCCACGTTAATGCTTCAGGGCTGGTTTCACAGCATCTAAAAGCAAAGGGCCAAATCCTGAGCTGCTTATTCAGGCCTAATTCCTTCTGGATGCTAAGCCTTGCCGCAGGACCCATCCTAAACGCAGCTGGCTTTCCCAGCTGGGCCCCGTCTCCTTGATTTCCTGCTGATAAGGGTGTGCTTCCTGGCGGGCGTGCTCCGGCAGATGGATCCCTTATGCGGTGAGCAGAGGGGGATTCGTTTTAAAGTGTCTGATCCTGCACCTGGTGCGGGCTTGGGCTCAAGGGAGCTGCCCGAGCCCCCGGAGCGGGGCAGGGAAGCCCGAGCTGGGGCTTAGGGAGTGGCAATGGGATGTGCCTGTGCCCTCTCCTGAAACCCAGCACAGCGCAAACCGCAGAGAGCACTTCTGTCTGTGGCATCAAACCCAACCTGCTCCCTACGTCCAGCCTCCTTTTCTTTTTAAATTATAACCTGTTTGGTATGAATGCGACCGTGTGGGCTGATCTGCCTGTGGATGCCTTGCTGATGCACTGTGCGCCTCAGCCCATTTCACTCGAGCCCCTGAACAGCAGCTATGGGCTAGGGATAGTCACTGGCAGCTTGGGCTGGATTTGAATCCAGGACCTAGAGGCAAAGGGGCCCTGCAGTCTTGGTTGGGGTTTTTTTTTTCATGCTTTTATGAGCAGAGTTTACCTGGCTGAGAGCTGTCTGTTAATGGAGACCTTCCTAGTCCTAGAGCTGAAGGAGGGGAAAACCACAACCCTTTTCTACTGAGCTACATAGACCTGGTGAGAGGTCTTCATGCCTTCACCGACTCCCCAGCATCAGCTGTCCAGGATCAGCAGCATCTACCAATGTAAGACTCATAAAAGCCAGAACGGCGATGGGTAGAAATGACAACGGTTTTGCCCGAAACTCCCCTTCTTGCTGGCTCTCAAGCAATTGCTGAGCATGGGCCTGGCTTTGGCTGAAATGGCATCGTCGGCCCGTACGGATAAACCAGACGTGAGTGCCAATTTAAGGCTTTGGGAAAATGACTGAGGAAGGTGTATGTATTTCAGTATGAAGGTTTCTTTCCCCCCTGCGCAGGGACTGAGTCTTTTTATTAACCGCAGGAGCAGGAGCAAGCGGAGTGGAGCTGGCGAGACCCGAGCTCTTCAGAGGCCCGTGTGCGCGGGAGAGCCTTGCAGATGGGCCCGGAGACGAGGCTTCCTGTCCAAATAGGTCTATGCTAGCAAGGTCTTCTCCCCCACCCGTGCCGGCTGCCTGAATATCTGAGGCATGAGTGGCAACAGGAGTGGCAGGAGAGGTACGTTAGGGCAGGGATCGGGCCAGCTCCTTGGTGGATCAGTGGTGCTTTAGGGCGCTTGTACACACAACGTTTTTTGCCCTTTCCTGCGCTGCAACAGTGTGACTGTTTGCACAAATGGGATTTCTGGATGCTTTTTTGTGATTGCTGTGACCTTGGCAGCCTCTCGTTGGTGGGGAGATGGATACAAGAGCCCAATATGGCCAGGAGTTTGCCTTGGTTTGGCCATGACTTTCCCTTTGGGGTTGCGAGCATGTGCGGAAACCTAGGGAAAATCCACGCCTGGGTAGTCTGGAGGCACTAGTCCTGCTTGCCGATGGCCTGTCTGGCTTTCCGTGACCTCAGCCAGAGCAATCGAAGCCTTCCCTGCCCGGCTACTGCTTCTGACTGCTGCATCTAGAAGAGAAACGTCCTTAAAAATCATGGGGCCAGACGTCTGCTGGTGTAATCTGGCATAGCTCTGTGCACTTTGGAGGGGCTGGACTGGTTTATGCCCGTGGGGGTCCCAGTGGTGCTACTTTACCAGTATTTTTTCCTTGGTACTCTCAGTGTCTCTGTTTTCTGCACAGACTCTTCATCTTTTTTCTCCTCCTCTTCCCACTCCCCCTTAAGAGCCACCCGCTGCCTCCTGCTCGGAGTCGCCTTCCTCCACCCCTACCGCATGAAGTGCTGCTCCTCGCCTTGCCATCCTGCTCTTATATATGGTGATGCTTGTTGGATGGCTGTTAAACGTTCATCCTGTCACCCTCGGAGCCTCTCCAGACCCCGCTCCTTCCCACCTCGTCGCCGAAGCCAAGAGCTTGGTTCATCCGTCTGTTGCCGTTGTGAATTAATCACGAGGAGCCGTCATCCTGGCCTTCATCCTCGGAGCAGACGTGGGGAGAGAGCCCAGGCTGGAGCCTCTGACAGCGTTCAGGTGCTCCGAAAGCTGGAGTCTCGGCTCCGGCGGTGGGATCCATTGCAGTGGCACGTGGGAGCTCGGGCTGGTTTTTCTGGTGGGAACTGAGCATTGCACGTGTGTCCAAATAAACTGGGATTGTTTCCACGTGGTGGGGAGAGGAGAAGGCTGATCAACAGGATTAAAGGCCCCTCAGCCTCATGCCTAGTGGCAGGAAATCAAATATCCCTCCATACTTCCATTCTCCCCTTCAGTTTTCTGGGGGTGGAGTGAAATGCCCACGTACAACAATCCCCTCTGTGCAAAAATGAAGTTTATTTCCGACCCATGGGGACTTTTCACCATCTTGTACCATCTGTACTTTTCCCAGAGCCTGACGAAGGGACTTTGGTCCCGAAAGCTTGCAGAAAAGGACAATTTTATTGCGCTTTCTAATAAAAGGTATCATTTTGGAACCAAGAGTTCTAGTTTTTTGTGTGTCTTCGTGTCTCAGACCAACACAGCTACCAAGTACACCCGTGTCAAGACCAGCCTCTTATTTGGGAGCAGCATTTCTCAGCATGCCTTGTCTCCGCGAGTTGACCGTAGATGTTTGCTACAGCCGGCCAGTTCATCCCCTGCGCTGGTGAAAGAGCCGTGTCCGCCCTTGCGGGGTATCATGGCAGGGGGACTGCGGCAGACCAGCACTGACTCTCTCGGGTTCGGGAATCCCTCTGTGTATGGGTTATGCTGGGGGATAAGCAATCCCACCCTCTCGCTGGATCTAGTGGGCGAGCTGGCCCCTTTCCACTTCTTTGGCAGCCAACGGGATGGCTTGGCAAGCTACCACCCAAGGGCTAGGCCATATGCAGGCCTGGGCAGGGTTTTGGCCATGAACTATGGAGGGTCCATGGCAGAAGATGGGATCAGGGATTATGACCGTGTCGGTGCACGTAGAGCAGCTCGTAAGCTCTGGGGCTCAAAGGTTGCCTCTCAGCGTGCGGATGGCCAGTGCCCAGCACTGCAAACCTGGCAGTTCTGTGTCAGCCCGGATACTTAACCCAACCCAGTGCCAAAATAGTGCTGAAGTACCACTGAAATGGCAGATGTACCCATGAGTCCCAAGGGAGTGACAGCCCCAGGAGAGAAAGAAGAGGGTCTCTCCGTGCGTGGGCTTTCTGCATGCTGCACATTCCCTCCTACGTGTGCTCCCCCGTGAGAGTTGCTGCTGACCGATGGGCTCCGGTTTGGCCCTTGTAGGCATTGGATCGATGCCCGTTATGCGGGTCAAGGCAGCCTGAGTCTTTCAGGTGGGAGGCAGCCCACTGCTCTGTCCCCATATGCAGGAGGTGTAGGGGAGGAACGGAGGGCCCCCGAGCTGCTGTCAGTCCGAACGGGCCTTTCCAGCCCTCTGGGATTCGGGCTGCACTCCCGGTCAGCTTCCTGTGCAAATCTCCTGCTCGCCGCTTCAGTGTCCGTCTCCCGGCCTCTGGGACCTTGTTCAGCTGGGAGTCGCTTGGTTTTCTGGGGTTTTGCTGTGTACCATTTTTTCTCATTGCTTATCCAGCATGAGTTAAGTCAAAGTTTTCCTTTCCCAGCCACAGGGTGTTAACACAGGGTTTGTAGTGTAGAAGAGTACAAGAAATGCTCCTAGAAAGAAGAAAGGGGTGGAAAGCTGTCTTTGCTCCACCGTTACCTCTGGCAGAGGCATTTCCATTCCTACAAGACTACAGCAAAGAAGGTGTAGCAGAGAAGTCACCAAGCCAGGGTCTGCTATGGGAAGGAAGGAAAAATCATGCTGATTGAGCCTGTCTTGTAAGCAGCTGGATGACAGCAGCAAGCATCTTCCAGGATGGCTCCAGTACAGCCCCGAATGCTTTGCACGCATGCTCTTTTGTCCGAGGATCTCTCTGTTTCCCAGATTGTAGCCAATTAAGTCTTACAACTCTCCTGGGAGAATTAGCCCGGGGTCTGAAATAAAGTCCTCTGCTCACCTCTGTTTTGCAAGGTATTTCCTGCCTCTGCTGAATTCCTATTAGCAAGATAGTCCCCAGCGAAGGAGCAGGCTTGCTCAAATCGGAGGGCAGTCCTTGACTGTAGTCTTATGCCCATTTTACTGGAAGAAGTATTGAGACTCTGGGGTTAAGGTCTCCCAGTGACACCTGTCCGGGGGCTGTGGTGATATAACTCAGGTGTTCCTGGTACTGAAATGCAAGCTTTAGATCTCCAGAGAGCGTGGCTCTTTCGGCTGCTGTTAGAGAAAGCATCGTGCAAGGTAGGTTTTGTTGCTCTTGACGGTCCCAGATTTTTCTCCCTCTCACAGAAACCTCCTGTCACTTCCCCGGCACGGCGACAACCTCCGAGATGTGCAAGACTCCAGCAATGAATTGTGCAAAACTCCAGCGCTGCAAAGTGGGGTTTTACAACCGATGGCACCTTCAGCCTCCTGCCCCGAGAACTGTCCTGCCGGGCCTGTTACCTCTGACTTGCATTTCAGAGGAGGCAGGGCCAAGGAAGAAGCAGGAGTAGAGATGCCCTTTTCTGAGCGTCTCCAAGGAGTAAACTTTCCACTACCCTCCGAATGAGTTTAAAAGCCTGGAATCGCCCTTTTTTTGCCACATTGAATTCTTCCCGGGTTGCTGCCATTTCAGAGCTCATGGCAGAAGAAAGTAGTATTGAAATCTGAATCTGAAATAGTCCTGCTGGACTGGTTGGTCCTCCTGCCTGGCCAAGCTGCATGTTTTAGCACTGCCTGGGCTATGATTTACACTAATAACCAGGATCTTTTGGCGCGGCAGCCTCTGTAGGAAGGCCAAGGATGGAGCTGTAGCAAACTGCACACGCAGCCTTAGAAACACCGTCTTTCCACAAATGCAGGGATTTTGTGCCTTGTGTTATGCATCAAAAGGACCATACCCTTGGAGCCTACTGACTCTTTCCAGGCTGGGGCAGGTGGACACGTAAAATGCAGTTGTGTTGTTGCTAAGTGCGAAGTTTATGATTTCCGTAGCAATGCAGGTTGGCATAGTGCCGTTGATCCATAGCCAGAGGACGAGCCTGGGTTTCTGTTATGTGGGTTTAATCCTGTGCGGTGGGAGAGGGAAGGGAACTCGGGACCTTTCAGGAGTGGCCAGTGCAAGAAAGCAGCTGTGAAAGGGAACAGAGGGGAGGGATTGGAAATGGAGAGCAGGGATGTGGAGGAGGGGAGCAAATTTACCCCATGTCCAGGCTGTACGCGTCTGCACACACAGATGCACGCGCAGGGCAGCAGCCCAGCCAGGCGCTGTTGCTACCGGCTGCACGCAGCTCTGCAGCAAGCGGCCTCACTGGATATTTGCTGGCACAGCAAAGCTGCTTCCAGGGAAGCAAATTACAAGAGGAGCGGGGCTGCCATTTGTCAAATTGCATATTGGAGCCGCGTGTGGCTTTGCAAGCGCCCCGCCGAGCCCAGGGACCTGAGGCGCCTGCGTTTCATCTGGGCTAAATTACAAAGCAGCCCCAGAGCAGTCAGGCCCTGCCCAGAGTCAGAAAGCTGAGCCATCCCATGCCGCAAGCTAAAACGGCATCATAATGCCTGGTCTGGACTGCGTCTGTGCAGCCCAGGTCCAACCAGCGGCTCGTGACGGCTTGCCTGGTTCTCCGCAGACCTGCAGGGGATGGGGCTGCCGGCCCTTGTTTGCGTCCTGCGAGCAGCCCAAAAGAGGTGAATTGTACACTTTTTGTATAAGTGCCCCCTGAGACTGTCCCCATTGCTTCAAGGACGCCTCTGCCATTCGGCGTCGCTTGGGCAGGCAACCTTTGTCGCCACAAAGCCAGGGCCGGGTGATTCAGTCCCCACCCCGCAGAAGAGAAGCAAGGGGGAGTCGTGTCTGGCCCCGGACGAGTCGTGCAAGTGGGACGGAGGCAGCCGCGAAACCTTTAGACATCTTGCTGACAGTAGCAGGCAGAGCCAGACGTTTCCTGTTGCTGCCGGGCTTCCCGGCATTCCTTGGTTTTGCGGTCTGGCTGGTTGGTGCCCAGCATCGAATTGCCAGCCTGGCATCGAGGCCAGTGAGGAGGTTGTGTTGCAAATGCTGCCAGGAGGGATATGGCCCCTTCAGCACCCTTTGCCTTGCAGCTGCTGGCTGCAAACAGTCAAAGCTTTTTTTTTATAAATATTCATCTGACTGGGAGCAGGAGGCCAAAAAAGCATTTTTCTAAGTGAGTTTAGTGCTAGGGAAAGGTGGGCTGGAGCTTGGAGTCCTCCGAGTATGGACTGAGGCCCGAAAAACTCTCTCCCCTGCCTCATAACACGCCTTTGCTTCCTGTACTGGAGAGGCCACCTCGGGGAGCAAGGCACTGCCGTTGTCTCTGTGCCCCATTAAACCCCTCCGCCTCTGAGCATGAGCCAAGACGTGCTAATAGGAAAGGGTCCCATCTGCACCATTCACATCCAGGTGCCATGGCTGATCCCGAGCCCTCTGCAGTTCGTGGGGCTCAGCTTGTGGGGGGTGTTAAAATTCAGGTCCTCCTCTTCTGGCAAAAGCAAATGACCTTGGTCTATTTTGCTTTCCTCCATTCATGTTTTCGGGGCTGGAACAGCTCTCGCTTGCCTGCGCTCCCTCCTTGCTGTCAAAGGTCTGGGTCCCTATGGCAGGGCAATGAAAAGCTAGCATAAGTCTGGTGTATTTTAGTGGCCCGTGACATGAGCGCTGGACACCTGGGCTAGTCCTTAGCTGCCTTTGCTATGATGGCACGAGGCATGGCGTGAGGTCTGCCAGCCTTGTCCTGGAGCTGCCAAGCTCTAGCATGGGAATGCCACTGCGGAGAGTGAAGACGGGAGTAACCGAGCCGTGGGAGTAGATTGAGGCCAGGCCATGATGTCCCTTTCCCTTACATCGACAGAGGTGAGTGACTACCCTTGCATTGTCCTGGGAGGGCTGGCAGTTGCAATTCCAGATGCAGTTGATCTTTGGCTCCCTCAGTTGTGCTCTGGCTCCCGTACCTGTCCAGTACCACGGGCCGTGCATGCTCTGCCCTTGCTGCGGCGCACTGGCAACTCCCTTGTAGGTTCAGCTGCCCCGGACGCATGATATGATGATCCAGCTGGCTGCTTGGGTAGATGAGTTTATAACTAATTTACAGCCTACCCATTAAAAAACACACAGTGCTCTGCTAGCCAGGGATGATGACTTTGAGTGGCTGAAATTGTGTACAGCTTATTAACCTTCATTGCCTGCATGATGTGCTTCATGGTAGTTTTGATACTGTCCAGTGGTTTCGCTGCCCCGCCTCCAGAGACGAAGACTTTTAAAGTGTCGGGAAATCCTGCTTGTGCAAACAGACGTGCAGTTGCAGCGCGTGAAAGGGTGAAAACCGTGGAGTGTACATGTGCCCATTGTATACACCCGACAGAGCTGCAGGCAATGGGATATTTGCATCCGGGTGGTATTGATCCTACTCAATCCCAGCTCCAGATGGATGGAGGGACCTCGAGGGATGGTGCCCTCCAACAGGACCTGTCGCTAAGCCACCTGAAAAGACTGACTGGTTCAGGCCTTTTTTCATTTCTGTCATGGTTTGGAGGTGGCTTCAGGGTGGGGAGGGGAGCCAAAACTGGGCTGAAGCTGCAGAGACAGATGTTCTTGCTGGAGGGAGACTTCCTACCCAGCTCCAGGGCTGTGATGACTTCAGCAAGCGGGACGGGGATTAAAACCCTTGGAGCAGGATGCCCTGTAGTGGTGAGAGATGGCCCTCAATGGTCTCCATCAAGCCTGGATGACGACCAGAGCTGGGTACAGCAGAGAAGGGTGGTAGCTTTTGCTAGCATGTATTGCCCTCACAAGTTCCTCCAGACCGAAGGAGAAGGGTAAAGGGGGGGAGGCCACTGCCTAGGCACTCTCAGGGTTGGGTCTTTCCTCCTAGGGGGTATTGGCTGATTAATTGCTGGCCTGTCCAAGCTGATTTTATGTGCCCCTTTCCCCTGCCTGTTCCAATCCCCTGGGCTCAGTGCCTGCATGTTGGGAAGCATTGCCCACTATGGTACCCAGGAGTTAGAAATTAGTCATCTAGCCTTCTGGGTAGGCACTGAAACCAGAGTTATTTAGGTTTTCCCTAGATAATTAAACCCAGGCTTTCCTGCTTTTAAAAACACTTGGCAGAAGGGCTGCATGTGCCCCTCCAATTATGGGAACTGCAGCTTAACTTGTAACACATGTGGCTTCAGGTGGACGAACATGGAGCTCCACAAAGAAGGCAGAGCCGGGGCCTGGTCCCGGTTCCCCTTCTTCCACGTCAACAGCAGAACCCAGGAAGCGGAAAAACCAAATTAAGATTCATGCCGTGGGGCCTGTTCATATGAAACCTGCTCCTCCTTCACGGAGGAAGGAAAAACGAGCTCCATCTCCTACGAGAGCAAGGGAGAGACGTGCTTTGTAAGTGTGGCACACTGAGCAAACCTCACGGGATCCCAATTGCATTCATGCATGTGGGTAGCTTGACTCTGAAAGCACCCTGGTGTGCGAGGGAGACCAGTTAAGAGTGCAGGTCAACAGGTGAATCTTGTAGCTTAGCTGGCTATGCCAATGAGCACACATCAGTTCATAGGATCATAGAAAAGCGGGGCAGGAAGGGACAGGGCAGGTCGCATCAACGCCAAGCCCCTGCTCAAGGCAGGCATTGAGTTGACTGGTGAAAGCCTTTGAAAATTTGGCTGCGGGAATTTTTCTTCTTCTTCCACGATCGTCTTATCTGAGGATGGCTGATGAGGCTGATCCAGGATCGACAGACTCTGCTGCAACTCGAGCACGTGTTTCCATGCGGGGTGGGTGGCTCTGGATTCGTGGTGTGGCACTTCTGCCACTTCTACTTTTCCCCCTCCTGTTGCCATTGTAATGTTTTGAAGCACTGAGATCCTTCCCGCCGTCTAATTTGGGGCGGTCCTGGGTGATAGTCTCCTGTGAGCTGATGTTGATGTTGCATTTTTTCAAGTTGGCCTTGAGGACGTCCTTGAAGCGCTTTCTCTGCCCTCCTCTTGAGCGTACGCCTTGAACTGGAATGTATTATGCTGCTAAGGTTAATCAACATGAAGACGTGAAGCGGTTGCAATGCTGTGTTGTTCCTGCAGCAGAACATGCGGCTGGGATAATTAAAGCTTCGAATTTGGCTACTGCAACTTGCTTTTTGGGGCAGAAATATCTCCGTTCCTCCAGGCAGAGGTGATCAGCCTATGACTGCAAGCCCATGGTGCCTATGTGTTTGGTTCCAACTCTGCAACCGTTTCCCATCTTATCACTAGATGTGCCATGGTTTGGTCTTAGATCTGCCAGTACGCTCCCCTGCGTCCCACCTCTGAATTCTGCATCTTGGCTTTGCATTCCCAGCCTCAGAGCAGTAGGCAGGAAGGCAAAGGCTTTTCATTCAGGAGGTGAAAGGGGGAAGAGAGGCAAATGATGGATGTGCCAAGGGAAAGAGAAAATTCCCCTTGCTGGCTCATGCTTGGCTCCAGAGTCCCCTTCTACAGAGGCCTGCCCTCTTGCTTGCTTTACAAGCTTCGAGTGACAGCCCTTTCTAAACAGCCTTTAGATATGTAGTTCAAAACACCAGAGCTGGCCATTTCATTTAATGCCTGGCTAATTTGATCAAAGCCCCAAGAACCCAAGAGGTTTTGCAATTGTCTCAACTGCTCCTTGCAAGTTAAACAAATGTCACGACTTTCCAACCCTTTGTTCTGAGCCTTTTTTAGGCAGAGATTGTTGGGTAAATCCTAATTTTACCCTGGAGTAACGCTAGGGTTTATGCTGGGAGAAAGTCCTAATTTTACCCTGGAGTAATGCTGGGGTTTATGCTGGGAGAAAGTCTTTATTTTACCCTGGAGTAATGCTGGGGTTTATGCTGGGAGAAAGTCCTAATTTTACCCTGGAGTAATGCTAGGGTTTATGCTGGGAGAAAGTCCTAATTTTACCCTGGAGTAATGCTGGGGTTTATGCTGGGAGAAAGTCCTAATTTTACCCTGGAGTAATGCTGGGGTTTATGCTGGGAGAAAGTCCTAATTTTACCCTGGAGTAATGCTGGGGTTTATGCTGGGAGAAAGTGGCCGTGGAATTAACCCGCAAGGAGAGCAGAATGAGGCAGAGAATATGAAGACCCCGAGCCGTTAGCATTTTGCAATGAGAAGTTGTGATCGGATTTTGCCAGAATTAAGGTCCCGTCGGTGCAGTTGCTGCCCAGTCTGCGATGCTGCGGGAGGTCTCGACAGAACAAGGAGCAACACTCTCCAGTTGCAGCAAGGGGCATTGAGGTTAGATATTAGGAAGGATTTTCTCACTAGGAGGGTAGGGGAAGCACTGGAACAGGTGACCCAGAGAGGTGGTGGACTCTCCATCCATGGAGGTTTTCAAAACCTGGCAAGACAAAGCTTTGGCTGAGATGATCTAGTTGGGGATGGTCCTATTTTGAGCAGAGGGATGGACTAGGTGTGACCTCCTGAGGTCCCTTCCAGCCCTCATTTTCTCTGATTCTGCCTTTTCCAGGACTCGATGAATGCAATGAAATTTGTGCCCTCCGTGGGCCATAAACAGTCTCAGAGACTAGTGGGGAGGACAACACTGTGGCATTTCATACATTTCCTCTGCCTCCCCTGACCCTGTAGACAGGCTGGCAGCGACGAGCCGAGGAAGCAATCCACTCGTGTGCCGGGGGACGCGGTTTCAAGAATGCGATTGGGCAGGTGCTCGGCACATTTTCGCGGTGTCCTACCGATCTACGTATACCTGGTGCTGCCGAGTCGCCTGCCGCAGACACGACGTGAGGTTAACAGAAGGACCTGAATGGAGAGAGGGAGATCAGCCCACCAAATGGCTCCGTGATGGTACCTAGCATTTCTCTAAGCACTTAAGGGGATGTCCATTGAGTCCTCTAAGTGAGAACAGTAATTAAATTTTATCCCAGTTTTATCAACGGGGAAACGGAGGGGAAAAGACGCACCCAACAGCTCCGTGATGCAGTCAGGAACGGGACCCAGGTGTCCGGCCCTATACAAAGCCCTTCCTTCCCTTCCTCCGTGCTTCCAGCCAGGGTGCGTGGTGCTCAGACACCTCGGAGCAGAGTCCCTGTTCATCCCCAATCACAGGGCGGCGGGGCTGGGATGGCAGCTGGCATTTTCCATGGCAACGGTGGCATTCCCGGGCGCTGGGCTGCGGGTTGCTATGGCAGGCAGCACAGCCCCTTGCGCTTAGCAGGGAGACGGACCACCTGGGGAGATGGCCTTGGTCCAGGCTACTTAAATTCTGGGGTTTCCTAGTCCTGGATTTCTTTAAGAAACTTGACAAGTCCACCTCGCCCAGAGCAACTCCGTCATCTTGGAATGTGTCGTAGGTCAGATTGACCCCAACCACAGGGTTGGTTTTTACGGGCTAACCAGACTTGGGAGACCTGAGGCTCCCCAATTAAAACACCTCTCCAAGGGATAGCTCAGGGGGCTTTCAGGAATGGTAGCTGCGAGTTTTGCTGCCCATGCAGGATGGACCAAAATCGTCCCAACGCTGCCTAGATGTTCCTAACGCTCTTGCAAAACTCTGGCATCTTCACTGTACTTTTTTGGCTGCTACCAGGAAGCCAAGCCAGCCCGTTTCCCCCCTTGTGTCCCACGGGGCTCTAGGAGCAAATTCCTAACAATAAATTTTTGGAAGCAGAGGCCTTGTGATTTTTGGTGTCCTGCCAAGCCCGCTCAGAAACCCCTCCGCGGCAACCTTCCTCCTCTCCAGCTTTCTTTCGAGTTTCGTTCTTCCTCCTTCTCTCTTCTCCTGTACGGTTAAGGCCCAGCGATGTCGCATCTAGAGGGACGTTCTCAACAGCCACGGCAAATTGTTTTGCTGGACACGCTAACGGGATGACCCCAAGATTGACAAATTATTGCTGAAAACAACGAATTTGATGTTGTTTGGCAATGTGGGTGAAACCCGAGACCCGATGGTTTTCCTTCGACTTCCCCTGGGATCCGGAGACCGAGCTGCAAAAATTCCAAGCAAGCGGGGAACGGCGGGAAGGTCGAGGGTGAAAGTGCTCGTGTTTCCATCCCCGGTCACCCTCGCCGTGCCATGTGCGTCATGTCGCGAGGCATTCTCACAGCCCGGCTGCCCTCAGAAAGCACCGGGACTCGGTTTCTTGGGGGGGAGCGGAAACGAGGGGGAAGCAAGCCAGTGTTATGCACGCAGGGTTGGTGAAGGTTTCTGTGTTTTATCAACAGTGTTTTAGGGGCTTGTTTCAAAAGCACTGGGAAAAAGCTCAAAACGAAAATGCTAAGTGGATGAGGTCACCCTGGGAGGGAGAGAACATGTCTCAAGGAGTTGATCTTATTGCCTGGGACAGGGAGAAATATGTGGCGTGCTGTTATATTACTGTCTTGTTTATAGCAAAGACCTGTGGACTTGTTGGGGAGTAAATTCGCCCCACGTTAAAACCCAAAGCAAGCAGTCCTGCTTCTTAGCCTGATGCTGTAATTGTCCCTTTGACTCTGGGTTTAAGGCGACTCGGGCTAAGCGACATACATGGGCCATGCGGTCTTCATATACTCATGGGCTCGTTAGTAGTTTGGCCTTTCTGAACATGCGTTTCTGCGCTGAGTGACTTATGTCCAAAGGACTCCTGAGGACAAACCAGCCTGTTAAAAACCTAACGGGCAGTTTCCCCTAATAAGCTCATGTATCAAAGCGAGGCAAGCCCAATTTATAGTAGATAAAGGGCTTTCTTCATTTGCAAACATGCCACTTTGCCAAGGACCAAACCAACACGCACATGGGGCAAGTGCATGAGTTTGCAGCCCTCATAGTGGCCTGTTGGGTCGTTAGTCCAAGAATCCCAGCAATTACCTTGGTAGCAATGAACTTGAATGAGCTCGCCCCGGAGGATGCCACGGGTGGCCTCAGTATGTTCCCCTGTGTAAACAGAGCAGAATACGGGCCTTGCTCCACATCGGTTCTGCCACTGACTGGGTGGGAAGAGGATAAGCCGCACAAGTCCCCATTTTGGCACCCCTCCCTTTCCAGTCTGTGCCTTTAGCTGAAGCAGGGAGCGGTGTGTAATGTGCATTCCTCGGGGGCGTTTGGGAAACATCCTCTGGAAATAAAGGTGTTGGGAGCCCTCTTGCACCGGGATCAGAGGGAGTTTTCCTAGGAGCGGGGATGGAAGAAGTCAAGGCCCCTTTGCTTTTTTAGTGCGCACCCCACCGATTTGGGCTGATCGTTGGGGCTGGTTGCAAGCCGGGTGCTTGAGGAGGCTCCCCCCATGCCATGCAATGTCTCCCTCCAACCCAGCTCTGCTGGGGGCACTTTGGGAGCAATGAGGGTCAAGGCCAGGGCTTGTGTGCTGCCTCGCGGCGCCGGGCAGCTCTCGTGACATTTTCCAGCTCGCTCTGGAGGGACTTTGTGCTGCGCCCTGTCAGGGGCTCGCAGCGAACCCGTTCTGCAAGCAGCCAGCAAGCCCAACGGTGCTGAAATGGTACACAGCGCAAGCTGGCTGTCGGACGTGGCACAGGGCTCAGCAGGGCAAATGCCGACCTTTCCTCTTGGAAGCTCGGGTCAGAGCCGGCCTCGGGTGTCCTCAAGCCAGATGCTTGGCTCCGCTTTGCTCTCTGCGGCTGAAGCAGCCGAAGGGACCCCATGTGGAGCAGGGCTCGGATCCTGAGCTGCCTACGCCAGCAAACTTCCATGGACTTCCCCAAGCACTGTGGGAGGGCTGGGACCTCTCAGCATCTACCCTGCCATTGCCTGGGCTGGGAAGACAGCCGCGTAGGGTCTGCCTGCTTACCAGGGGGCAAAGCCTCTCCGAGGGTGGAGGCTTCTCTCCAGCGAAGGGTGGGAAACTCTTGGGGCGCGAGGGGGTGGGATGGAAGGAGCTGCCGGAGAGATGCAAAGAAATGGTTGCTTCGAGGAGCGTTGAGGCTGGAAGGGGCCACGTCCATGGAGCAGGGGCGTTTTTGCCTACATTTTACCGTGCCAGGGGGTGCGTCGGCAGGTGGTCGAGGTTTCTGGGAGGGTCTCCAGAGGTGTCGGCTGGGCCAGGCCGCTGGTCTCAGCCCCGCAGGGAGCGGAGGGCGCGACGGCCTTGACCTCCTGCAGGCTTGGGGGCGAGTCTCCCCTCCCACAGATCGCTCCCCCGTTTTGCCCTTCTGCCTAGGCGTCGGGCACCCACGGCGGTGAGGCAGAGGGGAGCTCTGCGCTGGGCTCCGGGGTAGGAGACAACGTGCTCGGCCTCCCTCGGAGACTCTGCATCCTCCCGCTGTTGCTTTGCCAGGCCACGCGGAGAGCCAGGAGTGCGGAGCCCCGAGTTTTCTTTTACTCCATCTCTGCAGGTAGCAGAGCCTTTGTAACCAGCCCCCAGCCCCCACCGCCGCTCCCGGGGGCTCTTAGAGCCGCTCGATAAGTGGTGCCTTTAAGAGGCATTTGATTCCTGTGATATTGTTGTGGTTAATGAAGGGGAACTAAGGGAGAGATATATTTGCTGGAAGGAATTAAAGACAAAAAAGTTTCCCCCCATTGCTTTTGTCTGTGGCTGCCGCTTTGATGGGCTTTTGCCTTTGACAGATCTGCAATAAAGCAAAGCTCCTTGCTGGTCCCTCCACAACGGCTCCCACCCTCCCCTTCTGCAGATGCCGGAGTGAAGCCCAGGAACTTCCCAAGCTTGGAGGGAGCTGCTTGCAGGAAGGGGTGGGGGGAGGCACTGGGGGTCTCCCGGCCCCCACTGCCCTCCCTCCGCTGTTCCCACACCAAACCAGCCCTAATGAAAACAAGTTGGTCAGCAGCAATCATAGCCAGTGAGCTCAAGGCTGCGGAGCGGGAGGCGGAGGAGGAGGCTGGGCTCGCGTAGACACAGTCCCAAGGAGACAGAAGAAACTGGGCAAGGACCAAGGAGCTCAGGACAGCTAACTTTTAAACTTCCCCCCTCCTCCTTCTTACGGTCCTGCAAGCCCCGCGCACGGATCCCGCTGACGGGAGGGTGCTGGGAGACGCACAGGTCTGCCTAGCCCCCAGCTGGTAAGTCCATGCCCCCCCAGCCCAGGAACGAATGCTTCATGTCTTTTATATTTCTTTGAAATCAGAATTGCAGTTCAGCCGCCCTCCCTTCCTTCCCCAAATACCTCCTGGCTTCTTTTTAAAACTCCTTGCTGCTCCTTTACCTCCAGCACAGCCCCCTTCTTTGTGTCCCTCTGGATTTTATTTATTGGGACCACCCTCCCCCCCGACACGCACATCTGTTCCCTCCAGGGCTTTGCTTCCAGGCGGGTGTTTGAGCGCTGTGCAGCGTGCTCCTACAGCAGCACGCGGGTAGCGTGGCTGACTTCTCTCGGGGTCGGGTCCCTTGCACCCACAGAAAGATTTTGGCTTGGGGAATAATGGCGAGAGCCAAAAGGGACGGATCCAGGCAATGGAGATCTCAGCCCATAGGAGGAGAAGTTCAGGGGCGTCTTGCTGGGATGAACTGATTGCACTTCTCCAGGGCAAGGGCCGTGTGCGGGGGAGCAAGGGAGAGGGAGCTTAAGGATGCTTTTGCTTGATGTGCTAGGGGAGAAGTTTTGGGGTATGGGGAGGTTTGCGGGGGATGTGTTTAGGCACTAGGGAGGAGGTGTTCACGGTTGTCCTGAGTGATTAGAGAGAAATGAGTGTACCTTGTGCTGGTACTGGAGGAAAGCTGAGGGGGAATTGCCCCCGGGGTCTGGGGAGTGCAGCCTGTCTGCCCTGGGCCCTCTGCGGTGGCTGGAGGGTGGCACAGGCGCGGAGGGGTACGATGGAAGGGGGCAACAGTGGAGTGCTTTGGGTGCAAGCATGGGAGGAAAAGAAGGGGAATATTGACAGCTTCCCCGTGACCTCCTGCTGTACCGTGTTAACCGGTTGGACTCTGATGCTGGTTTAACGGTGGCGGGAGGAGATGAGGGGCATTCAGTGGCTGCAACAGACCACAGCTGCCTTTGTAGCTTGAGTTTGCCTTAAAGCCTGGCCGCCCAGAAGGGCTGACATCCCACTGTCCTTGTGCACTCTTCTGGCCACGGCACCAGGCTTCCAGGCGGCTTCAGCGGACAGGGGCTCTTGGGCTCCAGACGCCTGGGGAAGCTGGCAGGAGCTTTGCCTGAATGAGGTCTTGCAGAAATCTGCCCTAGGATTTACAGAGCAGCATATCCCTGGCCCGTGGAAATGGGGCCAACCAGGGAGAAAAGCGGCAGATGCAAAGCCCTCCAGAGTCTGAGGGATGTCTGATTTTATCGTTCCAACACAGGCTGGCTGCTAGGTCTTTAACGAGATACATTTTTTTCAGCCTCTTACAATGCTGCATTATTTATGATCTCCCCAATCTCCTCCAGTCTCCTGCTTCTCCCATGTCCTATGCACTCCAGGGGTGCACGGATCCCTTGTAAAGCAGGGGTGGAGGAAGTGGGGAGAGAAGAGGGTGGGATGGGTTGACCAAGCCCCACCAGCTTCGAGTTGCAAAACACAGGATTTGGAAAATAAATCATGGCAGTCAAAGTAATATGGAGTCATGAGCCCATGAGAGCAGTGAGTTACTCTGGGAGCTGATACAAACTCTGAGCCCCCAACTGAAACCCTGGCTCTTAGCGTCTGGGGATGCCTGGAAAATATGGACCTCAATCCAAATTGTGCAGCTTGAGCTTTACATCAAATACATATGAGGGTAACCGTGCCAGCCTGCCCTGCCTTCCCTATCTTCTCCCTGCAAAGCCTCTTTGTCAAGAAGTCAACTCCCCGCATGGGGGAGGCTGGAGACTTTTTTTTTTTTCCCTGTGTTATAATGGAAACCAGATTTCCAGTGGCGACAGAGTTAGGAAAATGATGGTTTTACTTCTGGGTAGCTTCATTTGTTTTAATTGTAATTTCCTCCTTTAAAATCAGCAAAATTTGGTTAAAATGACTCTCTGGGGAGAGGGGAAGGAGATGCGACTGAAATGCAGCTGGAGCTGGGTTGTGAGGGCCTCTCGTAGGCCAGGGGAGGAATGCAAGGCCGAGGGTGCGTTTGCCACCCAGACGTGCATCTGGATAAGCCCCAAGGGGTGAGCTTTCCCTGTGTCACATCCTGCTCAGGGTCTTGGTAGGGAAGGGACTAGCCCACAGCAAGTGACATGGCACCTTCCAATGTCATCTGTCATGCCCTTCTCTTTGTAAATCCCTTCCCCACCCTCCACATCTGACATGTAAGGAGGTGCTGATCTTTCCATTTTGGAGCTCAGGGGCTGGGCTATGCACAGAATGAGACCAGCAACTTCTGCGGACAGGTCTGTGGCTCAAGGATGGGACTCTTAAGTCACCCCAAGGTCCATCAGTGAGCCATGTCATAGAGAAGTGGGGCTGGAAGGGACCTCCAGAGCCAAACTAAACTACATCCAAGAAGTTTTAGTTTAATGCACAAGAAAGACTTTTAAAGTGTTGGGAAATCCCACTTGTGCAAACAGACATGCAGTTGCAGTTCATGAAAGGGCAAAAGTCATGGTGTGTACATGAGCCCATGTAGTCCAGCCCCCTGCCTATGGCAGGATCAGCCCTACCCAAACCATCCCATACAACCATAATCTAAACTATGGTAGAAATCAGCCTCAAACTGAGGGATTGCTGATGATGGCATAGAGATGGAGCAGCTTGCTCAGGGTCACATGAAGCATCTGAGTCAGGACAGGGGAATTTCACCCAGGCCAAGCCCTCTAACCCTTAGACCCCTTAATCCGGGCCAAAAAGATGATCTCAGGGGCTGAGTTTCTTTCTTCTCCTCACATCCCCCACCCCTCAGGGTCACAGACACCTGAGGAAAGGCACTGGAGAAATTGCTCAAGGAGAGTAGGGATGACTGGACCATGGGAGTGCTGGGCTGTCTGGGAGCAGACTCACACTTGAGGGTGCCTTGGGCACCCTTCAGATGCGAGGAGAAGGGAGAGCAAGACTAAAGTGTCCTCACCCTGTCAGAAACCACCCTCTTCACTGTGGTTTCCCTGAAGGCAGCTTGAGATGCCCATGCCAGTCCAACCCATGCCCCTCTTGTCTCTCTAGTGTCTTGCAGCCCGTGCTGCCAGGCATGTGAGAACATACATGTGGTGCCCTGGGTCTTTTTCCTGCTAAAGATTAAAGCCTGTTGCCTGGGGCACATGAAGACTGCAAAAAACTAAAAAAGGAGCCACGGTGCAGTCTGCCATGCTAGATATTTCCATGCAAACTTGCCGGGCACACGAGGAGGGAACCGGCAAACGGTAATGATACAATGCAGCAGCAGCAGGCTGCAAAACTCAGACACAAGCTTGTCTCCCTTCCTCTCTCCCCCACACAACTTTTCCCAATGGCCAGCAGACAGTCATGACTCTTGGTATCCAGCCAGGCCAGAACTGAATCGTTCCTCCTTATGAATACCCTGAACCCATCCAGCCCGTCCTGCTGGTTTAGTGCAGACATCCTACAGTGCAGTGAGTCAGCCACAAAGCAGAGAACAGATTTGACCATTGCATTACTCTACTCCTTGGCACCCAATGAGGGCCATAAACCGTACAAGGAGCAGCCAAAGGTTGTCTAGAATGGCATTTGGTTTTGGGTTCACACTTTTTCTCTGTAGGTACCAGGTGGTCTGGGAGCTCCCCTTGTTGAACCACCCAGGGCCAAGACAACAGGTCATAGGCAGCTGGTCCCGTGGCCATGGCTGGGTCTACATATGTAAGCAGTCATGATGACAAGTTGTTTTCAGTGCTGCCTGCCCCCTGATATCTTGTTCATTGTGTAGGTCATGGGAGCTAAGAGGTTGTCTTTCCCTGTGTCCCAGTGGGTGCCAGTCTGAGCCCTCTGAAGTGCTGGTCACTGTGAAGCTCTTGGTCACTGCATTGGTGGAGATGGGTCTGCAGATCTCTCTCCATCACTCTCAGGCACCAGTGTCCTGGAGCACTGGACAGTCACCAGGGTCCAAGAGTCCTGCTGTTGTGCCCTGCAAATCCTGCAAGTTGAGAAGAGGCCAAGGCACAGGTGGGAGTGGTGAGAGGAACCTGTGCGCATCCTCACTGCCAATGCCTGCATGACTCTGGCAAAGACTCCAGCCCGGCATAGCTGCAGTCTGAGCTATTCTGTTGTGAAGTCCAGTAAAATGACACCCCAGACTTACATTGCCATCTAGCAGGGAATCCCGAACTGTTGTACCAGGAGCATTTGGACAGATTTTCAACTGGGAGGCGATTCCTATTTTCCTTTCATTCCTCCACCCTCCAGTTATACTCTGGGTTGTTCTGTTTCTTGTGGCCTGGGGTTTTGGCCCAGGAGGTGTACTCATCTGTGACTCCTCTTATATCACCGAGTTGCCTGAAGCTGATGGCATCTGTTTGTCCATCTTGCAACGAAGAGCCTTCATGTGCTGCTTAATATGACGGCTGTGTTTTCACATCGTGTTTCTTTTTGTTGCTCTTCTCTCTCTTTCTGAGCCCGGTGTGAGTCACACTGCAAAACCTGGACAGCCCCAGGCTCTCATATTGCAGGCACGATGCCCCTCCAGCAGCTTCTTAGCAAGCGCTTCAAAAGATGACTTCTTTGCACTCGCATCCCTGCTTCTCGTAGACATGGAGCCGAAACGTGTTCTTCATCCCAAACCTGTGCAGGAGGCTATGAATGATGGAATAGGCGGAAGACGCGAGTGGCTCACTTCATTTGCTTAGTGGTCTCAAGTCAGGGAGCCGTTCCTATTATTGAGATCAGCACGCTTGCTTCAAGGTAGGCAGGCCCGGTAGGTGTGGGCAGGCAGCACGTGGGCAGTTTTGAAGCAAGACCAAGGAGAGAGGTCTCCAAGTAACACAAACCACTGTGACAACTGGCACTAATTGCTTTCCTTGATGACACTCGCGGGAGAAGCCAGGACTCGAAGAAGCCAGTAAGGCAGTTGCTGCAGATAATATAAAATTGGGGCGGGAAGAGGCCGGTCTGGAGCTGATCAGAAGCACTAGCATTCAGAGGGGAGCCGGGTGAAATCATTAGGGGCATTGGCTTTTAACAAGGCTTAAAGGAGAGAATGTTTAAACCATCGGTGTGGTTAGGCACGTGGCTCTAACTGCTAGCAAATGATGTGATGCATCCCCAGAGCTGGAAGCTTGCCCTTCTGGAGTTCAGTCTGTGTCAAAGTTTCCATCGTAAACCTCAATTTTCAGGAATTTATTAATCAGCCAAACTAATTTTGCTTGTGCCAGAA
Organism: Alligator mississippiensis; assembly: GCF_030867095.1. Classification (NCBI taxonomy): domain Eukaryota; kingdom Metazoa; phylum Chordata; order Crocodylia; family Alligatoridae; genus Alligator; species Alligator mississippiensis. Next base: position 4,648,449 of record NC_081833.1, on the reverse strand, counting down.
TCTCAGTGCTCGGCACGTCCAACCCAGCATTGCAGTGCAAAAAAAAAAAAGCAAAAGCAAAAGCCGTTCATCTGTTTTCCATCTATTTTTAAAGTCTGTCAGTACAACACAAATGGAAATATGCACTTTACGGCACTGCTTTATGATCATAAAACCTCAAGCAAAGCCGGGGTTTGGTTTGCATGGTGTTGAAGGAGCGAAACGCAGCAAACCATTCGGTGCCTAAAAGAATCGGACCACTGTTGTGCATTCGGAAAGCTCATGTCCAAAGTGGCATCTTTCCATTTTTTAAAAGAGGTTGTCGGGTCACTGCTGTGCCTGTTTGGAGTACATGACACGTGCCTCCTTCCTCTCAAAAGCCTGCTAGCAAACCTGTATAAATAACCCTGATTCTGTCTGACGTTCTGTCTGCATTTCACTGCCCCTAACGTATCTCTCCCACTGTGTTTATTGGATCACTAGTGGTTTTACTGTTTAAAAATGTCTCTTTAGTGGAAACATCTGACGAATTTCTTTGGAGCTAGAATTCACTCTATCGGTACTGAATCCTCATAACCCATGCGATAGTTAATAGACTGTAACAGTCCTTATATTCATTAGCTGAATAATAGTCTTTATATTCATTAGCTGAAAATGGTCCTGCCTTCCTTTGTGAGATTCCTTTCTGCTTTTGCTACCCTGAGTCACACTGAACAGCCCTTTGCTCTGAGAGCTGTGGGCTTTCTTATGTGGTAGGGTGGGTTACTCCTGGAAAGTAAATGGCAGGAGAATCAGATGCTATGATGGCATTCATCCATGCTCCAAGCCTGTGGGGTGTCCAAGCACCAAGTGAACTCTATCTTTCTAGTTTTCAGTGGGACATAGAGTTTGTGCAGGGCTGTAGCAGATAGCTGAAGATGCATTTCATTGAAAATATTCCAAGTGAGCAGCTGACTGGGTTGAGGAGCAGCATAGGACACAGGCTACAGGGCCACAGCAGTAAGTTGAACACCATGCATTAGCCCAGGGGGGCCTGAAGGTCTCTTGACCCTCTTAAGCAGGGTTTGCCAGTGAGGGAATATACCTAGATGGGGGAATTACTTGTCTGTGCATGTGCATGTGCACGTGCACGTGTGTGTGCTATAGTTTGCCAGTGCCCACTGCTGTTGTGAGACACAGGGGCCATTGGTGCTTGAAGTGATTCCCTGCCAAGTCAGGTTTCCAGCCGAAATGGCTTTCCAGCTGCTACAACATGTGACACGGTCGCGATGGACAGCTGCACAACATTACCCTGCAAGTCGTAAAGCCGTTCCCATCGCTGGCGGATCCCTTGTTAAATACCAAGACAGTAATTCACTAAGTAAAAGAAGCTTGGAGTGAAAACTCTTTGCTCCCAGCCCTTGTCAAGGGAGCCTGACACGTTGCGTCTGGTACTCCTGCAGCCCGCCATTGCTCAAGCTGTTCGACCTCCCTGGTGGCTGGGGACTTGGTCTTCTAGCAGAGGTCCGTGTGGTTACAGGACCTAAGGGGCAGTGTTGGAGAGCCTGGGAAAATCTCCATCCAAAGTGCCCCATGGGCTTCCTGGTGTCTCTAGGGCATGCAGTGGGGAAAGGTGACACTTGCTGGGGAAATGCAAAGTAACAGGGTGTGCGGTCTGAAAGGCCAGCGTGCACTCCTCTTTGCAAGCCCAGGGAGAGCCGGAGGCATCCGGCCAAGTTTCCATGTGTTAGAGAAAGAAGCAAGATGGGGATGAAATATGCTCGGGTTTGGAGCCTGTGGATGTGGCTGTGTGGGTCCATCTGTGTGTGGTCTTGACGTTCCTCGTCCCTTGGGTTTCTCACCAGTGCCTGTGACACGGCCACCCCCCTGCTGAGGACACACAAGTTTTGGCGAGAGGGAGTCGGTCGCCAGCCTTTTTTTCTCCTCCTCGCATTCAGGAGGCTGCCTCCACCCTGCTACCACCCCGTGGTGACCGGCAGGTGGTTGCAGAATTGGTTCTCACCCAGCGGCAGGTGTCCTGTGCGCGACGCACTGCTGAGTTTCTATTATGCTGGTTGTTTGCCCTCATCACACGAGATTTCCCAGGGGCTGGGCAAGTGGTGGGGAACAGCTATTCAGCATGAATAAGTAGAGGTTTGATATGCAGCTAGCTGTGCTGGGACCTAGGGCCAGAGGAAGACGACTGGGACCATCAGCAGTGGCCTCATCCCCTCCAAAAGATGGGCAGGCAGGAGCTGTGGGCTGGGGAAGGGAAGCTGAAAAAGCTGGCATCTGACCAGGTAGGAGGAAAGTCAGGTCCAGAAGGAGCAGCTGCTGCCCAGACATTTTCCATGAACTCTGGCAGACGTGTGAAGCACTTACCACTTGTGAGCTCCTTTACCTGTCCAGCCAGAGATCTCACTTCTGCTGTGCTGTTTAGTCTGAGAGCACCAGAGACCAACTTCAGGGCGAGGGTCACATTATACATTGAGCCCAGCATGGGGCATGAGCCCTGTTCCTCTACACAAGCAAGCAGCCACTTCATGGGGTCGGTCACACAGGATTCATTTCTATGCCCCTTTGGTTTTTTGGAGGGTTTGGGCTTGGTTTTTCTTCAAAAAATTGCCACAGGAAGTCTCTGAAATTAGACTACAGCCACAGTTTCTTTTTGGGAGGCCCGCTTAGCATTGTAACAGGTGAGTGTAGACGAAACAAAATCTCCCATTTACGTGGAGACACCTGCATTTGTGTTTGGGATTTCTCACCGCTTTAAAGTCCATTTAGTGCCTTAAACTAACACTACTCAGAGATGTTTTAATTTGCGTTGTTTTCCTGTTACGCTGCTCCAACTGTGGATTTTGTTCATGCAAAGTGATGAAGGTCAACAGTTATTGACCTTTATCACTAAGCCCCCAAACTGCTAGAAACACTGGTTTACACACAGCTTAGGCAGGTGAGCCTGAGCACCTATAAGACGAGCCTGTTAAATAGATTTGGGGTCATTTTTAGCTCTTATTCAGGGTGTCAGTGAGAGTTGGGGTGAGACCTGCTATAAGAGACAACTTCCCTGACCTGACCCTCCACCCTCAAGGAAATGGGTGGCTAAGTCACCCATGAGGACAAACTCTGTCCTCCATGTGTGCCTCATCCTTTTCACAGCCAGCTCCCATCTGCACCCAAGCTTTGTCCCGGGCAGGACGCTAACTTGTATCGTTTCCTTTCCAGAGTCCTGGGCGCACCCTGTAGGGAGATGGCCAACCCAGTGACCCTCTGCGGGCTCCTGCTCCTACTGGTGCCCCTTTGCACCACGCGGTCAACGCACTTGCAGACAACGGTGATGAATGACAATGCAGGCAGCGGGGACAATGAGGAGGTCTTTGCCATGTCCTCCTCGCCCAGTGTGACTTTGGGCGTGAGCCCCACGGCCAATGGGATTGCGGTGACCTCCGTCAACAGCACCTCGCAGTCGAATGACATCGTCACAGGGATCATGGACTTTGTGAAAGAATACATGCTGCTGATTATTGTGGTGGGGTCCTTGGTTTTTGTGCTGCTCTTCATTTTATGTGCAGCTGCCATAGTCAGGCAAAAACACAAGGCCTCGGCGTACTACCCCTCTTCTTTTCCAAAGAAGAAGTACGTGGATCAGAACGACAAAGCGGGTGGTGCCAAAGCCTTCAGTGAAGTCCCCGAGAAGGCCTCCGATGCCCACTCTGAGGAGCCAGTGGATTCCTCCAAGCAGCTGCAGGCTGACATTTTAGCTGCTGCCCAGAATCTCAAGTCCCCAGCCAAAGCCTCTCTGGCCAACGGAGACGGGATGGCAATGGAGGACAATCCGCCCAAAGACAAGGAGGAAGGAGCCAAAGTGGAGGATGACAAAGAGGATGCCGAGTGCATTTCCAAAGAACCAGAGGCCACTCTGGAGAAAACCGAAAGTGGGAAGGAGACGCCAGTCCCCAGCTGCACAACAGAAACCAAGGCCAGGGAAGAAGAGCCACCATCTACTGAGGAAGGCCAGCCTGCTCAGGAGCCCGCCACGTCCTCGCCTGAGGAGCCCAAAGATGACTGCCCTGGGGCGGCTGCCGAGTCCGTTGCGCAGACCACTGAGCAGGAGCAGCAAGACCCAGCAGCCCCCGACACCTGCGCCTCGGGTGTCTAATGGAGGAACTTGAGCCCTAGAGCAGCAGACCTTTGTTCCTGATACGTGCTGCAGGAACAAATGGGCACTGTTTGGTAGCGTTGAATCAGAGATCTCTCACACGGACGACAGCCTGTGTTGTTTTGTATTAGGCAGGCAAAATAGATGAGGCTCTTGGGCCACAGGGTGTTCTGCCCAACTGTAATATCAAAACCTAGTAGATTTAGTACACTGTGTCTTACCTTGACAGGCTCTTCAACTCCTGCGTAATAACTTAATAGCGTGCACTTACAGTAAGTCACTTGGTGGTGGTGAGGGAAGGGGTTTGGCCGAACTCTGGGGTCCACACTCCTTATTTCAAATGCAGAATGGAATATTTCTAATAGTGGCCTTCAATGATATTTAGCAAGACCTGCCATTTACATGTTACGTCCTAGCATGTGCTTGCATTGCAGCCGGAGGGTGTCCTTGCCCATCTATTCAAGGAAACCCAATGCTAAAAGCTGTGCAAGCATCTGAGAATTGGAACTCTGTGGGGGAATTTTGCAGCCTTTATTTATTAGGCTTAATTATAGTTCCCAAAGACGCCTCCACTCCTCCAAAAATTCCTGCCCAGGCATATGCATTGAAGGTCTGGGGGGCCCTCATGCATACACCACGATCCAGGAGGATCAATGGTTGCCACCATTTCCCAAAGAATATCCAGGCCATTTCCTGGGATGATCGGGTCTGTTTGAAGTAAGATGTGACTTGCCCTCTAGCAAGCATTAAAGTTGTTGTTATTAGATGGAGGACTTTTGGCTGGGAAAGAACGTCTCTGTGCACAGTGGTGCTTGATGGGTATCTGCAACACAATTTTCCAGGCAAACCTGGAAAGCAGGGGATGTTTTATCATATGCTGCGCAGCTGGACCATGTAAGGCCACCAAATGGTGAAGAGTCTTGTTTTAAAACATAACCTCAGACTTTTTGTCTGTCATTGTAAAGGCTTGATCAATATTTATGACCTTCTTTGATTTTTTTCCATACGTTCTGATCGTCAAAGCACTATAAGAGGGAACATGCAACTCTTTGCAGATATATACAATTGACACTTTTGTTATAATCATTTCCTTTGGCCTCTATATTTTGTTGCAGTGTATAGTAATAATAATTATAGATTAGAAAGAGCATTCTGCATTATAGCCACTGTTTACCTGTTCCATGAAGATGACTCGCAGAAATATATTTTACTCAGGGTCTCTGTTGATAAAGTAAAGCTAAAGAAACCCCCCTTGCCAGGAGGTACTAGCTAAAGAAGGGAGGAAGGAAAGGAATTAAATGGAGAGGGAAAAAAAGAGTTATCCTTCGAATTTTTATGCCAAAATTCCAGTGATGTCTTAAGACAAACAACCCCCCCCTAAAATTGCAGTGTTGTTTTCTTCTTATCCCTCAGTTATAAATAAAGATTTTTTTCTATGCAAATATAACTTGTTATGTCTTTCTATGCAAATAGAATCTGTTATGTCTTTCCCTATACAGCAAGGGCACCTCACTGATTTTTGACATTCTCAGTTTGGCTTTGGGTGTGCTTTGAGCCCCCAGCTGGGACTCGGGGCCCATCAGGGCACAACCTTAACATCAGTCCCATAAGAGGCAGTCTCAATAGTATTGATTTTACTAAGCCAGGCGAACAAAGAGGTGACCTCTCATTGATGTAACACTGCCCAGCACTGGCCTGTGACACGCTTCACAAGGTAGGGTATGGGAATAGAAGGTTAATTTCCAGCCTGGCAAGAAAAGTGACTGGCTGCACCAGAGCATTTCCCATAAAGGTTATGTGAGATATGATTTGAAATCAAATGAGCCCCTCTTCTCTTTCATAGCAGGATCTTGGGAGCTGCTGTGAAACCCACTGAAGCTGGAGGTGCAGTTTCTGACTCAAAAAATGTACTGGTTGCAAGCGAGACTGTTGCTTCTCATGAGATGCCTGATGTGATTTTCAGACCACGGTGATTTGAGGTGACTTGCGTAGGCTCAGTCCTTCTGTTGCTGAGTCCCCAGAGACAAATCAGGAATTCGCAAGCTATTATTTACTGGGCTTTGGCCTCTAGTATGTACCTTTATACCAGGGGTGGGCAATTATTTTGGGTGGAGGGCCGCTTACTGAGTTTTGGCAAGCCATCGGAGGCCACATGACAGGTAGCCAGGGTCAGATCAATATCAATTTTTCTAAATTTTTTAGGGGCCCTGTGGGCTGGATAGAATGGCCTGGTGGGCTGCATCTGGCCCTCGGGCTGCATTTTCCCCACCCCTGCTTTATACCCTCTGCCATCATCTAGTGCAGGGGCAGGCAATTATTTTGGGCAGAGGGCCACTTACAACAGCTTACATTTTCCTCTCTGGCACAGGGAAGCAGGAACAGCCCCACGGTCCCAGGCCAAAAGCATCTGCTAGGCAGGGGCTTCTGGTTGGGAGTGGGGGTGGGGCTGGGCAGGCCTTGCTGCTGGGTCCTGCTGTTGGCTTCCTCTGGGTCCTACTGCCCCTGGCTCCTGTCATCTTTGACAGGCAGCCAGGAGTAACTAATATTTGTTTTCTAATTTTTTCAGGTGCCCCACGGGCCGAATAGAATGGCCTGGCAGGCTGGATCTGGCCCCCAGGCTGTATTTTGCCCACCCCAATCATGTGTCAGGACCAGGTGAGACAAACAGTAGTCAGAAGTAATGAGATACTTGTGTCCTATGACTATTAAAAGTCCTATGATAATGCAAGGCTGACAAGCTGAAGGCATTAACAACTTCCTGGTGCTCTTCCAGCCACTTATGCTTTTTTGTCTGAATCACAAACAGGTGCTGAAGTGCTTCACACCCTGTGGAAAGGGTAATATTTCTATTTAGCACAAGGAAGTGTGGGGCCTGGTGGGGAAAACAAGTTGCCTTGCTTCCTTTTTTTGCAAAAATACCTTGTGATCAAAAGTGAAAGTGTCACCGCAACTCAGATTATCCTGCTGGGGAGATGTTGCTATCCAAGGGCTCCTGCTCACTTGTCATGCACTTGAACCCCTAAATATAACGTGCAGGTAATGCTCATTAAATGATCCTACAGGCTCTGAAATGCCAGCGGTGCTATAGGCTTGCTCATGCTTTAAACCAAGGATTTGAAAAGCAAAAGGCAAACTTCAAAGTGGGTTTTTTTGTTTTGTTTTAAATGATTAATGGAACTGAAAAGCAGAATTTAAGCTGCTAACAGCCGGCATATCAATACACCATCCTTTTCTCAGATAATCTCCATAAAATACAGTGCAGGTTAAAGACCTTGAGAGAAACAGAGAGAGATTGATTTGAATACAAGCTAGGTTGGCTGTTATAAATGGAGGGCCTATCCTGACCCATAATTTTGCACCCCAATTTGAGTGGCGGAGGTGAGGATGGATCCTCTTTTCTCTTGCAAAAGAGGAAGCAGCAGGGACCTTGGAGAACAAGCGCAGCCCAGCTGATGTTCTCTCTCCTCTCTTGCCAGGTACCGCAGGGTCTGGGAGTGAACCCATTTCTCTTGGGCCTGCGGCCAGTCGTTTATCTAGGAAGCTATCTTGTATTGGTTTCTCTGTCTCTTGCCTCCTTGTCTTGTGGAAGGAGATGAAAGCATCCCTTTGCAATTCGGGAAGGATTGGAAAGGTCTCTCGTTGCAATCTGGGAAACCATTCTTCTAAAAATAGCAGTTTCTCCTTGTCTTCTTGCTGCAAAACTGCAGCCCTTCCCTTTGCGACAGAAGCAGATTCTCACCAGATCTCCATACGCTAGAAATAAAGCTCCTCTGAGATCATTCCTTGCTGGGGAGCGGGGGGAAGAGGGGTGCAAGGAAGTGATAAGCTCTAACATCAAACCCCTATTCCTGGGCACACAGCAAGAGGCCACGTGCAAAGGCACTTCTAATCCTGTGAGCGTGCAACAGCGTTTTGCTCTTTCCAAGTCCATCTCGTGATGCTGTGAAACTATGATAATTAAGAGACGCATCGTGCATCACGTTCTAGGAGGCTGCTTTAAAAAAACAAAACAAAAAACCCCCAAGCCTGGGAAAGTAGATAAAGAGGATGAATAACGTATTTGAAACGTATGGCTTGCCCTTCTGGTTTAAAAATGCCTGTGAAAAATGCATTCCTTTTTGTCAGGCTGCAGTTCGACTTTAAATCACCTCCGTGCCGTCAACAGCAGGGTTTAGTTTTCAAATATGTTTCCACTTTGTTTCGACACAGCCCCGAGACATTTTCCCTGAGAGGGCAATAATTAAGGCAAGGCGCCTGGAAGCAACGATTCCTTTAGAAACGCTGTAACGAGTGTCTCGGGGCTGCACGATGTTTAGCTTCAAATGCTGATCGCTCCAGCGGTTACAATGAGACCCTGTTCCCTCCTGGGTACCTGTTGAAACGAAACCCATCATCTGATCACTTATAAACCACATTTTTTTTTTTTTCTGAGTGAAAAAAAGCCAAGTTGTTCTTTAAAACGATCCGAAATCACCCCAAAAGGAGAGCAGTTCTTGATGAATCAGGCTGGCTGGTATGATGCTGAATTTGGGGGGCGGGGGGGGGGGGCGGGATGAGTTTGATCTTCACCAAGGTAACATGGGACGGAGATGGCCGTTGTTGGTCTCATGCCCTTCACAACCCCCGCCGTGGTGGGATGTGCAGCCCGCCGGGCACTTGTAGATGTCCCCAAAGGGCAGCGGGCCAAGGGGCTGATGTCTCTGCTCTCCCGGCTGCAGCCACCAGCCTCATCCAAGCCCCCCGGATGCCCCACTCTACTACCTGGGGCTGTGTGACGTGCGTGGGGGGCTCTGCCCTTTCTCATGCGAGTAAGGCTTGCAAGGTGCAGTCTCAAGCAAGGTCAACTTGTGTCAGTATGTGGGAGGGAGATCAGGAAGGGGCAGGGCTGGTCATACAAGGGGAAGGTGTTCAGACAGAGAGCAGGGGTGCGTGCGTGGCAGAGCACCTCTCCCTGAAGTTTTCCGAGCTTTGCCAACAGGTCTCTCTCGTGTGCTCATTCTTCCCATGCCATGGCCCTAAATCTTGATGAGGATTCATGTTTCTGTAAGGCCTAAAGGGACCTGCTCTGCTTGGGGGAGAAGTTTGCTGCACCTTTATCCACTTCTTCCCTTCTTACAAGAGCTATGTGACTCCTCCGGGCGGGTCTAGGGCATTTCCTCTGCGTCTTTCCCATCGCACCTGAACTCTTTGGGGCAATACATGTCCATTGTCGGTGCCTGTTGGGATCAAGCCCACCCCGCAATCAATTTGGAAGGAAATGCAAGGAGGCAGGTTGCACAGGCATGAAGCACCAAGCACTCGGCCCCCAATGAATCTCTGGAGCAAGCTGCTCTTTTGCAGTCGTTCAAAAGTGTGCAGGAAGAATCGGGCTTCTTTTTAAAGGTTGTGCATTTTAATGATAAAGCACAGAGGGAGTGTTGTACCCACACATTGCAAGAGGAAGGGGCAAAAAAGAAATGGGGGTATTGTGCATCACAGACAACAGGCAGAGGCTTTTCACCGCAGCTTGGACTTGCCCACCCAGCTCCAGAAACAGCCACCGTTTTGTACCAGTGGAGGAAGGGGGGGTCTGGGCATTGGACTTGTGATCTCCTGAGGTCCCTTCTGGCCTAGGATGGGGCTTCTCTAGGATGCTCCATTAGACCAGCACTTAATGCTTCAGAAACTCCCGTGGTTCATGGGGTCCTGATGCACGGTCTGTGGGGTCCTGCTCACCTTGCCCATACCTCCAAGCAGCACAGACTGCAGGAGTGCGGCTTGCTAAGGAGATTCATTGGGTGGCGGAGTCCTTTGCACCTCGTGTCTGTGCAACCTGCCTAGTAACCGTCAACCCACCCATCGACCCATGGTATCTGCCCGGCAGCCCTCCACTTCCTAAATAGCAGCAAAAGATCTCAGTGGGATTTGCTGCCTAAACCACAGAATGTCTCAGTGCCGCGTCTGGAAAAAGCTGCCTTAAACGCATTTCTCCCCTGGGCTTAAAACAGGAAATAGCTGGCATAGCTTTGGCCATAGGAAAGAGCCGAATGAGCAGAGCTGAAGGGCCTCAGTACTGGCTTTCCATATGTTCAGGCAGATACGCTCGGTTCTCCGCAGGCTAAGCATGCCGGGGGCGAAGACGAGGCGTGTAACCTGGGAGCCCCTGTGCACCGCGAGTAGTGAGTGCAGCAGGACAGCGTCCGTGCTAGGGAGAGGGATCTGAAGGTGGATTTCTGTGCGCCCTCCCCCTTTCCTATTATTGCCGCAGAAGCTGTCCAATTAAAGGGTGAGTCAACAAAGCTGCGGTGAGCGGTAGGAGCCCGTCAGCGCTGCCTCTGGGATGCAGATGCAGATTCAGGGCAGTGTTCTGCTCTCTCTTTCGCTTCTGCGAATCCCCTGGTTGCGTGGGGCATACACGAGGCATTACTGAGAACAGAAACTGGCTCTAGGCATGAGTGGCCTGTGCTCTTGAACGGCCACACTTTCCACCGGCTCCACCTGCGGGTCTGCTGCAGCCGCACCTGGGAAGATGGACCGTAGCCTCATGTCTTGCAAGGTTGGTGCCACCCCAATGGCAGGTGGCAACGTCCTGACAAGTTCCTTCATCTCTGTTTCCAAATACCCGCAAGTGGTTCCTGGGGAGGGTTGAATTAGGAGCTTGGGTTTGGCTGCTGGGCTAAGATGGATTCCAAGTTTTGGATGTCTGGTGGCAGCAAAAGGAAGTGGGAAATGTTTAGGGTTTTTAAGGGGCCAGCCAAAGGTTTGGGATGACGGTGATAACACTGAGAAGGGAAAAATTGGGGTCAGTGCCATGGAGGTGAACTCAGCTAGGTTATGAGCTCATCCTTGGAGGGAAGGAGATGGGACGCTTTGTCGCCTGGGATATTTCTGCTGGCCAGCCTTGCTCCAAGTAGTCTACTTGGGCATCTCTGATTGCTGCGGCTGTCACCTGCGGAGGGCAAATGAATGCAAGTCAGGCTTGCAAAGACATGCTCCGTCCCTTTGCTCCACCACTGCTGTGCAAACTGGGAATCGGCTCCAGCCAGAGCCTCTGCAGGGCAAGCACTAACGGAAAGGCAGAAGAGCAGCAGGGAAGAGTCGATGCTTCAAATAAGGGAGAAATAATGGGGAGCTTTTCAACAGGGACATCACCAGCATTTGAGCTGAACACTAGAAATAGGACAGAAGGGGCGGCTGGAGCGAAGCTCGCTCTCACTCAGGGTGTCCAGGGTTTGGATAAACCAGAGTACGGAAACCTCACCAGCCTTGCACCGAAGTTGCCTCGTAGGAGCCCCCAGGGTGGGGCAGAGGGTGCGGTGGGGGTGTACGGTACCCGTCGGCTTTTGTGTGCCACGTACACGTCCCCCTGTGTGGGGTTTAGGGGGCACATGACTTGGGGCAGACAAGCTTGCAGGGGCACAAACCCAGCGCTTTCTATTTTTCCTCCCCGGTCAGTTGAAATACCATGTCGTGATCTCTCCCCGCATTGTGAGCTGCGCGGGGGGCTTCAGAAAGGCAGATTCCTGGCGCGAAACCCGCTCGCTCTCCCACCTGGCTTTAAATGGAGAACATTTGAAGCGAACGGTGAGCATGGCTCCGTGACGAACAGAGGCAGCGGGATCAAATGAGCAATCAGGATGCTCTTAATACACCTCCCTGTGTCGTGCCAAAGCGAAGGGAACAGGACCACTTATGTAAACACCAGCCCCTGACCCACTTTCCTCTGTATCTTCTCTTCATTTCAGGATTTCTTGCTGTGTCCCTCTTCAGATTCCCGTCCTGCCATAGGCCTCTACTATCATTGCACACAGATTTCCCCGCAGAGCGTGGGCCCTTGCACTAACCCCTTTGCACCTGGTTGCTTCCCCACCTGTGATGGTGGAGCAGGAGCTGGATCCCAGGGGATGCTGGTGAAGGGCTGGGGTTAGACCTGAGGTCTCCTTGGCTTTAACTCCCACAGGGGTTGTTGACCAGTAGTCGGGGGGGATTTGGGGTTGCAACCCTCCCTAGGGGACAATGCTTTAGGGCTTAATGATCTAGAACTGCAGGGAGGAGTTTGTGCTGACTTTAAGAGGAGGGAGGGGAAAGGGGATTTTTAAGCCAAGTAAAACAAATCCTAGCATCCCACAGGTAACACCTGAGAAGGGGGGAGGGCACCACTGCAACAGAGGGCTCGATATGGTAGGCAAAGGCTGCTGAGAAGCCCAAGAAAAACAGATAAAGGCAGCAGCTCTCCCCAGATGCAGTGCCTTGGCTAATCAACCCAGTACCCTGAAGACACCAGTTCTTAATGCCTAGATTACCTGCAGCGGAAGTTAAAGCTCTAATGGATCCGGCGTATAAACAAGATTTGGCAAGAGGCTATGGACCGGCGGTGTTGTTTTCTTGGTGAGTTTTATGTGCGCTGGAACGGGCTGAGCTGTCTTTGCTCCGTGTTTATTGATGCGTTCCCCCTGCCTTGAAACGGGAGCCGGGCGGGTTTTGCTAAACCAAACCTGCTCCAGGCCTGCGTGCTGCGAAGAGGCAGTGGGCAATGAGCAACGAGGCGGCCGAGGGGACCTTTCCGCCAGGGCTATGTTTTGGAAGCTTATGAAGCTTCCCAAGGCTCCCTTGAGGGTCCCTCGAGGCTCTGTCCTAGGACCCATACTATTTAATATCTTCATTAATGATGCGGACATTGGTGTCAGAAGCGGACTGGCCAAGTTCACCGATGATACCAAACTCTGGGGTAAAGCGTCCACACCTGAGGACAGGAGGGCGATCCAGGCTGACCTTGACAGGCTCAGGTATTGGGCGGACGAGAACCTGATGGTGTTCAACACTGAAAATGCAAGTTTCTCCACCTTGGGAGGAAAAACCTGCAGCATCCTTATAGGCTTGGCAGTGCTACGCTGGCTAGTACTACAGATGAAAGGGACTTGGGGGTCATGATTGACTACAAGGTGAACATAAACCTTCAAAACGATGCTGCTGCTAGTAAAGTGAGCAAAACGCTGGCTTGCATCCATAGATGCTTCTCAAGCAAATCCCGGGACGTCATTCTCCCTTTGTACTCGGCCTTAGTGAGGCCGCAGCTGGAGTACTGCGTCCAGTTTTGGGCTCCACAATTCACAAAGGATGTGGAGAAGCTTGAGAGAGTGCAGAGGAGAGCCATGCGCATGATCAGAGGTCAGGAAAACAGACCTTATGCTGAAAGGCTGAGAGCCATGGGGCTCTTCAGTCTGGAAAAGCGCAGGCTCGGAGGTGATCTGGTGGCCACCTATAAGTTTATCAGGGGTGCTCATCAGGATCTGGGAGAATGATTGTTCACCAGAGCGCCCCAAGGGATGACAAGGTCGAACGGTTATAAACTCTAGCAAGACCGTTTCAGGCTGGACATAAGGAAGAATGTCTTTACTGTCCGAGCCCCCAAGGCTTGGAATAGCCTGCCATTGGAGGTGGTTCAAGCACCTACTTTAAACACCTTCAAGACACATTTGGATATTTGTCTTGCTGGGATCCTACGATCCCTGCAGACTTCCTGCCCCTGGGGCGGGGGGCTGGTCTCGATGATTTTCCGAGGTCCCTTCCAGCCCGAATGTCTATGAATCCATGAAGCAGAAACCAAGCAGGAAACTGCATGGTAAGTTGGAAAAGTCTAAAAAAACCATGCAGGTCGGAAACTTCATAGTTAAGAAAATCTTATTTGTTCCACTAGATGTGTGCTGGAGCTACTTCTCAGACAGGTGTTGTAGAAACAGGTGGTGCATGTGTGGTGGTGGGGCGGGGTGGGAGGTTGGTGGGTTACAACCAGCAGTGACAAACAGGGCTTTCCCTAGGAGAAGTTGTGGCTGGGACTTGGTTTCAGAAACCTGTTGATGACAAAAAAGGGAAGAAAACTAACGTGTCCCCTTGCTTATGGAGAGGAACAGGGCTCTGCACCCCAGGCTGAGCTGATTTCAGTGTGACTCTCGCTCCGAGTTTGCTTTCAGGTGCCTCCAGAATGGACAGTGCAAAGGGATGTCCTTGGCACAGCTGGATAATGGCTTTAAACATCTGCAAGAGCTTGAGGAAAAAGGCAGGGCAGGTGCTGCTGTTTCTGGAGCTGTCTTTCCTCCTAACCGGTGGATTGTTTCACCAGTCTCCTGGGGGGTACAGAGCTGCAATTGCTATTCCCAGAGGACCTCATCTGCTTCCTGGACTTGAAACATGTGCTTTCTTTGGGTTTATAAAGTTTTCTTTGCAAGTAAGAAAGCTCAAAAGCTTTAAAAAGAGACCCCACCCACACCCTGAGGTTTGTCTGATCCCAGCAAATTGAGCTTTAAGAAAACCACATTATCATGGGGCTTGAGGTAACATGCTGTGAGTTGGCAGTCCCGGATCTGCTGGTGATGGGAACAGCTTTATGACTTGCAGGGTTATGGTGTGCAGCTGTCGCTGGACATGGCGACACCGTGCAGCTGGATGGTCCTGTCTGTGGGAAGCTGGACCTGGCAACGAATTGCTTCTGGCATGGCAGGGCCAGTGTGTCTCAGCAGCAGCTGGCCCTGACAAAACAGAAGAGCCATGCACATTTTGAGGGGGCCACCAGGACTGGCTTTGACAGACCTGGTTGAGCCTGAGATGCTGGGAGTAGCGGCTATGCCCAGCTGTGCGTAGGGGAGAGGGTGAGATGGCACCTGGGCTGCTGGGCTCAGCCCCAATTGGCAGGTTCCTGACCCTGATCCCTGCCCCGATCGTGCAGGTTGGAGGTGAGGACTCTGCTAGTGGAGCAGTGGTGCGTTTAAACTGCCTTGCAGCCTGGGGTGGTGGGAAAAGCACTGTGGGCAGAGGGGCTCAGGCTAGGCACCGTCTCCAAAGGCCCTTATCCTGACTCGGGTCTGTTGTGGAATTGCTGAGTTCACTTCCTTAGACTCCCGGGTGGTGGAAAGGGACCTCAAATCCACCCTGGCACAGACCCTGGCTTTGCTGTTGTAGGGACTTGCTGACCTTTGGGAGCAGGGTATTTGCAAAGCCTGGGCAGGGAGCCAGCTACCTACTTGGGGAGATGCTTTGCTCCTGGCTGGCCACTCCAACCCCCAAGGAATCTGGAGAGCCCAGGGCAGAAAGCAACCTGCCACTGGAGGGGAAGGCACCTGGGAGCCCAGCAAGTCCTAGCTCCTGAGCTCCCTGCAAGGGATCTCGGAGCCCCTGGCCCCTTGACTTGCCAAGCTGGGCATTGGGCGAGCTGCTGGAGTCCAAAGGTGAGGGCCCAGTAGTTTGCTTGGGAACTTGGACTGGCAGTCCCCTTGGCTGGCTGCTGGGAAGGTCCAGATCCCTGGAAGCTCGAGTCTCCAAGCTCTTAGCTAGGGAGGCATCTGGGGGTCCCTGCTGACTGGTGCAGTCCCAGCAGCCTGGGTTTTGACAGGATGCCAGAAAGCCAGGGAGCCACAGGCCTCTGAGTTTAAGCTTCAGGCTAGACTTCAACCTCATTATATCTCTTTACAACGATCCCCTGCCTTACCGTGCCTAAGACAGACCATGCTCATATACAAGCAGCTCTTCACGACTTTGTTTGATCCTGGTTCAAAGCCTGGCCCCTAGGCTGTATTTTCCACAAGCAGTCCCTTTTCTGGAGACAATTAACTTTATTATGGGTTTTTTTTTTCTATTGCACAAGCACGCCACGCGTCTTATAGTTATCTCCAAACATCCATGTGCAGTGAGGGGTACTGCTTAGTTTCATTGTTGTTAGGGGCTGGAAGGGACCTTGCAGATCATCGGGTCCAGACCCCCTGCATGTGGGCAGGAAAGAGTCTTCCTCGTAGGACTCATTTGCTGCCATGGGTATAAAAAGTGAACAAGGAGAACAATGGGGCATTAATATTTTTCCTTCAATTTTGATTCTATACACTCTTCTGATAGCTGGACGGTGAGCAACTTGGGCCAGGAAGCTTATCTGTGTTTGCACAGTACTTGGTGGAGTGGGATCCTGTCCCATAACTTGAGCTCCTTGGTAACTTAAGTAGTCTAGTCTTTCTGTATCCAGCTGTCCACATCTGTTACAGCAGGAAGGGTAATTTAAAGCTAAGCTTCTGGAGGCCTCTGTGTATGAGCAGCATCTGGTTATAGCACTTGTACAGCCAAGCTTTTACAGTGTATTTTTGCTCATTATGGTCATGCCCAGATGAGCATGGACGTTCGTTTTCCCAGGGACAAACAGCAGCACACCTTGTGCCACTGCTACTTGTCCCTAGAAATGCCCCTGCCATGTGTCCTCTGGCATGCAGCGTATTACCCAAGCGTGGTAGGGGAGGCTGGGGCCAGCAACTGTGCTGGCCCCAGCACCCTTACCTGGGGTCTTTGGGGAGCTGCAGTTGTGCTGATCCTGTTGCTCAGAGCCCGGCCAGAGCCACTCATTTTGGGCGGCATGCACTACCTGGCTTTTTTTTCATGCAGTTCATTTTGACTCCAGGATCAAAAAAAACCCTGGCACTGCTACTCTGCAGCACAGAGAACACCTGAATGTGCAGTGTGTGGCGCCACAGACATACCACACAGCTGCACTCGCTTGGACACACCCTATGTTAGCATCCAAACAGCAAATGTAAGGATGAGCACATTGCTATTTGAGGAGAAAAGCAGTAAAAAAAAAAGAAATCCTTCCAGATAGTCTTGTGTGTGGATTTCTTTCAAAACCTGGTATGTTTTCAACTAGATGTTACAGCCTTCAAGAATGTTAAGTGCAGGAAACAAGAAAATAGCGCTTGGTTTACATCCTATATTTAGATAAGGAATGTTTGGGGATTATTGGTTCTGGCCTGAACAGAAACATCGCAACTCAGTTAGACTCAGTGAATAATAGGGTCCACCACAGGCTTGCCCTGCACCTTGTTTTAGCAGAACTCCATTTCCCCGCATCTGATAACCCGGTACAATTCAGCCACCTACGTTTCAGCCAGAAGTAGCACTCGAATTGGCAAGCCAATATGGCCAATGTTTCCCTACTTAGCTATTTTTCACTGACCTCTAGCGGTCGTTATTGTGGTTACAAGCTAGTTTAGGGTTATCAAACTTCACACAAGGGGTGAGGAGTGAGTTGTGCTCCAGTAGCTTCTTTAACATGTCTCCCATCTATATAGTTGGGTCAATAACAGACTGGCAAGCCTCTAGACCAGTGATTCTCAACCAGGATGCCTTGAGATCCTTTCAAGGGTGCTGCAGGGTACCACATAATGTCAGCACTGTTATTTGGGCAAACATGATTTATAAGATAAACCTAGAGATTTCAAAAAGGAATTCATTGTTAAAGACATCCTGACCTGTTGTGGTCTTCCTGAGTTCTCTGCAACAGAAAAATTGCTCTAGTATTTTTTTGTCACCAAAAAACAAGTAGAAATAAAAGCGATAGCATTTTCAGAGGGATGCCTAGTCTAAAAAGCAAACCACTGCTCTAGACATATCCTGAGGTGCCAGGAAATGAGATATAGGGAGGGGGTGAGGAGTGTGCTCGTAGGGAGGACAAGAGACGTGAAATGAAAGACTTCCAAACCAGTTGTACCAGGCAGATGAACTGCCGCAGGCTGTTTAATATATTGCATATGTTGTACACAAAATAAAACTGATCTGCATTTTTTTTGCATAAACATTAAGACAAGGCAACACGCTTTCAAATAATCCTCTTCTATAAAACTCTCAGAAAAAACTATACATTTACTGAATGAAATGCAGCCCTTCCAAACACTTGGATTTTCACTGCTAGGAATGACTTATGCCTCGAGTAAGTGCTTCCCCTCCTCACCCAGACACTTCCAGGAGAAACAGATAGGACAGTAATCAGTGGAGAAATAAGGTCAAGGATACCAATGATTTGTGCACTACAAAGGTGGTTTAATACAGGCGAACAGTGAAACATTGTGCGTATATTGGGTGTACCTGACGGCTTCAGATTGGTAGTGCACTGGCTCCCTTCTCTAAACACCTAAACTAATTGCACTGCGATATTAATGAGAATAAGCTTTCATCACAGTTCTAGGTACTGGCTGCTTTCTTCTCAGGCTCTTCCTTGTTAGGATCTTGTTTTAGCTTGTAATCAGCCAGGGCTGCCTTGATGGCATCTTCAGCCAACACTGAAAGAGAAAGATGAAGAGCTTTCAAGCTTTTTTTGTAAACAAGGCTTACGCACCCAAGCATGCCTGCTTCTGCTTTTCACCCAAAACTGATCAGATTAACAGAATATTTGAGAGACAGATGCATTTTAAAGCACCTCAGCGACTGGTCTCAATTCAAAGCATCTTGAGAAGCACAACAAAAGCAGAAGGAAATGTCTTCCAGATCTATGGCAAACAACTGGGTTTAGCTGTTACATCTCAAAAATGAAGTCTGTACTGACAACTTACTAGAGCAGTGCAGTTTAACTGGAGGAAGGCAGAGCTCCTTAGCAATATCTGTATTTCTTATCTCCAAGGCTTCATCCACCTGAAACAAAAATGGAAGATTACATTTGGGCTGCGACGCTTGTTCCCCACCTCCTGATGTCACGTGCAGATATTTGTTAAAGGGATGCTCTTCGGCTGAACCGTCAGGATCGGGTACCAAGGAAGACGGGGAGAAGAAGCCTTTTGTTATGAACTCCTTGCTGATGATTATGTTAATTGGAGTTCATATTCTTGCGCCGAGCCACTTGGCATCTCTTCCTGAAATCTAGCAGCACAGAAGGGCTCTAGGCAAAAGGTCTTCATGTGAACGCGGGGTGGCAACTGAAGGCACGGCAGAGTTACGACCAAATTACTGATGTCCAGACTAGGGTTCATAGCCTCCCTTTGCGCCAAGACCTAGAGAAACTAGACTGGACGAGTTGGGCTGGCACTGCAATAGGGTCGTAGGACCAAAAAGACTGGGGACCCCTGGGTTGGATATTACTATAGAAAACCTGTACAGCCCGACCTACAATTGTAGGTCAGGATGCGTTTTTTTTTTTGGTGCAAAAATATATCCCGATATAGATACATCCCAACTGCCTATATCAGAGTGCATATGGGAACAGCGTAAGTTGTGATCCTGAGGACGGTGGGACGGGAGAGGAAGGCCACAGGCGTGATTATGAGCTCTCCTTGTTCACGCCGCGCTTTAACGTGTTGGTTGAAAACACCTTTTTCTTCCTGCAACGGCCACGTTCGCAAAACCATCGAGCTCGGCGTTTCCAGATAGAGGAACAAACGCCTACGAATATCTGCCCGTAAGGATGGGATAGTCTCAGTCCGCCCTCCACCCCTCCCAGCTTCCCGTCTACCGGCGGGTGCGACGGGGGTCTTACCGTCTTCCCTTTCACCCACTCGGTGGCCAGGGAGCTCGAGGCGATGGCCGATCCGCAGCCAAAGGTTTTGAACCTTGCGTCGACGATCTTCCCGCTGGCGTCCACTTCCACCTGCGAGGGGGGCAGCGACGCGGGGTCGAAAGATGCCGCCGGGCACCGGGAGAGCCGCCCGCGCGAGGCTCGAAACGCGACGGAGCAACGCCGCGAGCGCGTGGCCTTCTAGACCGCCGCGCGCTCGCGAACCTCCCCGGTATCGGGGCTTTGACACGCGCCTTGTAACCCCGGGGCCGCTGCGCAGAGGAGCAAGGCAGCAACCCGTGGAGAAGGGCGAGGATTCCCGCTCCCCCCCCATCCGATCTGCTGCTCTGCTTTCCGCTCCCCGCCCGATCCAGGGCTTCTGTATTGTGCTCCCCTCCCCCTCCCCCTGCCCCGCGCACCTGCAGCTTCATGACGTCACCGCAGGCGGGCGCGCCCACCAGCCCCGTGCCCACGTTCTTGTTGCGCTTGTCGAGCGAGCCCACGTTGCGCGGGTTCTCGTAGTGATCCACCACCTTGCGGTGGTAGCCGCGGGACAGCTGCGCCAGCCGCCCGCCCGTCCGCAGCGCCGCCATCTTGCGCCGCCACTCCCCCTCTGTCACGTGACCCTGAACGCGGCGGCGCCGGCGTCTTCTACGTCCCCGCGCCCGCTACGTCCCCGCGGCGGCTAGCCCCGCCCCCTCACCGTGCGTAATGGCGTCGCCACGTGCCCCTGGTTAACCCTTTGCTGGGCGGTGGGAAACGAGGGTTGAGCCCGGTAGCTGATGATTTGGGGGGGGGGGGGGGGGGTGTTTTGGCGGGTTCCTTTTGCCCCAGGCCTTAGTCCCAAGCTAATCGTTACCCAGTTGAAGGTGGGTGGGTGGCTGGAGGGGCAGAAGGTCATCAGAAATGATATGTTTGCTAACAAATACTATCAGGGCTCGCGGGCAGGAGTGGCGAAGCCCAGCCGTGCGTAGGGGAGAGGGTGAGATGGCCCCTGCGCTGCTGGGCCAACTAGATTTTTGCAAAAAAATTCTTTCCCTGCGAGCTTTCGGGCACCGACATCCTTCGTCAGGCACAGGAGAAAAGATTGCGTTTGCCGATACAAACGGCAGGCCATAGCACCCAACGAGTCCGTTGCTCTGGGTAAAGAGCGGAGATTAGGCTGGGATGCCTGGACAAAAGCTGCATGGGGGCACCCAAAACGCACACCTCCGCCACGGAGACGGAGACCTGACGCTGCCCGACCCAAAGTACACGTCGACACGCCAGCCTGCCAAGCGCCAGCCCCCCAGGCCTTGCGCTAAGGTCACAACCATGAGTTTGGGCAGGGATTTGTGGGCAAAATCCTTTTTGGGTCGCTCCCAAATCTTCACCATGGGGGGAGGGGGGGGGACTCTCCTGGAGAAACTGGTCTGGGCACTACCCCACTTCAAACGTGGGTTGGGCCCATTTTGACAGCAATTAGGAGCAGCTCCACAGCATCTCCAGGGTTGGGGATGGGGGCAGCTTTGTAAACGCAGGGGATCCTGGTGTGTGTCATCCCCCAACAAGGTGCTGCAGCAGTCGGGGGGACGGAGGGTGCACATACAGTGCTGATGCTTGCAAGGAATTGCCTCTGCCCCCAAAACGAGCGGGATGCGCTGAAACAGCTGGAAGCCCACTGCAGCACCAGGCCAGCTGCCTGCATTGCACAACCTGCCACACTCAACATGGCGGCTAAGCCCCGCCCCTCCCTTCCCCAGCTCCAGCCAATCCCGGCGCTGACCTTCTCGAAGGCCCCCGCGCCCTCAGGGGCTACAGGTGGCTGAACAAGTAGCCTGCCAGGATGAAACACAAGAGGAGGCCGCCGGTCCCTTTTGGGAGGCTCTTGTTTTTACAGGAGGGATCGGACGACTCCCGCAGCGGCGGCTCCTTCCCGCTCCCGCCGCCGCCTGCGGCAGCGGGGATCCTGGAGCCATCAGGCGCGCGGCGTGGCAGCCCCGCGCGGGGCAGGCGGCAGGCGGCGGCACAAGATGGCGGCGGCGGCGGGAGCTGAGGAGCCCGCGGCGGCCGCGGCCGAGGAGCAGCAGGAACGGCGGGCTGGCTCCGAGGAGGAGGAGGAGGACGATGAAGACGAGGAAGCTGGCGGCGGCGGCGACTCGGAGTCGTCGGGGGACGGCGAGGATGAGGAGAAGGAGAACGAGGCCGAGATCCAGCGGCTGGAGGAGCAGGTGGGGCCGGGCCGGGCCGGGGGGTGGCGGGTGTCCCCTCCCCTCCCCTCCCCTCCCCCCCCCCACGGCACGCGGTCTCCATGGCAACGCGCCGTAACGGTCGCACGGTCCTCGCGTGGGGGTGGCGGGAGCGCGCGGGCCCTTTCCCCTCCCCCCCACGCCTGAGGCCGACACGGTCGAGGGGGGCGTCCACGACCGCTCGAGGGTGGTAGTTGATCCCGCACGGGGCCGCGACTTCAGCCCTCCTGTCTCCAACGAAGTGTAAAAACGTCGTCTTTTTAGCTCCCCCCGGCT
The DNA here is from genome assembly GCF_030867095.1 of Alligator mississippiensis. NCBI lineage: Eukaryota > Metazoa > Chordata > Crocodylia > Alligatoridae > Alligator > Alligator mississippiensis. The sequence goes on along the minus strand of NC_081833.1, from coordinate 4,626,557 downwards.
TAGGTGTCACTGTCGGTGGCTTCAGCGGACTGTAAAATCTTTAATCCCGGTGTCAGTGTCGCCGTTGGCGGCCGCGAGGTCATCTTGAATCCTCCCGGTGTAGGTGTCGGCGGCTTCAGCGAACTATAAAACACCGCCTTTGGCCCTCCGGGTTTAGGCGCCGCCGTCGGGGGCTTCGAGGGACTGTAAAACGCGCCCCAGCGTTGAGCTGCAAACGCAGGCGTCGTTCTTCGCTTGGCGATAAAGAACGGTTGTGATCCGACAGATCAGAAACGATCCCTTTTTTGTAAAATTGCTCGTTTTGGCTGGTTTTTGTCGGAGGAGTTGAAGCCCTCTGGTGTTTCTAGCTTACAGACGTTCATTTTTGTAGGTAGAGGTTGTTAAAAACGGGCAGACGCATTCCCCCGTTTACAGTTGAAACGACAGCCGCGGCCGGCGCTCCCGGCAGCTCGGGGAGGCTCGCGAGCCCCCGGTGAGCAAAATCTCCCTGGCGTTAAGCTGAACTGCTCGATCGGAGACCCTGTTTGAACCCGCGGCAGGTTAAGCGTAGAAGCGTTATGAAGATGTCATCGTGTTTATGTCCTTGAAGCACCTGGTATTGCTCCGCGACAGGGCAAGGACAGCAGCGCGCGGGGCCGCCGACACGTTTGTAATCTAGCCGTTCGTCTCCCCGTTTTCTGCTCCAGCGAGTAATGCTTCCTATCTGACGCCTTTTTCGCTTCCTTTCAAAAAGCTTTCGATCAACGCGTTCGACTACAACTGTCACCTGGACCTGATCAAGCTCCTCCGTCAGGAGGGAGAGCTGGTCAAGCTTCGAAGAGCTCGCCAGAAGATGAGCGAACTCTTCCCGCTCACTGAAGGTACGGGAGCTCTTGTCGCTGACGCCGTTCCCTCTGGCTTGATACCAACCCTCCTCCCTCTTCAGAAAATAAACTGTGTGTTGTGTGAAGTGTTGGGGTTCAACTTCATGAAGGGTTCACAAGACCAAATTAGGTAGACACAGTTGACTGCTCTTATGCAAATATTTTAAGCAGTAAAATCAAGTGCTGGGCATGCAGTGGCTAAAACCTTAAAATTTGTCTTTTTTCCTGAATTTACTAGTTTAAGTCGCAGAGAGCCGAAAGACTGATTTCGTTGTTTTGTTTTTGGTACTCGCAGCAGCTGTGTGTTTCCCTGCTTTGCCTTGACAGTGTTGTGGTAGTAGGGGGACCCCTTTTTAGGGACAAATGCAATCGCTCTGGCCAAGTACGTGTTGGAGTACACAGAGGGGCACCAGTTGTGGGATGGCTTCAGTTCAGGGCACAGGGAATTATGGTTCACAGCACAAGGGACCAGCTGTTCTCCTTTTAAATACAAATTTGCCCGTACGTATGGTGTCCAAATGGGTAAAAGCTGGCCAAAGGTTAGCGCAGTTCACTGTAGGTAACTGTCAGGTTTCAAGGCCTGATTTCTTTTAAAAGTAATTCTCTGCTTAGATTCTTTTTCCAGTGACATGGTAACAATCCTGCTTGTTTCTCAGGCTCTGGAATGTCCTTGGTTGATGGGGTCTGAAATGCTTGCTCTCTTACAGAAATCTGGCTGGACTGGTTAAAGGACGAGATCAGAATGGCTTCAGAAAACGCTGATCGAGAGAAGGTGTATGATTTGTTCGAGCGGGCTGTGAAAGACTATATCTGTAAGTTGCAGACACATCCTAAAAGTACATTACGTTATTGTGAACTATTCCTCCTCAATTTTTTTTTCCTGGAAGGAAGAGAGTAGCTGCTTGGAAACCCTATGTAAGGCAGTGAATTGCAGAGTCAGGCTCATACGATTGTAGACTTCAGATAGATGTTGCCAAGCAATTTGCTGCTCTTACAGGCAGGAAACAGTTAACACTGTGTTGTGGCTTTGCATTGGCTGTTTTCTGTGAAGAACTCCCTGCACCTACTGAATCCTGTATCCCATAATGAACTCTCCTTTCCTTGCTTGGGGCAAATTAGTGATTTTAAAAGGTTTATTTTCACCACCTTGTTCTTGTCTGTAGAATTGGTTTCATTAGTTACTGCTGCCTTCAGTGTGTACCTTTGTATTCTTTCGCTATAAAAGGTCTTTCAGAGTAGGGTATTGGTAGTATCACAAAGACCCTGTCCTTAAACGCCCTTGTAAGTGTCCAACCCCACTCATGCTTTGCAGCAGAGGACAGTGAGAATTCTCATTAAAAGACAGGCAGGGGTTTGGTCCTTATCTACACCTCTTTGCCAGATGGTGGCTGCTGCTACATACCTAATTAGAGCACTAACTTATTCTTTCCCTTCATTGTGGTGGAGGGTTGAATGTGCATCATCTGCGAAGTGGAGTGGCAGGTTTGGAGGTATTGGTCATGGCCCCGCAGTTAGAGTTTTCTTCAGATCTTTAATTAGACTCATTCCAGAAATCGCACACCCAGGGAGTTAAGTCCTAATTTGTCATAACTGGGTTGTTTCCAGCTAGGCAGATGGAGTTGCCTACCCAGCTCTCCTGACCTTCGTTCTGTCAAAGAACATCAACTAACTTTCTTTTAATGCTAGTTTTTTGATTGCTGTCAGACTTCACTTATGTTGCACACCCCAATTATAAAATCCTATGCAGAGGGTAACAGGAGGAAAAAAGCCACATCAGCCCTCCGTTGGCCATTGGGAAACATGGAAGTGACAGTTAACATGGCTTACCTTTAGGGATGCCCGTTGATAATTGGGAAGAAGGTAGAGAGATGATCTATAGTGGGGAAGTATTAGAGGCTGAGAAGGGGAACTGGTGAGTGGATAGCAGGTAATGTTTTGAATGACGGTTAGAGTGTTAGTGAATGGGTCTGTATCATCGTGGTGGGAGGTGGCCAGTGGTGTCCCGCTGGGTTCAATTCTTGGCCCCGTGCTGTTCAACATCTTTATCAGTGACTTAAATGAGGATGTGGAAAGCACGCTGGCCAAGTTTGCGAACAATACTAAGTGATGGGGAAAAGTGGTCACACTAGGGGATAGGATGCAGATCCAAGAAGACCTGAACAAGCTGGGAAGGTGGGCGGAGTAGAACCGGATGCAGTTCAGTAAGGATAAATGCAGAGTGCTTCATCTGGGGAGAAGTAACCAGCAACATGAATATAGGTTAGGAGGAGATGTCCTGGCCAGCATGATGGCTGAGAGGGACCTCTGGGCTATAGCTGATCACAGGATGAACATGAGCTGCCAGTACGATGCTGTAGTCAACATTGCTGATAGCATACTGGGATGCATTAGCTGATGCATTGTGAGCAGGGCTAAGGAAGTGATACTTTCTCTCTACTCGGCGTTGCTGATACCGCAGCTGGAGTCCTGTGTCCACTTCAGAAAAGATTTGGAGAATCTTGAAAGGGTCCAGAGAAGGGCCACAAGAACGATTAAGGGTCAGGAGGACAAACCTTATGGGGAAAGACTAAGGGATCTGGGACTGTTCAGCCTGGGGAAAAGAAGACTGAGGGGGGACTTGGTGGCTGTCTATAAGTATGAAAGGGGTGAATATTGGGAGCTGGGAGGAAAAACTGTTCACCAAGATGACCAGGGGAAGACAAGGATCAGTGGCCATAAACCGTTAGAGAATGGTTTCAGGTTGGAAGCAAGGAAGAACTTCTTTATGGTAAGGGCGACCAGAATCTAGAATAGACTTCCCAAGGAGGTGGTGCAGTCCCCATCCTTGGAAGTCTTCAAGAGGAGACGGGACAGACACCTTGCTGAGATAATTTGATCTCAGCCGTATTCTTGCCCAGAGCAGGCGAGTTGGACTTGAAGATCTTTCAAGGTCGCTTCCAGCCCTTAATTTCTATGACTTGCTTTCAAGGGCCTGTGCAGTCTGGCATCATTAACCTTAATTCTTATGCACTGCCCAGAAGCAAGATATAAGTGACATCTGTTGGCAGAGAAATTGCAGCTGTTGGTAGTGGGTCAAGAATGTGGCATAAATAATAATAATTTAGCTTCTCTCTCCCTCCATGGGATTGTAGTAGGATATGTTGTCAGTGCGCGCTGAAGACTGCATATATACTGTAAATATTGGGTGATACAGAAATGGGCATGGGAAGGAGGCTCTTTCTCTCCTGCCCTTTCTTTTAACATTCCTGATGGCTTTTGTTTAGGTCCTGAGATCTGGCTCGAGTATGCTCAGTATTCCATTGGGGGCATTGGACTGGAAGGAGGGATCGAGAGGGTCCGCTCGGTATTTGAAAGAGCACTGACTGCTGTTGGCTTGCATGTCACAAAGGGAGCAGCCATATGGGAGGCTTACCGGGAGTTTGAGAATGCCATCTTAGAAACAGCACAGGTAAGGTTTGGTTTTCTCCACTGTCTTACACATGAACAAATGGTGGTGTTGTAGGCCTCATGGGCGGGCGGGTGGTGGGGGTGGCACGGCTTTTCAGTAATCAGTACATCGCTGGTAAAGAAGGGCTTGTCTCCACATCTAGAGCCATTCCCAATTAACTCCAGGAATGGACACTTTTATTCAGGACTAAGCAGCCCCACACTGAGTTCATCCAGAGTTTTGGGTTTTTTTAATTCCCAAGTTAGACTATCTCAGTCCCAGCAGTTAATTTCCTTCCCCATTTTGTGTTGGCTTAGCAGTAGGGGAGAAATGGCTTGAAATGCGTGCCTTGAAGTACTATGTTTTGAAACGTTAGTGGTTTTTCCCCTTAATATTAAGCTGAATGATTCAATGCTGAGTTTCTCCCTTAACTCAGAATTGATTCATTCTTCTCTACGCTCTGTGAACTTTGGTTTTTCAGTGGGTATTTCCAGAGCACATTCTCTGAAATGTGTAAGCATGAAGCCTAAAAACAACTGTCCCACAGCTGATCAGTAATATCCTTACCCCCTTGTATGTTTACAAAAGAAGATATTGAAAGGGAATTGCTTGCCAGATGCTTATATATATTGAAATGGAGTAATTGGGGAACAGGTGTTAAAGAATTGAGACTACAGTCAGAATTGTCAGGGGGGTTGGAAATGTTAAGAGGCCTCATTTGGTATGTGATCTTCAGGGTTTATTCAACCGGGTTAGGAACTGGCTGTTGCTGCCATTGAATTGGTGAATTGCTGTGATCATGTCTCCATTTCTTAAAGTCCTGTAGCAGGCCTTGGTAGAATGCCTTTCATCATTTGAAAAGTGACTTACAAATAATCCCTATGTTCTTGAGGAGCAAAGCTTCTTGCCTTTGGCCCTCCTTGCTGAGCAGCTTGTCTTGTGAGCTTATAATACTGTCAAACACAACACCCGTTTGCTCTATCTGCCTTTTAAAGCAAGTGTTGTCATTTGGCTCTCAGGTTCAAGTGCACATGGGGTTATTGTGGTAGCTCCTGGCTTGGAGGGAGTTGAGTAATGCCTGGGATTTTTTGTTTGCAGCCAGCACCTGGCAGCATTCCAACCCCCGAGCAGCAGCAGACTCTGCGTGAACAGCTTGAGAAGATCCACACGCTGTTCAGGCGCCAGCTGGGAATCCCACTGCTAGGTAAGAGCACGCAGGCTTGGATAAGGCCACAGCCCTCCTGATGGTTGGGCAGTGACTCTGCCACTGACTTCTCTTGTGTTGCTGTGCTGTGTTGTCCTAAGGGTCCTGTAATACCTCAGGGCTTCTTGAAAAACCTTTTTGGGCCCTTTTTTAGGGAACACTGTGCCTGTGAATTACAACCATGTTTTTTCAGCACGCCTGGAAATAAAAACTGCCAAAACCCCCTTTTCCTGTACATGCTGTGGAATAACAAGGGTTGCACAATTAATTTAGTAGCCAATTACCAAACAAGGCAGGCACAGAGAACCTGTGGTGACTGGCATTTGTGTTAGATCCTGGATTGATGGCTGATAACAATCTTAGCTTCTGACATTTCATTTAATTACCAAGAGAGGTGGTGATTGTCAGGCTTTCACTTCCTGCCCTCCTTACTCCCTTCCCTGAATGTCTGCTTTGTAGTCCTGAGCAAGCACACACACGCACAGAGTTCTCTTACTCTGATTTGCACATGGAAACAATTTGGCTTGTTCTTTCTGTCCCTGAAAGCCTCGGGGAAATCCTGCTGTTTGTGTTTTAAAGCAATTTAAGAACATAAGCGTTGCTATCCTGATTCAGACAAAAGAACCAGCTAACCCCTTATCCTATCTCTAACACTGGCAAGTAGCGGATGTTTTAGAAGAAGGCTCAGAAACTGAGCACATGTAGAAACGGTCCATCTCCCAGTCAACACAAGTTGGTTACATGTTTAATAGTCCCTGATGGACATGCCCTTCACAAATCTTTCTAACCCCCGCCCCCCCCCCCTTTTTTTTTAAAGTCCAGTTATACAAGTGGCCTCTACAGCTTCCTTCTGTCATGAGTTTGAATTGGAATGTATTGTACACAATAGGATGATATAGGTGGGGGGACAGTCCTACTTTGCACAGGGGGTTGGACTAGATGACCTCCTGATCTCCCTTCCAACCCCAGTTTTCTACAATCCTATGACAATAACTGTTCCCAAGTCCTTTAGCCCTGTGGGTTTATGGTGGCTCAGCTAAGCTGCATCTCAATCTTGGTGTAATTGCATGAGAGCATCAAAACATGGGAAGTTGAATTCAGACTTACTTGAAGTGTCAGTCACCAAAATTCCTTGCGTGTATGTTACTAGATATGGAAACCACCTATGCTGAATATGAGGAATGGTCAGAAGATCCGATACCGGAAGCGGTAATAAAGAACTACAAGAAAGCCCTGCAGCAGTTGGAAAAGTGTAGACCGTATGAAGAGGCCTTGGTAACTATTTTAAACCTGCATTGTTTTGATGCTAAGAATTACTACTACTTCCTGGTTTTTCCAAACAAACACTGAAGGGAAATAATGATGTAACAATATTCCAAAAGCCCTTCTTGGGAGTAAGCCATGCGCAAGAAACTTCCTGGCTACCACTCTTGTTTAAGGTGCAATTGCAAGTATTGTTGCAGCTTGAAATAGATTGTCTAACCAGTGAAACCTGCATCAAGGATACATTTACAGTACAAATAAAGTCACAGGAATTCTGCTTGGTTTTCAGCCCCTCCAGGTGTACTAGTCTAGTTGGGGTAGACAGGTGGCTCTGAGCAGTCCCAGAGTCTGTGAAAATTGAAGGGTCAAATCCAGTTCCTCTACACACAACTTTCTTGGACCCACTGAATCCAGCTCGGGGCCTGTTTGGATTTGGGGTTGATATGCTTTGTTCCATGCATAGCCTAAATCACTGTCCTTTCTGTATTCTTGACTGCTTTCTAGCTCGTGGCGGAGACCCCAAAGCTAGCTGAATATCAAGCCTACATTGACTTCGAAATGAAAGTGGGTGATCCGGCTCGCATTCAGCTGATCTATGAACGTGCACTGGCTGAGAATTGCCTTGTGCCAGACCTGTGGGCTCGTTATAATCAGTATTTGGTAAGGAAAGCAAAAATATGATGTGTTTTCTGCTTTATAGCTTTAATGTAGGGTCCATAAACCCAGCCACAGATTTTGCCTCTGCCTCTGTTTCCATACTTGGATAAGTTGGCTAACCAGCTGCTTGTATCTATGAAGTTTCTATCAGTATCCTCACTTTTCTTTTTCCATATGATAATGTATTTACTGGTCAAACGTGTGATCCAGTTTGGTAGAGTAAAACCATTACTGCCTCCTGTCCCTGTCCAAAGGTTTCTACTGCTGCTTACATAACAGGAATCCCTTCAAGGGTCTGTACCCTGACCTAGAATGTCCTGCAGGGGCCTTTCCTACTTCCAACAGCTCTTGTCTTTCCAGCAGTATCTAGTCACTGCAGAGCTAACCCAGAACTGAGTTTCTGGCTTGTCCAGTGCCAGCCACAGTGCAGGTTACCATGTCTTTGCTGATACTGCACTTGGCCATCCCAGAAAAACACTGTTCTTTCTGCTGCTGTAAGTAAAGTTATTGGCCTGAGGAAAAGCAGCATCTGGGTTCTGACCTCTCTCTTGGCATGAGCCATCTAGCCTGGGTTGAAAACACTAGTAAACTTGGGAGCAGGTAGGTGCTCAGGATAGTTCTGCAGGGAAGACCTCCCTCCAGTGAGCTGTTTATTTTTCCTTTGGCTGCCTCTAAGGTGGTAGAGTAAGTTTAGCTTTTGGGGGAGGTACACCACGTCCCTTCAAAGGGCTGTCCTACCCTGAGATAATAGAGCTTTTTCTCCTCCGTGTACTTCACGAGAGATTAAACCTTGAATGAATTACAGAGATCTCATTATAGCTGACTACGTAAGAGAATTGATTAGTAGGAGGTTATTTGGTAGTATTGATGTAACCTGTCCTGCCAAAGTGCTTATCCTTTCCTCATCTAAGCTGGTCAGTCAACCTCCAGGGCTTCATATTTTTTGCCATTCCAAGTATTTCTCTCCTTTTTTTATATATCCAATCAAAATGTTCTGCTTCTGAAAGCATTGAATTTTTGTAATCTTGCATTTGTCTGGGATGCTGTCCAGTGAGTAGGAGCAATGTGCTATTGTAAAGCCTTGGATTAATTCTGTGATTGTTTTAGGATCGGCAGTTGAAAGTAAAAGAGCTGGTGCTCTCAGCACACGATCGGGCTGTTAGGAACTGTCCCTGGACTGTTGGGCTGTGGATCCGGTACCTCTTAGCTATGGAACGGCACAGAGTTGGTCACAGGACTATTTCTGGTAAAGAAATACTGTTATAAATTGGCCCCTGTTTCCTGAATGCAGAACTAGCTTCCAGTATGTTGGACTAGGAAATGGTGTGTGTGGAGAATGGCAACGTGCAGTATCTTACAAGGAATCAAAACCATTTTCATCTCTTAAAGTAGGGTTCATGGAACATAGCTAGCTAATCCCTTTTTAGTAGAGTCTGTTCTCTGGAATAACTTCCTTCTTAAGCATAGAAATTACCATTTCAGTTCGGCAGTGTGCAATTATGGATGTAATGAAACCTGCTTATCTTTGTCTCCCTCTTTCTGTGTCTTTAGTTATTGGTAAATCAAATAAAAACAGACATGTATTGCTTTGTTTTTTTTCCTTAGATATCTTTGAAAAGGCTTTGAATGCTGGTTTTATACAGGCTATGGATTATGTGGAAATATGGCAGGCATATCTAGATTACCTAAGAAGAAGGGTGGATTTCACACAAGGTAATTGTATATAAATAAATCAGAATGCTAATCTGGGGAGCTTCTAGAAATAGTAATATTCTTTGTACTCTTCTTAAAGAGTCTCTAATGATTCTTGCCTTTGAGATGTTACCAAAAAATTACTTCCTCCCCAGTTTTTTTTTTTAATAAGTATAAAGTATAATTTTTGCAGGTTGTTGCAAGGCAAGAATAAATTACTGTGCCCCAAAACATACTAATGTATTTAGATTTCACGTGGCCTTTGGCATACTGAGTGTAAAAGCACAATGGTACTTGCAGCAGTGAAAAATGCTTTTATAGAAATAAACTTTTGGTGACATTGGATTTCTCTGCATAGGCATTAGTGAAGAATCTCCAGTAGATTAAAGGTGTCCGTTTTAAGGTCCAGTTATGTTTCTTTGTATTTTTCTAAAGACTCAAGTAAAGAATTAGAAGAGCTGAGGTCTGCTTTTGCCCGTGCTGTGGAATATTTAAAGCAGGAAGTGGAAGAGCGTAAGTGAAAACATTTGAAATGTTTCTTTCTTTCCGGTACGGTACGGCTTATTTCCTATTCTGAATGATTTTTTTGGAGGCTGTGTTGTATGGACTTTCATGTACTAGATCGCTAGTCTGGCCCACAATCGTATGAACTGTAAAATGCAAATGTGTTACAATAGCTTGTTTATGAATTCATCTATTTAAAAATGTCTTAAATGAATCTTTACTTTTTATCTGAAGGTTTTAGTGAAAGTGGGGATCCATCCTGCACTATAATGCAGAACTGGGCAAGAGTTGAGGTAATCTTTTCCATCAGTTTATTGTACTTAAATGTATTTGGTTACTGGGATGTTTTTGGGGTTTTTTTCCATACTGCCCTTAGATATGTATGTGCGCTCTTTACCATTGGACGCACACGTCGCAGTGACCTGAATAGATGAGGTTTTCACCTTTTTACCATCATGACTCTTCCAAACTGATGAACCCCTAGTTGGGGCCTCTCCTGTTTTTCAAATTAAGGAACTAAAGAGAAATGTTTTCAAGTTTCAGTCTGTTCTTTAAAGGAATTTTTTATTATGAGGAATAACAATGAAATGAAAAAGAGAAAATCAGAAATACTTATAGCCTTTTTATTTGCCTGCAAACCAAAGGCCATGATCAAGATAAGAACTGCTCTGTGTAGAAAGGCTGTCTGTGAATGTTAATGACACAAGAGAGAGGTGCAGTTAAAAAGCTGGAGAAATGCACCATTATAGTGTTGTTCATTTTAAGACATAGTTCTAAACTACATCAAATATTTTTAACACTCCTTTTTTCTTCTTTCTTCAGGCTCGCCTTTGTAACAACATGCAGAAGGCCAGAGAGCTCTGGGACAGTATTATGACTAAAGGGAATGCCAAATATGCCAATATGTGGCTAGAGTATTATAACCTAGAGAGGTAAGGACTCAGGGTAACACACACCTTAATTAATCTCTCAGCTGCTAGTTTCCTCATAATATGCTTAAGTCTGTATTTCCCAACCAGTGTGCCGCGGCACAAAAGTGTGCCATCAGAAATGAACAGACGTGCTGTGGAACTTTGCCATGGCAATGAGCTACAATAGGTATGAGGATGGGGAATGCCTTAACAGGTGTGCCACAGAAAATTTTTATTAATGTAAGTGTACCTTGGGCTGGAAAAGGTTGGGAAGCACTGGCTTAAGGTGAATGCGCACGATTAACATGTAGAAAATGCCTGTAGAGATTGTCTTAGTGACGCTACGGCATCTTCCCCAAAGTGTTATAAAGATGGATCCTGTGTTTTACCTGGGGAAATAGGATGTAATCACTCCCTCATCTGTTTTATGATTGGTATGGGGAGAATATGCTCTTTACTGTCTTACAATCCCTTCTATAGGGCACATGGAGATACCCAGCACTGCCGGAAGGCCTTGCATCGGGCTGTACAGTGCACAAGTGACTACCCTGAGCATGTGTGTGATGTGCTGCTCACTCTTGAGAGGATAGAAGGTAAGTTCACCTTTAAATGGCACCTCTTACTTGGTTTGCTGAGTCAAATGATAAGGCACTGTGGGTAGAACACATGTAGTGCACACTGAGGTAATGAAGCCCTGGGTTGTTCCAATATATAGTGCGCTTGTTTGAACCTTTAAACTTCAGAAATGAGACCTCCACTTTGAGTGACCTTCTTTGCAGGAAAAATGCATTAGTGTGAGCCCACTGTGACCAGTGAGATTCTTTCCTTTGAGTTCAGAAGGGTTTGTATCACATGCAATAGATTTCCATTGTGTTTGCTTTTTGAACTGACCCTTTTAAAGGTCATTAGTTACATGTGTGCTTCCATTACATTGTGTCTCATGGCAGGTAGTACCAAGGGATGTGTAGAGAGGTCTCATTCCTGATTTTTAGCAGGTGTATGTGTTAAATTATGGCAGGTTAAAAAAATAATCAAATTTTGATATTCTCTAGGTACTTTAGAAGACTGGGATGCAGCTGTTCAGAAGACTGAAAACAGACTAGCTCGGGTTAATGAACAAAGAGCAAAGGTCAGAATTTTTTCAATACGGTTTAAGGAAACAATATGAAATAATTATTCCAAGGTCAGCTTTACATGGTGTTTAGGTTTCCCTTATCAGCTTCCCCAGATGATCTTGGGTTGTAGTCAAGACTAATACCCCCCAAAATACCCTTCAGTTTATTGATATGGCCAGTTTCTTCTAGATTTGGACTGTTAGCTAATCTTGAACCTTTTTATAAATGTCAACTTGGCATTTAAATCTGTAGGAACAAGCAGTTGAGATGGATGTAAAGTGTCTGTCCTGCTACTTCTGTGACTTTAGAGCTGGGTGGAAGAAGCTCACTGCCATAGATACTCATGCTGTGCTTCTAGAAAGTGTGTCAGAGAAGCTCCCTGCAGGCTGTGGTGACTCAAAAAACTCTTAAATGCTTCCAGGCTGCCGAGAAGGAGGCTGCTCTTGCCAAGCTGGAAGAGGAAAAAGCTGAACAGCGGAAGCAGGCTCGGGCTGAGAAGAAGGCTTCAAAAAAGGCTAAAAAAACTAAGTCTGGAGAGAAGCGCAAAGCTGAGGATGATGATGATGGGGAGTGGGGCCAGGAGGAAGGTGAGACCACAGCAGATGCCTTTTCACACTTAAGGTAGTAGGATGGTTTGTGGTTTCCTTGCAGTCAGGGTTGAGGAAGTGCTACACTGGGGTCTGTTTATTTGGTAACTCAGGTCTGTTGTGTTGAGAGTTCAGTGCTTCTCCATCAGCCTGCTTGTCCCCTTAGGTCACAAAACTCAACGCTAGGTGAACACCTAAGTTGCTTCTTTTGTTAGAAAAGTAAATTAACAACGAACGCCGACTATAAGAGACTTTTTATAACAGGTGAACATTAATTATCCAAGCCCATTCTTTCCTTCCTGTTTAGATATGTTCTCCAAGCTAGTCACACCTGAGCTGCTGCTCTAAATACTTGAAGTGGAAACCAGACTTCTCTTGGGACTCTCTTTCCCCTAATTCCTATGTGGAGGGGAATTCCTCTTATTCAGGATGGCTTCAGATGGCTGCTTTGTCTCTCTCAATGAATGAGACCAGCTTGGTGTTGGGCAAGGGAAAGCCACGTGCATATGCAGAATTATAATTTTATTGAGACAGGAAGTGGGGAAAGTTAACTGCTGACCTTGTGTCCCTTAAAAGTCTTTTTCTGGTTTGATCCTGTAGTCCTTGTCATTCTGTTGAAGCTATATAGTTAAGGGATGGACTTCTCTTGTCTGTAGGACCTGATCTTGCATGTCCAGCTCCTGCTTCTGTAGATCAGGCTGTTAAAGGGAGGTGTATAAGCTGTGGGTAGGGGGAGGTCTGGAAATGATTAAACTTTCTAGAAAAACTTTGTTTCACTAAACAGTTGAGCAGCCCAGCAAGAGACACAAGGGAGATGGTGAAGCTATGCTTGCTGATGAAGAGGGAGAAGATATGGAGGTAGAATCTGGGCTGTTTGGAAGAAGTGCACCTACTAGGGCAGATCCTCTATCTAAACAGAAGGAAAAGGCAGCCACCAGCCGAAAAGAAGCCCCCAAAATTCTCCACGACAGTAACAAAGATAACGTCACGGTTTTTGTCAGCAACCTGTCCTACAGCATGACCGAGCCAGAAGCGAAACTGAAGGAGCTCTTTGAGAGCTGCGGGGAGATGGCAGAAGTCCGTCCTGTGTTCAGTAACAAAGGGCTTTTCCGGGGCTACTGCTACGTGGAATTCATGGAAGAAAAATCTGCTCTGAAGGCCCTTGAAATGGATCGCCGAGTGGTGGAGGGGAGGCCGATGTTTGTCTCTCCCTGCATTGACAAAAACAAGAATCCAGACTTTAAGGTATGAGACTTTAGTATTTGAATAAGGAACAGCAGAGATGGGATTGCCTAGTACAATTAGCAGCATGTCTACTCTCTTCCAGAATTTCTCTGAGCATTAACTTCTTTGAGCCATCGGTCCAGAAGTTACACAGACAAACACGGGATGTGTTGAAAGCACCGTGGTAGCGCTGTCAGTAGCACAGTAGATGGCCCGTCAAAGCCATCTTGTGACATTGTGGATCTTGGTGCTTTCAACCACCTTGCATCGCCGTGGAAGGAGTGTAGGACCCCACTCCCATGTAGCGGGGACAGTGGTGACTCCAGATCTTAGTCCAGTTACAGGCATCTAAGGGAGATCCTATTCTACTATGCTGGAGTCCCTAAAAAACTATGGATGCTAAAGCCTGGTGATTCCTCTTCAGTTTCTCATGACTTGGTCTTAATGCAGCATTGAAAGTGCATCACAAAAGTAGAGGGGTAAAACTTGTGTAGCCATGTTCATCTAAAAAGCAAAAGCAGTCAGTGTGGTAGATGCAATATCTTTTTATTAGACCAGCTAGATAGTTGCAAAAAAAATTGTTTGAAAGCTTTCAGGCTCATACACCCTTCCTCAGGCGAAGGAGAATGCAAAGATTGTAAAATTTCTCCCAGATAGAAATGAAACTTCATATTGCATAGGAGAGCTGGAGGGTGGTGTGAGTTCTTCTGGCTGGAAAAGTTCATTTTATGTAAATTGGGCTTGGATGAAAGAGCAGTCTGTTTATCTCAAAGGTGTCTGATGGCAAGCAGGATGTTGAATTATGCTTCTTTCTTGTTAAGATGTTTCATATTTCATAGGAGTACTGGTGATGGAAAGGTTCTCCTGGGCAAGGAAGTTCTGTTGTGTTCAGGCTGCCCTGCAACTATGCAAATTTGGCTCAAAACAAAAGGCTGGAGCAGGGGTGTTGGTATCCAGGCCTCAGGCTGTTGAATTTTGCTTCTGTCTTGTACAGTGATTAATTTTTCATTTCAAAACAGCTGATTATGAAGCTTTCCGTGTTTCAGGGATAAAGGTTGGAGCAGTGTTGGTCTAAAAAGCAAAAGCAGTGAGCATGGTAGAGGCAATATCTTTTATTAGACCAACTAAATAGTTGCAAAAAAAATTCTTTATTTGCAATCACAAAAGTAGATGCATTTATGGGACTTGAGCAGGATGGAGTAGGATCACGTTTAGATGCTGGGTACCACTTAGATGCCTGATGGGAGGAATAGGATCTTGGCCCAAGGTGTATCACTGGAGCTCATAGTTTTCAGCTTTAATGGGGCATCAGACACGATTTTCTATAGAAAGACACTTGAGTTGTAGCAGGGAGGGAAGGGATCCCCTGTACTGGATGCAGGCACTGTCGTGTTGTGGGGACTGTGGGTTCAGCAGTTTGCTTTCTGTCACCAGCTCTGTCTGGGAAATGCATACCTATTAATTGTGTGGCTGTGGGACCCAGCAGCTCCAACCAGGACTGGGGGCCATTTTTTTTTCAACTCGAGCCCAGAAGAAAGTTTCCAGACACATTTCAATATTTAATGGCTTGTGAGGTTGGCTTGAGTCGGACACGAGTTCTGAGTGTCTCATGTCCCTTTTCCTCTAACCTAGGTGTTCAGATACAGCACCGCTCTGGAGAAGCATAAATTGTTCATCTCTGGTTTGCCTTTCTCCTGCACTAAAGAGGAGCTGGAAGAGATGTGTAAAGCCCATGGAAATGTGAAGGACATTAGGCTGGTCACTAATCGAGCTGGAAAACCCAAGGTAAGTGTCCAGTAATGCACCATCACCATGAATCTGAATTTTAGAAGACCCTACAAAGGCACAACTCTTCATTTGAGTCCAAAAGGTTGGTTTGTGCTTTAAAATTAAACCGTACAAGGTCTCGTTACAAAGACTTTTTTTGTAATTCGGTGGCCTTGATGGTTTACTAATTCTTAAAGTACATGGTCAGTAGGCCAGTGTGAATCAGCTAGTATTCCTTTCCGATTCGGCTGATTCGGGGGACAGTGATTTGAATCACTGATTTGAAATCACTGTCCAGATTTGATTCAGCTGAATCTTCGAATCAACCAGACCAGGCCCATCCCCTGCCCGCTCTCTTAGCCCAGCAATGGCTGCCCTGCCTGCCCCAGCCCCCGGTTCTTTGAAAAAAATAAAGCCCCGGCTCAGCAGGTGCTGCTGGGTGGGGGTGATCCCCACTGTCCCACGCTGCACGGGGGGCTCTGCACGAGCCCTGCATCCCTCCTTCCCCGCTCCCCCAGCCCCCTCATGGGTGCCCTGCCCGGGCCAGCTCTGGTCCTTTAAGAAAAAAAAACATAAAAAGACCCTGGGAGTTACGGCTTTATCAATTCGGACCCTTAAATTGGTCCCGATTTGATTTGGATTCGGAGATTTGGCCACTGAATCAGGCCGAATCTCCTCTGAATCGAATCATCACCCGAAGCTTTGCACAGCCCTAATGGTCAATATTTGCAAGTGAATTAGCAAAGCTTTGCCCTGCAAACTGGCAGGGAGCTTTGAATTCTAGAGCACCCCATCAGTTTTGACATGAAGGGTGGGACTTCATCTCAGCCACGTTTCAGGTCTACAGCTTTTCTATGGCTCTCCTCCCAGTCGACTGAGTTCTTTGCAAGGCTTGTGCAGCAGATGCATGCTGAAACCAACTGGGCTTGCCTTGTTTTAGGGCCTAGCTTACGTGGAATTTGAAAATGAAGCGCAGGCCTCACAGGCTGTCTTGAAAATGGATGGCTTGACCATTAAAGACCATGTCATCAAGGTGGCAATCAGCAACCCGCCTCGCCGGAGACTGCCTGACAAACCTGAGGCAGAGAGAGCTTCGCAACTGGCAGTACCACGGCAGATCTATGGAGCGTAAGTATTCCTGGGGGTACACAGAAGGCATTGGGTTTCCTAGCGAGGGCAGTTGGGCTGTTTGTTAAGGACATGCCTGCCTGGAAGGTGTTGCACAATGAGCTTCGTTAGCGATGGAGTGGCTGGCTCTCAGTGTTGATGGTGGGGTGTAGGTACAATCTCCTCTAGGTCGCCAGTTCAAAACCAGCCCAGTAGCAATTTAATTACTGGTTGTTGGTCATTTTGTGCTCTGAAGTGGATGTCAGAGAGCCTGAAGTGCTCTGGGTTACCTTTTTATTGTGCACTTCTGGCAAATTGGCTAGGGTTTGGAAGAGGTAGGAAGACCCAGATCGCTTTCTTCTGTACAGAAACTTCCACTGATTAGGGTTGAGGGCAGCACTGGCAGGCAGAGGTGATGCTGCTGCTGCTTTGTAGTAACGACAAAATAGGAGACTTTGGTCTCTGTTTGAAGTGGGCAGGCTGCTATCTTTGAACCTGCATTAAATAATTTGCTTCAAAAGGCAACAAAAATGTGCGTGCGCTGCTTGGGACTGAAACGAGTGAGAAAAGACGTGGATGTAGGTGAACAAAGCTGTTTCTCCTCCTTGGACTGTGTGCGCAGAGCTCACCCCCACGAAAGCCGTGCCATTTTGAACATGCCTTTTTTTTTTCCCCATAGAAGGGGTAAGGGAAGAACTCAGCTCTCCATGATGCCGCGTGCGCTGCAGCGCCAGAGCAACCCTCCGCCCAAGGCAGAGAATGGGATGGTCCAGAATTCACCAGCAACTTCATCTGTGTCCCCCGAGGAGCCGAAAAGCATGTCCAACGCGGACTTCGCCAGGATGCTGCTGAAAAAGTGAGCAGAGGTCTGCAGTCAGCAAGTCTGGTAAAATGTGAAATGCCTTTTTGGAAGCCATGTTGTGTCCTTACTTACACTAACAAGAGAAACAGCCAGTCGCAATCCCATGTAAATACTACTTTGGACTCTTCGTTCACCAAGATCCGACACGAGGGTGGTACAATTCCAGTCTTTTTTTTTTTTTTCCCCTGATTCTGAAAGCAGAGTTTTGTGTGTTCTGGTAAAATGGCTTTAAATGATCCCTCATATTGAGGGTAACTGGGGGGGAAATACTCACGTTACAGGCTGGGTACGCTCGCAAGTTTTATGGTGCGTTTTTTACTTTTTTAAGAATGAGCTGTTAAGCAAAAGCTTCGATGCTTTGACTGCAGAGCTCCACTGGGCATGGGTTCAGTTTGTGATGGCAGGTGGCCTCCCTAGCATCTAGTCCTTTTTTTTTCCCCCCCACCCCTGCCACACACCAACTTATTTCAGAAGTCCTGACCCCATCCATCTCTTTCCATGTAAAAAAGCTGAAAATGGCAGAATGCTAGGAATTTCACCACAATGGCCTATTTTAGTACCGGGGTGGGAGTTATATATATAACGTATTCAGTTTTATGTTCTGCTCAAGCTGGTCTGTTTTTATATTGTGTATTTGTAAATGACATTCAGACCCTTATTTTTAAGTGTCATAAACATGACTAGAGCTGGTAACTGTTTCATGTCCAAGCTGTATATTCTGCTGCCGTGGATCATATTATGTTTCGTTTACTGAAGAACTTCCCCCGTCGCCAGTTGGTTTCTGTACGGTTTCAACTCCTCGGATTCTGTTTTGTACACAATGTGAAGTGCAAGCTCAAGTTTCTTCTTGGTTTATTAAACTAAAATTCTCAAATGTTTTCTATAAATACTGTCACTTCTGTTTCAACCCGGGTGGCTGATTTGCACTTTCGGTATAACAGCTGCATGCGTTGCCTCAAGTGAGAAGGCTCCACACCATGCCCCTCCTGTGTTTAAATAGCTCGCTCTGACTGTATGTATCCTTCCCATCTTCAGTGATCAGTTTGGTGAGGCAGTTTAATGAGAGCAAGTCATCCTCATGTACTGTGGTATGCTACCTTTGAGAACTACTTTATCTATGAGTGGGGTCAAGGGGAAAGCATCCTGTGCTGCCAGCACTGTGGTGAATAAATAGCATTTTTTTGGTATTCTTCAATTTGCTTATTGAATTATTTTGGGAAAAAAATGAGTTGCATCCACAAGCCTCAGAGCATCTCCAGTAGAGATGTCAAGTACAGATAACCCCCACTTAGCACTCTTAACTGGCTCCTGAAAAACCGAGCGCTAAGTGGAATAGTATTAAGCAAAACCTGCTGCCAGCTGTATGCCTGTGAGCGTTACATTATAATGAAACTCGCTGAGCACTAAGGGGAATCGGGTATCCATGTAAAACGAGCATTATAGCGAAATAGCCCTAAGCAAAAGAGTGTTAAGTGGGGTTTAGCTTGCAGGCCCATCCGAGGTGCATTCAGTGCTCCAGAAGCAGCCATATTGCCACTGCTTGGAAGCATAAAGAAGTAGGTGCACCTGCTGGATCTAAAAGCAGTCTAGCAGAGTTGGAGTACAACTGAAGCGAGAGCTCAGTTTAAGAAACTGGCAGGGCTCACAGCTGTAACTAAACCTTTGAATCCCACACCTGCCTGAGCGGAGAGAGATGCTCTGCTACTGCCAGTGGCCAGAACATGCTTGGAGCCGGGTAGACTCTCTCTAGAGCACAACATTCGAAACGCAGTTGCTCTTCTAAGACCGTAATTGTGCTTTCAGGCATGTGGCGATGTGAAAAAGCAGCATGCATCTGAGGCTGGATTCCAAAAGGAAGCTTTACATAACAAAATATTTTATTAGACCGTTACTAAAAATAACATTTTGACAAATAACTAAAGTGCAGAATTTCTCGTCTCTGTTTCGCGCTACAAAAATAAGCATGCTTTTTCTTTTAAAAACTTGCATTGTTCGCTGTCCCTGTCAACCTTAATAAGTATGTTAAATAATAATACACAAACGTGGACCAGCTCGAATTAACATAGGCAACTTCAGATCTCGACAGGGTCTCTGCTTTGGTCTGGTCATAAAGCTTACTCCCCAGTGCAATATTTATTAAATTTCAGCCCCAAGTGAGAGATATTGTCCTTGGGCAGGGGTGGGGAAAACTCAGAAGTGGGCAGTTGTGCTCGTGGAGACGTTAGGAGCAGACAGGTGAGCATGGAGCCCCCGCCAGTCAGTGATGTGTAAAACAATAGCATTCTCAGGCTTGGGGAAGCTGCTGTACATCATCCAAGTTGGATTGTGCGGATCTCTTACAGATCTTACTTGCAAGCTAGTCAGTTTAATGGTGCTGGCGTAGGGGGCAGGAAGGCTATAAAGAGCTACTGTAGCATAAAAACAGGCTTCACATGCTTTAAGGTGTGAGCAGGGATGAGAGAGGTCATGATGCTACCTGAAACTTTTCATTAGATTTTTGCCACTTTAAGCATTTACATAATTTTAATGAAACTAGTCAAAAGTTACTGGGGACTAAGTGCCAGGAAGCTATGTTACACAAGTCTTTTGAGTGCTCCGCTTAGACTGGGCCCTGATAGGATGCTCTGTTTTGTTTCTGGTGCTGCAGTAAAGGTGGCTTTCAGCCACCTTTACTGCAGCACCAGAAACAAAATCTAAATGTTGGAAAGAGCTTGCGCCCATTTGGTTATGATAACGCACCACAGGACACCTGCTACACAGAAACAATCTCTCTCCCCCTACAGCAAGGGTAGAGTTGGAACTGAATCCTGAGCAGAACCACCCTTTCCTCCTGTGACTGCAGAGGCAAGCTGCTTTCAGGCATGGGGTGTGAGTGTTTGTACAGAGAGGCGCCCTTCCTTTCCTGGTAATTCTGTGCTGAAGGGTGTGTGCTTTGCTACTGCTGCAGGTGGCACAACATGGTCCTTTGGCACAAGGTAGAGCAAGAGCAGCCTGCAGTCCGGTAACTCGCCTGACCAAAAGAAACTGAAACTATACGAAGTGTTGCTAAATATAAAAACAGAAGTTACCCTCACTAATTTTAACTGCTACCTCTAGCACTGGCTGGTTAACTAAGACAGCAGAAAGGCACCCGGCAGGGGAGTGGGAAGATTGTACGCCTCAACTGCAAAGGCAGTCGAACGAATTCTGCTGAGGAGATAAGGCTACTGCTACAACTGTGACAGAAGGGCTGTTTGTTGGATGGGAGGAATAACATTAGCTAACACGCAGAAGTGATGCTGCTTTTTAAACCAGCTCAGTCCTTACTCTCTTGACATCTGTGGGGGAAAGTTGGGCCTGTCAAAGGTATGTAACTGAAAATCTTGTCATCTAGGCAATTAGTGGCCTTGTGTTAATTTAAGCCTTGGAAGCTGAACGCTGTGAGGTTTTGGAAAGCAAGGCCACTAAGTTGACTACAACTCACTGAATAGTGCTGGCACATTGGCTTTGCTTTGGCCTGTCCTCCCCTTCTCCTTCCAGGAGCACAAGCTGGTCCTAGCACACATTCAAACGCAACAATTCACATTTGAGCTTGGCATCAGGTACAATAAATAAGTTAGTTTTACATAGGGATTAATTTACTAGAATTTAAATAAACGAAGTGCTAGAAGAGGTGACTGCTGCTTTTCCTGCGGAGCTGTTTCTTGACGGGAACAGTAAAGTGACTTTTGAATATTCCAGACATTCTCTGTTTTTGGCCATGGTCAGACAGGCTCTGTAACACTCAGGTTTTGACTGGAATAGTTTGTTTGTAGCCAGCAGTGCTGCCGTCTGCTTCAGGTAAACCCACCGAATATTCTGTGGTGGCAATAAGCAGCATGTCTAAAGTGGTCTCAGTACATTTGGCAATGAAGCGGATGAAAGGTCTCACATCTCCTTCGTTGGCTACTTCTAAGGCATGATAATACTCAGCCCTTTGCTCCTTGCGGATTGTGATGGGAGGATAACCTGCCTGCATGAGTATGAGGTTCATGAGTAGGCGTGAGGTCCTACCGTTGCCATCCACAAACGGGTGAATATAAACCAGTTTGTAGTGGGCTAAGGCTGCAAACTCAACGGGGTGTAAGCTCATGGCATCTTCAGAGTTGATCCACTGGACAAACTCCTGAATCTGTTTCTCAACGTCTTGAGGGTGGGGTGGGATATGGTGGCCTACAAACACCTGGCTAGTCCTAAACCTCCCTGCTTCCACAGGGTCCACGTATCCCAGCACTCTCCGATGAATCTCCAGGATGTCACTGATGGTGACAGAGCCTATCCTGGACACGAGCGTGGCATTGACGTACTTCATGGCTGCGTGCATGCCGATCACTTCGTTCTGCTCCACGAGGCTCTTCCCAGGAACGGCGTATCTGGTCTCGATGATGTGCCGTATCTCGGAGAGCGTTAACGTGTTGCCTTCGATGGCGACCGTGTGGTAAATGTGGTGGTAGTAGGACTCTTCCATCACACGGCGCAGGGCTGAGTTGCCTTTGGGGATGGCCATCACTTTTTTGACCTTGCTGTCGATGATGCTAAAATAGCGCTGATCTATCTCTTCCACCAGAGGCAGTGTCCGGTCCCGGTTGATCAGAGCCTTCTCATTACAGGGGGAAATGGTCAGCGCTTTGGAGTACAAGTAGTCTGCTTGGAGGATGTCTTTCTCCTCTTCTGCAAAGATACCAAACTCGGTCAGGGCGTCCACGTAATCTGGATCCATCTTGAGGGCATAGGCAAAGAGCTTGTGGGCTTTCTCGCGCTTCCCCTGCCGTTTCATCTCAAGGGCTTGATTCAAAGCAGCTCTGGCTTCTAGCTTCACTTCTGAAATGGAACAACACCAGGGCTTAGATAGAGTGAACGTTGCTAAAGAAAGCCCTCAGGGAGAGCATCCCTCTTCCTTTCATCAATGGTGATGTGATATAAAACAGCCACAAAGGACTGCTGCAAAAAGCTCACGTTCTAATTTTTCTTTAGGGCTGCAAAATACCAGAAGTTTAAGCTCAGGCCCCACTACAAATGTTTGCTGGCCTAGCTGAGTCAGGGGTGTGATCTGTGACACCGAGAAAAGGCCCTTGTGCGCTATGCCGACAAAACAGTGCTTTTACTAGTACGCTTTGGTATGGATTTGGGAGGGGGTTAAATCAGCAATACTGGAAAAAGCCATTTCTACCGATACAAATAGGGGTTTGTCTTTAGTCGAGAGAGAGGTGGATGTTTCAGGAGGCAAGGTGCGTGGACAGCAGCCCTCCCAAGTGCCCCATGGGAGGCCGTGGGGTTGCTGGTACGATCAGAGGACCAGTTCTCATCTAGTTTTCAGTAACGGCCAAACGTGGTGCAGCAGAAGATACAGCTCTGCACCAGAGGCAGGCTGCGAGTGAATCCCTTCCTTATTTGCTCCCAGCAGCTGTGATGCAGCGCAGGGACCCTGCTGGCTTCTCCAACTGTCTCCCAGCACCACTGAATTCAGCTGCCCGACAAAACGTGCGCACCAGAAAATGAAAGCAGCAGGTGCCCTGAGCCCACGCAGGTTTCAAACCCCCTGAGCCCGTGCACCAGCGCAGCTTGCGGTGTAAATAGTCTGCCTGTAACGCAGCTTCGCCGACCACAGGTGCAGGAGGACAGACCCCCTGGGAGGACAAGCCGTGCTAATAAAACACCGATGCACGGCGCTTGTACGGCTCAAAACATTACCTGCGTGAGCCCCTGGGTAAGCCTAAGGGGACGTCGCTGCCCGTGTTGGGGTTCAGTGCTTTGAGCCCTCGATGGCGGACGTGTCCGGGCGACGAGGACGGCGTTGCCCCCCAGCCCTCCCCGGTCCCGCCAGCGGAGAAGCCCCTTTCTTACCGGGAGAAGCTTTGGGTTTCAGCACCAGCAGCTTCAAGGCGCCCGAGGTGACGCTGAGCCCGGTCGTCTGCCCCGCGTACTTGGTGATCCCCACGTAGCCGGCCCCCAGCTTGCTTTTCAGCAGGGCCAGCCCTTTGAGCACGGCCTGGCACTGCTCCTCCACCGCCGCCAGCGACAGCAGCAGCACCAGCAGCGAGCCCAGCACGACCGCCATCGCGGCCGCCCACCGGGCCCGGCCCCCCGGCGGCGCCCACTTCAGCTCGGGCGCCGCCGCCACCGCCGCCGCCATCGTCATCCGGCCTCGGGGACGGGCGCCACCGGCATGGCACGGGCCCCACCTGGGGGCAGAGGCAGCGTGAGGCAGGGGCAGGTGGGCAGCCCCCCTCCTCCCCAGAGGGATCCCCCACCCCCACCCCCTCACAGCGCCCCTCCCCCTTCCCCCACTCTCTCAGACGTGCCCCTCCCCCCCAGAGATGCCCACTCCCCTTCCCCACTCTCTCGGAAGCCCCCCGAGAAGCGTCCTCCCACCCGAGCCCGGCCTCACCCGCGAGCCGGCCGCAGCGCGCCCAGGCCGCCGGCCACATCCTCGTCCCGCCCGCGCCCCGCCCCCATTGGCAGCCCCGCCGCCCGTGCCCCCGCTCCTATTGGCTACCCCGTATGTCCGTCTACCCCCCCTTAGCCCTGCCTTCCTCCTCCCACCTCCCGTTTCCGCTTCCGGCGGCGCGGCTACGTCTGCGGCGCTCGTGGAGGCCCGCGATTGGAGGGCGCTGACGCCCGTCTCGGCGCGGCGGCCAATCAGAGGGAGGCTTGCTGTGGGCGGGGCT
This sequence comes from Alligator mississippiensis, assembly GCF_030867095.1. NCBI lineage: Eukaryota > Metazoa > Chordata > Crocodylia > Alligatoridae > Alligator > Alligator mississippiensis. The sequence goes on along the minus strand of NC_081833.1, from coordinate 4,602,688 downwards.
TATTTATAAGGGTAGGGGTGTCTAGCTGGGGCGGCAAGCAGAGCAGTAGGGTTGATAGGGAGCAGCAAGCAGAGCAGGGAGAGTCTATGCAGTTGCGAAGGGAGGATTTCAGGAAATATATTATTGCTTGTGTCTTCCTCACATCCGAGTTTGGGGCTCAGAGCTTTTTCCCCCAAGTTTTGTTGTGGTTTTTTTTTTTTAAATGAGAAAGCTGAAGTGCTGCGTTGCGTGGCTGCCCGGCGTGTGCTGCGCCGCTCCTGACTGTAATAGGGATTAACACAAGCAGATCAGCTCAATTAGACCCGTGGCCCTAACAGCAGGATGGCACGGCCCAGGCTTTGAGACGGCTCGGCATCCAGCTGAGCCCAAGGCAATCCCTACGGCGGGGACGCGCCGCGTACCTGTTTGCTTTCAACATGCCGACGTCCATTGTGACAAAAAGCGGGAGAATAATCTGTGGAGCGAGGAAAGGGTTGGCGAATGCAGCTCTTCATCAAGAATGCAACACAAACATACGCTTAATGACACTGCGCCTCGTTACAGAATAGTAACGGGGATTAGAGTCCATCGGCACCTCCGTACGTGTCGTACGTGGTAGGAAGCACGCTTGTAATCTGCCGTGGCGTCGGATCCTATCGAATCGGATCTCGTACGCGGCAGTGGTAGGAATGCCTGGGGTCGGGTCCTGGCACCCTGCTTCATTGCGACGGTTTCCAACTTTATAAGATGAGGGGACGACCCCTGCCTATCCGCAGGAGTGCTGGGGGGGTGGGGGGGAATAGGTCACTATTTGTAATTTAACTAACGATGCTTCTTAATTCGAAATCCTTGCAACGGCAGCGAGCAGGTGCCTTGTCAAGGGGGAAGCGAGAGCGAGCGCTAGGAGCCCAGGCCACGATGACCAGATAAAGAGGGTTAGCCAGGCAGGACCAGTGATGCTTTTGATCTGAGGGCTGTGATGCGCGTGCCCACGTTGCACTTGACGTGCGGTGCTGCCACGTGGCGATCTGTGTGTTGGTACGTGTAGGAAGCCCAGTGGTTGCTTTCCTAGCCGTGCCATCCTTTGGACTCCCGACCTGCAGAGCACACGAAGTATCTGACACGGGTGCAGAAGTTGAGAACAGTTTTTGTATGGCCATGATTCCCAAAACGAGCGCACTAGAAGTCACCCTGTGTAGGCTGCTTGCATCAGTACAGAAGCATGAGCTCAAAACTGAATTACAAATGCATTTTCATTGCCAGTAGTTGTATTATGTTATAATTTGTGAGAGTTTTATATAGTGGAATAGTCCACTTCTTTATTCCAGCCCCTGCTACCATGTATTGCTCTTCGTGCAAAGGAGGGAATCCCTTTTCCAGCCACTAGATGACAGTCGTTCATTTTGCTTCTTTCTACAAGCTACATGCAGTCGTCTGGCCTTGATCCGCATTTCTGCAATTAGATGCTCTGAGCACAGAAGGCATTATAAGGCTGAGAGAAGCTCCAGTCCACCTTAAGGGTTGTTAGCATTGGGTAAAAATTGTCTGGATGCCGTTTTGCTGTGAGGATATTTGAAAATCTGCTCCTGAAGAGATGTCCATTTGGGGAAAGCATACTTTTAGGTTAAAGTTTGAATAGTTTGTAACTTCACATTTGTGTCACTAGCCAGGCCAGGAACTAAAGAGTTCTCTCTATTGGCTTCCTGGGTATCAGCTTTTCATCGCAAGGTGTTAAAAGGCAATTACATCTTTGCAAAACTGGAAGAAATTATTCCCTCCTGAATCTGTCAGGCTTGCAAATGGTATTGCAGGGAAGCTGGAGAGCCTCCAAAGTAAAGCTGCTGTCTTTGGAGAGCCACTGCACATTGTTGGGGAGTCTGAAGGGCCTTTAAACTGGTAGACGAAGGCATTTCAAGAATGACAGGAATGTGTGGACATCGCTTAAGGAAAGGTGCATTTTTCTAGGCAAGAATCCTACTGTCAGAAGAAGCCATGCACTGTAAAGTGAGAGATGTAAAGCATGTGATTTTGAACAATTAACAGATGGGCTAATAAAAGAGCAGAAATGATCAGGGCTGTAGCTGTTAACAGACAAAGCAAGGTTATAGTGAGAAATACTTTTGACAATCCCAGAGGTTGGTGGCTGCATGCTGGAAATAGTACCTTCCCAAATGCAAGCATTAGCAAGTAGTGAAAGAAAGGAAATGCCTTTTATGCATTTTTAATCAAAGACAGGGTGCACCCAGTAGTAAAAGGCAAAGGCCAGATTTGCAATGAGTGGAGGCAAACACAACACAATCAAAAAGTCACTGCATCTCTCATGCCGGTGCATAAAACTAAGCCAGCAATTTATTTATTTTTTGCAGAAGTATCAGTTCTTTCCATCCAAATCAAAAATAAATATTAAAGAAAAGCACTGCCACAAATAGATGGCAGGAGAACAAAGCTCTGATGAGGGTGCAGAAACAGGCCTTTGTTAGCACTCTTAATAAGCAAACAAAGCAGGATTCTGTAACAGATTGGGTTGTGGCACTGGGAATAAAAAAAGAGAGAGAGATCTTCTAAAGCAGTCTGGGAGCTGAATGCTGTGGATTCACGGCAAGCAGGCACAGAATCACTAGTGATGTTCGATTTCAACATCTGGAAACTAGGCCTGTTTCATATAGCGGGTCCCAAATGAGTGCATGTGGCAAAGCCAAGCTTGGAACAACCGAGCAGAACGTGAAAGAATGGGACAAGAAGTCCCTTGCGAGGAGGAAGAAAAGCTTTGTCTTCTTCCACTCACTGTCAGCACAATTTGCCAGTCAGCTGCAAGCTGCTTTTGATTTGTGGAGCCCTCCAAAGGCAGCAAAGACCCAGAGGGGCGGGACGAATCAGAAAGTAAAATCCACTAACCTTGAAAACTTAACTATTCGCATTGCATTTCAACAACTTTGATCCAACTGCCACTGATCCAAGTTATGAAAGAGATACCAGTGCCATTACCTGGTGAAATTGTCTGGAAGCAGGGCCACTTGTTTGCGAGAGCGTGTATCTGTGCTCAAGAGCCATCTGCTTTCCCCAGGAAGAAAATAGTTTCATTTTCAAAAATCAATGGGCACAGAAACCTTGCCAGTGATGCATGACTTTAAGGGTGAAAGGCAGTCATTGCTCAGGAATCTTAACCCCCAACTCCCATGTCTCTAAAATTGTGGATGGGACCCAACATGACCAATGGGTTTGCTACAGAATTTCACCAGGGAGCCTGGAAACTTGAGGAACCCCAATATATAAGCCCCGGTTTCTAGTTCTGTGCCCCCCTGAGCTTGCCATCATTTCCATGCCGTTCAGAAAACTTGGTAATCGGGGATACTGCATCTCACAAAGCCTAAGAGGAATGCCAGACTAAGCATCTCTTTCTGCAAGCATTTGTCTCCGCTCTGCCCTTGAAGCTAATGCAGAGTTGCTGACTCTATAATAAGTAGACGTTTTGGACTTGCTGCCACTTACACTTGACTAATGTGACTCCATGCCTGGTAATTCGGAAATATATTAAACCCATGAGCTGCTGTTAGTGCTGATGATTTGCATGTCAGGGAAGGTAGGGAAATAGCCGCCCACCCCCTCCTCTGAGAGGGCTTTGAGCCTGCGAACGTTCACGGATCCCGTTCATTTCATTGACGATCATCAATTCCTCAGGGCTAGATTACACCGCTTCTTCCTCACCGCTCCCATTCTGGTAGTTTTGCCCCATTGGGGTGGGGGGTGATGATCAGTGCATTGACGATCACAAGGGTACGGGGTCAAGACTGCTCTCAGCCCACGTTTATCATGCAAGCTGCCCTGGACAACACGGACCACCAAAGCCACTGTGTCTTGGACACCCTGTAAGAGCAATGATGGAGAGTTGAAGGAGAGTTGGCAGATAGCAAAGGGCCATCAGAGAGGGCACAAAGCAGGATGGGTATTCCTCCATGGGAAACAAGGAGGAGGCTCAACTCCCCCCTTCTTGGCCAGTGCTACAGCAGCTGCTGAGTCTTGCCCTGCAGAGCTGTCCTGGACAGTCAAAACCAACCAGTTTCAGACCCTGGCACAGTTTGCTACAAGGAGCTTTTAGCCTGCCTGGCATACGATGTCTCCCAGATACGGGACGGCTCCTCAACATCCCAGTGACAGGGCATCGGTTATGGATGTTTTAGCTCCTAGCTCAGGACTCATTGCATGAAAGGCTTTGCAAGCAATTTAAGACAAAGCCAGCCCTTGCCTTCAAACACTTACAGTCTAGGGCCTGGACCAGAAGGGGTAAAAACAGGCAACAGCATAGTTAGTGGTAGAGCACGAGCCTGTGGTAGAACAGCACCTTTCTGCATCAGGATCTCAGCTCGCCTCCTTGAGGTGATGGCAGCTGCTGGAGCTCACAGGCATCATCACACCAGGAGAGCAAGATAGTGATTCACTGCTGCAGCAATGGAGCTGAACCTGCTTGCACTGGTGCTGAATTTGGTCTTTTATGCAGACGGAGTGGGACAAACATGCACTTGCATAGCCTGGCTCAGCACTTGCACCCTAGGGATGCGTGTGCCACTCCCTGGGTTTTTGGGTGCAGATCTCCCAGTCTACCTTAGCAGGAGAGCACAATCGGTTGCCCCAGGGGCCTTGGCCTTCCCTAGAAGGCAAGGAGAAAGCCCGTCTTGCAGATGGAGGAGCTGGCTTTCTTCTCAGCCTCCTACCCTCACCCAGTGGGATCTTCCCAGGACACCTAGGCCACACGGCTCTGCTTAGCCTTGGGTCTAGAAAGGCCACGGGCATCTGAAAACTGGTTCTCAGGAGGCTGGCTCTAACCTGGCAGCACCCATCCGTCTCCCTTTCCCGTCAGGGAAGGGGTTTTACGTCATTCTGAAATCTCTCTGTTGTGCCCCTCATTTGTGCTGCTCGCCAGAGCCTGGAAGTCCTCATCACAGCAGCTTGGGGGCCCAGGGGGTCGCTGATCAAGAGAGGGAGTTTGCAATGACGAAAACCTGGAGAGTCTTGCCAACCGCAGACGGCTGCACAACGAGGGGGTGTCTACAGGTGCCAGCTCATCTGAAAAGCCTTTTTTTTTTTTTTTTTGCACCAAAAAATAGAAGGTGCCTGTGGAAGGTACCGCACTCAGTCACCATGGCAACCGCAAGGCATGGGAGTGAGTGAGGGATGCTGTGGAGGAGAGACAGTCAGAGGCCCCTTACCTTTGTTCTGCCTCTGTTATTGGGAGCCAGCCCGACGGCATCCCGCAGGCAGCGCGAGAGGGGCAAGGGCAGAGGGGTGGTGTGCTGGGGCTCTTCAAGCGCTGAGATCAAAGGCGTGGGATGTTGCTTGCAGCCCCCCTGTACTTTTGGAAGGTGATAGAAGGCCTGTGATTGACAGGCCAGGGACTCGGGATCCCGTCTCCGAGGAGAAAGAGCATGCGCAGAGCTGGCGCTGGCTTCCTCCCACTGTCTGCTTCACTCCTCTCAGCCTTGTTCAGAGGGAAACCCCAAAGGCTAGGCTGGCCTGTGGGTCCTTTCCACCTTGGCCTCTCTACTCAGACACCCGAAAAGCTGCCGGTCTGTGCCAGCATGGACCTGAGACCTCTCTGTTTTGCCGTAAGGCCGTGGTGGCCTCTTGACTGCTACCACGTGGCAAATGGCTGTTGCCAGCAGCTGCTTCTCTGTGTCCCACATCGTGCAGGGTTTGGGGAAGACTTGGATGCCATATGGGGCACTTTCAGGCTTTATCGGTCCAACTGGACATGAGCAAGGATTCCCACTGAGCTCCCAACGGCTTGTCCTAGCACTGGGGGCAGATCCTCTGGGAGCAGTCGCTGCTTCGGGGACCAGCAGCATGTTGTAGGCATGGACTCCCTCAGCCTGCATCTGCCCAATTAGGCATTTAGCCTGAGTGCGGTGGTACCGGTGTCCTGAGCGTATGGCCACTCTTCCCCTTGTGAGCTGGGGAGCAGATGGAGTATGGAGGATGGTGTGAACTAGGCTTTTTCTAGCCTTGCTGTGCCAGTGTTGACCAGGGGCTGAGCCAGTGCGGCCTCTTGCCAATCAAGCTGCTGCCAGTTGCTCGTGACTCCCTTTGCAGCCCTTTGGCTCAGCAGCTCTAGGAGCCTCAGGGAGGATGATTTGTGAGAAGAGCTGGGAGTTATTGAATCCCTTCATTTTTGATGAAGTCCTGATGTTTTGGAATCCCTGCCTTCTTGGTTGGACCCCCCTCGGGCTGCCTGCCAGAGCCTTTGTCAATACTGGCCTATCCCGAGCACTGCTGGGTAACGAGAAGTTTCTATAAATGCAGCCTTAAAAGCCCTTTAAGCTCCCAAATCCCTGGGGAAGTGACACATGACTAAGGAACATAAAACCCAATAAAGGCCCACTCAATGGGAGGTCAGTGGAGGAAGCATTGATAAAGAAGGGTCCTGGGGTTGGGGAAGAAGAGGAACATGTGTGGACCATGCATGTGTCCTAAGTCATGGCATCTGGGACACCGCACTGTAAGGAATCAAGGGGACAATGCTGATTTACATCAGGCTCCTGTGTTTCCTTAAACTCATTTGGCTGCTCCTCTGCCAAGACCCCAAGCCACCAGTGAGGTCAGTGGGAGTCTTGGGAAAGCTGGACCTGGGTCAGTAAAGGGGCTTGGACTGTCTCCAGATAGATATGGCTGCAGAGCATCATTCAAGGCTGATGTTTCGAGGGCAGCACCAGGCCCGTTACTCTGAGCCCTCCGGTCTTGTTCTACTCTTCTGCCAGGTGCTTGGAGGTGAGAGAAATCCTGGAGGCTGGACTTGGTTTCTATCTTCGCAGCTGAATCATTTTTCAAATCCGTTCACACGATTCCCTGTGAATTTGTAAAGCACCTCAGCAGCTGGTATCATTTAACCGTGGATCTGACTTCAGTTGCCGCAGGTGGCCATTTCCCTATTTCTTCAGCAGCCCTCCCTGGAAATAAATAACTCCATAAATAAAATTAATGATTTTAGAAAATCACCTTCCTGTTCTTGGGTTGAAACAAATCTTGAATGCTGACTTGAAATCCCCCCTCGGTTCATATGGGCGGAGGATGGGCATAACTCACAGTTTTACATGGCTCTTTTCTTTATTAGTTTTCCTGCCTGTTGCTAAGTAAAATGCCTCCTCTGAAATTTGTCCAAATTAAAATTCAGAGCCCACCCCCCAGCAATGTAGAGACAGGCCTCTCTGTTTATGTCATCAGTCGCTAACTCCATCTTTATCAGGTTCCTCCAGCACTCTGCAAAAATTGGAGTAGTTAAACATTTCACTTTACACGGCTGGATTTAATTACTTGGGGAATGGCATGTTAAATCTCCTGTGTGGGGCTTTATGGCTTTCTGTAGAAACGGGGCAGAATGGCTGAGCTGGAACAGGGGCTGGTTGTAAGTGTCCAGCTGTGTGGGTAGGTAGGACAAGGGACCACGAGCAGATTTCACAAGCACTAGCCATGTTGGATGTGCCCATGCTCTTGTGCTTTGGGAATGCCACCATGCCTGCAATGCTGCCCTCCAATTCACTGTAAGCACAGCGTGATGGCCAAGGTCTGGTTCCCGCTTGCCTTATGTGCTGGGTTTGAGTATGGTGTCCCGGCACTTCTTATCCATGCTGTTGCATTCAAACCAAGCGTGCAATGGGCTTGCAGATGGTTACACCATAGAGAGATGGAAGGGTCTAGGTGGCAGGAAAAGGTGATGGGCAAATGCCTGCTTTGATGCTTTAGCTCTAGGGAAGCCAATCTGCTGTTCTTTTTACCTGTCCCTACCTAACAAGCTTGCGACGTGCCTCTTCCTCTGCACGCTAACCCATCCCACTCTGTATGCAGTTCTTGATCTGCACGTCTTGGGTTGCAAAGTGGCTGTCAGCCTGTGACAGGCTGAGTGCTCCTGCTTTTATGCTCCTTCCCCTATCCTGCTTTTCTCTGATGGGTGAAAAACACAGTCTGCATCTGCACTGTTCCTGGCTAATGATCAGCTAATAACAGGTGAATCTTAAACATGCTCCTCGCTGTGCTAACTGCTTAGTCCGACATACAGCTGGTTAGATGGACAGCTATTTTGCTGCATGGACAATGAAAAATGCAGTCCTCAAACAGAGCCTCCGTGTTTTCAAAGCCTGTCCACTGGAAATATCAGGAGAGGTGAAGGTCTAGTCCACTGGGACGCAGCAAAGGATTGCAAGCAGGAATTGGGAGATTTTTCACTCTGCTTTTATTTCAATTAAATTGAGATGTGCTGAATGTTTTAATAATCACTCCATATTGCTGCATAGTTCAGGGCAGCTCTCAGGGTCAGGCTATCAAGTAGGCTTAAGGGCACCATGTGAATATCTCCTTCCTATCAACACTAGCAAAAACCAAAATGCACCTCCTTGCCCATACTTTTCAGTCAACAAGGAGATTATTTACAATGCCACTCTGCGCCATGCATTAGTGGCCTCCTAGATATGACCACTCTCCTTCATACGAGTGCCTAGGAGAGAAGAGAGGAGGCAGGGAAGAGGACTGAGGATGCCCTGGTGATTGGGGTATCAGATGAATGGGATGTTGGCTACCAGGGTTCCCCCGTGTTACCTGTGGCAGGTCAAGGTGTTATGTCTTGTGTCATGTCAAGGTTGACAGTAGTTTTACTAAGTGGTTAGATTATGGATTTCTGTGGGGTGGTTTGGATAGGGATGATCCTGCGTCAGGCAGGGGTTGGACTAGATAGGGGTTGGACCTCTGAAGGTCTCTTCCAGCTTGATTTGTCTCTGATCTGTAGTCCTGGAAGAGCCATAGTGACCACCTGGCTTATACTCTGTCCCGGGAAGTTGCATCTTCTCTGTTGTCCACTCAGCCTAGCTGACAAATTGATGATGGTGGGACCATGTGCAAGACCAACATCTGTAGCTATGTTGTGATTCCTTAAATGTTAGGAGTAAGTAATGGGCTGGTCCTTTGCAGCACTCTGCTGAAAGGTTCTTGCCCACATTTAGGTTTATGCATCCGCAGATGGGCACAAGAATGAGCTAGAAATGCTCTTCCAGCTCCTAGAAAATAAAAACACCAAATAAATGGGCATGCCTAGAACCTACTCTTTGCTGCATTTTTGCTCTTCTTTAGTTATTACATTTAGTCTCCAGTGATTACAGAGCTGACAGCTGGTGAAGATTTGCATATGGCATGAAATTAAGTTAGTTCATTTTAATGTCTAATCTGCACAAAACTCAGATTTGGTTGCTTGAAGCCTCACTTTGCCTTACTGTTGCACATCTGTTTCTCGCATTAGCCTTTGATGTCTAAAAGTTTATTTTCCCCATATTTCACTGGGGCAAGCAATTAGCACAGGAGATCTTTGCAATGCCTCTTAAGGGGTTTAATGCCAGCACTGGGATTCTCTGGGGTTGCAGGCAGAGTGGAGACTAGATGGTGATGGTTGTTTCTCAACTCTTCCATCTCCCTTTGTGAGCAGTGCTCTGCCATGGAAACATCTCTAGCCCTTGTTATGATGACATGCTCGGTGGTGCTACGCACTTGGGATTACACGACGCCCATAGTAAACAGGCTCCTTCCGGAGAGCTTCTCTTTGATCAACTTCCCTCAATCGAGCAGAAGTTTCTTCTAGGCATTCATTTGTCCTCAAAGAAGAAATCCTGTTAAAAAAGTTGGTTATGTTGTTTTCCTATAGCTCCTCCTCTGTCTCTTCCCATTCTTTGCTCATGAATGGTGCCTGAGCCATCTTCTTTGGGTGCGGTAAGCAGTAACGGAAAGCTCCCTTGCTTCATCCATGTCTGCATAGGGGAACAGAAATTCCCACGTGTGCACCATTCTTGAGTGGCTGGGCTCCAGCAGCTTCCGGCATTTTTACTGCCATCTCAGTTCAACCACAGGACGTTATTTATTATTAATTCAGGGAAGGAAGTGATAAAATAGGCTATGAAGAGGCAAAAAAAAAAAGACACAAAGAGTTAAAGACGTGACCTTAAAATAGATGAGGACATCAGGAAGAAAAGATCCTCTACAGAAACTCAACAGAGCAAGACACCAATTGCCTAAGGTCCATGAATGAATTTCCTTGCCTTGGGGAAAAGAAGTCATACTGCAAACGAATGGGGAATTGATTAACCAAATCTGGGGTGTTTGGAAAAGAGTTTTGAATGAAAAGAAACCCAGGGAGGACATAAGAACATGTAAACCAAACTGGGGAGTGATAAGTCATGTAGAGAAGGAAAAAGATCTGGATGAAGTGCCAGCTGATGCACTGATGTCTTGCTGGGGTTGGGAATGGAAAGCATCAAGTATCCTGCAGGTGGATTCAGTGATAGTCTAAAGACAGAGAAAATGTGGAATGAACACTGTAAAAGCATTGCCTTGCCTATTTAAATATAAAGGAGCTATTACATGGTGTTGACACAAGCTGTTGACACAGATTATAGGCCATCAAAATAGTGGGAATGCTGTAGTTTTAGTTTTAAGCGCGTTAATAAACTTGAGCAAATGATGTAAGCTTGTGTCTTTTGTGCACTGCGATGTAGTAACTGCATGCTAATGCTAAGACCTTGACCACATTGGTTCAAGAGCCTCTCTTGCTGTTGGTAATAAAGGACTCGAAGTGCTGATGAACTTCTGAACCCTCGTTAGTAAAATGTGCCGGGAAGGAGAGAGCGCCAAGGTATGGGCCCTGGAGCTCTCCGCAACTTATGCCGCAGTTAATGCCGAGATAAAGAAAACTGCGTTCTTAAATTTCCTCTTGAGTGTTAATGCTTGTATAATTAACAATTTTATAGATCACTGAGATACTGGTTTGGACTGGTTGGAGGCCAACTCCAAGAACAAAGGGTTGTTCAGCACTTCACCTGGTAAATCCTTCCCTTATTGAAAGTCAGGTCCTCCAAACACCCAATCTGGGTGCAAGAGTCCATTGTCTTATGACCTAAGAGGGAAGTAGGAAGAAGCATGGTGTGATGGGACCCCAAGTTGGCCAAGGCCGTGATGATGCAAACTCCTCCTGAGCTCAGATACCCAGTTAAAAGGACGGCCAGATTTCAGAGATGAAAAGTACCAACTTTAATAATTAGAAATCATAGAAAAAGATTGTAGAAAATGCTACAGTATAACAGGGGAAGACAAAGCACACGAAAGCTTTGGAGTCCTAAAGCCTGCTCAGCCACACTGTCAGTCTAGAGCACGCTGCTCTCCGCAGAGAGGTCAGGCTTGTTTTATTTGAAGCTCAGTATAGGGAAAGGAAACTCTGTGGTTGGCCGCAAAATGACAGGGTTTTTGAGAGTGTCTGGAATACACAGAGATTGTTTTTGCCTCTAAGTCTCCTGTTGTCTTTTCATTTAGCCAGGGGAACTTTTTGAGGGAAGACTTTGATCAAGAATAAGGCAGGAGTAGTAACCACATTGAGTTTTTCCTCTAACAAGGTGAAGGAAGACTTGCAGTGGTGCCAGGCAATTTGGGAGGAAGTGTTGGTGTGGTATTTGCCCAGAGCAAAACCATGGGGCACAGACGTGTTGCATCCATGGGTGTTCATTCATAATCTACAAAGGGCACAGGATCGGGGCCTTGGATCTGTCTCCAAGATGATGAGTTTCGTCACCTATGTGGAGTGGAGGGCGAGGGCTCTGCTTCCAGGTGTGCCTCTTGGCACTCCCCAGGGAACTGTCCATAGGGACAAAGAGTTTTGCGCTTGCTCTGTGTTGGGTAGGATGAAACAGTCTGCGGGTCTCAGTCCTGCCTGATGTTTCTGTTGGTTAGTTGGAGGAACATGGCCAGGCAAAATAAAGAGCGTTGAGATCCCGGAGTGAAATCCTGGCATCATCACTCACAGCTACACAAACAATATGGAGGCGGGGGCAGGCTTACTTTGGCCATGGTTTGAGCATGTTGGCTAACAGGCTTCCTTGTGGTGATGCCAGGGCTAGAGACGTCGAAGTGGAGAGCCCTCTCTCGGCATAGTAATGTATCTTGGCCACCTCTGGCTTGTTCATTGCTGGGTCAACTGGAGGTGGCCCATAGCATGAAGTATCTACTCCCATCTCTGGAGTTGTCTTCTAGCAGCCTTTGCTAGCATGAGCTTGTTGACACAGCACGCCCTTCCCTCACTGTGCAGCTCAGCTGGAAAACCAGAGATGAATGCGCTGAACTCCCTGCTTGTGCCTAGAGGCAGCCTCTGCCACCCAAGGATAATGTTCATTTGGGGAGGTGAACAGGGCAAAGAGAACTCTGCCCCCAAGCACCAAATTCATAGCTGTTGTAGGCACGTCGGTCTGATCTATGTCCCCGGCACTAATCGTGTTGACTCTTCCAGGCCTTCTAGTGCTAGACAAGAGCCAAACCTTCATGCTAGACATGTCGCGCTATGCAGGAGGTGTTCCTGTGACCAATAAAAGCATCAGGCAGTGTGGCATGTATGCCAGCAAGGCTGGGCTGGCGTTAGCAGTGACAGGTGTGTGTGGGTTGGGGATCTCCTGGCAAAGGTAGGTCCTGGGCACCGAAGCCAATGATGCCTGTTCCAATTTGCACAGGCTGTTTTAGTCCCTGCCTGTCTCGATCACGCTCCTGTGCTCCCCGCTGGCGAAGTCGTTCGCGAGGCTGTGCTGTAAATAAGCCTCTCTGCTCAGCGGCGCCTTCTTCTAAGAAATCAATTCAATTAAATTTAATTGAACCGAGGCGCAATATGGGAGCGGAAGGCAAAGGCCTGAGTAGCGCGCTGTAAATCCTGGTGTCTGGAGAGTCGTGAGTCACCCAGCATCCCCCTCCCGCCTTTCTGCCAGGAGGTTGAGCAGCTGAAATCAGAACGTGCTTGTCTCCTGCCCCTTCCTGCTCTGCTTCTTCCTGTCCTCCCTGCTCTCTCTCAGAGAAGAAATGTCCGCTCTGTGACTTCTGAGGGACCTCATAGTTGTCTCTGGGCTTCCTGCCATGGTGCCATGGAGCTCCATGGTGCCAGAGAACATTGACTCCCCCCTTGCTCCAAAAGCAAAGACCCTTAGTGTTTGCCCTTGGTGCTGTCTTGTCTGGCACGGACAGCTGAGCCAATGTGGAGGAGTCTGGGAACTTGCTCAGTCACCCAAGGGACCTGGGACCTTGCTTTTTGCTCTCCTCGCAGGATGGTTCAAGTCTGGGCATAACTGCCATGTGCCCTAGCCTGTGCCCCCTCTGCCTCCCTCTGTAACAGCTCTGGGGGTCACAGAGTAAGAATGGAGCAGATGTATCTGGGGAATACCCAGCAGTGGGTATTTTCCAAATACTAGCTAAAGTTGGTGATGATGAGCAGGGGAAGGCAGGAGTCTGGCCCGCTGGGGTAGTTTGAGTGAGGTTATTGAGTGGCAGAACCAGATCTGTTATCAGCACTGACACTGGAGGACATGTAAGGGGGAAGTGAAAGGGACAGGTAGTAGGGTATAAGGTCTCTAGATTTTGTTTTCACTGGCAACTCATGGCAACAAGTGGCAATAGTGTGTTTCAAGTGGAGGTGGTCTACCTGTGTTAGAAATTTCGTTGCCAATCTGGTAAGTAGTGCGTGTAGCCACCATATTGGAATCCAAGATGGTTGCTGGGACGTCAAGTTTTGGTCAATATTTCAGCCCCCACCAGGGTTAGAAAGTTAATTCTGATGACAAAACCAACACTGTATGAACCAAGGAGGTTAATCATAACATTTCTGTCATGGTAGGCATCTTGGATTCCAAGATGGCTGACACATTAGCATGTATGTATCGACTCAATGTAATTAAAAACCTTGTAAACAGTACTCTAGTGCTAAAGCCTCCCAAATTTTATCACTACAAATTTCATAGCAGGCCAGTACTGAAAATATTATAACTTAGGCTAGCCTACTTGTTGTAGTTATATTGAATAAGACAGTACCATTTTTTATTTTAGAATGTGGGTAAGTCAGATATTAATAATACATAGCTCAGCGGCAATGAAGCACGCAAACATATGTCCAGCTCGAGGTGTTAGGAAAATGTAATAGTCTAATCCAATGGTAATATAACGGTAATACAACAATATATAAAATATTAATACGATGGGAAATTGCAGATTTTGAGATCTCTTCATCACTAGAATCAGTTTCTGAATCCCTGTAGGTATTATACAGATTGGAGCATGCAATTATTTGCAAGTATGTGTTTTCTGTTGTTCTTTAAACCAGTAGACCAGGCTGAGGCTATTGGGGAGAAGGAGGCCTCGTTGGGGCACACTACAGTGTGGAAAGCCCAGTGCCGGGGAGGGTGCAGAGACGGGGATGTGGAGAGCACAGCACCAGAGGGCATGATGGCAGGAGGCTGAGCCAGATGGAGGCCTTATAAAAAGGGACAACATTTAAGTGCCATCTGTGAGGCATGGGACATGGTAAAGGGAAAACTGTGGAGCCATGCATCTAGCCCATAAGGCTTGTGGGTATCGTAAGGCACCTTCTGAGTGTGGGACCTAATAAGGGGTCCAACAACCCACAGGGTTTAGAGGAGTCTGTCAGGACTGTGACTGAGCAGCAACTTGAGGGCAGCCTCCCGATTCATCATTTGAAACAGCGAGACATGGCAGGAAAGATTAGTAGGCGTCCATAGGGTAGAGCCAGCACGGTCATAGTGCCCTAGGGACATCACGGTTTTCCCTGGGGTGGCTGTAATGTGACATGTTGCAGCACAAGAAAGGGCAAAAAATGTTACATGTACAAACACCCTAGAAGGCCAACTTCTTGAACAGAGCCTAGGTCTTGTCTGTACCCTCCCCAGGCTAGACATCTACATAGAAATAGTGGGACTCCAGGAGCTGGGGCTTTCAGCCAAACACTATGAAATGCATGAAGAAATTGCAAAAGTCGGAAGCAATTCTAGAGATGTACAGGGTTAGGGGCATAAGCAGTCCTCTCAGGTGAAATCATCATGAGATAATCTTCAGATTCACTGCTGGGACCTGAAGACATCTGACCCTTCTCTGCATCAGGAGAGGCTACAGCAGGGTCTCCCAGTTTGGTCTGTCCTGCTGCATTGGGAAGCTGGGCATCCCCTTGGATAATTTGCATCTCTCAAACAACAACATATGAGAGGAAACCAGGGAATTAACCTGGTTAATGGTTATCCTATGATCCCAACTGAATTCCTGCCCCTTGGGCAGAGGGCTGGACTCGATGATCTTCCAAGGTCCCTTCCAGCCCCTATGTCTATGAAAAAAAAAAAATCTGAATATCAAGGGAGAGATGTAAGCCACACTTCCATTCAAAGATGTTGGTAAAGCAATCACTACTACTTCTGAGCCAGTGACAGCCTGTAACTGGTCACCAAATATTTTTGGGTGAAACCTGTGACCAAGAAAGGTTTGAAGAGGCAGTCCTAACAAAATTCAATACTCACAAATGTTAATATAGAACAATTTTAATAGCAAGTTTAATGGCATGCAGAAGAGATATAAGCAACCGAAAGTACTGATCAAGCATATCTAACAGATGATTAAAATACATTCATCTAAAGAAATAATCATCTTATTAACATTTAAAAGAATGAAAAAAATAATTTCTTTATAAGTCCTAAAGTCTTAAAAAGCCTCTACAATGCTGTCAGCCTGTTGGGGGAAATGACTTCTCACCTAGGTTTCAAATTAAGTTTTAAAAGAGCATTTAGCTTGGTTCCTTTGCAGAAGAGCTGTTCAGCACGAATGGTAGGTCAAAGCTGAAGAGGAAAGATGCTGAGATGAATCCATAGTTTTATGCTCCATAGTCTAGCTCACAGCTTACTAAATAAGGCCAGAATTTTAGAAAAAGTTCCTAACAGGGTCTACTCTAATAAATATTCACATGTCTATTCTTATCCCCTATTTAAGCTATGACTTGTCCTAAACCAGACTGAACTGTCACGAAACCATCAAATGCCCTCTGAGTGATCTTTTACTTACTTCTTTTGACCTGTCTCGCTTGTGCTTGCAAAACCATTCTCACCTCTGCCATTCTCTCGCATGATCATGTCCTTTACCTCTTCTTCACTCACCCATAATTTGGTCAAGGAGATGCTATACTGTATTGACATTAAGCAGCTGAGTCTATAAGGGGGAGGCCATGGATGGGAAGGTCAGGACCCACAGATCCAGTGGGGTGGTAGAGGAAGATGGGATGGAGAGAGGAAGGAGGGCCAGGATGGGATGGGAGCAGAAAAGAAGTGCAGTGGGGAGGAGAAGTGTCAGCAGAGGAGGCTGAGGAGGCCTAGATGGGGTTGCTGGCACTGGACTTGGCAACTGAGAGGGGCGAGGGCTTATCCCTGGTATGGATACACTGGTGTCACTGCTGCTCTGATGTGTGGATGGAGCTCATGCCGCAGCTGGCACTCTGGCAGGGGTGCTGGCCCATGTGCACAAGGTGGTGGTGGTTCATCCGGCTGGAGTTACATGGTACAGCTTCTCCCCCATGTCCATCTTCTGGTGTTTGGCTGGGAGGGAGCTCTGGCAGAAGCCATGCCTTGGCATGGTTTCTCAGGCCTCTACCCCCCGTGGCTGGAGTCCTCCCTGCACTCCTGGTCCTCGCAGCTGTGCCCTTGATTATTAAAAAAAAAAAAAAATCCTAAATTTTGATATTGCCCCTTTAAAGTCCCCAATTAAATCCTTCCATTATTTTGAATCTTGGGTGCAGCCAGCATCCTTGAACTGACCATTCTCTCACCAAAACCCCGAGCTTATTTACTTCAATGCCAGTTAATACGTTAAAGA
The DNA here is from genome assembly GCF_030867095.1 of Alligator mississippiensis. Lineage (NCBI taxonomy): Eukaryota > Metazoa > Chordata > Crocodylia > Alligatoridae > Alligator > Alligator mississippiensis. Next base: position 4,586,020 of record NC_081833.1, on the reverse strand, counting down.
AAAGAAAGTGATCTAGGTGTAGTTTGTGGTCTGCTGGATGTGCCAGGAGAGGCATTCAAAATAAGCAAGCTCCTTCTACAGCAGGGAGGATGCTCCCCTCTCCCCACACTGCCACGGTCCCAAGACAAGCAAACCGAACCTCATTTGACTTCTGCACTTCCGAGCCCCAAGCAGCAAACAATTATTTCCTATGACTCTGCTAAGCAGATCCATAATTCCTGAGTGATGGGGGGGCCGTGCTCTGAAAGCGAGCTGCTCTCTGATGGATAACTGGGGCGATGAAGGGTGCGATGATCTGGTGGCACAGAGCACTTCCATTGCCTGACAAACAGTAAATCAGAGCAGCAAGGAGACGCCTCCCAGGCTGCTGGTTGCAATCGTTGATCGCTTCTATCTGGGCTTTTGTTGTGAGTCAAGGGCTGCCTTTCCCCGCTGCTTTGGAAGGGGCTTGTCCCTGGGACATGGGATCTGTGTTGCAGCATCCAGCCATCCCACCTGAGCCTGGGAACAGCATGATTTTCCAACGTGCAACCCATGGCCTGCTGCAGTGGAGAGCAACAAAATGTAGCATATAGATGACCTGGGAAGGCAACTGCATTGGGAGAGGCTAGATATAAGAGACAGGTGCCTGAGCTGGAGAGGTCTGCATCATAGTTTCCTCTGGCCTGAGCTGGAGGCTCTGGAGTGTGCTTGGGTCCAGGCTGCAGTTTGGAGAGCATCAGCCTGGTACTTGGGGAGGAGGGGTGATTATCTCCCCTTAATTTCTTATCCTAGCATGTCAATTCTCATACCTTGCTGCCCTTGAAGAGCAGCCTCTCCTTAACTTCAGAGGACGCTGGATCGAGCCCATAATTTTTCCCTTCCTACGTCTCAGGCTTTGCCCCCCTAAGTGACAATGCAGAATCCCCTCCCTTCGATTTCCTTGTCACCTTGAGGGTGTTTTCTCCTCCGCGCTGCTGGCTTGTTTCTTTCCTCCCTTTGTATTTCCTTCCCTTTGCAATTTTTCCTTGGGTTTTTATTTTTTTCGCATTGTAGCAACAAAATAGACCTTCTGGGGCACTTAAACCCTTCCTTGGGGCCTGCGCGAGAGAGGTCTCCAGAGCACTCAACCAGCAGAGCTTTTAACCTTCCCGAGAAATGAGGCTTCCCTTAGGATGCTATTTCCACTATGCTTCTTCTGTAGCAGGAAACATTTCCTAGCATTCAGCCTAAATTTCTCCTTATCAAACTTGGTCCCTTTGCTACCATTCCTATGACCACAGATCACACATGCAAATCCTCTCTCTCCTTGGGGGTTTTAATTCTGGGAAGAGCTCCATCCTTGCCCTCTGCTCCATCCTTGCCCTCTGCCTCTTAGCCAAATTAGCTGGACTCAGTTCTTGGCCAAGTTAAAGCCTTCCTAGAAAGTAGGGCCTGAGCTGCACACAGAATTGCAGGCTGTATCACCCCATGGTTGGAGGAGAAGATGGGGAATTTCCCTGCAGATGGAGCCCAGTCATGACCAAGGTCTTAGAAGATGGTGCATTATAATTTACTCTCTGCACAAGTCTATGACTGCTTTATGCCATACTTGTAGGAAAATACGGGTCAATACCTGGACCAGGGAGAATGACCCCAACACGCAGGAATCTTCCATTGGTGCATTGGCTGCAATGGCACTCCAGGGATAGAGGAAAAGGACTGTGGTTGTAGTCTGCATGCATACTGGTGCCTCTTACCACACCCACTGAAGCTATTGGTGCAGAGTATACTGGTTTAGATGAGATGGACACAAATGGACCAAGACCAGGGGAGCAGGAAGATTTAAAGTTAACTTTGCATCCATCTTCCTGAGCTGGGCAACAGGCTACATGGCCACAGCCACGGTTGTGGGCCTTTGTGTGCATAATACCACCACAGGAGACATTGGCATTAGTATAACATCTGACTGGAACCCAGCCATTTCCCTACTTCTCGTGTAACCAGTTTCAACCCAGTAAGCTCAACACCCGCTGTGGCTACTCTGAAATCCCTCCGACAGCGAGGCTAAATATAGCTCCATTCTTAAATAATTTATGGAAGGAGCAAGCACTTTCTTGTTGCAGGATTTTTTTATTAGGTGTGTAGAGTTTTATGTACTGTAAAATTTGATGTATTATTGTAAATTACATTTTGGCTGGGATTTGTACGAAGGCTGCTGTTAAATATAAATAAAAGGCAATTGTTCTTTTTCAAGCATGGCTTTAATATCTCTCTAATTCCACGGTAGAGAAATGCAAGCCCCCTGATTCTTAGAATCAAAAGAAGAGGCTATTTATCCTGCTGTTCTCAGTGATAATGGTATATGATTATGGATAGATTTAGTGGGTTGAGTGATACAATGGATTATGAATAAGGAGTGCTGCTTTCCTGGCCTGGGTAATTACATAGCATCACTTAATTTCTTCATTGTGCCAGTTCTTCATTTGGATGCTCTTGTTGACTTCCTGCTAGGTAGCCTGTGGTGTGCTGTTAAAAGTTCTGGTTTCACCACCGCCATTGCCTATTCCAAACAAAGGGCTATACAACAATTAGGGTTTGTGCTACCAGTGGCTTGAAGAGGATGTCGTGAGAGATAACAGACACCAGATGACTCAAGCATTTCTCTGATGGCTGTTGAGCTAGGGATTTTGTTGCATACGTGCATTGCCCAAGTGCAGGGGGGCTGGACCCAATGATCTGTAAGGTCCCTTCCAGCCCCAAACAACCATGAAACTATGAAGCATGTATTTTTTCTGCTGATGAAACAAATTTCCTGAATCTTACTCTGTGCGTGTGTCTGCGTGTGAGAGGATTTCTCACCTGGTGAAGAATGCGTCGGGTGACTTCATCCACAATGCAGATGGAAATCTCATGCAAGAGGTAGAAGGGTCCTTTGTGGAGTCTGCTGAAGACAACCGATGCTGCGGTGCTGGTCACACCAGGACCCAAAGGCTGAATTACATGCTGCTGCAGGAGGTCCTCTAGCATCAGCAGCATGTGTGTAGAGCAGAAGGGAGTGGGCAGAGCTCACAGTGGCAATCCCAAGGGCTGTGGAGAGCAGACAGAAATTTAGGGCAAAGACTTGTTTGCAGTAAACCTGGAGCTTCTTTGACATCTAAGCAAATCCACGGCTCTGAAATCTTACTCCTACAGCAAGTCCACTGGGTGTAACAACACAATATTAACCATATAGGAGGCTCTTGATTTTTATTTTTTTTAAGCATTGGCCTTTTCAGTGGGCTTTCTTTAACCCTCCCACGGCAAACCCAACCACTAGCATCCCGTGCTGGACCCTGGCTGCAATCCTTCTGCACACAAGTTGATTATAGTGCAACAGGTTTGCAGATCAAGGCTGGAAGTATAGTACCAGGTGCATGCCTGTGGCTGCACCGCACCACGTCACTTGGCTATCCTAGCTGGAAGGCCCAGTGTGCATTCATTTATATACACACTGTACACAGCTACGAATTTCAAAGGGCTCTCCAAGGCAATAGCATTAAAGAGCTGAATGGAAGGAATAGCCCAGTGTAGGTAGCGGTTTCATGTGGTAATATTATTTTTGACTCTTAACAAGCTTTTAATCTAGATAGACCCAAGTAACTCACACAAATCCTTCCATCCCTTTCAAGTCCAATGAAAGCCAAATGATTTGCCACTCTTCAGGCAAATGACAACTTCTTTCTAATCCTCCCCCCAAGTTCCCCTGCTGGGTGAAGAATTGTGGTGATGAAAAAGGGGAGATGAAAGCCAGTTGCCTAGAAATATGTGTGGATGTCGGTGCTGGAGAATTGTATCCGGCCAAGCTGCTCTCTCACCCCCTGGGTCTTTGTCTGCAGGATTTCTCTCCCTGCTTTCATGGGAGGTGGGAATGATGACAGCACTTCACAGGCAGGTGCTTAGGGAGGGGCAGTGCTTTACTGATTCAGAGCCTTGATGTCTGGCAGGTAGGCCTGCATTTGGAGCAGTTTCTCTGGTGTTGACCACGGCGAGATGTGTTACTTTTCCATGGTCTTGCCAGCCCTTCTTTATAGCACATCCTTACCTTTCACTTAGAGGTAGGAATTGAATTGAGTGGACCTCATGGATTGTGCTATAGGTGGGGTGAATCTGGGCCCTGCTGGGCTTGCAGCCTGAATGTGGATAGTTACGGTTAGAAAGGCCACGCGTGCACTGTCTTTGGGGGGTTCAGCTAGTGTTCCCTGTGTTTGAGATCTTGGTGTTGAATGACCAATAGCAGTTTGATGAGCTTACTTGGAAGAGGGTCCAGCATGGAGTGGCTAATGGAAGACTGGACAGTCACTTGATGGTCTGTGCCTTGACTCCTCATCTGCCTTAGGGCAGTGTTTCTCAACCAGTGGGACGTGAAGGTCATGTAGGTGGGACTTTTAATGTCAAGATTTCAGGACTTGGAAGGCAACTCGGCATGCTTTTGCAGCTGTAAACTCTGACGTTGCTTATGACGGGTTTATGTTTTGAGCCACGGCATTTTTGATCGACAGGATGGCCAGCAAAGATAGCCTGTTGTCTCCTATAGTTGATTGCTTGTTTCAATGTTCATCGTTTTCCTGATTAATTAAATGTCAGCTTTGTATGGGCAACCAGTGAGTTATCCGATGGTACCTGTCTTAACATGATCAACATGCTAACGCGATTAGGTTCCTGTGGTTTTGATCCAATTAGACAGGAGATCAATTTAGGCAGCGATTAAATTAAGCAGGAGACTCGGTATTCCCAAATCCCAGCAAAGATCTGTCCTCTGCTGACAAGTCGCAATATCTGGAATGACAGGCCAGCTGGGTCTGGGGACTCAGTGGGTGCCAAGGGGCAGCATTTGTTCAGGATGCATAAAATCTGGGAATTACTAGGTAATGAGTTTATAAATGTGGTTTGCCTGTATTAGTTACAGCGTGGCTTCTCTGCTTTGTGCAGCCGCTGTAGAGAAGGCTGTGCCACTAGGTAGCTCAGGTGTTGCTAGCAGTGAAACCACAGGAACATAGAACTGAGTGAGTATGGGTTAAGCATCCAACTTCTTACCCACCTTCTCAAGGAGGTTTTGTAGCTCTCTGCCACTACAGCTACCTCGGGGGACCTAGTGATGGAGTATTCTCCACCTGCATTGCTTCTCCTAGGTGTCCAGCAAGATGGATTGTGCTCAGGTTTACAAGAACACCAGGAATAGCAGAACCACAGGCAACTGGTCTGGAAGGGACCTTGCGAGCTCATCTCATCCTATCCTGCACCAAGGCAGGATCAGCTATGTCTAGATCAATCCCAACAGACCTCCCACGATGCAGAGTCCACTCTCTTCTTAGGTGATCTACACCAGTGTTTAACTACCCTCATGGCTAGAGAGCTCTTCCTAATGTCTAACCTCAGTCTTCCTTCTTGCAAGTTCAATATTTGCCTAACGGGGAAGTCTCATGAATAGGCACGCAAATATAAATCTGCATGTGTACTCAGGCAGCCATCTTGAAAATGTTTGGGGTTTTTGGACTGGGACGAAGAAGGAGGGAGCTGTTGACAGAGGAGAATGAGATGAGATGAAGCAAGCAGCAAAGAGAAGGTGGTGGAGGACTGTATGGGCATACGGGGCTGAGTGTCCCCTAGACTGGCCTTTCCTGGCCCAGGGCACATGGCTAGTGCCAGAGAGAAATGAAGAAATAAATTAGATCAAACACCCCACAAACACCCCAGATGCTGTGTGACTGAGCTGCTAGGATGCTAGGAGCATGAATTCTCTCTCCCCCTCACCCAGGAGGTCCCTTGAGTCTTTTTACCCCTGAGAGCCATGTGTGAAGAATGGAAAAAGTCTAAAGTGTCCTGACATTTCTAGACCTGTTTGTCTCTGTCTTTCCTCCACGCTCCCCTACAGCGAGGGGATTGAAGCCTACTTAGAAAGGTTAGGCCAGCCCCATCAGTGGCAGCACTTGTGCCTGGGGATGTGGAGTGAGAATATCAAGTCGTGGCTGTCAGTTTAGATGGAATTGCTTCAGCAGAAAGGTTTCTGCATAAAACATGTTCATCAGCCTGCTACAAACACCGGCTCTTCCGCTATAAATGCACATAGCTTCTCTGAAGGCAGGGAAGTGGTGCTGACTTGCTCCTATTGAGGATCGGGTCCACACAACCCGTGGGGGATCCATTTGCCATCAGAAAGAAGGGTTGCCTGAATCCTGCCCTGTGAACTGCTCCATGGGCCCCAATCCTGGGAGGAGTGTGCAGTGTTTCAAAGGACCACAGGAGGTCACTGCTGCTTGCAGAAATCCAGCGGCTGGGCTCAGGGCCGGATTTGAAGCTGGGTCCAGCACAGGCGGTACCAAGTCTGTTCCAAGTTCACTCATCCTGGAGACAGAGGACCTTGTTAACCCAGGACATGATTAGCCAGGATTCAGTTGCTACTAGGAAGCAAGTTCAGAGGTTATGTTGGAACAGGCGATTCGATATTTTTGCATACGTAATAATTGCTCTTCAGCTGGTTGAAAAAGCTGAGGATCTGAGGGCCCCATGTTCATTTTAGCATGAGTGTACTGGTCACTGCAGGATCTTGGTTTTCTCTGATTAAAAAAAAAAATCGAAATTTTTCTGATTTTAAAAACGCCCCAAAATTCACCTTTTACTGTGATTAAAATAAAACACCCCTATTATAGATAGCTAGATAGATCTAATGTCTATATAGATAGCTATATCTATCTATCTAGAGAGCTATATCTATAGTTAAATCTATATATAGCTATCTAGATGGCTATCTATATAGATATCAATATTGATATATCTATATAATTATATATTATATATAACATATAATAGTGGCATTTTGTTTTAATCACAGAAAAATGTGGATTGGGGCAGGGGTGGGTTAATCAGAAACTTTGGACATTTTTTTGTCAGAGAAAACCGGGATCCCTGCTGGTCAGAAACAAAACTAATGTGCAGTTGGCAACCAATCAGAGTGACTGCAGGGATTTGCACTCTCACCAACACGCATTCACTGCTCTGGCTCTTTAAATGTCCATCTCCCTTGCAAGAAAGGAGAATCTGGAATTTGTGCCTAGCGGAGGTAATTCCCCCCAGCAGGATTGGATCGATCGATTCCCCTCATTGCGATTGGCTGAATAAGGAGCAATATGGCACCATTCCCCTCCACCATATGCGAATCAAGCCATGGAGACAGCTGTCGAAAATACGTTGGCAAGAGCTGCAGAGCCAGCCTGTGGCTGGGCTGGGCTTGTTTGAGCATGGATGGGACAGTGCATACAGATGGCACTGGCATGGCTTTTCCTAATGGGAGACAGCTGCAGAGAAGAGAAGCCTATTTTCTAACAGGTTTACAGACAGGGAGGAAGTCTGTGTCCCAGTTTCAGGCTTTATTACAGCTTTATTTCTATGTTAAATCAAGGGAAACTTCTGAACAAAGCCACATGATCTGGAACTTGAATAATCATTTCCACGTCAGTTCTCGGACTAATTAGCTTTTAAGTATCGCTGCAATTTGTCTCCCTTTTGTGCCGCGCATGGAATCATTAGACGGTAGGTGGAAGGAGAAATGCATTCTGCAGGCAGCGGCAAACCACCTAAACGCCGGCAAGAGAAAATGTGAACGGTGCCTCTCCCCCAGCCTCTCATAACCGCCTCATCTCAGCTGATCGCTGAGCAGCGAGGGAGCTGCGGAGTGCAGGTAGCTGAGATCAAAGCATTTTGAAGGACTGTTCGGTGGTGCTTCAAGGCTGCTCTGTTTGTGTGGCATATTCCTGACAAAGGAATAACTAGCGTGGGAGGAGCTGGTGACCAAGGGGGTGCTTTGACAGCAGCTGTGCATTGAGGCCAGGTCTTCTCAGTGATGGCGTCAAAGCGACCATGCACAAAAGGATCTATGGTGGTTTTTTGCAGGTCCTAGTGATGGTCAATGCCTTTCGCTAGCCTTGACTCCCTAGTGAAGAGGCATGCGATGGGTGTGAATTAAGGGGGATTTTTCCCTGACTCTGCTGCTGGCCCTGGTTTTAGGCCTTACTCTGTCTGGACTGTCATGGGATGGCTGCTCTTTTCCTCTAGCAATTGTCTCTCCCAGCTCCGTGCCCTGAGCTAGATTGATCTTGCTGGTCTTTTCCTTTCCAGCCCCAGCGGTAACGAGACAGGTTTGTAACAGCTCTGGGTAGCTGTCGAGGACTCTTTATTGCCGGAGCTCCCCATACTTTCCAAAGGATGGTGAACATGATTCCTGTGTTACTGGTGGGTCTTCGTCCACAGATGCAGAACCAAGTGGCTGCCAGAGGTGGGAATAAGACCCAGGACTCCTGAGCTCTGGACTGTAGGACCTCAGAGAAAATGTGGGAGCTGTTGGCTTCCACATTGGGCTAGATTCAAATCAAGCTTAGAGGTGCCTTCACTTAGATGCCGTTACTTCCACAATGGAGGCATCTTGCTCTAGGAGTTGATCCAGGTCTGCAAGAAGAGGCACTTGGCTAGCTGATGTGGGTAGCTTCTGAGAGGCCGAGGTGCCCTGGTCAGGCCTAAGTGATTTTGCTGAACTGGGACTGAGCTGGAATCGCTTTTGTGACTTCTCCAGCACTCACAATCTGCCTAAGCTTCCGTCTTACCAAACCAGCTGGTATCCAGCCCTAAAAGGTCTTTGTGACATCCTCCTGCCTGTATGGACAAGATGCTGTGCACTGTTTTAACCGTGGTGTATTGAATCCTCCTGCCAGAGGTGTCTCTCCCTGCTGCCTGTGTCCTGTCCTGAGCACTGTTTCCAGAAGGGACAGCAGGGAGAGAATCTCTCCCCGTTTCCCCCCATTTCAAGGACCTGCTGCTGTTTGCAGGGTATTTGCAGGCAGCTGGGTGTCTCCACCATCAATATTGTTCTAATGCAAAAGCATTTGACAGCCGTGTTCACAGCAGGCATTAGGGAAATGTCCCCCTGCCGATTAGATTACCTGCTTCTCCCCATGGAGCTGGGGAAAATAGAGCAAAATCCTCCTGGGTGCCATCCTTCCAGTCTTTCGCTGCATCGCATAAGTCACTGCCGGAGCTGAATATGAGTTTTCGGCATGGCTGCTGTTAAAATGCGCTAGCCGGGGAGAATCTCATTAGAGTACGGGACTGTGTCTGGTGATGGAGAACGGAGAAATGCAATTTAGCACTGTAGCTTCATGTTGTAATGACTGGCCAGTTTGGAAAGGGGCATTCATATGTGCACAGATGGCACAGAGGGGTCCCTCAAATATGCCTCTGTGTGGGGGATCAAACATGGGCCTGCCTCAGCCTAGTCACGAGCAGCCTCCAGCCTGGCAGAAGACCCATTGTGGCCAAGAGCCTGGGCTTGACAGACAGATGCGTTATCTTCCCCAGCATCCTGGGATAACTGTGCACACGGTATATGGTGATTTGGGCACACCGTATATGGTGCAGGCACCTGGAGCACGACTGAGCATACGGGGTGCCCTCTCCTGCACTGTGGCATGACTAGCTGTGTCACGGGCAGCGTGCTCATGCTGTCCTCCCTGGCACCATGCCACGCTGGGATTCCCGCAAGCAATGGATGGCTGTTCCCCCTTCCTCAGGGTGGTACCGAGAATGCCATCCCCATTTCAAATCCGACCGTAGTTCTGGGGGGCTTAGGACCTCTCTTCTCTCTAGCACCAAAGACCAAGGGGAAGCAAGCCGCGACACAGAGTCCAGGTGATGTGGGGGTTTAGGGTGCAGGACTCCTGGGTTCTGTTTCCATTTCTGCTAGGGTCATTGCCTACGACCTTTAACTTCTCCAGGGCTCGGTGCTCCCCGTCTGTGCACAGACTCATCTCACAGGAGCGTTACGGGGCTCACTTACTGCCGATGCAGGGCCGGGTGATCTCTTTTAGATGAGAGGAGTGACAAATGTAAAGCAAGGTTAGGACTGGATTACGTGGCGGCCCAGGAGGCTTTGCTTTCCCCTTAGTTCTTATTAACGTGGTAGGTCAGGAGTCAAACGCCAGAGAGGCTGGGCAGAAATCACAGCCATTCAGCTCCAGGTGATATTAGTGAGTCTCTGTGCCACGATGCTTTCTTGTAGCAAAAGCTGAAAGCACCAGCTTTCTGCCTTGAGACTTCCAGCGCAGCCCTGCAGCTGGTGCTGATAGCTCCTCAGGGCTTCTGTAAAAGCCAGGATGGATTTCATTGATTAAAGAGCTCCTTGGCCTGCGGGGCTCTCGAACACTTGCCGTTATTTTGTGCTCCTGCAAAGTGCTTGGTCACCGGCACTGGCCTGGATTTCAGCCTGCTTCTATTTAGCAAAATCCCCCAAGGGTTCCTACACAGCCAAGGGGATTACGGGGAGCAGAAGCCTAATGAAGCCAACATGCGGTGAGGCAGATGTTCTGCTTTTGGGGCCAGATTCTCTTCCATGGAGCCAGGGCCCATGGTGCAAATCCCAGCTCTGCCACTGACTTGCTGTGAGAACTGGGGCAAGTCACTTCATCATCTCTTTGTGCCTCCCGTTGGCTGCCTGATTAGACCGGCACTGGACCCTCTCCTTAGCTCCACGCCCAATGAATACAACTGAAATAGCCCCTCCATCTGCCCCAGTTGTGTTACACACACCTGCATTTCCTGGCATTTGCAAATTCCTGTTGGGTACCTCTATGCTTAAATTCCTTTTTGTGCACAGGAGAAGGTGGCGCTGAATGCAGATTCCCATACCTGAATGGCACAGCCTGTATTTCCTCACTCACCTCAGCTCCCTGTCACTGCATGAGGGAAACGGCAGGCTGGTTGCCCATCAAAGTGCAAGGTAATTAGCCTCCCCCAGACTGCTGACTGCAGCACTGCATGGCAGCTGGAAGCTGGCTGCAGTGAATAGGACAGTGCCAGGGCAGCCGGGCAGGTTTCCAGTGATAGCAGCTGGGAGCCTGGTGCTGCTGGCCAAAGGTGGGAAACCAGCATGTCCTGCTCCAGGTCCATCACTCAAAGGACACAGTTCAGCTTCCTGGCGTCCCCAGAGCTCCAGCTGAGCAAGCCAGTGTCCCGGGGTACTTGCTGTGGCAGCTAGAGCAAGTCTGAGCCAGGTATGGCTTGGGGTATGTTACTGGCAGGTACTTTCCTTCCTCCTCCTCCTCCCCAGAGGTCTTGTATCCTCAGATCAGATCACCTTTGTGGTTCTTGAACTGCAAGAAACCATGGGAGGGGGACCAGTGGGGCCGTGCTTATCCAGCCACGGGCCCATTTCCCCATAAAAGCTTTCTGCACAGGGCATCTTGCCCTTCTCAGGCCGCGTCTACACAAGACGCTGACTGCGCAGTCGTTACTAAATGACTATAACCAAGTACTAAATGACTGTGCAGTCACCAGCGTTACTGTGCAGTAGCATCCTATCACGGCTGCATGGTGATGCTTACTGATCGGTAGCTTGTTACTACTCTCATCACAGTTCGTGCCCCCTGATGCTATTGCGCAGTAATAACGAGCCATTGCACAGTAAGCATCACGTGTAGACGTGGCCACAACGAAGAAAGGAGACAATCTGATACATTTAGAACCAGCCCAATTTTCCGACTGTGCTGCCCCCTTCCCCTCACACCCAACCACGTGTGAGGTTTAGAAAGGTTCCCTTTGACTTTCCTTTTAGGCCCCACCTCTCCTCAGTAGTCCCACTAGGATTCAGGGCTCTCGGCTTGGACAGATGCTGGAAGGGAACCTGCTAGCTCTGCCCAAAGCCCATGCAGTCCGGTATCTTGTCTCCAACACCGGCAAGTAGCAGAAGCTTTAGAGCTGTGGTTCCCAATCTTTTTAGGCTGGAGGCACCCATCGATAGATTCAAGGCACTCCTCTTTAGGCTCAAGGCACCTAAAAAATACAGGTTTTTAGTTTTCGCTTTTTGACCAAAGAAAAGTAACGAGCAGTTCTGTTGCAAAGACCTGAACTCGCAGCCGGGCAGAACGTTATAAATGCTGTGGATTCCTATATGAACCCTCTAGGTTTTTCTTATAAATCATGCTTGTACGTCAAGCAGTACTAATGTGGTGCAGCACCCTCGAAAGGATCTCTAGGCACCCCAGGGTGCCATGGCACTGCTTTAGAGGAAGAGTATTAGAAACAGGGCTTGGGCAGAGAGACCCCTTCCCCGTCAGACCCTCCCAATCACCAGGAACAGGTAACAGCACTCACAGTTGTGTTGGATACCCCCTCATGCACTTTTCTATCCCTCTTGGGACCTGGCTGAGCTATTCACCTCCCCCAGCATCCTGTGGCAATGAGTTCCAACATCGGTTAAAAGAAAAAAAAATCCCTTTGGTTTATTTTAAACCTGCTGCTTGATGATTTCATTGGTGCCCTCCCTGGGTCTTGTGTTAGAAGAGACAGGAAGGAACAGATCCCTGCTCCATATTTTCCACATCCTTCAGGATTTTTATAGACCGCTTTGCTCTCCTCCTCCACCCTCTGTCGTTTCTTTTCCAAGCTGTTGCTGCTCTGCTGGTTTCTCTTGCGCTGTGGGGTATTCTGCAAGGGGCACGAGAGCTCCTGGTTGGGTTTGTTCTCCCCTCACTTGCGCGTCTGGCCGAGCTGCAGAGCAATCCAGCTCCGCACCCACGGAGATGTCCCCTCGCTCTCCCCGCAGCCGGCAGGGAATCATTTTGGCTGCAGTGCCGAGGCAGCGCAGGTGCCAAGCTCGGCGCTCTGGCTGCTCTAGTGGTGAGGGGCTCAGTATGCCTGTGCCGGAGCGGTTGGTTTGGCGTGGGAGGAGCGCGAGGGACAAGAGGCTTGTCACAGTGCACAGTGCAGATCTCTCTGACAGAAGCGATTAGTTATATAGCAGAGCTCCTACCTGCAGGTGATATAGAACCATAGGAGCAAACAGGAGGTCGCGCGGCACCAAGACATTACAGACTGAGCGCGCTAAACAATGCGCAAGTCGTGACTCTAAGTTCCCTAGGTCTGGCTAAACATCCTTTGATGGGATCAGTTTTATGACAGCCACCTGGATCAGAGAGGCAGGCTGGTGCCCGCACGCACCAGCCAGAACCAGAGCTGCTCGGGGACATTTTCAAGGGAACTTCTTCTGTCCAGAATATCGATTGAGCAAACTGGAAACTGCTCATGAGACGAGATTTCCCTTTCCCAAATATCAAAAGAAAAAAATCATGATGGTCAAAATGTCCCTTTTTTTGTCATTTTTTAAATGCACGACATCCTTGTTTGGGGCTGAAATGACTTTGTAAATTTGACAATTGGGTTGACGGTCATTTTGAAAGTCGAGAGAGAACGGAGACGTTGTGTTTGACTAGACCCAGGTTTTGTGTTTCAGATCGTCGGTTCATGAGCATTTTCAAGGTGTCAGCTTTTTGTTTGTCCTCTCCTGATTCCAGGTAGGCAAAAGTGTCGACGGCTTGAAAATTGTCAGGGGACAGGGAAAACCATTTTCTACTCACTCCTTGCCATGCCCCCAGTAACAGGACGGAGGTCTGGGAAACTCCATACAGCTTTGCCTCCTTTCCCACTGCACCCACTGGTATCCTTTAAAAGCCCAATAAAGCCCTAATATATCCAGCTAGGGCGTGTGTAGATGACATGGGCGTTAATGTAGACCGCCCAAATTAGAAAGCTATTATATATTACACATTAATGACATATTTCACATGAATTACACATCTATTATATAGTACACATTACACATATATTATATAGTACACTTTAATTGCACATATATTACATAGTACACATTAATTACACATTTTGCATGAATTACACATATATTATATAGCACACATTACACATGAATTACACATATATTATATGGTACACATTACACCTATATATTACACATTAATCACACAGATATTACGCATTAAAACCGATGTTCAGCCTGCTGATTCAGGACAGGCCACATAACTTTGCTGTCAGACTCCATCTTTTTGGTGTTTTCCATCAATTGAGCTGCTCGTATAATAGTGGTTCCAGCTTGGGTAGCCGGTCCAAGCAGAAATTACAAACTTTCCAGCAACTCCAGCTATCAGGTTGGGATCTGCTGGTATTTTATGGGTCTAGTACATCTGGTGCAGAAGTTGTCCCCTCGATAAGTATGACTTCAGGTCCCAATAAAAACCACATCAGATCAAGGGTTCTGGTAAGATTAATTTTCTAGCGGTTATTCAAGGCTGAAGTGAAGTGCTAACAGATTGGCTGTAGGGTGAACTGGTAAATATAAAACCCAGCGTTTGAGATGAAACGAAATGGGTTTGGGTGTCTGAAAACCGTCTTTGCAAAGAGCCTGACACTGCTTGTTTCTTTTATTTTTTTAAAAATCCTCTGATTTTGTTTTCTGCCTAAGTAATGTCAAGGAAACGTCTTGAATAGCTTTCTAATTCCCGAGGGTCCCAGAGGCATAACTTTTGGAAGGAATTAGATTAACGCTTATGAAAAATAAATTACAGGCTGAGTGCTCGTTAGATAATTTTGAACAAATGTCTTGATCTGCGGCAGGACTGTCAGAAAATAGAAGGGGTGGGGGGAAATCACCGGCCGTGGCATTTCAGCTGAAAACACACAATGTTATTTTCCCCCCAAAACCCAAGGAAATGAAGAGGCGCTTTCCTCGGGGCTCGTCTCAGCGCTAAGTGGACAGGCTGGGCAGGACGAAGGAGGGAGGAAGATGAAGGCAGGGAAGCGCTGGGGCTTCGTGCCTCAAAGCTGAGGCATGACGGGCCCCTCTCCTGCCGCAATACGGAGGCTCGCTCTCCCGAATTCACATGATGGACGAGACGGGCAAAGCCCTGAGGGGTGTTTAAGCCTTCAGAAGAGGGAGAGGTCATCTTTGCCCAGGGCTGATTCCAGTCCTTCAGCCTGATTTCGGGGGCCTCTGAGTCTTTTTTGAGGGGCTTGCGCAGTCCTCTTGGTGGCAAGATTTTCCTCATACACCACCGTCACACGGCCAGCGGAGCCAGTCCCACAGGCTGCCCCCAGGTGCTCCGTGCTGCTGCTGGCGCAGTGTCGCCCACGGGAACGGTGCTGCATAACGAGCCCTGCTAATTAGCGTACCCACAGCACCTTGTGAGCGGGCACCAGCTCCCCCTTTTGAGGCAGTGTGGGATGCTTGAGGGCAGTGGCACCCCTGGCTGAGCACAGAGAGGTCGCCGTGTCAGCAGGCTGAGGGAGAGCCTCCATTTTGAATGGCGCCCTTTCCAGACGGTCTCCTCCACTTTGAATGGCGATGTTTCTAGACGGTCTCCTCCATTTTGAAAGGCGCTGTTACCAGACGGTCTCCTCCATTTCGAATGGCGCCCTTTCCAGACGGTCTCCTCCATTTTGAATGGCGCCCTTTCCAGACGATCTCCTCCATTTTGAATGGCGCCGTTACCAGACGGTCTCTTCCATTTTGAAAGGCGCCGTTACCAGACGGTCTCCTCCATTTCGAATGGCGCCCTTTCCAGACGGTCTCCTCCATTTTGAATGGCGCCCTTTCCAGACGATCTCCTCCATTTTGAATGGCACCGTTACCAGACGGTCTCTTCCATTTTGAATGGCACCACTACCAGACGGTCTCCATTTTGAATGGCACCCTTTCCAGACAGTCTCCATTTTGAATGGCGCTGTTACCAGATGGTCTCCTCCGTTTTGAATGGTGCCGCTATCAGACAGTCTCCTCCATTTCGAATGGCGCCCTTTCCAGGCGGTCTCCTCCATTTCGAATGGCGCCCTTTCCAGGCGGTCTCCTCCATTTCGAATGGCGCCCTTTCCAGACGATCTCCTCCATTTTGAATGGCGCCGTTACCAGACGGTCTCTTCCATTTTGAATGGCACCACTACCAGACGGTCTCCATTTTGAATGGCACCCTTTCCAGACAGTCTCCATTTTGAATGGCGCCGTTACCAGACGGTCTCCTCCATTTTGAATGGCGCTGCTATCAGACAGTCTCCTCCATTTCGAATGGCACCCTTTCCAAACGGTCTCCTCCATTTTGAATGGCGCCGTTACCAGATGGTCTCCTCCATTTTGAATGGCGCTGCTATCAGACAGTCTCCTCCATTTTGAAAGGCGCCCTTTCCAAACAGTCTCCTCCATTTTGAATGGCACCATTTTGAACGGCGCTGTTCCAAGCTGTCTCTTCCTTTTGGCAGCTGTGCTTTATTTGTGCCCTTCAAATCCTCCCAGACGGGGGTCGATTCCAGCACTTTGCTCCTGGTAGAGCAGCCATGGACTCACGCCGGGCTGCCAGAGTCTCCGCCAGCTCCTCCGTCAGGCTTGCCTGCTTCCACGGGCTACCTCTGCACAGTCCCCAGGGCCTCGATGTGTGTGAATTTGTGCATTCGTGCTCAGGAAAAGCAGAGCGAGCGACCTCAGTTTGCCCATCGCTGCAATCACAGGACGCCCCCACCTTCTCGGTGCCTCAGAGAAGATGGCTCCCTCCTAAATGACCCCGGGCTCTGGGGCAAATTCCTTCTGGTCACCCGAGAGGGTCGTTAGCACTCTCCGTGGGGACTCGTGGCCATGTCTGGCTCTGCTGCAGGCGTGCGACCCTAGGTGAGTCTCTCAGGGCCAGAGCGTGAACCCTTTACTCGCAGGAGCGACGCTTAGTGGCAGCATTTGGCCCTTTGCCTCTCAGCACACAATCCCGCTCCCTTTCTTTCTCCGTGGCCTGTCGCATCTATTCAGACAGGCTTCCTGGAGCAGAGACCCACCCGGCGTGTCGTGCATTTGGAGCCAATGCACCTTTTGGAGGGCTCAAACGTTGGCATGTTCGCCCCCTCCTCCCTTGTAACCTTGCACTTTGTGCACCGCTGGCTCCATTCGGGGTTCAAAGTAGAGCAGCTGAAGCAAGGCTCCCTCGATTAAAAATGTGGCCGCACGCTAACTTTTGAACGGCACGCACCCGCGGGGAGAGGAGCTGGGCTGAGGAGCATGGCGGAGGCACCGGGGCCGGCGTGGGACGCTTCCCGGAGGTAAGCGCTTCACTCCTCGCGCGGGGCAGGCACCACTCCTCCCGAGGCGGGACAGGACGGGCCGCCACGTGCCTCCTCGCTCCCCGAGGTGAGGCAGTGCCATAACCGCGAGGGTATTTGCAATTGGGCATTTGCTTGCTGATGGACAGAAGAGCGCTGCAGCAGACGGCCACGACGGCATCGCTGCGTGTTCGACAAAGCCCCAATAAACAGCAGCACTAGCCCGTGGGGAGTTACAGGGAACGGTCTCTAACAAAGGCAGAGAAAAGGGTCATGATCTCGCAGTCTCCCTTCTGGAGGCCCGGGTGCTGTATCATCTTCTGTTGTAAAACTGCATTATACTGTGGGGCGGACTGAGGTGGCGCGCGCCGAAAGGGGTAGGCAGGACCAATTCGGGAACAGACCGAAGTGGTGCACTCACAGATCGCTACACCTTAGAGGGGACATCTCAGGCGCACAAGCCTTCTCCCGTGGTCCTCCAGCAGCTGAAGTACCCTGAGAGAAGGCTTGTGTGCATGAGGTTTTCAGGTAAGTATTGCAGGTGTTGGAGTTCAGGGCAGCTGGGGGGGAGCAGGTGGCGGCATGTCTCCTTGAATTGCACGGGAACTGCAAAGCTCTGCACGCATCACCCCATTCTCCTTCGCCCAGCCCCTCCTGGTGGCAGCCTTGAGGGGAAAGGAGACCCAGGGTGAAAGCAGCTCGTTGAAGAGCCCGCGCCACTGCGCCAAGCAAATAACGCTGCTAAATCCCCTGCTTTGCAGTGCGGCTGACCCTCCTGTAATCTAGATAAACACCATGTTTCTCCCTTTGGCCCTTGGAGCCTGGCTATAACTAATGCACTCAATTGCAAGATTGATTTTGCCTTAAGAGCGTGGTCAGCAGAAGCCAGCTCCTCGCGGAGCAGCGGGCATACTCTTGCTAGCAAACAGAAGCTATTAATTGATACACAGGAGTTTACAAATACAAAGTGTATTTTGGCCTGCGCTGAGTCATTAATCCTGCGTAGTTTTTATAGCAATAGCACTTTAATCACTTCTGCTTGGCTTTGGGGTTTTTTCCCACCCCTCCCCCCGTAAGGAAATGCTTTTTACACAGGTGTTAGGATCATTTTTATGCACAGGTGCCAATTGTGAAATGCTTTCCAAATGAAAACCTGTTGGGCATGTCTCTGCCTGTGCCCAGGCTGGAGGAGTACGTCTAAAACAAGCTGTGCCATGCAAATGTGGAGTTTTCTGTAGAACCTGGTAGTTACACAACTTGTATTTGAGGTGGTTTGAAATTCTTCCGTGGCATCGTGTCCAAGCGCCCTGTAGTGTGTGTTTGTGGCTGTCTGAGCCTGGGTGTAATCCAGCGCTTTACCTGTTCTCAGCTTTCACATACTTGCTTGCAAGCTGCCTGTTGCATTTTGCAGAAGAGCCACTGAGCAGCAGGAAGAGAAACGGCAAAAGCAAATAACAGCTGGTTTTAAGAGAAGAGAGGACTTCCACTGAATCTAACTGAAACAGGTCAGAGCTCACTTCTGCTCTCTCCCAGTTTGGGTTTCTTGGTCTGAGGCTTGCTCCCTGAGGTCCTGCATTTGGTAAGGTCTGTGCAGCACTGCTGAGGCTTGGAAGAGCGGAGCCCAAATCTGTGCTCCTTTGAGAAAACTTCCGCTGGGAGCTGGCCTGAGTAAGGAGAACCAGGTTCAGGTCAGAGCAAGCTCCCATTGCCTGATCCCAGCAAGTACATGGTCCTCTTGTAGTTACCACAGAAGCAACAGCTTTCTCTAAACGAATATTTCATTTTAATAAGCCTAGGAGGCTTTGGCAGAGATCAGCAGTTAGAATGATACGGTATCATTATGTATGAATTAATTATTATTGTTAGGACAGTCTCCTGCGGTTTGTGCAGTGTTTACTCACTCTGTTGCCTGCTAACTTCAGTAGGCATTTGCTTGATAAAAACTGAATTGAAAAGTATAGGTGAGCAAAAAGCTCCTGGCAAACCTGTAGGTGAATTGTGTCTGAGCAGCCACAGCTTTTCTCAGATTTGCTCCATTTGAGGAATATACTCAGTCAATAATTTCCTGGCATGCAGCTAGGTTGTGACCTCGGCTTGTACCTGGTGGCCTTGCTTCGCTGTGTCTGCCTCCTGTTTCAGTAGATGTAATGCCAAGCTCCCCGAGCAGAACAAGATGTGAAGCAGCATGAAGGAGCTTGCTGTCACCCCCGATCATTGGGATCGGGGGCTCTCTCTTATTATGTGTGTACAGCCACTTGTACACTTAATCTTGCCAATGGAATCACAGAGCTGGAGGAGACCTCCAGGGTCACCCAGTCAGTGGGGGTTCAGTCATCCTGAACCATCCCAAACTGATGCCCATTCAACCTCTTCTTGGAAACCTCCAATGAAGGAGATTCCATCTCTTCCCTGGGCAGCTTGTTTCGCTGTCCTATTGCTATTACAATTAGGAAGCTTTTCCTGAGATTTCATTTAGATCTGCAGTGCTGGGTGAGCATTGCAAACTGGACCTAACAGCTTGGAGAATTCAGCCCCCAGAATCAGCTTGCCAGCCAAGACTGGAAATAGCCAAGACTGAAAATTCAGGGTTCTCTTCTTGTGAATAGTCACTAACAAATGCTTAAAATTTGCTAGGTTTTTGGTTGAAGCCGTGTCGGTCTAAGGACATAGGCAGGCGAGGTTCTTTGAGTAGACGTGATATCTTTTATTAGACCAACTGAGAGTAAATGGGGAAAAAAGTGCTTAGTAAACTTTTGGGTACAATCACCCTTCTTCAGGCATAGAAAGTCTCTGCTGTTCTGAGACTCCAAGGAACGCGAGAAGCTAAAAGTGTGACAGGATGTCAGTGAGAATGTAAATAGGTAGAAATGTAGGAAAACAAAAGGTAGAGCAATAACATTTGCTATTGCTTTGAACATTCCTGCCAAACAAGAGGTGTAGCAGAGTCTCCATGGCAAATGCATGTCATGGCACATGGGATCACTGACCTTATTAAAAAACTAGGCGCTTGCTAAAGAAAACACGTACAGACACATGCAAAATAGGTTTCCACACAGCTTGAGTTCCAGCTTTGTTTCCCAGGGACCCACACCCTGGATCTTCTGTACGGCACCTGGAGATACCTACTGGCTGAATAGTATACTACAGGTAAGCAAAGCCATTCATTGCAGGAGAGGTTCGTGAATGTAGTGAGGAATAGGATGAGATGAGATATGCATCTGACTCACTGAAGGAAGTCACCATTTGGCCTGCTCCAACAAAAAATTTCACAGTGCTAATTCATTGCCTTGGGCCGGTGGCTGGGGAAGTAAGTTTTTGCTGTGAAAGCCCAAGACTTGAAAAACTTGTGCAGAAGAACGCAAAGCTTGTGTTTCCTTTCAGGGCTGAAAGCAAACACATCCAAGGAGCTTGACAGTCCATTAAAAACAAAGATAACGGAGCCTCTTGGTGTCTCTCTGTTGGCAGCAGCCTGGCTTCCCGTATTTACTTGATAACATGATGGCAAGCACAGCAGGCACAAATGCCTTGAAATAAATAAGGGAGCTCTCTGCCCTGGCTCTGGGTTAATCTGGTTTGGGGAAAATGGTGCAGAGCACAATCTGGTAAATCATGCTTTTTTTTTTAATGTAATGTACTATTTACAGTACAGGGGCTGTATAAATAAAGAGCAGCCAGTAATAAGATATTTATCACTAAGTGCATCACACAGTGGTTTATTTTCCATAAATTCTGCCAAGGGTGAGCAATTTCCAACCACAGCTGCAGTCCCCTGGTGTTATCAGTGTCTGTGTTAATTAGATTTAGGTTTGTGTGTGCGGTTGCGGGAGAGAGAAGCTCTCTCTTGCGTGGCAATCAATACCTTCATCCCATATTTCAGGGTGCAGACGCCTATCTGTCCACAGGGGTGGCATGTTTTTCCTAGTGCCTGCTCAATCAATGAAGTTTAGTTCAGCTGCAGCTTCGTCACTGCGGGCAGCATCGGACTTTGAAACCCTGCTGAGATCTTCCGCAGTGGGGACCTCTCTCTAAAAGGGTCCTGGCATTGTCTAGTATTTTAGTTTCTCCTCAGACACAGCCCAGCGTGGAGAGACTGTGACAAAGCCATATCCGATGTATCTGGATAATATGAGTTGATGGGCAAGAACCTAAGAATATTGAAATGTAACCTAGTTATTGAGATGTTGTATGAGCTCTGTATAAAGTTATAATGTGAATAATGCACCATCATGTTTGAATTCGATAGGGGTGGCAGGAGGAATAAAGGGGGAATCAACACCATGACTTCCCAGCTGAGGCCATTGCGATGCATGCTCGAAAGGCGATAGTTTGGTGTCAGAGATACTATCTCTAATGTAGGTATCTAGGTATCTCCGATGCCCGATGAAGGGTGTTTGTGCGTAAAAGCTTGCAATTAAAGATTTTTTTTCCCTGCAAAAATCCTGTTGGTCTAATAAAAGATACCACCTCTACCACGAGCCCTGATTGCCATCTCCAGTGCAGGAATTTTCTAATCAAAGGCCTCAATCAGTTGATAAGTATCTTGAATCCAATGACAGGTCGTGGAGGGGGAGAGAGAGAGAAGAGTAGTCGCTGACTAGAATTAGATGTGGAAAACATCTTTCCTAAGAAGACTTTCAATGAAGGAGAGTAGTTGTGACAAGAACATGGTATGGGAGATGCCATTTCTGACTGCTGTGAATCCAGTCTTTTGGTGCAGGCTCTGAGGGATATATGCATGACAGGTGAGATGGTTGATTGTCATTTTGGACCCCTGCCTGGCTGTAATCCTGCATCCTACCTGTTGGACTCATCCCAAAAGGCTGTTGTTAGGATCCCTGAAAGATCAGAGCAATATCAATTGCTTGGTTTTGGTCAGTCCATCGTGCTAAAGGTCTTGAGAGTGTCCTTCATCCTTCTCGGTGGCCATGTGTCTTTTTCAGAGCGACGCCCCATGATACTTGATAGCATTTGTGAGGTAGGCAGCAGCCCTGATCTTTTAAAGCAGCACAGCTTTATAGACCTTCCTTTCCAGAATATAAATTAGGCCCATAAAGCAGTAGCTTTGCTGAAATGTGCAGTGTAGTCTAAAGAGTGTGAAATAGTGTGATGCAGTAGTCGGCAACACATCTGCATTCAAAGGGACAAAAGTTACCAAAGTAATTACCTACCAGCACTTAAGGAGATTAGGATGTACAAGGAGAGAGGGGCAGGAGCAGGTTGCATAGATGGTTTCCTGAACTCAGTTGCATCTGATGTGAAGATATGACAAAAATCGGTTCTCCCTTTTGTTGGAGCCGAAGCTGACAAATTCCATTGTGACAGACCGGCTCCGAAAACCCCGTTTGTACCACGACCTTTAGCATCTCTAGTTGCTATTAGCAGAGCAGACTGGACGGGTTGAGGGCATGGGGGAGCAAGAGATGAAACCTTTTCAGGAACAGGGCAGCCCTTCCCTTTTACAAATCCCTGAAAAAGAACCAGACTCAGAAGATTAAACAATCCTTTTCCTTCCCTCCCCCCTGGGCTCAGGTATTATATTCCTTCTCATGCAGCAGTTTTCATAAGAAAGGTGTCAAAGCTCTGCTGTTTTGAAAGGATTGATTTCTTATGAATGACTCCGTTTTACAAACCTGGGTGTCAGCATTGTAGTGTTAATTCTGGGTCACCAGCTCCCTTATCCTGGGCGTCCTGATTGGATTCATCCTCCCAGACTAGCAGGAGCCATGTCCTATTACATCATGCCGTGCATCTTAGCCATTATCCCCAAATTTCCCGTAAGAGCCCATATAGCACTGTGTGTAGCATGAAGGCTCTCCACACTGACAATTGACATGCGGATGAAGGGTTATTCATTGAACAAGCATGTCCTCAATTCATATAACCCATTTATCAAAGAAAATTAACTCATTAACCTACTCTGCTTCAGGAAGCTCTGAAGTTTTAAAAATTGGGCCTCAAATTCCCCCCACAAAGAAAGGTCACAACTTTGGTTAGCAAGAGACAGCTGGCACCCTGGGTGCTAAGAATTCACTCTTCTCCTAGACAGCAGAAATAAATTGTGGTGAAGGAAAAGGGTAGAGAAATATTTCCATGCCAAGCCACGAGCTATAAATCCAGGAGGCCGGCAAAAAGAGCAGTGTGTTAGTCTTCAGGTGCAGTGGCAGGGGCATTATTTTGGGAGCTGTCCTGCCAGACCATCATGCTGAGGAAGAAATGCAAGGAGAATCCCAAAGCAAATGCCTGGATCTGGACGGACTGTGAATTGGAAACAGGCATTGCATCAGGGAGTGGGATAAGCACCTGCAGACACAATCAAAAGACGAGGGGAGAGGCAAGGATTTTTGTGGGTGATATCTTTTATTGGCCCAGCTGCATCACTGGGAAGGGCAGAGACAAGTTTTCTGGTACAACATGCCTTTCCACAACACAGCTAATTTTTTGCCCCAACTCCTGATGACTTTAGCTAGGACTGAGCTGCCGGTGCTCTATGCCTTTGAAAGCTTTCCTCTAAAACTAGGCGAAATGTTTTGGTCAGTAAATTTCCTGATAAAATCCGGCGTGTTGTCAAAAATCAAGGCAACGCTAACAAAATGTGCCTAATTCTTCTGCGCGGAGATTCTAAGTGAAACGTTTTTGACAGAAATAAAATGTGCCAGGTTTTCCACAGTGATACTTAAGAATTGAAATATTTTGGCGCTTCTACAAATGTTTTTTTAATATTTTGACTGTTCATCCTGCATTGAGTGGAAAAGCCAACACTGAAAACGAGAGACAGAGAAAGCAAAAAAAAACAACGGTGAATTTTCCAGTGGGATGGAAGTTCAGGTTTGGCATGGTAGAACGCAGAGTGAATTTTAAATAATGAAATCAGCACAGAATTTCTCAGCTTGCTCATGACCGTGAAGACAGAGAAAAAAGCCAAGTTTAGGGAATAAACAAGCATGAAGAGTTGCTTGCCCAACTCTGCCTTTTGTTTTTTAGAGAAAGGAGTCTTTGAAAATGCTCCAGAATATTGTCTCTGTTTTTTTTGACTGCCCTGTCTCTCTCCATGTTATACTTGGGGACTCAGCTCTTTGGGCAGGGGTCCGTTTATTGTTCTGTGTTTGTACAGTGCCTAACACACGGGGTCCTGGCCTATCACTCAGGCTCCTAGTCTCTGTCATAATGCCAATAAAAATGATAGCCCTCCTATTTTCCTTTAGGCTGAAAGGGGTCAGTGCAGGGCCGGTGTGGCACTGGGATCCTCAAGTTGGTCTGTCTGGTATGGACATCTCACCAGCCATAATAAATTCATCTTTATAACATACTAGTGAGGCATAGAGGGACTATTTTTCCCCTTTATTGACTGGTGTGGGGTGGGAATAGAAGCACAGACAAATGAAGTGATGGGGAATCGTAGAAACTGAGGGTTGGAAGGGATCTCAGGAGGTCACATCTAGTCCATCCCCCTGCTCAAAGTAGGACCATCTCCAACTATATCATCCCAGCCAAGGCTTTGTCGAGCCAGGTCTTAAACACCTCCAAGGATGGAGACTCCACCACCTCTCTGGGTAGCCTGTTCCAGTGTTTTACATACTGAATCCATGGAGCTGGGTCCGTAGGACAAGATTCTGCCTCTCATTCATGCCTGCATCCAGTGTCACATGGACTATGTAACTCCTACAGACTCCACCACCCAGAGGTCCTCAGATCCTTGAGCACGCGGGCAAACACCACTTGCTATTGTGCATATGATTTATGAGATTGGCAAGGATCTGTGACAACGAAGGGGTTTGTACCTCCTCCGTAACGAATGATTGCTGTGGGAGCTGTATTCATCGTACGCCATCACAGCAAAGAGTCTAGCCCCATGACTCAAGGGCAGGTGACATGAGAGCTTCATTGCTGAATCAAAGAACTTTGCTAAGTGTTTCCAGTGGCGAGTTGGTCCTTATTCTTGTCAAGACTATGTCTGTTGTGAGAACCCTGGGAAACCAGATGTAGATTTCTATCATTAAAGTCTTGAAGCCACTCGAAAACTACTGCAGTTTGACATCTCCACATCCAACAAGACAACTAAGTTTGAACCACATGTAAGTCAGAAAGAAAGAATCCATGAAGGATCCCAATGGGTTGAAAAATGTTTCACCTGCCCCAGAACAATAAGGCACCAGATTTCAACAAGAAAGCACAGGGAATGCTATGAAAACAAACAGAAGAGAGTGTTGAGTAAGTGTGAAAACGCTTGCAACCAAAAATGAAATAGCGGTTTCATCTGTACATTGTAGGATCTTTGGTGTAATTAGCCTCTGTGTGCATGTGTCCCTCGAATCTTGATAGATGTTTCCCACCCAGATCAGTATCTTTTCCCATGAAAATGAACTAGTTTCTGAGAACAGGGTAGGCCATTGTTAACATTGTTTCAGTGTTGAAAATTTGCAGTTTTTGTATTTTAAAAACCGCCATTTTTGTTTGAAAAGCAAAATTGGGGCGGGGGGCACCTATAGCCCAGGAATTACAGTCCAATGATTCCAGTAGGGAAATCTGGTAGGATGACTTCACCAGTTTAGCACAAGTCTAGCATGACGAGTGGGAAGAGGATATTGCTGCCTGGGTGTTTCCGTGATGTATGATTTGGGAACTGGTTGAAGTCCATGGAGATGGCCTGGACTGTCAGTGAAGTGGATGGCTGTATCCAGGTGGGCTGGTACAGTGACAGGATAGGGGCAACACAGAGTTAATGAGAACATCCTCAGAGAAACCAAATTGGGCAGATGGCCATGAAGCTTTGAGAAGAGAGGGAGAGATGGAGCAGCTCTTGAGAAGGTCCTGTCTGGACACAGGTGAAGCCCATGAGCAGTTTTGGCATAGTGGAGAATCCTGTTCTGCTACTGACGTGCTTGTATGTATTTTATGAGGCAAAAGAAAACTTTGGTCTCTGGGGGTTGACACTTTGGCCCTTCTTTCCCACATTAAATCCCCCCATATATTGCTAAAGTTAAAGAGATAAGACCCTCGAGTTTCCAGACAAGGATGGAATATACTTAATTAGCATGTGGTTGCTTGGGGAATGACCTGCTTCTAAATACCTAGTGGCCTTTCTTCAAACCACCTCAATCCTGGACAGCCTTGGGTTGTGTTACCTTTGTGCTATGTGGCAGCACAGGGGCAGCTGCTTTTAATGGAAAGGAAGATATTTTGAACATGATTGTCCACCCCTTTATGATGTTAGTTAGGTCAGGGCAAAGTGATAGATAGCTACCTGGGCTGACAACGTTGCCATGACTGTATAAGTGGGTGCTCAGATTTGGCACCATTTGATGACCTTTTGGCACTGGTATAAACAGGCACAAGAAGTGGGGATGCAGGCAAAAAAAAGCCCTGGGCTCTCCATGCTTGCAAAATGCTTGTGTTTCAGCAGGAGAAATTCCACTTTTAGATTAAAGAATTTGTCAAAGTTTAATAAAACAAGAGCCTCGAGGCTTCCATTAATTAACAAATTAGCTCATCAACACTGTCCCTAATTTATCTAATATAAATCTGTCCTATTAATTAAACACAAGCACAGGTTTTAATTTGCCTTGCAAAACCACACGTTTAATTGACAAATGACTAATTTAAATAGTTATTTTCAAAAGTTTCCCAAACAAGTGGAATCCAGAGAATTGTTAGACATGAATATTAGATTCATCTAATTGCAGGGCACTAATATGAGGAAATCAAGCTGCCATTTCTGGGTCCTCATTTCTCTGTGTGCCCATCACCCTTTCTGCAATGGGGTCAGAGAACAGAGCCTTTGTGTTTGTAATAAAGCTGCTGTATACGGCAAGTATTTTGGAAACATATTTTCTATGCCAGTCGATGATCTTCTGCCAGCCCAGCTGCTGTTATAGAGTAATTTATTCATCCGAATCTGCCCAAGTTTTATTCCAAGTTCTTTGCGTGCATTTTAATTTTTTTTCCATCTTAGAAGTAGTGCCCGCATTCACCTACCAGCAGTGGCATGTATTTGAGTTGCCCTGGGGTGATTCACCTCATGTTTTGTCATTTCATCTTGTCCCTCCATGGCAAACAGGACCTTATGCTGTTGCAACATGCTCAGTTAGTCCATTCAAGGTGTCTTGGGGTGCAGGCTCGGTGGAGATGTTCAGTCTTTCTGTCCCTAAGCATTCCAAAACTCACATCCCAGGCTCAAAAACCAGTGATATCAGGTTATAAATGAGGAGAAAAGCACCTGAGATTACAAAACTCACCATATCATTGTGGGATTTGATGTTGTTTTGCAGCACTTGGTTTGGTTTTGTTGCATGTGGCTCTCAAGGAAGAGGGGGGTGTTGTAGGTGCCCATGTTTATGACCTGTATGATGCTCTGGTTTGCATTGGCAAGGGCATACAAAATTAATCCTTCGTCTCTGTTTGCTTCGCTCTTCTCATTCCTGTAGGGACGGTTTAGATACTACCTTCCTACAAGGGTCCCCCTTGGGGTTTCGTTTGCTCCAGTACTTCCTTGGAGGCTGCTTGGACACAAACTTTTCCTAGTCAGCCCACCCATGGGCTCATGTCTCTCACCCAGGAGGAAGCCTATTATTCAACACCTATATAATAATAATTATATAATCCTATACACCCCACAGTGTGAGTCTGTGGGTTTTGGGTCTGATCCCGAGACACTGAGTCACCTCATACTCTGATGTTATTCAGGGTGAAGGGAGCTCCCATGACTCTGACTCACTTGACAGCTGCAAGCTCCCCCCAACATCTCTGAGGCATAAAGGACTGGCACGACGGGAGATGTGCATGAGTACGGACGGAGTAGTGGCTTTCGGATTAGCCAGGGGGTGAAACCGTTGCAGTCACTGCCTGCCTTGCAGCTCAGAGAGGAGAATTCTCCTCTCTTGCCAACTGATCTTCCTTTTCGAAGGCCGACAACGCTAGTCCCTGCCAGTGGACCCCCTGTTTAATTGACCTATATACTAACATCATAATTGGGTCTGATTGCATACAACTGTTCGTTCCTCTTCCCCTAAATACCATTAGCTCGGTGTTTTCTATGGCTCACAAATTAACTGGCAGAAGTTCTTCACCAACTGCTCCAGGGTGATCCCCCGGGTTCGCTGAGAATTTAATAACTGTAAACATTCAAAAGCTGATGGGCTGGAATGACAGCTGACGCCCTGGAAAGCAAACAGACTCGGTCCTGTCTTGTTCGTGCTCGGAGCGAGGCAGGGCATGAGATGAATGGAGTAGGGTTTTGGGCGCCTGAATGAAAGGCTTGCCTGATGTTCCAGGTCAGGAGACGGGGAAAAATGCTTCTTTAAAGGTGGCTTTTCATAGAGAGGTCGGGCTGGAAGGGACCTCCAGAGGTCACATTGAGTCCAGCCCCCTTCCTGAGGCAAGGTCATCCCCATCCAAACCATCCTCTACAAATCCATAGTCTAAACTCTTTTTAAAAGTATGGTCAACCCAGACACAACACAAGTCATTACACCCTAACCTGCCACAGGGAAAGCAGGGGAATCCCAGCAGCCAACATCCTGCTTCTGTAAATGGTTATTAATATATACGCAAGAGATCCCAGGTAGAGAGGGTCATGCCCCCTGCTACCGAGGAAGGCAGAAACCCCTGCAGTCTATATCATCTGGCCCTGGGGAAAAATTCTTTCCTGACCCCAAATATAGCCTGTCATAATAAGAGTTGAACCAGCAGCGGCTGTGTAAGGTACCTGGGAGCCGGTGGTGGCTTTTAGGCTAGCATTTTATTACCTGGTGTTGGGAATTCCTGGATTCTTTTTGCTCAGCTCTGCCAGGAATTTGCCGTGTGATGTCAGGCAAGCTGCTTGTCTTGCTTTCTCTGTGGACCTGCTTATTTCTATGTACAGTGAAGATCCCATTTGCCTACATCAGGGGGTGCAATTAGGCTTAATTCCTCTTTACAGAGTACCTGGAGACTCTAGAGACATGCATATCTAGTCCCATCTCCAAGACCTAGAGTGAACTTGGGCTTTGGGTGGTGGGTGGATCGCTTGCTCTCTCTATTATTGTGACAGGCGTCCCTCATTTCTCCAGCACCTTTCCTCCATGGGTCTTGTTAGTGCAATTAATCTTTGTGATGCTTCGTTAGATGCAGGTGTCTCTAAGACCTGTTCTACTTATGGGGAAATTGAATCACTCAGGGAGCATGTGCCTCACTCAAGGCCACGCAGTGACTGGCAGAGCGGAGACTACTGCCTTGCCCCCATAAAATACAAAGGATCAGATGAGGAAAGCTCCTGGCTCCCTTCTGGCTTGCTGCTCCATGAACCCAGGTGTTGTGAATCCACAGCAAATGCACAGTGAGATGCTGATTTGCCCTGTGACTTTGTGTTAAGCCTGACCTTTGCTGTTACCTGGCACAGAGCTATTGACATGGCAGCTTGCAGCTGGAAGGCTGCGATCAAGTAGACTTCCCCAGGTCTCTGCAGGCGGGTTGGGGAGTGCCAGCAGCCTTTGCAGGGAGCGAGAGGGGTTTATGCCTTGCACACCCCAGTACAATGCCATATATCAAAGTGACTGAAGAACGAAGCCTTGAGTGTGTGCTGCAGATGCTGCTTGGCTCACACTTGCTCAGGGGCTGCTGCAGGCTTGCTTGGGCTGTGGGCATTGGTAGAGTTCATTAAAGCTTGCAGGAGACAAGCGCTTGTCTCTAGCCCAGTGGATTCTGTTGCTAGAACTCCCTTGCCTGTCTGTGCGGAGCTCAGGGTGGTATAACTAGTTCCTTTGTCTGTTTCTTGCTTCTGCTGAACATGGAAAGACATGGGGTGTATAATATGCCCTGGCTCTGGGTGCCTTTATTCAGGGCACCTCTTAGTAAGAACTCAGCAAAGGACCAACCGGAGATGGGCCCAGTTTGCTGCATTTGGATATGAAACTGGATCCAAACTGCCCTGGAGTTCTTGTGGCAGTGGGGATGGGAGGATGGGCTGGCGGCGGTGAGGTGGTTCAGATGTCCTGGTTTGCTGCATCAGAGAAACGGGCCTAAGTTGCAAAGCCTGGGCCCATAAGTTAATACAGAACTGAATACCCCTATGGTTTGAAGGGCTTGGGTCTGGCTGCAGGGTGACCCCAAAACACCCCATACCCAGCAGAGGAGAGAGAATGAGTCTCATGCTGATGCTGATTTCAGGAGAGGCAGGTCTTTTGAGTCCTTTTACTGGTTTCTGACATACACTGTCACTTGGCCATGCCTTTAATCCCCAGTGCCTCAGTTCCCTCATCTGTACATGACTGGTACCTATGTTGGAGGACAGCACTGGGGTTTCACTGCAGAATGGCCTTCAAAGCCAAGCGCAGTGACTGCTGCAACTGGAAGTCTTCAGCGCAAAGCTGGATGCCTTCCTGGAATACGGACTGTAATCAATGCAGGGTAACCAGCTCAGAGTCTGAGTCCTGTGGTGTACAGACCAGACTGGGTGATTTCCTGGGCCCTTCTGGCTTCAAGCTCCGTGCATATTTCCTTCCTCTCTGAAAAGGTTTGAATCCAAGTCTGGAAATGATTAAAAAAGGCTTCTGAAAGGGACCGGGATGAAGGTCGGACCTAATAGGGGTTGGGGATAATGTGACCAGACAGACATCTCTTCCTGTGACAGCTGGAAAGCACTCAGGGAATAAGGTGAACTCGGAGAGAGATGGATTATAGTTCACTTTCAGGTAATATTGTGCTGTCATTTCTTCTTCCCAGCAGCTTCCAAAGCCCTGTGATGGTTTGTGCATATGACAAGTGATCAAGGCTCTTTGTGCAGCCCCTTGCTGCCCCTTTGCCCAGTTGCCACAGCTTCTCCCTTCTGTTGAAGAACTAAAAAAGGCCACTTGACCTTCAAAGGGTCTCTGCATAGGATCTGTTGGTTCTTGCCTGTCCTACTTCAAAATAAGGACTGTGGAAGTAAGGCCTGGACTCCAAGAGGGTTTAGGGCAAGGGATTAGGGGGTGTTGGTTGTAGCCCTGTTGGTCTAAGGACATAGGCAGGCAAGGTTCTTTGGGTAGATATGATATCTTTTAGTAGACCAACTAAATAGCTGGAAAAATTGTTCTTTGCAAGCTTTCAGGCACACACACCCTTCTTCAGGCATAGGGAGAGTCTGCTGGTGTCTTGTGTTTTCCTGGATGAAATAGAACCCCGTATGCAAAACGCAGGTAAGTTTCCATTTCAAATGGCAAAATCTTCCATGTTTTGGGGCTGTTGGTTGTAGGGATTTAGGCACCCACACAGGTGCTTATAGATACCTTTGAAGGTACCTATAGGTACCATACTGGCATTTGAAGAGTGCCTGGGCATCAGGGAGCTTTGGAGAGCCCCAAGGCAACTCTCAGCACCTTGAGGAAACTGGATTCTTGGAAACGTGGAAGTGGAGGAGGGTGCCAACCTCTCTGGGACTCAAAAAAGGCTGAGGTGCCTTTCTGTTCTCCTTCTGTATCATGGTTTTCACTCCCACCGGAGCCCCTTGCTTTGTCTTCCCTCCGATATTGGAGATGCACCATGTGCTTCCCGCGAAGCCCCACTGAAATGCCTGATTTAAGCACACACTGGAGGACTGTCCTGGATTAGCGCTTGGCAGGGTCTGGAGCATTGGGCATCTGGAAGGAAAGATGAGCACAAGCATGCAGCACGGCTGCAAAACTGGGGAGTCCCTTTGTAGCTCGGTTCCCACATCTCTGAGGTGTGCGAGGGGCCTGGCCTGTGTCTGGATGCACTGAAGTGCGGGGGCCAGAGATGCTTGGAGAAAAGGTGTTTTGGGAAAGGCACGGTCTTGTCATTGAGACGGTGCGTGCAGGGGTTCCCCGGGCTCCCACCTGATCTGTCAGCCACCTGCAGCTGAGTTGCAGCCCAGGCCCCTTTTCAGAAGGAAAAGCAATATGCTGAAAGCTGGGAGAGGCCATGAGCCACCCACTTTCAGGTAAGTCATCTGCTGCTGCTGCTCTCATCAGCTGAAACCGGTGGCTCCCATGTCGGAGTTGACGATGCTAATATTGTCTCGCTCCCGGAATATTATACCGTCTCCGGCCGTTGCTGCCTCCTGGGGGTGATTATCTCATCCTAATCACTTGTCTTAAAGCTATTAGCACATTTCTTTCAGTTTTATATATAAATAAATTAAGGAAATTACTTTGATCACCGGAAGCTGCCATTTTGCCTGAGAGTTTTTAATTCTGCTGCTCCCGGGGGATTAATCTGTGCTGTGGAGTGCTGAACCTGCCATCAGAGCCTTGTAGAGGCACCGGCGCTGCCGTGGCTCTGCATTCCTGGCTCCTCTGCTCAGCCTACTGGCTGCTTTTTCTTCAGCCCAGGGTCAGTGGGGTGGGAGGGCAGATGGGGCCAGTCTGGCATGTACTGGAATACAAACGAGATTTGCAGATTCTGCAGTGATTCATTTCAGGGTGAAATCTGCCCCCCCCACCCATGCAGGAAGCTAGCATGGTATTTTCTGTACCACTTCAGTCCCACATGAGTGCTATTTGGGCAGGGCTGATGAATGCACAGCCCCTGAGCTAGCCCTTTGCACTGGGCTAGTGCTTTGCACAGAGCATATCAATGACTGTGATGTAATTCTGCCAGGCTGTGAAAGCTGTGGGGCTGTCGGCCATCTGCCCTACCTGGGTGCTATGGCACAGCGGGGCCCTGATTCTGATGAGGCTCCCTAGATGCATTGGTAGGCACAGGCTGCTGAAGGGAGTGAAAATCGGGCCCCTGCCACTGTCAGCTGGTATGTGCTCAGCCAGCCTGCATGCTGAACTGAATCCAAGTGCTTTGCATTGCTAAATGCAGGCCCGGGGACTAACCAGGAGCATGAGTCCAAAGGCAGAGGCGCTGCAGGATCTGTTTCTGCTGCAGTCAGAGGTGTGACTGCAGCTCCTGTAGACATCCCCAGGCTAGCCTGAAGCCAGCTTGCCTGGCCTCTGCAGACTCAGAGCTCAAGCGGGCATGTAGGTCAATACTCCTGGTGGAGCTCGGTACAGTCAGTCCATTTAAAGGTAGCTCAGGGATCTGCTGTCACATTGCAGCAGAGACTCCTGTGAGACACCCTGCTTGCTGGTGCTCTGCTCCTTCCCACCCTCCACAGCCACCTGGAGTCAGCATCCTGGGCAGGGGAGCCGAGAGCAGAGTGAGCCCTCTGGGGAGACTCAACAGACTTGATGACATTTGGATTGGAGGTCTCCCCATGGACAGGCAAAGGTGCCTTGGAGGGACCGGCTGTGCAGCTGTTGACCCTTTGGTGGTTGAGCAGAGTGCTTCATTCTCCAAGCCTGTCCATCCAGACTCTTCCCTGAGGATAAGAAAGAAAGCACTGGGCTGTCTATTGAAATAACTGCAGGAACCAGGCCGTTGGTCTGCTACTAGAAAGCAAAGCAACATGCTTCAGACTCTGGACCTCCATGGACCCCTCTGGATCTCCATGGAGAACTACAAGATGGTCTCTGCCCCACCAAGCTACCATTCAGCACCTTTCTTACCAAGAAGAGGGTGACGTTGAGGGGTGACTTGTTCTGCAAACCCTTCAAAGGCTCAGGTTGGGTTTAGGGTCAGACAGGCCAAAATACCCATTGTATCCATCCAAATTTTCTCACCTCTTTCCTAGGAAATGGAAAGTAATTGGCTCCCTGGGACACGGTTAATTGTAAATGCAAGTCACCGGTGCACTGAAATAACAGAACAGATGCATCAAGCTGCAAATTGATCTATTTTTGTTTAAGTAAAAACATAAGGGTAATTAGTTCGGCTTTAAAAAAAAAAAGGCTTGGAACGAGTAATACAAATAATTAGTGGTGATGCTAATATTGGATGGGTCTCCAGTTTCTTTATGGTGTGACTGGGATAAAGCAGAACATCTGATATTTTTCGCCTAAGCTTGGCCAATGTTTTTTTTTTTTTCTAAAAGTAAAGAGAAGTCTTAACAAGCGAGCAGGTGAATTATGTGAAGTTCTGTCTGAGTTTTCAATTTAGCTCTATTGATTTATAAGGTCTTTTCAATTACTGAATTCTTCTTGGTGGCAGTGAGCAGAGTATCCAGACGTGAGCTTCATACGCTATTGATCCCAGGTGCTTAGGAAGGGGCATTTTGTGTGTCTCGTTTAGATTGATGAAGACACAAATAATGAGGATTTCCTATGCAACATTTATTAAATGAAAATCTAGAATTCATTAACACGAGAACTTGTCTTGTATAAAAAAGGACTGTAGGAAAATAAGAAACTACAGTAGTTATCATAAACATAATATATGAAGCAATTTGAATTCAGGAGAAGGCAATTTGGAATCTTATTAAATTTTCTCTTTTTTATTGTGCAGGCATGGTTGGGTGATTTCTGGGGGAGCTGTAGATAAAAAAACCTGCAGAAAAAGAGCAATCAGATTTGTGAACACTCATTATTTAAGTTAAACTGTCCCCTTTTGTTTGGCAAGTCTCAGATAGCAGCGGTTTCCTGGAACAAGTATCAGATGCTCCAGAAGAAGAATGAGGGATAGACGTGTTTCCAGAAGCTGAATCAGATCATTTCCCAATCAGGCAATTGGTGACTATCCAGAAGTCCAAAGGTTTAGCTGGAAGGAGCCACTAGAAGTTCAGTTGCTTGAGCTAGTGAGACCACACATGAGAGAGACAAGGCAGTGTTTGGCTCTTCTCCTCCTTTGCCTGTGTTACTAATAACCCGTTGATCATTCAAGTTATAAATGGGCATTTTCTCCATTTTTTTCTGTTACCAATTCTTGCAGTCCCAACAGCAAGACTCTTCTCCAGTCCACTGTTGGTTTTACTTCCAGAGTCTCCATGCTGCAGTGTTTTAGCTGTTAAATTCTCTGTTGATTTTTTTTTTTAAATAGAAGCTATTATAGTTTCATAGTTGATAGGGTCGGAAGGGACCTGACCAGATCATCAAGTCCGACCCCCTGCCATGGCATGAAAGAGTACTGGGGTCAAACGACCCTGGCAAGGTGTTCATCCAGCCTCCTCTTAAAGACCCCCAGGTTAGGAGCCAGCACCACTTCTCTTGGAAGTTGGTTCCAGCTCCTAGCCGCCCTGACTGTGAAGTAGCGCTTCCTGATGTCTAGCCCGAATCTACCCTCTGCCAGCTTGTGACCAGTATTTCTAGTCACTCCTGGTAGTGCTTGGGGGAACAGGGACTCCCCCATTGCCTGCTGGTCCCCCCTGACTAGTTTGTAAACGGCCACTAGATCCCCCCTCAGGCTTCTCTTGTGGAGGCTGAACAGGTTCAGGTCCCATAGCCTCTCCTCGTAGGGCCTGCCCTGCTGCCCCCTGATCGTGCGGGTGGCCTCCTCTGGCCCCTCTCCATGCTGGCCACATCCCTCCTGAAGTGCGGTGCCCAGAACTGGACACAGTACTCCAGCTGCAGCCTGACCAGTGCTGCACAGAGGGGGAGGATCACCTCCTTGGACCTGCTTGAGATGCATCTGTGGATGCACGACAAGGTGCGGTTGGCCTTCCTGACCGCGTCCCCACACTGTCGGCCCATGTTCATTTTGGCATCAATAATGACTCCAAGATCCTTTTCTGCCTCTGCACTGATGAGAAGGGAGTTCCCCAGCCTGTAGGTCTGCTGCTGGTTCTTCCCCCCAGGTGCAGCACCTTGCACTTGTCAGTGTTGAAACCCATCCTGTTCTCATCTGCCCGCCCCTGTAACCTGTCCAAGTCCAATTGCAGCCTATTCCTCCCTTCTAGCGTGCCCATTTCCCCCCACAACTTAGTGTCATCTGCGAATTTGAACAGGGTGCTTTTTACCCCCTTGTCCAAGTCACTGATGAAGATGTTGAACAGTGCGGGCCCGAGGACTGAGCCCTGGGGGACCCCACTGCCCCCACCCCTCCAGGTCGAATAAGACCTGTCCACCACCACTCTCTGGGTGTGGCCCTCCAGCCAATTTGCCACCCATCTGACTGTGTAGGTATTGACACCACAGTCTCCTAGTTTTTTAATGAGAATGGGGTGAGAGACAGTGTTGAAGGCCTTTTAAAGTCCAGAAAGACTGTGTCCACCGCGACACCTGCATCCAAGGATTTTGTGACCTAGTCATAGAAGGCCACCAGGTTGGTCTGACAGGACCTGCCCCTAACGAACCCGTGTTGGTTGCCCCTGAGCATAATCTCCCCTGCCGGCCCCTTGTGGACATGCGCCAGGAGAATTCTCCCAAACAGCTTACCCAGGACTGAGGTAAGACTGACTGGCCTATAGTTTCCTGTGTCCTCCTTCCTCCCTCTTTTGCAAATGGGAACCACATTGGCCCTTTTCCAGTCCTCTGGCACCACACCAGAGCACCACGAGTGCTTGTAAAGCCGTGCCAGGGGTCCTGCAATGACCTCTGCTAATTCCCTCAGCACCCTGGGGTGGAGATCGTCAGGACCTGCTGATTTAAATATGTCCAGTCCCTCCAGAAGTTCCCTGACTAGGTCCTCACTGACCCTAGGCCTGGGTGCACCTCCCCTGGGGCCTATGGGGTCCCAGTGAGGGGGATGTCCTGGTCCCTGCTCAGAAAAATGGAGGCAAAGAAATTGTTAAATAGGTTAGCTTTGCTGTCTGGTGCGACAACCAGCTTTCCTAGCGTGTCCTGCAGAGGCCCCATGTTACCCGGTACCTTCTTTTTGTCCCCTATGTATTTAAAAAAGGACTTCCTATTGTCCTTGATCCGGGTTGCTAGTCCCAGTTCCATCTCCGCCTTGGCCTTCCTGATCGCCCCCCTGCAGCCCCGAGCTACCGAGGTATAGTCCTCCCTGGTGATGGCCCCTCCCTGCCATTGGGTGTACGCCTCCCTCTTAGCTAGGAGATGTTCCCAGATGCATTTGGTGAGCCATGGGAGCTTTTGTGCCCTCTTGCCCACTTTGATCCTTGTTGGGATTACCTCCCTTTGGGCTTGGAGGATTGTCTCCTTAAGGGAGATTATGGGAACATGTCCACCATGCCCAGGCCTGACAGAAGCTTGAATCTCTGCATGCCGAACCTGTAATTCCTAACTAGTTTGTTAATCCCCAGGGCTGGATCCTGTGAAAGGATCTGTGTGGCTTCAGGGGGGTAGAAATACAGATCTGACTTTCACCAGAAAAGGCAAAATATAGATTTTGCATTCTTCTGGCTGTTTATTCGAACCCAAATTTAAAACAAGTGAAAATATTCCCCCAGCTCAAAAAGTATTTCCAAATACAATTAAAAAGGTCCATTTCTACCTGGTCCCATCTAAGCAAGTTAGTCAGTCATTTAATCCCTTCATCCTTTCCATATGTTCTAAAATGCATAAGAGCAGTGTTTCTTCACCTTTTTAGGCTTGAGGCACCCATTGGAAAATGCCAACTCCTAGTTTTTACTTGTTTTTTGACTACAGAAAAATAATAGAGCAATTCTTCTGTTGCAAAGAACTCAGAGAGAGACCACAACAGTTAGAATGGTTTTAACACAATAGATGCCTATTTGAAAACTCTGGGTTTATCTTGTGAATCATGTTTGCACGCCTAACACTGCTAACACTGCATAGCATCCTGCAGCAGCCTTGAAAAGATCTCAAGACACCCCAAGGTGCTGTGGTACCCTGATTGAGTATCACTATAATGTATTCTTCAGTTCATCTGGTGTATTGAGATATCCAAGATGCAATTTTCTATTGGAGAACTTTGTTTTTACAGTCTCTCTCCCATTCAGTTTTCTTTTAAATTCCCTTATGGGATTTCTTATTCAAGCCTGGTTGCTCAGTATGAAGGTTACAGTCAAGAAAAATAGGACACTTACACAGGAAAATAGTCAATACTTTGGATCAGAGAGTGCTTTTTGTTCGGTTCTGCTAAGACAATGGGCAAAACAGAAAGTTTCATCTTCAAGTTCTTGTATATGTCACATTAGAAGCCATGCTGATTGATTACTACCCCATGTATGCACACAGAGAGATATAAAAGGCTCGAGGCAATATCCAGCAATGTCAAATGAAGTTTTTGCATTGATTTCAATAGAATTTGGATCAAGTCCACAGATAGCTAGTTCAACCAAAAATACTCCTCCTACTTGCATGGCATTAGGAGATTTGCTTCAAAACTAAATACAAGCCACCTGGGGCAAGATGATTAACCCCCAATTAAAGTGATCGCTGTTCTAAATAGCAGACTCAAGGAGTTGATGGAACACCAGGGACTGGAATAGTCTTAGCTCCAGCCCACCCGCTGGCGAATACAATTCACTGCCGGCTCTACAAAAACGGAACTGCAAGAGCAGACTAAAAGTTACTTCTGAAAAGCACAAAGTTTGGGGAGAAGATTTCTGATGCAGTGCGGAACTGCTCTGCATTCAAAGCCAATTGATTGCACAGTTTTCAGAGCCATTATTCCCTCCCACTCTTTCTTCCTTCACAATGGATGTCACAGTGTTTTTCGACGCCTGCAATTTCGAGTGTTCTCTCGTCGAAATAATCAAACAGCTAAAAGGGCTGATTTTTGCAGGGAAGAACTGTCATTAAATAACAAGGGAACAATGGTATTTCCTCCCTCCCCAAGTGGGCCACGTTACATAATTCTCCTAGTTCTAATCCGTCGCCTATGGTTTGCAAGACTGCAGAGAAATCTTGTGGTAGCCCAGTGATGTCTCCACCAGGTCATGGTGTCCTTGTAGTTAGGTGCTTTCAACTCATGGGATCTCCAGGTGTTTCTAAGTCATTGTGTCCTTGGCTCACAGTGCTTTCAGGTCGTCATACTGCCTTTATGATGCTTTCAGCTCTTCCTTTGACCGTGTATGTTTATGCAGCAAATGAAAGGGGAATTGTGGCCTTCTCTGTGCCAACCTTAGTCTACTAGTGGCAAAGATGTGGCATGGGCCTTAGTATGGGCTATGAACCTGAGTGTGTTGGTACTTGGGCTTGTACAGCCTGTGCTTAAGCTCTCAGCACGGTGGTTACCCACATTATTGGGTTAAAGCTAGCAAGGTATCCTGTCTGCACAACATTGGCACTAGACATGCCCCTGGTGACATTGGACCTCTGGGTGACATTTTTCTGAATCCATTAAGGATGCTAGCCTGGTCATCAGCAAGCCCCTTCCATCAAAATCAGTTGTGCCCCGACAGCCTAAGCATACACCTCCAATGGCAAAGGGGCCGTGCATCTCATACTAGCTCTTCATGTCTCCAAAAAATCCAATAATAATGACAATGATAACTCCACGCGTGAGCGTATAAATCTCAGATGTATACCAAAGTACAATGCGGCTGCAGCCTGATCATTTTACATTCTGTTGCTAGCAACTGTGTTGCAGTATTAATAATCTTTTGGTGTAAAATTACTGCATTTTAAAATTTCATTATGTCTTTATGTCATGGGACATAAAGCAGAGGAAAACCTAATTAAATTACCTAGAAATATAGCTGTTACTTCTCTGCAGTGGAGATGGGGAAGGCACAATAAAGATGTGGCCTGTGAGATACAAGGCCAGACTGCAAGGAAAACAAAACAAAAAAAAGCAATTTTAGTTGAGAACAAAGTTTCAAGGTGCCGCGTGTGTAGAAAAATCACTTGATGTCACCCGGCAGGAGAGTTTCTGATGGAATTCAACTCTTTAAATTCACAGCAGGATCTAAACCTGAGACCTTCAGTGCTACAAATGTGACCCTTTCTGGCTGTAGCTAACGAGTTCCCTCTGTGATGCTTGGAGCAGATGCCCAACCTTCTCACATGGATCCCATGAGGGGTGGATGTGTGAAGATGCTTGCTCCTTAAGGAGTGCAACACTGGCACAAATATTGTCAGCTATGATTGCCTTGAAGTCAGTGGTCTTATGCCAGTGGTTGTCCCCAGTTTTATGCTGCTATGACCACCAGACCTGCTGAATCCCATTCCCGGTATGAGTTGGGGACATGTCACAGTGGAGCAGGGACTGAGGGGATGGGGCAGAGCTGAGTTCAGGGCACTTGGTCTCCCACTAGTGTAAACTCCATCACGTACTTATTCCAGGGACAGTCAGAGCAGACCCCAGATGTTCTGGCTGACTGTCAGGGAGCAGGGAGCTGCCTCTGCAAGCCATCTTGGCCCTCTCTGTTGAGCTTAGCATAGCTTGGAGAGTGTGGTTCATTCTGTCCCCTGCTGCATCACCACTCTTTGCCCTTGGCCTTTGGCAAGTCACTTAACAACCCTGTGCCTTATTCCTTCCATCCAGAAAATGTGGATCATAAAGGGGATCTGGAGTGGGACCATGGTCTGGACCCTCCCAGATGCTGTGGGGCTAGAGCTGATGGCAGCTCCCAGGCTTCACATAACAGAGTGAGCCCAGGACCTTGACTTTTGGGAAAGCTTGTGCCACATGTCATCCTCCTGGCTGGGCTGTCACTTACCTACCTGCTTGGGATGTCCCGAGGTCTAAGGAGCTGATGGATGTGATGTATGTTGAGGTCCTTCAGCAAACGGCATTAGAAACACAGAGTGCCTCTACGGAACAGTTGTTCAGCTCTGGGAAGTGACACAACTGTTGCTCATCAAGTCCTTGTTGTCACTCTGACATGCTTTTGGGGGGGCTTTGTGCTCCATCTCCTCACAAGACAAGGGTGCCTTTCTGCTAAAAATTGGCAATTCCTTCAGATTGCATTTTAAAGCTCATGTGACCCACCAGCCCTGTCCTGTCATGCCTTGCTGGCCAGTCCAGCTGTTAATAAGGAGAGTCTTTGGGTGACATCATCATGCTGGTGATAGGCAGAACCTATTAGACCTGGTGAGCTTTCTGCCACCCCCTTCCTTGAGTCACTCTTTGTAAGCTGGACACAAGCGGGAAGGTGGTGATGAACCAGACTCCTCTCTCCATCTGCTGACCCAAGCCCCAGCTGGCATGTATTTAAAAGGTCTGAATGCGCTGATGGTCCTCAATAATTTTTCATACCACTTTCTTGACCCATTTCCAGCTCTTCTAAAAGCTTTTTCTCCTGGGCTCACAAGCTGCCACACCTGGCTGGCTGTTTCATGGTTCTCATGGTGTGTAGCTCTCCCCAGTGTCATGGGGGTGGTAGCGGGAGGTTAGTTAAGTGACTAGCACCTGTCTCATGAAGTGTTTTTGGTACTAGGAAGAGACACCTTGAGCTGGACTCTGTTCATGATTAGCCAAGTAGAACATCCATCCCTATGGTGCAATTCCTGCCTAAGAAGTCAGCCTGCCCCCTTGTTGCTCTAGGAGAAATAAGTGGATTTACCTTAGTGGATTTGCCTAAGTGGATTTGCCAAAATCACTTTCTCAAGTCCCCAGGACCTTCTCCTTGGGGATTTTCCATCCAAGCCCCAGGCCGGTTGAGCACCTGGGCTCAAAACCTAAGGCGGTGGATAATAAGTTAGATGAACTCGGGAACATTAGCAAGACAGTCCGGTCTGGGAAGCTGTCTACCAATCTTCTGGGATACAACCAGGCATTTGTAGGAAATTGGAAAATGAGGCTGTCTAATGATTTAGAAAAAGTTCAGAGGGTTAGACTGTGTCGAGTAATAGGAGAGAGCAAGCCCTGTGACTGCTTTAATTGGGGATATCTCATTACAACCCAGCCAGCACACAGCACACTGATGAGGGCTGCTGTTCCCAATGGCCCCTCTGGGAAATCATTAATTAGAGGTGCCCCAGTAACAGCTGTGCTGGAGACACCGCCTGTGTCGAACGCACTGAAAACCGTACAGACCCCAATAAAATGAATTTAAGCAGTGTCATGCAGCACTTCAGAGCCGGCGCGTAAATATGCGTGTACTACAGGAGTCGGCATCCCCAGCACCATCTGTGCTGGCTTACATAGCGTGCTACTGTAGCAGGGACATACCAGAGTACCAAGATGCACTGAGTTTTGTTCTGTGAGATAATGGGAAGGACTCTCTTGTGCTGAGGGCTCAAGTCCTGAGTACGCAAGTGGAGCTGCCATCCCCACTTCTTCTAGGAGGTGGCAGCACTTTTGTAATGCTGGTCAATTAAATTGCTATGGTGAGGGCACTGTGGCATGGTGGTTATATCATGAAGATTGGCTTGTCGGGGGGGGTGCTGCTTAATTCCCTTCCCCCTTCCACCTTATTAAGATATCAAGCACAGAAGGAGGAGCCATACTGCCAAGACATCAAGCGATAGTAGATCCATTTTCCATGGAAGGACTGGATCCTCCCATTGCTGTGGATGACAATTCAATGCTCTGACAGGTTTCTTCCATCTCCAGCTCCTTCAAGCATCTCCGGTTGCATCTGCTTGACTTACCAACCTTCTCCAGTTGCATTTTGCATTGGGTGCTCCTTTCTCTTCACTGGGAAGGCCTTTCTTTGCCTTCTCTCTTTGTGTCTCTTGCTAGAACAGTTTATCCAGGAAAGTCTTGGTGATCAGTGCTGAACGTTGGTATCGGGCATGGTGGGTGACTCGCCAGAGCTGGGTTCAAACTCGCATCCACTTCTGCATTCAGAGGCCCTGATGTTAGTCATTGCCTTGAAAATGGAGCTTCATGGTAGGAATGGCATGCAGGCCTTCCCTTCAAGGCCAGAATGGCTACTCCACACAGATCTAGCCAGCTTGGGTTTTACTGTCCTGCACTTGCTAGCAGTGGATTCAGTGGGAAGTGGGTTAAACCAGGAGTTTTTAGGACTTGTGCTGGTTATTGATGATCCTAGATACTGATTTCACTCCAGTCCTATTGCTTTCCTCTAGCTCGTCCTTTTAAGTTTGAGACTTTTAT
This sequence comes from Alligator mississippiensis, assembly GCF_030867095.1. Classification (NCBI taxonomy): domain Eukaryota; kingdom Metazoa; phylum Chordata; order Crocodylia; family Alligatoridae; genus Alligator; species Alligator mississippiensis. The sequence goes on along the minus strand of NC_081833.1, from coordinate 4,543,453 downwards.
GGGTTTGCTGCCGGCTTCTCTCTTGCCTAAGGCACTGGTGTCTAACTCCACTCAGGCTGACACAGCCTGTTGGAGGCAATCGCTTCATGCACCCCTGTCTTGTTCCAGTGCGCGCCCATGTCTGCTGTGAGATTGTGCACGTAGGGATATCCACAAACACTTCTTTGCACAGAAGCTGCCCTACCTCATCAGACAACTGGTCTGCTTCCACTACCCTCCTGCCTACATCAAGGATCAATGCTTCAGAGATAGGCAAACCTCTCCCCCCCCCCCCCCCAATTCATAATTCACCCAATCCATTACCCTGGGTGCATCATGTGTAATGGGGTCAATTCCTTCCTGACCCTGCAGCGAGCTCATACCCTGAAACTTTAACCTCGGTTACCCGTGTCATTCTCTCAGTGCATATAGACACAAACGTTATGAGGTCATAAAATTCCCCAGACCTCTCTAATATACAGCCTCAGCAGTGACCTTCTGCAGCACCACCCTCCATATGGCGCAGTGCTGATTGTCTGCTGTGCCTTTATTTTTATTATTACAGTACTTCTGATTGCAATGTGCCTCTGTGCAGATTAAATTGAGGAGCGCTTGTGACAGCCTGTTTAATCCCAACAGTTTCCAAATCAAGACTCAGCCCATCCTTTCCCCTCCATGCATTAAACAAGCCAAGATTTCACGGCCCCTTGTCTCGGGCGAGTCTGGTCACTTCTCTTACTTGCTCTCACCCTTATTTGGACTTTCTCAGTGCCTTGTTTGGGATGGAGACACCAAAATGATGGTGGTATAGTTGAGAAGGGCTAGAGAATATGTGCAAAGCCAGATTGGTGAGGTGATCTCTTTCATTGGGCCAACATAACATGGGGAGAGAGATCTGGCAAGGTGTTGGCCATACAATGTCCAGAAGGGAGAGAACCCTTGAGAGAGGTTATTTTTGTCCCAAAACTTATCTAACACCTCTCCACACCATACAGTTGGGTCTTTAGATATGACAAGTCTTGGGTCTTACAAGAGAGACCCTGGGTTTTTTTAGCACCTCTTGTATAGCATGGAGTGAGGTGGACTGCCCATCTTGGATGCATCCCAAAAGCACTGGTGCTCAGAGAATTGGTGGGAGGGGAAAGCTAGGCAGAGAAAGCAACTTTGTTCTGTGCCAGGCAGGCAAGGCCATCGAAATCCAAACCTTTCCAATACATAATGTGTGCGGCTTGCTGTGCAAAACCCGCTGCGCTGTTGCTGAGGCAACGGTCCATGCCTCGGCCCTGCTGTCAAGGATATTTCCAGCCCTTCTCCTTTATTCCTTTCCGCTCTTTTGTCTCCTTATTGGCTTGAATAGAGCAGGGTTTATCTGCTTTCTTACAGATGCAGCAGGAAAGTTTTTGTTCGAACCTCGGGACAAGTTCTGTCTCTGCACGGCAAATCGTTCAGGCCTTTGAAGTCGACTGCGTGTTCGGTGGAGCCATGATTGAGCTAATGGAGCTTCGTAGCTAGAGATGAGTCAGGAGGTGGAGGAGGCAGATGGGGAAAGGCTTCTGGTTCAGGATTGGGTATATGTAGTTCAGACACATCTCCGCACCTACACACCAGGTTTATCCGGCATAGCTGCAGAAATGTGGGTGCTTTTGATGCGGGGGAATCTCAGCAGTGTTTCCACCTGTGGTTAGCAGCCATCATGGGACCTTTTCCCCATTATGGGCCTGGCCAGAGTCATCCTGAGGGATCTGGTCCAGGCTGGTGCACTACAGTGGGGTAGGGCTAGCTTCAAGGACCAGAGTCTTCCAGAAGCACAACCTGCTGTGCGGCAGGGAACTTCCTACACTGAATTGCCCAGTCAGGAGCCTGATGAACCAGGGGCAAGTTTGGTTAGGACCTCCCAGTTCTGCCCCATCCTATGTCTTGCTGAGGCTTTTTGAATGAACTATTTTTCCTGCACTCCAAAGCCCACACAGGCTCCTAGGTCTACATTTTACTTCTTCCTCCAAGCTCTCTCTTCACAGGCAAAACCAAACTACTAAGTCCAAATACAGCAACATTTCCAGATCGGATCCATGCCTGTCAAGCATGCTCTTCTGCAGCTCAGTATAACGTGCTATTGTTTCTCTCTTCCTTTTTTCCTTTGTCATGGAGTCACTGGCCAGGCTTTCTCCCTCAGCACACAGTAAAAAAAGCATTCACTGGCACGGACAGTAAGACAGGAGATAATCTGATCCGGGGGTTTCAAAGATGCAGATGTATTTAAATGACATGCAAAAATTTACCTTAAAAACCTCACATAATATGCATCTGTAGAATCCGATAAACAAAGAAGTCCTAATCTGATGGTTTTCAGGGCACTTTGCTGAGCTCATCTTTCCCCCAGGGCATGTGGAAATGGTGAGGAAGAGGCAGCATTAAACCTCATAGCAGAGGACACTCATTATCTACATATGGATGGGGAAACTGAGGCATGGAGTGGTCGCATGGTTGGACTCGCATCATAAAGGAATCCATGGCATAGCCAAGAGGAAGAGTTCAGGAGTGCCTGATCAAACCCACGGTTTCCTTTCCACCCTCATTTTTTTAATACTGAGAAGCAATCAGAGGCTTAAGAAGCTGTAAGTCTGTATCTGATGTGCAAAATAAGTCCCCAATCTCAAACGTCAGAGTCCTGCCTGCCTCTCTTCTATCTTAAGCAAAGGCAGTTCACTGCTCAAATGTGCTGTTCATGCATCTTAGTTAAAACTACCTAAAATGATACATAATTTATTGCCCCAAAGCATCTGGAACATTTAACTTCATTGGCGGCAGAAAGCTTACAGTCATCTCCACCTTAAAAGCATATATCACTACATACCACTTGGAGCAAGAGAGAACAAGGATCAAAGAGGAAAATATGGAGTGAAATAATGATTATGTTAGCAGACAGTAGAACAACTAAATGGAAAGAGACTTGTCATCATGCAAATAAAACTTAAATGGCTCCTTGCTTTGCAGAAAAGAAGAGTTTTCAATAGCCCGGAGGAGATGTTTAAAATGCATTCAATACAGCAGGCAATAACATCGGGCCCGTTCTTCAGATAAACAAGCTATTCTGGTGCATTGCAACATGATAGAGACTGAAACAGCTCTGAAAGCAATTACACCTCAGAGACTGTAGGCAAAGTAGAGAAGCGTTTTGCAATCATCGTGCTGAGTGAAATGTAAATGGAGCGGCCTGTCGCAGCCACCACACATTAGGTGATGCCACAAATGCTTGGCAACCCCATCGCAAGGGACAGATGAGGTGAAAAGGTCCCCTTTACGTACAATAGTGAGGTGTGCGATTTGGGCTGAGCTTGCTTTCCATCTTTTTGGATGCCGGTGCCTGCATGAAACCCAGGAAAATATCACTTCGGAAGTTTCCAAAGTTTTTCACAGAAGTTTACAGAAGTTTAGGGCTGGAAGGGACCTTGTGAGATCATTGTGTCCAGCCCCCAGCTTTTGATCTGGTTGCTACAGACTTGTTAAAAGCAAACAAAATGGGACTATTATGCCATGAGCAGCATCATTTGAAACTAAACTAACCAAAAACCTCACAGGAAACTATCACGGGGTAACCCAAATAAATATCAAATATTATTAACTACTAAGGCCTACGCTGCCTAGGCAAAAATTAAACCCTAAACCCAAGTGTGAAGACCTGTTTAATAAAAAAAAGATGGACTAAATATGGTTATAGAGAAAACGGACACCAACAACCATGGTAGTCTCTTACCATAATATATACATTTCACCATCATATATGTTATTTCTTTACTATACTCCATTCCTACATCCCCATCACTTACAAATGATGTATCCCCATTACAGATGTTGCCAGATAACATCATCCTGTCCAAAGTCCTGTTGACCATTGTGGGTTGTTTTGTGTCAGCCTTGTGTTTTACTGGAGGAGCACGTTGTCATTTAATGTCTGGCCAGGGGACTTTTAGAAGGAACCAGAACTGCTCCGCACAGCTGAATGAAGCTCCTGGATAAAAGACCCCTTTAGCGGTGTGTCCTACACAGGTCTGTAGGAGGATATACATTGCCCTTTACTCCCATACCACAGCTACCCATGCCATGAGTAGCTGCACAGAGGAAGAGTGGCTTCCAAGGACCCACTTCATTGGCACCTCTGTACCTGCTGGCAGGAGATGGTGGCCATGAGATGGCCAGTGGCTGATGGGTGCAAACTGCACCAGATATAGAATCATTGACAATGAGGGTTGGCAGGGATCTCAGGAGGTCACATCCAGTCCAACCCCCTGCTCAAAACAGGACCAGCCCCAACTACACCATCCCAGCCATAGTTTTGTCTAGCCAGTCCTTAAAAACCTCCAAGGAAGGAGAGTCCACCACCTCTCTGGGTAACCTGTTCCAGTGTTTTACTATGCTTCTAGTGAGAAAGTTCTCCCTAATATTCAACCTCAACTTCCCTTGCTGCAACTTGAGCCCATGCTCCTTGTTCTGTCATCTGCCCCCACTGAGGACAGTCCCACTCCATCCTCTTTGGAGCCCCGCTTCAGGGCATGATGCTCTGGGAAGCTGGAAATAAACTGTGGCTCTGCTTTCTGAGCTGCTCCAGTGCCTTGCCACCTACTGGGATTTCAAGGCAAAGCCATGACTCGTGCAAAATAAGCTGCTTTCCTAATTTGCTTCTGGACTATTATTACTCCAAGCAGAAGTACCTTATCTGAAGTGCAGAGACAAGATGCCTGGCTTTGATCTAGGAGTCTCAGAATATCAGTCAGATCATACCTGACAAATAAAATCCCAGGAATTGCCACTGGAGATCCAACCACATCTTAGACTTGACACACGATGCTAGGATGTTGTCCCTGGAGATTTTCCTAAAGCAGGAAGGGGACAGCTCTACAGTGTTGTGTGGCCCAACTGAAATTAGACAGGTCTGGCACTGGCCATGACTTCATTTCCATGCCAAAGCTTTCAATTTTGGCATGAATCACCAGGCTGGGATAGTAATAAAGAAATAACATTTTGAAAGCTGATGGCAGGAAAAAGAAAAGCTGCTACTTTGCAGAAAAAGTGATGAGAACTATAAAAAGCAGTTGACCTAAGAAATCTGCAGTCCTCAAATTCCCTTGGGGTTATTAACTGGACCCTTTGACTTCTACCCTATCAGAGCCCTTATGGATCCTGTTGAAATTTCACTGCTTTCAAAAGAGCACTCCGTTTACAAATATCTCATATAGACGGCAGCTCAGTTTAACTTAATGCAGCCTTTAAGTATGCCGCTTGAACTGAAGGCACATTAAAACACAGGGTAGTGCTTTAGCTACTTTGCTTTAGCTAAATTGCCTTGACAGAAGAAAGGAAATAAATTTGCTGATGCCTGATTTTTGTTAAGGTCCATAATTAATAATGAACACGTCTGCTAGGAAAGAAAGGGAAAGCACTGCTCTCTTGCAAAGTGGGAGGGAGGGACATATTTTATTCCGTTCGATGCTATTTAAAGAAAGGCACCAACTTGGAAATATTTAGGTTCATGTGAGTCCAGAAAAGTTGGGACTAAAGGTGACATTCTCCATGTGAGCACGTAGCACAGCATTACAACTTACACGGCATTGCTTAATCTCTTATGAAGCCACAAGAGGGACGAGGACTGTACTGCTCTATTCTGCCTTTCGCCAAATAGTGAGCTGTTTGCTGATGTTCCCCAGAAAAGCAGGAACAAACCCTTTGTTCTCACAACATCCTGCTTCTCTCTGTGTCCTCAAGGAAGGTTGTGTGTCTGCCTCGGGTTCCCCTTTCAAAAATGGGGCTTTATTCCCAGGGAGGTATGTCAAGTGCCCCTTATTCCATAGGATATGCCTTCCCCGTAGAGACATTAGGAGCCTATTAGTACCCCAAAGCATTGTCTACATTAGCAAAGCATTTAAGGAGAGGAAAGAAGGACTTTGAAGTCCAGCAATGCTGGGACCTCTAGAGATGGTCTCACATGTTCACTTACAACACCTGCAAATCATCAGATGACATGATGTGTTAAAGTTGGTACTTGTTGAAGATTGGCATTCATTTGTTACAACCTGACTCTCCAAAAGCCTAGATTTGAAAGCTCACAAAGCACTTGAGCTGCTGCTCCATGGCAGTAGAGCGAGGAGATTGTACCCAATGCCATGGTTGTTCACAGGCAGACAAGGTTCCTTGGGTGAATTTGATATCTTTTATTAGACCAACCCAAATGGTTGGAGAATAGTTCACAGCCTTTATGAATGGTTGGAAGGAAGGCTGAAGGAACCAGGGTTAGTGAGTCTGGAGAAGAGAAGGCTGAGAGGAGATTTGATCACAGCCTTCCAGGGTGCGATTATAGAGAAGGTGGAGATAGATTATTCTCTGTAGCCACAGAAAACAGAGCTGGGAGCAACCGTCTCAAGCTGCAGCAGAGGAAACTGAGGTTGGAGATGAGGAGGACCTGTCTGACCTGGAGGGGGTCAAGCATGGGAACAGGTGACCTAGAGAAAGGCTGGAAGGGACCTTGGAAGATCATCAGGTCCATCTCTCTTCACCAGGCAGGAAAAAGATGACCTTGTGAGGTCCCTTCTGGCCCTACTTTCCCATGATTTTGTGTTATTTCTGCCCCGCAGGGGTTAGCCATTGCTCTCCCTGGTTTTTCTGTCCCCCTGCTTGCTCTGTTCGTTGGGTTGAGGACAAGCCCTCCCCCAGCCCCCAGATCTGCTAAGCATCAGCATCTGCTCAATCTGTTGACAGGAGCAATGGTGAAGAGCCAGGTTACGCTCCCCAGGACTGGAAAGAGTCACAAACTGGGTGCCCCCCAGAAAGCATTGTGATGTATTGACTACTCAGCAGCCTGTGAGATAACATCCCTTCTCCCATTAACAAGCAGATCCTCCCTATCACATTTCCCCAAGATGGCTCCTCTCTTTTGAAGGTCTGTTTTCCTTCCAGCTCCAGGGAGCTATTGATGGGGTAGTGTGAGCACCTAGCTACCTCAGCTCTAGGCAGCAACCTGGGCCTCATTCACCCAGCTTCTCAGGTAGGATTTCAGCCCATGCTGAGCCACTGGTGGCTGTGACTTGTCTCCAACCAGATAGGAGTTTCCGGTGCTACAGTCACTCCTGCGACTGTTGCATACACAGGCGTTCTGCTTAGTTTGCATTTGGGCCCCAGGGCTGCAGCCAAGACCATCGTGCTGAAGTCTTAGCCTCAAAGGCATCTACAAGCCACTGATGCTGGAGAAAAGCAAGCTCTCTGTGTCTGAGAGGAAGTGTAGCAAGGTCAGGCTTGATTTTTGCCAAACCCAAATCAGCTTGTGGCTAGGATCTGAGACAGAGCTCATCCAAATTCTTGCAGTTCTGGGAATCCAAAGAAATGATTTCCTCTCAAGCAGAAAGTCAACATTCCCCTTGTGCTTTGGCCAGAAAAGGAGAGAGAAGAAAACCAAAACTCCTGGAAGAGGCACTAGAAGCCCATCGCTTTGCTTTTCAGGGACTTTTTTTTTTTCTGTATGAGAAAACCCTGTCAACCTCTTGCACTGGGTCAATTTGGGAAGTCAATTACATTATAGAAATGCTGTCACCAGGTAATAGAAATAACCGCCATCGAAATGTGAGAGCAGCTTCATCAGGAGCCTTAAAAATGTTGACAGTTGAAAGAGATGGAGAATTTCAATGAGAGCTTGGCACATTCCTCCTTGTCATTAGTCAGCTCACAATATTGATCCTGTTAGCAATTTGGGGGTTGTCTGCGTGAGCGCTACGTGTGATTATTCCCAGGCTTATGAATAGGATTTTTCCCTCCCTTTGACAGAATTAGGTTTACTGTTGTAGGGAAAAGTGTGGTCGCATCCCGTTCCCTTGCCGGTGATGGCACTCGCTGTTTGAATGCTTCCCTTGGGAATGGGGACAGTGTTTTTAATTCTGAAACCCTCCTGGCTCCCATGATGTTTTACCTTCCAGTGCTTTGTTCTGTGCTGGAAATATAGACTCTTCCAGCTGGGAGACATGGTTTCTCCTCGCCAATACTGTTCTCTGCACAATCCCATCCACAGCTAATGTCTTCTCTCTCTCATGTCGACTAATAGTGAGGGGCTCATTGGGTGCCCAGCAGTACCCCACTCCCATCACTGGACTCCATCCTGAGCCAAGGTTTTGTAGCCTCTTGCTCATTCATATTCTGGAAGTCAGGACTGGTGCAAAGCAGGGCACAGGCATTTCTGTTGGTTTGGAGGAACAATCTTCCAGCCAGAGCCGATTAGTATCAAGAGACCTCCAGAAATGGTCCATTTAGAATATTTCGGGAAGGCAGAAGGGAAAGATGTATTTTCCTGAATGTTTTTCCCCTTACATAACATAACTAAACCAAACCAAGATTACCCAGATGCCTCCTGTGCCTGAAAACATAAAATCAAACCCAAAGCAAAGCCAGGATCTGATCCATGCCCCAATGTGAAAATAGCCAGCCTCAGCCATAATGGACCCAACTCCTCTCCTCTTTTACACACAAACATTGGGGTTTTCCTTGCCCTCAGCAAGCCTTGTCGAAGCTTTACGCATGCCTGGAAAGCCAACTGACTCGCAGCCCCCAGGAACTGGTTCCTCTTGTGGTGTTCTGGTGCAAGCAGATCTTATGGGTCTTCCTTGGTGCCTACCCCACAAAGCAGAGCTCAGCTGTTCAGCTCAAGCCTTGAGCTCACGCCTGGAGTTGTTGCTCATGTTTTTTGCTTTGAACCTTCCCCAGCTCAAGCCTCACAGCTGTGTCTCAGGATTCATAGTGTTTAAAGTCAGAAGTTCTTAGCTTGGTCACTTGTTTGTACTAAAGCATGTCTTATATATGGGTAAGGCACCGTCCAGAGAGGCATCCTGCCTTGTTCTGAAAAAAAAAACAATGGATGAAGAATCCACTGTATCTCTGAGAAGCTTGTTCCAGGGGTTAATTGCCCTCAGTATTACAGTAAAACGTGCCTCACTCCTAACTGGAGCATTTCTGAGTTCAGTTTCCAGCCATTTATACCTTCCTCTCTCGAATAAAAAGCCCTTTAGTACCTGGAATTTTCTCCCTGTGAAATTATTTATCCCCTGTCATCAAGCCACCTCTCAATCTTCTTTCCGATAAGCTAAACAGATTGAGCTCGTTAAGTTTCTCATTGTGAGGCATTTTCTCCATCCCCTGAATCATTTCATGGAGTTTTTTTTCCCTGAACTCTTCAATTTTTCAACGTCCTTTTAAGCATGCAGACACCACCCTGGATGCTGTATTCCAGCAATGGCCTGATCACATTGTTCATAGTGTTAAAATCTCATCTTCCTGCTCCTATTAAGGAGTGCCCTGTTTATCTGGTGATCTCAGGCTGGGTCTCTGAAACAGGCCTGAAGGCATTAGGTGCCCAGAGCCTGTTTATCTCTCTCAAGTAGGAGTTGCATGCTATATCTTTGCAATCCTCAGCTCCAGCGGTCCATTATGATACCCTACAGAACTGGAAATTCACAGATATCTCTGCATAGCTCTAACAGGCTCGCTCTGTTGTTATTAGCGGGGTCACACTACTCCCGGTGCGTGAACCAAATGCCTATTTTATCCCATTTAAGTCCTCAAGGACTTAAGCAGCTACACTATCCACAGCCCCCAGCAAGAAGCCACTGTCTGGCAAGCATGCTGGATGTTTCCGTTTCCCCGGAGGAACGACGTTGCCCTAGTGATGCGGAGCACACGCGAAAGGGAGCTCAACGACAGGTCAGAAGATCCAAGCACTCGACAGCTCTCGATGATACCCATTTCACATGTAATGGGGATTCCTGGCTGCGTATTTCTGCACAGTTCCAAAATAGCGTGAAGCTGGGACCCCCCCAGCATCCTCTCTCCATTTAGATGAATTGAGCATGACTTTCCATTAAACCTTAGCGCTTGTGTGCGTTAAATAGCACATGGCGGCACTGTGATGCCCTTGCCAAATTCCAGCTGCGTCGCGGCATTTTGCATAGCTGCAGGATATTGCTTTTGTTGCCTTGTATCCTGGCATGTTCTGCTCTGCTGGACAACTAATGTGCTTCTGCCTAGAGGGGGCTGCATTTCAGTCGCAAATGATCTGCTCATTAGCTGCATATCAAGTTTGTCCTGTGCATTGGTCAAGTCCTTCCTCAGATCCTTCAAACTCCCTTGAGTCTGCACTCTTGGTTGTGCCAGCACAGGGGCCTGCCCGAGTGCAGGGAGCTGGACTCGATGATCTGTAAGGTCCCAGCCCCTAACATCTGTGAAACTACAAAACTATGAGATTCTTGTGCATTTTGGGATTGAACAGTCCAGTCCATGGCAGTCTGCAGCTCCAGAGCAGGGAAACTAGAAAAATATCATTTACAAATAATGATGCAGGAAGAAAATCATGCTAATAAATAGGTCTGAGACAAAGAGCCCATGTCCAATCTCTACCCCACCAGTAAGAGCAGATAGAGGTGGAAGTCAAGCTAGGGAGCAGATTAATGAGTTGGACTGTGGTTGTAGCAGTGTGATCCTCTCTATCAGGATGAGCCAGTGCCTGAACTCTTTTACTCTGTTGTTAATCCAGAGTAACTCCTTTCAGATCATCCTGACTTAACAGGAGTCTGTCCGGACTTCCATTGGTGTCAGATCAGATCAGAGGCTAGCCTGCAGCAGGCATCCTTTGACTTCCTGAAGGAAAAGAGCAGCTGAGGTTGAACGGCACCTAGAAGGTGGTGGGTGAACTGTCACAGGCCCTGAGCCCTGCAGAGAAGTTTAGCAGCTGCAAAACCCCAGCATGTTTGCTCCTGAACGCAGCGCTCGTTACCGTCATCGTTAATATTCTGCGGTGCCGAGGCCTTGTCACTCTCATCTCGCTCTGAATGCCAACGCCACGGAAGAGGCAGCCCTAGAAATGGGGCAACGTTCCCAAGAACAGCACGACTTTTAACTAGCTCCACTAACTAGACAGAGCTCAAGGCGCTTTCTGACTTCAAGCTCAAGATGCTAAAAAAAAAAGGTGGCTGTGAAGAGGCTGTCACTGCTGAGCGCGGTACTGCAGCACTGATTGCTCTCAGCGGCACAAAGCCTGGTGCTCTGGGCTTGCGCGTCTCAGGAACTAACTACCGGTCATTTCCAAATCATCTGTTTGTGCAGCCAAGCCTGTTCAATCCACATGAGCTTTATTCCCTTTGGTGACTCCTCCAAATTTCATCCCCATTGGAATATACCATTTAAAGTCTTTTCAGATGCAAAAAAACAGATGGGATAGGTACAGTAACTGCCCCCAGAAAATCAACCACTAAAGAGTCCACCCTCCACTTCTGTGCTTCCCTTTATGTTTCAGCTGACCTGCCTTTGATCCCCATGTGAGGCCCTCTGTTTTCAAGGGAGAAGCATTTCTATTTTGTTAGCAATTTTACCCAAAAAAGGGGAAGAAGAAGAAAAAAGAAAGCTGTAATTCATAAGGACAGGAGGAGACACAGAAGAATTTCTGCTAAGGAATCAAATCAGTCACTCCAGAGAGTAAGGTTCCATATACATGTCTTTGTTGCCTTGCCATCTTTATATGATTTGCTTTTAGCAGCTGTTTGTGCTTAGAGGTAACATTCATGGCCAATTAACAGCAATTCTGGAAAGAAAAGTCTTCCAAAGATCATTATAACAAATGGATTTCCAGTTGGAGAGAACAAGCGCTATGGAGTTGTGCTATTGCCCAGAGTATGTGCTGCATGGCTGGCTGTACAGTAACTGTAGGCATTTGCTACTGGTGCTTTCTGAGGTGCCCCAACCACTGTTCTTCCCCCTACATGCTGAAAGCATCCAGATGAGATGCATTTGTCATCGTGTCTGCATAATGCCGTTGAGAAACAATGGCTCTATTATCTGAATCTTCACTCCTAAGCTATAAACTTAGTAGGCATTTCTGCCTGGACTTTTCTTAACCGCTTGCATTATAGCTCCGAGAATGAGTTCCAAGTTAATGTTCTTGGGGACTGGAGAAAATGTCTCCTGTGGATCCGGCTTTGGCTTCCAAGTTTCCTTTCCTTCTATCCACTCAGCAGCAGTGATGGGGCTGGATAAGGTCTTGCCCCTTGTTTCCGTTTCTGTGGTCTAGTATTCAGCCATGACTCCGTGGTTTGGATCGACAGTGGTGGGATTCTGGGGTGGTCTCTTATCCAAGCACCAGCCAGGCCCAGGACAGTGAGTTCAAAATCAGATGGAAGCAAGCTCGTTCAGTCCAGCCAGGTTGTTGTTTTACAGACATACAGAGCTTTTTGCCTTATATAGGATACAGCAATTTCAAATTTGTTTTCTGGACAGACTCAAGCTGAAAGGATTTGGCAGCATTTTGACAAGGGGAATCATGGCCTGTGGTCATTCACTTAGCTTCCCTGCATTTCTGGCTGAGAGCTGTGTGGCGAGGCTTGCTTTGGGAATCTCCTGGTGACAGGGGTGATGGAAAAGCAAAGAGTTACCATTGCTCTGGTGCTTTGCTGGCTGTTCGTCTTGCATGCTAAAAAGGAAGCATGTTTGTGCAGGAGTGCCAGCTTTACCCTGTGAAATTTGTCGGTGCTAAAATGGAAGCAAAAATTACAACAATCCAGTCGGAGACTTTCAGTGGGGAAGTGTGGTGTCCCTTCAGCCTGGTTTTTGAACTTGCCAAGCAGAGACTCAGTTTGGACATGCTATTGCCACAACTGTGTGTGCAGATCAGTGAGTTGTCTGTGCAAGGGGATGCTTAATTACAAATTCCATATTGCTAACCCTCATGATTTTTGGCATTGTTCTTAAAGTCTATGCCTCGGGAATGTGGAAAACTTAGCTCTTTCTTTTCTCTCTCTCTATATAAATATAGATAAAAGAAAGAGCTAAGTTTTTCACATTCCCAAAGTATAGACTTTACAAACACCACCAAAAATCATGAGAGTTGGCAACACTGCAAATGTGAATGCACCAGTGACACATTAGGGGGTGAGATTTAGTGTGCAAATGCAGCATGCACTTCTGCATCTTTTCCTGCACATTTGCTGGCCTCCAATTTGGCCTCATCACCCATTTTCCCATAAGCAGAGAGCTTGCTTGGAGCAAAGGTGCACATTCCCTGTAGGTGTGCATAGTAATTTGCAGAGGGAGAGAGAGAGAGAAGCCAGGGGCCTTGTCCTGAAGGACTGGATCTCTGCAATGAGAAGAGGTGGGAAATTATAAGTTGAATGCAGGGAGGATCAGTGGCTTGTCTGAAATCACAAGGGGAGTTAGTGGTGATGCCTGAACTGAAACAGTGCTTGAGTCAGCTCATGCCTAAGAACATAGGACCTGCCATTTCCTGGGTCCAGGCCATAGCTCTGTCTTGCCCAGTCTCCCATCACGTGGTGGCAGAGAGCAGATGCTTGAAAGGAGAGTGAACTGGGTCGGACCAGGGTTTCCCCCATACCACTAATCATCCTCATTGCCCTTGTCTAGCTCTCAATGGCGCTGTTGCCAAAATTGAAGTTGGCTGAGATTCTGTCCTTTCTGTTCACCATCTGTACAACGGGGCTAAGAGCCCTTCCAACCAAAGGGAGGTGTTGTGGGGATAAAGAGGCCTGAATGCCACAATAATGAGTTCATCTTAGTACTGCCGATAGATAAATATACTAGTGTCCTATGTAGCTTATTGGTATGAAATACCCTTACAGGTTACTTTCCTCATAAACTATGCTTTTAAGCAGTTGTGAGCCTGGGCAGTAAAATTATAAATATACGAGGTTTCCATTTTCCACCACAGCTGGCAATGGATACAGTAAATGTAGCTTATGTATTATTCACCAGCGTGGTTTAATGCATATTATTTAAAGGGCTCAGGTTAGTCTCTTTTTTTCTGAAGTGAAAAAAAAGCAAAATGGAAATAATTTAAATAGACCACTGTACACCGTGGGTATTCCAATAGCTATCATCAGCGCTGTTTGGTGCACTATGTATTATTTATGAGGTTTCATTAATATGTAAATGTTCACCCATTGATTGGCTCTCCTGGAGCAGTTCCAAGTCTCTTATAAATTATATAAGTGCCTGGCTGAGTGGCCTGACTACTTAGTGGCACCGCAACTGCAGAGCGATCTCTAGGCTGGGAAGAGATCAGTAAACTGGAATGAGCTGTTTCCTCCTTGCCCGTCCTCAGCATCCATTCTGGAGCAGGAGGAGGGGAGTAAGAGGTTGAGACAGAGAGAAATCCCCACTTCTGAATGTCCCCTTGTCACTCCTCTGATGGTTTGCTGGTATGTTGCTCAGCCCAAATGGAAAGGGCCCTGAAGGTTGCAAGGAGCCCACTGATTTTGCACTTTACCTGCCAAGTCTTGGTAGACAGATCCATGGGGAAGAGGCTTTCCTGAAGCATGAAGAGTCCATTAAATCACACAAAACACCGGCACAAACACCTCTGGTTGGAAGCAATTTGATTTCCCCCTCACTGCACAGCACGGCTTGTCAAAACGGGCTGTTTTACACCGACTCCCACCAACACGCAGCAGGGAACGACGCATTGTCCCTGCCACCTGGGATAAAAGATGCAAGTCAGATGTGTTTGTACCCTAATTAGGAGTGAGAAAGTCCCTCGGTGAAAGCCTGCTCCTCTGATTCCCTACCACCGGTTTCTCGAGTCTCTGAGAAGAAAGCCTTGCAGAGAGTTGCAGTTACAAATTTCACATGAGTCTAATGAGGAGTGGGGAGAAAAAATCCCCAGCAACCCAGCTATAGAAATTGTTTCCTTGCTAATTTTCTACCCAGCTAGGAAAGTGTGACAGAGATATACAGTATGCATAACTGTAATTCATCTAGGCCAGTACTGCTGGCCAGGAGGCTTTCAGGGTCTAGAGGACACGTTGCTCCAGGAAATTAAAGCAAGATAATTGCAGAACACCTCTAGCAGGGCATGTAATTAAAGCGAAAATTTAACAAAAGTTTCCAGCATGGAGCTGCCCGAATAAATGAGAGGGGTACTGTCTTGCTCTGCCATTGGGTCAGCAGGAGTGGAATTAGTTCCAGCTTTAAAAAAAAGAGGAGAAAAAAAATCCCTTCTGTTAACACTATAGAAAATAATCAAATTAAATTTAAAATACTAGCCCCGCTGCTGCAGCTCAGGCTGCTGGCAAAGCCTCCTTTCAGGATTTTAAATGTGGAGGCTTAAAAATAGAGTGGGGGCATTTTGGCAGGAAGGTGAGGTGAGTTTGGGTGGTTCTCAGCTCGGTTCCCATGGACAGGGGTGTGGGTCTCACGGGGCCCTGTTTCATAATGGAGATGCCGCAGAAAAGACACAGCTGGATGGGTGTGGAGGGAGAATGACCCCTCTTCCTTAGTTGGCTTGGCCATGATGAGGGGAGATTCACCGTTCCCACGTTGCATTGAACTGGCAAGGGCAGGGTCAGCCCTTTACTTCTATTGTGGCTTCCCCAGCCAAGCCTGTTTCTTATTGGAGTTGTGGAGTTTCTTCTTTCTGGTTCTTTTGCATTCCCAGAACGGGACATTCCCTCCCCTTCCAGCCCAGGTTTCATAGTTTCATAGTTGTTTGGGGCTGGAAGGGACGTTACAGATCATTGGGTCCAGCCCCCTTGAACTGGGTTCTGGGAGGCTGCAGGGTCTCATCCACTGAGCAGTGGATTAAGGGTCAGAAAGCCAGGCTCTGGCTCCATGCTTTATTAGCAATTTCCTCTGGAGCCCTCAAGGTACCTATTTCTCAGTTTTCTCATGTAAGTTATCACTAATGATAGCTCCCTCGTTCTTAGCTAGACCTCTCTGGCCTGGGTGACCCTGCTCTCGTTACATCTTCAGCTACTTCCAAGAACTGAATAGTTGTTCAGTTACAGCAGGACCCAAAGGCCCCAGCTGAGATCAGGGTCCTGTTGTGCTAGGTGCTGTATGTTCAGCTAATGAGAGACTTTCCCAGACCTAAAAAGACCAGGGAATTATCATTGAACCTCATGAACCAATGGAAATTTGAGACAGAAGTGAAATGACGCACTCAAAGTAGCACCAAAGATGGAGTTTCTCTGGATTGTTTCCATTCCAGTCGCTGCATGACTGTTTGTTGGCTCTCAAATGCTCTCACCCTGGGTTCTGGGAGCAAGGAAAACACAGCAGGCATCTCTGTGTGTGACCACTCTTGCTCTGATGAGTTTTTGCTGCCCACATCAAGAGGGAGCAGGCACAGGACAGGCCTACCAAGGAGGTGGCAACCCAAGCAGGCAGATGAGAACGTCGGTCTCTAAATACCTGGTTCCTGTGCGAGTTCCACACTTCCTTCTGCCTCCCGCTGTAGCAATGGGCTTCTCAGTCATGTCCTTGACCTGCAAGAGGACGAGCTCAGAAACAGGCGCTTTCATTAAGTGCATTTCAGATGCAATTCTCACCTTGCCAAAGGCGAGAAGTTCCCTTCTCTGAGTCACTTCTTTGGCTGCAGGGGAGAATCAAGTAGGCGTAGTTTCCTCTTCACAGGGAAAATGAGTCTCTCTATCTCCGAGAGCCTGCAGGGAAACCAGTCCTGGTGCTACAAGCCATGTGGCAGGACAGGAGAGGGAGCTTGGGGACTAGGTTATCCAGAGAGGTTGTGGAGTCTCCATCCTTGGAGGTTTTCAAGACCCAGCTAGACAGAGCTTTGGCCGGGATGATCTAGTTGGGGATGGTACTGCTTTGAGCAGGGAGTTGGACTAGACGCAACCTCCTGAGGTCCCTTCCAACCCTCATTTTCTATGATCTGATGATACAAACTAAGGTGAGAGGGGAGTGATGAAAGGTGTCCCCGGTAGCTGGGATGGGTGGTGGATGAGATGGAGCACAGCTCAGGGCTCAACTCTGTGTGTTACTGCTTGTATTTCAGCAGCATGTAAAACCTCATTTGGGAGCAGGACCCCTTTGTTCTACGCCCTGAACCTTCAGGTGGTGAAAGACCATCTTCGCCCAAAGCGCTTGAGAGTAGAAGTATCCAGGACAAGGGCTTAGTTGGAGAACAGGGACACAGAGAGAGGAAGACAAGTGTCCAAGGTTGCTGGGAGTCCTCCCCAGCAAGGAGAGGGGAAATGAGGCACAGCTTGTCTTGAAAGTCTTTTGCCAAGATGGACTAAGGAAGCAAAAAGGTCAGGTTTCCTGCTGGCTGTGGAGAAGCTGAGGATGATTCAGCACCAGGCCTCTTTAATTAGCAGTTGTAATGAGGAACAGTCCATGATTACTCCCATCTCATCCCCCTTGCTGAAGCAGAGCTGCTCTTTGCTGCAAAGGAGCTCTCTCAATTTCACGGGAGTAAAATTTGCCCCCTGTCCGAGAGAGCAGGGATAGGGCTGAGATGAATGCAGTCTCCCTTGGTGTTGTGTCTGCAGAATTGGGCCTTCTCTTAGCACGGGTCTTTGCAACTCAGGCCTTTGCCCAAACAGTACTCCCCTTATGAACATGCACTGCGTGGCTTCCAATCTGGGAAAAAGGCTCTATATAATTTGACAGTCAATCTAGCTTTAAACAAAACAGCTTATGGCCTGTAGGAAAGAGAGAGAGGTATTAAAAGGAAAACACATTGCGAAAATTCAGCTTAATAAATCTTTCACTGTTGTTGCAAATAAATTATTTGACAAAGGACAGAAAAGTAATAAAATGCCGACGCTATCTGGGGGTATTACAGTTAATTTATAATAATCTCATCTAGCGATAATATAATTGTTTAAGAATAATCACTTCAGACGAATAATGTGTTTCGTTCTGAGCCGAGAGAATCATGCTGTGCATTTACAAGTCGGCTTAAATTAAGATGGAGCTTTTCTCTACCCTTTCTCGTCTTTCCCCTGACAAATCCTCCCAATAAACATGTGTTTTGCAGAGTTGCTTTCTTCTAATAAGGCCTTTCAGTAGGATCTGCACGCCTTGTGATTTTTTTTCCTTTCAAGGCAAACTGGAGTTCTTCACATCTCAGCTGAAGTTTGGGTTTGGTTTGAATTATGAATGGAAAAAAAAGCAACTGAGGGCAAAACCTGGCTGTTTTCTTTAAGAAAAAGGGAAAGATGGACTGGGTCCAGTCTCCCTGAAGCCTAATGATGAGTCTGATGGCTCTGGCATGATCAGGGCGAGACATCCGTAAGTCCATCAGCTGCCATCTGTACTTCAAATGCAAGCTGTTTGGAGCAAGGACTTTTTTGTGTTTTGGGCATGTACAATGATTGTCCCAACAGGGCTCCATTGTGGGGTCCCAGGTATAATGGTGAGGCTCCCACAGGGCTCCCTGTCTTTGAAGGGGCCTGCAGGGGATGCAGTCATGCTACTGCTGCTAAAAACAACTTGGAAGCCCCATTTGGGTTTCCAGTCATGCCACATTTTTCCCCCTTTGAAGTTCCCATTTGATTTTTATTTATACTCTAACCTCAAAAGCAAACCATGCCTTCAGATAAAAAAGGAGCTAGTAGGATGTGAGTTTATTACTTTAGTAACTTGCATAAGAGGAAGGATGGCCTCGGCAGCAAGGTATTGACTGTGGTCTCCTAAGTTCTGGGTCCAGTTCCTGTTTTGGCCATAGCCTGTTTGCATGACTTGGCCAAGACTCCTAGCCTCAGCTGCAAATCTTTAGAGCTCTGTTAGAGTTCATAGACATAATGGTATCTACTTCTTTAGCCTCTTTGTTGGGCATGCTGCATGCTCTCAGCTCCAGCTAAAACCCTGGTGATCTGAGCTTCAGAATCAGGTCCTAAATGGTCCCTTAGATGTTTTGTGGCTGGAGACATGCCCGTGTTTTATGCTTCCAGATTCACTGAGTCACGGTTTCATTGCCACCCACGCAATGTGGGGGAGTTTGAAATGCCTGGCTCCTTGCGTTCCCAAAATATTTACGTTCACCTGTTTAGCCACACGCCAGCTCCCTTCCCAGCCCTTCTCATTGCCTTCCTTAATTAGCGAAAGCTCATAAGAGCCTCATAGAGTAAACAGATTGATGTTTTGATTTATGAAACATTTACATTTCAAATATCACAGCCATCGTGCTCTCACAGCCCTGCCATACTGAGGGTGGAGAGGGTCTTTTGGACTTTCTTCTGGCTTTTGTATGGATGCAAACCGTCCAGATAAAGAGTAAACTGGGGGGGGGTGTTAACTGGGGATTTTTAGCTCTTCTTTGGGTCTGATGTCCTGAGGTTGGCTCTCCAAGGTTCTGCTTTCAGCAGGGCTACTGGTAAATCCCTGGTTTCACTGAAGACTGCAGTCTCATGTCTTGCCACAGCCAACATTGTGTTCGGACTTAAACAAAAGTCATGGTAGTATTTCTTCAAGTGTCTGATCCTACAAACCCTTAATTACAGGGCCCACATGGGAGCCTCCCTTTCGCAGCAATGGAGTTGCTCCCCTAAGGATGTTTTTCCCAAATAGGTCATTCATGGTCAATGCCCAGGTAAAGCCTTGGGCATTCAGCCTCTCATGTCCACTGTAAGTAGATGTACTGCACAAGGGCCAAAGGGTCCACACCATTAAATGGAAGCAAAGCAGATTTAGACTGAACATCAAGAAAAGCTTTGTGACTGTCAGAGCAGGAGGACAGTGGAGCAAGCTATGCAGGGGAGTGGTGGGCTCTCCTTCACTGGAGGTCCTTAAGAGAGGGGTGGATAGGTTAGTGCGACTGCATCTCGCCTCCCTTCAGGGGCTGGCTTGGTTGACTCCCAAGGTCTATTCCAAGTCTACGGTTGCCTGGCCAAGGTTAGGAGAGAAAGATGCTGTCCAAACAAAAGGGAAGAGGCAATCCCCATTCCAGCAGGCTTACAGAATAATGCAGAGTACAAGGAAGGAAGGGGTATTCACCCCATTTCATGGATGGGACCCGAACCACATGGAACAAGTTATTCATGTATGGTCACACCGGGAAAGTGGCGGCCACAGGAGGAATCAGATGATGGCCTTTTCCCCACTCCTCTGATTTAGTCAGTTTTCATTAAACGAAGGAAGATGGAAAGAAACAAAGAAGAGAAGGCAATGATCTTAGCAGAAGCTGATTTAATACCCATTCAACGAGAGGATGGCAGCATTCAAAGAGCTTAATGTAGCTGAGAAAACCCCACAGCTGTGCTGAGCAGTCACAGCTCAGGCCCAGGGCCCTGGTTCAGCAACGTTTGGAAGCACATACTCCGAGCAGATGCAGCTTCCCTTGCAACACAAATGCTGGGTGCATTAGAGGGGGAGGAGGTCAGCAGATGAATGTTTCTTCATCTTCTGGTAATGGTTCCAGATGCCATCATGAAGGGAGAGAGTGAATCCTCCTGCTACCATGTGCTAGGAATAATTAGTTATAATCATTGAGGCTCTATTTTCTTGCCTGTATTTAACCCTAGTTTGCATGTGATTTGCTTGGATGAGAGGAGGGAAAAATGGGGGTGGGCAGATAGCTTTGAAATGGAAAGCTCACAGGATGGAGAAGTTGGCCTGGCATCTGAAAGAGAGAGAAGGTTGGACACCAACCACAGACCATCTCTTTGCCAGGGGCACTGGGTGCAAACAACAGCAGAGTGGCCCCAGGGTGCTGGCCCTAGTTGCCTGCCTGTGGGCAGATGGCATGGGCCCAGGTTAATTTTCAGGTGTGTCCTCCAAAAAAGCCTTGTCCTTTGATGAGAAGAGACTGCTCTGGAATCGTTTTGAGGGCTCGCTCTCATGCTTCACAGCTGTCTTCCATCTGCGCCATTTCTCGCCCTCATCATTTTTCAGTCCTCTGGACTGATGCCTGCAAATGAAAACCCTGAGCCCTATTTTTCTAGGATGCTCATTCCTTAAATCCGTACTTTATTTAATATTAAAAAGAGAAAGGAGGGGGGAAACTTTTAAAGCCTGCTCTCATTTCAGTTCCTTTTTCCCTTTGTAATAATGGTGGTGAATGCGATGCTGATAAAAAGCCACTAAATCTCCCTCTTCAAAATAGCTCCCCATTAAAATATGGGTAATGCTTAGATTCAGCTCTTTTTTATATTGCCCACAGAAGCCAAGCCGTTTTCTTTGACTAGAGATGTATCGGCTGCTGGGTGAGCTATCCGTCTTGATGAGCAGCCTAGGTTCAATTAGAAGACGTGTAAGGACATAGCCTTTGCAACCAAATCAGCTGGTGTTAGCTGTGAATGGGGCTTTATTGGATAGTAAAGTACTCATCGTATTTTAATCTTAAGAGTCCTGTCACTCCAGTGAGCACTTTTATGAATACATCTGTTATTTAGTAGGACTAAGGATAGTGGAGTCTGGTCTGGAACTGCAACAGAACAAGGCTTCCATCTTTTCCCGTCTTCCTCTACACTTGATACTCTGGCAGTAGGCAGTGGACTACACTGAAACACTTCTGAGCGCCAATACAGGAACCAAACTAGTGAGCAGACTGACCCGCTCTCCCAGCAAAGCTCCTGTGTGAATCCTCTGTGCATGATTCATTGCAGTTTCCTCGTGAATGGCAGTGCCACACAGGGAAATGCAGTGGGGTAGGGGGTCAGAAAGGCAATGACTTCATTTTGGGATCAGAAGGTATGTCATATGGTGGCCAAGACAGCAGCTTCTTCCTGTGGCATCATGAGCTGATCCATTGGGGTATCCCTTGACATTGGCTTCACAGAGGAACTTTATACTTACCCTAATTAATGGGCACCCTAATTAAGTACCCTAATTGGTACCTTTTTGGTTGAAACCGTGCAGCCAATCAGACCCGGTGTTGGAGTCCATGATGTGTGGTTTGATGCATGGCACTCCACCAAATCATCAGATTTCCCCCATGTTCCACACACTGCCCTACCCCATTGCTTTTCCCTGCTGGTGCCTTGCAAGCCCTTGAGTTTTGGCATCTCTCCTCGTCCCATAATTAAAGTGCCTCTTCTCACCCACTCCTGCTTTTCCAGGGGGACTCTCTCAGCCTCCTCCTCGTTAGCAACACTTGCACATCTGCTTGGTCTGATGTAGTGTGCTCATCCATCAAGAGGGCGAGTTATTGTTTTAATGAGGTGCTGGCGTCATGCATCATCCTGAGCTGAGCCCACTGCTGCTGCTACTGCGTCGCTCCAAAGAAGGCAGCACCCAGCAAAGAGAAGGGTCTCGGGGAGCAGATTTGAGACCAATTACAGAATTAAACTTAGATAATATGCAGCCGCCTGGAAGTTGCTTCCTTGGTGCCAGGGACAAATGTCAGCAATAAATCAGCTGCAGAGACTACATCGGTTGCTCTGTCTCCTGCACGTTGCCTGACATCTTCCCAGGTGCTCGGAAGAGGTTGCTGACTGTACTGGGTTTTACAATACAGGCTCTGGGCACTTCACCGCAGCATATTGTCTTTGGATCCAGTTCATGACTGAGCCACAGCACATACCCATGAAATGGAAGGAGAGGAGTCTAGTACAGTCATCCAAATAGCTTGGGACCAGGTTTGGAGAGGTACCCAAGCCTGATGGGTAGCCCCCATTGATGGCGTAGCCCAGGTGCTGGGTACCAGTGGTGAAATGCTTGATCTTGTGTCCTTGCAAATGAACTACTAATGTTTGGTCAGGAGGGAGGGTATAGTGCCATGAGGGATTGCAAATGCCAGCCATCCCAAGAGCTTTAGAATATCATGAGACAGGCTGTGCCTGGAAAAGGACTGGGTTTCCAGACAGACCTGGATCTTCAGGAAGGGAAATCGAGAGGCTGGAAGTCAAGAGATGGACAACGCAGCTTCAGCATGAGGCACCAAACTCCTGTCGCACACTGCTTGCCTGACACATCACCTCCTGCTTTTGCAATAGAAATGGGCAGTAGGCTAGCACAGGGCATCTGGTTGGCTTGGGTACCTCTCCAAACCTGGTCCCAGACCCCTGAGAGCTGGCTGCCTTGAGCAGGAACATTTCTGGCTGGAAACACCTCAAGGACAGCTTTTCTCCTGGTAGCTTGGTTTCTTCCATCCTGCCTGTGGACTGAAGGGGAAGGATCCACACACATGGGGAGCAGCAGGGAAAAATGCCAACCCTTCTGGATCTCAAGAGCTTGTGAGCCTGGTATTACTGTTACCTAACATCCTTGTGTTTATGCTGCAGGTCACGATCACCTTTTTCCTTGCAGTCTCTTTTCTTTAAGGGAACTGGAGGACTACGACATCAATTTCTTTTGCTGGAGCTTCTTCTGTGAAGCTGACCAAGCTGCCTGGTCTCAGTGCCACGCGTCCATGCCACAAAACGTCAAGAACTGAACCCAGAGATGAATCTTCCTGTGTAGAAGCAGACATTTGCAGCTCATATGCAAAAGTCCAGTGGGAGTTACAAGGACTTAATCTAGTGGGGTTCTGTAGACATGTAATAGGATTCTTCAGAAATTGCTCTCAAACCCACCAACATGCCATAGACTCCTATCTCCTTTCTGTAGGCTTTTGTGCCACCCTTTACAGGATTCCCCCATTTTCTGCTACCAAAAAAGTGTTTACAAGTAATTTGTCCTTGTCAAACGAAGATTGCGGCTTTCTTACCTAGCAGCAGATCCATTTTGATTGCAAGTCTCATATCAGGTAAACATTAATCGCTGCAAGCTTTTTTCCCTTTTTTTTTTTTTGCTTAAAAAAGGAACAAAAAGTGATGCTACTGAATTACTTTCCTATTGTCTCCTGATGGCGAACCATAAATCACGCTGTAGAGTTTATAGAGACTTTATATATCTTGGGTTGGGCAAAATCAAAATTTTCTGAAGAATAATGACACATTAATAATAGCCTGTCTTAGAGATAAAATTAGCAGAGGTTTTTGTTAGCCTCTATTAATGACAAAGCTGAGGTCTTTTGCCTTCATGTTGGTTTGTCTGTGCGGAGAGAATTTCCTAATGAGGTTACAATAAACTAGCGTTTTGTGCCTCTGCAGCTGGTGCCATCTGTGGATCTCAAAGCTTAGCAATGATGATCTCGTGAGGTCCCTTCCAGCCCCTAACATCTATGAATCTATGCATCTATGAATCCCATTATGGAGCACAGAATATTGTCCTCATTTAGAAGGAGGGGAAATAAAGTGAAGTGAAGTGACTTGGCCATCCCATATTACACCATAAATCTATGGAAGAGCCAGGTATGGTCTACAGGGATCCTGATTTTCAATCCCATGCTTTAGCCATAAAGCCATTCTTCCACATGGGGACTCTACTTCTCTATACAATCCCATAAGCCACTACAGAAACATCTGGCTGATGTGGGGAGGAGCCCTATCTCCTCTCATACCTGGCATCATGGAGCCATCTAGGTAGAGGTTTGGCTACAAGTTTATGAGCGTAGGAGCTGCATCTCACCAGAAGACCAGGAGTGTCCTGGGGTAACATGAGCAAATCTTCTGTGTAACACTGGGAACCAAAGTCCTGTTCTACCTACCAGGCATCTACATGTAACTCAGGCACCTAAATGGGAACCTAGTCCACCATACCCAACCCCCTGAAAAACCATGAATGCATCTGTTTTTGTGACATCCCTTTATCTGTGATGGGCCGGCATGGGGGATGATGCTCAAGGGCAACCGGCACGGTTTCATTAAGGGCAGGTCATGTCAGACCAACCTGATTGCCTTTTACGATCAGGTCACAAAAGCTTTGGATGCAGGTGTCGCTGTGGATGTAGTCTTTCTGGACTTCAGCAAGGTCTTTGACACTGTCGACCACCCCATCCTCATTAAAAAACTAGGCAACTGTGGCATTGATGCCTACACAGTCAGATGGATTGCAAATTGGCTGAAGGGTCGTACTCAGAGGGTGGTGGTGGACGGGTCATATTTGACCTGGGGGGAAGTGGGCAGCGGAGTTCCCCAGGGCTCGGTCCTTGGGCCTGCGCTGTTCAATTTCTTTATCAGTGATTTGGATGATGGGGTGAAAAGCAACCTGCTCAAATTTGCTGCTGATACCAAAATTTGAGGTGAGGTGGGCATGTTAGTAGGGAGGGAAAGACTGCAGCAAGACCTGGATAGGTTGCAGGGATGGGCTAACAAAACCAGGATGCGTTTCAATACGGACAAGTGCAGGGTGCTGCACTTGGGCAGTAGTAACCAGCAGCACACTTATAAGATGGGAAACTCCCTTCTTGAGAGCACGGAGGCAGAAAGGGATCTTGGAGTCATCATTGACTCAAAGATGAACATGGGCCGACAATGCAAGGTCACGGTCGGCAGGGCTAACCGGACCTTGTCGTGCATCCACAGGTGCATCTCAAGTAGGGCCAAGGAGGTGATCCTCCCCTTCTACGCAACACTAGTCAGGCCACAGCTGGAGTACTGCGTCCCGTTCTGGGGACCCCACTTCAAGAGGGATGTGGACAACTTGGAGAGGGTCCAGAGGAGGGCCACCCGCATGATCCGGGGACAGCAGGGCAGACCCTACATTGAGAGGCTGTGGGACCTGAATGTGTTTAGCCTTCACAAGAGAAGGCTGAGGGGGGACCTGGTGACCATCTATAAACTCACTAGGAGGGACCAGAAGGGTTTGGGGGAGACCTTATTTCCCCTAGCGCCCCCCGGGATAACAAGGAATAACAGTCACAAGTTGTTGGAGAGTAGGTTTAGATTAGACGTCCATAAGAACTACTTCACTGTCAGGGCAGCTAGGATCTGGAACCAACTTCCAAGGGAAGTGGTGCTGGCTCCTACCCTGGGGGTCTTTAAGAAGCAGCTTGATGCCTACCTGACTGTGGTCATTTGAGCCCAGTTTTCCTCCTGCCCAGGCAGGGAGTCAGACTTGAAGATCTACAAGGTCCCTTCCGACCCGACTTCTATGATTCTATGATCTTAGCCTTAACACTTAGTCGCACCAAATGGGGAGAAGGAAGAAGGCCCAGCCATGTTTTACATTAATGGCTTTTCAGAGTTTCCAGCAATTAAATGATATCACCTTTAGTTGGCTAGTAGGTCAATTGAGTCTGACCCTTATATTCGCCCCCACCCCTGGGAAATTTATCTCAGCAACTAAGGAGGCAGTCGGGTGGATTTGCTCTTCCATTTGCACTCAGTAGAAATGTCTCCCCTCTCCCCTGTTATTTTTGAGGCATGGGGTATAAAAGCCTGTGACCCTGCTACCTTCCTTTCTGGCTTGAGTAGCACCAAACTCAACCTTCTCTCAGCATCTCTCAAGCATTTGAAAAGTTTTGGCTCAGTATTTCTCATGCATGTTTGTTAGGTCTCTGCCTGGCATCTCAGAGACCAAGGAACTGAAATATTTCAAGAGAGACAACCCTCAAATTAGCTGTGAGGTTCATGAGACATTGAGAGCCACACTTTCTGTCTTTAGGTCCAATTGGTCTAGATATCCAGCTCCTGATGGAGGTATAGGAGAGACTTCAGGGAATTGCAAAACTGTTGAAAGCATGTAACCAGTGCAACAGGGGTGTCCATGTATTTAAAGGCAAAAGAGACAGAACAGGCTAGTTTAAACTTGGAGCATCTGTAAATCCCATATATGTGTGTGTGTGTGTGTGTGTGTGTGTGTGTGTGTGTGTGTGTATCTGTAAATCCTATATATTTCAACAAGTGGGACCAATATATAAATATTTCATCTGATCTGCCCTTCTGCTGTGAATCATTGGGGCATCGAGACAGGAACTCAGTTCCTGGTAAATATTTAACTGAAGTCCGGGCAGTGACAACCTGTGTGATTCATAGGGAATAAGCTGGGGGTGCAAGTTTGTTAGTAGCTGGCTTTGAATGCTCGAGATCTACCTGCCTTGCTCTTGCAAGTGCCCAAGATTGAATTATCTCCCCTACATCTGGAAGATGCTTCATGGGTACTAGATCATTTGGGGGAAGGGGTGCACTGCTTCCATCCAGACCTTCTCCTCTGCACTGAGTTTCCTATCCATCATGACAACAAACTTGGCAATGCCCTGGTCCTGGGAACCAGGCTCAGATGTCCTAAGCTCCGTTCACCTAGGCCTTGTAATGGCAATGTAGTTGTTTTGGGCTGGACTAGAATCAGTGGCCTCACGTCCCAATGGGCAGTACCCATCTCCGGGAGCGGGACCTTGAAGACAGCAAGGACCCGGAGCAACTCTGGAAGTCAGGGTGTGTGCACAAGAAACATTTGTGCCAAACGTTATGCACAGGCCCATGAAATAATTGCCTGATGGATGGAGCTAAATTCATGTGAGCTGTAAGGATGAATCATTTAAATCTTGTTATTCAGTTTGCTCCCAGCTGCAGCCTCCTCCCCCATCTCACTCCATGCCTTCGCTGAATAGATCTCCATCATGCTGTGGCACTATCAGCAGCCTGCTTGCCCCCTCTCGAGGTGAGGAGGCTCTTTCCTTTCTTCCCATCACAGCCTTGCCCTCACTGCTTCCCCGATGTAGGCTTCCTTGCAACGTCAACCCCAGAACCCATTTCCCTCTTGCATCCATCATGTCCCATCTCACCTACCATGGCCTCTCCCTCTCCATAGCCCATCCAGGCCCCATCAACCTTTGTATCTGCTCCAGCCACATCCAATCTTCTACTCCAGTGGTTTTCAACCTTTTTTCATTTGCCAACCTCTAAAAATTTTTGACTGGAGATGTAGACCTCTTTGAATTGTAAGTGTGGATATATTCACATACTTTTGATCGATCATAGTCATCTTTCACAGGCCCCTTAGACATAGTCTGTGGATCTGCCGGGGTCTTTGGGCCACAGGTTAAAAAACAGTGTTCTGTTCCAAGCCCACCTTACCCGCACCCCCTTCTCCACCCAGGATCACACCCAATTTAGGCTCAATTCTCTACTGCCCTGTAACTTGTGTTTATGACTAAGTCCCCGCCACTCTGCACTGCTGCTTCTTGCTCCCACCCTTTATCTTGGGTGCAAATGCAATGCCGGTTGTGTGTTGACAGGGAACGGAGTCTTTTCTCTACCCTGACAAGGTCTGGCCAAGCCAGTGATGCTGGCTGTGACACTCCATTAATCAGCCACTCCAGCATCCACCTTGGGTTTTTTTATCGATGCAGCAAAGAACACTTTCCCAGAGTGAGGTTGCTACCTCCTGCTCATTCAGCTCTCCCCAGGTGCCCTGTGCCTATGAGATGTGAGTCAAAATTGACATTTCTTTCTTTGACTTATAATAGAAAGCAACACGCCAGCCCCTGCATAGAACTAACCAGCCACCTGTCAGTCACCGCTTCAAGTGCTTGGCTTGTGTGAGGTTTCCTTTTTCTTGCACTTCCTTTTATTATCTCTTGACACCGTGGGCTCTTCAGGGCAAGGATTGCATGTTCTGACATGTCTGCACTTCCCCCACAACCCTTTGGGACTGCTGTAATAGAGCTGATGGTGGTAATAATAACTTCTGGAGGGTGTGCTGTTAGATGTAAGCAACCTTAGTAAGCACAGGTAAAAGGCTGAAGCCGAGATTAACCCCTGGAATTGGGTATATGAGTATATGGCGATGCTATTATGCTAGTCAAATGGCGATTTTTGTTCCATGTACATGGGAAAATCATCACATGCACAAGCTCCCTAGGTGCCCAGTTCGAGAGCCCTGATTTTCAGAGTGCTAAGCACCTGGCCTCTCAAATTCAGCCCCTCCTGTAAGTGCCTCAGGTCAGGGATCCTAAATCACAGCAGCTCTTGCAATGTCCTGTTGTTGCTCTACATTGATGGCAGCACCGTCACATGCCTCTCAGTTTCTGTGCCATGCAGGGTAGAGGCCTCGCGACGGCAGAATCGAATGAAGCCAGATCTGCTTTGCATTCTCTCTGGGATCATCTGCTGTTACTCACAATGCACATTAACATGTTTTGTGTATATTTATGTAGCTGTGATACAATGTATTTGGAAGCAACACTGAGTAAACAAGAGAGAGGCATCCGTCCTCTCCTGGGAAGTGATGGGTGGGAAGAAATCAGAGCTGCCTTGAACAAAACATTCAGAGCAAAACACTCTAGATATTCCTACAACATGGTTTCCAATCTCCATGCAGGCAAAGAGGATTGTCTTCCACCAGCTTCCCCATATAGATGGACACATTCCCCTTTTGCCTAATTCAACGGATGTTGTTATCATTATATACCTTCATTAGTTTTAAAACGGGGGCCTCTTTGTACTAGATGTGCTGCATACACAATCTAAGAAGGTGCCCCTTGCACTGGAGAGCACCCAGCATCAGTAAGTAAGAGAGGCAATGAAGGGGAGAGAGAGAAAGTATTATCCTCCTTTTATCAGTGAGGAGCTGAGGTGTAGAGTGAGTCTGTGGCACAGCAGGGAACTGAACCCAGGTCTTTTAAGTCCTAGTCCAGTGCCTCAAAAGCCCAAGTTGTTAGATGGGGGGGATTGCCTGTTTTTGCTTTACAAATTTTTGGGCTCCTGCTCCTCCGTGAACTGCTCCAATTGGGCTGAGGCAGTGGCACAGCTAACACAAAGTTCCAGCTGAAGGATTTCTTTCCGCCTCCAATTGTTTTTATCATCTGGCTGGAAGGTAAATCATCCTCTTGCTTCTAATACTTTGGCACTGCAGCCCGGCACTCGGCAGTTTAAAATCCAGAGCACAGTTTGTCGATAGCATTTTCTAATCTCCTCCGCTTATTGCGGATGCCGCCACCTGCATAATATCCAGTGCGAGTGGGGCATCTGGGAACCAAATGCAAATGATTTTTTTCTATAATTAAAAATCCATTATTCATTATTTGCCACGGTGCTGTGAGCATGTGCGTGCGATAGTGATGAAACCCTGTGGCTTACAATTACTCCGGCCTTTGTTTTCCCATTCCCCAAATTGCAGAGCGGTTCCAGGCAAAGCAATGTTGGCAGCATTTGCTGTGGGCTCCACTGGAGTTGCATCCGTAATGGTCCATTATCCTGGAATAGGAGCTCCTGATCCTTATTATTTTGCCTAGGTTTATAGACTCAGTAGGATTGTCCTGTTCCGAGCAATTTCAGATGGGTCCTTTCTGGGAGCTGGGGTCTAAGCAATTTGGGTCATTAAAATAGCTCAGACTTTCATGCCAATCTGGAACAGGACTGAAATCGGCAGCGGTGGCATCTTGTGCTTGGGTGCATTTCACACGGCACAGTCCTCTGAACGCTCTCACTTCCACAGGGTCTCAGTTGCAGACCGGTGCTCAGTGCAGGCAGGTGTTTGCTGTGAATGGGGGTCACCTCCTAGCTCCACTAGGACAGCGATCCTCACCCAGGCTGTATAACCCAGGGTGCCTTGAGATCCTTCTGGGGTGCCACACACTGTTAGGTGTGCAAGCATGATTCACAGAATAAACTCAGAGGTTTCAGACAGGGGATCCCCAATGTCAAAACCATTCTGCCCTGCTGTGGTCTTTCTGAGCAATTTTCAGCAACATATTTGCACTGTTGTTTTTCCGTTGTCAAAAAACGAGGGAAGCTAAAAGCTGGCGTTTTCTGAGGGGGGTCTTGGGTCTATTGAGGGGTGCCTCAAATCTGAAAAGGCTGAGAACCCCTGCCCTAGGATTTGCCTGTTCTTGCAACATTGCCAGCCGCTTTGGGAATGAAACGCCATATCCAAGTACAACTGAAGTGGGAGTTTTAAGTTGGTAAAATGTAGTTTCTCAATCCTTGAATCTGGCAAAGAATTTGCATACAAGGCCTTGGGGTTGCTAATGGGGACATTAATAATGTAGCTGATGAGGGTATTTCTGTCTTGTCCAACACTGTTGTCCTGGGGAGCAGTTTTGCTTCTCCCCTCATTGACAGCTCTGATTCTGGTGCTGGGGAGTGATTGTCTCTGCACTGACTTTGCAGTTGCAGACAGAAGTGAGGGTGAACCTTGGGGAATGACCAGGTCGGTCTGTCCATCTGCAGCCATACTGAGAAGGCAGTGGGCAAGCGTCTATTCAGCCCTAATCACATAGAAACAAAGGGCATCGGGCAAGAGCTCCGAGCTGCAATATCAGAACAGGACGCAGCTCCAGCCAGACCATCAGATGATCAGCACATGTCTGTGCCAGGATCTATTGGGTTCCTGAGTGAACAAC
The DNA here is from genome assembly GCF_030867095.1 of Alligator mississippiensis. Lineage (NCBI taxonomy): Eukaryota > Metazoa > Chordata > Crocodylia > Alligatoridae > Alligator > Alligator mississippiensis. Next base: position 4,512,591 of record NC_081833.1, on the reverse strand, counting down.
TCACTTTCTGGCTCATGGTGCACACATGGCATGGGAGAGGGCTAAATGAGGGATCACCTGCACCTCCATAAACCACCGTGGTCTGAGGAGGAGCTCCACTTTCCAGTGCACAGCAAGAAGGGACAGAGATCCGAGCAGCCGGTGATGGTGCAGCCAGCAGAGGGCAATAAGAGCTGATCTTATGGATTTCACATCCGTGCAAGGGTGCACATGGGGGAACACGAATGTCCAGTGCAGCTGCATGGCTGTCCAGGTGTTAGGGCTATTTGCTTTCCTTGCTGTCATGTTTAAGCCCTTCACAATGGCATGCAAAGGTCTCTCTGCCCTCAGGACTGCACTGTTATTCTGAACAAATGTCTGCTTTCAAATCCTAATGTGCTAGTGAAATGATTGTTGTCTGGGACAATCCCAGACCAGAACCACGCTCCCTGACTGAGCCATGGCACAGACCTATGCCATTAAGCTAATGGAATAGCTCCAGGAGCTGGTAAATAGAAAATCTCCTGTCTTCGCTGCAGACCAGGTGTCAGAGAGAGACAGAGCACGTCCCCTGCAAGTGTAGGTAGGTAAGTGAAGCACAGGAAGACATTTTGGGCTGGGGTCATCACAATGAGTCATCTCTGAAATGCAGCATCCAGGGATGCCCCTCTGCCAAACGAGGACCCTGTGCAGTTCTCCACCTCTATCGATGGAGCAAATGCATCTCTACCTCTTCCTGTTCCTATGACTCACAATCCTAAGATATGGGTTACTAGAGTACATTGCCAACTCAGCTGGAAACTCTTCTGAATCCAAACTTTTCACCCTGGTTCTTCTCCCCATCTCCACACCCACAGCACAGACATCCCGACATGGGTTTCCAGACCCACTGAGGCACAGCACGAAGCAGGGCAGGAGCAAGTCTTAGCCTCAGTTGGTTACGCCTGGTTTCACTGCATTGATCGCAGCACTTCGATCGTGTCTCCTGGAGGATAGCACTAGCTTGTCTATAACCATCTTGTGCCTATCCTGGTCCTAGGGACACCTCCTCTGGCTGGGAATGACACATCCATTTGATTGTAAATCTGCATCTCTTTTTCTGAAATGCACATTTTCTCCAAGGGCAGCTCCATTGTTCTGATGTCTTTGCCCTCACTCGCAAACGTCCTGCATCTATTACTAAGAATAGAAACCCCATCATGCAGCTCAAAGTGATGCTGGCTGAACAGGGGACCCTTAAGGGGAGGGCCTCAGCTGGTGGCAGGGCCCCTTTTGACCTTGGTGAAGTGGTGACAGTTTCCAGCAGCTGCGGACATGTCCCTCTGATGTTCATGAAAGCCCCGAGCTGGATTTTCACACGCTCGGCACCCATGATCGGCGTCAGAGATCTTGCAAGCTAGATAGATGCTGGAAACCCTTTGGAATGAAGGTACTTGGAGTTGTTCCCCTGCTGATCTGCTGTCTGACAGCGATTAAAAGCTGTTTTGGGAGCAAACTTGTGGCTTGGGCTTGTGCGCGCCAATGTGCGGACGGGGGTTGTCCTGGCCCCGTTGCAGAGAGGTGATGCAGCACCTCCTTATTTCTCTGCAGTGTTGCACTGAAGATCAGACCCTTTAGCAAAGGCAGCCAGAGAAACACCTTGGATGTTTTGTATTTAGATCTCTGCTGGCTCTGCGCAAACCTGCTGTCACTTGTTGCAGTCGTGGGTCTCGGGCCTGAAATGCTCCTGCTGTTCCTTCCCGTGCTGCACCCAGTGTCCATTGGCTGGGCTTTTCACAGAAGGGCTGCCTGAGAAGTTAGCCTTTTCCACAGGACTTTTGTAGAACTAATACTGATCAGCTTGGCCGAGGCTTACCCTAGAGGATTAACTGGCCCCGGTTGTTTGATCCATCGAGAGCAGGAGTCAGTGCAGCCCAGACAAATCATTGCGCTCCATGAATCTGGAAGGTATCCAGGTCATAGCCGTAAAAGCAATCTGGAAGAGCATTTCTGAGTCTTCCAAGAGGTTTCCACTAGGGCAAGGTGGTCCCTGCTGGGGCTGCCCTCCCCTAATGTCGCGACCGGAGAGAGATGAGGGGGATTTTCTTTCTGATCCCTGGGCATTGTTAAGATCTCCCCTACCTGTTGGTCTTTCTAGCCAAGAGACTCGGAGTCAGACCTTGCTGTGATCCATACCAGGACAAAGGATAGGTACGGGTTTCAGCACAGAGACAGAAATGGAGACACACATTACTACAGAGCTCTAGGGAGTGTCCAACACATGTCCCTCCTGGCCCAAAAGCCCAAGCAAACTCCTGAGAGTCCTCTATCATGTACTGAAGAGACTGCTTCATCTTAACCTCTTCACCTACCTCAGTGCTTGGTCTCAGTTGATAATATAAGACAGAGAGAATGAACACGCCCCCTGTTACATGCCATAACTAATCCTGACCTTGGAGAATGCCCCCAAATGTAAATGAAAATGCTCAGTTTTGCTTTTCCTGACCCCTCTCTGTCAATTGGGAGAAAACCCGTCACAAATGTCCTATCAAAATATATTTTGGAAGGAAAATCGCTTCTTTGACAGAAAGGCCATTTTAATGAAAATTTCCAGGCCATTGATGCTTTTTAGGTTTGCATTACAAAAAAGTGGATTTTTGTTTTCTTTCTGCAAAGCCTTAGAAATGTTGAAGAAAAGTGATGCTGAGAACAGCATTAAAAACACATTGTCTCTGTTGAAGGTGTTAGGAAAAAATCATTTCCTGACCAGCGGTAAAGTCCAATGCCTTGGAGCCGTGCACAAATATACATGTGACTAGGAGGAAGATGCTTCTCCTTTCCAGGTGATTTAAGGCCAGTGGCTGGGCCAGAAGGGAAACTAGCCAGTTGTTTTGTTGTTCAGAAAGTAACATAAGTACCCACACAGAGAGGAATAAATAGGCTCATTAAAAATAATTCCCTTTTAATCAACTGAAGTGTCATTAGCAATACAGGTGATTATTGTTATTTTTTAATTATGTGGTTTCCAGCAGGAGGGAAATCCCTTTTTAAATCTCATTTGAGTTATTGCAAAAAATATATATTTCAAAGATCAATGCCATAATGTGTCTGAGATTTACTGTTGCCATCAATAAAGGCTGGAGGATAGTTCCTTCGAAAGTCCCCCTAGGGTTAGATTATGCTGTCTGGAAAGGAACTTAATTGATTCTTTAGGTTAAAGCCTTTTCATCTGCAGAGACAAGCTGAAGCATTAATTCTGTCTAATGTGACACGGAACATTTGCATACACAGATTTCACTCCCTGTGTTCCCTTTTGGGGTTTGATTTGTTTTCTTTCCAAGGCAAATTTGGAATCTGGCTTCCATCAACAAACCAAGTTCATTCTTTCCTAGATGATGCAGGGGCTTGCTTCATGGCTTTTGGATAACCAGAAGGTTGTGGAGGACTTAGACTGTCTGGGGGCTGCCCCGAGGGATGGCTGACTTTCAGGAGGGAGCTGATTTTCCCATCGACATACAACAGAAATCTAGCAGCAATGGCTTGGTCCATCTCCCCAGCCCAAGGGCTGAGTCCTTGGGAATGGAGCATTTTGCTTCACTAAGAGCATCCTCCTCTGGTCAAGGACCATGTCCCAAGCCCCTGGCTGTTATCATGGCTGTCGGTGAAGCCACAAACACAGAGATAGGACTGGGAGGTCTCAGGCTCCAGCACTGACCTCGGATGGTGGCTTGTACCAGAAAGGCTTCCACTCACCACAGGTCCCTGATGGCTGCTACAGGGTGGCATCATGGCAAGTGTCTGCAAATGAAGATGGGTCACATCCTACCCTGCTCAGGGTTGCTGTGTCACAGGACCTTTGGGAGTGGCAATTTGGGGAGCAGGACATGGAGGAGACAGACCCCTGTGTAGGGTCTGTAAGGCCCTTGGGCACACTACAGCAGTGAAGAAGGATCAGCCCATCCCTTTTCCCTCCAGCTTCAGAAATGAACTCAGTGAAGCTCATCATAAACTTTATGACACCCTTGAGAGGCAGAGGGGAGGAAACTGAGGCACTGAGAAGAATAAGCCCGCACAAGGCTGCCCAGTGGTGCAAGGGCCCAGTTCAGCCCACCCCAAACAGCTTCATCTAAAAGACCCTTACAGTGAGCCCCTGAGTAGCTCTAGGGCCCCATTCCTGTCCAAATGAGGCCGCTCAGCATTTCAAGTGGTAGGAGACACCTGTTTGGCCTGCGAGACCATCCTCTGTGGGAATAAACTGCGAGTGCCAGAAAACATAAATTCCTGAGTCTGGGCTCGAAAGGTTGCAGTGGGTGTTGAATTATTCAGGCTGCCGTGGCATTCACTGTTAGTTTTCTATTTCTCTTGCCTTGATGACTGCCTGGGCAGATTGATAGATGAATCTGGTACAACCCTTGGAGTCTGGCACGAAAATGCTTCATCACAACTTGCCGACACCGAGGTTGACGTCAGCCAGGGGTCTCACCTGTTTCTCAGGCATTAACGATGCTCACGCTCAAAGCTACACACCGGGCATGTTCGGGTTTTGTTGCACTTGTGAACACAAGACCTAGGAGCAGTGTCAGCTGAGCGATGCGGGCAGTGTCCAGGCTTGCAAACTTCCTCCAGATCTTTGAACCCCGTCATTACAGTAGATACAAAGCACGGCTTGACCCAGTGAGGCCTGAGAGCAGGACTGTAGCTGGCACCCGGTCTGGAGGAGTCAACATCTCAGTTGACTCTATTTGCTTTTGCTGAGGAGCTTTTTTCTATTCTGTGCTCTCACCACCCTACAACCTTGGGATAGTGCCTCTCTGCAGGCGCTAAAAAAGGGAGTGAACACCCCATGGCAGTGCCTTTCTGGGCATGGCCTGCAGGCTGATGGTATCAGTCAAATGCCCCTTGATTTTTCAACGCTGGATGGTGACACTCAGACAAAGTCAGAGCCTCTGGGCCCGGGGACCTGGTGAGGGAAGAGGATATCATGGAGCTGCCTTCCTCACTCTGGAGAGCAAGCAGCAGGTTTGGACTAGGTCAGTCTTTAGTTCTGACCCAGCTTCTGGGTGTAAGTCATGTCACTGCTCTGTGCCTCAGTTTCCCCTCTAATATGAAGATGATTGTATGTGTCTTCAGCAGTCCCGAACCTGGGAAAGCCCATGGGAGTCTGCCCCTCACCTGCCTTGGTGCTTGGTGTCTACCATGAGAATCTGAGCCCTTTGGGGCAGGGCTGTCTGTATGTCCGGTCAGTGCAAGGCCTCAAAGGCCCCGGGTTTCAGAAGAGGCAGCTGGAGGTTGCTGTCTGTGTTGGACACCAGCCCCACACCTCCAGGGGCAGGACTGGTGTGCCCAAGCACACGACAACCATCTGGTTTGCTCATGGCCACTGTCCAGGGCTAGCGAAAGGCCAGTGTTAGCCCGTGTCCTCTCAGAGAGCCAAAAAACCATGGTGACCAGGGTCTGACCTAAGGTTTTAGACACCCCAAGGTGGAATCAGTGCCACCTGCATCCTTCCTTTTGCTAGCCTTAAAGTAAACACCACTAGCGTGCTAATGCTGTACTGAAGTGATGGGCTATTGCCATGACAACCATGCCTCAAAATAGGTGCGTGGGAAACCCACATGTCCTGATGGGTGCCCTTCAAACGCTTGCTAGGCCATGCAATGGGCGCCTTTGTCTGATCAAAGAGTGCCAATCGGTATTTGTGCTGTCTCTGGGGTGGGAAGTCTTCTGTCCCCAAGCCTGCAAGGGGCAACAGCTGGTATCGATCAAAACAGCTGATATCACCCAAATCTGGTATTTTCATGGCAAGGACTAGTGGCCATTGCACCGGGAGCCACCACATTTATTTCACCCTGGTCAGAAATAACACAACAGCAGCTGGTTGATGGTGATAACTGATAGTCACTTTTGACCCGGGCTGGCTTTGAACTAGCATTCTCAGGGTGAAAGGCTTCATATACAACATAAGATCTATAGGTTTTTCTCAGAAAGTGGGAAACAGCATCACCCCGCTGCATGTATTGTATCCTGCTGTTACCTCAAAGCTATAGCAGAGGCTTTAGGAAACAGCACCTGGCATTTTATGGACATCGTGGAAACTCCTGTCACAACTCTGCAATGAGGACTGCAGTAGGAGAGACAGCTGGTTTAAGATTCAGATTGATGCACCATCTGGGTTAGTATTTCTGGCCTTGGACCAGAGGAAATCTTCCATCCGAGTGGCTATGTTGTTCCCACATCACTCCCAAAACTGCTCTTCATTAGCTCTGTGGGGGCTAAAGCTCCTGGAAGTGCTAGGAAAATGCAACACAAAAGAAATTCCCAGCTCTGAGAGAAGGAAGGCAGCGATGGCTGAGCTGAATTGCACCCACGAGCTGTGTAAATTAATGAGGAGAACATTTCATCTGCTGCTGCAGGTCCCTTTTGTTCTGCAAGGTGCTGTCACTTGCAGCAGTCTCAAGATCTTCATGACATAGCTCTCCACAGACCAGTGAAAGTACCGCACCACCCTGAGGCATTACTGCAATGTGTGGTTTTATCTGTGCCCTGGTGGGCAGCGTTTCCTGGGGCAGGGAGGTCTTGGGGAAAAGGCAAGAGAGCATAAAGGTGTGGGGGGCTGTGATGAGTCCAGAGGAGGGGGCAGCACACAGCTAGATCTGTGCTCATTGCCCAGGGGGGAGAGGGGGGCTGAGAAAAGACAGGCAGAGCACTGAGGTAGGATGCCTGGAGGCTGTATGGCTGTCATCGTACGTAGCATCCCAAGAGCCAGAGCACCGAGAGGTTGCTTTCCCATGCTTTCCCATGCTTTCTGGCTTGCTTTCCCATGCCTTCTGGTTTTCCAGCTCAAGAGCTTGCTTTCCCCTGCCTTCTGGGAGGTGATGCTGGCGTTGCTGCCTCCATCTCCTGCACAGGCCAAACAAATCCCCATACGTAAATCTGACGTGCTAGCAAGGGCTCGGTGGCATGGTACCATTCCCCTTTTTCCAGAGGTTGTGATGATTCAGTCTAGCATTCCTAAAATTAAAACACGCTGAAGTGTAATGCAGCCAGGGCAACGTGCTAGAGCCCACGCCAGAGCAGACGGCTCCTGAGCTCCTTCTGGAGTTGCCTCAGCATCTCTCATGCTGCCGGCCACGAGACAATACATGCACCGGGAAGCTGGGAGAGAGGCATGCCGGGGTCTGCCTCTCCCCAGCTCTGCTTTCTTCCTGCAGGAAGTGTGCCTGAAGGGCCTTATGCTTGAATCACACTACAGATGCCTTCAGAGCTGGTGCAATATTTGCTGGGCTCATTTCTGCCCATTTCCTTGGGAGCAGCCCTGTCAGCAGGTCGCCCTGCTCTGTCAGGGATCCGGTCACCAGTCCACAGGTAACAATTAACCCGTAGTTAATTTGTGCACCGTGAACGTGGTTTGCTCTCTTTCCCTGGCTACACAGAGTAAAACTGCTGAGAGAGGAGCAATATTCTCTTGCACGGCTACCCGATACCCTATTATGGGTGCTGATTTTGCTGGAATTATTAATTTGGTGCTGTTGGACAGAGAGGAGGCAGGAGAGACTTTTCTGTTGAATGGGGATCTAGGTTTGTGGGCTGCCCATTGCAGAAGTAGGAACTCTACAAAGGGGAGAAGCTGTGGGCTGAGCCTTATGGTGTTCAATCGTTCCTTTTTAGAGGAAAAAAGACACTCCAGGAAGTGGCAAGGGAGATGAGTCTGGATTTTGTGGAAGGTGGTAATCATGTTAGAGAGCAGGAAGGTACCTAATTGTACATCCCCATCCCTCCACTTTTCTTCATGTTCATACATGGGTGGAATCAGAGGTGCTGAAATATCCATGCAGGCCCAAGTGGCAGAGAAAGGCTTTAATGGGCAATCTCTAGAATTTAGGTGAGATGGCTTCCAGGCCTTCCCTGCTATTTGCCCATAGGTAGCCATGGAGGACGAACTTTGATCTCAGTGCCTCAGTTTCCTCCTTTAGGAGATGACAAAAGGATGCACACCTGTAACAGGGAACCCTAGCCCTGTTACCAGAAGCCAGGTCAGTCCCTTTAATAGCAGAATTTTCTGGGCACAGCATGCTGGCAAGCTGGGGGTTAAAAGCTGAGCCTGGCCAGGTAGTCAGGTGACCGGAAGGGGGCAGGCCAGAACTATAAAAACCTGGGGCTGGGCAGCAGTAGGGGCCAGCAGCCAAAGGGGAAGGAGTGTGCATAAGAGCTCCACAGAGAGGCTTGGTGAGTTGTCCAGCTGCTGCGGGAGAGGAACTACTGAGGATTCTTGGAGACGCGGCAGCAGCCTCAGAAGAAGGACCATAGCAGACGGTGGGGAGCAGAAGCACAAAGCCCTGGAAAAATATAAGCTGGCATGCTGCGTTATTTAATTATTTTTCCTGTGGTGGTTATAGCCCATGGACATACTGTTTCTAATTTTTAATTGATTAACACCAGCGGTTTGTGAACAAGGCTGTAGGGGTAGAGGAGGCTTCATTAGTGCCTTAGGTGCAGTCATAAAAGGCCAAAGTGGCCTGGTGCACCTGGGGTGCAGCCATGTGCTTTTGGACTGAGACAGTGGAGGCTCAGGGCCACTGCCCAGCTTTGAACTTGCAGCCCACTGGGTGTGGGGCCAGTGGATGGGCCTCTGGGTCAGAGAAGCTGGGCTCCAAATTGTGGGCAAAAAGGAGGGCCACGAGCCCCAAGGCCAAGAAGCTAGAGCCTTGGAATCAAACCCTACCTGGTGGGTTTAGACGGGGAGGCCTAGCTAGAGAAAGACAGGGGTTAAGGCCCATGGTGGATGAGAACCTCAATGTACAAAAATACAATAGGCAGTCTCCCGCTTACAATAACATCTGTATAATATTTCCATCTAGACGTGGCAGACGAGTAGGAAACGGGGCATGAGAACCATTAAGGGGACTTGAAGGGCGCCCCTCATAGGTCACGGATAACAGGCAAAAAGATGGCACTGGGGAGGGCGATCTGTTACAACCCCCCCTTTGCAAATGACAAAAGGACCTGCTGATGCAGAGTGATTTCTGGCCTAGAAAACGTGCTGGCCACAAAACCCCTATTTTGATAGCTTCAAGAAACTCTTGGCTTTTAGGCAGTGAGCAAACTTTGCCCTCGTGAGGCTTTACCCAGTGCTAAATGCTGTTTGTTAGAGTGCCCCAGTCCTGTGAGGTGCAAGAGCAAATAATGGGCCTCTACCAAAGACAAGAAGCCTTCAGGTTTCATAGCTCCTATTGACATACTCTGCCCAGCTCAAGGAAGGCCTTGCTAATGCTCTTAATTTAGTTTAACCTGACACCTACATTTAAAAACATAGAGCTCCATATATTTTTTTGTGATCCCACCACATACACACAAAAAGTAATCCATCTGGCAGGGCTGCTGCCCTCTAAAAACCTTGGCAAATATGTGCTTTACAGGGGCCACCTGACAGATTTGTCAGAGGAAGCACCAGGGTGTTAGGACCTCACAAACCCTGCTAATAAAACCAATTTCCTCTTTTATAGAATAGACAAAGGAGCTGGATTCTCCCTCCTGCAATTAATTTCTGGGCCATTGCTTTCCATTACGAGCCTCATTTGAAATGTCACTGGGGTCGGAGGGGGAGAGACAACTGGGGTGACGGGATGTTCTGCACGGAAGGGTGTTTTATAGGTCAGGCGATGCTTATTAAGTGTGCCGCCCGAAATCCAATCCCATTTCTCATCATCAGCATCATCTATTAGTGAGGAGCATCAGGACATCATAGCTGCACTCATGCAAGCAAATGGTAATTGCTGGGTCCTGTAAGCTGAACCACCCAAATTAGTTCTGCCCTCTATGCAGGGCAGGAGTGGAAATAAAAGCTAGGGTCTCAGAGCAAGTGGAACATGCTGTATATCCCATCGTGTGCACTAGCATCCATGTTGGAGACTTTTTAGGCCCCTTGATTCTGCTCAGGCTGGAAAATAGTTCCCTTGGGAAACGAAGGCAGGACACGCACCTCTGTGGCTCCCTGTTGCAAATCCTGGCTGTTCTCCGTGTTCCCCAGGGGGCATGAAGCAAATGAGGTCTTACCCCACTGTTGTTCACCCCCAGACTTGGCTCTCTCAAGGGATTAGGAGTGTAGAGATTAAGCTCTACACCTACAAATTATCCCAGCACATTTATAGCTGTGGATAAATCTATCCTGTAGGGAAGGAGTGATACTACTGCTAGCTGCCAGTGTGCACCCCCTTAACCCATTCCAAATCCAGGACTTCCCACTGTCTAACAGCTTAGGCCTTGGGGTATTCGAGTGTGTGCTTTTTACAGCCTCTCATCAGCTCCTTCTGCATAAGGAAGACCAACTTTCTCAGAGGGATTTGGGATAGCTGTGGGGTTGGAGAGAAGGAGACGGTGAAGAGGAACCTGCGTCCCATGTGCTATCTGGGCCTGGGCTACTGCACCATGGTGCTCATGACAGCCCCCAGGTTCTCCCTTGGGCTTCACAGTTCAGTGCTTGCATCAAATCAGTTCTTAAAAGACTGGCCGAGGCCCCCTCCTCATACATTCAGGATGGGAAGCCTTCAAGGGTTGGCATGAGGTTGAAAATGTATTAGACCAGCAGCAGACACTGCATGGAGTTGGCCAGAGAAGACAAGTGCTTCCCTTCATAGCAGGTCATGCCCCTCCGTTCACGTCCCCCTTGCATGGGCCACTGCTGTCATCGGGAGTTGGTTTTATGAGGACCTATGCACACTCTGGGCCAGGGCCTCAGCATCTGGAATATTTGATCCTAGGGAACACTGTTTCTCATGGAAATGAGAGTGACAACCCAAAGGGTTGCTGGTTCCCATGTGTCAAGGCTCATAAACCATGTTACCAGGCAGACGCCTGGAAGACGCTGATGGAAGACGCTCACCATAGCGCCAACACAGCGTTGGCCTAGGTCATCCCTCTTTCCCTTCCCATGGGATTTCCCATTGGAAAGCTCTAGGGCAGAGCAATAGGACATTGATCATGGGACTAGCCATGCCTTTTCCCTTCTGAACAGGGGAAACTAAGGCATATACTAATTCAGCCCAGTTCCCAGGGGTTTGGGTCCTAGCTGTTGGCAGAGCTGGGGCAGGCTTGTGTCCATTTGGTCAGGAGAAGAGCACTGATGTTCAGCACTACTAAGCTGTTGAGTCAATGCCCATGACCACAATAGAAGGGCTCCTCTTGGCACTACAAGGCATGGGCCAAAGTGTTGAGTTTCTTTCAGTGAAAAGAAAGGGACGATAGAGGTCTCATGCTGCTCCAAAAAAGACTTTATGGCTGGTAGACCAGAACCAGGTCCAACGCCTGTTTTGATTCCATGTTGAACGGAATTGAATCGGTGATTGAACTTATTGCCTGAAAAACAATTTCAAAGTCTAATTGCTGATTGCTGAATAAGGGAAAAGGAATTGCTCTGTGAAACCTCCTGCTAGCTGAAGCTCCTGCAACAATGACTGCATTGCTTGGAAACCAAATGAAGGCAGGCCTCTTGCAGGTCTCAAGACAGAGGAAGAGTGGGTGTGGAGGTAATTTTCAGCTACGTGCATATAGTTACATGTGCGTGTGTGTGTATTTCTACGTGGGTGTACGGGAGGAAGGCAAGAGAGAGAAGGGGAGAGAATAAGCACTCTTCAGCTTTGGCACCTGGAAAATTGTCTAGGAAAGATGCATAACCTACTGATTCCTATGTGGCCTCTCAAGTGCAGCGTAAAAGATAAGCATGTATTAAGCTTCAGCAATTTTGTAGCCAACACAAGCCATTAACAGGAGATCAAGGTCATAATTCACACGCATGCAAGTCGTGGTAAAATAATAGATCTGGACTTTAGCAGCTTGTAAGGCTGGATATTTGCAGGAAGGGAAGAAAATTGTTCCTTAACCTGAACCATCTTGCATCTGTTGTTTTTCTTGCAGACTGTAAAAATCCAGAAACCTAATGGCACCATAGAGATGCATTTAGGACACAGTTGCCTGCCTTAGAAGAACTGCCTTATCCCAGGTCCGCTATGTAAATCTAATCTCCTGTATGGCTATGCTGCCTTCTAGATCTGATTAATGACAAAATAGCTGATTCTGGCTTGGTCAATCTTTTTAGAAATGTCTCTTCTGAATTCTTCCCATGCTGCAATGAAAGGAGGAAGGACCTGATGTCTAAGGGCTGTGGCCCTGTTTGGAAAAATGCCACGTGGCTTTTTTGAAAGCTGTGTTATACCATGTGTGGTTGGATTTCTTTTGTTTGCATGAGGGAGGCTTGGCTTCCATCGTGGGTGCTTTGCACAGGCAGCTCTTTGGGGGTTTTGTCAGTTGAACGGATAGAGGTTGTGTGGATGGCCCTCAAGGCTACACTCAAGCCTGTACCACTGAAAGGGTAGGCTGGAAATCCAGATTGAACTGCAGAATTTCTTTACTCAGGAAGGGATTTGCTGAGCAATTCAGTTTGAAATGGAATTTTTGCCTGATTTTTCTACCTCTGCTTTTAGCAAAGGGTCAGAAGCTGGTAGGCAAGAGGGCAAGGCCATTTGCAGTGTAATAGCAATGTCTTTTTTTGAGCTTATACATTTATCTTGGTCTTCTACTTCTATATTGCAACCCCTGGCGAGTTTTAGTATGTACTATCTATTTGCACACACATACACTTGCTGCCTTTTCCCCAGAACTCTTGCAACAGGAGATACAGAAAAATGAAGGCCCTGATTTTCTAAAATGGACTCTAATCGTATGTATCTCAGTTTACCCATCCATGAAATGGGTCTTTCTATGTTTTCCTACTGGCCGTGACATTTAGAGGACAAATATGTTGAAGAAAGATCTTTGAAAGAAGACGCATTAGGATTTTATGCTTCCTTACCCCATTATAGGATGGACTGTCAAATTCATAGAGGAGAAGACCAAAGAAGGGCTTGGCATGCCATACAGTTGTACAATTTACATTGAGCTCTACCAGCCATGAAAACTGCCTGAGGAAACACTGTTTATGATAATAAATTCTTGTAACAAAGGACATGGCAATACATTAAATCCCTGAATATTTATGGGATGTTGTAGGAAGGGTTTTCTCCAGATTTATGGTGATGTCCCAAGGTGAAAAAGTAATTTTATATTCACCATTAATCTTGCGCAACAAAACACATGAAGGGGACCCTGTTGGGAATTCAGATTAATTGGTTGTGGCATTAGAAACTAGTACGTAACTCATTAGAAAGAAGCTGAAGTCTGTTGTGCTGAGCATTCGTATTCTGTGATAGGCCAATAATGGGGAGAGCGCTGATTGCTGGCTGAAACCCGAACACTCAGCAGAGCAGAGACTATTCAGAAGACAGAAACTGCCCAGATAAAAGACCTGGAAAAGAATAGGAGGAAAGGTTAAGAGGGCCATGTCTGTTGTTGGGGAAAAAGGAGTCTGCAGGTTATGCTAGTGCCGCGCTCGGTGAATGGTTCTGCAGGAAAGAGAGGAAGAGCGGCTTTTCTTTTATCCCTGGACCCAAAGCAAGGTGGTGTCACTGCTTCTGAATGCAACAGGCAAAACCTGAGGTTAAATATTAGGAAGGGCCTTCAAACAAGCTCCCACTGCTTGATCTTCAAACATCCCTCTCTGTCTCTGCCCCCATCTTTCAAATTCACCTCTTCTAGGAATCTTTTCCCTGCCTTGTTCTCCTCTGTACCTCAGCGGCTGAAAAATGACTTTTTCATCCAAATGAAAAGGTTTGCAGAAAACTGCCCATGTAGCTGTAAGCTTCACTTCCCCCCCCTCCATTAAAAATAAGCTGGATATCTATATCTATATCCATATCTATCTAGATATATCTATATCAATATCCATAGCTATAGCTATATCCAGCTTGCAAAGCAAAGGTAAATGTAGCATGGCGGGTAAAACCACAGTTAGCATGAGTACAACTTAACATAAATACAGTGGAGCCCAAAACAGGACATAGCAGCATAGAAATAGAAAATTACTAGATAAAATGCTAAGGGGAAGAGCCTAGCTAAAAAAATATATACAGTTGCTATGCAGAAATAGTGCAGAATGCTAAATTAGGTGTGTGGAGAAGGTATAAGATTCAAACATCCGGCATAAGATGAATTCAGCTCATCAGATGTGACCACATGAATAATTCTTCACTTAGGCGAAGGAGGTGATAAACCGCAAAAAAAACCCAACCCTTTGTAAAAGCAGAAATAACCTAAGCTTAGTGGTCAGCTTCTGACAGGTTTCAGGATGTGCCCTTGGTGCTGACTTTGCAAGTATGTCTGCGTGGTGAAATGCTCTTTTCCGAGTGAAGCTGGCTTGTGTGATTCACCTACTGGCACCCTGGGAAAGGAAGCAAATTGTTGATCGAGCCCTTGGTTGCAGTGCAGTGTGGAGGGAGTCTGGTTATCCTCTGCTTCTGGGCTTTGTGGGTCGCTAGATGGGGACAAGAAGCAGTGTTTTCCTCCCTTCTGTTACGGAAGTCAAGGGTTTTCATCACCTTCCTCAGAAGCACTGGGGGTTAGCCATAGCCAGAGCTGGGGGTTTTGACTTGGATGCACCAATGCTTCTGCTGGATTTAAAAACCCAGAGGTTCCTGGCTAGAAGGTCTTGTTCCTCCACTAAGGGTCAGACCAATCACACCATTTAGGGTCAGGTAGGAATTTTACCTTGTGGTCAGATCAACTTGGGCTGCTGGGGGTTTGCCTCCCTCTGTAGCTGGGAGCTTGGTCCTCTTCCTTCGGTCTTTTGAGAATAGATTTGCTAACAACCTCCTGGTCTTGCAGCAGCAGGACAGTGCCCTCATCCCTCTGCCTTGCCTTTGGCAGGTTAGAGTGCAGCATTTGGCCTGGTGGTTGTGTGTGAAGGTTTGTAAAAAGAGGTTAGACAAGCACTTACCTAGGATGGCTACAGGGATGGTCCTGCCTTGAGGAGGGGTTGCCCTAGATGACCTCCCCCTCCCAGCCATGCTTCTGATCTATGGTGTCTTGTCTGTTCCCCAAAGTGTCCTCAGGTTCAACATGATACTTATTGAAAACATTTTGCAGAAATTGACCTTTTGGAGCCATTCCTCTTCAGGTTTTTGATATACAGCGGAGGAGTGGGGTGGGAGTAAACAATAAAAGAAAACTTTCCTCAATTGCCTGGACAAATTCTCCCACGTTTTAACCTGCTGGAAGCCCCCAGCCCTGAAAACTAACACACGAACTACCTTTTTTGTCATGCCAAGAATGCCGTTTATGTGCCTTAATAATAAACCCCACAAGTCTTTGCAAAGGCATGTTTTACAGGTGTCATTATTCCTAAGTGGGTTTGGCACAAATGTCTGGAAATTCAATTCGTGGTGTCAGTAAGAGACTCTTTGAAGAGAGGTAAAATTCTGACTCGGGAGAGTGGGGGGAACAGTGCCAGACGAGAGATGTAGGATTGAAAAAGGAACAACAAATGCTGAAGCTGGGGGCAGGGGACAATTTGCAGGTGTTCAAAATGTAGCTGTTGTTCAGACGAGAAGTTTGCTGTGAACATTTGGTTTAGGAGGGTGAACAGTTGGATACTTGGAGTCCCTATAAGGAGCTCTCTGAGTCACAACCGTAAGTGGGTAATAAGGTCCTTTGGAGAATATAAATACAATTTAACTCTTTGTCTTGATCTCTGGCATCAGAGGCTGTTCCCGCAGTAAACAGGGCTTGGAAAACTGCTGTATCTCAGAACATTTGGGTGTGGGGGGCTGGTGTGAGTACAAATGGCCTCGAGTCAGGGGAGTCAGTACCCAGGGGCTCTTCTGTCTGGTTAAAGCATTTAAAGATGAACTGTAGTACCGAACTGTCCCTCGGGAGGGAGGAGAATAATAGGCAACTGCCGATCCTTTGTATGACGGTATATGCATAAGAGGTCTAGTCGGGTGCCTGATGAATCCGCTTGTCCGGAGTCTGCTGACCATGACACCAAGGCCTTTGATACGTACGCCAAGGCAGGAGCAAATTGGACCATCCGCACTTTAGACCATCGAGACAGAATCCAAAGGCCAGACCAAGTCCAGACGATAGGTGCCTTGATGGTTGTAGCTTGTGCCAGAGCAAGACATAAGAACTGCTGTTGGCTGCCTAGTGCCTCATCTAGGGTGCATTTCTATCAGGGTGATGTCCCTTCACCTTTCTCCAACCAAGGAGTACCCACTAGGCAGTGGGGGCTAGGGTTTTGACTTGCACACTTAAAGCTTAGCTCATAAAGTGCCCAACAGCAAATGGGGTTGCTTTGTTGGCGGCGAATGTTGCTATCCCCATCCTCTGCAATAACCATAATGCTATTAGTGATCCCATCAATCATGACCAAACTTACTGGACAGGTTGATATGGGGTTGTAGAGGTAGGAGCTGCTACATGAATTCATTCACCAACTGTGCAGGCTATAAAATTCCCAACAGAGGGTGCATTAGAGACTAATGGATACGACATATGTCCTAGCCCCTTGCGCTGCAGTGACTTTCATCCTAACACTATTGCTACAGAAATTGAAATAAAGTTTTGTTCTGCATTCAAGACATCATGGGGAGAGCAATTCATGAGGAGGAGATGGACAAATTGGTGCATTGGTGCTGATCAACTATAATGCGCTCATCCAGGCTCATGTAAAGACTTAATTCTGATGAATATATGTTATAAGTGGGTTATTTACATGTGTAGGATGTGTTTGCAATGCCTCAGTAGAAAGTGTTCTATGTGACTATAATGTTGGGAATATAAGCAACCTATTGCCAGGTTTTTACCTATTAATAAGCTCTCTGTAGGTTGTCATATCATTATCTTCATAGTTTCATAGTTGGTAGGGTTGGAAGGGACCTGAGCAGATCATCAAGTCTGACCCCCTACCCCCTGACTTGGATCCTCAATGTAAAGTGTGACGCAGCAAGGAAAAGATAACAGTCCTATAAGCCCCACTAGCTGGGATTCATAGAATCATAGAAGTCGGGTCGGAAGGGACCTTGTAGATCTTCAAGTCCGACCCCCTGCCTGGGCAGGAAGAAAACTGGGTTTAAATGACACCAGCCAGGTAGGCATCAAGCCTCTTCTTAAAGACCCCCAGGGTAGGAACCAGCACCACTTCCCTTGGAAGTCGGTTCCAGATCCTAGCCGCCCTGACTGTGAAGTAGTTCTTACAGAAGTCTAATCTAAACCTACTCTCCAACAACTTGTGGCTGTTATTCCTTGTTATCCCGGGGGGCACTAGGGGAAACAAGATCTCCCCCAAACCCTTCTGGTCCCCCGTGGTGAGTTTATAGACGGTCACCAGGTCCCCCCTCAGCCTTCTCTTGTGAAGGCTGAACAGGTTCAGGTCCCACAGCCTCTCATTGTAGGGTCTGCCCTGTTGTCCCCAGATCATGCGGGTGGCCCTCCTCTGGACCCTCTCAATATTGTCCACATCCCTCTTGGAGTGGAGTGCCCAGAACTGGATTCCCATTGGTGGCCCAGGGACCTATATCAGGTGTCTGCGCACAGAGCCGATCCCTTCTTGAATAACCTTTGTCTCCCTATCATGCTGTTTCCCACCTTCCCCCTTTAGACTGACATTATGCAGACCCAACTCCTCACTCCGTGACTGATCACTTGGAGCCCAAATCCTCTTCTCCCCCATTTCACCAGCTTTGCAAATGTCCGTGGTGGCAGTCGGACTAAATCAGCTCCCTGCAGCCTTCTCAGTCATTCTCTATTTCACGCAGGAGCCTCTCTCTCATTAAGCTGTTCCCAGCCACTAGCCTTAAGGCAGTGACTTGCATGCCAGACACTTAATATTGCCTTTTCTACAAATGAAAAAAGAAAATCGATCTTTCACAGCGAGAGTCCTTCTGCAGGTCCAGCGATCCACATTCAGCAGGGAGCCCTCTTTCTTTTCTGCTTCTTTCTGCGGAAGAGCATCTTGTGCTGGGCACGTGCCTGCCTCTCTCAGAGGGGACTTGAGATTCATCTGCATTTCACAGGCTTTGAATAGAGGCCTGCTGGAAAGGAGGGCTGTGGCTTCATCTTATGCATTTTGCCCCCTGCAATACTTCCTTGTAGTTCAAGGGCTGGAGGAGAAGCTCTGGTTTATGTAATTTCTGAGTCTGTGCGGTGTAGCAAGCGCTCAGGAGGCAGGGGAGACTGCAGGAAGACGGTCACCACTGTTGCACGCTGAAGTGCTTTTGGATCATGATTTGAGATATGCTGCCATTGAGAATTCATCTCTTGCTTGCCGCTGTTTTGCATTAAGCCAGTTCTCCTAATGCATTCCTTAGTGATGGGCCAAAGTGGTTCGAAATTCCCTGGCTGTTTCTAAACGTAGTGTCAGGGGCTCCCAGAAAATAACCACATTACCTAGTCACGTAGCACTTTTTTGTTGCTATTTCTAGAAACCACATACCACTAGCGCAGCATTACACAGTATTATGAGTCAGGAGAAGTGGTACTAACAAGAGGTGTTGGTACTGCTCTGCTCAGCCCTAGTTAGGCTAGCGTGTGTATTTAAAGCAGGATGTAGACGAGCTGGAGAGGATCCAAGCCGTGGAGATGCTAAAAGGGCTTAAGAAGCAAATTGTCTCATGACAGGCTTGAAGGACTTGGGTATATTTAGGCTGAATTAAAGCAATTTTCAAATACTTGAAATGCTGAAGGAGATGGAAAAGCATTGCTCTCCCTTGCCACAAAGGCAGGGCATGCAACAGTGGGCTTAGATTGTGACAAAGCATATTTAGATGACATCTAAGGAAAGCCTTCCTAACTGGGAGAGCATTAAAACAATAGAGTGAGCTGTCGAGGGAAGTGGTGGGATCTCTGTCCCTGGAGACTTCCAAGCAGAGGGTAGATGGGCATCAGTCAGGGATGGGTGAGGAAGACCTCATCCTGCTCTATGTAGAGTTGGCCTTAGATGCCTCTTGTAGCCCCTAGGTAGACAAGGCTCTTTGGGTAGATGTGATATCTTTTATTAAACCAACTAAATAGTTGGAAAAAATTGTTCTTTGCAAGCTTTTGGGCACAAACACCCTTCTTTAGGCACAAGATGAGTCTGCTGGTGTTTGTGCACTCTCCTGGGTGGCATAGATGCTTAAGCCAATATGCAAAATGCAGGTCTGTGAAAATGCAAATGCATGGCCAGGAAGATCAGAGGGAATCTTGTAGCCCCTATGCCTCCATCTTCATATACAGTTGCAAATACAGGCTGTCATTACCCACAGAGAAACGAGCCAGGACACTGGGGTTAGCAGACCTACAAAAAAGGGCTGAGGGAGTGGGGGTCTTTAATTATACTAAAAGAACAGGGGTGCACCTTAATTGATTTTGGCGTCGCAAAGCAGCACTGTCAAATGCAACTGAGCCCGAACCAACTCATGTTTTAAACGGAGGTCTCCCATCCAGGTCCTGGTCCTCACTAGGTGGTGGGACCTCAGACAGTAGACCTTCCCTGGACTTTGTATCAGAGCCTAGTTTCTCTCAGCAATGAGGGTTGAACTTAGTCAAATGAAAGAGGGGAATATTGCAGGCTGGTAGCAGGAGAAGTGAGCCATTACCTAGATTTATAATCCATCCTGTGCTTGAACTTTAAAACCGTGTCTCGTGCTCACTCTTACCTTTACCGCAGCAGGCGTCCGCATATATTTCTATTTGGAAGTGTATTAAAAATTGCAAGCTGGATAGCCTCGTCTCCTAAAAGGGAATCATTTATTCTGAAGCCTCTCCTGGAGATTTTGATTTATAGGTGATGGATCAGCTGTGTCCTTAATACAGCTTATGGTTGTGCCATTAAATTTCCAGAGATTAAAAACATGATGGAGAATATAAATTGCACACTGGCTTGAATTAGTTGTCCCATGGTGCCCATGCTAACTGCTGCTCCTCAGGCATGTTCACAATGCACCACCTGGTGACTACAATTGCTTTCTCCTTGAAATGAGACCAGAATTTTCCAGTGATGGGAAGTTTGTCAGCGAAGCTTTAATGGGTTGAAGAGGGGTGGAAGGGGCTGGGGGCCTATAAAATGGAATAAAAATGGCCTGTAGGAGAAGCAATGTCCTTCAAAGAGACATAAAAAAATAACTTCATTTCTACAGCCATCTGCAAGGCTTTGCCTTGGACGGGGTCAATTAAGGGAAGAACGTGTCTTCTTGCCACCCTTGTGCACATGACTGTCTTCAGGGAGCTAATGAGGCATCCCTGCTGGCGAGTTACCTTGATGACATGAAAAATGTGGGGGCAACCCCTTGATGGGGCTCAATGGACTTCAACTGAACCACATTAAGTTCCATCAGATGAGTATTTGACCCAGTTACCCTTGCAACTACCCCCAAGTGTGAGATCTGGATGTGCTGAGTGTCAAATGTTGTATATCTACAGATTTATTGTATATATAAGGACCTAGCAGAGCTGGGCAACCAATGTTACAGCAAATGCGCTGTGACTGTTTGCTCGTTTAATTTGTGAATCACGTGCCAAGCACACAGACAGCAATAGCAGATATCTTCAGGCTCCTAAAGCATTAGTGGAACAGTGCAGGCAAGTAGTTTTCAGCCTCTGGAGGGTTGAGGGTGGTGCTCCCCGATATTCACAGATGTTAGGGTCAGAAGGGACTTCAACAGATCATCGAGTCTGACCCCCTGCATAAGCAGGAAAGAGCGCTGGGTTCAGATGCCCATCTAACCTCCTCTTGAAGACCCCCAGGGTAGGGGAGAGCACCACCTCCCTTGGGAGCCCATTCCAGATTTTGGCCACTCGAACTGTGAAGAAGTTCCTCCTAATGTCTAGTCTAAATCAGCTCTCTGCTAGCTTGTGGACGTTATTTCTTGTGACCCCCAGGGGCACCTTGGTGATCATAAGAAATATTGGCCATATTATTTGAAATATTATTTGAGTTCGCTGATTGAATGACTGAAATAGGATGAGGATCAACAAAGAGGAGCCCACAAACGCCAAATACCTCATGCCCACACTAAATTGGCGAAGCTCCGTGGATTTGACAGTGTGGCTGGGGTCATTCGAAGTGTTGTAAGGGGCCCTGGGACACAAAGCAGTGAACACAACCTGCATCAGAGCTGGATGATGAGATTAATGAACAAATCTGTGAAGCTCCTATTTCATTATGTGACAAGCTGTAATCTAGCTAATGAGTATTTTCTCCCAAAACACCTGGGGCTACTTCTGCCTCTCCGGATACAGGCATTGTGCCGCTCTGTCCTTGGGCCCTGCCACGCCAGGATTACTCTGCAGCAGGGGCCCCAGCTTTGATGACATCTCTCTCAAGTCATCAAAGCCCTTTAGCATATGTTTAATTTGAAATCATCTCACTGAAACCCGGCCTTAAAGCAAAGCCTTCTCTTAAGGGGGTTTAGCCAGTTTGAAGCCACAAGAGGAGTGAAAGCGAGATGCCTGAAAATACCTTTAAAAATCTGGCCCTGAGAAACTAGCTCCTTTGTGGAAAGCGCAGCTGTATTATGCCAAAGCCACTCCACCCTCCTGCTAAGAGAAACCAAGACAGCCCCTTTGAAAGCAAGGACACCCTCCCATGCACATGTGAAACTCTGAGAGGTCACAAAGCCTTTTTATTCAGGGATCAGCCCTAACCTAAACTGAGAGGGAGATATCAGCAGCTTCCTGCAGCATCTGCCCTGCACAACAATTATAAATTCGCTTTCTGTGTGTTCAGCCCCTGGGCCTAAGTCTTGTATGTAATCTGTAGTGTAAAAAAAAAAAGGGGGGGTGGGGAGGGGGGAAAAAAAAAAGAAGGAATGAAAAGGTGAATTTAAAGATGCACTAAATAGCTTTTCTCCTCGGAGGATGGAGTGGGTAAAGCAAGGCCCCTTGATAATTTAGATGCAGTTGGGTGAGTAATTTAGCCTTTTGTTCCATTAGCAATTAATCTAACCAGAAGGAAACAGTGGGCCTAATTAACCTGGGAGACCTCAATAAGGAAGGGTGCAGTCTCTTTCTAGCACTGATGGTCCATGCCCTGCAATGACAGCGGGTCCACTCAGCCCTCGATATCTGGTTGGGAAGTTACCCTTGACTCGAGCTGGCTCATGCAGTCTTGCGGCTGTCTAACCCCCAACTTGTCAGGCTGATACCCGGAGCGAGTGCCTCTCCATCGGGAGGGACTGTGGATACACCCATACTGTCCCCTGGGCAGTGTTAATGAGGTGGTTGGCGTGAGCTCCCTAATCTGTATCCTTAGGCAGGAAGAGGTCAATCTAGGCAACCGTACCCCTAGAAAACAGACCTAATGCCAAGCTGGGCAGAGGATCCTCGAGCATCTCTGGAAGAGTGCTATTTTCTTACTCCCAGCCCCTGCCTCTTCACTGCCTTCCTCGGTCAATGGAGAGAAGACTACAGGTTTCCCAATTCTGGCCACATGCCCGCTGCCTGCCTGGCAGAAGTGGGGGGCACAGCTCCACACCACCACCACCCCACTGTTGTCAGGTGGGCAGGGGGCGCATTTCCATGGTGGCACGGGGCTCCTGGGGGAAGGGCAGCAGGGCAGGGAGCCCTGAGCCTGTAGAGAGCATCCTGCATCCCTGCTCCATGCACAAATCTGGGGGGGGGGCACATGCTCCCCATGCCACCTCCCCGGGGGGGGGGGTGCTGTGGCAGGGAGGGTCACCCCTCCATGCCCCTTGGGCAAGGTGCCCTTGGCTCTATCTCACTCCCTGCCCCAGTTCCAAGGCCCCATGCACTGCCATGGCTGGGCAGCGCCCCCAGCCCCTGCCCCCTCCCTCCCTTGCCATGGGGACCTCGATCTGGCCCCCCCATGCTCCCTCTGCTCCTGCACCCACAGGGAGCTGCTCTCCAGACTGCCCAGCTCTTTCCTGGCCACGTGCATGTGTGCGGGCATGCACATCCACGTGGCACCCCTTGCATCCTACCCCTGGCAGCCCCTTGCAGGCTG
Source organism: Alligator mississippiensis (assembly GCF_030867095.1). NCBI lineage: Eukaryota > Metazoa > Chordata > Crocodylia > Alligatoridae > Alligator > Alligator mississippiensis. Next base: position 4,489,766 of record NC_081833.1, on the reverse strand, counting down.
CAGCTCTGCCAGCCTGCAAGGGGAAACCTGGATCCCTGCACAATGCTGTGAATCTGGGATGAATGCTCTCCTGGAGCCATGCAGCCCAGGACCAGGACTTGATGATCCCATTCCGGGACTGTCCTGCTCGGTTAGGGACGGGTGGTCTTTACAGACCTAAGGCAGCTCCCACTAAAGCACATGGAAAGGCCACTTGGGGGCTTTGGAGGAAGAAACTGGTCCCCAGGGCTTTGGGATCAGTTCTTAGCTCTGCCACAGCTTCTCTGAGTGGCCTGGAAGTAGTAACTTCATCTCCCTGTGCTTCAGATTCTCTTTCTGTGCAATGGGGATAAAAGCATTTTCATGTAGCCATGCTGACAGTAGCCTCCACCTCATACCCATGTATACAGCCATGCAGCAGTCTGAGTGATGGGAATTGATGGGTTTTGCTGGGATTGCCTTGGGAGAGGCATGTGTGAGAGCAGAAAACAGCAGAGGAAGAGATGCAGAGAAAAAGCACGGGGGTATCAAGACGTGGCTAGAACAAGCTACCGGAAAGTAGATGTGAGGAAAGCCTTGTGGGCCTGGTAGGTCTAGGGACATGATGCTGCAGGTGATGAATGTCCCACTGCCTGAATCCTCCTGCATTCAGGGAAATGGGTCTGCACACATGCTTTGTCCATGGGCAGGAAACACCAACTCTATTGCTGATTTCTCCTACCTGGAACCATCTGCGGGACCCTGAGTTCATGACCAGCAGCTCAGGGCAAAGGGCAACAATGCATTAACGTTTGTGAGTGACCACGTCGACAAACAGAAATAAGATTGGCAAGGAATGAAATGCCGAGAACCCTGACCCTGTAACGGCTCGACCCCGAGACAGGGCTCAGTCTCCAGATCTGAGAGGGTGTATCATTATGTGCAGTGTTGCCACCAACCCCAAAAGACCCGGGGCAAGGTGCTGAGTAGCAGACGTGAGATGACCCCTGCACAACAAACTCAAGCATCTTGATTTGTTGTGATGACTCCCCATGAACAGGGTTACTGAACACGTTGACAGCTGCAACCGGGGTTGAGATTGAGTTGAGAAGGGGCGAGGGCCGAACCGGCCTGATGTGGGCAAGTGCCAAAGGAGCACGAGTTTTCATTAAGCCACAGACGATCAACAGTTCAACACACGTCTGCGTAGGAAGCTGAAAGCTTCAGGGAGCCGGGCTAGCACGATTCTGCAGGCGCAGAGAACAGACACCGAGACGCTAAATAATGACAGGGGGGAAAGGCCAGCCATGCCTTTATCAAAGGATGCACAAGGTTGGTCCCGCCAGGGTGACAAAAATGGAGAGATGTGTATCGGTCACTTGAAATAGCTCCATCCCACATGCTGTTCAAAGGAAGAGCAGGGGGCACTAGTTGGATTTAGAGCATCTGCAGAGCCTCAAAATAAAAATAGGTCAGTAACTAGTGAGAAATTAGCTTCTACACACACACACACCCGAAACTACAGGAAAGCAGAGTGCAGCCTGAGAGGGTATGCCAGGAAAACGGTACAAAGCTTTTTGTAATTGTTCCAAACTCCAGGATTAGAACCTGAGGAAGGTTAAACGTAAAAGAAATCCAAACATTAGCTATGGAAACTTCCAGTGAAGGCATGCAGATGGCCTTCATTTTGTCCTACAATAGTTATTTTGCAATAAATAGGTCATTATGAGTGATGCCTCTTAGGACTGGTAGTCCTGGATTAAATTAAGCCTGTTTTCAAAGGCACAGCTCTTCCTGTGTTGTACTATGGGGATTTCCCCTGCTTCTGGGCTTTGCTGATTGCTATATGGGCCTGGGAGGGAAACCTGCCCTATCCTAATCTCTCCTTTCTGCTACGTGTCCGGGGTTTTTCAGCCTCCTAGATGTTAGCTGCAACCAAGGCTGGGGATTTTGACTGGAGTCTCCTGCTGATATTTTAAGGTTGAGGTTGCTGGCTAGAAAGTCTTGCCCCTCCGCTCCAGGTCAGGCCGATCACCAGATTGGGGGTCAGAAAGAAATTTTATCCCATGATCAGATTGGTACAGACAGGGGGAGGGGGGTGTTGAGAAATCCATAAAAGATGCTCGTGGCTCTCTAAGACCCTCCTTGATATACATGGGTCTCTCCCAGCATTGCCAAGGAGATAGCCCCCTCAACAGCTGCTGGCTGCATGTTGCAGAGATGACCTAAGATTTCAGCTGGGATACGACGTGAAGCAACAGTCCCCCCCCAAATAAATCCCAGGCAAGGTGATGTCCTGTCACTGATCTGCCAGAGGGATTTGAAGATGAGAAACAGGTTACTTGATAATGCAGAAAGGGATGACCTGCTCGGAGGTTTAAAAGTAAAATAAAATAAACTATCTGTGTGCAGCCATCCCTCATTCTTCCCTGGCCCTGCATTCAAGTGGCACTTGACAGCTACCTCGCAAATCAGAAAAGGGCTCATAAATTCCCTGGTGGAGGAGTGTAGATCACTCGAGCTCCAAGCAATTGACTCTTCCCGAGGAGCAGGGCTTTCATTTAGCATTCATTAGAGAATCTCCTCCCCACCAGGACGCAGGGAGGGAAGAGTCCTTTTAGCTTCGTACTGGCATGGGGACCCAAAGGCACTGACTAGCATCCATGGAAGACAAAAGCATTGGTGGTTCCTAAAGAGAGATTTGCAAATACAGCTCTAGGGAGTAGTTCCCTGGGCTGGAGGGTGGCAAGACAGGGCTCAAAGTACTGCTGTGTGTTGCTTTTTAGTTCAACGAGTGGGATAATACAAGCAACTGGACCCAGTAGAACAGCCCTGCTTTTCCTTTTCGGTCTCCCCTGGTCTTCTTTCTCCGAGACTCCACTCATGCTCTGCCCCATCACCACTGGCTACCCCATGTTGGCAGCAGGGCATTACTGGAGAAAGAAGTATCATGCCGTGGCATCAGATACCCTTGGCAATCTAGTACAGAGCACTGCTCCATGCCCACAACAATGGGTCTTCACGACCTAAGGGCATGTACCAAAAAGAGTTAGAGCAAGCCAGCCAGCATTTTAGTTCTTGCTACAGGCGGCTCGCTGTCTTTAGCCCAGGCATTGCCCTCGTTCTGTGCATAAGACAATTGCTTCATTTCTTCCTAGGCTGCTTGTGTCTAACTCACTGCCTTGCCAAGGCCTTTGGGGATGCTTCGAATGCAAAAGGTGCTATATAACCCAATCCTGATATATTAGCGTTAAAGTTCCCTCTTTTGCATTGCATTATAGGCCCAGCTTGGGCCCAAGAAGTGCTTACCTTGTATTTATGGCTGTGTTTCTCCTATTTAATGGCAGCATTCTCTGCCAGTGTAAAACTTGACTACAGATGCAAATTTGGCTGCAGCCTGAATTAACTGCACGCCATAAAAGCTAGAATTCAGTCAAGGTAAATGTGCCTATTGTTAACAGAAGAAGAAATCGTCTCCTCTGGGACGGGGGAGAGAAGACTGTTTGCAGTTCGTGCCTTTCACGGCTACACCAGGTGTCTTTCAAGCTACTGCTGAATCTCAGCCTGGTCTGCAGAATACTAATAGCATTTTGCACAGACAGGAGATTTTGCATTTATAAACATGAGCTGATGCTAATCCTCCAGGTGGTGAATGTGACCTGTCTCGGTGATCTGCGCGATCGTACCATCATCGTCAGGTTCAGACACGTGGGGACGATATGGCCACACTCGCATTTGAACAAACATAGCCTTTAGAAATTACGTTGATCATTTTTGCCACTTCTTTTTTTTTTCTTTTTTAAGTGCAGACTGGTTGCCTAAATGTAAAATTTTTGCTTCTCTCAAGTGGTCACTTATTCCTGCTACTTATACCCATCGCACCATTGCCATCATCACAGCGACCAGCTTATGTTGGGCTTGTCTGTAACAGGAAATACAGCGCCTGTCTGGTATCACAACAGAATGGGTCCCCAGCAGGATGCATGTCTGATGCCACCAGCTACACTTTTGGCAGATGGCTGAGGACATCCTGCAGCTACGGACACTTGAACTTCAGGCGGGCAAGTCTTCAGTGACGACACCGCTTGCAGCTGTATCTTGTCCAGGTGTTGTTCAGACCCCCTGTGCTAGAGTGCTCATCCACTGGACCCCAAAATTAAAGCTGTGGCATAGCTCCACATCATCAGAGTTTGCTCTGTCTGTCTCCCTAATAATAAGTAGCTGCAATGATTTGGGAGGGGTAGGTTTCTGTAAAGCCTTCATTGGTGAACCTCCCTAGATGGGTCTTCCTTCATCTGTCACCTTGGATTCCTCTATACGACCAGTACCAATTGCAAAGGGATCTTTCCATTCTTATAGGGTGCAAGCGGGTGAATCAATGTTACACAATTAAGCTTTCCAGTTGTTCCTCATAGAGTCTCCTGCACTTCTGCTGACAGCGGCACCTGGCAGCTGGGCCAGCTTTTTGACGGAGGATGGATGGTTCTGGAGTCTGCTTCGCGCCAAGATGGATCGTCAGGTGACTGCAGATCAACTGCTAATTACGTGTATAATCAGCGCCTGAGGAAAGAGTGAGATGGATTCAGGTCTAATTAAAACTAAGCTGCCTCGCATCTCACAGAGGCAAGGAACTGGATAACACGTGGCAGTCCTGCAGATGGCTCATGTAGGCTGATGGAAGCGACGGATGGGTTGAACTGCTGCTTTCGGGTGTCTGGGACGGCCTGTTGTTATCCCTTCCCTAAGCAATAGAAGACTTCATGGCCTCGTGGCTCCGTTCCCCATGGCAGAAGAAAGCAGAGACATCAAGTCAGCGGGATGAGCCAGCTGTTCGTGCAATGTGTACAAGTCCTGTTTAGTCACGCAGGGTAGTAGCAAGCCAGGGCAAGGCCTCTTTTAGATACCTGAAGTCAGCCATTGACCCCGGAAGGGGCTAACTCCCCTTTCTCAGAAAAGTTTACTTAACCCACAGGCTTCATTTGCACAGGAAACATTAACTGGGTTGCGCGAATGCTCGTTCTGTGGTGTGGGAGTGGCTGCTTTTATTTTAGCCTCTTTGTTTCTCAAGTGACTTAAGCTAACCTGAAAATAGGCCGCTGTTACTGGAATCAGAGCGTACAGATGGAGTGTGACCACCTCCATTTAAATTCCAGCTTACAGTGGCATGGCTTGCTTTCACAGCCCAGCCCATGCTCTCCTCTTTCTGCCTGGTCTCTAATTATTTGCAGCTGGGAAACTCCTAGCTTGAGGCTGCCCACAAAGACCTCAGGGCCTGGGAGGATGCGCAGGGGCATCTGCCTGCTGTTTGTGCAGCTGCCGTGGAACAAAAGGGAACCTCGTCAGTCTAGAGAAATGCTTGGTCCCCCAGGATACCCCAGATACATCTCCTGGGTGTAGGCGCTATATGGCTGCTGTTAGTCTTTCTGTGTGGGAGTTTTCCCCTGGGGTCCAATAAAGCAACAGGCACTTTTCACCATCCAACCATGCTCCGGACTGCTCGATTCACACTTTCCCTAACTCGTACAAGCGTGCTTCCCTCGGGGACGGCTGCACCATCAGCCCCTCTCAGAGATGTTCACCCCCTTCAGGAGTGTGCAGAGACATATCATGTCCCTGTTCATCATTTCTTGGCCAAAGCACTTATGATTCTTTTAATCTTCCCTCACATTTTCCTCTGGCCGTGGGAAGGTCACCCTTAATATTCACTTCCCACAGCATCCTCTGGCTCGCCTCAGACGGCTTGGGATTGCTCATGGCATTGAGATGAAAACTGCCCATAGCCTCGTGTTTACTGGGCCTCCTGCCTCTTTCTTGGGAGATCATGATAGTGCAACGTTCATGCAATTCCTTCTCAGGATAATATGGCATCTCTCAAGGCATCCTTCATGGGTTAGGTCAGCCACCCATGAGGACCTGCCAGAGGTGTTTGGGTGAGTGGGGACTGGAGGTCTGGTGCCAGCTCCGGTATCTGTCCATCTCACAAAGGTGCTGTGAGAGGTATATGCAGCCTGTGGATGGACAGTGCTGCAGACGCGCTGAGCTCCATCCTCAGTGATGGGTTAATGGGTCCCCCAGAAATGGTGTGCTGAGATGCTGGGCGTAGTACTGCTCCGAGGCAGGGGATCATAGCTGCAGCCCCTCAGGGGGAGGCCAGCACAGGTAGAAAGATGGGCCAGTGGGACTGAGTCTACCATGCCGCTCTGCTCTGCTGCTTTGTAGTCAATGGCTTCACAGCAACCGTCCGACTCATTTGTATTCCTCTAACTCTCTCCTGAGATGTCCCACTTTCCTGTTTGCCTGTTTTTTTTTTTTACTGCAGCCATAAATTGGGATGATGGCTTCAAGGATTTTTCTACAGTAACCTCTAAAATCCTCTCCTCGGTCAGTGAATGGCCTGCCTTAATAGACACTCTTGTTCTGGGTTCATTAGCCCTCAATTTCCTCTTAGCTCTCTGGCGGAGATTAAGTGCAGTATCGGGTTTAATAGGTGGGGACTGTTTATTGTCACTGCCATGGGTTAGACTTGATAATTTAATGGGGCTTTCTGCTACTCTCCTGTTTTATCTGTATCAGTTTGTAAAACTGACCCCATCCCAATATCTTCAGGTGTCACCAGCAAGCATCAAAGAAATCTGGCATAGTCCCCACGTGAAGGGTCACCTATTTGGCATCCAAGTTGCAGCTGCAATCCTCTTCCACCTAGTTCAGATCCCTGGAAAACCACTCACACATTCAGCTTAGCCTTCCTTGTAGCCTTAAGAATAGATCACAAGCTAGTGAGGAAGATGACGCATCAACCTTTTGCACAAGTGTTTGTTATCAGGGGTTCAGATAAGGGGAATATTAAGGGGAATATTAGATGCCTAAAAGGTAGAATAGAAACCGGCCCCAACATTGCACATACTATTGTGTATGCACGTGTCCACGCTACCATCCCGCCTACATGGAATAAGAGGTGCTCTAGAGTTAATTGCATTGTTCAAGAGTGACTACAAGACAGCAATTGATGCTTTCAAGTGTGAACGCCAGATCCCCAGGCTCAGCTGTGGGTCATGGCATCTGCCCATGAGATGAGGGGGTGGTTACAAATGGAAGCCTGATGTGCCAATAGTGCAACAAGTCCTGTGGGTGCCTCCACAGATGTGTGCGCGTGACTGTGAGTTGCTAAGTCTCATTTCTATAATGCAGTGGTCTTTGTCCTGATTGAAATTTCCCTTCCATTCCAGGCAGTGGCTTTCCTTGCAGAAAAGCAGCATGGCAGGAGGCCAAAGCATGGTTGTGCTGTGTCTGGACCATGCTAAGTCCCTACAAATGTGTATGTCAGGGTCATATATTGGTGCCTACTGCATCCACCTCCCCATTTAGCATGCAGAGTGCAGGCATGCCATGCATCACGGCACTCCCAGTGCAGCTTGGAGGCAGGGACCAGGTCTGTGAATAAAGCAACATTCTGTGCTTTATTTAAAAAAAACCCAATCTCTTGATTAATGTGAGCTTTCTGTGATCCCAGATGCAGCTAACTTTCTCGGTGTCTATTGCTTACTGAGATGGAGCAGCAAGTAAAGGGACAGTGACTGTTAATTTTAAAGTAGATCACTTGAGATTCATAGAGAACATTGCTAGTCTCATTCAGCATCATCAGAGCTAGTGTGTCCTTCTCAAAATTGAAGTTATTCTGTAGAGGGCTGAATCCACCCAAGTGATGCTTTCCTCCATATGGAACTCAGTACAGAATTAAGCAAACATGCTGGTGTGTCTGTAGACCCACCCCCAAGCACAGGCAGTTCAGAACAACCGGAAAGCTACAGCCTGTAGCTACACATGTGAGAAGCCGGATAAGTGGGCACAACCTTGCTACAGAGACAGCATTGATGGATGAGCAAACTGAGCTGGATTGGGGAAAGATGCACACCATGCTTTTCCCAGCTTGAAATCGCAGGGAAGAGGTTGCAGAGTTCGGAACAAGTTCCAGGTCTAAATCTTTGGCAGCGATTGGTGATTTGGGGGTGCCTCAAGTTTTTTGGTGTTTAACTGGAGGCATGTCAAAGGGGCCTGATATTTGGAAGATGGGTGCTTACTGATGTCTACAGTCAATGGCATTCAGGAGAATAACATAGCCAGGATCACTTCTGATTGCTGGTGCCTTTTGGCCTGAATGACCAGGTGGGTTGGGTTGACAAGGGCCTCTGTGGTCCCTTAATAATCCCATTAGCTATCATGCCTTCTGTGTGCCCAGTTGGCAAATGAGATGTCTAACTCCTCGCCTAATAACCCCAGGCAAAGACAGGCAGGTCATTTGAAGGTTTCAGCATGTTTCTCGTGATCATGTCTCTTCTGAGCCCATTGCATTTTGCTGCTGCTTCACTTTGCAGTGTGTTTTGCAAGCCCCCAAATGCAGCTGACTCAGCACAGGCTGCCTGTCCAAGTACTTTGTTAGCAACTTCAAAAGCAGAAGTAAGACAAAGCATCAAATAGCGTTCTCCCCTCATCCAACCCTTATTGCCAACATGTCTGTATCTCAATTAAATTAGGTCCTTTATATTATTCCCCCTCCCCAGTTGCTTCTGCAAGAAAGATGATAGACATGAATTTTAAAAACACACCTGTCATTTACGCACAGCCACAGCTCATCAGCATTTTAATATGCTTTTTAATTAGGCCTTTGTACCCCCCTCTCAAACGTTGTGAGGTGTCTGTGGGTTTCCAGCATAATTAATTAATCAAGTTTCAGCAGAAGCTCCACCAGCAGAAGCTGAAATAGGTCCCAGGTCCTTAGAAATCTGTTCTGGGGGTAGTTTGTTTCACTTTGGAGCTTTATTCACCCAATGGAAAGAAAAAATCCAGTATTTATTAGGCAATAAGATCAAGGGCTTGTTGAGAAAGTGGTAGGCGTGAAACAAGAACTGACCTGAAACCTTCATAAAAGGCTCAGCCTGAACTTGGGGATTAAGTTTGAAAACCCATTTCCATTTTTATTCTTTTGGATGCAGTGAAATTGTATCTTAAGAGACCACAGAAGGTGTTTCTCAAAGCTGGTTTCCTATTAGAAGTCTGTAATTGATAGCTTAGGGCTTGGAGTCGCTTCATGATAAAAAAAACAACAAAACTTCAGGCAGGTTTCACCATTTCTGGGTTTGTCTTCACTGAATGCTTGATTTGGGTGAACCACACTCCATCCAAATACCCAGACGGTACATCTAGATGAGCTGTAGTAGCCTAATAACACTGTGCAGTAGCGTGCCCGGCAAAACCTGTGCTAATATGCTATTGCACAGTAATATTAGGCTGAAAACATCTAAAAACAGCTCGTGCACCGGTGCTACTGTGCAGTAGCACGAGTTACTGTGCATTGATTTAGTACTTAGTTCTCCAAGTATACTAAACTCAATGTGCAGTAACTCTGGTGCATCATTGAACATGTAGACGCATCCAGATAGACTTGCTTCTATTGTGAATAGCCACCATACCAAACAATGCTCAACAATTCTCCCCACATTGTTTCTAGGACTTCTAGAGGTGATTTCCCATGGGTTTTTGTGCAGAAGTAGCTGGACCACTCCCCAATTCCATCACGGAGAGTTGTCTGCGCACGCAGGGAGAACGGTGGAACGGTACCGGAGGGCTATTCAAGGTGCCTTCCGTGAGGCTCTGCTACAGTAGTTTCTATGTAGAAAAATCTCTAAACCCAAAGACAAATCACTGGTTGAACAAAAAGGATTTAAAAACTAGACTGTGTGAAGTTCTTGGAAATGTCTTGAAGGCAACAGCCCTGCAGCAAGCGTGAGGTAGATTGGAGGGCCAGGTGGGTCTTGTCTATCTCTGTTGTTTTTTTTTCTGTGAGGAGCGATGCTGTATCAGCTCTTTATTTCCCCCTTTTGAAGAAAGCCTTGGGGATGGGAAGATGCTTGAGCATTCAGAGAGGAATCAGGCAGGCTTCAGAAAAATGCACTGATAAAGGTTAGAAGAGTCAAGGCTTATAGGATGAAGGCTCTTTGAAAGGTTTCCAAGGAGAGGCAAATATACATTAAAGAAGTGTATTACAAAGTGTAAAACAAATGAAGAAATAGGAGGGTAAGGGACCGTTTTGTATAGTCTAGCCGCAGTGTTTATTAAATGCCAGAAAGAAGATTGTGATGTTCAGAGTGGGGAGAAATGCATCCCATCTGGTTCCAGCTCAGTGACAGGCAGGCTTGCTCTCAGTATTGAATGGGTCTAGCCAAGTTGTATATAGTCAGGGAGATATATATACGAGAGAGAGATCTGCATTGCTCTATGGTAGCACCCAGCATGTGTGTTGCACTCTTATATATCTCTATACATCTCTCTATATATATCTATACACATCCTTGGCTGTCTTCAAAATTTCTCAGGCTCCTACACAATGGCGTGTCAGTATGTGCAGGAAAGGGAGAATCTGTAGCTACCCCATATCAGGATACAAACCAAAAATCTAGGTTTCTGAAGTCTTCACAGCTTTAGCACCAAATTTCTTGGTAGCCCATTTGGAAGGTGATCAGATCGAGATGTGTCATGGTTAGGACTTGACAGGTTGGTACTAGAGTTGAAAGAGGGCAATGAGGGGTGTATGGAGAGCAGCAGAGTTTCATAATTTCATAGTTGGTAGGGTCGGAAGGGACCTAAGCAGATCATCAAGTCTGACCCCATGCCATGGGCAGGAAAGGATGCTGGGGTCAAATGACCCCAGCCAGGTGGCTGTACAGCCTCCTTTTGAAGACCTCCAGGGTAGGGGTGAGCACCACTTCCCTTGGAAGTTGGTTCCAGCTCCTAGCCGCCCTGACAGTGAAGTACTGCCTCCTGATATCTAGCCTACAGAGGTCTCTGGAGATGAGGCAGCCCTACAGTGGTGTGAAATAATATAGTCTGGCCTTCCTGAAGGCATGGATCAGCCTTACTTTTAATCATTTATAAGGGCAGGATGGGTTGAAGAAGGCAGCATTCTGGAGCCAGGAGAGGGTGCACAGGAAGGGATCTATGTTGTTGGGCCACCTGGAACTGGTTGAGGGATGAACTAGAGAAGAGGGGAGCTTGTGTGCAAGGAGAACGTTTTGTAAGAGACACCAAGCCCCTTTATAAGGAGCTGGCATGTACTAGCCCAGGAGAGCTGGGACTTTGGAGGAGGTTTCATAGTTTCATAGTTGGTAGGGTCGGAAGGGACCTGAGCAGATCATCAAGTCTGACCCCCTGCCACGGTGTGGGGTTGAGATGGAAGTGACTCTCCTACTTGTACCTGGAGCCAGACAAATGCCAGAGCTGTGCAGTGCATGGAGCTGCCCACTCAGCTGGTCTGTAAAACCCCAAGAAAGAACATGCTCCAGCTCCCACACCAACGTGTACTAGGCTGGGCGCACACTTTGCAACCGAAGCTCGTCTGGTTGTAGCATTTGCTCCTTGTTTGAGCAGTGCTGCATGTGTGACCTCGGCTGGCTCACTTTTAGCCCCCTTTCAGCCTCCATTTCCTACTCTGCAATCTGGAGATGATAACCGCACCTTCAGATTTGGTTGGGAAAACAGTTCTCTCCAACTGAACAGAAATTAAACCAAACCTGAAATATGTCTATTTGGAAATGTCATTGGCTCCTCCTGGTAGTGGCATGGGTGGGTCTTGTCCTTGCTCTACTATATGGTAATTTTGCAAAGTCCCATGATGCACTGGGATGTCTGCTGAACGCTTGGGAATCCTCTGATGAAAATTACTCCTTGGGGAGATCAATGTGACCCCTAGGAGATTCCTCACTTTCCACAGCAGCAGAAAAAAAGCAGTGTCCTTTCCCTGCTTCTGCTTCTATCGTGTGACAAGCATCACTGCCCTCATACCAGACTTTCCCTCCCTGCTCTGTCCTTCAGGACAGGCTTAAGTTCCTGCTCTCTGTGCTGATGCCAGCTCAAGTGACACAATCCCTTTCTCTGCCAGCACCTGAAGCAGCTGTATCTATCCAAACTCTGCAGCCCAGTCCCTTATCCAAACCTGCAGACACAAGCATATTAAGCTAGCTGGAGTCACCCGCTGTATTATAGCATCTGGGATTGAAGCTTGTTTTTGGCAATGTCATCACTAGAAGCCCAGACATGCGTCTTCAGGGAGCCCTCCTCCATTTCCGTGTTTGGTTTCTATTTATAATGCCTGGATTGCATAAGTTCCTTATGGTTATGGTTTTTCCATAATTATGTCAAAAATCAGTAAAACATGTGAAGCAAACAGTCTCTTTGACATCCGCTATGTGAATTTTTTTTTCCTTTTGCAATGGTTTTCCATTTTCCTTTGGGTCTTAATATGCTAATGCAGTATGTAATATATTGGTGCAATAGGGTCACAGAGCTAAGAAGATGGTTGGTGCTTTCAGTGGAAGGCCTTGGCAATAGATACAGGTTTGGCAGTATAGAGGGATAGACAGGGGAAGGAATTCTTCCCTGTGTATCAACTGTGAACAGAGGCTGTTAGGATTTATTGGGACCGGGGTAGAAACTGGTGCACAAAGTCTTCTTTATTCAACTTGGACAAGAAAAGACTCTTCAGTAGACTCTGGATCTGGGGTGCAGTGTGCACATAGGCTGGAAACTGTTGTATTCATAGCCAGGGAAACTCTTGCTAATTTATTGTGTTTAACTCTGCTCAGGCCTGATCATAAGGGTTATTATCTTGGGACAGCCGCTTCTATTGACTGCAGCTGTTTCACTTTATAAAGGGGCTTAATTGCTTCTTCCATTGAGCCTGAAAAAGAGTATTTGGCATAATTGACTTTATCAAAGTTTGTAATAGTCCTTGGATCCAAGTCCTCCCCTTGATGGCAGCTATTAGCATAACAAAGGTTGTTTTTTCTCAGCAATCATTGGGCAAAGTCCCTAATAAATGAGTAGTTTTATAAATGAGGCCTGAAAATCACTGGTGTAAATCAGGAAGAACTCCATCAAAGTCAGTGGGTTTATTTCAGCATAAAACAAGCATAGCTGGAGAATCAGCCCTTATAACTCTGAAGTGGAAGTGTCTCCAGGAACAGGCGGCTCTGATGGTACCTTGCTGCCAGGCAACAGTGATGCTGGTAATAGCCTGATTAGCAAATGGCTACCTTGGGACAGATGTGGACAGATAGAACCTAAATCAGCATAACTTACACCGGTAGCATTTTACACCTGATTCTTGCATTGTCTGCCTCCAGCGTGTATTTTTACACAAGTGTAACAACAATTCTGCCTCGTTCACGCCCTAATGCAGCTTGCAGAATTCTTGCAGCAAACTGCTCATGAATAAGCCAGAGACTCAGAGCTAGGTATTAAAATTATGCAGTGAAGAAAGTAGAACTCCTCAGCTGCTCACAACCAATCTGCAAACAGATAAAGAGACTCAGTAAATTATTCACTATGAATTAGCTGTTCCGCTCTGATCGCAAACCAACATCACTGAAACAAGAGAGGAGAGCCTCTCTATTAACTCATCTTCTTGGTCTCTTGGGGGCACAGACAGGGCGGTTCTGCTCCATTGATTTTGTCCAGTTTAGTTTTATATATCCCATGTGAAGAGATTTCAGCTCTTTCCCTAGGGAGAGGATAATATCATGATGTAATAAATCACACCAGAATGCCGTTTCAGCTGCTACTCGCCCTGTGTTTTCCTTTTTCAAATTTCATTACAAAAGGGGGGTGCAATTATTGGTTGCTGAACAATGTGTCCTTTCACCCCTGTTCTTTAGCATGATGGAGAGCAGATTCATGTGGTGCATCCTCGTGTCACAGCCACTCTGCCCACCACACAGTTGACACTTGCCGTATTTTGAGTATTTTCCTGTTGTCAAATGGGTATGTTTGGATGCAACTCTCAGCCAAGCTGGATGCTGCGGCTTTTTTTTTGTCAGTCTGAATAAACGGCTGCAAGTTGTGCGATGCAGAGAGCCCACTGCAGGGTATAATAAATGCTTCATTATTGGATTAGTTCAATGTTTTCAATACTAATCTAGCGTTAACATTAATTGATGTTAAGTGGCCATTAGTTCAGCATTCCACATGTTCCAAAAGCCATTCCAGTCTGCCAGCAGGGTGTGGAGTTCACCAGCATGGAGAATGGGAAAAGCAAACAATCTGCTTCTTTCTCATGCCGATAAAGAGATTGGAAAGAAAACATAGGATGATTCTCCTGTAGAAACAGATCATTATTTTATCATGCTTCCCTGTCAGATGGAGTTGGCCAAACAACTGGGACTCTGGGGAGCAGACAGAGACAGGCATGTGGGTGATTCAGGGAGGAAAGAATGAACCATGATGCTTAAAGATCATGGCAGCCTGTTTGTGATGGATGGATTTTTCTGGACTAGGAAGGCTGTTGGTAATGATTCCAGTAAAGGACCCAACCTATACCCTAGCTGCTATGATTCTCTAAGATCACCTTCCCATGGAGTAAAGCAGTATACATCAATAATGCCCATAGAGTAAGGCACTATACATCAATAACCCTCATGGAGTAAGGTACTATACATCAGTAGACTGAATATCATGACATGAGTTTTGCTTTCAAGAATTTGGGGTGCAGTTCCCCCCAAACCCCTGCACTTATCTTATTCATAGATTCATAGATGTTAGGGTCGGAAGGGACCTCAATAGATCATCGAGTCCGACCCCCTGCATAGGCAGGAAAGAGTGCTGGGTCTAGATGACCCCAGCTAGATACTCATCTAACCTCCTCTTGAAGACCCACAGGGTAGGGGAGAGCACCACCTCCCTTGGGAGCCCGTTCCAGACCCTGGCCACTCGAACTGTGAAGAAGTTCTTCCTAATGTCCAATCTAAATCTGCTCTCTGCTAGCTTGTGGCCATTATTTCGTTACCCCCGGGGGCGCCTTGGTGAACAAAACCTCACCAATTCCCTTCTGTGCCCCCATGATGACCTTACAGGCAGCCACAAGGTCACCTCTCAACCTTCTCTTGCGGAGGCTGAAAAGGTCCAGGTTCTCTAGTCTCTCCTCGTAGGGCTTGGCCTGCAAGCCCTTAACCATACGAGTGGCCCTTCTCTGGACCCTCTCCAGGTTATCCGCATCTCTCTTCAAGTGCGGTGCCCAGAATTGCACGCAGTACTCCAACTGCGGTCTGACCAGCACCCGATAGAGGGGAAGTATCACCTCCTTGGATCTATTCATCATGCATCTGCTGATGCACGATAAAGTGCCATTGGCTTTTCTGATGGCTTCATCACACTGCCGACTAATGTTCATCTTGGAGTCCACTAGGACTCCAAGATCCCTTTCCAACTCTGTGCCACCCAGCAGGTCATTCCCTAGGCAGTAGGTATGCTGGACATTTTTCCTCCCTAGGTGCAGCACTTTGCATTTCTCCTTGTTGAACTGCATCCTGTTGTTTTCTGCCCGCTTGTCCAACCTATCCAGGTCTGCCTGCAGCTGTTCCCTGCCCTCTGGCGTGTCCACTTCTCCCCACAGTTTTATGTCATCCGCAAACTTGGACAGAGTACACTTCACTCCCTCATCCAAGTCACTGATGAAGACATTAAAGAGTATCGGTCCAAGGACCGAGCCCTGCAGGACCCCACTGCCCACGCCCTTCCAGGTCAAAACTGACCCATCCACCATGACTCTCTGGGTGCGACCCTCTAGCCACTTCGCCACCCACTGGACTGTGTAGTCATCCAAGTCACAGCCTCTTAACTTGTTCACCAGTATGGGGTGGGATACCGTATCGAAGGCCTTCCTGAAGTCTAAGTATACGACATCTACCCCTCCTCCTGTGTCCAGGCGTTTCGTAGCCTGGTCATAAAAAGAGATTAGATTGGTCAGGCACGATCTGCCTGCCACGAACCCATGCTGGTTTCCCCTCAGCATAATTTGTCCTGCCGGGCTCTCACAAATGTGAGCCTTGATAATTTTTTCAAAGACTTTGCCAAGGATGGAGGTGAGACTGACTGGCCTATAGTTGCCCGGGTCCTCCTTCCTCCCCTTCTTGAAAATGGGGACCACATTGGCCCTTTTTCAGTCCTCTGGGACTTGGCCCGTGCGCCACGAGTGTTCAAATATTCCCGCCAGTGGCTCTGCAATGATGTCGGCCAGTGCCTTCAGCACCCTCGGATGGAGCTCATCCGGGCCTGCCGACTTAAAGGCATCCAGTTCTTCCAAGTGACTCTGCACCACCTCAGGGTCTACACGTGGCAGTCTGGTGCCTTGCTGCTGCCTCTCTACAACCCCAGTGAGAGACTTGTCGTGCCCCTCACTTAGGAACACTGAGGCAAAGAACTTGTTGAGGAGTTTAGCCTTGTCCCCCCTGTCCGTCACCAATTGCTTCTGCCCATTTAGCAGGGGTCCTATTCCTCCCCGGGCCTTCCTTTTACTCCCTATATATCTAAAGAACAATTTCTTGTTATCCTTTACTTGGGTTGCCATCCTCAGCTCCATGGTAGCTTTGGCCCGTCTAACTGCCTCCCTACAAGCACGAACAGAGGAGGTATACTCCTCTTTGGTGATCTTTCCCTGTTTCCACTTTTTATGTGCCCCCCTTTTGGCCCGTAGGCTGCCCTGGATTTCTCTGGTCAGCCAAGGAAGCCTCCTGGCCCCTTTCCCTCTTTTTCCTCGCATCGGGATCATCTCCCTTTGTGCCCGAAGGATCATTTCCTTAAGGCACAGCCACCCTTCCTGGGCGCCCATCCCTTCAAAACTCCTACTCTGCAGTGCATCCTTGACTAATAGCCTGAGTTCATTGAAATCAGCTTTCCTAAAGTCTAGCACTTTCACCCTACTAGTTACCTTACCCACTCGACGTCTTATGGTGAATTCTATTATTTGGTGATCACTGTCCCCCAGATGGCCACCGATCTGTAGGTCCCCTATCATGTCATCCCCTGTTGCCAATACCAGGTCCAGTAAGGCATTCTCCCTAGTGGGACCATGTACCTCCTGTGTCAGGTGGAGGTCCTGTATGCAGGATAGGAACCTGCGTGAAAGGTGGGACTTTGCTGTCTGCGTCTCCCAGCAGATGTCTGGGTAGTTTAGGTCCCCCATGACTACCGCCTCCTTAGTTTTAATGGTCTCTGAGAGCTGCCTCAGGAGCCCTGAATCTAGTTCTTCCCCGAATCTAGTATCTTCTTGAAACTTGGCAGGCTTCATACTCTCAGCAGAGGCTACCCCCCCCCTTTCGCCCCCCACCACACCCCCTGCAAGTTTCATCCAAAGCAGACAAAAAACAACAAAGTTATAGATATTTCATTGATTCCCCATTATAACTTATGGCCAGATCTCCGAAGCGGCTCCAAAGTTTCAGAGCTGCTTTGGCTGATTCGAAGCAGGAAACTGATCCGGAGTTCTGGATTGAATCCCTAGCATCCAAAGTGACCAGATCCAAAACCGAATCGAATAGCTGCCTAGTTGCACAGGCCTAACAAACACTACTGATGTTCAGTCTACTGATGTATATAGTACCTTACTCCAGGGGGATTATTGATGCCCCCCCTGTGTTGTAACAAAAACCAACAAAGTTATAGATATTTCACTGATTCCACATTATACCCTATGGCCGGATCTCCGAAGCAGCTCCGAAGCTTTTCCGAAGCGCTTCGGAAAGCCTAAAGCAGCCAAAGCTTCAATCCAGACATGCTGCTTTGGCGTCCAAAGCATCTAAATCTTCTCTGGATCCAAAGCACAGTCTGAAGTGACACAGCCCCAGTGTTTGTACCCAAAAGCTTGCAAAGAACAATTTTTCCAAATATTTAGCTGGTCTAATAATATCGCATCTGCCCCAAGAACCTTGTCTGCAGTATACATCAATGCACGGAGAGGTGCAGAGTTGCATCTCCAAATATCAATGAGCAGAAGGAAGGAGTACTGTAAGAGTGAGGCTGTAGGCGTGATGGTCCAGATATTATGCAAGAGGCAAGGATTTCTTAAGGTGATATCTTTTATTGGACCAACTACGTAGGTCCGATAAGTACATAGTTGGTCCAATAGAAGTTATCACCTTAAAAAATCCCTGCCTCCAAGAAGAAAGGAGGTATGTAATGCACCAGCAGTGACCATGGCATCATTTGTTGCAAATGCCATTTTAGTCCTACAATATTTTTCTTTCTGTTTATTACATAAAGTGTTGTTGGAAAAGTGTTGAGAAGGGCAATTCCTTGAGAATAAAGCTGTACATGTAGCTTAATAAAAAAAGCATTGATTTATGCTAAAATACTTATGTTTGTATGAGGGCTTTTGTTAAAATGGATCAATGTGCCGTTAAAATGAACAGTGACTGGTCTGTTATCCAGGCACCTGGAACCACAAGGTTTATGGGTAGGGAGGCCCATTAAGAACTAAAAGGAAACCTTATAGAAAACCCGCATATAGAAGGGATTTCCCTGTGTCTTTGGCTGTAGCTAAGTCTGCCCTACCAGAGATGATGTATCCTATGGTTTGCAACCATACTTCCAAATAGTGAATATTTTATGTCAGATTGCACCAAAATTTCAGATAGTCTCTAAAAAATACCCAATATTCAAAAGTGCTTGCTGACCCTACACCCCACCTCACTTACAAACTTCCATGCTAGCAAGGCCACTAGAATGGGTTTGTAGAGCTGAGCTAGACCCAGTGGCAAACTCATTGTTGAGGTATTTCCTGGAAGCGTTTATAACTCCTTGGTTACAAGAATGTTTTTGTTTGAGATGGGAAATCCAATGGTGAAGTGCTCCCCACCCCATATCTGGTTCCCGGGCTGTACTGCAGAGCAAGGGTGGAAATATTTTGATGGCAGCACCTTGTATAAATGTTGGCAATCTGTCATGGATCTGGGATATGTCCCAAGACCTTGGGTTTTTTTTCCAAAAGTTTTTGGTACTATTTTCTCATTAGGTCCCAGGAATTCAAGAAGATGTCTATCACGATCATCATACTACCCTTTCCAGCCAGCACCTGAAAGTGGTAAGCAGCCTGGAAAATGGAGACCAGAAAGAAAAAGTGAACTGAAAAATGAAGAAAGATCCAGGCTCTTGGTATTGCCCTAGTTTTAGCCGGAGGTTCTGGTTGGGTATAGTTTATCCTGATTTTCCTCTTCCTTTCTCTGTACGTAGGCGAGGAAAAGGCGTTAATGAATCGTGGTAAAAGTTTCATCAGTGAAGGAAAAACTCCTCCTGCGTTTTCTTCCACATTAAGAGCATGACATCTGCTTAGCAATGACTCAGACCATTTTTCATCCAAGAAAAAGTACCCACACACACCCAATCAAGCCAGAAAGTGCTTCTGCCAGCGAGGTGGAGAAAGAAAGGGTGAAAAATAACAGAACAAGGAGAAGAAATAGCTGACAGGAGTTAGAATGGCTAATCAGGAGTGAGGGGCTCCTTAATTCTCTCAAAACAAGCGAAACACAGCACAAAACTCCCACACGTTGGGAATAAGAGGACTTAAAGATGTTTCACCAGTAGCATTTAAGATCATTTCAGTTTCTGGAGGCTGTGAGATAATTGTATTCAGTGAGTTAAATGGATACATCTTACAAGCTCACAATATATACAGCTAGAGGGGGGAAAAGTCATTTTCATTAAAGGTTACAACAGGGAAGTAGCTTAATTGGAAAGCTTGGAGGCTTTGCTAATGGTTTAACTAAAATGGAGGAGGCCTTGGGGAAAGAATACACAGGCCTGGAAAAATGAGGACCATTAGTCATTCATGGAAAGGTAAAGAATAGGCAGGGGCTGGAGCTGTAGGAACTATGTCTCATCCCATGGGGCCATCTTGGAGGGTAGAGACTGGCCTCCACTCCATTGGGATCCCCTGATGTTGGAAACAGGGACCACTGCTCATGTGGGTCTTGATCCTATGTAGTGCTACATCCTGGTCCCTGCACAGCTTTGAAATATTTGCTTAACTTTAAGCACATGAGTAGCTCCATTGAGATCAATGGGATAAGCATCATCTTTCCGAGCTCAGGACAGCCTTTTTGAGCTTGCTCCCCACTTGCAAATGCCTTGGTTCTAGTCTTGGTCTTGTTCGTTAGCCATTGCGCAGGAAACTCGGAAACCCCAGGCAGTTTAGTTTGTCGATGAGTGGAATGGATGTCACACAAGAGGTGCTTTCCCTCCTTCATCCCCTTTAAAAGACCATGCTAGACAAGTCTTTCCACATTACCTAAGGTGAGGCATCCTACTGTTCTAATGCAATGTGATTGAAGCACCAGACCTTTAAATGTCAGACAGAGACGATACGACACGGCTTAAAAATAGCGCCGTTTGCTTTAGAGAAATCAGGCCCTTCCCGAATGAGAAATTCTTGCTTTGCTGCACTCATCTGAGTGTGTCAAATGGAGGAAATGCCAGGGAAGCCAAAAAGTGGATGGTAAGTAAGTAACCCCTCATCTGTATTCAGGGGTGGTCTTGGCTGGATTGCAAGACACATTTGAGAGTTAGGTTTTGAGCAGAAAAAAATACAGAAACCAAAACGAACCCAACAGGCTCACATCCCTGAGGAATGCCTCATCCCCCTTGGCTGGAGGCTGCCTTTCTCAAACTGCCCTGGTCCATTACTGCGTGGGTCTGGTGTATGATGAGAGAGATTCTCTGCGGTGCTGGAAGCTAACGGGGTTACTCAGCAGAAATAGCACAGTAATCAGCAAAGATTTCTCACTGGGCCCAACTCTATCTGCACAAATCAGGCACAAGCTGCAATCTATACTTTCCTGCCAAACTTCCCACTAGCCTGGGAGATTTGCCCAGGCCCGAGATCCTGGGTGTGGATTTCTCACGGATGCTTTTTCCCTTGCATCTCTCCAGTTTCTTGCTCATAGCAGCAGAGCACTGACATGCTCAAGGGGATCTGATCCCTGATTCTAACAATTGCACCTCCTGCTATGCTACACAACTGATTTTTGGTCCTAGCTGGGACCCACTACATTTTCAATTTAAGGTGTCATATAAACCAGCCATAAAAATGTTCTACATATGATGTTCTACATATAATGTAGAACATTTTTATGACTGGTTTGCCATTTTATGGTACCCTAAAAAGGGTGCATGTGTAGCACCTTTGCCATGTATGCCACAATTAACATGTTAATCGTGGCATACATGTAACATATAGAGGATGCCTACAGTAGCCATGTATTCATATACCATTCAGGCAGAAAGGACCCCCGTGATACTATGATGATGTTTTTGCATGGTATTTTCCTACCAACCTCCATCCTTACATGTTCTAATCTTTGGCATACAATTGACTATCAATCTGAGGACTGCATGTATTAAATGGAGTATATGTACTTTGGGATGGATCCAGCTGTAGGTCAGCAAGTGCTTTGTTAGGAGTTAGTGCTTGCAAGCTTAACTTGTTGTTGTGCACGTGGGTAAGACTGGGTGAGGGGAAAATGTTGATTCTTCTAAGCTTTGCCCACAAGGTTACCTTGGCCTCACAGTAAAACATGGGATACCACCAGCTGTAAGCTGGGCAGATTTTCACAGTATGATCATGTTTCTCCTTGGAGGTCCACAGAGCTCCCTGGCTTCGTCTCCTCTTGGAACAGTGGGGCTGAATCTGCCTGGGGGCTCTAGCACATTGGAAAACCATTGTGTTGTGGTATCTTCCAAATGCCATGGATGTATGGTCCACACATGAGCCATTGTGAGGATCTCAGATCCCCCTTCTCTTCTTTTATACATGGAATGCAAGCGTTAGCAGTGTTGCTGTTTCCATTATTGTCACTGAGTACGCCTCCTGGTTTATCTCCCAGTTCAGACTCCAGAGGGAAGTTATTCCGTGTTCCCTGCAAAGTCATCTCTGCACAAGTTACTCTTGCTTCACACTGTTGACATTTTCCTTGTGGCCAAAGGAGCTGATGTCTGAGGTTTTTTTTAAAAAAGTGGAAGGCGAGATTTTTGGAGAGCTAGACAGTAGAGTTCCTAAGGTTCAGGTATGGTATATGGACAAGGGCTGGTGAGGTACAAGACTGTGCCGTACAGCAAATTTGAAAATAAATGCTCAATAGAAATGCTTCAAAATTATTTAATTCACTGAGCAGGTTTCATTTCACTGATGAATTGAACCTTAACAGAGAGTTTGTAAGAACAGTTCCTAAAAAGATACTCATTTACTAATTGAAGTGTGCTGAAAGCTCCCTCCACTTACAGCCAGATTGTAGGAGTTTGACATTTGTATGCCTGTCTACTCTATGTTAGGCTTTTTATTGAACCTTGACAGGAATTAATGCCTAATGGCGTGCCATCTGATGGGGAAGACTAGGGCTCCATTTGGAGTGCTGACAATATTATCAGCTAAAATTCACATTTTCAAAAATGCATACTGTTTTGGACTTCTGAGAGCCTGCTTTCATAGATGCTGAAAGCCCCACCCCTGCAGCTGAGGACCTCAGGCTTGAGCTGGGCATTCAAAATCAAGACACCCATGTTTGGTGGATTTCCCATCATTCTTTATGCCCCATCCTTCTCTTTCTCTTTCTCTTAACCTGTTCAGATGCGCACAGCGAGTGCACAACTTGAACATTTCACTTTGGGCATGCATGGTGAGGGTCCAGCAATACCCAGTGCTGGTAGGGTTGCCAACCTGGTTGGAATTTATTCCATGAGGTTTCATCACGACAGCGCCAACGTGCCCGTGACACACAACGTGAACATGCCCATGTGCTTGCGTATATCAGTTATGGATTATGGTGCATAGACTTTATACCAGGAAGGCAAATTTGCATCACTACTGCATTTTAAAAACCCATTGGACTACAGGCAACCCCCGCTTAGTGCTCCTAATTGGTTCCTGAAAAAACGAGCATTAAGCGAAACGAGTGTTAAGCGAAACCGAAAATATTTGACAACCCAAGATGATAACCGCAATTGCTTTTAACGACCCAAGATGGTGACTGCAAGCTTTATAACAAAACTTGCTGAGCACTACATGAAATCAGGTATCAATTTAAAATGAGCGTTATAGTGAAATTGTGCTAAGCGAAACAGCGTTAAGCAGGGGTTGTCTGTACTGTATAAATCAGATTCAACATTTAATATTTATTTTAATGAATGCCCTATCATTTATCTCCCAGGAGACTCTGAGCAGTCTCCCGGAGATTTACATCTAATTCCAGGGCAATCCTGGAGGGCTGGCAACCCTGAATGCTGGTGGTTTGTCTAAGTGAACACATAGGTTTGGGTGAGTTATCGGCCAGAGTAAATTTAAGTTGTTTGAACTTTCTCACTGTAAGAGTGGTTAAGTTTTAGGACAGATAACTTGGAGAGGCTGTTGAATCTCCATTGTTGGGCATTTTTAAGAGCAGGTTAGATGGACACTTTGCTGGAATGGTTTAGACAGGGACTATCCTGCCTTGAGTGGAGGTTGGACTAGATAACCTCATGAGGTCTCTTCCAGCCCTGCTTTTCTAGGATGCTATCAAGGACTGCTATCTTCCGTGCTCTGCAATGGATACCTCTTTCTATAGCTCATCCAGTTTGACCTTCAAAACCCCTCTATTACTAAACTCCCAAGAATACACTTTGAGTTACAGTAGTTTATGAGCAAGGCAATTGAGAATGAAGGCACGTTGCACGAAGAGGAGGCTTTCCCTCTAAGTCACATTTCCGGAGACAGAAGGGATTATCGGGGGCTGTTGTTTTATAACAGTTTTTAATCTCGGAGACATCCGAACATCTTGTTCAAATGAAAAGCATGTCGGCGGTTAGTGCTGCTCAGACGGTGTGGTAGCAGCCTGGGCAGGAAACAATGAAGACAAATGTAAAGTTGCTGGCCATTAATCATGATCCTTTGATATGTGAAAGCACCTCAGTCCTTAGACTGAATATGGTAACGGAACAATTGCTTTGTGGGGAAAAGCCATCTCCAGCACTTGGAAGCGTAACAGAGGCAAGAGGAACAAAAGTAGGACTTAGCAGACTGGTTTGGTGCCTAAACCAGCTGGGGCTTGCTTGTAGTTTAAAGTTAACCACTGAAGGACATTAAGAGTGTGTGTGGACGGCAGCTGGATAGGGGTCAAACTGAGTTTGCCAAAATGCAGGCAGCTCAAAGCATGAGCCCTTGAGCTATTTTCTGAAGGGCCACATGCGATTTGAGTAGCTCAGGCTCTGTCTGACCTTAGCCTGCCTCTGAAATGACTGGAGACCCCGGGAAAGCTTCCCATGGCCTTTGCTGACAGACCTCCCTCCCTGCTTTTCCAACTGCAGCCATTACACGTTCCCCTTGGGCCCTGGCTTTGGCTGCAGAAATGCAAGTCTGGGGTCTGATTGTCCTGTATGCCAGGGTCTTTTTACACTGCTTTTGCAGCATAAAAGGGCCCCAGAGTGGGTGTAGGTGGATTTTTTGATACTATGGGGTTCAGAGGAGCTTTCATGTACGTTTGTATTTGTAGCAGTGCAGAAATCGCAGAGCTCATGAGTGGTTTGGTCTGGGATACACAGCCCCAAGGGGGGAAACAGCCATTTCTGGGGGACATTCTTCAGGGCAAGTCAGGTAGAGTCTCAGCCCCTTCTTTCGTGTCAATCTGCACCTCACTGCAATAAGCTTTAAGCTTGTTTTGCCCCAAATAAAGTTGCGCAAGCAGTATTATCAAGCATCCTCTGAGTAAAGAATTCAGACCACATCAGCAGCTTCTTGTGTGCGGCTCCAGGAAGTGTTTTCAGTGAGTCCATTTTTGCGCTCAGAAACTTTCATCCGCAGGGGAAGTGCCAGGGACACTTGTGCATAAATACACATGAGAAATACAAGTAGGCATAAGCACTAACCCATGTGTGACTGAAAATGTTTGGAGAATGCTCTGTGTACGTAGGAGTCAAACCCAGCATCAGTAGCAACAGCTGGACCAGCAGCACTGGTGACAAGTATTCCAGAAACCTGTAAGTTGAATTTTATGACTCTTGTTGTTATTAATGCCCAATGTCGCAGCGTGCCGAGGCTCCAGTCAGTGTGCTGTATTGTACCTAGCTGTGTATATAATTCTTTCACCTAATGAAAAGAGTCTCTCTCCAACCTGTGTCATCAAATTTGCCCAAAATGATCTCTAATGTTTAGTAATGAAAACTTCTGTAACCATCTCAGCTGGTTGCTAAGATATCAAAGGGGATAAATTTGCAGAATAAATTGTTCTGCTGTGACTAGTTCACCTACCTCTAGTCACACTGACAGGTGATAAGCCAAATAATTTGGTTAATAAGACAACAGGAATGTTTGGATGGACTAAATTTAAGTGTTCCTTTGCTTTGTTCTCATCATGCAGAATTCACTGTGTTCATTAGGGACTTACTGGAGAAATAAACTAGTATTGGCTCAGCAAGAAGAGCACCATGTACTGAGCTTTCAACTATGTAATCTAATGAGATGCCAACTTGGCACCAAGGTCCCTTCACCACAGCACTTGCTAGCAAGAAACTGGGCAACTTGACCTTCACCAGTTCAGTCTAGAGCATGTAATCTACTGATGCACCAGTACAGCTTCTTGCAATGTCCTAGGCATTTTTGGAGGCCTCCCATTCAAGTAACAACCGGTGTTGGCTTTCTTCAGCTAGCAGGCTGGAATAAATCACAGCCCAATAGTAGTCATTACCATGGGTCTATTCTTTGCAGTGCAAGCCAGAGTGCCCGCACATAGTACAGGTCACTGGCAAATGTTGCGGCAGCAGAGGTTTCTCTCATGTCAGCCACTTTTTGTCTCCGCTGTCTTGCTAAATGTGATGGGCAGGGAGGATTGTAAGGGCTTCGACTTTCAGTACAAATGTCATGCTTAAGGTCTAGGTCAGTGCTGTCCACATGGTACCACTGCCCTGATAGTCCCCCTTGCTTATGCCCTCAGCCTGTGCCCACTGGAATAAATGAAAGGGCTTTCTCTGAATCTCAGGCTCCTAGCTTGTGCCCTAATATCTCTACTGAGAGGTAAAAGCATGGGGCTTCTCCTTAACTAAGTGCAAGTGGTTGGGCTACAGGATCTCTTGAGGCCCCCTCCACCCAACATTTCTATAGCTTCAGTCACAATGACATGGAAACCAACTGACACTGTGAAAAAATCCCATGCCATCTCCAGGCACTGAGCCCAAACTGAGCCTGGGACTCACTGGGTGAATGCGGGGGCTCTTTCTTTCTTCTGAGTAAACAGTGACACTGGTGTCCACCTCTCTTCCCTCCTCCTCTCTGCTTTCAGAGATCTATTGATGTCCAGAGAGTAACAGGAGGCATCTAAAAGCAGCCTCGCTGCGTGCAAAGCTGTTGCCTTTTCTTTTCATTCCTTTTGGCATTTGCTGTTCTGAGGCTGAACAGAACGTGCATCTCCCAGTAGTTTTTTAATCTTTCCAGGCCCAGTACTTTCGCATCACTTCCGACAACATGCAGCAAAGGCTTTATTAGTCAGAACAACCTGCTTGCCTTCTGAACTTTTCATTGCAGACAGAGCCTTTGCCTGGCTCTCCTCCAGAACTGGCTCTCCTGCCAGATGTATTTCCTTGCTGACAGAAACAGAACTTAGGAAAACACCGTATAGTTGGCACCAAGCGTTACCATCTGATCCAAGAGGGAGTCTGCAGTAGCAGTATTTGATCTGAAGCACATTGAAGGAGATAAAGTTTTCTTGCCTTTCTTTTTTCCCTGTTAATTTTCTGCATCTCCATTACATTCACAGGATCCTCTGAGTACTTGTCATCTCAGAAGTTTGACCCATGCTCCCCCTGGCTAAGTACAGGCAGCCAAAAAGCCCGAGGCTGAATCGATTCAGTCTTTGCAGGTTAGTCTTAAACTGCAGCGATTAAACTGAGAAACAACTGGATGCACGTTTACCTTTGATTCAGAAATTGCAGCCACATGCCAGCAGTGGCTTAGACCAGGCTCTCTGGCACTTCCTTTTCCTGCTGCCCCCAAGGTCTCTGGGATTTGCAGTTCAGCATCACAGCAGCAGGACTCTGCAGGGTTGCTCATCACTTCCTCTTCCTGCTTCCAGGTGCCTCTGGGATTTATAGTCCACAGTTTCAGGGAGCAGTAACTTTCAGTAAGTTTAGCAGGGCAGCTCTGTACTGGGGGAAGGGGGGCTTAACCCCCCTCCCTGGCCCCAGATCCCAGGCAGGGTTTACCTGAGGGGGGCAGTCCCTGCCTCTTCCCCCCTCCCCCCAATCCCAACCCTTCTCTGCTGGAGCAGACAGCACAGCACAACCCAGGGATGCAAAGCATGCTGGGAGGCAGGGGGACACTGATTTAACTTGAACCAGGAAGGAGTCTGGGACAGAAGTTTCATAAACCAGTTTGACCCAAACCAGTGAAGTCTGATACTACATTCAACCAGGTTTATCTTAAACCAGTTTTGCCATTTTGAAATGGGTTTATGTACATTGAGCTTTTGTTCTGTTACAGGTTTAAACCTGTTTCTGATGACTTAAACCAGTTTATGTTTAACTTCTGTCCCTAGCCCCTGTTATAACTCTTGGCTACCTTTCATAACAAGACAGGTGGATGTCTCCTCCCTCCCAGTTCATTCCCAGAAACAAACCTCCAATGAGCTTTGTGTGCAGCTGATGGATAAATCCAACTTTTTCTGAAAAGAAAGATCCTTGCCAGCATTTTGACTGAGGGTATGACAGGGAGAAAGGCTCATATGAGGCCATCCTTGAGACTATTTTCTGTTTGGTTTCTTTCTGTTTGAACGTGGAACCTCCTTTAAAGCTAAGAACAATTGGTTTTGCTTAGGAGCTGTTTAATTTATGGACTTTCTCTTGCTAGGGTAAAAGTTTCTACCCATCTTGTGCGCTGCCAACATTGGCCAAATGGAGATGAATGCACTGTGGAGGTACTCCAATTACAAAAGCTACCAGCACCACTGCTTCAGGATTAAAGTAGTTGTCCAGTGGTATGAAGAAATTTGTTCTTAGGGTAAAATACTGCACATTGAAGTGCATCATGCACTTCTAGGGGATAGCATGTCCCCTGGGAATATCCAGTATGGGCAGGGTGCGGTGGCTGAATACTTAAGACATCTCACTGTGGCTCCAGAGATATGATTTTGTACATTGCCTTGGACTTGGGTCAAAGGCAGTCCCCTCGTCAGCCCAGCTGTAAATGGCTTTGTGGTCATTTGGGTTGGAGAATTAATAGTGGCTATTGCATGATGCTATCCTTATGTGCTGTTGGCTATAGGGGCTGGTGTGTCTTATCTAAACAGCCCCAGAGGTCAAAAGGTTCAGATGAGCCCTTGACTGTGACCTAGTGGTGGCTGTCCCTGGAGACAAGATGTTACTGGAGAGGAACACATTGGTCTGTCCTGCTGTGGCAATTTCTGCCTCTACATCTGCTTGTTTTGCAAGGCCCATAGGATGGTAACCTCTTTCCTGAAGCTAAAATGGATGTTTGTCTCTCAAATATTTTGAGTTTCCAGTGTAGCAAGCATATAGCTGAAAGTGTCAGGAGCAAAGTAATTTACAAGGGGTGGGTTTATGGAATTGAAATGCTGGAGGCACTTGGTTTAGAAAGGATCTGGGAGGCGAGAGATGCAAATATTTGGTTTTCTTAATACTCTGATTTAGGCTGAGCCCTTGTTTATTAAAACTTCATGAATGTGAGGCTCCTGGGGGAGGAATCACAGGCAGGATCCTCTGTCACAGCATTTGTTACTGCCACTGGGTTTATGCATCCCACATGTAAGGGAACCCGGCAGCTAGCTATTGTGGGGTGGGGGCAACGTCTGCAGTGCTTATTCAGTGGGAATTTATGGATAGAGTCCAAATGAAGTTAGGACCCAAAGGTTTTGCTCCACTTAAACCCAAGGTAGAAAACTCCCCCTCTGTCAGTCAGCAGTTTCCACACCCGGTCTGAGGAAGGATCATTCCCTTCATTCCCAGATTCTAGGTTTTACTCTGCTTTGATGACCAGGCTCTCCGACAATCCCAGTGCTCAGAAGGGAACCCGTTCCACAGGCCCCACTTACATCCAACCCTTATTCCTCCATCCATTTCTGACCCCAAGGCACATCAGGTACCCCAGGGAGGCTGGTGTTGTGGTTCCACACTGAGGTCTCCTCTCGAGGGGGGCTGGTTTGACTTCCCATTTCAGACGCTTCTCACTCCGACTGTCCCCTCGAGGCTCTTACGGAAGCCAGGATGGTGTGAGAGTGCAGACAGGATGTCGGGTGAGAGACAGAGACTTAATGTGCTCTGCTCTTCCTCTTCCTCCAGCTTCTTGTTATCTTTCCTGTCATTCTGCTTTGCAATAGCTGTGTCTTCCCTTAGTTCCTTAGCCCCGACCTCTGTCACTTCTCATTCCCCCATGCAGCGCCCTGCTGCTCGGATGTGGGGACTGGAAGTTCATTCCAATGGGTATTCATCACCTTCGATGTCTCACTGGTAGCTTATTAATAATGATCTGACGGCTCTTGTAGGGGATGCCTGGCCAAAAGGGGGATAATGAGGAGCAGTGGGTGGCATTTGGAAGTTGGTGGCATGGAAGTGCTTTGTGTAGAGAACAGGGGCGTTGCGATGGGCATCTC
This sequence comes from Alligator mississippiensis, assembly GCF_030867095.1. Taxonomy (NCBI): domain Eukaryota; kingdom Metazoa; phylum Chordata; order Crocodylia; family Alligatoridae; genus Alligator; species Alligator mississippiensis. The sequence goes on along the minus strand of NC_081833.1, from coordinate 4,460,367 downwards.
CACATTGTGTGCTCTTCCCCCTGCAACCACTAGCATCTATATTATCAGGAAAGCGATGTGACATCATCCAGATTCTCATATGCTCAAAGGCCCTTTTTACATCATTCGGGCGGGGACAAGGTACTTTCCTAGTGCTTTAAGGCCCCATTAAATTACTAGAGTGGCATAAGAAAGCAGTCTTTAAATAAAAATCTGCCCCATGGTCTTTAACTACCACAATCAGATGGTTTCTTCCACCACCATTGACATGCAGATGTGTTTTCTTGCAGAGGTCTTTGCCTGGCATGTGAAGAACAACAAAGGGAACCCAACAAGTTACATTGCAATGAATGAGGGTCCTAGCAGGGCTCCTAGCAGCATAACTCTGTGGTTTAACTGTGCTGGTGCCATTCCTTAAATACACTGGTGTCATTATATTGGTATAACTGGGAACACGTGCCTAGGTAAGCAAGCCCTGATTTTTTAGGCGGTATTGATTAAGGCTTACTATACACAGAGGCCATTCAGTGTGGCTGGTTTGAGCTGGGTCTAGCTGGCAATGCAGACATATCTGTGCAGTGGGTAGCACCAGGAGACTCTGCCCCGTACTGGGTCCTGGGACGCTTCCACCCTGCCATTGCTAATGTCATGATGATCATACAAGCCATCAGGGAACACTGATCTTCTGGCCAGAGGAAGAGGAAAGTTTTGAAGTCAACTTGAAGGGAGGGGAATGATTCAGTATCTCCGAGGGAGACGGGAGGAGGATGAGACTACCAGAGAGAGGTAGCAGCCCTGTCCTCTTGAATCAGAGGTGAGAGAAATAATCCAGACTAAGAGTGGTGGCTGCATACATTCACCTTGAGATTTGCTTCTGTTCTGGGATTCATGTCCAGGAACCACATCACTAGGACATGCAGGGGCAGCAGGAGAGAGATGCTGTGCTGGGGAAGCCTTTGAACCTTATTAGGGACCGTGTGAGTCGCATGTTTGGCAGGGACTTTAGGAATCAGCCTGTTACTCTCTAGGATTGGGTCATCCGCAGGCCCTCCGCCAATTTTCCTACATCACTGCTACACCCTCTTCCAGCTGTTGCTTTTGGGAAGGAAATCTGCCAAGAATCTCCCATCCTATGATGTTTTTGTGGCTCTCCCTCCACCCCCGTCTCTTAAAAAACATAGTAACGGCACTTTGTGTGCGTGTGTGTGTCTCCTTGTATGTGCCTTTCTGCAAGGGGGTCAGAGAACAAGTTTCCTCCTGGAAGAGGTGCCTGGTGGAACAACTGACAAGGTTTATGCCGACCTCTGTGCCCGAATGAATGATCCTCTCAGTTGATGCCTTGAACATCTCTGGAGCCTCGTGTGGGCAATTGGTGTTTCCAGGGGCTTCGGTGGAGCGGGTACACACTTTGTCTCCAGGCTCAGGTAGGTCCACGGAGAGGGAAGAGCAAACCCAAGATGAACTTCAGCAATCAGAAGGTATTTCTCTCTCTACCGAAAGATTTTGAAGCTGGGTGAAATGGGGGAACAAGGGCAAGCTAGCCCTCTGCCTCCCTGAATTTCTCTGCAAGCCCTGTACCATGCCTTAAATACACTGGGGTTTTAAAATAACAAATGTTTAATAAGCTCTCTCCCCACCACCCTTAATTTAAAAATAAATCACTGCCAGCATCCGACTGCTGCTCTGCTCTGACCCTGCAACCAATGATGAAACTTGCTGACAGGGACCCGGCTATGTCCCCAGAGGGACCTCATTGAACTGGGGTGCCGGAGATAGGGCTGCTGTAATTTAACACAAATAGATGCATAATGGGATGACTGAACCTCCCTCGATGTGCAGATGGGAGCCGGAAAAGATTGAAGGACCATTTGATGATAGCAGGATGCTGAGGGCTGTCCAGCGTGCTGCAGAAGCCAGAGCGGCAAATGAGACATTTGGTTGTGTTGAAAATGGGAAAGAGAAAGCTGAAGAGGAAATGACCGTAGGATGGGACATCTGGACTGGGCCAGGCTCAGGAAAGATTGAGGGGTCACTAGAAGTCCGGACTTAGAAGGGAGGTATTGCAGGTTACCCTAGAGAGGACGGTAGAAGAGGCCTTGACAAAGCTGCTCCCAGTAACAGGTAACAGAGAACATAATAAAGCCCAGGTCTGGGCAACCTTTTGAGCACACTCACTCTTCCTCAGGCTCAGGGAAAATTAAAGATGGTAAAAAGTCCCTAAAAGTAGAAAATAAATTTCATTTTTGCACAGAGGAAGCTGCAGGTGGAAGTCTGTTCTTCTGGGTCCATGGGAGTGTCCTTGTGGGTTGCTCTTTGATGTGCAGATAAGGCATTTTTTATGATTTCCCAGCTGGTCTCATAAAAGGGTTCATCTCTGAGCCAAAAACTCTAGAGTTTTGCATTTCTTTTAGTCTCAGACCAACACGGATCCCAAACATATCCCTGAAACAGGTCTGGGCAAGGCATTGTGTGTTTCCCTCTAATGCCTGAGCAGGATTTGCCCAGTGAAGCTGGAGGCAGGACTTTGAAGGTGCATGTGACAGGATCTGTCTAGTCAATCTGTGGAACTCATGGCTGCTGGAGGTCTAAGCTTGTTAATGGAGCCACGTTACAACTACAGCTCAGTCTAATGTGTCTGGTTGGTTAAGAGCTCCAGACAGGTATGATTTGTGTCCATCCCCCACCACCCATGTCAGGTCATCTAGGCATCTTCCACAAAAGTCCCCTGGCCACAGGATATCTCTGGGTTCAAAAGATTAGATAACTTTGTGGAGGACAGGGGCTATTGAACACGACAGGCCAGGAATGTTACCTCCGGCTTCAGGACATCCTTATCCCTATGACTGCTACTAACTGGGATGGCATGATAGGGCACGGATCACTCTACATGAGACCTGTTTCTTATACCCTCCCTACAAGGTTGGAGGCAGGATATTGGGCTAGATGCTGTATTGTCATGTGCTGAACATCCTCAGGGAAACTACGCTGATGCTCCCCCAGGCACTCATGCAATCCAGTGCATGTCTGAGGCAGGTTGTATCATGGGGTAGGGGCAAAGGAAGATCAGGAAAAGGAGGATGGGAGTGGCGGGGTGTGGAGAGAGGACAGTGACTTCATCTTACAAAGAACCAGTGAATGCTACTACCTTCCCCCAGCAGTCTCTCAGGGTCTTTCCCCACTAACTTGCACCCTCACTCATAAACCCTAACCCTATCCTATCCCCCTACCCTAGTAGCTCCTACCAATAGGGAAATGGAGCATCCTCTGCTGTGGACCTATTTTGGCCGGCAACTGAATCTAGAGCTGGGCAAGTCTACTTGGAGCAACTTGCCAATGGAAAGAGCTTGTCCCTATCTCTCAGTGCTTTGCCCAGTTCACTTCTTAAATGCCTTCCTATTTGGGATCGGGTGCGTCTCACACCAGAACTCTTCCCCTGGAGTGGTCAGTTTGTTTGTCGCAAGCCAAGCGTGTTGGTAAGTTCTTGGTTTCTGCACCTCAACATTTCTGGAAAAAAAAAAAAAAAGAAGAGAAAAATTCAGCAAAATCTGCTGGAGATTCTGTTCTCCTTTTCCTAGGGCAATCCCCGCCTCGCTACTGGTCCAGTCAGCAAGTTTCCTCCTGATTCACCCCTTTGTGCTTTTGCAATAGGTCATTGTGCATAAATAAACCAGATTGACGTTAGTGCCACCGATTCCTGTTTTTCGAGCTGTGGTCTTGCTCTGATTAGCCGGGATACAGGTACAGCATTGGAAGTAGGGGCTTTCTGTGTTTAAGAGGCACAGCCACAGAGCTGCTGCTGCTTGGGGGGCTTCTCGTAGAAGGCTGAGGGCTTCTACCACTGCTTCCAGTAGGTCACCCATGCGGGTTCTCCTAATGGGGCAAATGTCACCCATGATGGCAGTTGTGAGAGAGTCCCAAATGCGGCCTGATGCCTTTCAGTCTTCAGTAATTTCCCTTGAGTCACATCCTGTGGTACAGGGGGCAGCTTTGCAAGACAGAGTGGCCATGTCAGGCATTTCTTCCTCTTTGACTTTGCTTTCAGATATATTCCCTTCTGCACTCGGGCATGCATCAGGTCCCACGTCCGGCTCCTCCTCTTCCTCGTTCTTGCTTGGGATCCTTTGTTCTGTTTACAATGAAACAACACTCTGCTGGGTCTATGCCTCATTCCCACTTCCTACGGCATCCTGCATTTCCTTGGAGGTCTCCTAGACCTCGGTGTGTTTAGCTGATGGGATCCAAGCAGCTGAGATGCTAAACAGTTGCAGACCTCAACTATAATCAGACTGAGCACAAATATGTAAACGTTAGGAAGCTAGGGCTCTCACGGCACCGGCAATATACAAAGGGATGCCCGATGCCCACTGTAGTGCCTCCAAACCATGTGTCCGAGATCAGAGTAGCATCCCTGTGAGTCCTCAAGGGGCAAAATCCAGACTATAGGAGAACACAGAACAGCCACAATAAGTGGACCTGACTTCTGTGCCGTTTTGAACACGTGCACTTGACCACGAACGGGGCGGTTCCCCATATGAGCGGGGCAACATGAATGCAACAAAACCATTGCAGCTTTAATCCTGTTCCACTTGCTTTACAAGGATTTAGGTCTCTTGTGTCGCTACTGGAACAGGCAGAGGAGACAGCTGCACCATACGTGCATGAGACACCGTACGTACAACATACACCACAACAGCTGGCAACTCTCCTTCCCCTTCTGAAGCAGTGAAAAATTACCTCTGTCCAGAGGCCAGGATTGCATCTTGTAGCACTGTGGGCTCTATATGTAGCCTGTTTAAGCGGGATTAGCCTAAAATCACCATTTTTAAGGCTCCTTAAGGGCGCGTGTCCACACGTGTGTGCCTTTAATGCACCTTAAAAATGGCATTTTTAAGCAAACCCCACCTAAATCTGATATCTACTTAAAGCAAGTACCAAATTTAGGCCTGATTAGCTAAATTACATTAGCCCACATGTAGACTCTTGATGCGCATTAACACAACGTGTGTCAATGGACGCACACCACATTCATGCGCATTAGTGTGGCTACATGTGGGCTAATGCAACTTTACTATGCAAGCCTAAATTTAACGCATCTTAAACAAAGGTGCATTAAATTTAGGTGCATGTAACTACACATGTATAGGCACCCTGTGTTAACTTGCAAGCAAACTTAGAAGGGTTGTTGAGGTTTTTTTTGAGTGCCCCCAGGTCACAAAAGAGCAAGAATTTGTTATAAAGCTGTCAGAGAAGGAAGTGAAGTGCAGGAAGAATGGGTGGGTAATTGGACATGTGGTTAATTGGAGTTGGATTATTTTCTTGTACCATCCTAGCATGGCACCCTCGTCACACAGCATCACTGAAACCCCAGAGTCTTTGAAAGTGTACCTTTGCATCTTGCAGTGATTTCACCTAGGAGATATCCTACCCCTCTGAGGGGACACTGTTCTCCAAGTATGCACCAAGTCCCTGGACAGCAGGACAAACTGTTTGAGAAAGGTGTCCAAGGCCTGTTGGGTGACAGCGCGCGTGTTTTATATTGGCTGTTCACCCTTGGGCCAAGTCAAGAGTGCACATGTTTCTGTGCCAACAGCTTTCCCTTGGCTGTTTCTCATCCATTGAATTATTTCCCCTTTGTTCAGGGTGTTTTTAAATTACAATATAGTTTTAGTGGCAGGCCAACCTATCCTGCTCCCTCTCTCCTGATTGCAATTTTTCCCTTGGCTCTCTTGACTCATTAGCAGCGCACACAGCGGGCTGACATGCTGATTTATGCTCAAGAGGAAGCCAAGGCTATCTAGAGAATTTCTCTTTCTTCATTGGAAGAAAATGTTGGATGTCTCAGAACGTCTGGCAGGGCTTTCATTGCTAATGCAGGTCTGGGCAGAGACTGCAGCCAGAGAATGGTCTGCGGATGCTTTCCCCGTGACTGCCGTATTTCACTGCATTTCTCCTGGTGCAATTTTGCAAACGCAGGTTGTGTCATTCCAAACTGCCCAAGGGCAGGACGAGGACATTGTCACTCAGAGCCCTCCTGAACAGACAATAACACCTCTCTCTTGGACGGCTGTATTGGAGAGCTTTCCCCAGCAGCATCACTGTCAAGGAACTGCTTGTTCATGCATGATGGTCATAGTACCAGACTAATGTAATTTAGACATTTCCAACTAGGACTGTTGAATACCTAGAGGTATCTGTCCCCAGAGAATCCTCTCCAGGCTTTATGCTAAGCTGCATAAAGGCAAGATTGGGAGTTGGGTCAATGCTGCATGGCTACTCAGGCAGTAGGAAGCATGATGGACAAAGTTCATGGTGTCTGTGCTTCATGGCTATCCTGGTTCAATGCCTTAACGCCTTCCTAGCTAGCGTATAACACAACCCTTAGTACTACTGCTGTATTTTTAATGAGTAAGCAATAGAAGAAATGGTAACAGTTCAAGGCAGCATCTCATTATCACAGAATCATAGAAAATTCAGATTGGAAGGGACCGCAGACAGTCACATCTAGTCCACCCCCCTGCTCAAAGCAGGACCAGCTCCAGCTAGATCATCCCAGATAAGGCTTTGTCTACCTGGGTCTTAAAAACCTCCAAAGATGCAGAGTCCACCACCCCTCTGGGTAACCTGATTCAGTGCTTTACTACCCTGCTAGTGAGAGAGCTTTTCCTAATATCTAATCTAACCTTCCCTTGCTGCAATTTGAGACCGTTGCTCCTTGTTCTGTCACCTGCCATCACTGAGAACAGTCCAGCTCCATCCTCTTTTGAACCCTGCTTCAAGGAGTTGAAGGCTGTTATTCAATCCCCCCTCAGTCTCCTCTTCTCTAAATTAAATTTAAAGTCCAGTTCCATCAGCCTCTCCTCACCAGTCATGTCCCCCAGCCCCCAACCATTTTTGTTGCCCTCTGTTGGACTCTCTCCAATGTCTCTACATCCTTTCTGTAGTGGGGGGCCCACAGCTGGACACCGGACTCCAGATGTGGCCTCCCCAGTGCAGAATAGAAGGGAAGAATCACTGCCCTTGATCCTACCAATGCAGCCCAGGATGCCACTAGCCTTTGCAACGAGGGCACGTTGTTGGCTCATATTGAACTTATTGCCCACTGTAACCCCCAGGTCCTTTTTCATTAACCTGTGGAACCACGGTCTGCAGGATACCACCTTGAAAAAGACCTTAAATGAATACTTTAAAAAAGGATTGGGGGTTTAGTAATAAAAAAAATAGCACCTATAATATAGCTCAGATATTACGCTGAAGCTTAGTATAAAAGCTAAGCTAGCTGGTGGAGCATCCAAGGAGACAAATATAACGGATATTCCTCCTCCAGCTTCAGGGAAGAAGCTGAACATCTCTAGTCAGGAGGGAGATGATTGGCCACCCTATTTTTTCTGAACCAGACACTAAGGAGAGGTCAAAGGCAGGGAAAGGCAGGTTGTAACAGCCCCCCCGAAGCCTTTGATGCTTTCATCCGCCTTGTTTAAATGAGGTGCAAGTCCTGCCAAGAAAGTAATTACCTTGCCCGTTTCCAGGCCTGCTTTGGTTTGCATTTTCAGCTGTCACCTGCAAATTGTGCCCAGGCAGCATTATTCCTCCATTTCCTTAATCACACTTTAAGATCTTACCCATGCGCCCGCTGGAACAGTTCATTCCTGGGATGGAAATAGGCCTGGGATGATTTACAGGTGCCCCCAACAGACTGTGAGAAGTGGCTTGGTGCTGAATGCTAATTGCAAAAGGAGGATGTTATTGTTGAAGGGGCTTCGGACAACGGTTCATCACCACGCTGCCTTAGAAAAGCCCAGTTACCACTGAAAGGGGAAGAGACGTCTTCTTCCTTGCATTTGCCTGTAAAGATGGACAGCCTGAGGGTCATCCCCACAAGCAAATCGTGCTCACGGGACCTCACAAAACGATTCCTGAGGCTCTCTCCCTCATACAGTCCCTGACACGCTTGCTGTGGGGGCACGCTCCTCCTCCTGCCATGTGCCCAGTAGAAAACACCCATTTTTAAATCCATTTAAGACATTTTTATGTCTTCTCACATTTTGACTATTTTTGAGAAAGCCGAGGGAACCTTTGGAACAGTCTTGATAGGGGTTCAGTGATCATCTCCCTTTCCCCGCCTTGCATGTCCTTTGTACGTTCAGGCTGGTTCCTACATTTTTCTGTAGGAGTATCTTGCTTCATTAGCAAAGCATTACCCCCAGGGCTGAAATCTTGGTCCTGAAATCCATGGCTGCGTTTTACCTTTGCACAACACACACGCTGTGTTTTGGGTAAGAATGAGATATTTAAAGGACTGGCTAAAAGAGGAGGCAGAGGGGAGTTGATTCTTGCTGCCAGCGGGAGATTCTTTCCTACAGAAACCCTTCCCAGCACTACGCTGTACGGAAGTGGGCTGTTTATCCCTCCGTATTGTGCTTTGCTTGAGTTAGAAATCCCATTTGGGATGGGCCGTGGGTGAGAGACAATAGAGACATTCAGTGATTAGACGTGATCCTTTTGGATCAGCTCTGCCGTGCAGGGTTTAGACACAGCTGTTTCTCCCAGCCGCTCTCCCCCCTTCCTGTTTGAAAAAGAAAATCCCTTTGCCTTGGCTTGGTTACAGGTGCGGCACCTCCCTTCTCCCCAGGAGGGCGGTCAGGTTTATTCCGTGTGCATTCATTTCCTCCAGCGAGGGTGGAGGCCTGTGGTTCTTAAGCCTGAGACCACACATTGCAGCCCTCGCACGGCATATACTCAGCAGCTTTCACTCGTGCGCAGGCAGTACGTGTCCATGCATCGCATGCATCCGGTGGGATTTGCTGCCTTGGTGCTGCCTGGCTGATATACCTTGACATCTTTGTACCAGTTTGCTATGGGGACTGCACGGGCCAACAAAGGATGATTGGACCAGGTCCTTTTTTATGCATGGAGGCTGGAATTGAATTCCTTCACTGAATCCCATCTCTGCTGACTGGGGGCACTATATCTGGGATGTCTCCTCGCGCCACTCACTTGAAAGAGATAAAAGAAGGATGGCCAGTTGCAAGCTAGCAGGTGACAAATAATTGCCTTATAATGTTGTGTTGGCCACATCTGCAGACGGGTGCTCCTGTCTTCCAGCTAAGGACCCTGGTTGGTGGGTAGAAGCTCAGGCTTTTAACTCCCAAGTTCTAGCCCAACTAGGGGCGTCCGCACCAAATGCAGCAGCCCTGATGGGCGGCTTCTTTGCTCCTTGCAAAATATCAGCTGTGTTAATGAGCGGATGCAGCTGGGGAGAGCGCTCCCCGCCTTCTCCCACTTGTGTCCTCAAGGTACATACTTGTGGGTGATGTCAGAAAGGGAGACAATAAGCTTTCTTCCCCCGCAGCAGAGCCAGTGAAATAAAAACCAGATGGAGAGAGGAGGCCAAACCGCTGGGAGCCTGAGGAGGTCAGCAGATGCAGACAGACGGCAGATGGGGTCTGTCAGTGGAGCCCTTTGCGCGGGTTCGGCTGGTTTTTTGGAGCTGCTCCTCCGGAAGCAGACGCAGGGGGCCAAGGAGATGCAAAGCAGCCTGCAGAGATGTTGCAGATGCACCTTGGCTCGCCGGGTGCTAGGTCTCGGGGAGAATCGAGGGAACCTTTAGCTTTCTGCCCCACTTGGGCTGTTCGCATGGGATGTCTCAGGGTATTAACAGTCGCTCCAGTGCCTCTTGGCATCTCCAGGCCTTGAGGTGACCCTGGCTGTGTCTGAAGCAAAGGGGAACCAGGGTTGTCCAGGCACTGAGCAGCCTCCTTCCAGCTGTGCCAAGACAGTGTTTTTTTTTCCTTTGGAGAAGGAAGTGGCCTGCATTGCTCTGGGCTCTGGATGGGAGGGGTGGGCAGGGAGCGCTCGTGCTGTGTAGTTTGTGCCCGTGTCAGAGAGGCTGCCTGAGATGTCTGTCCGTCCACATTGCCTGCTTCTGCAAACCTCCAGCCCCTTGGGTGAGCTTGAGCTGAGATGGCCTGTGCAGCTGGGCTGCCACCTGCCCTCCCGAGCATCATCCCATGCAGGCTCTGGGAGGTGGTTGGGGAGCCGAGAGGGACAGGAAAGGGGTAAAGGCAGGGGTCAAGTTATGTGGGGAACTCTATTGCCCCTGCCAGCGACTTTACACCCCTCAATGTCCTTGTCCTTATGGCTCCCCGCCGATATAGGATGCTATTCAGATGGGAAACAGAGGCACGGAGATTAAGTGACTTGCACGAGGTCACCCAGGGAGTCTGTGGCAGGGTAGTCTCCTAAGTCCCAGCCTCTTTCTGGGGATCCCTATGGTTTCCTTGGGGAGGTGTCTTGTTTGCCCTAGAAATCTCATCATCCTGTCTCAGTTTTTGGGTGGGAGGCACCAGATCCCTTGTGAATTCAGCTACAATAAAAAGCAGTAGCAAAGACATCCTTCATGGCCCATTCGCACAACCTGGCTTTGTCATAGCTGGGTCCCCAGCACTCATTAAATGTTTCCTGTACCCACGGGCTATGGGAAGGTCACTGAAGATCAAGCAATAGCAAAGACCATGTTTTAGGCAGGGGAGAGGCAAACCGCATTGTCCAATTGTCCGTGATCAAGGGTATCTTGTTTGGCAACAGCATGCTCACTCCTGCCCCTGATTTTCATGAGCCCCGCTTCCTTGCACCCGGGGCCGGCTCGCTTTCCAGGAGGCGATTACATTAGGCCTCGAGGGGAGGGGGGGGGTTGGTTCCTTCTTTCCCTCTCCCTTTTTTCTGGTTCAGAAATGGAGTGCTCAGCATAGGGGGGTAGACACAAAACAATCGCTGCGTGTGTAGCGATTGCAAAACTGTGTGTCGAGCTCATGTGCCAGGGTATGTCAGCCTAATTTTAAAGAAGTGGGATGGGACAGTCGTAAGCCAGGCTCAGTCCGCTCGAGGCATGTGGTCTTGAAACTCCCAGGCTCTCTCATTGCTCAGCCTCTGACCAGGTAAATATATATCTCCATTATTAAATCTGGATTCCTTTCTAATGATCCCTGGGAGGGCTTCTCTGTGATGCTGGGACCTTTGGAGCAGGCAGTGTTCAGCTCCTAAATCCTTCCCAGAAACTGTCCAGGGGAGGTTTCATTCCTCCTTTTCAGAGGAGAAATCCCTGAGTTTGAATTTCACCTGGGTGCCAGCAGCTTCCCAGCTTGTCTTCCCTCCACTATCATTAAACAAAAAAAAAGCCTGGTTTTGCAATTAGCTCTACAGGAGTGGGATATATATCTGCAAGGCCGTGGCAGACTTGAGACCCACAGTAGACTGCTCTTTTCTGCTGTGTTTGGAAGGGGTTGTTTTTTTTTGCCTTTAGGTTTGTTGCAGAAACAATTTCTTTCTGGATGGCCCAATTCCCCCAACTCAGATCCTTCTGAGCAGGTTTTTTCATGTTGCTCCAGCAAGGGGGCTGCCTTGTTAATGACTGTGCAATTATCTGATGCTGATGTGTGTGGTCATTTCCATGTCGAAGCGTGTCCGAGGCAAGCTCCGTGCGGAGAGTGAGACATAAGGCTGCTTTTACAGTTGTGTTGTTGCACGACGAGTTGCTGCATGTATCCGCCTGGGGGAAAGGGTTGCTTTACCTGAGGTTCCTTAGGGACTATCTAAAGTAGGACAAAAAAGGGCAATTCTGTGATGTGCAGCCCCTTTGTAGCCTACATGAAAAGAAGTGAGTGGCAGGGAGGAGGGTGTGAGGATCTCTGCCTATTGGAAAGAGTGGGGAGACCCTGGCAGGTGAGGGGGATTTGAAGTATTAGCCCTCTTAACAGCCCTGAATATAACCCTGCTGCTTCATTACTGGGAATGGGCTGGGTAAACAGACAGCAGAGAGAAATTTCTGCCCGGGCCTGGTGTCAAAGCTCAGCCCAGAAAAGTGCTAAGCTTGGCCAGGGTCTGCTTGCACGTGCATCTGTGATGCTGGGTGTCTGGGGCAGGGGCTGAAGCCAGGGTGACGGGAGCTCCCCAGCCCAGGCAGGACCAGACACCAAGTGCTCCTGTCCCAAACACTGTATTTCCTCTCCTTTTCCTCCTTGTTGACATGAGAAGTGATTTGCACAGTCGGAGGGAAGGATGTGAGACAACCACAGATGGAGACTCGTGAGCTCACATGGAGCTGAGCCGTGGCATTTTGCTAAAGGCCTTGCTCAAGAACCGCACAGGCACCAGACAGGGACCAGCTTCCTTGGGTCAGCCCAGCCTGGATGTGCACACATAGGTCTCCATCTCCTTCTCCCCTTTGGGGCAGTGGTAGGGGCAATCCTGGCATTGCCTTGGAGGGGGTGGGGAGAAGCTCCTGACGTCCTCTTCCCACATCCCAGGGCCAAGGACAATCTGAGCCAGGCCCAGTTAGCTCTTCACTCCTTTCCTCTGCAAACTTTTGGTCCCATCTCGGCTCTTCTGAGTAAGCAACTGAGCCAGGCCCTTGCCCACTGCTTTGGGGGTGGTTAGCAAGTGGGAAGGGGTTGGGGGGGATTCTGCAGCTCCCAAGCCTCAAAGAGAGGGGCTGGCCTGACCACAATCCTGGTCACGTCCCTATTGCAGAGGAAACACCGGCGTCTCGCCCTGTGCATGAGTTTCCCAGCCTTCCCGGTGTACGGACAGAGGAGGGGCTGACCTCGGAAGGATGCCGGGGCGAACAGAGGAGCTTTTCTTTGCTGTCACTTGGCAGCGCGAGGCTGCCCTGAGCAGTGCAAGCGGCTGCCTGCAGCTGTGAGCATGCCAGGCTCCAGCTCTCATGGGAAGAAATCCAGGGTAATTTTCCACCTTGAGGCAGGAGTCTCTGGGAGCTGTGGCAGGGGCAGAGGATCTCTCTCCTCCTTTGCCCCTGCCAGACACGGCTGCATCTGCTGCAGTCAGTCCCTCCACAGCCAAAAAGACCAGCGAGGGGAAAAGACCATTTCCTTTTTTCCCCTCCAGCTGAGAAAACCTGCTGCAGCGTGTGTAGGCCTCTCCACTTCTGGGCTCCACTTGCCTCAGGAGGTGGGTGCCACCACAACATTGAAGTGCGCAGGGGGGAGCGGGTATAAGGGACCCTTCCCTTTCCCCCCAGTTGTGCACTTAGAAACATCCTACTGTCTCAGCGGGCCGATTTCTGCATGAGATCTAGATGATCAGCCTAACAAAACACATAAATGTAACCGCCCCGATTCAGCTGCCTCCTAAAGGTACAGTTCCCCACATCTCATCGGTGCTTCATCAGCTGCGCTTGGCCAGGGCGGCTGGTTCGTGCTTTGTTCACGACATAAGTTTTGCCATCGGGGAGCAGGATCCAGCCCTTGAAGAGGTGACCTCAGCCATCTCGTTGGCACCAGCAGCACTACTCGGGTGCTTTAAGTGAGGCGTGAGCCTAAAGGACCCTGCTGAATCGGAGCCCATGAAAGCGAAGGAGATTCTTTTTCTAGCACTCGCAGCATTTGGATCTCAGCTTGGCGCGTGGGTAGAGGCTGCCTGGGCTTTCATTTCCGCAGACAGATTGCCTATGTCTGATACCTTTCTGGTTTTTATTAATAAAGCACGGTAAGCGCGCAGTGTCGCCGACCGCAAAATAAGCATCAACCGCAGAGGATGCAGAGTCGGTCGAGGTGAGCGGGTCCTGGCACTGCAGGCAGAAGACAAGGTTGCACCCTGGCCTTGTACCAGGAGACTGGAGAGACCCGGCCAGTTCTGTCCGTGGTGATTCAAGTATGATGACCCCCATGGATCAGCTGGTTGTAAGGGCTGGAGAGAGTTTACCTTTTCTTTTTGCTATAAATCAGCATCCATCAAGACTCCAGCCTTCCTCCTAAGCCAGAAAAACTGGCCACTGGATGGTGCACAATTACGTGGGCTATGCTGACCACAGACACCCTTTCTCTTTCTACGTAGCGGGTAGGCCCTGCGATATCCTGAGTCTTTCCAGCAGGATTAGGCCAGATATAGTAAAGTCAGCTGAATGCCCCATCTTCAGTTTTGCATTGCTACAACCTATTGTCAAAAGTGCCACCTGCCTTTGACAGCCGCACTGCACTACCTTTCTGCAGTGGACAGAGTGGGTATAAAAGTAGAACCTGGGAAGTGCACCGTTTGCAGAAAAAAGGGAGTTTTATTGGCCTTTTTATTGGCTGCAGAGTGCCAGGAGAGCCTAAAATTAATAGCAACCAATATAAAAAAAAAAAGAATAGAAGATAAAAGGAACTTTTATTATCTCAGAGGCAGTTCTCATCCAGGGCAGCACAGTGCAGAAGCATAAACTGCTTTTTTAAAAACATATTTTTGCCAAAGCCCAAGAATCCCCCCCCCCCCCTTTTTTTAAACTAGGTCTATTTATTAAACATTTACTTTTACTGAGCCAAAATCTCAGTATCTTAACCTCCCCTGTCGTCAGCAGACCAACCCCAGCATTATTTACCCAGTTGGTTTCAGTGGGAATTTTGTCCAAGAAAAGGCTTCGTCTAATTTGAGGGATCTCAGGATCTGGCTCACATGAACTATGCCCTTGGACCATGTGGTGTGAGCTACGGATGGATGTAAACGGGGCTTGACTTGGAGTAGATGAAGGCAGGCACTCAAAGAAATTTGAGGCAGGGTCAGGTTTGTGTCCCATGCTTGAGTTGATCTGTCAATGAGAAGGAGCTGAAGGACCTGCCCGTCCTTCATGATTCTTGCCTAGAAAGTTCAGGGCAAGTCTTAGTGGTTTTTCTCTCACCTTCATTGACTGACTTAAATCTAGTTCCAGTGGCAGCCATCTAACTTGGGAGACCTGTTTGTGCCAGGCCAGGGAGCCAGTGCTGTGAATGTTGCCTACTTCTGAGACTCCCCCTGCATCAGGACCTGCCAGCCAGCTGTGTGCGGGTCCTGAACTGCCCCATTTCAATCCAGATCGGAGCCTTTCCAAAGGCAGAGGGATGCTCAGAGCCAAGGGCTTGGTTCTGGCCCAGCACTGGGCAAAGCATTTGTTTTTGCTCCGCCATCTGTCTCGGTGGTGTGTAATCAGAACCTGCATAACTGTAACTCCCGTCACCATATTATTTTCAGCCCTGTTGAAAAATCCCTTCTTGGGAGAGCAAAGAGGGTCACCTCTTTCACAGCACGCATCCCACTTGAGGTGGAGGGGCGTTCTCCAGCCATGGAGAAGGTATAATACAGAGAAAGCATCCCGGTGCCTGAGCTGCTGTTATGCAGTCACGTCGGTGGCTGCCTCCAAGCATCTGCTCCCCATTATTTATGGAGCGTTATTGATTGGCGTGATCACCATCTCGCGTTCCCCGGCGCTCTGCGGCAGTATGGTGCCTCTGGCTGCACATTTCCATTGCCCTCCTTCCTTTCCCGTTCCTACCAGCCAGCTCTACCTGGAGCAATTGCTTCACTATTATATTTCCCTTCCATTCGCACCGTCTACCCCATCCAACCTCCTCAGCACTGCTGCATGGCAGGCAAATATTGTCAGTCATCGGGGTGTGAGCCCCCACGGCTGAGAGGAGAGCTCTGCTCTGCTCTCTGGACAGAAAGGAGCAATGCAGGGGAGCATTGCTTGTGCTGTTTGGCTCACTCCTTTGCTTTAGAATAAGTCCATTGATGCTAACAGCAGGGGTCTGGGTGGTTATAGTGCACAGGTAGGTCACTAACATAAGAGACCAGAGTCTGAATTGCTTCCAAGAAATAACTCATGGGTGCTGGAGCCATTCCTCCAGCATAAGAGCCAGGCCTCATGCTGGCACCAGAATCATGATGCTAAAGTTGCCTCTGAGTCTAAAAGCAATCGGGACTCATGGTAGAGGTGATATCTTTTATTAGACCAACTAGAGTTTTGCAAAAAAAGATCTTTAACTGCAAGCTTTCAGGCACAAACACCCTTCATTGGGCATAGGAGAGAAGATTGTAAAAGTTCTCCTGGGTAGAAATGCAAGTTCGTATTTCATAGGAAAGTTGTTCATCTCTGTCCCTTCCCCTTTGGGAAGGAGCATTAGGCACCGAATCCACTGCCCACCCAGAGGCACCGCAGCGCAAGGCAAGAGCTCAGCTTGCCTGGGCTTTGACCCGCATGTGAGGTTAAACAACAGGGTCTTTTTCCTCACAGATGAAAATCTCTGTGGATTGCTTGCCCCATCTGCGCGTCTGCTCCGGTGCATGCAGGGGAGTTCAAAACAACCTCCAGCCTCAGTGTCTCTGCAGCTGCCAGCGAGGGCATGGCTGGTGGCTGCTGACCACCGGGGTGGGTGGAGGCTCTGGCCAGCCTTTCTGGGCTGGAAGCCTCTGCAGGAATAAACCGAGTCCAATGCAGTGCCAGGCCCTGTGCTGCCTGCCTGGATAAACAGAGTGAGTCACGCTGCTGGGTTTCACTCTCAAATCCTTGACACCACAAAGGCCTTTTTTTTTGTGGCCTCCCCTGTTTATTTCCTTATGTTCACATGGATTTGGGATCAAGTGCATTGGCACCGGAGCGGGCACTCAGAGACAGGCCAATGACAGCTGGCATGCAGAGGCAAGCAGGTCAACGGGGTGGGTCTCCAGCTGCTGTGGGTCTTGCTGAGGAGCCAGGCTGGGAAAAGAGGGCAGTGCCTGTGTCCACCCCTCCCTTCGGGGCTGCTTCTTGCAGGGTGAGGAGACGCAGCAGCAGGGCAGGAGTCCGGAGAGGGTCCCCGGTGCTCTGGGGAGCCTGTGAGACGGCCAAGGGAGGGAGGGAGGAAAAGGTCTTGAACTCCTACAGCTTGGACGTGAGAGAGGAGATGCTGGCTGCATTCCCCTTGCAGCAGCAAGGAGGCCGAGCAGCACCTGACCAGCCAGAAAACAGGTAGGGCTTCAGCACAAGGTAGCACCCTCCTTCTGCTGGGAGAGCCGCTGTTGGGCTCTGCAGGTGTGGGAGCCCCGTTTGGGGGTGTTGTAGGACAGTCCAGGCATGCTGGGGGCAGAGCACTTAAGCATCTTGCTATGGCTTTGGAAGCAGGCATGACTGGGTATCAGGGCATTCAGGCTGGGACTGAAAGTGGGCAGGAGGAGAGCTGGCCACGTGGCTCCCTGGCATGCCGTTGGCTATGCAAACCAGCCTGTCTACACCATGCCAGCTTGCTAGGTTGCCAAATCAGGTGGCTGGGGCCTGGGCTCTCCTGTCTGATCCTGGTGCTGCTGCAGTGCCTCAGTTTTCCTCTCTGTAAAATGGGGTTAATGGGACTGACACTCTCCCACCTTCCCTCTACTTTGGGATCCTGGCCTCTGTTTAGTTGCTGCTCACTTGCCTGGCTCTAATCTACATGACCTCAAAGGCATCCCCATGCGTCCCTCTCCCCAAGCGGGTAACAGACCCTGAGGGAAACAACCCTCTGTATTTGAGACAGTCTGAAGTTTCATAGTTGTTTGGGGCTGGAAGGGACCTTACAGATCATCCGGTCCAGCCCCCCTGCACTTGGGCAGGAAAGACCGCTGGGGTCAGATGAACCCAAGTGAAGAGTGACAGGAGGGAGACAACTGGGTCTCCACCCATGCTGCCACGTCAAGCCCTGATTGTGCCCACCGCCCTCAGCTCCACATCTCTTTTCGCTCCCAAAGTGGCAGGCAACTCTACTACTCAGCCATGCAATATCCTGCACATTTGCTTCATTATTTCCAATACTCAGCGGGTAGCCGCAGCCCCGCAAGACCCCTGGATGACCACAATGGTCCCAAACCTGTCACCCTAAGCTTCCACCTGCGAGACGGGGACCCCACCGTGGGATCAGGGCCTGAGGCTGGCAGGTGGTGAAATGGAGTAGGGCTCAACTAGCCCTCAAGCACTGTGGGCTCTATCAGCTTTTAGGGACCGGCCTTGAAACTGTGCCCCCATGTCACTGAGCACAGGCCTGTCAAACCCCACATTCGAAATGACATCAGAGCTGCCCGAACAGCCGTGTGCACCAGCCAGATGCTCTTCCGTGTGCAAATGATTCCCTGAATCGTTCAGGGAAGGCAGGCTGGCCTGCCTGATCACATTTGCCTCTCCTCCCAACATGCCAGAGAGCTCAACAGGCCCCGGCGTCTCCGGGCGGTGGGCAAGAGCTGCTCACGCCCGTCCTGGGGGTGGTCTTCCAGGCGTGCTGATTCACAGATTGTCTCCTCTTAACCTTTCCTTCCCTCCCCTCTCAGAGCTGCCTCTGCGCTCCTCTGACAGGCCTCGAGATCAGAGCCAGTGTCTTCCACAGGGGAATTTCTGCTCTGTTCATTAAATCATTCGCTACAGTGTGCTCAGTCTAATAATCCTCACGCAGGAGGATAAGGGAAGGGTTAGAACAAGGGGCTGTCAGCCTTGTTTGCATGCTCATTATGAGTAATTAATACTAATACGTGACTTGGCATCAGACTGCAACATACAGAGCCTTTTCTGGCAGCACCTTATAACAATAATGATGCCTCATTGTGCAGTCATCTGATGGGATTTTAGAAACAGGTCTCCCTTCAGCACCTGTGCTCTTGCTGGCCCCAGTATCCTTCAGGGAATACCCAGAGAGCGCTAGCGGAGGAGGCATCGCTAGGGTGGAGGGCTGAGCATGAGGATGCATCTGGCTGATGAAATCAGGAGCTGTGGGTTTTGTGTGTGACCGCCTCAGATGTTTCCTGACAGGGAGAAAGCCGCTGTCGTTTGCTGAGGCTGTTGCCCCACGTGGCAGTGGTTTGGGAGACAGGAGCATTTGTTCAGGTACACCCCATGTGAGGAGCCACCTGGGCCCGTACGGCAGGCACAGCTTTGTTAGCAAAGTATTTCCCTACTCTGTCCCCGCCGAGCTGCCTTATCCCAATGGATGGGCTTTCAAGGGAGTGTCCATCCCTGCCTCTGTCTGCTTTCAGATGGGACACAGACATCTAAGCCTGGTGGAGCTGAACCCTGCTTGGGCACCAAACCTAGCCTTGGTACCTCCATGTTGAATGCCAGGTCCAAACACTTGGGACATTGGGCTTATTGATAGATAAAGAAGGAGCTTGTATTGCCTTAATTTCCTTGTCCCCACATTATTATTGCTGAGGAACTGAGGCACAGCAGGCGAAGGCCCAGGGAGTGTGTGGCAGAGCCAGGATCTCCTGAGCTCCTATCCACTGCCTTGACACCAAGACCATTGTATTTCCAACCGGCCCACCCGGTCTGTGCACAGAACCAGGCGTCTGTTTTAGGTATTAACGTTTCATAGATTTCATAGACACTCGGGCTGGAAGGGACCCCGGAGGATCATCGAGTCCAGCCCCCTGCCCAGGGGCAGGAAGTCAGCTGGGATCATAGGATCCCAGCAAGATAAACATCCCCATCATGCTGCGCATCCCCAAACGTGCTGCACATCCCCATCATGTCAAAGAACCTGCCTCTGCTTCACCTCAGCTGCTATGGGGGAGTGCTCACATCTTGCCTTCCAAGGAGAGGGGGTGGCTGGATGGAGGCTTTTGCCTCTGGTTTGACTATCATGTCACAGTTTGGCAGGGACACCATGGCGGGAAAAGGTGAGAAATAACAGGAGAAAGTTTGCTCTCCCCTTTTCTAGCAAAGAAGAATCAACCCATGGTCTGAGCAAACATTCAGCTTGGATTTTGCTTACGTATCCAGACCAGGTGAATGGCAGAAGTGCAAATGAGTGGCAACGGGTGTTAGCATGCGCAACCACATGTTAGCATGTGCTTGCACAGCAAACAGGATACAAGCCCACCCGTGCTGCTGCCACCCATTTTGCCCCAGCCAAATGAAGCATGGGTTGATTAGCACATGCAACCCTTATGTCTTCCATTTTGCTGCATAGACATCCCATCTCTCTCTCTCTTCGGCTTCTTTTCCTCAGTGTCAATGATCAAGGGCTGTGTAGAGTCCAGGGATTGCAATAACTGATGTTCCTCAAGCCAAGGGATGCTCAAGTGGTATCGCTCTGCGCTGTATAGCAGATTCTGCTCTGGCATCCTTCCTCTTCGGATATGACTCCAGCCCTCCTCTCCCCAGAGGCAAGATGCTGAGTACACAAATCAGCCTGGTGTAGACATGGCGCAGCCTTATCTCTCCTCCGGAAAGTAATGATTTTAGAAAACAAACAGAGGGGAGTGGATAATGTAGCTGGCAAGATAAACAGGCTTTCTCAGAGCGCTGCCACATTGCTGGTCCCTGATGGGGGGAAGAGACGGTGGCTGCAGATGCCACAGGACTGTGATGTGATTCTGCTCTTCCCCAGCCTCTCCCAAACCTACTTACTGCTTGCCCAGGTGGAGGGTCAAGCGTGGAGGGGCCAGTCTGGGTAAAACAGCTCGTGTGTCTAGAACAAAGTTCTGGAGTTGGAAACCATCAGAGAAGCCTTATTGCTTGCTATATTTTTCCTTACCGATGAACCAGGGGATAACTTCTCCCTCCCTACTGTCTCTGCACCATGCGGGGTCCACCTGACATGTGGAGCTGCCCTTGGAGGCTGGGCTTTCATCTCTAACATGGACTGGATAGGAGCCGCACGCTTGCACTTCTCCCCTCTTGCTCTGCCCTCTGCATTGCTGGACTCCAGATGGGTGTGAAGCCCACCCTGAAGGCAGGTCCCTTGCTGGCTGTAATGGTTGAGAGGTGTCCACCCCCAGCCCCAGCAGGTCAAAGGGTTTGGTAGCGCATCCAGCACCTCTGTGGCTTGTCCAGGTGTCTCCTCCCCTCATTGAAGCCTGTTCAGTCAGCTCCCCATCCCAAGTGGCTTGTGGCCTGTCTGCCTTGCTTCATTTCCTCTCCCGTGGAGGACCAGCTGTTTTCAGCCCCCAGCTTAATTCCCAGGGAAGCTTCCTGATTGCAGCCATGCGCTACCCATAGTTCCCCTTTGCAAGCAAAGCTGTCAGGAGACAGCGAGGTTAAGAGGAAGGTGAAACTGAGAGTGGAAGCAGAGCTCAAACGGAAGCTGCTGACGAAATGCTCTCCATGCCAGGACAGATGCGGGTTAACTCTGGGCAGGAGCAGGAACACGGCAGGCAGCTCCTTCCACTGCACGGGGCCATCCCAAATGGGATTCGTGGCTTCCCTTCCAGGAGCCCCTATAACCATGCTTCAATAACTCTGAGGTTATTTCCCAGCTGAAGCATTGAAGCCTGTTCAGGCAGCCCAGGGCTCCTTTTGCTGCGGAGGAAGCCGCCCCTGGGGGCAGATAGTACATGGGGAGAAGGGGAGGGGAGAGAGCAGCAGCGCTCAGTGGAGTCCAGGATGTCTGACTGCCTTTGCTCTCCTGTGATTTATGACACCACGACTGCCCAGGGAATGCGAGTGCCTGTCTATATATTGCACATATATATAGCTCAAAATGAGATTTGAGCAGGGAGTCCTTGGAGGACACACCTGCACACAGAGACAATATACCAGGCTGCAATTCACGGCGAGATGGAAAAGGCGGCTGGAGGAAAATAATGGGAAAGCACCTCCAGAGGTGTCTGTTGGGGCAGCGTTTAATGGGACTCGTGGAGGCTTGTCCTTCATCGTCTCTCCCCCTGACCTCTTCGGAGGGGTTTGATTGCCGTGGTTTGTCCTCCTGTTTCTTCAGCAGTCTCTTGGGGGGAAGCCTTGCTCTCATATTTATTCTAGCCTGGGGATTTCAGGGAAAGCCTTGGGAGACTTTGGCCATATGCTAATAATGCAATGCCCAGGCCAGATCTCATCCTTGAGAGGAGTGCCGTACCTAGACTCCTGGCAGCCCCAGGTAGACTTTTAGTATTGGGTCCCCCTTTGTCAGGAATAATGATTTTTTTGTTGCAAAAGTCTTTATCGCATCTGTGGTATCGATGTCTTTAAATAGCTCGTGCTCAACTGATAAAATTGCCAGCTCCATATATGCACAAAATCCAAACTTTTTTTGCAATTGTAATTTTTTTTTTTTCATTTTTGGGCCCCCTTTCTGTCCAGGCCATGGGCAGCCACCTGGTTCACCTATGCCTGTGTCTGGGTCTGCTTGAGATCAGTGGGGACCTGGCACTGAAAACCTGTGGCTTCATATCCTTTGCACTTGGATTGCTCCTTGCATTTCAGGGTCTGGTCCTGCTTTCCCAGGTAGTCCTCCCAACCCCCTTCCCCTCTGCCAGGCAGGTCAGTGCCTTTGTTTCACGGCTAAGGCAATCCAGGGTGAATCCTAAAGTCACCTGCTGACAGCCAGGAAGGGATGCCAGCTCTTGCCGTTTCATTCCCTCCTCCCCTCTCTGCGGGTTGCCATGGCATAGCTTTGGGCTGGGATGCAGAAGGAGGTCTTCAAGTTACCCTCGTTGTTTCTCTGCTACCATCTGCTGTACCTGGGACTGCTAAGCCTGGTGCCTCTGACCCCTTCCTCCCTAGGACCTTTCTGCAGGTGGCTTGAAAATGTCATTTGGCCTGGAGGGCTGTGTTGCAAGCCCACAGCCCTCCCTCCCCCTCCACTAACCTAGTGTTTCCCCTTGCTGCATGCACAGGGGTGTTTGGGGGCTTCTGCTGTAGGAGGAGATCACTGCCAAGGCGTCCTGCCAAGAACCCGCTCGGCCCTTCCAGGGCCTGGGCCAGGCCGCGGCGCAGCCGGTCTCTGTGCAGAAGCTGTTGTTACCATGGTGACTAACATTTAAAATAACTGCAAACATGGCCAGGGAGTTAAAAATAAAGGCAGGACATGGGTTTTGGGGTTTTTTTTCCAGAGTCAAAAACTCTTCTTTGGAAATGCATGCAGTGGCATTGCTTGGGAGAGGTCCTGGGCACAGGAGTGGTTGCCTCATCTTACCACGATGCCATGGTATCGATTAGCAGATGTCCCATAGTTTTCCCATCCACAGCCAGCCCTGCTGCAGCCTGGACCGTGCGCAGCTAAAGGATGCAGGTGTCCCGCAGGCTATGGATGAGGTGTGAGCTGTCTCATTAACGCAGCCTCCTGTTCTTACACAGGCAAGTTCTTGCTGACATGGAGGGGAGCTTGATTGCTCTCAGGGTCTGGACCTGAGGATTTGGCCCAGGTTTGGACGGAGTAGAAGCAGAGCAGGAATTTCAGGATTTACCCCTGGAGCAACTAGGATTTGCCAATGCACTAGCTAGATAGGTCAGTCAAAAACGTACCCACCTATGTCCCAAAACCAAGCAGAACTGCCCCACGTCCTGCCCTGGTGTCTCTTCCTCTGCAGCCAGTGGGAGTTTGGGCTGTGTTTGTTTGGGGGACACGTGCCCAGCATTTTCCCCCAGGGTATTTTCTTTCTTCTGTGTCCATGTTCCACTCAAAAAGGAAGAGAAGTGCTGGGATAAATCAGGAAGTCCCCTTCTGGAGGGATTCCTGGCTGGGGTTAGAAGTGGAGAATACTCAGGATCTCATAGGCCTGGCAGTGAGGATCCCAATCCAGGACCTGAACTAAGAAAACCCAAGCACATCCTTAACTGTCAGCCTACATTTGAATCCCATTTCCTTCAAAGTAAGCACGGACTGATGCGCTCCTCTGAATCAAGGCTATGGGGTCTACGAACTCTGGGATCTGGAACAGAAGTTCAGTAAACCGATTTAACTTAAATCAGTTCGATCTGATACTACATAATTTCATAGTTGATAGGGTCAGAAGGGACCCGAGCAGATCATCAAGTCCGACCCCCTGCCATGGGCAGGAAAGAGTACTGGGGTCAAACGACCCTGGCAAGGTGTTCATCCAGCCTCCTCTTAAAGACCCCCAGGTTAGGAGCCAGCACCACTTCTCTTGGAAGTTGGTTCCAGATCCTAGCCGCCCTGACTGTGAAGAAGCGCCTCCTGATGTCCAGTCTGAATTTACCCTCTGCCAGCTTGTGACCGTTATTCCTTGTTACCCCCGGTAGTGCTTGGGGGAACAGGGACTCCCCCAATGCCTGCTGGTCCCCCTTAGCCAGTTTGTAGGCAGCCACCAAGTCCTTCCTCAGCCTTCTCTTGTGGAAGCTGAACAGGTTCAGGTCCCGTCGCCTCTCCTCGTAGGGCCTGCCCTGCTGCCCCCCGATCATGCGGGTGGCCTCCTCTGGCCCCTCTCCGTGCTGTCAACATTCCTCCTGAAGTGCGGTGCCCAGAACTGGACACAGTACTCCAGCTGCAGCCTGACCAGTGCTGCACAGATGGGGAGGATCACCTCCTTGGACCTGCTCGAGATGCATCTGTGGATGCACGACAAGGTGCGGTTGGCCTTCCTGACCGCGTCCCCACACTGTCGGCCCATGTTCATTTTGGCATCAATAATGACTCCAAGATCCTTTTCTGCCTCTGCACTGATGAGAAGGGAGTTCCCCACCTGTAGGTCTGCTGCTGGTTCTTCCTCCCCAGGTGCAGCACCTTGCACTTGTCAGTGTTGAAACCCATCCTGTTCTCATCTGCCCGCCCCTGTAACCTGTCCAGGTCCGATTGCAGCCTATTCCTCCCTTCTAGCGTGCCCATTTCCCCCCACATCTTAGTGTTGTCTGCGAATTTGAACAAGGTGCTTTTTACCCCCTTGTCCAAGTTGCTGATGAAGATGTTGAACAGTGCGGGCCCGAGGACTGAGTCCTGGGGGACCCCACTGCCCCCACCCCTCCAGGTCGAATAAGACCCGTCCACCACCACTCTCTGGGTGCGGCCCTCCAGGCAGTTAGTGACCCACCTGACTGTGTAGGTGTCAATGCGACAGTCCCCTAGTATTTTAATGAGAATGGGGTGACAGACAGTGTTGAGTTAGGCCTTCCTAAAGTCCAGAAAGACTACATCTACTGCTACACCTGCATCTAAGGATTTTGTGACCTTGTCCATCCAGGTTTATCTTAAACAGGTTTCAGCCATTTTGAAAGCAGTTTATGCGCACTGAACTTCTGTTGTGTTACAGATTTGAACCAGTTTCTGATCACTTGTACCAGTTTGTGTGTCATTTCTGTCCCTAGCCCAGCGGTTGGGGTTATTTGGCTAATCTTCATTGGGGTAGTTTGGCTAATCTTCAGTCAACCCTTACAAACATGCCTTCTTGTATGGACCCGCAGTGCAGTAGGGTTCCCTTACAAGAGGTTACAGTGGTAATCTCCTTAATCTGCTTTCCCTGTGCTTCTGAACAATGACCATCTTTATCTGGTTTTTCTCTTGCTAATAGAAACATAACTTGTGCCTTTAATAAACTGCACTGCCCAGGCTAAAAATAAAAGGAATTATGGCGGAGGATGAGATTATTGCTGGAAACAGTGCCTCGTATTTGATCATATAAATGATTAATTGAGGCATTGACAATGAAGTCTGAGAGCCAGTGGGTGTGAGAGACAGAGCAATAACCAGGCATGCGGCTGAGAGGAAAGCTATTTTTAGACATAGACTGCCCCACCAACTTTGCCTCCGCTGTATTTTATTAACGCCGACAGAAGCACAGGAGGTCAGCGGGGCTCAGACAACTCACCAAATGTTCCTCCAACATCTGTTTCTGATGTCCATTTGTCACAGACCTGGCCTGTCCCTCAGCCCACTCCAGCTCTGCCAGCAAAAAGTTTGTGAACATGTTCAAGCTGGCTGGTCTCTCAGCCCGACGTGGGCAGATTTTTCTGGCCCCTGCGAGGGAGGCAGGGGCCACCGTGGTCCAGGCTGGGGAGGGGGCAGACGATGGAGCTGAGACAGGAGGATAAGCCTTGGAAGCTCCAAGCAAAGGGGCTTGAAAATGGATTTGACGGCAAATTAGAGGAAATGGCTTACAGGGGCATAAGGGCAGTGGGAGGTGGTTAGCAGACAGTGCTATATTCAGCAAGGCAGGCTTCCAAGAAAAAGCAAGATTGGTAAATACTCTACCTTAAAAATGCAAGAGCCTAAGTGCAGGAGTCCCGGCCAGTTTGCACAGGAAGCAGAGACTTTTCAAGTGCATTTTTAGTTCAAAGACATCTATGCTGAGCTCAGAGCTCTGGGTTTGACTAACTGCCGCTCACACAGCCACTGGTGTCTGCAGGGGCCAAGGCACGACTTATCCCAGGTCAGTGGGCTCTATTTGACTAGATGGCAGAGGGGCAGGGAATATCTCCCAGCATAGCAATAAATCCACAGCACTTACACTGCTGTAGTTTCACAGCAGAGTTTTCCTGGGGTAATCCTACACCAGATTCGAGTTAGTGTAGGGCTGTGCATGGTGTATCTGCTCCTATGCCTTCCCTCACATGGGTGCTCTCTTACTGCCTGTCCATAGCTCCAGAGTTTGCCAGCGGGTCCTTGGTCTGGTAATGCTTGCCTTTAGTATGTCCTTGGACAGTTTGCTTGGGCTGCTGCACTTTCTCTGCCCAGGCAGAAGAGAGACATCCCTGCATCGTCCATTCAAGCCAACAGGCTGGCACACTGTAGCATGGCCTTCATTCACTCCTGTTGCCTTCATTATTAGTGCTGTTTGCTAGACAGCCATTGTACAGCAAAGCAGCTCAACGACAGGGTGGGGAGTGTCCTGGACTGGTGGCTCTGGAGTCAGTGTTTCAAGCTCCTTCCAGGACTGTGGGCTGGTAGAGAAATACCATTTCTGTAGGGCGTGCATGGCAGGGGGGGAAAAAACAACCCACAGGATTCAGCTTGGGTAATTCCACCAACTCAGACGACTGGGCAGTGTTATTTAAACTGCTCTCATTTTCTGTGTCTTGCTGGCACTGAAGAATTTGCCTCTGCCACTCTGCCCACTGTGCCCTTTTGCTTCCATCCATGCTTAGCACAGCTTTATCTAAGCTGCACTACCAGAAACAGGAAGCTCTCCTAGCAGGGGTGCAGACAAAGGGCAGCGTGTTCGTAGCCAAGCCAGACTCTCCTCTGCTTATACAGCTGGCAGTCTGAAGGTGCCCCATTGACATCCATGTAGTCACTTCGGCAATACAAAAAAGAATGGAAATGAGAATGTGACCCCTTCCCCATCACTCCCATGAGCCCCTGGCATCTCTCTGTGCTTATTCCTATCTGTATGTGCACACAAGAGCTAGACACAGGTCCTAAAGCCTCTGCCAGCCTCTGCCCACAGTAGTCACCTGCAAGTAACTGGACCCACCAACCTACCCCAAAGCCAAGCTCCCAGCTTTGGCCTTCTCCCTACCAGCTATATCGTATTTCCAGTTGCCCTTGTGTAGAACAAGTGGAAACCCCCCAGGGCTAATCTGAATAGCAGGGAATGACTTCCCCAAGTCCAGTTGCTAATTCAAAAGTGGGCTCAGGTCATAGTTCCCAGGTCTTACCAGCCTGGCGCAGCATTTCTACATCCTGTGATGCCACCACCAGAAGATATGATCATGTCAGCCGGGTCAACTGAAAACCACAAGGGTGATTAAAAAATACATGGTTTAAGTAGGTAGGCAAAAAACCTGCTGTCTAATCAAGTGGAGGTGGGTGTGGAGCATTACATCAGCTTGTCTGCGCCTTCACAGCAGTGACCTGGCCACGACATCTGTTTTAAACCACAAGTCCAGCCCAAATCAGCACAACGCACAGACCATTCCCAGTCCTTGCCTGTTTGCAATGAGAAAACCGATTGCAATGCCCCAAAGAGCTTCACCACTCAGCCTTTAGCTCCCTGCCTGGTGTATTTGCACAGAGCAACTTGTGAGGGTGGGAACAGGAAGGACAGACCTCAGCTAGATTTAGATACAGAAACAGGGACAGCGAGAGACATAAACTAAACTAGATGCTCAGTCTCTGCCGGGGGGGCATTGCTTGAGTGTCCGTAGATTTGTGCATGGATAGCCAGAAAGCCATGCAGTTACATCTCTGAGCAGTCCTGTGCAAACGTCTCCTCTCCATTGTGATCTTAGCATTTTTAGCATCACCTTTTGCAAGCATCTGGGTAACCTAAACCTCTTTAGTCCTTTCTGTATGTTCCTCTCTTTCTGGGGCAGTCTGATAGCCATCATATGGCTTTTCCTCAGCTGGAGACTGAAACTTGCCATTTACCAGCCTATTACAATCATTAAATGGCTTTGGGCTGCCCCCTGCTGCAAGGTGCATCCTCTAAAGCAGAGCAGAGAGGTGTAGTACACTGTGTCCGGCAACGAGGAATTCCCCCATGAGCATCACTCTGAACACCACGGGTTAAACAATGAGAAAAACATATTTTCCAGCTAATCTGAGGGTCCAATCCAGTTTCTTGTGACCTGTCCTACACCCATTTCTATCCAGTCCTTGCTCAGAGATAGTTTTTTTGATGATCTCTCACCAGAAGTGCGATTTAAGATGGCACAAGGTATGTCACTGTTGTTGGGAAAATATACTCAGGTGGAAAATGCAGTGCCAGCTATTAGACATGTACCCTGTGGGTGTCTTCTCAAGCCGTATTTGCACGTGGTGTAGCTAAATGTGACTGGTTATTGATGAGCACCCAAATGCAAAGAAAGGGATAGATGTGTAGTTGCCGGAGCGGAGTTTGTCATGTTGAAACAGTGCATTAGGTCTAGCATTGAAATACCATAGTTAGCAGCATCCCGGGATGGACTTGGAGATCCAAGTTGGACCAAGCACTAGAAAATGTCCTATAAGGACAGAGCTCACGCTGGTTACAAGAAACGGATTGGCTGCCTCGCTAAGTAAGGTACATACAGAATTGGCCAAACATTTTCAAATTTCAAAATTTTATTTTTAATATTTCCAGGAAATATTCACCCCAACTTTGTGCAAATCCCCATTTCCCTCCACTATTTCTTTCTACCAATTTAAGTCAGCTGAATGCATTTGCATTTAAAATTTAATACTGGATTGCAACTATTTTCCATTTGAAGTAACGGAGGACATTTCCAATAAAACTTAGTGATGACCCCCTCCCCCATCATCTTGAATAATTTCCATCTCTTGAGCTGTCTGAGCGTATCGTCTGGTTGCATTCTGAAACATTTCAAGCTAGATAAAAAAAACCGCAACAAAATGCTGATTGTTAGTCTGATTATTTCTGACACTTTTTTTTTTGCATTTCCTGCTGATTTTGCAAGAATAATACATCTGACTTCATCCAATCCTGTGGTACATATAAAAAACACATAAAAATATATGTACCAAAACTCCTACTCTGTATGCCTTTGGGATGCATTAGGATCTACTAATTGCAACATCTGAGTTAACAATGGATATTTTCAGTTTTGTGGTTGAACCAAAAAATAAAATAAAAAAGACCCATTTTGAGTTGACCTAAAGTAAAAGCTTTTTGATGGTCTTTGAAAAGAAAAGAAAAAGATTTCAACCCAAACATTTTGTGTTACCTAAACTGAAACATTTGAAAGCCTTTTTTGGCAGTTTTGTAAATTAAATCTTAGTTTGGGAATGGAAAATTGAGAAAGTTCATTTAGAAGAAGTTCAGACAAATGGTTTAGCTATGTCTTATTGCTCTTTGCCAGATTTGACCTGAATTCACATATGGTTCCAGCTCTGCTGAAACTGAACTTTTTGGCAAATATTTATCCTTTTTCTTGGGATTAGCACCTTCACTTAAAACAAATGCCAAATCTCTTCTGCATTCAAGTCCCCGCGTTCCCTAGTCTGGCTGATCTGCTGACTCATTCCTTTAGCTGATCCGTTTATTCTTCCAAAATTGAGAACTGTAGCTCTGCACCGCCTCTTGTTTGGCTTTCCATTTCATTGCAACCGAATCAGTTGCTCAGTTCGTTTTTTTTTCCTACCACTTGCAACCGTTCCCTTGAATTTGGAGTGGAGTTTCAATGAATCATACCTGTCTCGTGAGTTAGTTATAATTAACAACTAATGTGATCTGGCTGCTCTGTCAACGGACATGAACTTTCAATTCAGATTCCACCCCCACATCAAAAAGAAAATGAAATAATAGAAAATGAAAGCCAGCCTGTTATTTACACTTCTCCATCCTCCTTTCCTTGTGGAAGCAGAGGCGCCTTTTGTTCTACCCTTAGTCCCCACCTCCTCGCCATCAGCCTCATCTCAACCCAACAAGACACTCTAAGGAGCAGAGCGCCAACGGTCCTGGGATTTCCAAAGCCATGGGTCCATGGCTGGAAATGTTTGCAAAACCTTGGCCACCTGGGAAGCTAATCTCTCTCCATGGTGCGTGCAAAGCTGTTTCGTTCATTTGGCTGGAGGAAAGAGAGTAACCACAGATGTCGAGAGAGTACCCCAGGCACATCTATAAGCAAGCCAAAAAATGGCAACAGTTGGTGGGGAATCCCTGCATCTTTCCCTGCCCCACCTTTCGAATGAGCTGTTCTCCCTGGACGTCTCCCTCTTTTCCGTGTTTGTTTTGGCTGGTTTGCTCTGCAACAAATCAAACCTGGCTGGGAAGATGAAGCATGCGGCTGAAGCTGTCGTTTTGTGTAGGAAATCGCAGCAAGGGAAGTTGGCAGGTTCTCTGCTGCGCTCACCCTTCGCCTGTGCTAATGTATACAACCTCCCAGGTACCAATTTATCACTAGGTCTGACTTGAAACATTGGTAGAGAGGGTTGTCTATGCAAAGAGTCTACGCAAGGACAACCCATGCAAAGGACAGGGGTGTTGTATGGATCCAACACAGCTCTTTGCACAGGTGTCAATGAATTCATCTCTCATTCAAGCACAGTATCAGTCACGGTGCCCCTGTACATACTCAGCTCTCCCCATCTCCCTGTGCTACCCAGGTCTCAATCACCCCACCAACGAGGCCAGACTGTATGTGCCCATACACAGATGGGCCCATGTTATCCATTTTCATCCCAATGTGCT
The DNA here is from genome assembly GCF_030867095.1 of Alligator mississippiensis. Taxonomy (NCBI): domain Eukaryota; kingdom Metazoa; phylum Chordata; order Crocodylia; family Alligatoridae; genus Alligator; species Alligator mississippiensis. The sequence continues at coordinate 4,429,845 of NC_081833.1, read as the reverse complement.
GACCTGTTCCAGTCACTGCCCATGCTACAAGTGAAAGAGGAAGCAAACAAGCAGACAGTTCAAACAAATAATCCATGAAACGCAGCTTTGAAATGTCAGTCTGAATGTCACTGCAGGAACTGGGCCCACAATAAACGAGAGAGATGGTTTTAAATACAAAATGTATGTGTGGGCTGAAGAGAAATGGAAATATCATTAAAAATCCCTTTCACCAATAGTTTTTTCCCTCTTTCCACAGACTTATCCTTCCCTCCATAGTGCAGGGTATGGGCATAATCAAATCCAGGAGCACCTCCCTTATGTGAATCTCTCATTTGTGTTCGAGGATGTCCTCCACCAAGGAGAAACAGCAAAGACACTGTTGTAGCAACCTCGGGTGTCTGTAACCCCAAATCTCACCATGACAGCAGAAGGCACTGGGAGGGTTTAGTCTGATGAGCCAACCTCACAGAGACTCAGATTCAGCACGCCAGAGTCCTCTGATGTTCTGACGCTAATTGAAACCATTCAGATTTTGGAGGTCTCTGAACTTCCTCTGGAAAACTTGTATGCACAGGGTCTCTGCTACCACTCATCCCAGGAATTCATTCAGAACAGCATCTAATGTAGTACATAAACTGGAGTGCGTGCATTCCTGCTCTGCACGTGAAAACCAAGCATCTGTGTTCGGGAGAGACCCGTGGGAACGGGTGGGAATTCAGCTGAGCAGCTCAGCACCATCCTGCTGTTTGGGTCTCTCTCCGTTCTTCGAAGAGGGCTGAGTCTGTGGGCTACAGACCTTGGCTTCAGTCATTTCATCCATCCCGTTTTGTTTTCCGGACCCTGGTAAAATTCCTAGTGCTGCAGATGCTACGGTTTAGCCTGGCAACGAGGCCACAACAAGGCCACAATCTGATCATAGAGCACTGCAGTATTTTTGTGCATGTGTGTGGATGGCACCGTTTAGGGTCCCTGTTTGTATAAAGGAGGCTGGACCAAGGGAAAGTGGTTCCCTGCTCTCCCTCCATAAAACTGGGCCCAGTGAAAGCGAAGCACAACCTGCCATCCAGACCATCTGTGGCTTTGCCTTTTGAAAGGTAACAATATGAAAATCACTGGTCCGTAAAGGGAACAGTTAAAATGGCTCATTAAACAGCAACATTAATAGTCAGCTGTATAACAACCAGTTCTGCTGATATTGTTACTTCTGCTGGATCATCAACTTTAATTCATCCTCCCGACAATAAAGGTCTCACCGGGGCCAGGTCTCCTTTCAGCTCAAGCTAATTTACAGGTCTTGCCCTAAACCCTCGTTTATTCAGGTCACTTTTTTTGTGGCTGCCCTGCAGGGGATTTGCTCTGCCCTAGAAGAGAAGCCAAGGGAGTGCCTGATTTCCAGCAAAAGGTCCATGTCCAGCATCCTAGCACAATATTGAGTTGCTGTGTGGAATGCATTTCAGGAAAGCACATGAGGGTACATCTGACTAGAAGCCAATGGGGTTTGAGCCCATGCTTACAATTTGTATGCACTTAAGTACAAGCTTGGCTACATTGCAGCTGGGATGGGTGGCTGAAGATGGCTAAACATAAGCGTGAGTCCCAGTTTCAGTGAAGACAACGATGGCACAGACTCCAGCACAGCCCAGGGCATCTTCCCTTCCTAGATTCAAGGCAACAAAGTTGTGTTCCCCCAAGATGCAATCACAGCTCCTCACTAGCTGTCATCCTACCTGCTGAACTGGGACGGTGAGCGCTTGGTGAGCACTGGGTTTGAGCAGAAACACTCCCGAGAGCTCAAGTGCTCAGGAACAAGCCCGATTTCTACCTGCCCCAACTTAACATGCCCCAACTCTAATGGGTTGTCTCAAAATCCAAATCCAGGGCTGACCAGCATTTCATGGCATGAACTCATCTTTAATCGCTGCCAGGACCTGTTCTGAACTAACAACACTAAACTTAAAAAAACCATCTTCTCTCTCACACTCTCCGCACATTTCTGGGTGTTGTTATGTCCAACGACACTGCTACGGGTCTTTTGACCAAGTAGAGAGACTAAGATATGGTTGTCTTTAACTATAAGCAAGTTTATTAAACTGTAACAGTTGCAACTTTAACTCAAAAAGCCAAAATAACCTTAGCAGTTACAATTCTATTTCTGTAGTTACTTAAAAATGATGCAGCACGCGAGATATAACGACCATGACGTCACTGGTTGATTAGGCCAGGAGGTCTTGTTGGGGCTTCTAGCTCCTACTTCTGAGTTCTGCTCAGAGTAGACTTTTGGTTGGAGGCTCAACATCGAGGATTTTCTGAGTGGGACTTGCAAAGAACCAAAGCTGGCTTTTCAAATTTATACCTGTCCTGTTTACATCGCTCCACTTCTTCTCTTAACATACACCCTTTTCTACAGTCGTTCATTTGCGTCACACATTTCTACAGCAACCTTATATTTTACTTAACAGCTATTTCTTGTATGGCTTGTTTTGCCTTAGAGGGTCTCTGTCTGCCAAGATCACATATTGTTTTTCTCCTTTTAACCAGTTTCTCCTTAATTCATCTTGACTTAGCAAAACCTGCATTTCATGTAAACAACCCCCATGGCTGGGCAAGAGTCAAGCTACTTCTGTCAAGATGCCTGTACTTATGTCAAAGGCCTTTATTCTAGGCTAACAGTCTTCATGCCTCTCAGCCGGCCTAGAAGAATGAATGGCAAAGCAACCTTCCTCATTATGTTTCTGTACTGGGAGGTGGACTGTCCCTGGTGCAGGGAGCTAACCAGAAGTTAGGATCCAGCTTTAGGCAAGTTTACCTCCTTAATGTTCGAGCATGCTTGGATGTGTGATTTGGAGTGATGTGTCTCCACTTTATGGGGGTGGCCAATGTTATTAAAACACTGGGCCCCACAGGTAGCCATGGCCAACCAACACATCCATCTCACTGGCTGATATGTTTTCGAATGGGATGGAGGGTTTGCATTTTCCCAGCTTCACCTATCCTTGTTTCCAATGTAGGCATTCTCGCTAGTAAGGCTCAACGGGCAGTAGCCCAGGCCTGTGTGCAGAAGGGACTCCAAGTGTCAGTGCAAGGGACACAGTAGCAGACAGGCCTGATGGCTGAAGCCTTCTATTTCCAGGGCATTAAACCTTTCATCTGAGGAAGACCGCTGCAGTGGGAGCTCCCTCTCAATCTTCAATTTGGCCAGCTTCAGCGTGGGTGGGCATTCATTTTCCTGAAAAAATAACCATTATTTCCAACCCAGGCCAGCTCCAAGCTGGACCTCTTCTCATCTGAGGCAACCAGCTGCATCAAACTTTGCCAAATTATGTATGATCATTTCCTAATGTGAAGTAACAGCCATTAGAAGTGCCAAGACAAGAGCTTGTTTCCCTTACAAGCTGCCCTTTGACTCCTAATGCCATTTTAATGATGGACTCCCCAATGCATTATCAGCTACGCCACCCAAGCATCTGAACCGTCCCAGTGGGATGACTTCATCAGAGCTGAGCTAATGTTGATCAGAGAATTCAAAGCAGTAAAGAGAAGTGACTTTTGCTTCACGGCAGAATGTAGGGCTTTAACTGGGTAGGGGAAAAACAGTGCAAGTCAGTTATTTGAAATGCCCATTCAAAGGAAAGTGTCTGCCCAGTGCCCGTAAATTTGATTCCTTTAACAGATTTGGTGTCAGGCATGAAAGATGTCATCACACAGGCCAGTGCCACAGAAAATCATAAAAGGAACACAAAAAGTGCACCAGGAATTCCCTACCACTCTCAACATGCCCGAGTTGGGCACTATCGATTAGGTCAATACCCATCAGGTGCAGTACCAGCAAATGTCCATTCTCACTCTCCTTGACCTCAGTGCTGCTTTTGTGTCACCTTCAGTCTCCTTGAAATCTTGCCAGCCTTGGCTCTCATGCATGACTCTGTCCCATCCCAGCTCCACGTGTACCATATGCATGGAACTTCCCCCGTGAATTGGTCCATGGGGCAGGCGCCATTTTCTCCATCCACATCTCTTGTTAGGGGCCATTTCTGCCTTGACATCTGGAAGGAATCAGCCAACCAGCGATGGCAAGGTGAAACGGCAGTCATGAAGACCTTATCTTTCAAGGCCTTATTTATGTGTATGCAAGTATATAGCAATCGGCAGAAATTGTGGTGTATTCATTTCTCCCTTCTGATTATGTTTGTTCATCTTCTTAGATGGTCAGATGTGTGGGGTTTGCATTGTGTCTACCTAGGGACTGGCTAAACGTCTAATTCACTGGAGCCCTATCTTGTTTGGGGCCCTGGGTGCCGCTGTAATAACAACATTAGTAGCAATCGCCTGAAAGAGGGCAAGAGGGTCCCTTGCAAGAGGCTCTGAAGAACATGAGTAGATGCCTAGAAATAAAAAACAAAAGAATGGAAAAGGCACAGAAGAAAATATACTTCCAAAGATGATACCAGATGGAGAACAAGGATGCGGCTAGATGGGAGAGGAAGGTGATCTGGAGGGTTGAAAGAGTGAAAGCCTTTAAAGAAAATATGGGGATGGAATACAGGAAGGGGACAGCATATTATATCTTCTTCTGGATACTGCCACATTTCAGGCATCCCCAGCTGCACACTCACCTTGCAATCATACCTTGACGGTGCTGATAGATGAAGGGCTGTGAAGCCTTCAGAAAGTCTGGATATGCACTGAGTCATTACTGCACTCGAGCTCACCTAATAGATTCACATCACTAACGGAGGATTAAACTGGCTGCTGCATTTTTGCTCAGCGCACAGAGCAGTCAGTACCGAGCAGTCATGTGCAAGAATGTAATGCAGATAAGCATCACATCTGCACGACTTGTCAGAAGGGTGTCGGGGACAACCCACTCCCAGCACCAAGCATCGGCATCTGCTACGTTGGATGTTTAATCCTTCCAACTACAAGGTTGTCATTCACGCCTGCATTCCCCCTTTGTGTGAGCAAGGCCACAGAGACGAGGGGACAGGGAAAGTGCCCCAAAGAGACAGCTGAGTGAAAGGTGCCCATCACGGAGTGGTGCTTAAAAGTGCAGTATTTGGAGAAGCATAGAAAAGACCCTCCCCGCTCCCCCCCCACCACCACTGGAGACCTAAAATCCAGGTCTCCTGTTTCCTTTGCTGGGACGTCTCACCTCTGTCTGCTTTAAGGGGTGAGGTGGGAAGTGGAGACCAAGATACATTCCCAGAGGGGGTTGAAACCCCCCTCCATTCACAATAACAGCAAAGGCTCTTTGGAAACATGATGAGAAAAGCTATGGACTTTAGGCTTATTTGCAATAAGTGGAAATGAATTAGGTGCCCCCTCCAAAAACATCTAGAGGGTATAAAAATAACTCAAAATGTATGCCAAAGGCCAAATCACTCCTAAAATATAGTTGTCGTTCTTAATGCACAACGGCGACTGAGACCTAAGTGGACCTGAAAGTTTAGGGCCAAAATATCTGCAGGAGTAAGTCCATTATCCTTGGTTGAGTTGCACTTTATAGGAATTTAGTTTCCTGATGTATACAGGGGTTGTAAGACTCTGTGTTGGTGCAGATCTGCTCCTTCTTCTGTCTATCTTATGCCAGGCTCACTGCTGGTGGTCAAAGAATTATACTCAATATCGGTGGCGCAGAATCTGAGGTCTTTATTCAGTGAATGAGTTAAATTTAACCCATTAAGGACTTCAAGATGTCAAAACCCATTAAGGACTTACATACAGGCTGGGGAGTTCCCTTCTTGAAAGCACAGAGGCAGAAAGGGATCTCGGAGTCATTATTGACTCCAAGATGAACATGAGCCGCCAATGCCAGACCGCAGCCAGCAAGGCCAGCCAGACCTTGTCATGCATCCAAAGGTGCATCTCAAGCCGGTCCAGAGAGGTGATCCTCCCCCTCTATGTGACTTTGGTCAGGCCACAGTTGGAGTACTGCATCCAGTACTGGGCGCCGCACTTCAGGAGGGATGTAGCCAGCCTGGAGAGGGTTCAGAGGAGGCCACCCGCTTGGTGCAAGGGCAGCAGGACAGGCCCTACGAGGAGAGACTGAGGGACCTGAACCTGTTCAGCCTCAGCAGGAGGAAGCTGAGGGGGGACCTGGTGGCTGCCTACAAGCTCATCAGGGGAGATCAAAAGCAAATAGGCAGAGCCCTTTTCTTCCCAGCACCACCTGGGGTGACAAGGAACAATGGTCATAAGCTGATGGAGAACAGGTTTAGGTTGGAAATCAGAAGGCAATATTTTACAGTTAGGGTGGCCAAAATCTGGAACCAACTTCCCAGGGAAGTGATCCTCGCCCCTACCTTAGACAAATTCAAGAGGAGGTTGGATGATCACCTGTCTGGGGTCTTGCGAACCCAGCATTCGTTCCTGCCTGTGGCAGGGGGTCAGGCTAGATGATCTGTTCTGGTCCCTCCTTACCCTAGCTACTATGATACTATGATACTACGATGTGGCCTCTAAGTTTCAGACTGCAAATGTTTCCAGAGGTATTGAATCAAGGGCCACAGAAGTGGGATGAGGCTACGTTTTGGGAGCATCGTTGTTCTGGGCTAATCATTTCAAACGGACAGATCTAGAAAGCCACAGATTTTATGGGATTAGGATCCAAGTACTCAAGAACTGGCCTCCAGCCCTCGTCTGGGAGCTGCTCTTACTTATGCCCACAGGCTGGGCTGTGGAGCCGTGTCCTGAGCGGAGGTGCTGGACCCTCCTGCCATGTGTGCACCCACGCTAGCTGAAAGCAGTGCTAGTGCTGAGAGTTGATTGACACGGAGGATGTTTTCCTCTGACTCCAGATGCGTTTTTGCACTGCAGGAACTATGTTTAAAAGGCTTGGTTCAGTCATGTGTCCCTTTCCCTCAAAGAGCTGTCAGCTTTTGTGCAAGAGCTCTGACCTCGGAAGATGCCGAGGTTCCTTTCTGATCCCATGCTGCACAATACACAGCCAGTGCAAAGTGGGGGAAGGTTCAGGACTGACTTTGGGAAGCTCTGGGAAAGGCTTCCTGAGCTGCATGTAATGGGCCTGCAGCTCCTTCCAGTTGTAAACCCGTGTCGCTGGATGCCATCAGAGCAGACGTGGGTAAGCACAGGAAATCCTGCGTGGCAGGAAGCATGTCTCCTTCCCCAGTGAAACGCACCAAGCATGTTCTCAAGTTCTCTCATTGCTTGGGTCCGATCCAAGTTTTAACCCCCAGTCAGAGGCTCCTGTTAAAGATCCCATTTCAAGTGTAGTCTTCCAATAGCTGGTCCAAGCCAGGACTTGGTTACAGCCAATGACAGCGCGAGCTGTTATATGAAAGATTTAAAATATGAGAGGCACTTATTTAATCAGAGGAATAACCACAACATTTTCACACATATTTATTGATGTTTTTAATTATTTATCCTAATGCAACTATTGGCCTGATGAGGGGTTTGGGACTGGTGCTTTTTTAAGTTGTTCTACTGGCTCCAAAATGGTTTCCTTTTTTTTCTATTTTGTTTTTTTTAGCTAGCTTATTACATGCAGGGGATGTTTCCTGATTTGAGCATTGCTCTGAAGCTACAGGATGGTGATTGAGCACACATCACCAAAAGCTGCAATGGGTATCCCCGTAGATAGGGTGTGTAGGATTACCCTTAAAAAGTTAAGCCAGGTTTGCCTTTCATAGGTATCTGAGACACCTGTAATTTCCTGTTCTATTGAAAGGAAAACGATGGAAACTATTGCTGTTGAAAAAAAAAATCTGTCCCTTTGAGGGCTGTTTGGAGTTTTTTGAGAATTGTTGTTGTTTTAATATTAAAGAGCAACCTCATTGGACTTCACTTCATTTGTTGTGCGAGCTGAATGATGTCAGCAGATTAAAACCAGCGGTGAATTAGACACATGCCATTTGTCTTTCTTGGAAGATAACATTGTCCTTTCCAGCTGAAGCTCTGTTGGATTTCCTAATACAGGGTAGGGTGTTAAAGCATCCATCCAACAGAAAGGACCTTGGCTTGACAAGTCAGGCACTATGTAAGAAATCTGGGCTTTGAGACAATTCCAGCTGTACTTTACCAAGATTAAATAAAGCTTAAAAATCTACTTCCTCCTGAAACGCCTTCTTCCACTGGATGCATGTCCTTTGTATGATCCAAGTGGTAGCGTTACATCGCTATGCATGCATGTGCTTCCCAAAGTAGAACGCATCCACAGGAAAGGGCTGCCTTTGTTTGCCTGGCGTTGGATAATAAATCCATCAGATCTTTCCTGTATTGCAGGCATTTCCAGCTGCTCAGGGAGTGGATGAAGCCCCTGCTACAGGCACATTAAGAGCGGAGCTGAAAAAATACTGGATTGAAAAGGTGAGATTTAATAACATTTTTTACAAGGCCAAATTTTACTCTTAATTATATTTGTACAACCCCCTTGATGCCAGCTGAGTTGCATATTAAACTTTGGGCAGAATTTGGCACAGAAATGTGCAATTTAATAAAGGCAGATGAGACAAGGACTAGTATTTTGCCCTTGTAGGTTCTCAAAGCAGTTAATGAGCAGCCATTAAGCCAGCCCCAGACACTCCTGTGGGTGGTAGATGGAGAGAATTATACCTGTTTTGTGGAGAGATGGTTCAGTACAAAACCCAAATCAAATGAAATGGTTCTGAATCATGCCCTATGGCTAAGAAGGCTAAATTTCACTTTCAGTCACATCAGAAGAATCCTAAATAAATCCTAACTGGAGCAAAGTCAGAGGAGCCCCCTATTTGTATTGACCAACATCCATGCCCAGCCAGAACCCAGTGCACGGATATAACCCAGGGATAATGTCATCTAAACATTTTCTGAGCACTATTTTGCAGTTTGGAGCAGAGGCTCATGTCAGCTCCTTACTTTTCCCTATCCCCCACCCCTCTGTCCTAGTTTTCATTGATGTCACTTGTCCTCCGACCAGCAGCTCTGTTCCAAGACCTATAGCATTTGCCTCGCCAGAGCTGGGTAAGCTGCCAGAAATCCAAAGGCAGGTCTTCCCCTGGAAACATTGTGTGAAATGTATGATGCGCCTGGTTTTAACCACAGCTGCTCTTTGCAACCTTGAGTTTAGACCCTGCCTTTTGACACCGTGCTATCAATGTCTGTATCCATATGCCCTGATGCTGCTCTTATTGAGAGCTGCCCACTTTTGTGCACCCCCTACCCAATGTGAAATTTGGTGTTGAGTGAGCCCTCGCCCTGACAAACTGAAACCTCTAGGGCACCTCTCAAATTCCTTTGATTCAACCTCCCGTGCCAGACAGTTAGTGGAAGCATGCACTGTAAAAGACCCCAGCGCTGAACTTGCTTTAATTGGTTTACAGATAATGGAGATCTACAACTACTCCGAATATGACTATGACTACGGAAATGTTTCTGATATCGATTACAGCTCGTATAGCTTGGGGCCTAGCTCATTGCACAACACAGAGGAAATTATTAGGATCCTTTCAGTTGTAATCTATAGTATCACCTGCCTGCTGGGGATCGTGGGGAATGGTCTGGTCATTGCAATCATAATTTTCAAGATGAAGAAGTCTGTCAATGCCATTTGGTTTCTCAACCTGGCAGCTGCTGACTTTCTCTTCAGCGTCTTCCTGCCCTTAAATATTGCTTACACAGCTATGAAGTACAACTGGATATTTGGCACAGCCATGTGTAAGCTGAACTCCTACCTCTTGAACCTCAACATGTACACCAGTGTGTTTTTGCTAACCATGATCAGCATCGACCGCTACCTCTTGGTGTTTTTCCCTATCTGGTCCCAAAACCATCGAACCCCGAAGCTGGCGTGTCTGGTTTGCTTCATCATCTGGACAATCAGCTTCATGATGAGTTCCCCGTCCCTGATTTTCCGGGACACTGAGCATGTCGGCCAAAATGTGGTTTGTTTTAGCAACTTCTCTTTGTCCAGTAATAAGTCTTATCACTCTCTGGGTGTGATGAGGCACAAGATGGTGACTGTCACTAGGTTTCTGGCAGGGTTCGTCATTCCCATCACCATCATCACACTCTGTTATATCCGCATTGTCTGCAAGCTGAAAAACAGCCGCCTCACCAAATCCAAAAAGCCCTTCAAGATCATTGTCACCATCATTGTGACTTTCTTCCTCTGCTGGAGCCCCTACCATATCCTGCACTTCCTGGAAATGCAGCCCCACAAAACCCTCTTGTCAGTATTAGAAGTTGGCATCCCCATCACCACGGCACTTGCTACATTTAACAGCTGCATGAATCCTGTCCTTTATGTCTTCATGGGCCAGGACTTTAAAAAATTCAAGATAAGTGTCTTCTCCAGACTGGTGAATGCCATAAGTGAAGACACTGCTCACTCCAGTCTTGTTCACAGGAGCTTCTCTAAGACGGTTTCAATGACCGAGAAGGAGACTATACTGCTCTAGTCCCTACCTCAGATGCTTTTGGCACCCAAAACACAGACTCTTTTCAGTATTTCCTTAGGGGAAGAGGCAACTGCACTGAGATCTAGGAGTGTGTCCTGAGCTCTGGTTTCAGAAGACGTTTCAGGGGACCTTAAGAAAGTGCCTGTATTTTCTTGATGTAATCTGTGTATTAACTCGATTTTGTGGCCTTACTGCATCTGATACAGTGCCATAAATTTTCAGTAGAGATCCTCTAGTTTGGAGAGCCAGCAAATCAATGCCCTTGGTCATGAAAAATTGGACAAACCACTGGGTATTTTATATGCAGACTCAGTGCTTATGATGGAAGGTTTTCACGTGCCTTTTCCTCCTCCTTCCACACTTTCTTTCTTATGCCTCCCGAACTGCTTGAGAGAAGGAGATCGTTACTTCAAGTCAGACCGAGTCCAAACCTCGGATAAGGATTTGGAATTTGGACCTTTGTGGTCAAGACGCCTTTCCACCTTGCATATTGCTGACTGCTGGACTAGTTCATTCAGTCAGTCTCCTGCCCAAATCAAAGCCTTAAAAACTGTCCATCCTTGCACTTCACTCTGTGCTCCTGGTGATTGCACACGTGCACACACAGTCATGTACATGTATAAATCTCACTTCGTGCCAACAACTGCACAGTTTATAAATTGCAGCCCTGGTTGAGACAATACCGTCTTAAATGACTAGACAACCAGGTCATGCTGAAGTTTATGGAGTCCAAGGAAACCACAGAGACTCATGACCAAGAGAGAGAAACATGCAGAACAGAGAAGCCGGGATTGCTTCTTAAAATATATGTTGGGGAGAAGACCGTGACTTGTAATGCTTTACTTTGAGAGCATCTTTTGAATGCCCATCATACCCGGTGGGCTGAAAGGATGATTATCCTATAATTGTAATACATACTGCTTATCCTGGGGGGGAAATCATGTTAGACATTGTATATAGTGATGCATATAGCCACTTAACCAGCCTCTTAAAGGCACATAATATATTGGTAGCAGCACAACAGGGTTTTCAGCTGTCTGCAAACACTCCCTACTCACCGAATCAGAGAAGGTAAAGAAAAAAGAACAAAAGCTGGACAGCCGCAGCATGGGGGTTAGCATCCGTTCTTATGACACCATGCACGTGTTTCTGGTACACCGATTTCCAGTGCTGCTGCCTGATTTCTCCTTCGATGGAAGCCAGCACAGCACATGGCAACCCTAGTCAGGAATAAAGTATCTAATTAAAATGAGCCCAAATGAAAATCCCATTAGGGGAGACACTACATGGTCATGTTAGAAAAGGCATATGGTTTTATTGAAATGCCTCTAAAAGCCTAAAACATTTAATGCCAAATTAATCCCCTTCCTGCAGTCTTTTGAATTTGCTATTAATTCTGAGGAACAGAAAACAAAATCTCCCTAAGGTGCCTGGGCCATTGTACAATGCGAAACAAATTTGCCTCTTGACCCCTGCAGCAATTGGCTTAAGCTCAGAGGCAGGGGATTAGTTTTCAAAGTGGGGGTGGACAGCCCTGATCAGAAGGGTTTAGCTGTAATGGGTGAGAATCTCGGATCGAGCGATGGAAGCAGGCAGACAGAAATATGCGCAGGATTCCAGATGTCATCGCATTTTTTAAATTGAAATGATAGCTTATTGGCACCAGCAGGCAGCATAAAGGCTCTTAGGCAGCTGATTTGTCCGGTCAAGAGATTTCTCCTTTCTAAGAGCTGTATCCTCGATGTGTTTTAATCTATAAATAGGATCAGCAGGAAGAGCTGCGTCTCAGAAGTTTTAAAGGTGCAAACAAAGATCTTCCTGTCCTCATAAGACAGGAGGTTCAGGAAGGACAGACCCGTTGGGTGGCAGTCTGCTGCGGGCCAACATGCAACCCATACAAATGGAGGCTGGAGGCCATTGGGAGCTGAGAACTGCTTTCTCTCACCTCTTCCACACTCATTACTCTTCTCTTCCTCTTTAGATAAGTCTGTTAGGCTGGGATGGGGCATGGCTGACTTGATGCTACCTGAGAGTGATGTCTCATCGAGGACTCCCTCCTGGGCCTTTTGGACCTTGCAGGTGGCACCAAGCATCCAGAACGGGCCCAGTCATCGTGTCGGCGTACAAGGCTGGCTTTGCTAAACCACAGAGCAGCGGTGGCTGAGCAGGGGTGCTGAACCATCCAGCATAGGCATGTAGGGGTGGTCTAAGAGCACTGGGAGCAATGCTCACTATGTTGCTCATGCCTGCTCCTCTGTGCTGCGCCTTGCATCCTCTGCCAACAGCTGCCTGAGCACAAGGAAGCCGGTACCCACCATACATGCTCCTTTAGGACTAAGTCATTGCAGTCAGGCACCTTCCCAGTATACCAGGGAACATGTCTCCGTGACCGTCCTCCTGGGCTCTAGTGCCTGTGTCCACGAGCATTCGCTGCAGGGCCCAGCAGGAAAGCAGAATATCCTCTGGCACCTGCCTCGTGCAGCCTGCCTTTCAGTCACCCTGCAGCTTGAAGACACCGCCTGCTTTTTCACTTCTGTGACCAGTCGTGATTTCCCAACAGCAAGGCTCCTAAGATAGGTGTCCAGCTCCCCTTGATTTTCAGAGCACGACGTTCCCTTCAGTACTATTGAATGCCCCAGCTGTAACCTCAGAGAGAAAATGCAGGGAGGAATGGAGATGACTTTGTACAAGGTGTTTAGCATAAGACAACGCGCCTACAATTTATACCGGCATTGAAACACACTGCCTTTGTATGTCTTCTCATTAACAATGATTAATTCCATATATGGTTCCAGTCTTTTTTGCATGCAATTATATGTGTCAGAGGAAAATTGTTTTCTGTAGTAGGATGAAAACATGTATCCCGGGAGTACAGCAATAGCCAGAGGATGGTAGAATATGAGTAGACCTATGGGGTGTGGAAGTGAAACCAGAGCTTCATGAGATGGAGCAATAGAGGGGGGTAACATTCAGTACTTCCAAAACACATGGATCTCATAGGGGAATGTGGATCCACAAGATCTGTAGACATGAGCAGACCATAAGGAGATTTTGATCCAGGCCCAGTCACATTTTGAACCAAATGCCAAAAAGGTGCTGAGTTCATTCAGAGACTCACAGAAACTCAGGGCAGGGAGGGACCTTGAGAGGTCATCTAGTCCAACCCCGCTCACTAAGACAGGGTCCGTACCCCTAGATCCTCCCTGATAGATGTTTCTCTGACCCATCTGGATAATGTCCAGTGAAGGAGAATCCATACCTTCCCTGGCACCCCAATTCCAGGGCTGTGCTATTCTTTCCCTAATATCTGACCTACACCTTCTTCACTGCAAATTAAAGCTGATTTCTCCAAGACCTGGTGAGCAATAGTTCAGCATCACCCTGAGATCCAGGCTGGGAGGGATTCTTTGTATTCCTGAGCTTATCAGCCAGGCTTACCTGCCTCAGTTGCCCTACGCTTTTTCCAAGCCAGTTGACAGGGGTCCCCACCGGGGGAGATGGGGGACTGGGAAGGCCAAGGTTGAGGTGTCCTCTGAAGAGAGGGGGGGAAAAATAATGCAGCCAAGGCTGGCATTATCCTTCCTGCAGTGTCCAACTTCACGGGGGCGGAGTGGCAGGGGAGGGCACCGTCAAGGAGATTGAGGAACAAAGGGGTTAGAGACAGCCCTGTTCCCCTCGCGCAGCTGAGCAGAAGTGGCAGGTGTGCTGCCTCCTCAGCAGCGGCGCAGGCAGTCTGAGCTCATTGGAAAGAAAACTTGAAATGACTGCCATCCACCCCCTCCAAAAGGACATCTGAGCGGCAGGGGTGGCCCACGAGCTCCAGGCAGCACCGAAGGTTACCCGGGCTGGTTCTGCAGTGGGCGGAAGAGCAAGCAAACTGTGTCATCCCTGCTGTTTTTTCTGATGTGAACTACAGTCAATTGAGGACCAAGATGAGAATACTAAACGTTTTGCTGCAAGCGAGGCTGAAAAACAGGTCTCTGGAGGTGAGCTGAGGACATTTATCCACTTATCCTCTCTCATTTGGGTCTGCATTGTGCTCCGATTGCTGGATCTCAGTTGAGGTGGCAGGCAAGTTATCTCCAGGCGCCTAGGAGTGCATGGTGGTAATTGCCAATCTTTCCCCCTTCGGCCAGATGCCAAGGAGGAAAGTGCACACTGGGGGGGTTACAGTCCTCTGGAGAATCATTATGGGAAACATTCAGGTCGCAAGAGGACTGGTGGAACATGTGCTGCGCAGAGAGACCCGGGGAGAGAGCAGCATCCTCGAAACATCTGGCTTGTGAATCGTGGCCCAAATGGCATCTTTCCAGGAAAGCTCCAAATCTCTCCCTCCCCATCACATCCGCACTTCTCTAGGCAGCACACTGAGTGCCTGGCTCAGATGGTTCCCCGCTTGCCCCGCCTGCGTCATATGTGTACAAGGCTTCCAGCCAACAGGAACATGGGCTGCGGGACTTTGGACCAGCGGTGCCAAGAAACACAAGTCTCCACTCCTCACTCTGGGATTTAAGGAGAGCTCTTTCACCACGCAGAGTACTAGTCGTCGATGGCCTCTTTGTGCCTACATATGCACTTGCAGGAGGACAACGTGACCCCAAACCCCTGAGCAGGTCTCCTCTCTTCCAACAGACACACATACGCACATACCCCATCTCTCTCCTGAATCTCCTGCTGGCCACTGCCAGCCCCACGGGGTCCAAAGCCATGAATCAGGCCTCCAAAATCAGACAATTAGAACCATGAGATGACTTTAAAAAAAATAATTAGGGGTTCTTTGCCTTCAGGTTCCTGAGCCCCATTGACACATGGGCCAGAAATTTACTGCATTTTACTCATTTTTTATTTTTAATAAAAGCCAAAAGTCTCACTTCTTCTAATGCCCCCTAGAGTCAGGGCTTTAACACCAGGTATTACAAGATGTGCAATGCTGGCATGACTGTTGGCAACAATAGACTGAACGTGGGCCCAGCAAGTGATGTCTATATAACGTGATTCTGCCTGATGAGGAGATATCACACACATCCTTAATCAAGCAAACAAGATCCTCAAAGACACACACACTCCAACAGGCAGCATCCTGATCGTTTTGGGGATCGTTTCAGGGCTGTCTGGTGGTCAGTTAACAGCCATTGCAAAAGGTTTGGTCCCTTCTCAAAAAAAATTAAAAAAAATCCTCCGGCATATCACAGAAAGTGGTTTCTAGCCTGTCGACTCGAATGGACTAGAGAATGATATCCCTCCTACACAATTAGCAGCATGCTTGCAAAAACCTATAGAAAGTGATCATCCCTGCTTCAATTATATGAGTGAAAAATCCACTAGACTCAGAGGTAAAGCCCAAATTGACTTCAGTGAGGCCAAGCTTCCACCCTACATGCTTTCTATAGCACCCTTTTGCTTTGATCCCAGTTTGGTTTTCCTGCAAAAAAAAATAAAAATACTGGAGCTAAGCAAAAGCATGCTGAAGATAAATGACATGGGAGATGCCTCTCTTCCTTAGCACCCATCATGTAACTTTCCCTCCACTTGTGTTGCCTTTCAGCGAGGCCACATTGCCCATTCATAAATCTTGTCTAGAAAGGATGGGCTGAGCCGCTCTTTCTATCCAATTTCACGCACAGTTAATTTGGGAGATAATTCATGATTTTGACTCCTTGGCTGCCACCGCTGAGTGGACACCGGCACCATGCTTATTTATATGTTGATTTCTTCGTGGCGTACACTTCAGCAAAGTGCAGGAGGTGACCCAAAATCTCGAGAAGGTTGTATTATAAACATTCAAATTAAGGCACCGAATGTCCTAGGGTGACTGTCCAGTGGGATTCAGATCATCTGAGGACAGCTACTGTGGTCCTTTCAGTAGAGAAGGGCCCCAGGATAGGAAGCAGAACAAAAAAATAATCTCTCTGGAGAGGTATCCTGAGCCTCATTTTTTCCTGCTAGAGACTTTGATCAGGTGGTTCCCATACAAAGGAGATAAATGCATGTAAAACCCTGTTTGTTACCGCCCTATTCAATTCTATATTATTTTGCATAAGAGGATGAGTTTTGCTCCCTGGGGACAAGGGATCTTGGACTTAAATCCTGGGCTAGCTTGTCCCTAAGGCTTGGGATCCAGCTGTATTGTTTGGGGGATTCAGATGGGCTTAAGGCAGAAAGTACAGGGTGAGTATCTCTGACCCGGGACTGATTAAGGGCATCAGGATTTGGCTCATCGTTGTTGTTAGTTAATTAAGACTCACCACCCCACCAGGTAGGTAGGCAAGTGCTCTTGTTATACAGATAGAGAAACAGAGGCCTGCAGAAGTGGCCGTGACCTGCTTCAGGTCTCCTGGCAAGTTGGGCTGAGCTGGGCACGGTACCCAGGAGTCCCAGCCCGACTGTACGCCTCGTCGTTTTATTGATGAGAGCGAACCATGTGCAGAGGCTGCCGGATTCAGAGCCATTGCGATTCTTTCAGCCTCTGTGATGATGAATGTTAGCGATGTAGCAAGGTATTAACTGGGGGACTCTAATGATTTAAAGAGAGGAATACATCACCGCTTATAAGCACACCGCACCGCATCTGTTTACTAACACTAACATTAGAGAGAGGGTCCCTTAGGAAAAATAAACAGCAAAGATTTAATTTCTTCTGGAAGATTAGAACGGCTATTGACCAGCCTAGCAGAAGCAGCGACACTGGCAACACTCATTTCCCATCTTTACAAATTAATTAGCGCGCATCGTACGGGCAGGGCTGTTTCCTTTATGAGTGATCACTGCAAGGGGCTGCTTGGGGGGGAAGGAGAGAGGTTTAATTAATAGATGCCGAGAGACAGCTGTGCTCAGTAGTGCAACCTCCGGCTCCTGGCTCTGTAGCAGAAGGCGGCTTCTCCACCACCTCCGTCCTACGAGGAGGAAACAAGATGGGAAGGTGGAAACCTCTTAGTCCCATCTCCACTGGATAGATCCCTTTGCAAACCTCCTGAAAGGCTGCAGAAGACCCAGTCCTCCAGGATCCTCTCCTTCCTCCGCTGGAAAAGCACCGTCCTGGCGATACAAGGGCCTATTGAATACCCCTGGCTGTTACTCATCATTGGGAAGGCTTCAAGACTTGACCTCTCCAGAGAGCAGCGTGCCAGCCTCCCAGGTGAAGGAGAAGGTGCTGAGTCTCACATAACCAACTGCCTTGCCTCAATTGGGAGTCTGTGCACAGATAGCAGACAGTACCGATGTATTTATTTTAAAAAGAAACAGAAGAAGAAGCAAGTCAATAGGCAGCTCCCAGTAAAAAGACACTAAGCTATTTACAGGTTTCTGTCAGCGAAAGATCAAGCCAGACACAGATATAAACTGATTCACAAAGCCCGAGTAATTGAGCTACAGTGTCGAACTGTAGCAACTCCTCAGATAATACCAAACACTGAGAAGTGAGCTGGATTTCAAATAAATTATCAGACAGTTCCCCCCATGATGGTATTGCCTTGTTTCAAATCTATCAAGGGTTTTATCTGCATAATCTTGTTAGTGTCAACTTGATGGGGATACAGGATATCATCTGAACCCACTAAAGCTGTCAGTTAGATCATTTTTCATTAAAAAAAAATATTCAAAAATGCCTTCTCCTTTTACCAGCCTCAGAAAAGGCTGGTGGGAAGAGTGCTAGTGAGGTCTCACTGCAAAAAAAAAAGGTGCTCGTTTTGCATCCAGGGAAAGGGCAGGAATTCAGTCCAAGTAGAAAAAAAAGGCCTGGGTGTTATTTTTTCAGTACGAAGATTTAACTCCGTGTCCGCAGCCTGGGGTTTCTCGCTATTGCAGCGTACATCTGGCTAAAAATGCTGGGCTGCTGGCTTCCCCAGGGTTTTGCATGGGATTGGCTATCTTGTCTTTAATTGCTTGTGTTTCCCGGTGAAGACACAGTGCGGAAGGCAGTGGCTGAACCTGTGTCTTTATCTCATTTGCTGTGACTAATAGCCACTGGGAAGCCGACTAGGTGTAAATTATTTAGAGATGCAGAGCGTGGAGCAAGGAAGAAGCAAAATGTGAGAGAAAGGTCAAGCAGAAAACGGCGGAGCATGGAAATTGCAGGTTCTGGCAAAGCCATGAGCTTTCCCGGCTGATTTTAAAGCCAGCCACCGTAGGAGCCCGCCGAACAATTAAAATGTAACGAGCTAAGCATTGAGATCGCCAAAGCCAGCGGCTCTGTAAAGGCCGGCCAGCCCGTCAGGAAAAGCAAGGCCCTGTGCTCCGATCGAATCCATGCCGGCAGGCCCCTGTGTCTCTGTGGGTAGCTCCGGGATGGGAAGACGGAGCCAACTCCCAGCTCCATCGATGCCCTTCCTGAAGGGTTGCTCAGTCACCTGTGGGTGTCCTGCTTTCTCCAGGCCTGGACCGAGCTCCTTCAGGAGGTGGTCATTGCTGTGGGCATGTCCTTATTCCAAGATTGCCTTGAAATAACAGTGGCCACTAATTAGCTGCGTTGCAATGTCCTGTAACGAGTGTTTCACAGTGGTAACGGTGTCCTGGGGCTGCGTGGCAGGTATGCATTGGAGAAAGAACCGGAATAAAAAGGAAGGAGGACTTTTTTCCCTTCGCCCTGCAGAAAGGGCGAGCAGCCCATGAGATGGGTGGGCCCAGCTAGTCCACTGCACACAACCTCAACAAGGAGGGGTAGTTCATGATTCCTCCACCGATTCATCCCTCGTCTGTTGGCAGGGAAGACTCTGATCTCTCTCTGTCTGCTAGGGCAGCACACAGAGAGACCCATGGAGATCTTCAGGAATAGCTACTAGGCTTGAAGCTCACACCGGACTTAAATCCACATTGATTTTCAACTCTAGACCAGTTCAGAGGTCCCAGCCCTGCAGGCAGACCCATCGATGGGCCTGACCTCAGTCAGGGTGAGGATCAATAAGGATCTGTGCTAGTGACTTGGGCTGCAGCCTCTGGCTGAAGTGTCTTGGGGGACAGGGCAGAGGCACGCTATGAAGGTTGCCCCTGGAAAGGAAGACAAGCTCCATTTTATTTCCCTGGGTTATACTGGAGCAGGGGGAGCCAGGATCAGGAACACACAGAAAACCCGCTTTGATCCTTGAATGCGGCACGGCGTTTGGGGCGGGAGGGGGGGAATAAGACGGCTCCCACTGTTGACTGCAGGCGTTATTCCACATCAAGAGATCTTGGGTGGTAACAGGGAGAACAGCTCAAAATAACAATATTGAGCACTTGGCGCTTTTCATCTGCAGAGAGCTTGACACGTTTTAACTAATTAATCAGAGTGTCAGGGAAAGCATGAAAGCTTCCCCCAGCACATTTCTTACGGGGCGGGTGCGTTAATGATCTTATTCTGCCAGGCTTTATCTGGGTGGATGTCAGGGAGAGCTGCTCCGACTCTTACCGGAAGAGGGGGTTACAAGCTGAAACCTTTCCCACCAGAGCTGGGGTTGAAAACCCCTTTGGCCTAAGCAGGAAAATCTGAAATACATCATTAGGTTAGCAACAGTATTTTTGTTTTCAGTTGTCAACCTGTTACATGAGTTCAGTAATAAAAAGGGCATTTAAAGGTCAAATCTGAGCCGTAATTTCAGCCATAGGAAAAACCAAATGGAAATGTTTCTATTGAAGTAGTGATTGCATGGGTGTAGATCCCCCCCAGCAAAAAGCTGCGTAGTGGTGGTATTAGTAACCCAAATGGTTTAGCGCAGGACTCCCTGGAGATGATAGTTGCTGGAAAAAGAAATGCAGCATGGTTGAGACACTGAGATGGGATTCCCAGCTCTGCCACAGGCCCCCTGTATGGCCTTGGACATGTCACTTAGGCCTGGGTCTGGCAGAAGCCTGGAGCACCTGTAGTTACAGTTCTGCGCACGTGCCTTGAGGAACTGGGGGTGTAGCTCTTACCTAAAGCCCAGAGGGATCCCGAGGAGAGGTTCAAACCCACATCCCCCCCCCCCGGAAGGATGCCCAGGATGATCGACTATTGTGGGTCAAGCCCTTTCATCAGGGAAGCTGAGCGCAACACTTGACCTCTGGTCCCCATGAGGCCAGAGACAGGGGCAGGTTTAGGGGAGATCCAGCCCTTAGCACATGTTGAACGAATTGCCGCGTGGCAGGATACACCTGCAGCCGAGCTCCAGAGCGAGCGGCGGCAATTCCTGAGACCTTCACGGGGCTTGTAAACGCCTTGTGTCATCTGCGCACAACGCCCACGGCGTCAGGGGGAATCTGCCCGCCAGCAGCCCTGGGCGGGAGAGGGGGAGAGCCACCTGGCTGGGATGGATGCCGAGGAGAGGAGGCTCTCGATGAGGGAAAGGCTGAGCCCCGGGAGCAGAGCCATCCCCAAGGGCTTTGCATCAGAGCACGCAGCAGGAGAGAAGGCGAGTGCTCTACGTGACTCCGGCCTCTGAAAGCTAGGAGACAACAGTCCTCACCAAGACCTAAATTAAGGACACGTTGCATAAGCCCCGGCTCTATTTGTTTTTCATCATTCCCTGCTGTTTGCAGCCCCTCTCAGGAGCTTTCCACCTCCCTTGCACATGCGGTTGGCAATTTCCCTTCCTGGTCCTCTCCTTTCCCCTACTCCACACACAGACGATTTTCCCCTCCGCCTCGTTGCAGCCACGTGAAAGCTGGTGCTGGGCTGGTTGAAAGCCTGCCGGGGTAAGAGCAGTCACCGCAGCGTCCGTGCAATCTTGCCAGGGTTGCACCCACAAACGTGTAAACTAAGGACCAAAGATGATGCTGGAGGGTGGGGCAGGGACAGGTTTGGGGTACCTCTCAGACCCTTTTTGGGGGATTGGATGGTAGCTGACCTAGAGCGGATGTAACCTGCCTCTCTGGGATGCTGCCTGGTGATGGCCTGAAGCAATATGCAACCTTTTCCGTGACAAAAATAGTGATTTTTTTTTTTAAGTTCTTTCAAGACATCAGAGCAACTTTTTCCAGGACTGCTCCCCCCAAACTGGGATGCTCAGTTGCTTTAACCCAACAGCATTCAGACTGAATGAGCAAACCCATCAATATCTGATCAGCCTTAAATACCTGCCGAGGTAGCCCTACCCTTATAACAGCTGAGCGCTGCGATTATTTGCTATTTGTTCTTGCTGCAGGGCTGCCTGTGCAGATCCAGCAACACAGATGATTGCTCCCATCTCCCCTGTGCACGGTGGTGAATGTTACGTGGTGTCCCAATGACACGGAGTGCAAAACCCATCCTCGCTCGAAATCCGAGCTCAACCCAAACAGTCAATTCCTTCTCCAGCTTTGTGTTCCCAGGGCAGGGAACATAGGAGATCCTTGGCTGCATTACGTTTAGGCCTTTAAAAAGGGGGTGAAGGGAAGCAGAATGGTAATACCAGTAAAATGTATTCATACTGAACCGGCGTGCATCATGATTATTCTAGCAGAAAGGACCATAAAGCAAATTAATAGGAGATGGGCTACTGCCACCTCTCGGGCACTTCCTTCAACAGCACAGATTAGTGAAAAGCGATTTATTGAACAGGGGGAGGGGGAGATTTTAAAAAAAAAAGGGCTTCTAAATAAGGCTGGCTGCCAGCAGCCCTTTTGGTTTATATGTAGCCTGGCTTTCAATGCCAAGCTGCATGTATTGGCATGTCCATGCCTGTCTGAGCGAGTCCAGAACGCAGGCACTTGCCTTAGCCCCAGTATCAGCATCTTCCCAAAGCTGTGTACCCCCTGCCAGCTGCCCCCACTGGACATAGCCAAACTCCCTCCAGAAACAGTTTACCCCTTCAGATCATGTTCATTTTCCAATGAGGGTCTATAAACACATCCTTTTCTCCAGGAAAAGGATGCCTGCTGGCAGGAGACTGCTAGAGGGTTGTTTCTGCAGCTGCTGCCACCTTTGGTATCCCTGTTCTGGGGAATAAAAACAGAAGACATTGGTTGCCAGGAGCTGCTATTGCAGGAACTGAGACTGAGCTTTCTCTAAAGAGCCTCACATTCACTAATGTCCCCCCTTTAAAAGAAGAGCTGGTAGAGCATTCAAAGGGAATTAAAAGTCGAAGAGTTCCCCGCTGCCTGAGTTCATCAGCTCACTGATTCAGGCTACAGACTGGTGCCTGTTCACGCACGGCCCTGGGACAGGGGTGCACAGCACAGATGCTACTGAGGGCCACTTACAAGTCCTGTTTCCCAGTGGGTGGGTGCCACTCGGAAGCTGGTGCATGGCTGAGGTCACCGATTTTACCTTGGCTGGCTGCATGTTACGCGCCCTTGCAAGAGATGCCCAGGCCTGCTGCAGTGAAGATCCAGGCTGCTTCCTAAAAAGCAACAGCTTTGCATTATCTTTGATTGGCAGGTCACTAGCTCAAGCAGGCCCAAATCATAACACGGGCTAGATATCATTGGCATATACTAGCTTTTCTTTTTTCTGGTTGCAGGGCTTCCCTGGTACCTCCAGGTGGGGATGGGACTCTGAAGGGAGCTGCAGGTTAATTAGTGCTGACTGATGGGGCAGGAGTGACTCATTAACATCCATCCTGTCTATAAAGGAAGTGGGAAGAGGCCACGAGAGCTCTAAGGGAAGGGGGCTGGGAGGAGGGCTCCTCTTATATGAGCTCGTGTTATGTTAGTTATATTACCCTTTTGGCAGGAAGGGTAGTCTGGCGCTGCAGCTCTCTGAATAACAGCCTACAGGGCATTAGCTAATGCATGAACAAGGGTGGGTCACTGCATACTAATATTAGCCTGGGGCTTGCAAAAGGGGATGGAGGCAAAGTGGTGAGACAGCTTTAGGAGAGCGGTTTCCTTGCTAGGAAGCATGCTATGTCCACTCGGAGAAAAGGGGGATTTTCAACTGGTGGGGTTGCATTGCTGGAACCGTTCACTGGCACCCCTGGGTTCATTCAAAGAGCACAGACAAATGGCTATAGCCCTGTCTAGCCAAGACGGGCTAAAAGCAGCACGAAATGGCATCAGCCAGCACTCCAGAGCACCTCTTCTCGGCCTCGAAGGAAGTCTGGTGGGTGTAGATAGATAGCCCTGCTACGCGGAGATGCTGCCCCAAGCACCCTGGGCTCGGAGGCAGAACCTGCTCTTTAAGCCACTTATATGGCCTGGGCTGCTGGGAAGGTCTTGAGCAAAATTGCTCAGTTAAGGAAACAGCAGGCTGTTAACATTAATAACTGATCATGGAAATCTGTTAGGGTAATTTATACACTTTCTTCTGTCTCATAAAACCTCTGTTAGCTAAAGGCCCCTGAGGAACGAGCTGCTCAGAAGCTCTACAAAGCTGCGCTGACATTTTTTTTTTTCCCAGCCACTGGTTGCACTTTGCTTTGAAACGCACTCCCCTTGTTTTTCCAAGGCTGGGGGAAAATGTGTGCATTTGGCAGCTGGAGGAAGTCTTTGTTTGCCCACTTTCTACTGTACATAATATTTAATTAAGTGCTAAAAGGTACGGTCCTGGACTCCTATTAGCTCGACATGAATAGAGGTCGAAAGCTTCTCTAAATCATGTATAAAGAACAGAAGGTTTTTATAGCTCTGTTCCTCGGCCGAGCACTGTAAATGTCAATCACCGACGTGCATGGCACCTCGCAATTTATGGCTGCTCCGTAAAGCCAGAAGAGATGCGCAATTAGCTGGCGCACAAGTCGCACACACGGCACGTCTCTGTACCACAAAGTGTGGTAGACAGCCGAGGCAGGAAGGAGGAAACGGGTCCCACCCGGTCCCCTGGGATCCTGCCGGCGGTTTGCCGGTGGAAAAAGTTGCATAGGCACAATGTTCATGTCCAGCCCTATTCCAGCAAGTGGAGGACACTTGCGTCCATCTTTGAAGCTAAGTCCACTCCCCAGTTCCCTGCAGGGATTTCGATGCTCAGAGAGCCAGGGCTGAGAAGCCAAGTTTGGATTCACATCCTTAAGATGGACATAGTGTCAAGCTGCAGGGATGAGGGTTGGCCCATCCCTAGTTTCAATAGATAAAAGAGGTTGAGTGGGTTCCCCAAGCAGCTCACAGCAATCCTCACCATTCACCTCTAGCTCAGGTGGGGCTCCTCTTGGTTAATGGGGGGAGGTATTGCCAATTTGCCAGCCTCTCTGCACTCTCCCTTGTGGCTTTAGTTCTTTTAAATTAGCATCAGATGTAGGTGTTTCCCATAGCTCCAGGGACTATCAAAGGCATCCCCTGCCTCCTACCTCTGGGCTGCTTTCTCTCCCCTCCTTCAGTGCCTTTGGGTGTAAGATCAACCCCCTACAAGGCAGTTACAAAGCTCCCATTGCCCCCAGGCCTGGGCTGGGGCACCTGAAATGATGGGGCAGCTGCCAGGGTGGTGAAATCTTCTCTGCAACGCCTGTCTGCCGGCTGGCCTTCACAGCCCTTCTTTTGTCTGCGTGAATCCATGTCCAAGTGGACGTGGGGCTTCTCCCCTGGATTCACCCCAGAAGCAATTCCCACCTCTATCCTAGGTGCAATTCCACCCTGATTGACCTCTCTTGCAGTAAGATGCAGGCTACTACACTTCAACCCCCTAGCAAAGCTCCTGGGTGGCTGGGAGCTGCGCAGTTTCCCTACCCCCTAATGCAAAACCCCCTACCTCTTCTCTCTGACATGCTGCTGCCTGGAGATGCGACCTTTTCTGCAGGAGAAGTTAAAAGGGGGGAGAATCCTTGCTAATTTTCATGGCTGGATTTTTCAGCCCCATCTATTATTACTGCAAACAGCTTTCCAGAAATTATGACTCGGTACATAACCCCGGGTTAAATCATCATTATAATGACAGCTTTGGAAACCTAATATTTGATTTTGTCTTTGTAGCTGTTTGCCTAGTTAATATCAAATCTGTTTTACATACAAATATGTCGTGTCTGTGCCACAGCTCCATGCAGGGAGGGAAGAAATCTCTGAGGTTTCCACTAAGCTCTGGCTTCATCAAGCCCAAATGGGTGTTTCTGAAATACAAGAGGGTGATTAAAAATAAAGGGTTGGATCCTAGTGGGTCTAAACTGGCCATATGGCCTGGATTAGCCTTAAGATCTGGTTCTAGGTTTGCATCTCTTCTTCCCCCCAGTTCTTTCTGTAAATTGCTTTGTATATCTAATTGCTGCATTCACCTCATCAATGAACCGGGCTGTGCTTCTAGCTAAAATCCCCTTCTCTTGATTCATGTGAAGTTGTCAGCTTTTGTCCAATATCAAGGCAGGATTTGACTGAATAAGGATTCTTTAGGCTTCTCTATTTATTTCTTCTCTGTCAGGCTCCTTGAATAGTGTCATCGCCTGGAGCAGAGCTGGGATCACGTTTCTGAAAAATGCCTATGAATATTTATTTGAATGTTTAACCGCATTTGCTCTGACCGTGCTAAATCCCCTTCTCCAGATGGGCTAGAAGAGAGCCGGCTAGTACTGAATGCTCAAGAAGGGCCCAGCCTCAGTCTAATTGAAATCCCAGCGAAGATCAGGGGAGCCTCTCACTTTTCTCCCCGTGTTTTGGAGCAGCCGGCAAAGCCATTCAGTGAGCTGAGTGTTTGGAGCAGGTTTAAAAAAACCCAACAACAACAAACCTCATTTGAATTTTTAAATGCAGATATTGCTCATCCAATCAGGGAGCAGAAAGAGGCCACGTGACAAATGTATCAGCTCCAACCAGTTTGCATTCTAGATATCAAGTACTCGCAGGGTATTCTAATGAGGGCAGCGGTGGGAGGAATTTACTCTGCAAGTAATTTTAAACTGCTCTCCTGTATATCACAGGGCATTTCATTTCCCGTCCATAAGAAGCCCGCCCTCTTGAAAAGGCTTTAGCAAAACACTCCAGAAGGGCACCGAGTCTTGGCTTGAAGGCACCCAAGAGACCGGGAATCCACTATTTCCCTTGGAAGTTTGAGGACGTTGGAGACCACTCACCTGGTTTAAAAGTACGTCCCTTGTTTCCAGTTGGAACGATCCTGGCTGCAACTTCCAGCCTTTAGTTCTTGTTACACCTTTCTCAAATAGACCAAGGAACCCTGTAGTACTCGGTATGTCTCCCGGTGGGGGTACAAATGCATTACAATGCAGTCACTTCTCGTTCCCTTGTCTTCAACCAACATAAGGAGCTTTAGCTCTTTAAGACCTTCACCCTCAGGCATTTTTCCCCCTGGACCTCAAAAAATTTCCATAGCTTTTCTCTTTCTGGCACCCTCTCCAATTATGTGACGCTTTTTCAACGTGGACCCCAGGGCTGGGCTCAGTGCTCCAGCAGTGGTCTCACAAAGGCATACATGGTGGTCACATCACCTCCCTGCTCTTCTCTACTCCCCTGTTCATAAGCTTGAATTGATGTCCTTCCTGCTGTGGCATCGCCCCAGGAGTTCATGTTGAGTTGCTTGTCCAAAATGCTACACAGTCAATGCTTTGGAGGGTGTCCCATAGTCCTTGTCCCGGGATGGCCAACTTGGCACTTAGCTGTATTTAAATGCTCCCTGCTTGCCTGGGCCCAGCTGCCAAGCAGTCCATCTCACACTTTTTGTATGATTGCCCTATCCTCACAGTTGCCTTAACCACTCCACCAGCCTCGGTCACCTGCAACCATGGTTTGATCAACCATGACTTTATACCTATTTCCAGATCATGTCTGACAATGTTGAATAGCATCAGTCCTAATACTGGCTTCTGTGGAACCGCACTAGAAACGTCCCCATTTGCTACTGATCCTTCATTAATGGTTGCATTTTGGGATCAATTAGTTGTCCAGTTCATAATCTGCATACTTTTTTAAATATTATCTAGCACTCCAGACTTTTTGTGACTCACTACAATGTCATATTCCAATAAAATATATTGCCTTACAAAAGTGTGTGTGCGCTATATTCACCTTTATCAAACAAACTTGAAATCTCTCCAAACAGTGAAATTAGTTTCCCGGCTAAATGCTATTAATTATATTCCTAATCTTTCTTTATTGTGATAACTGTCTTTTCAGCACCTAATAATAATTACTAAGCATTCCTTTGTGCCTAACATACTTTAAGACCACCTTCTTAGTGTCTTTATCCCTACCAGTCTTCATATCTTTAGCTTCCCTTATTATTTTTCTGGACTCAACAGCATCCAATTTATATTGATGACCATACATTTCCTCCTTTCCCCACAACTTTCTCCCCATTACTTTTTATTTCTAATTCATTTGAAAGAACCAGGATGTGCTTTTAGCCAAAATTCTCTTTATTCATGTGGAATTGTCACTTTTTGGCTATCTAATAATAGCTTCTTAAAAGCCTCCCAATTTCCATTTTTTTTTTTTGTCTAAATATTTCTTCCCAATCACTTTTTTTGCTTATAATTTCATTTGACTTTGGGAAATATGTCCCTTTTAGAAGCATCTAGCGTATCTAATACCAGTTGGGACTGTCCTCTGTTTGCATACATTGACTGTAATTCAGTGGGCAGAGTCGTCTAGACCAGCGGAGCCCAATTTTTTGGCCCAGTGAGCCAGAGGAGTGATAAGGGACTGGTCCATGGGCTGATGTACGGGCTGGATCAGCCCCACGCATGACGATGGAGCCCTGCCTGGCCTCAGCTGGTCCCTGTATGCCCAGATTGGGTCCTGGATATTGGGATTGGGTCCTGGCACCCTGTGCCACCTCCATGCACCGAGATGAGATCCCACGGATGAAGATTAAGCCCAGGACCCTGTACTGCTCCTGCCCAGCCTTGTATATCGGGATCAGTCCTGTGCTGCCCTGTGCACAGGATCTAGCGGAGCAGGCCACTTATGCCAGGGGCAGGATCTGGTCTGTGGGCCTGGGGGTTGAGCACCCATGGTCTAGGGAGGCAACGACCAAATTCCAATCCAGCGAGCAGTTCATCACCACTTATCAAGATGGCCTGCTGATGATATCAAGGCAGGATATCGAGGCAGGTTCAAAATGCTGGTAGTTAACTCATATTTGACAAAATGCCCTGAAGAAAGCTATCATCTACGGTACTATTTTTTAAACCCTGTAAGGATGCTTTGCTACCGGTGACACCAGCCCTCCCAAATCAAGGTCTCTCATAGCACGTGTTTTCCTTCCCATGCATGAGAGAGAGGAGTTTAGGAATAATTCACCCCGTTCTCTCCTCTCATTCTGCGGTCAGTGGTGGACCTTCTCGCCGCATCTGGGTCTGGCTAAGTTGATCCATGCTTGTTCAGGAACCTGTGGTTCTTCACTGTCAGCGTTGAACATGAACATCCATTCCCCCAACCTTAACAGGGCTTGGGCAGAGGCTGACATGCTCTGGGGAGTAACACTAGCTGAGTCTCGTTTGCTTTTGGAGGACTCTCCCGGGCCCATCTGAAGCGCTGACTAGGAGAAACACAAAAAACCCAACCCAAGGATAGGTCATTTTCAGCAGCTCAATGACCAAAAAGCAAGCTGGACTCTGATAAAGTCTCCAAAGACCATTCTTTTCAAAGAGCTTTTCTCTGCATGCTGCCTAATAATTACGCAATAATAATTGGTTGTCCCAGAGCTCCCCCCCCCTCCTTCTTTTCTTCAATAAGATTTAAATTGCAAGACTTTTATAAAGCCTCGCTGATATGGAAACGCTTTTATTCTGGTCCCTGGAGGATGCGGGTCAGAGGCAGCCTTTGGTCACACTGATGGAGCGCGCAGATGTTAATTGCGGCTCAGGCTTTCCAAGAAACCCATCTGCGGCCAGGGTTGGCTTTCAGTCCTTATGGATGGCGACATGTCAGTCCTGTACGGGCTACTGCAGAACTAACCATCCTAGTAAAACAGGATGGGTGCAAAGGCTTGAGAAGGCAGGAGAGCATTTTCAGATCTGTTTTGTCTGCAAGATGCTAGGTGAAAAAGCCACGCTGTGCTGAGAACTGGTCCGATATCGGCCTTTGGCCAAGGCTATTAGATCGTAGTCTTCCTGAGCCATCCAGTGACTGCTCAGCCAAGGGAAGATTGAGAGAGCCAGGCAGAGAGATTTCCTACCAAATGCCAAGCACAAATCCCCTAGTGAGGATGCGCTTCAAAGTAAAATATGCCTGCGTACAAGCTCGCTGGCCTTGAGCTGGCCCTGGGGACACTCTTCTCTAGTCTGAAGGCATTAATGGAGCTGCTGGTGGGGGTGGGAAGAAAGAGATGCAGCAAATAAAATAATAAGTCTCGCTGAGAAGCTGAGGAAGTCAGTGCGTGCTCTAGAGAAGCAAGCGCTTTTGTTCCTCTCTGTAGTTTGGCCCTGCAGGGAAGGTCCAGTAGCCCCTTTAAAATGACAGATGTAGCCTGACGCACTGAGCTCTGGCTCGCTCATCCGCCGAACTGAGCAAGACTCTCGCAGGGAACCTGCAAACAAGGGCTCCTCACAGGGCAGCTCCATCTCTTTTGCCCTGCCCAACAGCCTGGAAAACTCCTGGGAATGAATAGACGGTGGGAATGCTTCATTCTGGGGGCCCTGTCATGACTTGACACCTCCTTTGAATGTGCTAACCTGCAAGCTTCAGCCTCATGGGTCCCTCTCTGAGCAATGCGAACTCCCAGGTAAAGAGTCGCCCTCCCCCAGAAGTTTTTTTTGTCTCTTGAAAATCGAATAGGGCGTAATGGAGCCTCATTGTGATGCTCAGGGAGCTTTAAATGTTGCTCTGAGAGCAGCGGTGCAGATACCAGCACAGTATATTTGTGATCGGCCTGGCCCCAAGACCCCCCATTCCTAATGGTCGAGGGCAGACACTTGTCTCCTGACATGTGCCGGACAGCAAGGATCGCTGTGGCAGACAGCGCTTGTATCCGGGCTGAATATCGCTGTGGGTGCTATTTTCCTCCGTGTCCCATGGGTTGCTACTGTTCTCCTTTTCCTCATTCATTAATCCACGAACTGAATGGCCTACAGTATCTCCCTGTGTCTTCATGTCAACGTGACGTGTTCTCTGTCAGATAAGATCTGGCAATTGTTCTGTTATGCTTATTTGAAAAAGAATTATTAATGACAGCGCCGAGATTGGTATCTGGTTCGGCACAATTTACATCTTGCTCCTGCTCTCGCAATATCAGCGCCGATGACATTTCCTGCCCCCCCCCCGGTGCCAGACTGTCGCGGGGGGAGCTTCCTTCGCTGTCTTGTCTCCACAGCGCAAAAGTGATTTGGAAGCTTTCAAATGACATTTCCATCCCTGCGCTGTGCTGCCTCTCGTGCCCACGTTTGAACGATGGTCTGTCTGAGCTCGCCTTCCCCGTGTTCAAAGGTGGCAGCGATCTGACTCTCCTCCCAGGGTTGTCTAACCAAATCACTCGTCCAGTCTGAGTCCACTGTGACAGCGTCTCAGTGCCCATTTAAGCAACAGCCACTAGGCCTTCCCTCCCCTCCATTTAGGGCTCTACAGAGGGATTCAGGAAACTGAGGTTCAATCCCCAGCTCAGCACAGATGCCTTGAGCACATTGGTCCCTCTGTGCCCTCAATTTCCTACCTACTAAATGGAGCGATAATCCTGCCTCTCTCCTTGTGTGTGCCTTTTCTATGGAGGCTCTGGCCTTTCTAGAACAGGGATTGCCTTTTACACTGGGCTCTACAATGCCCTGAATAATAGGGCCCTGTCAGTCCTGCTGTAATGAAAAGTAATAAGCAGGAGCATCTGTCCAGCTACCGGACACTCATCCAGACCGCCCTTCTCACCTGTGCTTCCTGCTGCTGTATCCTGAGCAGGGATGTGAGATGCTGCAGGGACAGCACCATGTCTCCTGCCCATGGCATAGCTGCTCTGGGCTGAGACCAGCTGCCTTGAAGGCAGAGGTGAGAGCTGTGCATCCTCCTGCAGCCTCTGGGCAGACCCCGATCCGTCCCATTCATCTCTCCATGCAGGTCAGGAGAGACCTCGTGCCATTCATCCACCTCTTATTACCCAGACCTGGAATAGAGAATAGGGGGGGCATATGGAAACGGTGTCCATTGTAGGCTTCATTCTCCTTTCTTCTGATAGTCTCCTGCTCCCGTCTCCTGTGTCCAATGCTCGTGAAGTCCCAGCTCAGCCGGCTGGCTTCCAAATCTGCAAGTGAATTGAGGACAATGGATTTATTTGTCCAACCAGCCTCTTCCCTGAAACTCTGCTGAGCGCTGTTCTTACTCGCTCCCGACGCGGGCTTGGCTGGGAAATCTCTGAGTCACTCTCTGGTCCCCGAATCCTGCCCAGAAATAACAGCTTGGATCTGGACCATGAGAGCTAGGAATCACTCAGCTTCTCTTTCACCAAACCTCCTTACCCGTGGAGCAGCCTGGCAATTGTCGGCTGATGCGATGAGCCCAAAGATAGAGTGGGGGGGGAACATGCCTGCGACTCCTGCTTCTGTCAACAAGCCATGAATAGGGAAGCTGGCTGACATGACAGCCGCTTTCAGTCCCGGAGTGTCTGGCCCTGTTGCCATAATAAGGATCAAAGGCATTAATAACAAAGGGAAGACGTTTCCCACAGCGTGTTGGTGTCGAGGCTTTGTCACCGTCTCAGTCTGTGTCCTGGGGGGCTGGTAGATGGGTTCGCTGGGACAGCTGGATGTCCTGCCATTCTCCGGCCCCTTTCACTTAGGGGTCTTGCAGCCCTTTGACTTGCTGTTCTCTCCCTGGGCTTGCCCTTGGATAGCTTAGGCAGAAAGAGATGAAGTGACTTGCTCGTCAGGTCCGTGGCAGCAGCAGGGAGAGCGCCTAGGAGGTCTGAGTCCCAGTCCCCTGCTCCAAGTACCCAAATGTCAACCCTTGCAACCCTTTAGGGACGGAGGTGCCTATTTGTATAGATCAGGCAGGAAATGCTAAAAGCTATGGGCAAAAGCGCCGGCTTGGAAGGGGTGTTACCCAAAGCTGGGAGCCAACTCCCTGCTGGCCCCGTGCTGTTCGGCAAATATTTCAGAAACTTGCTTTGACCTCCATGGCGGCAAGGGGGAAGCAGAAGTGCTACACAACTATCCTAGGGGACAGCTGTGCTCTGCCCATCCTAGCAGCCCAGGCAGGACAGGAAAGGCTCGTTCTCACACCGTTGCAGGCTCAAATGACGGTGGATATAAACTCCCAGCAGCTCCTCCAAACCCAGTGGCATCTTCATCCCCAAGGAAGCTGGAAAAGGCCCAGAATACATGACTGATTGCCTGGGAAGCAGTTAAAAAAAACCCAGCAATTCAGAGTCAGACCCAACACAATATTTCTTAGTGCTCTTGACCTCAGCATCAGTCCAGTTGTCTTCTCTGACATGTGTTTATCTGGTGACCATTGCCACCACAAGTGTCCTTTAAGCTCAGAGGACATCCTGTGAGAATGAGCCTTTCCTGTCCTGCCATTCTGTGTTATGGTCTGGCAATTGTATTCTTCACTGTAGCCTCCTTTCTCTCTCTGCTCGAGTGCATGGGTATGGCCCAGGGAGCAGCAAGCTCCCACGTGCAATGCTTCCACTTCTCCAAACAGCCAGCGCTCCATTTACATTAAATGGGGGTCCCAGCCTATGGATTAGGCAGAGTCCAGTTGCTCTGACCAAGCCATAGCCCCAGTCACAATGGACTTCTACCTCCATCCTGCTGCTCTGGCCTTCCCTCCCCAGCACCCATCTGCTCTAAGCCACACAGCCTTTTCATTTTCTGGGCCTGACAAGGAACACGAGCGGCTAATTAAGTTTCCGCTATCCCAACAGCGGCCAAAATTTATTTTTCGGAAGCTCATTACCTCAAATGACAGTCAATCAAAGCAGAGACTTGGCTGCAGATCACTCGCTCAGATCGTGCCCCCCAGCAAAGCCCTGCTCCCATTCTGTACAAAGGGAGGGCTGCCAGGCAGGTTATCTGGAAGCAAAGGGCTGATTTCCTCTGTGGAGCAGACTCTGTGATGCCGTTGTGCTTTGCTTTTCAAAGGCTGCTACCTGCAGAAGAATGAGGCTGGGTGCAATTATCTCAGTCTGTGAATGGCTCTTTTTATATAATCCGGTGCACTGATTGCTTTCACAGGTGATGTCTCAGACCTGCAGACTTGTCTATCAGCATCCTGTACTGGCTGAGCTAATTCCTGAATACTTGATTCTCCTTCCCCTTGTACTTCCCTTCTCTGTTATCCTCTTGTCTTCTCCTGTACCTCTCCATTTCTTTGCCAAACTTAGCTTCCTCTGCTTGTTTCTTTAGCAGCAGGGGCTAGACATCCCTAGGTCCTTCTGAAATGGCTCAGTTTTTGCAGGCTCCCCTGAGCAGCAGCTGTTGGAGCGGGAGGCAGCATGGAGGCAAGTCTTGGTTGGCTGGACAAGTCCCATAATTTGTGGGTGTCTTCTTGTGCTGGTGAATGATGAGATCAGTTTGATCCCAGGGGCTTCACCTGAGATGGAAATGATGCATTTGTAATTGTTTCATGCATTATGGCAGAAGGAAAGGCTGTGGTTCAGGAGCAGAGAAAACACTGCAATAGCTCATCAGTTCCCCCAGGAAGGACCGAAGCTGCCATAATGATTGCACTGCACCTGCCAGTTTAAAATCATATAGCGCTCCCTTCCCGGGGTATCTGTTCATCACCTAACCAACCACACTTCAGCTTAGAGCAGGTCTGGTTTAGAGTACCCAGTTCCCATCTTCTGTAACTGTGGGAGATAGGAGAAGAACACTTGGGTGTAAGAGGAGAGAGCATTCAGATCACAATAAGTGCTTCATTAATAAGGACAAAAAGACCACACTCTGCGGGGATTTCTAGTCGAGCTGCTACTGAATTCCCCTTGTTGGCTTGATTTTTGGTTCTTCCTACGGCAGTGGTTCCCAAACTCTGACAGGTTGCACACCACCAGTTTAAAGCGATACAACTTTAAGTATCACCAGCAATTTTTTGTCATATAAAGTAATCATAGTATATCTGTTAACATGTACCACTGACAGGTTATCTATGTACCACTGGTGGTACCCATGCCACGGATTGGGAACCGCTGTCCTACAGTAATGCCATTGTATCTGGCCCACCTGCAGACCAGTTAGCTATGAGGATGAGAGGGAACTACTCCTGATGTGTCTACAAATTTATTTGTGCCGGCTTAAATTTACTGCACAGTAAATTACTGCACAGTGAGCAGGAATAGGCCAGCATCTACATGTGTAGGCATTTAAAATGCATTAACGCTGTGTGTTGACTGACTTGGGACTAAAGTTAGCCCCAAGTCAGTCCACACAGTGTTACTGCGCAGTAAGGCATCTACATGTGCATCACTGTGCAGTAACTAATTGGGTGTAAATCTGATGATGCAGGTATCAAATTTACATTCAAGTTAGTGTAAGCTGCCATATTTACTGCACAGCATAGGTGTGCGCTTGTAGATGTGCGCCTGTCCTACATAATAATTTCAGCTACTGCACAGTAAATGTGCACATGTAGACATGCCCCCAGTGTCTGAAGTGAACTGGATGGGCCTTCTTGAGTTGTGGTGGTGTTTGGAAAATGGGGAAGGGTGAGGGGAAACCCCCTTTACTGCTTTGTGTTAAAATATCCCCCAAAAAGCAGAAGGAGGGGATTTAGAGTATTTAATTCCCCTAGCTGATTTCTATTCAGTTAGAATCCAGAGGAAACCCATAAACGATTCCTACTGAAGTGTGTTGGTACCTGGGAAAGGAATAGACAGCTCAGGATGGACAAAGAATACTGTAACGGTTTGTGTGTATGCACGCACACATGCAAACACACAAAGAAACTATCAGTAATAAAACTCCAGTAAGTAGAAAAGCTTGGTAATTCATCAGCTCCTTTTCTGTGTGGCCTTGAAGGGCGCCATGTCTCCAAGTGTGCGTTGCTTGAATGGCTCTCCCAAGTTTGTGTCCCCTGATTTTGACCTGTGTCACCCCACAGCCAAAAGCACCTTCCTTGCCTTTCGAACATCCAGCATTTTACTCAACTTCCAGAAGAAATATGAAAAATCAAATCCGCTTCTTAGTCTGTTGCAAAGACGGTGATGAAAATTGGGTTGTTATCCTGAACATGGTGTAGTCAACGTAGAAACAGTGATGGGTGCTGAAGCAACACTTCTCCAAGTTTGGGGATGGGTTCCCCCGAAGTCCTGACCCACTGCTGAAGAATTCTAGCTCCTTATGGTCTTGCTAGTTATCCCCATCTTCTTATTGTACTTTGGATGGCAACAGTAAAGATTTTTTTTTCTCTTTTCCCTCCTTGAAGCATTTGTCAGTTTGATCGAGCTCTGGAAGTTTGCCACCGAGAAGGAAATGCTGACCCCGACTTGTAATACGGGACTTCAAATGAGCTACTTTGGTCAGGAGGTCCAATAGATTAAAGCATTAATCCTTCCAACCACCCTGCTGACCCCAAATCAGCTGATTTCATTTATCTTATAATCACTGATGGACTAAAAATTTAAGTTGCAAGGTGGCCTCTTCTAAGAATTAATCCTGTCCATTGAATAAATCATGTCAAGCGGGTTAATGAAACTGTAGCGAAACCTGAAAGCAAAATGCAAAAAGTCCTAATCAGCATTCAGACAAATGTCTCTGTTCCAATAATGTTGCTTTACAGAAGAGATTTAGTGCACTGGGGTCAAAAAACCTGATATTTATCTTCACCTGACCTGAAAAGAGCTGAGCAGACTGCAATGCTCCCAGTCTGGGGCCGAAACCTCAATCCTCACTCCCACGAAACTTCCTGTGGGAATCCAGGCTACCCGGCCAGCCCCCCCTGGATTTGCTGGCCATCTGGCAGGATTGAGCCCCTGTCACCGCCTGTGTGAAGGTGTGTATCTTATGAAGAGGTGAAGTCCATGGCAATGAAGCCTTAAAAGAACAGAAATCTGTTTGGAGGCAGAGCGCCAGAGCAAGGAGTGATTCTTCCCCTTGGTTCAGCACCTGGAGTCCATCCTGTGTCCAGATTTAGGCCCTGCACTTCAAGAAGGATGTGGGCAGGTTGGAAAGAGCCCAGTGCAGAGCAGCAAAAAATGATTCGAGGCCTGGGAGGGAAAACTTAGGAGGAAAAGGCTGAAAGAACTAGGGTATTTAGTTTGGAGAAGAGAAGCCCGAGGAAGGGATTTGATAACCTTCTGCTGACAGCTGAAGGGTGAGTCCAGAGAGGATTCATAGATTTATAGATTCATAGATGCTAGGGTCGGAAGGGACCTCAATAGATCATCGAGTCCGACCCCCTGCATAAGCAGGAAAGAGTGCTGGGTCTAGACCCCAGCTAGATGCTCATCTAACCTCCTCTTGAAGACCCCCAGGGTAGGGGAGAGCACCACCTCCCTTGGGAGCCCGTTCCAGACCTTGGCCACTCGAACTGTGAAGAAGTTCTTCCTAATGTCCAATCTAAATCTGCTCTCTGCTAGCTTGTGGCCGTTATTTCTTGTAAAAAGAAATATGGTGATGGCCTTTTGTCTATGGTGGTAGGGGACAGGCCTGGGAGCAACGGCCTCAAGCTGCAGCAGGGGAAACTGAGGTTGGAGATGAGGAGAACCTGCCTGAGTGGGGTCAAGCATTGGAAGAGGCTGCCCAGAGAAGCCGTGGAGTCTACATCCTTGGAAGTTTTTAGCAGCAGGTTGGACAGACTCTTTGCTGGGATGGACAGACACTTGGCTGGGATGGGTTAGTCAGGGATGATCCTGCCTTGAGCAGGGAGCTGGGCTAGACAACCTTGGGAGGTCCCTTCCAGCCCTGCTTTCCTGTGATCCTAAGACCCATGCTTCACTCAGTCCAGCTCAGCCCTTGGCCTTTCATTGGCCACAAGGCATGCTTCTCTGCCACCGGCTCTTTTATTTGGTATTCATCAGGCCAAATTCTGACGTCCTTACTCAGGCAAAAGTCTTGGTGAAATTGGTGAGGGTGTAGCGAAGACCTGAATCTGATAAGTAACGGTGTGTAGGTAAGAACAGAGCTTTGCCTTTGACATTTGTTTTAATTGCAGAAATGGCAGGGATTGGCGGAAAAGAAAAGCTTGCCGTTCTCTGATGAGGGCACTCTGCAGAGAAGAGCGAGTGGGCTGGGACCACCCTCCCTGCCTGTGTTGGGTGTTTCCAAGGGCAGTGCTCTGATCATCCACTGCTGGAAACAGCAGGTCAATGCTGGGCTGCCAATGAAGACCGAGTCTGCCAGGCCCCTCATAACATGCACGCAGAAAACGAGGCTGCTAATTACAAGCAACAATCCTGGCTGTGCCATGCTACCTTTCGGCCCTGTGCTCCCAAATACATTGTGAGCACTAGGTGACTTCCCCATCACACATCTCTGGTACGGGATGGGCCCTTCATTCTGGTCAGAAGCCCTGTGTCCCAGTTTGGGACTGGAAATGAGAGAGGTTACTGCATCTGCTTCTATTCGGTTGATGGGGTGTAGCGAGAGGCAGGAGCTTGGCACCGACACACCTCTTCCTGCAAAATCCATACCCAGGAAGCGTGCGGCGATGGTTAATTCGCATCTGAAGGGAAACACTTCCAGCTGCATGCTATCAGGGCATTGTTTCAAAAACGTCCTGGGGAGAAAGCACCGTGCGTTGAATTGCTTACACGGCTTCCTGCGGCCGTGGCCTGTGCGAGCCCTGATTAGCTTCTGAGATACGCTGAGATCACAGCCCAGCGTGGATCAGCTGCAGATGGGACCTTAGTTTGACTGTCTCATCCACAGGGCAATTAAAGTGATGCATGTTCAGCCTCCTGGCAGGCAGTAGGCCTGCCTGGGGTGTCCTTTGGTTGGTTCAGTGCTTTAGCAATGCCAATCATCCCCATTTAATTTTTTTTTTTCACTGCAACCAAAAAGTGCTTGTTTCCCTCCCTGCAATTACCAGCCATACTCAGAGTCCTGACAGTTTTGGGGCCAGTTTCCTTCTTCAGGCATGCGCAGGGCAAATTACCCAGGAATATATAAAAATCTTGTCGGTGTAACGCATTGCGATCCTTAATGACTGCTCTTTTCAATTAGCTGTCAGGGGCCTGAAATAAAGCTGTGCTTTATCCCTCCCGTAAATCACCCCGTTTTATTTGGGATTGGATTTAAGAAAGGGAAGAAATATTTTGATCATTTTCTCCTTCCTCAGCGCCGCACTGGCGAGAGCCATGTTTAAATTATCTCCCTTGCATTCAGGCAGATTGTCGACCGTAAATTTTACAGAAAATAGTAAAAGCGATAAATAAACATGTTTCTTTTGTAGCGGATGAATATTATTGCCATTCAGATTTATAACTCTCATCTCCCATACATTTTATTGCTTTTATGAAAGTGCTGTTGTAGGCCTCTGTAATACATTGTTAAGAGTGGGGTTTGGTTTTTTTTAATTCTTTCTCATTTAAATAGCAACATGAACTGCATATGCACTTTTAACTAAGGGAAAAGATGATCCTTGGTGGGTTTTCGTCCCGGCCTCCGCTTTCGCCTCATAATTTGGGGACGTTTTGTTTGCAACATAGTGGGTTTCCTCCTTTCTTTCACTCTTGGTGGCGTCCTGTTGGTGACATGAATGATCCCCAGGCTCTGCTGCTTATCCCTAGGATGGGTGCAGCAGCACAAGCTCCTCCTCGGTGCCGAAGGGGAATAAAACCAGGCCCACAGGACACCACGGCCTATTTGCTGGCTCTTTCGATGAGGGGAGGCAGTGGTGGTCCTCACCAGGTATGGCCCAGACACGGCACCGTTGAGGCCACTGTGGTTGCACCTGGCTGTCAGGACATGCTACTTGGAGTCGGTGAATGCCGAATTTTATTTGGGATTGGATTTAAGAAAAGGAAGAAATATTTTTTATCGTTTTCTCCTTTCTCACTGCTGCACCTCATGTTTAAATGCTCATCAGCCCTGCATCATGATGCAGTGGTTGGGCACCTCGTGCCTCATGCCGATGACTCCAGCAGGTCCTGTACCCCCTCCTGGTAGGACACGGAGATCAGATAGGACCCCGGGGCTGCAGCTGGCCTCTGGCACTGTTGGCAGGACACTGCCCGCAGGGAGCTGTGGTGCATCGAAGTCAACTGGCCTCCTAAAACAAGAGAAGATTTGCCTGGAGGGCACCTGAAGTGCAACAGCACAGGGGGGAGGTTGCACAGGAGGTCTGACAGTCTGACCCCACGGTCCCATCTGGCCCGGAAAACCTTTCCACCTGCGACGAAGCCACGTGGGATAAGGCAGCGCAGGGCGCCCTGTCCACCCTTCCGTCAAGGTGGGATGGGGAGCATTTCCATGGCTCTGATAAAGTCGCAGGGAATCTCCGGGCTCGCTTTCTTCTCTCTGAAGCGACGAACCGAAGTGCGAAAATTGCACAAAATTGGGGGAGATACTGTGAGAGCGTGAGCGTAGACACCGTTGCCAGGGTAACTGCTTTAGGAGCCTATCTAGCCTGCGTCGTCTGGGGCTCGTGGAGAGCGCGCTGCCAGCCACCGAGCGGAGGGGGGGAGTCAAGAGGCCTGTTTTCCAAGCCTCGGCAGTGGGGGAGGGAAGCGCTTATGGCATCCCGAAGGAGAGGGTGTGCAGGGCCCCGCGCTGTGCAGAGGCTGGGGGAACAGGGGGTTGCTCCACGTGCATCCATGGATGCAAGACCTACAGCTGCCGGCTTCCCCCTGCTGTCCCTGCTCGCTCTTCACCAGCACCCTCTGCCTCTTGCAACTCCTGGCCCTTTTTACAGAGCCATGGCCGGGATCCCGTTCTGCACCGGTATACGAGCTCATCCCAGCGGCAGAGCGTGGAAGCATAAGGTCTGACTCGGAGCCGCACGTCCCTTCATCGTGGCCTCCGTCCTCCCTTATAGCCATGCCCATGCCTCGCAGTTGTCGCTCCATCATTTTTTGTTGGACCCCTGGTCCTGCACCGATTCCTAGTCACTCAGCCCCCTGGCCCCTCTTCTCTGGGTCTCTACCCTGACCCTCATTACAGGGTGGCCTCCTGCACGTCCGTGCAACCCCCTGTATCCCCGACCATAGCAGGATTTGACTCTGACCTCGGCCCCTAACAGCAGGAATGTCTCCACTGCAGCCACAACCCAGTCCTCTGGTCTTTAATAGTCCACAGCAACCCAACCCCCAGCTGATCCCAGCTGGCTGGTGCCTTAGTCCAGGCTCTCCCTAGAGTCCTATGTTGCCTGGCTTGCTTTTCCCCAGATCTGGCCCTCCTTACGGTTTCTACCAGCTCTCGATGCCTGGAGCTCTTCCCTCTAGCACGGCTTGAGTCTGACTGGCGGCTCTGGGGTTGGGCTGATAGCTCTTGGGCCCCACGTTTTCCAGTCCCAGGTATAGCCCCTCTGCTCAACAAAGTCTGCTCCAAAATGGATTAAGCCCAGCCCTTGGCCCCTGCCTGGAGCTCCCGAGGCAGTCCTGAAACCCCTTCCTGGGCTCCTTTCTGCCTGTGTACTCCCAAAAGCAGCCTGCCCTTGCTCGGCTGTCTCCAGCAGAACAGGACTACGACCTGCTACTTTCCCCTCTTAAAGTAGCATAGACCTTGGCCCCTGTTACACCGGCTATGAGTGTCTCCACCCTGTGTGCATGGGGGATCTTGCTTCTA
Organism: Alligator mississippiensis; assembly: GCF_030867095.1. Classification (NCBI taxonomy): domain Eukaryota; kingdom Metazoa; phylum Chordata; order Crocodylia; family Alligatoridae; genus Alligator; species Alligator mississippiensis. The sequence goes on along the minus strand of NC_081833.1, from coordinate 4,389,083 downwards.
CAAGGTGCTAGCTGCAAGCATGCCAGCTTTCTCTTGCAATGAATTCTGCTCTGAAGAGGTTAAACCTCTATAAGTCCTGGTGTCTTGCAGTGTGCATCAATCCCAGAAGAGATCTTTAGAAAATTAGCTAGTGTTGTCTCAGGGAAAAATAAACCTGCAGTCATTTGACTGCAAGTGGTTTGTCTGGGATTGGAGTACTTTTATACCCAGCACATGAATAAACCGGAGATAACACCAGTAAAGCACCTTCCTCATCCCAGCCCAGCTGCATGTACACATGGCTGTCTCCTGCAGGGCCGGTACTGCAGCCGTGTCGTACACGCTCGCTGAATGAGTTGCATTAATGGAAGTTGGTGTTTTCAAGCAAGAGAGTGGTGTTACCCTTTGCAGCTCAGCATGTGCCTGAGGGACTGGGATAAGGAAGAAAGCGTGGACCTTCAGACCAGATCATGGTGGGACCAAGCCCTGAGGGCTTGACTGAGCTAGGAAGGGGCCTAGGAGTCCTGCCTGCTGTCTCATCCCATACCATATGAAGCAGAAGGTTGGTGGGGGATGGAGACGGATCTCCCTTGCTTGCTATGCAGGGAGGAAGACGTTCCAGCTGCTTTGTGTCGCTGGAGGCTACCTGAGAGTCAAGCTCTTGTCAGCAAGGAGCTCTGCAGAGACCCGAGCTGGTTTCATTTACAGTTCTCGGAGTCCAGTAATAACTCCCAGGCCCTGCTCACCAAGGAGGGAGCAAAGTAATGGCCACAAGGGGGAAACATATTGGGGAAGAAAAATGAATTGTTATAGCTTATGCATTTTTTCTAATGCTCACCCCCCTCAATGCTCCTATTGCTTTCAATGACGGCAGGTCATAGAAAACAAGAGTTGGGAGGGAGCTCAGGAGGTCACATCTAGTCCAACCCCCTGCTTGCAGCAGGACCAGCCCCAACTGCATCATCCCAGCCAAGGCTTTGTCAAGCCAGGTCGTAAAAACCTCCAAGGATGGAGACTCCACCACCTCTCTGGATAACCTCTTCCAATGCTTTACTATCCTCCGAGTGAGAAAGCTCTTCCTAAAGTCTAACCTATACTTCCCTGGCTGCAACTTGAGACCAGCCATTGCCCCTTCTTCTGCCAAGCAGGTCCAAGCAGAAGTGTTTTCCAGCATTATAAGCATCTTATCCCTTGACACGTGGCGCTTGGCTACACAGTCGAGACACAAAGGCAAAGCAGAGCCCCAACACATGCCAGTCGTTTGTGTGGAAATTCAGGTGTAAAAAAAAAAGAAAAGAAAAGGATCTGGGTGTCTTTAGTTCAGCATGGGGCTCGTTCACAAATGAGATGGACAACTGCTGGCAGATCCCAGTGGAGAAGTTTATAAAATGAAACTATCGTTTTAAAGTTTGGGGTTGTTTGGGTTTTCTTTAAACTACCCCGTGGAAATGGCAAAAGTTGGACCCTCTGCTTGGTGTTGTATTTCTAGCAGCAAAATCAATCGTGTCTCATCACACTGATGCTGCATACAAAAGCCTTTAAAAATAATGAAAAATGGAACAGATGGAGCAAGATGAATAGCAGCACCTGCTGACTTACTCATTTGGGCCTTGGAAATGTTTCCCCGGAGGCCGACAGGCAATGGTACCAGATGAAGGGTCGCTTCAATTGAGTTTATTGCTCACGACCATATGAAAGGGGCTGTGGGATGAGGGCCCTGCGTGAGCCCCTGCAGAATTTTACGCTAATGGCTTAGGCCTCGGCTGCGTGGAGGAGCGTATCTGTGTCTGTGAAGTGCCAAGACAGGTCACCAGGACTTATGGTAGAGATGATATCTTCTATTAAACCGATAAGATTTTTGCAAAAAACGTTCTTTAATTGCAGGCAGGCTTTCAGGCACAAACACCCTTCCTTCATCAGGCACTGGAGAAAAGATTGTAAACGTTCTCCTGGGTAGAAATGAAAGTTCGTGTTTCATAGGATTTCACAGAGGAGTCAATAGATGGAAAACTCCCCTGGGCAGGCAGTTCCTAACTGGTATGAAGACAGGTCATGACATCTCCAGAGCAAAGCAAGGGGAGTTAGAGAGTCGAAGTCTCTGCAACTGCCTTTCCCTTCACTCAGAGCTTAGCCACTGGCCCTCTGAAAAACCTAACTCCCAAATACCTTCCTGCCCTTTGAAAAGCCATTTTCCTTGTGGAACCTTTTTTTGTCCAATCATTTTGTCTTTTCCCAGATAGCTTGGACTTAAGAGTGGGCTTACAGATTCTTGTATCCCAGGTTAACAGGCGGTGGCTGCCTCTCGGGGACTTCACTGCTACCGCAATGTTGTATGTCGTACGGCAGCTTGTTCAGAGCGAAGTGAGCGGGGAGAGGAAAACCCGCACCGGATGGATGGTCTTGCTGCCTTCACCGCTCCGATCCTCCATCTCGGGAGCCCCATCTCCTCCGTCCGCCCCTCTCGTCCCATCTGCTTTCAAGAAAGAGCCTTCATTTGCAGCTGGCCTTGAAGCCAACTCGCTGTCTCTCCTCTACGCCTCACTAACTTAATGGCAATAGTAGATGATGTCGCTGTATAAATCTGCTGAATATACATTTCATGATCTTAATGAAATGACTCGAAGTATTGGCCAAATATGCTCCCAGCGTGACTTTATTTTTTTGGAAACCCACACAAAGAACATATGGAAAGCAAGCCAACAATTTGCAGTCAATCCTTGCAGACAGCGCAATAGTCGCTGGAGTGGTGGCATCTCTTCTGAAAGCCTGAACTTGCTGCCAGTGGCCTCTGGTGCATCTTAAACAGCCCCCCTGGTTGGGGTCCAGCAGTCTACTGTTAGGAAGCCGGCGGTAGCCTCAGGGGATCGCCGTGGGGTGGGTGATTGGCAGGCTTCATAATGCAGTTGCTGGAAAGCAGCCACGTCTCAGCAAAATGAGGAGGAAGCACGTGTCGGGCTGGCACAAGGAGATGGGTCAACAGCCCTGGAGGGGTAAGATCCTCCTGCCCAGAGCGAGTGCAGTATGGACAGCTCTGCCCTCCAGCACCCTCCCTCCCTTCAACCTCTTCTTGAGAGGCCATGGAGAGAACGGGCCAAAGTTGCCCGTTTGGTTGCCGGACTTCTCCGCTAGGGCTGTGAGCAACAGGCCCTTGGCCCCGATTGGGGTGGGGGGAGGTTTAGCCCATTGCATACCAGGGCCTCCTGTTATGTGGAACAAGCACACAGCCTCTGCTTTGCAAATGTGGGGACCAGGAGGATTATTTGCAGTGGGGAAGGGTCTCTTGCCTGTTACCTTGTCTTTCTCCAATGCACAGAGACATGTGAGATCAGGAGCCTGGAGATCCCAGAGCCAGAGAGACTAGTGCATCAAAGGCAGACCTAGGGGACAAGCTGTGCCCTAGACCCACCTGGGGATCATTCATGTCACCATCAGGTCACCACCAAGGGTGAAAGGAAGGAGGAAACCTACTAAATTGCAAATGACATTTTGGGGAAGGATATTGAAAAGCCAGCCTGCGTCATGTCCGGCAGTGCTCTGGATAACAAGAAAGGGGATGTGTAGATACTTCTGCCCGACTGTAGCTGCAAGTCTTAAAGCACCAGTGGGGCTCACAAACCCCCGCCAACAGCCCACAGAGGAGGGTCTAGGGCACAGAAATATGAGAGAGAGGGGACACGACGAGCCAGCAGGAGGAGGCCTTGTTAGAGGAGTGACTGACTAGAGAGGGGAGAGATTGGTGCTAAGGTAGCATGAGCAAAGTTTGTATAACTGGTTTGAACTACGGCAGCACTGAGATGTCCAGCACATGGGTAACAAAGCCTGTGCCTCAACGAGCTGCCAATCTAAAATCCGTGTGGGAAGAGAAACTGAGGCACACAGAGTGAGTTGCCAAGGGTCCCCCAGCAAGTAAGTGGTGAAGCTGGGAACAGCACACAGGTCTCTAGGGCCCCTGAGCAGCTCTGCCTCCACCAACCCTACCTAAGCCCATGCCCCCATCTCTGGAGAAGTCTGCATTGTGTGTGCATGCAAACGGGAACAGTGAAAGTCAAGCCAGACTCTACAGTGATCTCCAATCCCTGCAAACAGATCATGACTGATTACCCCAGAGCGTCGTTGCTAGAATGGCCGCAGGGTGAATCTGGACCAAAGCGTCTCAAAGCCAAGTGTTGCCTGAAACCAGGCTTTATATTTCTTCCCAGATCAAACCTGAAATCAATTGGAAAACAAAAGGACGTGGCTGCAGCTTTGCAAAGAGGCTGCTGTGACTACCTGAGAACTGTAATGCCTGGGTGGGATTCACTATTGTGCAAAGGGGAGACGGTGAAGGCACTCGTGATGGTGCTATTCTTTGCAAAGCTGTCTGGGGGTCCTTCCAGAGACCTAGGAGCTGTATGTAGGGGATGGAGCTCAGCACAGGGTCTGCATGATGGACTTTTAAGAGGGGAAGGAATTATTTCTTTGCATCAGAGGTATGGCAAGGAGCTATATTGCAAGGCAGTGAAGATGCCCCATAGCAGGGTTTGAGCGTGATTAGCTGCTGAACTAAGGGGGTTACCTGCCCCATGGCTTCTTGAATGTCTTCCCTCTACTTGTTCCTCGTGTTCTTCCTTCTGGACAGCAGAAGATGTGCCAAGAACGGCACTGAATGAACAGCTACCATCAACCGGCAGTGGGTGGAAGAACACAGGGTTGGGCTCTTCCCTGCAGGGACTCCTGTGACTGCAGAGCCAAGAGAGGCATGCCCACCAGAGCTCTGTGCAATAACGTGGACCATAGCAATTTGGACCTAAGCACTGTGCACGCCAGATTCCTCAAGCAAATGTAGCATCCTGGTGTCCCAAATCATCCCCTCCTGCACAACCCTTGTTCCAACCTGCAGGTAGTTACAAAGGGGATTTTTTTCTCCTGGGTGTAAAGGGATTCCCCCAGTCTGTGCATCTCCTGCCCTGTACTCTTATGGCTTTGATGGGCACATGGCTGCCTCAGCAGCAGGTAGTGGGTGGACACCTTTCCTCCCCGGGATAAGCCTGCCTGTCTCTCTCCCCTCCCCACAGGTCCCTGTTCTGGCTGGCTTTGGTCATTTGCAAGCGGCCTTGCTGCCTAAAGCAGTAGCCTGCAGCTGTGCTGGGGGGTGCAGTGCCCTGCTTTCCTCTGTCCTCTCCTGCAGCACAGAGACCAGTTCCAAGTGGGGAGGCCAGCTTTGCGCGGGCCAAAGCACCTCCCTTTGCCCACCAAGGTGTCGCACAGGCCAGCCTGCATGTTTCCCAGTGACAGGATGGTCCTGTGGAAAAAAACAGCTGTTGGTACAATGCAGTGGGACAAAAGATCCCAGAAAAGGTTTGTTTTCTTCTAATACTGAGCAAGGAGCCATATCTACCACCCATTATTAGACAAAGAAACAACAGGGCATCCAGAGCTGCCAGAGATTAGAGCTAACCAAGAGATTTGTTTGGAATAGGCCACTTCTTTTCCTTCTGTCCCATGCCTTCCGACAGATCTTTTACTCCGAAAAGGTCATAGGGTGGTTTCACAGCCCTTCTTTTTGTCCTCTAGTTTTGCTCCTTATTGATATTGTAGCCCAGGTAACTTGGGTATATACCCCCCTTCTCCAATTGAAGGGGATTGTTAGCTGGCAGGTGTGCTGTGGGTGGGAACTGCAGACTGCTGTTTCCCTCCATCCCTATAGAACCAGACCAGGACAGTCAGGGGACTTCACTACATACACATTCATTTACATTAACGTATCACAAGGGAACGGAACATGGATATAAACGTGTGTGTGTGTGTGTGTATGTATATATATATATATATATATATATATATATATATATATATATAGTTATATCTAAGCAAGTAACATAAACAAGACCCTCTGGGTAAATGACATCAAACCTTATACCAGTGCTCTCAGATGCAGGTAAGTATCTGATCTGAAACAGATAAACCCCAAAGATAAACTCAATCCCGAGGGGAAACCCCAATGCCCTTGAGCTTTTCTCAAGCCCTACAAAGAAGCTGGTAACTTCAGGGGGGCCCTCTCAGTGGGACCTCCCTTTTCAGGAGCCCTTAACTAACCAGGGGGACCCCCCTCCCCTGTGGGAATCCTCTTTTCCCTGCAACTCGGGGCTCCCAGGCCCGGAGGGTGGCCCTCATCCTCTGCGCCAAGCTGCTCTCTCGCCTGCGGTGGGCTTCGGGGGGGTCGCTGTCCCCTGGAGCAGGGCTCTGCTATGCAGGGCTTCTGGGGCCTCTGGCTTGGCCCTGTCAGCTGGCTCAGTAGCCCAAGCACCGTCTGGCTCTCTGGACTCAACCTTTTGCTATGGGTTGGAGGCCTGGGCTGCCTTGTGCAGCACCAGGCTCGGTCCACTCCCGGACTCTCTGTGCAGCGCCTCCTGCACCGAGCTCCCATTCTCGCTCCGGGGATTGAAGACCTGAGCCACCCAAGCACTCCAAAGGCCCTACTCCATGCACCAGCCCGTGTGCCGTGTCTCTGGCTGCACACCAGAGGTTGCAGACCTGAGCCGCCTCATGCAGCTCCCAGGGTCTGGACACCGTGCTGCACACTGAGAGCCTAGCTGCTGGAGCCGTCTGCTGTTCCCCGCTGATGGAAATCTTCAGGGGTGCTTCCGGGCTACTGCTTCACCCTGCTGAGCAGCTCCTCAGCCCTTCTAACCCTGCTTTTGTCTTTTCTCTCTCCCAGATGTGTTCCCCTCATGCTGGGCCTGCAGCTCCTTTTACACGCTCCAGGGCTCCGCCCCAAAGTCTTCCCGACCTGAGTGTTGCAGTCTTCAATCAGGTCCAAGCTGGGGGGGAACACTCCTCTCCCCCGCCCCTCAGGAAAGGGGCGTGACTGCACTCCTCTTGCTGCCTCCTGATTGGGGGATGAGCTCCACCAATCAAAACAGCAACATTTCAAGCCTGGGACTGAACCCAAGCTCCAAAAGGCAAGCCTGCTACAATGTTGGATGATTGGCTATTTTGATCACATGGTATCATCTCTGAACCCTGATTGGGAGAGCTGGAGTGTTTGAAAAGAAAAAGCAGTGTGAATTTTTTTTATTTTGAGGGGGGCGGGGGGGGGGGGGGAACACGGGTTCTGACAGGAATGGAAGCACAGGAACGAGTGGCCGTTTTGCATGGATCTCATGTGAATAACTAGGAAGAGGGCCAAATTTGCCCTGGTGCAGAGAAGGGGTCGCTCGTGGTCTCACGTGACACAGAAACAGTCCATAAGCCCCTTCCCAGGGCAATTTCTGCCCACACTGCATCGCAAGACCCCATGTAAACCCTGTGTTCTCGTTCACGGAAATGAGATTTATCCTTTCCACCCATCTATTGCCGAAAAGGAGGCAGCTCAGACAGATCAATTAACTAATCTGCTGTGAGACGGGATTGGGAGCAGCTGTGTGAGCATTCAGAAAAAGCCAAGGGAAGGATATGCTCCCAGGTAAAATCATCGCCCAGACTTCTTCACAGGCCCTAGACTCCAAAGGGGTCACGACTGAGCCCCCAGCTCTACTGCGGGAGATTTTTGGAAGTGGGTCCAGACCTGACTGCTGCACTGATGTCACTTCTTCTTGCAAAGCCCCACACAGCGTCATCTCCTCCGTAGGGGTGTCGTGGCACATTAGTCTTCGTTGGCATAAGAACAACAGCTCTCCAGGAGAAGCCGCCGCTTGCCTCTCTGGTTGAAATGCTGTTTCATCCTCTCCCCCGGATCCTAATCTCTCCGATGCTCCGCTCCCTTGGCAAAAAAGTTGGATAGTGTTGGCTTCGATGCAGCAGCATCAGCACAGTCTTAAACTGGCAGCTTTCGCTCTAGCCCAGCCAGGGCTTCCTTGACAGTGAAGGTTTCTATTACTTTTTTTTTCTTCCAGAACTCAGGGGAGGATATGATTGAAATCAGCCATCAAGTGAGTTATTCCTCTGCCTTTGTGAGTAGACCATACACATCAAAGTTCCTTGTATTTCTATTTTAATTGCTCTCAGAATAGCATTGGGCTGCATTGCTGGTGTTCCACGGGCAAATCATTCTCCGTTTGCCCTTCCCCATCACTGCAGAATACTGTAGACAGATCTGACCCAGGGCCTGATCCCAGCCCTCGAGATGGGTCTAAAATGCTGCTGGGGTAGGAGGGAAGCTGGTTCAACCTGGTTCCTGAAACACCGTAAAAGCAGCTCGTTGGTGTGTGCAGTATATCAGCTATAAGCAGTGCAGAAATCCTGGCTCTGGCTTGGAGAGAGCTGGGCCTCGCTCATCAGCATTCAGTACCACGGCCAGTGCGTGGAGAGGGAAGTAAAGAAACATAAAGAGAAGAGATAAAAGGGAGATAGAGGGAGAAGAAAAACTCCGTTTTTGTGCTGTGCGTGGCATCCCCTCCAGGACTGCTTTTCCTCCTCAGCAAAGTACAGCTCCTGCCACCCGTTCAGCCAGGACACGGCTTATCCCAGAGCTTGGGCTCTGATACAGAAGGACTGGTTTGGGGAATTCACCTCTCGTCCTCCTCTCAAAGGACACTTGCCTTTTAACTTCGCCCAGGGAGCCCGTGGCCTGAAAGCCGGCATGTTACTGCTGCGTTACACACAGGATAGCTGCTGACGAGCCACTGCTGGACTCAGTTGTGTCCCTGGCTAAGTGCCTGGGCCAGTTTCAGGGTGAAGGGGCATGTTCCAGGCAGACCAGGCCAAATCTGTGGCAGTGTTAAGTGGTGTTAAAGTCAGGCCGTGTGGTGAGCAGTGTCACGTTAAGGGTTAATAGTGTTCTTTTCCTGCACCACTCTGACTTGCCACTAGAGGGCGGGTGAGCAGGGGCATGGCTAGGAGCCAGGACTATCCCCGCTTTGGGTGGGGGGCTGGGAGTGGTGCATGCTGGGATGCAGGAGGACTGCAAATTGCTGGTCTCCATGGAGCAAACTGAAGTTACCTTACCACGAGCTCAGTAGCGCAGCCCAGAGTTAAGCCTCTCTGAAGTGGCATGACTCGGAGATACTCCGAGGGCACTCCACATGACTTAGTGAGCTTTAACCATTTTAAGTACTCTTAGTATGGTCTAAGCATAACTTCACCCTCACAAAGAGAACTGGGACTGGATCGGGAGCCAAGCTGGACAAACTGCTGCCAGTTTACGGAGTTACTTTATGTTTGCCACCACTTCATTTTCTCAGGAGGCAAAACAATTGCAGCCAAAGCACATCATATTTTGCCTAGCCCTGTACAAGCTTACTGGCCTCCAGGCCTGTGTTCAGTCTGTTACGCTGTGTTAGCATTTCCGAGAGGCTTCCTCGGCTCCCAACAGAGAAAGGGTAAAGCGAGTGCTGGCTGCTCCCTGGTGATGGGTTCCTCTGTGCATCCTCTTTATTGCAAGGGCTTTGGACCTTACCAGTGCTGCCCATCTCATCAGGCTGTACTCCACCGATACGGCTCGCCCTCCCCTGTGCTCTGCACCTCTTGGCGAAGGTATGAAGGTTACTAGTATAAGAAAGCAACAACTCTACCCACTAACATGACAGCCCTTATTGCTACATACGTGGGGCTTCACTGCTTCTCCGGAGAAGGTCTCTGATGGAGGTTCTCTTGCAAGACACAACCAAAGAGGTACGCGATACTGAATCAGCAGAGGTGGCCCAGTGGGCTGCTGCTGGGGATTTGTGAGCCCCACTGGTGCTTGGAGACTTGCAACGACAGTAGGGCAGAAGTATCTTGCACATTCTCTCCCTTGTTATCCAGAGCACTGCCGGACATGACACAGGCTGGCTTTTCAATATCCTTCCCCAAAATGACCCTACGCCCCTCTGTCCCGGCATGATTGCAGGCCTTGCCATGATCCTAAGAGTTCCCCTGAGAGGAATGACATAAGGCAAGAAAAGTAAAGCACCCTCAATAAAATCCTGCTCCCCAAATGGCAGTCAGAGGAAGCCAGCTGTGAGACTGTCAGGTATTCGTCTGCCCAAGAAAGAAGGGCCATTGGTCACCTCAGGGCCTTTGCAATATAACGAACGAGGCCTATTTCTATTGACAGAAGTTCTGTCTCCCTACGTATCTTTAAAGAAACCAAGATAGAAGCATGTATTTGATCTGAATGTATCATCCGAGCCAGAGATGGGCTTTCAGGCAGGGATGTTAGCCAGCCTTCCCTCGAGCAAGTAGCATTCACCCGTGCAAACCAGGACCTTGCCTTTCTCTGTCCCTTCCCCGAGGGCTGTGCTATTCAATTCCATCAGCTACCGGGAGAGTTCTTGCTCAGAGAAGATTTCTTATCAACATAAATGCATCCCTATTGAAGATGTCAGAGCGATTCGTAGGTGCTGGGTCTTGCGCCTTATACAACGGGCAGCATGAGTGAAAATTTCTAAAGGGCTCCTTTGATATCTGGACAATGCAGGCAGAGTCCCTCATGCGTCTGCATTTCTCCATCCCCACCACAAAGCAAATGTTTTATTAATCCAGGCTCCTGAGGTGCTGGGGGAATTGCCAGTCTGTCAAGGCTGAAGCAGCAATCAAGAGCTCCAAGTTTGTGTGACAAACCCTTCTGGAAATGCAATGAGTCTGCTGACTTTGGAGGCTCTGTATGTTCAGAGCAGGGCTGGAGGAATGTTTGACTCCCCGGTGCAGGCAGGTTTCTGTTTGCACGGGGAGGATCAAAGACGCACAAAACGGCACTTTGGATCAGTTGGGAGAAACAAAATAATCTGCCTGTGTGTAACCATTGTTCTACCTTCCTGCAGAACCAGCCTGGCTTTTTTTGTCTTTAATCCTTTGCATTTCTTTTTGAGTTTCTCTACCTCTTACTTTTTAATATTCCTACAATACAGGGGGTTTTTTTGTCTTTTGCTCTGCCTAGATGGAGTGTTGCAGAGTCGTGTCCTTTTGCTGGCTGCTGAAAAAGCTCGCTAGCCTCAAAGGATTCTCAGATGTTTGCAGAAGCACTACTTGTTTGCCTTAAAAGAAAAACAACTGCATATTTAAGAGCGGATCCAGCATCCTTGAGAAATCAGGTGGAGCTCTGAGTGTAGCCGGGTGACAGAGCACCGAGAGCCTTGCTTTGCTTCCTGGTTGGTCCAGTAGAGGATAACAGCCTACTATTGAAACTGCTGCATTAGCTGAATAGTTGAGGTGCGGGCTGCATAGCTGAAGGTATCATGTTGTGCGCTTATGAATAGGGCCATAATGGTCGTGACATCACTAGCTGTTTTGTGTCTTGAGGGGCAGGAGAAAGAAGATCACTATGCACATCCTGTGTCGGAGGTTGCCAGTGGCTGGTGGTTGGGAATTACCATCACTTTTTCCCCAGCCAAGCAGAAGCAAGTCCAACGACCCTAGCGAAGTCCAGGGGTCTGTTCAGGCTTCACTGATGGGGATTTCAGAGAGGTGGTGGACTCTCCATCCTTGGAGGTTTTTAAGACCCAACTAGACAAAGCCTTGGCTGGGATGATCTAGTTGGGGCTGGTCCTGCACGGAGCAGGGGACTGGACTAGATGTGGCCTCCTGAGGTCCCTTCCAACCTGAATGATGCTATGCATCTATGATTCCCACTCAAGGAGTCCAGTGAATCTCAAAGTATGCACATGATGTCTGCACCAGTTACTCCAACCAGCCTCATTGTGGGCATTCACATGAGCGGAGCCTATTTTGGGGATGAACTTGGAGGCGTACCTCCACCTTTTTTTGGCAAGTCAGATCCGACATAGCATGCAGGTTTCTATCTCTTGGTCCATGGAAAGAAACCCCCCACTGCCTGCTAAGAAGGTCACACCAAAGGATGACTTGAAAAATGCCGATGCTGCTTTTTCTGAGAGCTGCTCTAAAGAGCGCGGCTGTGGAAAAACATTGTCTGTGAGTGCAACCGAATGTTCAACACACCATTACGGGGAGGTAATGACTTAAAATTGCTCAGTTTCACTGCAACAAGCAATTGCGGTGGAATAAATGAATTAAGCACCAGCAATCCTGAAAGCCCCAGAAGATAAAATGAGGTGACATTTGCCAGCCTTCGAAGGGCTTCCTCTGGTTTTTGCGCAAGCTTTAGAAATTAGTCTTTCTCTGTCATCAGTAAACATATCTGGTCTGTTTGGGGAACACCTGTCTTCTGCTGGTTGGTTGGGCGTGTGGTGGCAGATATGTCTGGCTGGGTACCCATAAAAAAATCATAATGCAGAAAATAGTGCTTCACTCCAAAGTTCAGGACAGAGACGCAAAACTTTTCAGAGCAGTGGGCCAAAATAAGGCAGCTCGGGCTGAGGAGGGCTGGCACTTCTGATGTGGCTGCCACTGTCGCTTCTCCCAATGGCTAGCATGGATGCCATGGGCCTACCATGGAAATGTTGCCCAATTGCCCTGCAGCTGAAAGACTTTGCAAGCTGGATCCAGCCCATGGGTTGCAATTTGCCAGCACCTGTTCTAGGCCACAGGACGGGAGGGAAAGTCTTCAGCTCCAATCATGTAGAAGTCAAACTCCCTTCCAATAGCTTGTGCCCAGGCTTCAACCCTTATGTATATGTATTTTCACAGGATAACTAACCCAATGTCATGCAACGTAAATTAGAAGCAAAACACACCAGAAAACCCCTACCAATAGTAGCTAGTCCCACATGTCCTAAATGAAGTCCTCAAATGTCAGAGTCGTGTTTTGAGACCATGAGATATCAAGACAAACTCCTGTTATTTTGGAGTGGCTTGCTTGACTCCGCATTTTGCACAATATAAATGCTTGTCTGCTTCCGAACAGATGAGTCGCACCAGTGGCAAACAGCACTTGATGTGCCAGACTTCTTTGTAGTGATCTATTGTGCTCCATCAAAAGGAAATAAAATGAACTTTCTTCGGGGATGCATAACTTGCACGATACTCATCTTGAGGACAGTTGACAGCAGTAGGATGCAGGAATACTTTCGAAGCACTGCAAGTGGGATACATGTTTGCAGGCAACTTGCTCAGAAAAGCTAGGGTGGTTCAAAGATCAAGATCGTCCGATTTGGGACGTACGGGAGGTTTTTCTTCACTCCTCTGGGAATACTGCATGTGTAAAAGGACCTCAAGTATAAGGACCTGACTTTGGAGTAGAACTGTAATAATCACTACACATTTGATTAGTCTTAAAATAGCAGAGGAAGCTTTGCCTTGTGGTTAGAGCACATTACTGGGCTCTGGCCTGGAGACTTCTTCACCGAGAGACCAGGTTGTGCCCGGATGGCATCGGTCTCGGAGCAGCGCAAGGTGCTCCAAACACATGTCCCCTCAATGACGCAAGGTGGAGGATGGTCAGCGGCTTTCTTCATGGAGACGCAGCAAGAAAACCTCGCTGAAGAAAGCAGCATAGTGCTGCAACGTCAGACACAAAACGGTTACAGAAGCACTGGAAATACCACGGAGAGAGCAACAGCATGTGCTGCCTTTGTACCCCTGCAGCAGGCCCAGAACCATCAGTCCCAGACTATTTCTAATCATGGGGGGATTATAAGGTTTAGATTGAAAATTTAGTGAGGAGCACACTTGATGTGTGCATTATTGACTCGTAATTCCTTTATCTCTGAGATTAATGGCCTTTCTCCATTTTAATTATTTCCAAGGGGGCTTAGTGAAATTTTATCCCTTTCCAGATGATACTTTTCAGAATAAGCCACACACCATTTATAGTTTTTGGGACAATTGCATGGCTAAAAATAATGATTAAAAAGACCTAGGAGGGATAAGGTGATAGGCAAAAAGAAAGAGAATGAATTCCACCAAGCCTATACCATTCCATGGCAGAAAAAAGTTGTAATAGTGAAGAGAAATATACTGTTGCTAGCAAATCAGTTGCCTTTAAGCTTACAGGAGTGCAATGGAATAAACCTTTTGTGAAGACTACACCCAAGGTAATAAAAATATCGTGAAGCAGCTACTTCGGGTTCATGAAGCATTGCTATTATCTGCAGTGTTTAGCTGGTAATCCTATTAATCACGTACTTTTTATGGAAAGAATTTGTCCTGGGAAGAGGTTGGCCCCAAAAAGACTCCTTGCCAGCTCCTAAGAAAAAGCAGGGGGTGGCATGCCAGCTTTGAAGGATTGCTGTGAACAGGCACAGCTTTCCAGAGTCTCATCCCATAGCCATAGGACCCCAGGGGTAAGAAAGATGGGTTTGAGGAGCTCAGGAGAGAGGCATCAAGAGTCGTAGGGATAGGGTTTACCACTCAAACGTCACTGAAAAATGGGGAGACTGGAAGACCCCCTTGTCCCAGCCCTCTCCCCTCCCAGACCTGAACTCCACTTGGCAAGCTCCATCCCACGGCACATGCAGGTTGCCAAGGGCTTTGCCTCCCAACAGAGCAGCCCTTTGAGAGCTGCTGCTGGGCACAAAGACCCTGTGTCCTTTGGACCATGCTGTGGCAAACCCCCATCCATGCGATGAGGAGGGTGGCTGCCACTCCGTGCTCCTCGTACCCTTGGCACGGGTGAGCGGTACACGTACACATCACTGATGCGCGCAGACACGGGCCCGGCCCTGGTGACCAAACGGGGCCCGGCCCTGACCTGTGAGTCACAGCAGGGCCTTTTTGAAGCATTAACCTGTATTTATTTTCTGGCTGCTCTGTAATTAGATGATTGGCCGGGTAATTGGCTTAGCTCCGCTCAAGGCACCGTGGAGTCTGATTCTGATGGGGAACTGCTGGCTTGTGCGGGCAGCGCCGCTGGGAGCCTTGCTCTGGGGTTTGTCTGTTGAGCCCCGTGTATTTGGATCTGGGGGGTTTGCTGTGTTTCCAAGAGCAGCTGCGGAAAGGATCTGATTACAGGGCAGCTCCGTACCGGGGGGCCTGGGGCTCTGTATAGTCCCCTGGCAGTGGGGGGCCGAGGCCTTTGAATGGCTGGTGTGTGTACGTTGGACAGACCGGCCCTTTGTGACCAACCTCATGTTATACAGCCCTTCCCTGGAGGTCCTGAACTGACTTCAAAGCCTGTGCCCTTTAGGCTTCCTTGTTCTCGGCACGCACAGCGATCACAAACCGGACACGTCGTTACGCCCGGTGGAAAAGCCAGCTTGTTCTGGCAGGAAAACAAAGAGTGGTTTCTCTTAATCAGCTCTATCCATTAATGACACCCTCTGTAAGGATTAGATGCTCATTTTGCTCATATGTTGAACCTTGGCTGATGCCCTGCAACAGTCGCCCGAATTAGGGTTTTGTTGCCAACCTGCGCTCAGGAGCGTAAGGGGCCAAAGCAGTGCAGGGAAGAGACTGGTCTTGGGATGCTCCCAGCCTCATGGAGAATGGAGAGGGTTGAGGATCTCTCCGAGCAGCCGATCCTTGTGAATATCCTGGCACAGCTGATTGACTGGAAAGCGGAGATGTTCATCGCAAGTCTCGGGTGCAGCTCCAAGCACATTGGGATTCTCCAAGGCTGCTGTTGCCTGGTTGTCAGTTATAAAGAACCAGTGGTTGTTATTTGGATGTGTCGAGTGCTCATGTTCCCCAGGAATGGACAGTGGCTGGGGGGCAGAGAAAGACAGTGCTCATTGTATATGCTGGATGATCTCACAGGTGTCTCCTTTCCCAGTTGCTACAAAGCCTTCTCTATCATTAATGGTGTCAGTGCAATCTCTCTAGTGCCAGTTCTCTGGCATCAGCTGGAAGAAGCCAGAAGGTAACCAAGCCACCATGCCATCCCTAGTCTGCAGAGCTTATCCCTGGCTCCTTCCTCCAGCCCTTCTTGCTTCTTCCTTTCCACTGTCCTGCATCCCTTCCTGCTTGCTTTCATGGCACCTGCGATTAGAGGGCTGGCTCTTCGCTTCAGAGACCGCAGCCAGCCTTGTGCTTTGCAAAGTGCTTTTTTGGGCATTGCATAGGTAATATAACGTGAGCACCGCACAGTACCTGGTTCGGAGATGTCCTTGCCAGCGTGAGTGTGTGCCGCACCCCATAACACATGCAAGCACATGGCAGAATATCGACAAAACTCTCATTTAATAGATGGCATTAACCTGAGGATTGTTTTGACAGAGGTAAGCAGCCTGGGAACTGCCACAAATTAAAGAAAGGGAAATCAGATCACTTCCTCTAGCGGGACAGAGTTCATCTGGTCTCCTAGGGAAAACAAAAACCCTCATATGATTTGCTAAAGAAAGAATTAAAAACATATCACTACTCTTTACAAAATACATTCAGAGATGACCTGGCCTGCATCCTAAGGCTTCTCTTAGCACCTAGGAAGCCTAAACCCCCAAAGAAAGCAGAAATTTAAAAGTAAAGGAAAATGTACTGCATGGTCCTGCTGTTGCTGTGATTATTTTTCCCCATTTGGCTATGTCATTTCCTTTCACATGTTTAAAAAAATATATTTCTTTAAATTTTCCTCTTCTCAATGTAGTTTTCTTTGCTTTCTGTGAAGATATATATATATATATTTAGAGAGAGAGATGTGTTTGTGTGTGTGTGTGTGTATACACACACATATACATATACATACACACATACATACATATATATATATATATATATGTGTGTGTGTGTATGCATGTGTGTGTGTGTGTGTGTGTGTGTGTGTGTATCTCTGTGCACAGGTTTCTATCAAGAGTTAAAAGCCAATTGTCAAATAACTAATAACTAACTATAGAAAAAGACTGCGTACAGTATTATGGCTTTTGCATCTACATCCAAAGGGGACTAGCAAACTATGTAGGAAGGGCGGGGAACGTTGAGGGCAGCAAAGCATTTGGAAATGAATTGTAAGCTCATCTCGGGGTTTGGACTTTGCTGTGGAGCCGCATGCAGCTCTTCGGAAAGGCGTCTTTGCAAAACGGTGCCTGACCTAAATGCACAGAGGTCCTTTGGTTTTTGTTGCTGCCTTTTGGCAACCCAAATGCTGGGGTGGTGGGAGGGGTCGGTAATGGGGGTGGTGCTCCCTTCGGATGTACACGTGCACGCGTCTGAGCGAACAGCGCCATGTAGGCAGGACTTGGGAAATGCTTCTGAGTGGTGTCCAGCTCCAGCCACTGGCTCCTGGTTGTAACCATCTAAGCGTGCTCGGCCTCAAAACTCCTCAAGCCCTCTGTGTCCCCTGAATATGGGCCTTGGTGGCAGCTGACAGAGAAATGTCCTCATGGAAAAACAGACCCCCCCCCATCAAAGGATTTCCGAGGTTGACTTCACAAGTCTCCCTGGCAAATCAGGCTCTGTCGGGATTGGGGGACGTGCTACACTAACCCGTCTTCTCTCAAAACCTTCTTGGTGCCTCCCTGTAGACCAAGGGCTCATTAAGGGTCATGATGGTATAGCGTGCTCTTCAACTGGGAGATTTCCCATTCTAATCAGCTAAGGGCTCCATCCTTTCTGCTGTTACTCCAACGGGGTGCTTGATCCAGCCTGAGAACTACAGCAGGTCGAGCCCAGATCTGCCTGCACCAGACAAGCAGATCTGCGCTTTCCCTCTCCACAGAACTTTGAATCCAGATCCACTTCTAGACTTTGCAAACACTAATGTCCAGCTAGTTCCAGGCTGAGAGACAACCTGCCCAGGGGTCTTAGGAGCTGGCCTTAGGAGCAATGAGTTGAACTCCTCCAAAGGTGGGTGCAGTGATGATGGTCTTCCCCTGGTGTTTGTGGCTCGCAAGTTTAGGAGACCAGCAGCTGAGAAGGTCACCCTCCCTTTGGTTCATTTGCCTCTTTTATTCATTTCCATTCCAATTGACAGGGGAAAAAAAGCCTGTCAAATGGGCTAATGTGCCTGACAACCTGGTGTTTGTGTGGCCCCTGCACTTCATATAGAAGTAGGGGCAGAGGGGACTTCCACAGGGATATCCAACCCCCTGCCTGATGCAGGGTCATCCCTATCATGAGACCTGGGCATGCCGGACAAGGCAGCCAGATGCAGTGGGGAGGGAAAGTGGACCCGTTGTGCGATGACCTTGTGCTTATGAAGCAGCAAGTATCGGTCTAACGGTAACGGTGCTATCCGGGACTCATGACAGGACTGTTTGCACCCAGGGCAGGATCCTGCCCCTGGCTGGCCTTGCTCTCCTGATGGAGGCAACACTGAGGGAGGACATTGCAGGGGACCACGCGACTGTGGGCAGGAGGAGGAACAAGGACTTGAACTGGGAGCCCTGCACCCCACCTGCAGGCCTTGACTGCTAGGCTGTAGAGGCAGCCTCGGCCCCTTGCTCTCTCTCTTTAGCCTAAGGAATATTTAATTATTTTGTCAAATGGGGGACATTTCCTGTAGGAGACTCAGAGGCCTCCCTCTGCTATAACTCCGTGGTCAGGTCACTTGGCCTGTGAAAAACCTAAGTTCAAGTTGGTACAGCAAAGTCTATG
The DNA here is from genome assembly GCF_030867095.1 of Alligator mississippiensis. Lineage (NCBI taxonomy): Eukaryota > Metazoa > Chordata > Crocodylia > Alligatoridae > Alligator > Alligator mississippiensis. The sequence continues at coordinate 4,370,822 of NC_081833.1, read as the reverse complement.
CCAAGGTGCACTGCTGAAGTGAGCCCTGAGAGCTGAATGAGGCCCAGCAAACACAGAATAAGCTTTGCTCTTAATGTCAGCTACAAATATGGCCCCACCACCACCACCCAGGACCCTAAGAAGGTTATAAATAAATAGTTATATTATTGGGAAGGGATGCACCAGCTGAAATGACATCAGATCTGAGTTTGAAACACCACATCCCCATTCAGCCCCATGTCACCCTTCCTTCCCCACCCTCCCACAATGAATCACGGGCTGTTCCTCCCGTCTGCCATTTCTAGGCCTTATTCCATCCTTGGTAGAGTCTGGCGTAAAACAGAAAAAAGAAAGCGCACCCCACTCGGCAAGAAAGAGAAGACGTCAGAGACGGCAATGGTGAAGGTTTTCATGTCACAAGCACGGGCTCGCAATGCTGCAGGTCCCAAAGAGCTTAGTCACGTCGATGTGTTTGCCGAGGCGTCTTCTCAGCAATGACTCGTGACCGCTCTGGTCTCATGCATGGAGTTGATTAACAGCTAATAGCAGCAGATGGATAATCAAAAGAAAGCCACCCACTGGGTGGAAGTAGGTACTGGCTGGGAAAACCAAGCCTTTCTGGTTCGGGTAAGAGTCCTTTCCCCCCCAACTGTCATTGTCATCATCTTGGATAATAATCATCTGGGACTCCTGAGAGGTTTCTGACTTTCAGAGCCGTGTCCACAGTTTTAATGTACTTGCTGATCATTTTCCTCATCTCGGGGGTGTAGGGGTCGTACTCCAACTTCCTCAGTCCAGAGCGCTTAAAGTTCCCGTCCTTCTGACTCTCGACGCACAAGAGCCGGTCTTCAAAGACCATGATGCCCAAGAGGCTGACCATCCTCTTCAGCTGGACAAAGAGATCCCGCTTCAGGTCCTCAAAGTGCACCACCAGGACGTTTTTGCCATACTTCAGCCAGTCCAGGGTGTGTGTGGCCCACCAGGGAGCGTAGTTCTTGACGAACTCGGGCCATTCTGAAAGAAGAAGAGAAATCCATTAAAAGAACTGGTCGCACCACTAGACACAATGCAGATGGCTCCATGACCAGTCTGCCAGTTAGTAAACATTTACCCTCTGGAAACAGAAAACAGGAGGCTAAATTCTGCTCAGTTTTATATCAGTCACTCAAGTGAAGATGGATTTTGTTCAAAGTGTCATGACAGGGCAACCAGGAATGGTGCAACGTAACGGGAGGATGATGGAAGGGCCTCGCCACAGATCAAGGCCGTGAGTGATTTGAAGAAGAGGGGAGGCACTGGGGGACACAGCCAGGAAATTAAGAAGTGGGAGGGAGACGGGGACACAATTATATGGGAGGCTGAGTGATCATTTTTAGATGCATCTGCGGTGGATCATGGAGTGCACTGAAGCTTAGCTATTGAAAGAGAGCATCTTTCCACCCTGACCCATGCAGAAGAAGGGATGCTCAGGCTCAGCGCTTTAATGATCAATGTTATCCACTGCTGGCAACAACCAGCTGTCAGAAAATTTAGCTGCTCCTCGTTGCTACTTCCCTTCAAGCCATAAAGCAAGACCATGAGGAAAACCCACAGCATGGTTTGCCTACCTGAACCCTGCATGTAAGCTTGGAGGAGACAGCTGTCTGTCTCATGCCCGCTCTATTTGATGGCGGCACTTGTGTTCCACCTTGGCTTTGCAACGTTATAATTCAGAATGGTTCCTATACTGAACAAAATAGCTGATGTGTACTATAGATGAGGACATTTGCAGCCATTTCTCATTCATTTTAGTAGGACCTGGCTAGCTTTCATTAGATTCATAGAAGTTAGGGGCTGGAAGGGACCTCAGAGATCAGCAGGTCCAGCCCCCCTACTCAAGGCAGGAAAGACTGCTGAGGTCAGATGACCCCAGTGAGCCTTTATCTATAGGAAAATCCCTTGGACCCAACACTGCTATAAACTGCAATGAGATCTTTTAGCAAAAGGCAGGGAATGGGCATAGGATGATGCCAGTGAAGTTTTACTCTGATGAGTGCAGCAGCATTTCCGCTGGGGGCTGTGGCACTCTCTTGGACACGGCTCTGGCAGCTCTGAGCCACAGGGTAGGTACTTTGTCTCATTTCCAAACTTAATTGTCATCTGACAGGACTGAACTGACTTCACTTGTCTCACCCTTCAGGAGTCTTCCTGTTTTCCAAATTCAGGCCCTTTCTACAACGCATCTGCTGAGTCAAAGTCTTTTCTGACAGCCTGCAAAACTCATGCTAAACGCAGCACAGGTGATATTTGTTATATCACCTTGCTGACCTTTCCAGATCAATCTGTCTCAAATTCTCCTAAAGCTGGATTTAATCCTGGAACTTCTTTCATATCCAGTACCTTTCTAGCTCGCGGCTTCCCCAACTGTGCCTCTGTAGTCAATTGGTTTGACTGTAGACAGAACTGATACAATTTCCATGACAACCACGTCAAGTGAGCTGGAAATATCAACTACGGACTTAATGTAGCACTTCTCTTCTCTCCACTTTCACTTTCTGCCGCAGCCTCTGTAAGTTTTCCCCCCTCCCGGTGCATTTAAAATCAGCACCATCTCTGAATTCCTGCAAACTAAACAGATTCTTGGTTTCACCCACAGGGTTATGATTGCCACCTGTCTTGTGCTGAATTGAGCTGAATGCAAACAGGCCATCCCATCGCTCTGCTGAGTCTTGAAGGTCGCTGCTTGGTATCAAGGGTTTGCACAACTGAAAATAGAAGTGGGGCAGGGAATTTGTGTGTCTATCTGCATGCACGTGCATGTGAGCAAAGGCATTTGAACCATTGAACCATTTGAACCATGAAATGTGTGTGTGTGTATCTGGATGCACGTGCGTGTGAGCAAAGGTGTTTGAACCAGGCTATCTGAACCATTGAGCCATGAAATGTGTATGTCTATCTGGATGCACGTGCGTGTGAACAAAAGCACTGGGACCAAAGGTGGTTTCTCTGCTGCTCCAAACCAGGAGTTCAACAAATATCTCAGTCTTCATCCCAAAAGGAACAATAATGGGTTTGTTGATACCTGCCGCAAAGCTCTCCGGCTGGCGATTTAGTAATCTCATTGGTGGGATCAGCTAGACAGCAGATCCCCTAGGCTTCTCAGATTCTCTCAATCATCCCCAAGGTTTCTACCTAATTGATCCTCGCATAAAAATCAGGTGATGAAAAGGATAATGAAACATCAATAATAAGCTATGATTCTGCTGGAGGTGCAATATATATGTATCTTATGATGCATAAAAAAGCTTTGGGTACCTGCTCTTTCTTCTACTCCTCCTTGAGGAACCAATGCCTGATTAATAGCTTAACTGTACTTAATTCCCCAAAGAATCATTAAACACAGTATCTGTTTCATTAAACAGATACAGGACAATTCACCTTGTGTAATCATATCACATAAAACTTTGCTTTGGAACCACTCCAGGGATATCATAAAATTAATGTCATGGAACAAAATACTGATTTTACAGAGCCTTCAGCCCAGGCTTGTGAAAAGCACAGCTGCAACCAGGAAAAAAAAATGATCAGCAGCTGTATTCAAGAGCAGCAGCAACCAGGAGGGTGAAAGCAAAGCCCGTGTCTCCTCACATGTGGCAGCTCTGATAATTGTGCCTTAAGAAATAACCGCTACATTTGCTCAGCACGGAGCTGATGTGCCTCTATTTTTGGAAGGAGAAATTAGCATCTTGGTCACAGCAATGACCTCCTTGCGGCACGTTGGGGTAGATGCTTCTCTCGCATACACGAGCGCAGCTGTGGTACCCGCACATCTGCCACGGTTCTGGTTCTGGACAGGAATCAGCTTCTGACCCATTTGTTTCTTGCATTAAATGCTATCCGGACCGGCAATAGGATCAAAAGCCCACTGGGGCAAATCTATGCAGCTGGGTGTTTTATTTTGACAAATAATAGATCTATTTAAAATGCAGCATTTGGAGGGACTGTGGCTAGTTGCAAAACTGGCCTGATTTTAGTGAATAATTTCAATTAAAAAAACCAGGAGGAAAATTATTTAAATGTCCAAAAAAGTCAATTTTTCCTATTTTGGTTTTTGTTTTGTTTTTTTTTAATTAAACTCTAAATATTTTCAAACGATGCTTTTTGGTTTAAAAATTTAGCTTGAGTTAATAAAAAGAACAAAAAGTTTAAAAGGGTTACAAATGATGTTTCATGTTGGGGTAAAATGAGATTTGATTTTATTTTTTTGGTTGACCTGAAATGAAATGTTTGGAGACACGGCGGTTCATAGATTCATAGATGTTAGGGTCGGAAGGGACCTCAATAGATCATCGAGTCCGACCCCCTGCATAGGCAGGAAAGAGTGCTGGGTCTAGATGACCCCAGCTAGATACTCATCTAACCTCCTCTTGAAGACCCACAGGGTAGGGGAGAGCACCACCTCCCTTGGGAGCCCGTTCCAGACCTTGGCCACTCGAACTGTGAAGAAGTTCTTCCTGATGTCCAATCTAAATCTGCTCTCTGCTAGCTTGTGGCCATTATTTCTTGTAACCCCCAGGGGCACCTTGGTGAGTAGAGCCTCACCAATTCCCTTCTGTGCCCCCGTGATGAACTTACAGGCAGCCACAAGGTCGCCTCTCAACCTTCTCTTGCGGAGGCTGAAGAGGTTCAGGTGCCCCAGTCTCTCCTCGTAGGGCTTGGTCTGCAGGCCCTTAACCATACAAGTGGCCCTTCTCTGGACCCTCTCCAGGTTATCCGCATCCCTCTTGAAGTGCAGCGCCCAAAACTGCATGCAGTACTCCAACTGCGGTCTGACCAGCGCCCGATAGAGGGGAAGTATCACCTCCTTGGTTCTGTTCGTCATGCATCTGCTGATGCACGATAAAGTGCCACTGGCTTTTCTGATGGCTTCGTCACACTGCTGACTCACGTTCATCTTGGAGTCCACTAGGACTCCAAGATCCCTTTCCACCTCTGTGCCCCCCAGCAGGTCATTCCCTAGGCTGTAGGTGTGCTGGACATTTTTCCTCCCTAGGTGCAGCACTTTGCATTTCTCCTTGTTGAACTGCACTCTGTTGTTTTCTGCCCACTTGTCCAACCTGTCCAGGTCTGCTTGCAGCTGTTCCCTGCCCTCCAGTGTGTCTACTTCTCCCCACAGTTTTGTGTCATCAGCAAACTTGGACAGAGTACACTTCACTCCCTCGTCCAAGTCGCTGATGAAGATATTGAAGAGTATCGGTCCAAGGACCGAGCCCTGCAGAACTCAACTGCCCACACCCTTCCGGGTCGATACCAACCCATCCACCATGACTCTCTGGGTGCGACCCTCTAGCCAATTCGCCACCCACCGGACTGTGTAGTCATCCAAGTCACAGCCTCTTAACTTGTTCACCAGTATGGGATGGGATACCATATCGAAGGCTTTCCTAAAGTCTAAGTATACGACATCAACCCCTACTCCTGCGTCCAGGCATTTTGTAACCTGGTCATAAAAAGAGACTAGATTAGTCTCTTTTTATTGAAAAGTTCAAACAATTTCTGGTTGGGTTGAACCCAAAGCAGTAGGTTTCCTCATTTTCTGGTTCCACCAGGAAACGGAGAGACATGTCATCTGTCCTGCTCGCTGTAGGGCCCGTGGAGGTCGAATCCCACTCCTGGCTGAGCTGAAGTCCGTCAAAGCTGGAAGCATTAGGGCTAAACACAACTGTGGGCAATGCCAGTTCTTGCCTTGTTGGTAGTGAAATTGCATGCGCCATATTCAGACTGGGATGTAAAGATGCCGGTCCCACCGCCACAGTGGCCCGTGACTTCACGTGTATCTCTGAGGGCTTGTCTGCATTGCTGGGGTGAACGCTAGCAATGGGGCCATCAAGCTGCGGCAGGTGGCATGCATCAGTATGCAGGGCCAAAATGGAGGGCATCAAAGTGGCACCGTGCACTCAGTGCCACCCGAATGTAGCTGCAAATGTGGGACGTGCTTCCTAATGGTTCTCCCACATGCTCACATGCTCTGCCAGATGAGGTCCTTTAGGTAAATGAGATATCTTTTATTAGACCAACTAAATAGTTAGAAAAAATTGTTCTTTGCAAGCGTTCGGGTACAAACACCCTTCTTCAGGTACAGGGAGAGCACTCTTCTTGAGTAGGGAAGTGAACTTGTGTCTCTCCCCCACCGAGGCAGGATCCTCCGAGGCCTGTGAGGAGGCACGCTGACATGGGTGATGTTTGCATGGCTGTGCACAGGCCATTCTGCGTACACGGAGGAGAACCAGAGAGGAATGCAATCCCTGGAGTGGGCGGCCACGCTGACCTGCGCTCACTTCGCTGAAAACCAACGCAGTGTCCTGGCAGAAAGCATGGGTCAAGGAGACTGCGTTCCCCATTAGTTTTTTTCATTGCCACCCAAGGAGGTGCTTCCCCCATTTCATTATTTCAGTGATGGGGAAACAGCTTAGCGGTTGCTGTCCTCTGGCCCCGCTCTGTGCTCAGAGCAAGGATGCTTGGTTGAATTAATGCAGGCCGGTAGCAGAGGGTTAAAGTCGATGCCTGGGCAGAGGGCAAGGAGGGCGGGCGCCTCGCTGAATGCTTGATGGATCTCCCCGCTTCCTTGATGCTGCTGGAGATTAAAGTCACGTCTGATGTATAGTGGGGTGTCTTTTAACCGATTCCCAAGAGGGAGACCAATCGCTTGGTCAGGCAAGACAAACAACCCGTGCACCGTGTGTGGCAGAACTGACAGTCTTCGCAGAGGGAAGGCCAGGGATTAAGCTAGCAAAGAAATTTAATCATCTCTTTCCTGCCTTTCAGGGCTGTTCCCTCTTCATTAGGCCCGGAGGTCACTGCTGTGGGAAGAATAAGCAATATTACATCCCTGCGGCCGCCGACGCGGTTCCTGGATGAGGCACTGCTCATGCCCTCGCTGCCATCAAGGGCTGTCGGAGGAGCAAATGCACTCAACCTCACCCTGGTGCTTTGAATTAATAGCTCCATAGCACCCCAGGGGCAAGGCCTGCTTGGGCATGGTGGAAATGGCTTGTAAAAACCGGAGGAGGCTGGGAAAACAGCCTCACGACTGATGCTTGAGTAATGCAGCTTCTCCTTTTACAAAGGATTATGCCGAGAGGCCTTTGGGGTCTAATCCAGCCCAAGTGCAGTGGGAGCCAGGGTTATTACCATGGGAGGCATTATTTACAGAGACCTGAATCTACTAGGTAAGAGACGCAAGGGTAGGTTTTCCACCAGCCTCAGTCCATCGCTGGCAGGGAGCCTGGGACACAATACAAGCTCCCGGGTTTGAATTGGACCACAAAGAGCTGGTTCGAAAAGCACCAGGCTCCAAACATACCCTCAGCTTGTTGCAAGCTGGTTTTCATACTCAGCTTTTGGGGAGCCAGGCAGCATATTTCTCTCCAGCTTTTCCCCTCAAGCCCTTTGGAGAACAAAAAATCATGCATAGTAAAAAAGACAAATCAGCGCCGGATTCCCGAGCCCAGGTCTCTTCCTCTCTGCCTTCCAGCAAAGCCGCCGCAAGCAGAGATTAATCGAATGCACATGAATGCCATTTGCAATGAAAGCCGCCTTTCTTCACGGCACTGTTTCATAGCTATTGACAGACCCATAACTCTGCAATATTAGGTCCTGTATATCTAAGCCAGCTAGGGCACAAAGATATATTTCCCCATTTCTGCTGGAGTCGCTTGTACTCTGCTGCTTGCCATCAGCAATGCTGCCTGCTTTGCTAGCCTGGCCTGGAAACGGGGGATGCTTTGGGACTGTTCTGTTGGTAGAAGGTATTGCATGGAGCTGAATGAATGATTTAAACTAAAAAGCGACTGAAGGTGCTGCTTCTGTTGGGGGTTGTGATGTGGGTACATATAGTTGTGACTCCTGGTGAATTTTTGTGGAGGAGACTGTTTGCTCCGCAGGTTATTCATGGTGTTGGATACAAATAGTCAGCATGTGTAAAGCCACCCCCATAGCACAGGGCTCAGAGGAGGCTGATATACAATTGAGTTCCCCAGCCCACCCCCAGGATAAGAGGTGAATTGCCCTCACTTTGCCCCGTGTTGATAATTTGCATTGCCTCTTGGGTTTCTTTTGTCCCACCGACCGGATGATTCCTGTAGCTAGGCAACAGAGTGCTAATTGCAAATCTGGCACCAACGGCATATGCCAGTGTAAAATGGACTTTTCCCCAGCACTCGCACTGGCAGGGCTCAGGTGCTGGAATATTGAAAGTGAACTTGAAAAGTCCTGCGATGACACGGATGAATAGATGTTGGGGCCAAAAAAGACCATTATGGTCTGACCTTCTGCATAACGCAGGCCAGAAAATTTTCCCCTGTAAATACTTCATCAAGATCCCCTGTCTGGGTTTGATCTGTGGCGTAGTTTTTTAGACAGATGCCAGTTCTAATTTACGCACTCCAAGTGATGGAGAGCCCATATCCCTCAGCAAGTCGCTCCAATAGTTGATTGCTCTCACAGGTAAATGGGGCTGCCTTAGAGAAGGAGGTGGTATATTTTGGTTTCCACACAAATCAAAAACAAGCTTTTGGATTTAACAAGAAATTTATGGTCAGTTTTTGGGGGCTGTTTGCTCAGTTTGGAGGGCTAGGTGTTCTTGTCCCTTATATGAGCTTCTCTGAGGTTTTCTTTCTCTACTGTCTCTCAGAAAAGTAATTATTCCTATAATTAGTGAATAATCACAAGCCCTCTTCCTAGCTGGTGTATGTGTGTGCGCACACATACACACATGCATGCACACGAATGTCTGGCTACTGACTGTCCCTGAATGGCGTTTTATTCAGGGCAAGCTTTCAAGAGTAGGTTCAATGGGTACGGTTAGGAAAGCACTCATTCAGCTTCGCAATTTAGCTAGAAAAGAGCTTAAGTGACCATTTTTGTGCCGATCAGGTAAGGGGTTGTCTTGCATTTCTCTGTGCTAGACAAACAGAAGCAGAGCTTTGCAAGCACAGCTCCTAGGATTCAATCCCCAAATATCAACAGCAGAAATGGCCGACTGTCTTTGTTACCCGACCTTGATTTAAAGAGCTATCAGGTATCATTGGTCTTTGGTATAACGAGATGGGGTTGGTTTGTTTCTGACCTGTGTGATCTTACATGGGTGTAAATCTAGGTGAGCACCAAAGAAGTTGAATTGGGCAGTGGAAAGTCAAATCTAGCCTGTTACTTCCTGCCGTGATCTGAAGGAAAACAGCCTGGGGTGCCTGGGATAGTCTGGGATAGCTGTCCACATGGCCAAAAAGCCCATCCTTTGGTATTCCAGCGAGCACAGAGACCCAAGAAAGAAGACCAGAGGGAAAGCAGACTGAACCTGCCTGGTTGTCCCTCCTGTCTGCCTTTGAAGTGGACAATTTCTGTAACAGTCACCCTTCTACTGCCACTACGTGGGCTCTACCCATTTTACAGATAAAGAGAGGAGCTGAGTTTGCAGAGCAGTTCATCTGATATTGCTGGCCAACAGGAAATCCACTGAGCAATTGAGTTCCCCTCCAAACCTTCAAAAATCAATGGCAAAGAAGAAGTCAGTATGCCCTCGCACACCTATTACCTCTGCTGGGACCTTCCCTAGAGGGGAAGGGGACCTGCAGACTGGGGAGGAACTTACTGGTGAACACGAACTCCAACACCTCTGCGCTGGGTCGCTGAGGCTTGTGAGCATCTCTGATCCTCGCTCTTTCAAGAGGGTGGAGAACGGGCGCAGAATAGGCTCTCCCATCGTGTATCACACTGTCCCCACAGAGAGATCGAAGGGCATCATGGTTTATTGCTGCAGGTCATTAACAGCAAGTCCCTACTCCCCTGGTCTGCCTGGGGTGGGGAGCTGCACCTCAGAGGAGTGTCTGGGAAGCAGGGTGCCAGCCAGGAAAGTCCCGCTGGCAGGTGGCATCCCTGCCACGTTCTCAGGACTGTATCGACAACGGCACCATGCCACCCACAAATTGGCAGTGATTGAAACTGGGGGTTGGACCGTGGCAGTCAAAAAGCCAAGAGAATGAGTGAGCATCTGAGCACATGGCAATAATGCAATCCAGGCACATAACAGCCACGACGGCAACAACACCACCAACAAAGATCCCCTTAAATAAACTCTGAATTAAGGGTAGCAGATGTTCAATCAAGCTAAATATTTTAACTCTTTCCCATGAAGTCAGTTCCACAACAGCAATTTGTAAATTGCTATAATTAACCACCATCCACAATATGTTTCCGTGCGGGGGAAAGGTACTTTCTCCCGAGCAGCCGGGTGCACCCGCAGCAAAAAAAAAGAGGCAGCTGATTTGTCTGGAGGAGCCAGGGTTTGCCCTGGAGGCGATGCTGAGGGGCAACGTCCAGCAAGAGGGGAAGGACAATCAAGCTGCAAGAGGATTTATGGCCGGGTACTCAAGAGCCTTATCCGGAAGCAGTACAAAGGTCTCACGGGGATTTCTGCTGTGCTGTAAATCAGTGAAGTCAGTCCTTTTTGAGAGCGGCTCTGGCCTCCAAGGGGGCAACTCTCACCCTGGAGGTTTTCCTGCCCTGCTCCACTAAGTGGGAATTAGAGAACCGGATCGACTTTGGCAGAGCGCACAGAGGCCCCTACGGGCAGTTCAAATCCATGGGATGGTGGGACCCCAGGGCCAGAGTAGGTGTGTGGGAAGCACGGAGGGTGCTTTTGCCTCGCTCGATTGTCCAGGGTGGTTGAAGACAACAGGGGCAAAGGTTGCAGGGTCGTTTTCTTCCTCAAATGCTACTTCAGCTCTGCACAGGAGAGGCTGGACTTTGCATCCCAACAGAAGGGATGGTGATCGGCCAGCCGGTGAGCAAAGGCAAAGATGGGAGCAACCAGCTTTGGCCATCGTTCTGCCAGCCGGGTCTCCCAGAGCTGGGCACAGCATTTTCCTCTGGGGTACTTGCTGCAAAGCAGGGGGCTGAGTTCCCCTTCTCCACCCATTCCCAGTTGGGTGTGGGGTCTGGGGGGAGTTCCCCTCAGTGCACAGAGCAAGCAGGAGGCCTCCAGTGTAGCCATAAACACTGTGCTACAGGAACCAGCGCATCCAGGCTCTGCATCCAGCCCTGCCACAGACTGCCGTGGGCAGCCTCCCTTTCCTGTGCTTCGGTGTTCCCAGCTGGGAAAGGGGGGAAACAACTGTTCCTTTCTTTGCACTGAAACAGAAAATACAGGGCTGGAAGTGACCTTGGGGGCCCATCTAGTCCTGCCCTAAGGCAGGGTCCATTATACCCAATCCTTTCTGGACAGACATTCATCTAGCGTGCTCTTGAAGACCTCCAATGCTAAGGGTCTCCTCACTCCTTGGAGGACCAGCGCTGAACTACCCTCCCAGGCAGAAAGTGCTCTTTGAAGTTTTGGCTGGATATTAGGAAGAATTTGCCCACCAGGAGGGTAGTAAAACACTGGAACAGGTTACCCACAAAGGTAATAGACTCTCCATCCTTGGAGGTTTTCAAGACCTGGCTAGACAAAGCTTTGGCCGGGATGATCTAGTTGGGGATGGCCTGTCTTAAGCAGGGGGTTGGACTAGATATGACCTTCTGAGGTCCCTTCCAACCCTCAGTTTCTATGATTGTATGATATTCAACCCAAATCTCCCATTTAGCAGCTGATACCTGTTCTTTCTTGCCCTGCCCCCAGAGGACGTGGAGAACAGCCATTACCTTTCCCAAAACAACCCGTGTAAAGGTGCCCTGCGTGTGTTCCCAACCATGTCCCTGCATGGCTACTGCATGCCAGCATCCCTACCTCCTGCCACAGGCTACCGGGGGAGATGGCCTACCTTTGCCTTTCCAGTGGGCGTGGGAAGCGAAGCCGATGTGCCCGCCGTACTTGCGATTGAACTCCGCCATCAGGGCCTTGTAGGGGTTGCGGATGAGCAGGATGGCCGAGTCAAAGGACTCGATTTCCTTCTGGCCGCTCTCGTGGGTTTTGATGCAGATGGTCCTTCCGCTCCGCCAGTGATCTCTCTCGCCTTTGAACCCTTTCCAAGCCAAACAAACAAGAGAGACAAGCCCGGGAGCATAAGTACATGCAAAGACCTGAGGAGAGCGAAAGAAGAGAACAACAAGGCGGTGGAGGAGGGCCGGGTGAGGGCAAATATCAGACTGCAAAATATTTTGGGAGGAAAACAGCTGGCACGTTAAAATCCATTGGCACGCTCCTTCCAGATGGCAAGAACGTGTACGCTAGCAGCTGGAGATGAGCAAGCCCATCGCATTCATGTCCCGCACAGCACAGCATGGGGAAATGCAATGCAACACGAGGACCAAGCGCTCTGTTGGCATCTGCTGTGAACACCTTGGCTCCAGGCTGGTGTGTGGCCTAATGCACAGGTTCTCAACCTCTTTCTTCCTGAGGTCCCCCTAGCATGCTATCAAACCTCCACAGCCCGCCTGTGCCACCACAACTGCTTTTCTGCAGACCCAATAGATGAAAAGCTGTATTAAATTGATAGTTATACAGTTAAACACACACCTATAGTACATAATGTAAGAAGAAAAGGGTACCATTGGTACAAAAAATGACAAAATAAATTGCAATTCTTATCATTGACATAAAATAAATTATCATGACATTTCACCTGTACGGATAGATTATCACCGTATAAATCTTTCTTTCTGAAGTTTCCATTTTCCCAATTTTATATATATTTAATGATTACTTTTGCTTTACTTAGTGTGAGTAGCGGGCTGCCTGAGGCAACAGGCAACACAAGGCCCAACCTCTCTGTGCGCAACGCCACTGGGCCAGGCGGTCAGCAGCCGCTGGATGTGGACAGTGGTGGCCTTAGGGTTGTTGGGGCCCTGGGCAAGAGTCATTTGGGGCCCCTTACAAGCTTAATCTTGATGACCTATGTATCGTGGATCTTTTTAATATTCATCGGGGGAATTAGATAAGTAAGCAAGTGTTAAAATGCAAAGAGAGCCACTTCCTTGCAAAAATTTCCCCCCCTAAAAAACGGTTGCAAAATTTTGGGGGCCCCTAAAGTGTGGGGCCCCGGGTAGTCACTGGTGCTAACTGGCCGGGCAGACCGGGCATGGGGCTGAGTGGCTCTAGCAGACTGGAGGTGCCAGGATGCTGTGTGGGAGCTGGTACAGTACAGCCTGGATTTTCATATCAGGATAGTCTGCCGCCCCCTTCATTCTCAGCTGGTTGCCGAATTAAAGACGAGCTGCTCAGCTGTCTGCTGTGGGTGGCCCTTCAGAGGTCACCGCTTCTCCCTGCACCTGGTCTTCCCCGGTAATCCTACACCACTGTCCGCCGTGGCTATGCATGCCTCTGCTACTTTGCAAACCCTCATCATTGCAGGAATGTGACCCCGTGAAGAATCTCTCTTCTGCTGCATCACCTCACCGCACGCCGTCACTTTGCCTGGGCACCGCCATCCACCAGCTGTAAGACTCTTTACAGGAAGACGCATGGCATTTGCTCCAAACCCTCTTCTCTTGATGACCCAAGCTATGATCTCCCGTGCTTTGCTCACCCCATGCAAACCTGCCTGGACACCCCATCCCTTTCATTCGAGATGCCAGTTGTGGCAATGACCGACCGGCCCATCTGCTTGAGGAAGAGATGCAGCATGTCTCAATAAAAAAGGGGGAAATTTGGTGGCGGCAGATGATTCAAGCTAGGGGGAGAGATAAGATGGAAGTGGATGTCTGACATCAATTAGAGATGCGTAATTTGCTTTCCTCCGTTACGCTGCACAATCTAGCTACATCGTGGCTAATCTACTAGTTGCCTGGATACATTCTTGGCCTTCTCCGATGAGCAGAAAGCCCAGAATAAACATGCAATAGTGTTTGATATTTAGCCAGCAGAACAAAATGTTTCAGATCATTAGTTCGTAGATTCTGGTGGCGCATGATTTTTTTTTTTTTTTCTTTTTTTAAACACGGCAGGATGAAGAAGTTTAAATACATGCCGCTAATGAACGAATGGACTCAAGAAGCACTGCGGGCAGCGGGCAGAGATGGTGAGAGGTGGGGACCCAGTATGTACAGCTAAGTGCAGAATTGCTGCTTGGGAAACTGTGCTGTGTTCATCTATGTGTTGAATGAGCCTGGCTGGCAACTTGGAGCTGCTCCGTCCGTGATCCTTGTACCGAGTTTGCTTCTGTGGACTGCCCCCACTTTCCCGCTCCCATCCCAGTCATTGCAGGCCAGGTAGCTGAATCAGCATGGCACTGTAAGCTGGCAGGGGCAGGGAGTGCCTTTTTGCTCTGAGTTTGTACAGCACCGTGCACCAAAGGATACTACTGCAAAACATGATGGGAAGAATACTTCTTGTGTTTGGCGCTCATGGGAATTGCCACGGCAGATAAAGGTGGTGGCTTTTGGCCCGTACCTTCTCTCCAGCAGCAGCGGGCACTGACCCCACTACTGCATGCCTGCAAGGTAAACGTCCCATCCCTGAGGCAGCTGTCCCATCCCTGACACCAGAGGGCACGTGCAGGTGTGCTAATTACCCAGTGAGAAGGCTAAGTGGCACTCAGCAGCACTCATTAGCCCACACAGCTATGGCTACAGTGCTTCCGGCTTAGCAGGCAGCATGGCCTGCTTGAAGACACCGCTGCTGGGCAGGGCAGACCTGGCCTTAGGGATAACAAGACAAGAAGAACGGGTCTTGTCTGGCTCTGGGGTTTGCATGCTGAGCTAGTGATGGGAACAGTGTGAGTACCCTTGTTGCCAAGAAAGATAATGGCATCCCGGGCTGCATTGGCAGGTGTGTTGCCAGTGGGTCAAGGGAAGTGATTCTTCCCCTCTATTCTACACTGGAGAGGCCACATCTGGAGTGCTTTGTCCAGTTTTGGGCCCCCAGCTATAGAAAGGATGTGGACACATTGGAGAGAGTCCAGCAGAGGGCAACAAAAATAGTTGGGAGGTTGGGGGACATGACTTACAAGGGGAGGCTGAGGGATGGGGCTTATTTAGTCTAGAGAAGAGGAGACTGACAGGAGAGACTTAATAGCAGCCTTCACCTCCCTGCAGGGGGGCTGCAAAGAGGATGGAGCTGGACTGCTCTCAGTACGGGCAGATGACAGGACAAGGAGCAATGGGCTCAGGTTGCAGCAAGAGAAGTTGAGGTTAGATATTAGGAAGAAGTTTCTTACCAGGAGGGTAGTAAAACACTGAACAAGTTACCCAGAGAGGTGGTGGACTCTCCTTCCTTGGAGGTTTTTAAGGACTGGCTAGACAAAACTATGGCTGGGATGGTGTAGTTAGGGCTGGTCCTGTTTTGAGCAGGGGGTTGGACTAGATGTGACCCTGAATTTTCGATGATTTCATGATATGTGCAGCAAGACCTGAGTTAGGCATTGATGAATTAACTTATCACAGTGAAGTTCCTCCCCTGTATTAGAGCTGGCTTTGTGACTGTTTCTTTCTCTTTTCAAAAGCCTTTTGTTAAGACATACTGTAGTATTTAATCTTGGAGGCCACTGCTAGTCAAGTAAACCGCAAGTCCTCCTTATGTCCTACCACAGTGAGCTTCACCGGGTAATACCGGCGCATCTGGAAACTCCTCTTCTGTGAGGACAGCTCCCCGTGGTCCCAGCTTGCCTCCGAAGATGCCACTTCTCCCGCTCCACCCATCCCTGCGCTGAGCCCAGCTGTGGCTCTTTGTAATTCCAGCCAAGTCGTATTGTCGGCATTTCTATCACTGGGGGAACATGGCTGCTGTTCCTCTGGGGACCTCACAGGGCAAGGAGGGGGGAAAGAGGAAAATATTTACTCGGTAAATAATTTCTCCGTGTCACAGAGGAACATAAGATGGATATCCACTGAAATCATTCAGCCCAAGGAGAAACATGCTCGGGGAATCAAGCAGCGGCAGCGAGCGGACTTTACACATCTCCTCGGGAGCTGACATTCTGCCGGTATTATTCTGCTAAGCCACCGTGCCTGCTGTAAGCAACAACACTTGCTCTGAAAAAGTCTAATTTGTAAGAGAGAGATTGGCCTCTTAGAGCACAAGGCCAAGAGGATTTGCTGCATTTAGAAAGCAGATATATTCTTATTTGGAGGAGCATGTATTCTGCTAGACAGGCCTGTTCTGTGGCGGTAGAAAAGTGAGCTGGCTGGAAAAAAAAAAGCAAATAGATCTGCATCCTTGCTCAAATCTCAGTCTTGACTATACCTGTTCCCCCATCTGAATAATAATAATAAAAATAATAATAAAAATGGGTAGATAGATAGCTTCTCCTCCAATTCGTTTCCCTTTTTGTGCATTTACAAGACTAGAGTGAACGGAGCTGGCCAAGTTAAAATAAAATTCAATATGCATTTAGCCCTCTTTTCCATCTGTCATTCATCCATCATCAGTCCTTTCTCGAATGCAAACCCTCTGTATTGCCACAGCACCTGGGAGCCCGAGTCACGGCTGGTGGGGTTTTTTAGCTGCATTTTAGCAGAGCCCACCAGCCCAGACTCCAGGCCCTTCATACTAGGTACCGTGTAAACCCTAAAGGCTTGTCTACACATGCGCTAAGTCAGGAGTAACTACTCAGGAGCAGTGTGTGGACATGCTTATTCCAGAATAAGACTGACTTATCCCTCATTGCCTTAACTCCCTTAAAACATTCGGCTTCAAGCACGTCCTCAGATTCTGCGAAGCATCCAAAACATCTTAAAACGAGGATCCTTTTCCCTGTGCCAGGCTAGGCACCCCAAAGTGTGCCAGATGCATGCAGCTGTTTTGGGCCGGGGAGATGATCAGCAGTGCAATGCTCCTGATATTTTTTCAAGAGGCTTGAAAGCACAGTGACAGAGGGATGGCCTAGCTCCTGTTTAATTCTTGCAGGGCACGGTCCTGCTAGCCGGGTGGCAGTTTTATTGGGCACGCTGTCTCTTATTTTGTCACTAGGCATCTGTGCTATTTTGGGTTCTCAATTTGTGCCTCCTGGAGCCTCACTGTCAAATCCATGCAAGTCAACCCTTTGCAGTCCCTGTATCTGACAGTTAATGCAGGATGACGGTGCTTTCTAGGCATGGGCAGCCCATGTACGGCTTGGCTTTGCTGTATCATTAAGCTAACTCTCTGCAGTTTAGCTCACTGCCTGGGAGATTATCTCTGATTGATTGATGCAACGGTGCTTTCTTTGTGAGGCTGGGTCTGGTTACTGAAGGTGTCTGGTCTTCTCTCGGAGGATGGTTACTGTTAACTGCACTGGCTTACTCGCCTCCAAAAGTTATTAAATCAAAATGCCTCTAATGAGACGTGAATTTAAAGGGTAACCAACACAAATCAACACACGAGCAGGGACATGTTAAACAACAGATATCCTCAGCAGCATGATAAGACTGGACACAACAAGGGGGTAATATATCCAGTAAAGGGAATTTAAGTTGGTCTAATAAAAGATGTCAGATTCACCCAAACAGACCCTCTTGCCACGAATCTCCATCTTTAAGACCCAGCAGGAGCACTGGCCCAGTCAAAGTCCCCAAGTTTGACTGCAACCAAAATCCAGTGGCTCTGAGCAAGGCTTAAAAAACTCATCTGAAATATAGACACGCATGGAAATCTTGGGAAGGATGCAGAAATTGTTAAAATGTGATAAATATTGAGCAATTTGCACCCCAATCTCTGGTAGGAAGTCTCAATCTCTTGCATGGGCCAGAAACGATGGGCATAAGGCAGTTTTCCCATAAACTTTCCAGAAACAATGGGCGTAACATCAGTTTTCCCATAAACTTCCCATGCAGAAGAGAATGTACTAAGAAATGAGTCTGCCTAAGCAAGGAGCACTGTGAATGACTTGCCATCTGCCCTCTGGGTTTCCCTTTTTCCCAGGAGAAAATAGCTCATGCCCAACACGGTATACATCCCCTGGCATGCTGGCATAACAGCAGTACCTGGCATATTAAAGGTCAAACACCCACTGGAGCCTAGTGGGTCAAGCCACAATGGTTTTTAGAGCCAATGGCAACCAAGAGAGATGTGGCCGGCATCCCCAGAGTGGCCTGTTCCCAGCTGGTTGACTGAGAGGATCACCTTAGCATGAGTGTCAAAACCGTGCCTCTGGAGTCGCAGCAAGATGCCAGAACTTGGTCCTTGCACTCAAACCAGGCAACAAGCTAGGATTCCTCCCATGCCCGATTCATCCGGCCCGGCTGCCCCGTGGGAACGTTCTCCTCCTCGTGCTCTAGAGCAACTGCACTGGGTTAAATCGGACTCTCTCACCCTGTGGGTTTTCATCACTGGGTGTTTGCGCCTGAACGCTTGCAAAGGACAATTTTTCCAACTATTTGGTTGGTCTAATAAAAGATATCCCATTTACCTGAAGAGCCTTGTCTGCCCATGTCCTTAGACCAGCATGGCTACAACCACCACCCCCATCAGCAGGAAGAGAACTTGGCCTATTTGCCCCTTTGCTCATTTGCTCATAAATACTGCGTTTTCCCTTCCCTTGTCATAGTGAGCTATTTCTAAATTTCAATCGCTTCCCTTCCTTTTTTTCTGCAACCCTTGAAAGTGGCCATCTCTGGAGAGGCCACCGTAAGCAGAAGTGACAAAGATCCTGTCCGTGACTTGCCCCTTCTCACCTTTGTTGTAGAGAGATCCATCAAAGTAATAGCTCCCAGTGTAGAAGCCAGTCGCCAGCTCGATGAGATGGCGTGCCCAAGTATTGCCTGCTCCGGGGAAGCTTGCCAAGGCTATGAATTGTTTGGATCGAGCGGGTAAAAACCTTCTATCCATACAGCGGTTGTCTGGAAAGAGTTAAAAATAGAAGATGCATCAGGGGGCCATGCATAAGATCTCTAAGGCGAGAAGAGTTAACAGGGCTTTCTGACCCTGACATGGTGCAAAAAGAGATATTAAAGCATGCTCATTCAGTGCATTTGATCCAAAATGTCCACCGTGGGGTCTGGGAGCGATGGATTCCTTCAAACCCCTTTCATGGCAGGATTTGCAAACCCAGTAGCTCCGGGAGGGAGTGGGGCTAGGTCTTGGCTGGGTATCTTGTTCCTCTATGCGTAGGAGGGTTGGGTAGCTTATGAATGGGGCAGGATGACATGGTTGCCTATGACAGCAGGGGTCTAGACATGATGGCCTTGTCTCTTCCTCCTGTCCTATTCCCTATGTCTCTCTGCTCCTAAACCCTGCTGGGATTGCACAACTATCCTCTGGCTGCTTTGGATTGGTTTCACTGTACAAATATGAAAGGAAACGATTGTTTCCCAAAGGATCTCGCATGCAGACTTCAAAGCCCTGCTACAAACAACAGCCGGCGTGAAGACACGTGGACTCCAGCCCCGCTCCCCAACGGCGCTCAGTCAGGACTCGTCCTTGGCACAGAAATCTCTGTACCAAAGCCAGACACATGCCTTGTCCCTGCTGGGTGCCCGGCACTGCACTACCTTATAGTGAAGGGGATCTGTGCGGATACGTGACAGTCCAAGAGAAACAAGGGCTGTATACCTAATCTGAGTGTACTCTTCCTACGTGTGTGTTCATCTGTCTGGGCACATGCAGTTTGCACGTGCATTTGCACAGCAGCATCTGACAACAACCGTGTTCATTTTGACTCTGGTGAGCTGGCCCTTTCCCTTGGTTGTTCTCTTGGGGGATTTCATTTTGCAGCCTTGAAGACAAGCTGGCTGGGCTAAAGCAGTACACTTGACAGAAACAATAGATTCCCACTATATATCATCCTTCAGCTATGAAAGGCACCCGCTTCTCATTCCCACACTGCAACAGGGAGTCCACGGGGCTGCTTGCCTGGGAGAGCCATTTGAGGTGAGCATGCAGGTCCAGTTTGGCTGTCCCCAAAGAAGAAGGTGGGTGCAATATTCCAACAGACAGGGAGCAACCCAGGAGATTATATCACCGTCTAACATGGCGTGGAGACTTCTCTTTTATTCTCCTTCTATCTTCATTTTTCCTCGATGATAAAGAGGCAAGTCAAGGGATGGTTAGGTTTACTAGAAAGAAAACGGGTCAGTTCCTTGAGGTTTCATGTCAGCTCCTGGCGAAGATGCTGCGGTAATGGAGAATGAGATGGTTGTAGTATGGAAAAGTCTTGCTCCAAACCCTGTTTCAAGACTGGAGAAACACTGAAATGTGCTGGCAAAGTGGGGAAAAGAGCTGCATGTGTCTTCTTACCATGATGCTGTAAGTGCATACGGCTGCACCAGTTCAGTTCAGGCTTTCTAGGAGCAGATGAAAAATGAAGGTCGACTCAGACTGGTGAAAGGATTACAGCATGCTCAGGAAATGAATCCAGCAGTAGGTTTGTGTGTGTTGCCTTCCATCTGACCAGATCCAGCTGTGCTTAGCTGTGAGTTCACAGCACAAGGTGGCATGGCTAGATATAAGATGCTTAGTGCTGTTGGATTAGACATGGATTTTGTGTGTCCTTTACCATTCAAACTGCTTGGTAGGGCTATGCAAAGCTTCAGATCGCAATTTGGGTTCAGAGTTAGTTCGGATAAGTTATTAAGTTATTTTGACCTGCCGTCCTTTACAGTGGTGGACTGGGCCAAGGCTGTAGGGGACGAGGACAACAAAGTTATAGATATTTCATTGCTTCTCCATTATACCCTATGGCCGAATCTCTCTGAATCGGCTCCAGATCTTTTCCAAATCGATTCGGAAAAGCGATTCGAATCTCCGAATTGAATTGGCCGAATCTGAATCGAATAGTTGCCTATTCACACAGGCCTACAGCTTGGGTGTTCCCAGACTATTCATGGCTACTCCAATAACCAAATGAACACTTCTTCCAATAACTAGATTGCAAAAGGCAGCATTGATGAGCTGCAACGATCGTCTCCAGGATGTCTCCAGGATGCCGCTGCTTCATTCAGATGGACAATGGAGTAGACTTTTAAGTGATGGCTGTAATGAAATTCTATCTTCCCACCTGTTAGGCTTTCAGTCACTGAAGTGGGTGATTCCCACTTCCCAGCTTGTGCCGAATGCAAATCTCTAATTGACTAGTCACTTTCCAGCCCCAGAAAATGCAGCATTTGGCATTTGTATGATTTGCAGAATCGCGCTTATACGGTTCCTAGGCAGGGTGGGTACCTACACTTACTCTTCTCTCCTGTCCTGATTATTGCAATAAAAAAAATGCATGTTTAGCACGGCTTCAGAGAAGAGCAGAAGAGAATAGCTTAAAATAAAATACTATGAAATGACATGGTTTGAATGCTGAAGCCAATTAATGTGGGTTGTCTGGCCGCTTTCTCCCGTCAATATGCAAATGCTCTTCCTTGCAAGAATGTTAATGCCAACGCTATGAGAGTTTTGCAGATTAGTGGACAATAGGATGAGGAGCGCATGATGTATCCACCGCGGTGGGAGCTGTGAAGTGTAGTAAACAATTCATGCTGGCAAAGTACATTGAGCTGCTTGGATAGAGACGTGCAAAAGGTTAACGCAGGCATCTTCACTCTATTGTATTTTCTAGCATCATTTAAACCTGCTTGAGATCTCCCTCTAGGAGCTTTTGTTGAAGACAGTGGGGCTAGGGGCAAAAAGTAACCATGTTACTGCAAAGAGACAGCAGGTAGTAATGCCCTGGAA
This sequence comes from Alligator mississippiensis, assembly GCF_030867095.1. NCBI lineage: Eukaryota > Metazoa > Chordata > Crocodylia > Alligatoridae > Alligator > Alligator mississippiensis. The sequence continues at coordinate 4,349,296 of NC_081833.1, read as the reverse complement.
ATTCAGACTTTGCTTTGGGCCATCATGAAAGTGAAAAAAAGGCAGGCTTTGAAGTGGCATTTGAGACTTCCTTTTGTCTTACTCAGCTCGTTCTTGGAACAATCCTGACTGGGCACGTCTGCACGTTCATTAACGCACCTTAGATACTGTGCATTTAGTTTAGTGCTTGCTTAATAAAGTACTAACTAAATGCACAGTAACTAGAGCTACTGCACAGTCGCACCGGCACATGGTTATTTAGTGATGCTTACTTGTGCATTAGCCTAATAACACTACGCAGTAGGCTATTAGCACAGTTTGTAGCCGCCGCGCTGCTGCGCAGTGTGATTAAGCTAATGCACAGTGTAGACGTGCCCAGTGAGGTGGTTGGAAAAGAGGTCAGGATGAGAGTCACCTTGGAGAAGGAGTCTGAGAGTTTCACATTTCCTTTTAACTTCCTGTCCTGGCCTCTTCCTTTCTTAACGCTTGACCACAGTCTTCCAGTCCCAGATAATGATCATAGGCATCTCCTTTCAGCCATGCTACTGTCCCTGAGTTTGCAAGAAACCCCTGTCTGGACACATGGCCACCCCCTTGCCAGAACAGCACTGCATTCTTGCTGTTTTCCAGCAAGCAACTTCATGCCTGTACCCACCATCGGGATAGGATCAGCCAGCAGAGATGAGCAGGTAGCTTGAAGAGACCTCTTTCAATGATGGTTTCAATCCTACCTCCTCTCTGAAACAGATTCTCAAGCATCGATGTTTTCAAGCATGCCGTTGAGAGGCCCTACACTTCCTAGCTTAGACCGCTTTTGGAGAGGGTAGCAACATTTCACCCTTTTACATTGATTTCACCACCATGTATTGGTTACTGTCCCCTGACAACACCCGGTGAGGCCAAGGGGCACGAAGCATTTGGGTGGCTTGTACAGCGAGCCAGCAGCTGCCCTTAGGTGGAAGCTAACTGCCGGTCTCCAGCTTTTCTTACAAGCTATGCACCTCCCAAGAAGAGAAAAATACAGTCACCCCGAGCTGAAAGAAGCAGAACTTTATAGCCTCCCATGGTGTTTTGCCAGTGACAAATGAAAAGCACGGTCACAGACCAAAGCTATAGACGCTCCAAAGGGGTGGGTAGGATATAAAGGGACGGGTATCCAAAGCAGGGTTGGGGGGGTGGGAAGGAATGCTACGTAGGAAGGAAGCCTAATGTTTTGGGACGCAGCATGCTCCTGCAGAGAGATGGGCTTGGTTATATCCTTGCTTTCATGCGTCTGAGTACATCTTGACAGACGATGGTCCCCTTCCGACAGGCCAGCAGGGAAGAGCGGGTGAAAAAGCTCTGTGAGGGTAGATCAGGGACACCGCTTTCCCTCCACAAGCAGTCGCTCTGGCCCGCGACTCGATGGTGACAAAAAAAAAAAGAAAAGAAAAAGAAGAACGAAAGAGAGAAAGAGAGAAAGAAAGAAAGAAAGAGAGAAAGAAAGAAAGAAAGAAAGAAAGAAAGAAAGAAAGAAAGAAAGAAAGAAAGAAAGAAAGAAAGAAAGAAAGAAAGAAAGAAAGAAAGAAATCTGCTGAAGGCAGATGGCAAACTGTTATTTCCTGTGCCTGATTTAAGCAGTAATTACAGCTGTTTGTTCAGAGGAGGATTTATTTCCTGGGAAATTAAAATAAATGGTAATTTTTAATGAAAGCCGAATGGATGGTTGGAAACTGATGTTATTTTATCCGGGGCAAACTGAGGTTCGGGTCTCCATGCGTGCCAAGGTGAATTTAAACACAGGCAGCAACCAGGGGTATGAGGTATTGTCTCCTTCCCCTACAACAGCTGGGCCGGGGGGGGCACGTCTGCACAGAAAGTGCACTGGGGAAGAGGAACGAGGTCTCAATGTGCTGCTCAGCGAAGACCCCGGAGCACTTGCTATGGATCTGGGATCACAACTCAAGATTTCATCAAGCAAAAGATTTCCTAGCGGAGGTGCTGGGAGGGGATGGCCTCCACACTGGGCATGCAGCAAGCAGGCTGGGTAGCTTACAAGAGGTAAGAAATAACCTTGCAGAGCAATTTGCCACATGAGAGATATAATTGAGAGGGCTCACGCCTACCCCTACCCCACGCAGGTGAGAGGTTGCACCAGGCATTGCTCATTCTGCAGGAGGAGAGTTCAAACCTGTCTCCGCGGCAGACGCATCCTGGGAACCTCCCAGAGCAAACCAGCCCGAAGAGCCCCGGGAGTGAGACAGCGGCAGGTGGGACTCTGGGTACCTTGCACTTGTGTCTGGTAGACGATGAAGTACTCGGCGGTCCCGCAGCTCTCAAAATCCTCGCCAGTGCACTTCTGCGCGCACAGCTGCTCGTCCTCACGCTCGTGCAGGGTGAAGAGCGTGGTGGGGAAGCCGCAGTGGCAGGACGTCCCCGCGAGGGCCGACAGCGGGTATTCCTGTGGGGAGCAAGAGATGGAGCGTTTCAGCCCGAGTGAGATGCGCCCAGCTAGTAGACAGTGCACCCCTGCAACCTGGGCCCACATCCCCAAGCTATGAGGCAAGTCCCAATCTCACAAAGGCCTTTCCCAATTAACCCTAGGGTGAAGGCTGGCCCTAGGAGCCAAGTTCCCTTTAATTCTCCTGCCTCTAATGGTTCCCAAAGGAGCCATTGTGGTGGCTGGAGCCTTTCCTTTAGTCCCTTTGGAGGATCAGGCTTTAACCTGGGTTTCTCAGCTAAGCTGCAAGCGGCTCTTCCAACCCTACCGCCCAAGGCATGCAGCAGGCATCTTTGGGTACCCAATAGCTGCAGCACATGAAGATGGAGGTGGACTGATCTCAGTGGGGGCAGATGACAGAACAAGGAGCAATGGGCTCAAGTTGCAGCAAGGGAGGTTTAGGTTGGAGATTAGGAAAAACTGTCTCACAGGGAGGGTGGTAAAGCACTGGAATAAGCTACCCAGAGAGGCTGTGGAGTCGCCATCCTTGGAGATTTTTAAGCTGCAGCTAAACAAAGCTTTGTCTGGGATGATGTAGTTGGGGCTGGTCCTGCTTGGAGCAGGGGGTGGACTAGATGTGACCTCCCAACCCTCATTTTCTATGATTCTTTGAACCATGGGAGCAGCCTTCCTCGCACTGCAGGCCTGGCTGGTGCACAGACAGAGGGGCTGTCCCTTCCCTCTCCAACCTGGCTGTGTTATGTTCCCGGCGGGGTCCCCAGTCCTGTGTGGATGGGAAATCTGTGGCCCTCATCACTGTATGATCCAAATACGTCCCAGTCTGATCTACACCTCTCCTCCCGCGGCTCCCCGAGCTGTGCTTCCCAGCTCACAGACCGTTACCACGTAGAGGAAGCTTGCTACTGAGAGCGGCAAAAGCAGGATGTCCTGCCTCTGTTCCCTACCCCTTGCAAGTAGGTTCTCGTGGAGGTTTTCCACCCCTCCTGGCCCAGCTGGACCCCTCTGGCTGCCTGCCAGGGCCATGCTTTGAAGAGCCCCTTTTTTTCCTTCTAACTGGGGGGAGGGAAGACTATACACATCTGGGTTGTGCTGCTCCAGTTGCACCCCCTTTGCATTAAAAAGACAAAGACATGAAAGTCTCCCCCCATAAGCTACTCCTGAGCCTCTTCTTTTGCCCAGTGCAAGCTAAGGAAGGTGTGCGGTGCTCCGTCCAGACGGCCCATCCCATGGGCAGGGTTGCATCGCCCATCGCCAACCCAGATCTGAATCCAGCTGCGAGGCTCTGCACCTCCTTCAGATCTGCCTGCAGTGCCGTCTCAGTGGCCAGCAGGAAAAAAAAGAAAAGAAACCTCCCAGATTTCTATCATTTCCAGCGTCTCCTCGCTCAGCCGTGGTCCTGCATTCCAAAAACGCCGGCGTGGAAATTGCTGACCTATTTGCTAGCGCGGGGTGTAATATATCTGGAGCTATGATGCTCCTCTTAAAATCATGGCCTGCTACAGCTCTGGTAATTTGTGAGTTTGTCACCCAGAGTAAGGTTACTAAAAGCCCATAGACTGCATCTTCGGTGACCTCATTTGGATTTTAAAGTACAGAGTTATGAGGGAACATTCAGAGAGTGACAGGCAATTTAACAGCCGGGGCTGCGGCAACGCTGGGTTAATCAAGGGGCTCCATACACAGGCTTTTATTTACATCTCCCCGAGCCCAGCTCTCGAGGGAGCGGCGAGAAAGCCGGGCCGAGGTGCAGAGCCGCAGCTCGTATTTAACTGATGTGACAGAGAGCAGGGAACCTAATGGCTTTCAGCGGGGCTCTCGCGGCTGTTGAGGGACCCCGCTGAGAAGCCCATCAGCGCCGTACAGCCGGGGAAAGAGCCTCTGTTTCTGATGTGTGGTTTGGAGGGTGAAAAAATCTTCCAGTGCATTTGAGCTGCCAGATGCAGGAAGCCAAGGCAGGCTCCCAATCCCTTCCCTTCCTTTCAGCCGACATCTGTTTGAGCAGCCTGCAACACGGAGCGGACGTCTCTGCCGCCCTGGGCAGAGGTGCCCAAGTGCACCCTGGCTCCAGCACCGGAGCAGTGTAGGCACCTGGGCATAGCGCTATGCCTGCCTGGGGTAGTTAGCTCTGGGGATTTATCCCGCTGCGGTTGCATGGTGCCATTTGGACTCCTTTCCAGGGGCTCTCATGTTTGCACGTCTCGCTTGGGGGATCTCTGGACATACCCTGTGACCTTACAGCAGAGAGACCTCCAGGGTCAGTGGATGCAGGGCCGCAGGACGTAGCAGCGATTTAAGCTTGAGCTTCCTGAAATGGGCCTCTCCAAGACTAGGAGGTTTCATGGGTGTGAAGCAACCCGGTAAAACGCCAGCGCCTCATTCAAATTCCCCTAGAGGCAGCTGCTCCTCTGTAGCTCCTTGCCTGAGAGCACCCTACTCTTTCGGGGCGCGCCTGAAGCTCTCTGTGCCCCTGCTAATTGCAGACCCGGATGCTGTTTGCAACAAAGATCACTACTGCAGGGGCACCTGAATTAGTTTCCAAAATGGCCTTCGACTTTTCTGTGACTCATATCTGCAGCCATCCGAGCCACCGCAGAAATGAGCCACCTTCATGCTCCAGGGCATGAGCTGCCAGTGCCACTGCGGTGAAGAAGAAATCTGCCCTTCCCCATCCCGCCATTGCACAATTTGCGGCTCCCTCTCATGCATTTTGCATCACATTGCATCAAACGCAGACAAAACCTGGCTAGAGCTCTCAGGTCACAAGTTAAGGGAAGTTACTAGAGTATAGTAAAAGTCTGGGGTGGGTGGGAGATCTTGTTGCTAGCTGGCCCAAAGGTCCTGCTCTGCCCCTGCTCAACAAGACCCTTGGTGAGTGTGCAGTCTGGGTCAGAAAGATGCCCTCCCCACCCTTGCCCAAAAGCCAAATCCTTAGCTGGGGCAACTGGGTGTAGACCCATTTAGCTTCAGTGTTACCCCAAGGGAAGCAGAAGGTGGAAGCGAAGGTGTTAACACATGCACGCTCCACCAAGTCATGAAGGTAGGACCTCAGAAACCTGATGGAAGGGGACTCTAAGCAGCTGATGGTGTTGAAGCAGCCGGCCAGGTGGGGCAATGCCTTGTCACCTCAGTGGGGACCCATCTTCACCTGGGCAGGAGCTGCTCACTGTGTGTTTTCAAGGCATTGGGCTACAGAAAACATGAGCTTTCCTTCAGCCTCACTCCTATGTCCGGACATGACCAAGTCCCCCTCAAGGATGAGCTGATAACTTAAATCCTTCTCCCCACCTTCGTATCTCTGGGTCTTGCATATAAAGTAGAAAAGAGACCCAGTCTTTCCTTTCTTCTAGGCCCCTCTGGCTCTTACCCAGGCCTTTCACAGGACTCTGTAGGGGCACTCTCCTCAACATTTCTCCAACCCCACTTTCTCCACCATCTCAGTCCCCCTCCCACACCCACCACAGCCTCTCCACCGAGACCTTTTTCTTTGATCCTTTCCATTCGGACGCACCGCCAAGGGAGGTGGCAGGGAGCACCTCCTTCTACACCCTGTTGAGTCTTAAGAGTACAGGATGGAGCTGACGCAGCCCCGGATGCGCAGCTAATGAACATCAGCATCACTCCCTCGGCTTGAATGAACTGGTGATCATTTGTATCAGCTGAGACCCTGACCTCTCGTTTTCACATGGGAAGCAATTGCTGTTGTTTCATGGAGTTCATAGACATCAGGGCTGGAAGGGATCTCGCGAGATCATCCAGTCCAGCCCCCTGCCCAAAGGGCAGGCAGTCAGCTGGGGTCAGATGACCCCAGCAAGGTGAGCATCCAGGCATTTCTTGAAGGTATCCAGAGTAGGTGCTTGCAGCGATGTGGTCAAATCTGGCCACCACCAATGCAGAAATACAAAACCCTTCCTCTGAGTCTGTGAAAGGCTTGTCAGACTGCTCCAGGTAAAGCTTCAGTCAGGGGATAATACCCAGGTAGCTTATAGATGAAGTGAAAGGGGAGAAGTTGTAGCAACCCTCTGCATTGCTATCCTACTGATGCGTAAGTGTTTTTTTATGGTGAAAAGGTAGGCTGTGAATGGTGTTGATTGTAGTTTGGCTACATGTTGTTATAGGAAACCAGATTAAAATCAATCTGCTGTGATTCCTATTATTATTATTATTATTATTCAGAGGCCAAGGCTGAGCCATGAGAAGACCCTAAATCAGGTCCTCTCTGGCTCACACCAGTTGACTCACTGGGCTCTAAGGGGTTACCCCTGCTAGCTGGAGGTTGTGTGTCAGCTCAGAGGCCCATCCCTGTCAGGGGATACCTGGGTGGGCGTTACACTTACCTTTTCAGTGCAGAAGTCCACGCACTTGTCTACCGACATGTTGAGCATCACCTGGCTCACAGGCAAAGCTATGGAGATGTTGTCCGGCCTGTGGAAGCATCCGCGGAAGATCGCGCTGCCATCTAGAACAGAAAAGGCGTCACTTAGCAGCAGCTGAGGAGAGACTCCGGCTCACGGGGGACCGTGGTGCAGTGCCAACTCTATGTGGATGGATGCGAAGGCCCTCTGTCAACCCCCCAACCTGCTTGCCACCCTGCTGACTTTGCAACCTCAAAGTGCCCCGTCTTCCCCCCACACAACCTGTTGGAAGGTGGCAGACGGCTGTCATTCACTCCAACCCCATGCATGCCCCAGCACCTAGTTTTACGGACACTGGTCAGCTATGACGGAGCACAAAACCATCTCCGGTGGAAGTGCTGCCTAGGGGACTCTCCATCACTGGAGGTGGTCGGGAAGAGCTGGACAGCCACTGGTCAGGGATGGTGTAGGCATAGCTATGCCTATGTCCTACTACAGGGGTTTCCCAGGCTTCTGGGCTTTGCTGGTTGTCCCCTCCCCTGCTTTCTGCTCCATGTGCGAGGGGGGTTGCACCTTCCTCAAAGGCACTGGGTGTTGGCTGCAGCCCAGGTTGGCAATTTTGACTGCCAATGCTCCTGCTGGGACTAAAACCAGGAGGGTCCTGGCTAGTGGGTCTTGCCCCTCCATTCAGGATTAGACCTATGCCAGGATCAGAGAGGAATTTTACCCCATGGTCGGATTGGTATAAGCTGTGGGGGGGTTTGCCTTACTCTCTAGTGTGGGGCACGGACCTCTTCCTGGGATCTCCCAAGGGTATACCAACAACCTTTTACAGAAGTAGGACGTTGGTCACCGCAGTTCCCCTGCTTGATCTGTGGCAGGGTCGGGTGTGCTGTCTTATGGTGTGTCATGGTTGATGGTGGTATTACAATGAGGTTAGATTATGGATTTGCACAGGATGGTTTGGACAGGGCTGATCCTGCCTCAAAACTAGATGCAACCTCTGCAACCAGCCCCACTTCTCCATGATACACATCTCTGAGAGATGGAAGGACTGACACCGACTGGTAACAGAGCTGGACAACCTCGACCCACAGCACCAAGCCACACGCCATGTGGTCGCTCCACTGCAGGGATTAAAAAAAGCCCTTCCCTAATTTTCAGACAACGATCCTTCTTTCCAGACAGCTTTAACTAAAAAAAGCCTCTGGCTGAGCCAGGGATCCAATCTGAACTGAAGGCAATTGATTTTACTCTGAGAAAGGACCTAGAACATCACCGAGAGAACCAGTCTTTGCTGACCTGAATAAAAAATACCCCAGCTGAAACACAGCAGCTACACGTCTACCCCGACACGTTATCCGGCAACGGCACAGCAACACGCGCTCGCGCCGAGACAGCCTCCCCGAAGAGCCTGATCGCTGATGAATTCCTCGTCCTCCCTCCTTCTGGGCACTCATTTCTTCTTCTCTCGTTAGACAGGGGGAACAAGGAGCCTCCTGATTATGTCCTGGCGTTTCCAGATGTTGGTTCCCTCCACTCGGTCATGCTCCTGACCATTTTTTTCCTCCCGTTCATCCTAGTTCAAACATTGCAAAAGCCGTTGTGGAGGAGGAAGATGCAATTCCCTGGGCACCAAGCTGGTCCATACTTTGGCCGTGTCTATAGCACACACGGCTCACAGTTCACAATGGATCCCTATCCCTTGCCCAGGGACGGGTGAAGATCCATGCCTTTTTATTTTTAAGGCCTTCACAGACCCTCCATCAGGTTGATTTTCCCCCTCCTCTCTCTCTCTCTCTCTGAGCAGTGTTTGTACTCCCCAGCACTCGCTGCACCCACTTTTAACCCTCTGCTGCTTATTCCTTTAAAACATTTGTGGTTTTCTATCAGCACAATGATGCCAGCGGCTTGCTGGGGCTTTTCAACATTATCTCCTGCAAGCGTAGGTGAATTTTGCCAGCTCTGAAAAGACGCGAAACCACCCTTAATCCTAGAAATCAGTTTCCAAGTGATGAGGAATTAGAAAAGCACAGAGCTGCCTGGCAGCAGGAATGTCTGTGGTTTGGGTTTTTTGTGCGGAAATATGCTTTTAAAAATATTCTGGAATGGGAACGCAGTCACACAACTGGATTAGCAATTGAAGAGGCGATCTTCACCTGGGAAAATGCACATTAGGCAGCGGATGCTGTACCTTGGCCATCTCACTTCTCACTGTTTCCTTTCTGGTTTGAATGCCAGCATTATGCCACTCGAATACAATCAGCGAATCCATTTGTTTTGACCTTTGGAGAGAATAGTGGGGCCTTTTAACTGAAGTTTAAGAAGCAGCTCCTGGAAAAGTGAATTCACAGTGCCCTGCATTAAATGTCAGGGTTGTGGCAGCAAGAGATGTACCATCTGTTTAAGCAGGCTTGGTTCAGAGATGTGGTTTTGAGAGCAAACTTCTGCAGAGGTCATCAGCAAAAGAGCCAGCACGTCACGAGGGCCGGATGCCGGGAAAGCGTCTTGCGTTCGGGAGAAGGACCGATCGTAGCGTCTTGGATAACGTGGGTTATGAAGGTCCGCGTGTGTGCAGAGCAACTGCCCAGCTTCAGACCGATGGGACTTCTAGTTGAGATGAAGACAAAGCAAAGGGAATGAACACAAGTAAGTCAGACTAAAAAGGTGTCCCTGAAACAGGTGACAACAGGTCTGAAAACAAATTGGCTGCTGGTTTAGAAGCGTAACCATGCAGGACCCGGGTGGACAAGCAGTCGATACACCCTGCAGTATAAGGCAGCAGAGCTTTACTGCAGTAACTGCCCATGCCCGCACTCCCGCCGCACGGTGGGTGGAAGTCGATGGCAACCCGCTGCAGGACCATATCTGCCGCCAAGCCTGCTAGCGTCGCAAAACATGCAGGCAGGACACCTTGGGAGCTCTCCGTTTTCCCTGTCCTTCTCCCAGAGCAGTTTGTGGGGAGGCATTTGCATTTTTCTAATTTGATTTCTGCATGCTCTCCCATGGGGCAGGCTGGCGACTGGAAAAACCCGAATACCCAACCAGGTATCTTAGTGACATCCAAGGATCACTGTAAATGTTCCTCCACCTGACTGCAGAGATTCACTCTCCCTTTGACATTTAAGTACCTGCTAATGAGCCCCACCAGTCTTTGGGTTTTAAAGATGACGGAAGGCGGAATCCAATGAATACAAAATTACAGGCGAGATTCACAAAAGGCTTTCAAAGCCAGGAGAAGATCAAAAACCTATTTCTGACTCATTAGAGAGACACTCGGCTTTCACTGATGCCTCTTCCTTTCTCCCTGGCTCTTTTTTCCCCTTCTTTGTTGGGGTGTGTTACACTTAATCCAACTGTCCAAAGCACTTAATAAGGAGACACCTCTTCCATTCACAGTGTAGGCTCCATCTGCAAAGCGGGTCATTGTTCTCGTGAAGGGGCTTTCCAGCCAGCGAAGGGACCCATCAACGTCACCTCGCGCAGGGACGGGGGAACAAGCTACTTCCCGGAGACCGGGACACCAGCTCAAGGCATAAGCAGGTTTCTGGGCAAGGCCTGGTAGTTGCAGCAAGAAACAAGGCAGGAGTCCTGGGTGTCTAGTGCAGTCTCTGCCCCTGATTTACTGTGAGGCTTTGGTTGAGTCACTTAAATCTCCCCGGGCCTGTCCCTGGTATAAACATGGCACAGAGCCACGGTCCCTGTTAGGGACAGCAGTGGAGTGTCACAGGGATGGCCTCCCTTAAGCAGCCTTCCAGCACCAAACAAGGACTATCAAACCCAAGTGACTAGGTAACACAAAGCAACACTAACATCTCCCACGTCCTCAGTCCTGGTGTCTGAGTTTATTTTCTACCGCCCTCGGGGACCTGAGACAGAAGTTCAATAAACCAATTTAACCTCAATCAGTTCAGTCTGCTGCATCCATCCGGGTTTATCTTAAATTGGTTTTGCCCACTTTGAAAGCAGTTTATATGCACTGAACTTCTGTTGTGTTACAGATTTTAACCAGTTTCTGATGAATTATACCAGTTCATGTGTAATTTCTGTCCCTACTGAAAGACAGTTATGGAGAAGGCGGCTGTTGATTTGCAGGTGGTTACAAGCGCACCAGAACCAGGGGATTCACAAGTAATGGCAAGGGGCTAACTTTCTATGAATCAATCAGCCAGCTTTCTGTTACTTTGTTCGCCCGCCGGGTCCATGCAGTGCCTGGGTTCGAGATACACGGTACAGCGCTCCAGTGTCTCTTGATATGGATCAATGAACCCTTCGGGCTCTCTGAATCAGAAGAGCAGGCCCCCCCTGTTCCAGTGCATTGTTAGTTGCAAGTTGCTCATCCCCGCTTATTATTTTACTACTAAGATGTTCGGTGCTTTGTACCCTCAAAGGTCCCCTTTTGTTCGGCAAGCAACAAAGGAGTCCCTTTTCCAGAGAGCTGATAACCTTAGGGCTATGTTCCCGGATCGGCACGGTTGGCAGTGTCGCCTCAGAAGCCTGTTGCTCCTGTTCTGGCTTTGACGCTTGCCTGAGACGCTGGGCAGATTGAGGGATTATTAACCCAGGTCTATGCTGGGCCAGCTGCACTGATCGCCAGGCCCAGGTTGGCTTGCGTTTGCTGCATAGACAGGACCCCAGGGCCAGGGAGCAATCGGAGACACTGGAGCTCTATCCTGCACATCCCCGGAAAAGCATAAATGGGCTGGAAGATGGAGAGTCTTGGGGCTCTTGATGACCAAGGGGCCTGATGGAGAACAGGCCACCTGCACCATCGTTAGACAAGGGATAACTTGGGCAAAGTATTCCCCATCAGAGAACGCGGGTCCATTTGTCCCTGGTGCTCAGCTAGGCACATCAGAGAGGACACAGCAAGGGAGTCATTGATGCTCTCATGGCTGGAGGGTCTCAGAGGAGCCCTCGACTTTCCCCACATGAGCTGCGCCCACGCGGCGTGGTGGACTCAGCTGCCATCTCCGCTTCCAGCCTCCTCCCTCCCACAGCGATAACAGGACATTTGACAGCTCTCCTAAATTGGCAACACAGTCTCTGTGGAATCACACCCCCGTCTTTGCTGATTAACAAGGATTTCTTTTTTTTCTTTTTTTTCTCCCGACATCTCGACCGTCCTCTGGAGGAAGTTTATCAGATTAAAGGGAGTCGGTGGTGGAGGCGACCAGCATTTTGCCTCCCTCTGGAACAATGCAGGCCAACCTCATTAGGTGAATTACTGATGCATGGCCACTCTGTTAATGCTTCATTTCCAAGTGGAGTAGGTCTCCGGCATGGATGGTGGCTGATAAAAAGGTCTCTCCTGGAGGGCAAAGAAGGCTTTGCCAGGTAAAGACTCCTCTTCTAAGGGGAGGTGAGGAAGAGCTGAGGAAAGTCATTTACTTTCAAGTCCTCTGCCCCATACCCGTGTGCCTCACACAGGACAGGGCCACAGGGCCGTTGTATTACAAATGATTCCTTTTACAATAACTCCTCCAAACGCCATAACGCGATCCCCAGCATGTCAGGCACAGGGTGGGAGATGCTCTTTATCCCAAAGAGTGCACACTCTACATAGGCAAGGTGGGCAAACAAGGCGCTTGAAGATGAGAAGACATGGCCAAGGCCATGCAGGGCATCAGTGGCAGAGGCAGGAATGAGCCCCTCCTTTCCAAATCCCAGCTTAGCCCTTTCCCCTCTGCATGATGCTCACCTTGCACTTTGTAAGAACCTAAGGAAGCCCTGATGGACCCACCCTCCAGAGGGTAATTTCTTTTATGTGCATTTCAGCGTACTTTCTTTTTTGGAGAAACTGAGGCACAGGACACAGCCCCGTGTTCCCTGAAGGGTTTGCTCTACTGGTAGCGCTGCATTTCCTTCCTCGTCCCTTGACAAGCCACAGACGCAGAAGCATACATCGGGCAGTCACAAGCTCCCTTCCTTCCTTCTGCTCCCCCTCTGCCCCCGCGACACTCCTACGGCCGTGTGAGCCTGGGGAGAACTAGCTTTTCTTCTGTCTTCCGCCGTCCAGTGGCCGTGAAGCCTGACTTGCTAATCGCATCTGAATGAGTCATTTTTAGCTGCAGCAAAATAGCCCTAAAAGCAATTTGTTGAGAACGAGCTCCGTTCCTGCTGCAAGCCCTCTCCGGCAAGACCTAAGCCACTGCATTTTGCTGGTTGTTTATGCTGCAGAATTGGAGCAACAAGCCCAGGAGCAAACTCTTGTTCTTTATTTTTAGCCTTTCCTGTGACCTGCCTGATGCAGTGGGGCAAAAGCCACGTGAGGCAAGGGCCGCCCTCCCCACCAGACTGGCCCTTGTCCATCTACCACAGGCTGGTTGCTTGAGAAGACCTTGTCAGGACAGAAGAAGACAAGCCAGGAGAAGTCTGCAGTGGTTCCCAGCCAGTGTTAGAAATGCTGCAGTCATAGATTTCATAGACATTAGGGCTGGAAGGGATCTTGGAAGATCCTCGAGTCCAGCCCCCTGCCCGAAGGGGCAGAAAGCCAGACAGGGTCAAAATCAGCTGATTTAGAGCCACACAGAAATGCTGTCACACTACATTGCAGCAGCAAAGGGGTTAAACTTGTCCTCCCAGGCTGGCAAGCTGGGAGGGAGCTTAATTTTTAATTAAACTGCTTAATTCATTGGTCTCTGGAAAGCGGGTTGATGCCAGTCATTGTAGGACACTGGCCGAGACCGTCGCAGGAGACACCATCTACCTGTGCCATGTCTGGACAGTGCCTGGCACCACGGGCATCTTGAGCCTTGGCTGGAGTCTTTTTGGCCCAATTCAGTGCAATCAATAGAGTAACTGTAATGCCTCGTGCTATTGTGAATAATTACCAGCAGCATAAACATGCAATCTATTGCTATTATTAGCTGTCACTGAAGCAGTCTGGGTTTCAGGCTCAAGCCATTTGAGATCCATAAACCTAAATCTGTCTCACATGCCAGCCAAGCCCTGTCCAGCCCGCACTGCCATGATTAAGTCTATGTCTTTAATCAGAGAAATTCAAATGAATTAGCATATTTACAGAGCAATCGCTTATTATGTGAGGAGGTTCTTTAAGGATGTGAGGACGCTGGTCTGCCTGGCAGGAATGAGCTAATTAGCAAGGCACATCCCATAATCTTTGCTGGCTTGATTGTGCACGTACTGAAAATAGGCAATCCTATTCAGACAGTCCATTTCTCAGCCCGCAAGGGATCGGGATGGAGCCTGGCAGCTCCACAACGACACACCTTTCCCGCTACGTTGATAATGTATTTCCAGAGAGGAGCGTCAGCTCCCCAAGAATATCTGCTTTCTCCCTGCTTGGTTTTTGGCAGACACGATGGCCAGCTCTCCGGTACTTCGATGCTACCAAGTGCCCGAGAGCTCTGCCGCATCCTTAAGGTTTCAGCACAGAGGCAGGCTCAGCAACGAGGTGCTTTTCATGAAGAGCGTTTTGCAGCAGCCGATGAAAGGCAAGGGTCAACCCCAGTTTCCTGCAGACTTCGTGCCCGTTGCAGTCCACCCTCATCATCAAAAGCAAAGGCCTGGGGCACATTATAATGCTCGCCATGGCTTCCAGATGTTTTCTCTGCCATCAGCATCTGAAAACAGGCTATGCATCCAGCCGCGTGGCTGATATACTGGCCCGGGGGTGCTGGGAGATTTGGGTACTATCTCCAACCCTGACTCTGTCTCAAGCTACTAGACTGTCTGCATAGGATTGCCTTTTTTCATTACTTGCACAATCACGCCAGCAAAGATTTGGGTATTGTTCCTGACTCTGTCTCAAGCTACTCAATGAGAGAGCTGCTTCGGCTTCCTCAGGCATGGCTGCCGTTTGCAAAAATCAGCTTTATTCTCAAGTTCCCCAATGAGAGTGCCATTATTCAGACGATGCCCCGTCCCATAACATCCCTGACAGCTATTGCCTACCCGGAAAAGCAACGAGGGGGAGAAGAGTGAAGGTAGGTTGAGCTTTTAGTGATGTTTAGTGACTAGGAATTGGGAGAAGCGGGGAGCCCCATGGGACCACCTTGCTTTCTAACGAGGACCATCATCAAGAGCTCAGCAGCCTCCAGACCACCCTGTAATCCCTAAGGGAGGGTTTTCTTGGGCCAAGTGCCCTGGCTTCCTGTTGGTGTCTAGCCTGGCAGCTGGAGAGAAATTGGAGAAAAACCCAGGGAGAAGCAACACTGGAAAGGAAGAAAGCTGGCAAGCACTGGGTTGGCTTAGTCCAAAGAAGAGAAGACCAGAGAGAGTTATGATAAAAGGCTTCAAAGGTTACCGGAGAAAGGCAGGTTATGGACTGCTCTCCACGTCCACTGGGGATAGGACAAGAAGTGACAACAAAGGAGACCGAGGTTGGATATTAGAAACTTTTCTAATTGTAGGGACAGTTAAGCCCTGGAACAGGTCACCTAGGGAGGACGGGCACTCTTCCTTCCTGGAGGTTTCAAAGAGGTGATTACACGCATGGTTCGAGTACAGGTGGGGCAGGTGGGGCTACTTTTCTAGCTCTTTTGCAGCCCTAATTTGCTATGCTGCTTGAATGGTTCAGTGCACTTGGCTGGCGTCTCATCCCAGCTCCGCCACCCACCTTCTGGATAACCTTGGGTAAATCCTTCATCTCCTGCTGTTTCCCTTCCTGCCTTCTCTGTCCTAAGATGGCATTCGAGCTCGATGTCTGACATGCCCGCCAGTTCAGTGACCAAGCTCCTTACGCTCCTACCACTGTCCCGTGGGACTGGACGTTAACCCAAGCCTTTGCCCTCCTGTAGCTCAAATCCCAGCGTGTTCCTGTGCTCTTGCATCCATTTTACCCCCAGACTCGACTCCGCTCTCTCCTTGCAAGGTTCATTGAAAGAAAAAAACCATCCAGGGACATCATCACAGAAAGTGCGCTACCTCCAGAGTCCTCTCTGTAGTTAGCTACTAAATTATGCTCTTGGAGTCTGTCACTCCTGATTAAGATGATTATGGCAAGACCCCAATTAGAGCCATTTCCGAATGATGCCGCGCATTTAACCATCACTGTTCTTGGCCAGTGGGTTAGAAAAAAAAAGGCTTCGAATGTGGGTAATTATAATGCAAGTTTAATTGGAGCCGAACAAGTACCGTTAAGAGAAACAGAGGACATGTCGTAGGCTGCGAGTGCACTCGAATCCCAGCCATTTCTTACTGGATTGGGCATGGGTATGTCCAGTCTGCTACACAGGGGCTGCAGAAAAATATTGGTGTCTGAAAAGCGTCAGTGAAGAGACGGAGACTTTTTTCCTGTAAAACAGCACAGTTTCCCTCATCTTCCTGCTGCCAGATGATCATTAAGTGCAGCTCGTCTGAGAGAATAAGGCTTTCTGAGAGATGGCATCAGGCTGAAAGGGAAGGAAGAGAAGAGGGGGGGAAGCTCCAAGTGCAATGAATCCAGTATTGAATTTTTCCCTTTCATGTCTTGTCACGGAGAGCCGAGTCGGCACGATCTATTCCAGCCCTCTTCTGAATAATTCCCCGCACACGTTCCCGCGGCCCCCACCAGCACGACTCAAGCGGTTCCAGTTCGTCATAATAACGGCCCCCGGCGTCGCAGTGGGTGTTCACCAAGATGTTATAGATCAGGAATCCAGGGCTCCTCCCAGAAGGCAGCCAAACCCAGCCCTGGTTTTTTCCCTTCTTCCTGAGCTGAAGTCACCCAGACCTGGTCCGGAGAGAGCCAGCGAAGGCAACCCCCCATGACAGATGATAGAAAGTCCCCCTCTTTCTAGGGGAGGTAACACAATTGCGGCTTGCGGGGTGGTTCACCATGACGTGAGCTGCAAAGAGTGTGCGTGGGTTGATGGGGACAGGGGAAGGGGAGCAGCGGGGAACTTGTCATGTTCCCTAATGCCAGAAACGGAGTCCAGCTGCTGTTAGGAGAGGCAAGGGGTGCCGGGTCACTGGTGCAAGCCGCCTCCTGGATAAACCACAGCTGCAACATGGGGGACAATGCCACTGCTTCGACCCTGGTAGGAACGAGACCACTTTCATGCGAGACCCTCTCCCATGGCCCCCCAAGACGCAAGGCGTCTTGATCTCACCGGGCACCTGTTGTGACTGCTGGGGGGGGGGTCTCACAGCTTGGGAAGTGGGGAGGGCTTAGAGATGCCTCTGAATGTTATTGAGGGGCACCGAAGGTCAACTAAAGCCATGCTGCACCCCCCTTCCCACGTGCACCCAACTCTTATTCTCCCCCGCAGCCTCATCTTCTGCTGGTCCCTTTGAACCACCAGCTTCATAGAGCATGGGGAGGGGAGGGCTGCTTCCAGCTGTCCTGGCCACTAAGGTTGAAATGCAAACAGTCGCCCATCGCAGGAACCCGAAGTTGTGGGGTCCACCCCCCAAAAAGGCCAAGAGGGCATGTGCCTCTGGAAAATGCAGAAGGGGGCAAGGACCCTCTCTGTGCCCTTGTTGCACCTCCCTGTCCATTCCTGCCAGCCACCTCCGGGCCAGACCACAACACGGCGATTGCTTACATCTCCGGGCAGACTCCTGAGCCAGCTCCAGCCGGTAGATGGACAGCCGGTTCACACCTCCGCAGATGTTGCTCTTCTCCCCCTTGCACTCCATGCTGCACTCCGCCTCGCTCACGTTCACGGCCTGGATTTTGTGTCCGCAGTAGCATTCGGCCCCGAACTCCAGCCCTGCATACAGGTAGCCCCTGGAGGGAGAGAGCAGAGTCAGAGCAGCGTCCTGCACCAAGGACAGCAAGACAGCACGGGTGGGAGGAACAAGGGCAGATCTGCTGGGGGATCACGGCATCGGGGGTGGAAAAAAGTTATGTGAGACTGCATTTTGGCCTTGCTAGAGGGGAGCGACTGGTAATCCATTAAGGCTGCTGGAAATGTTGGCTGCAATCACACTAGCTGGTCTCAGGGAAATGCACAGGGCTCCCTAGTATGGGGCACTTGTAATCTAGGGCTAAGTTTCCTCCACCAGGCAGATCCTGTGCATTTCTATTGCATAAACCACGGGGGAAATGCATCTTGGCTCACCACAGTGGATCCCAACTCTGATAGCAAGCCCTGGCTGTTGCCAGTATCCCAGGAAGTATGATGCCCCCCCACTGCAGCTAGCACCGCTCAGGATTTGGCCTTCAGCAAGCAGGCTTCTTCCAGCTGCCATCTGTGCAGCCCCGTCGACGTGTGCAGATCAGAGCCTCTTGCAGGAGGTCTGCTGTGCAGGAATTGTGCCTGCTAGAGGGGGGCATCCTGTTCAAACCTGGTGCATCTTCCCCTTTTGGGCCCTTCCTTATTCAGTGCGTTCAGAGCACTGCCAGGAGAGAAGCACGCCTCTCGGGGGAGCATTTCTGACCCGTGTCACATTAGGATATATTTGCTTTCAGATCCAGAGGAGCTGCTCTTCAAATCGGCAATGCAAAACCCATGTAATGACATAAGACATCTGTATCCAGGTCATAAGGCCTGGCCCTAACCTCATTGATTTCCATGGGCTTTTGATCAGGTTCTTGTAGAAAACGGTCCTCAAGCACAAGACAGGTCATGATGATGCCCAAAAAGTAATCAATAATACCTGTTAACTCCTGCATCCAAGAGGCACCAGAGGAGCTCTTTAAATGGCTTGAGCCCCACAGTAGTGCAGCAGTTGGAGACGGGCAGGATACACTCCAACAAGGAGTAGCTCCATGTGTGAAAATGGAGCTCCTGCAGAGTAAACCAGGCATGAGATTGAGAAGGGGACCTGTGGAAATGCATTGCTTGGCTTGCCGGGCTTTGCTGCCCTTAGCGTGCTCTATAGCAACCTGTCTGTTCACGTGTCAGCCTAAATTCCTCCATGTGCTGGTGGTAGCAGGGCACCAGTTTTCCCAGAGCCTGTAGGAGAGTCCTAGTTGCCAGGGGAGTCTTGCTGTGGTTCAAGTTCTCTGAACAAAGCAGGCGTGATCTTTTCTTTCTGTGTGTGGCCATTGTTGATGATTTACTAGACACTAGCTGGAAGCAGCATCACTTTAAAAGAAAAAGGGCTTAGTGCATCGTATAGATCATAAAGCAAGAGACAGCAGAATTACTTAAAGGCAAAAGGGCATTATGTGTGTTGCAGAAGAAATAATAAGTGATGGAGACTTTGTGGGGCTTCAAAAGAGGAAAGCTCCCGTACTTGATACAGATTTGATATGAAAGGAGAAGATTGCAAGGGGACGTGGCACGCAGGAGCGAGCTTGCACACTGAAAGCAGAGATGAAAACCACTGCGCTTCGGAGAAGGGGTCAGAGCTTGTCACAGCATCTACCAGCAAACGCAGCTCCGGTGACACAACTTTCCAAGCAGGATGCCTCGTGTGTAGCCATCCCACTGAGGCAAAGAGAGCGGATGGGTGAAGTCTGAGGCTCCCTCACGATTATTTATTGAATAACTGCAGCGTGCTCAGCCCAAGAGCAGAGAAGATTTGTTGGCCTGGTGAGTCTGCAGTCGAAACCATCTCCCGAGCTATCGTTGGCCGTACCTAAGGGGGCCAATCAGTTGTGTTGGGTGCATGGCTTTGTGCTTACCTGCAAACCTGTGCCAGCTGCTGTCAGCTGCACACACCTGGCTACAGCCTCACCATGCACACCTCTTTTACCTGGTCTAACAGCTGTGGGTTCATAAATCTTCACAGTTCATCCTGCAAACCTCACGGGGAGCTATATTTCTTCAGGAGTGCGAGGGCTGACAGCGGGGTGCTCTCAGGTATTAGGATGCTGGAAGTTGACATAGAAGCACTGCAAATTTTAGCTCACGTTTGCAGCTGCCAAGTACAGGTATAGCCTGGAGCATGCCTCCTTTGGCACTAGCACAAGGCAGACAAGAGAAGGCAGCAAGGTTATCTCCACAGACAGCTCCAACATAGCGTGGCTCCCTGGATGAGAGCTCAGGCCTGCCTCTGTTTTGCGCTGGGAGCCAGAGCAGAGAATGACCCTGGGTGTATCAGTGGCAGCACTAATGGGATAGCTCAAGGATGTCATAAAACTCTGGAGGACCTCCGTCCTCTGACTTGGCCTCCCGATGGGGCAGGCGTCAGGGCGGTAATTGCTGGTGATAAGGGAAGTTGCGGGGAGGGATTATCTGGCAATAGGCAGCCACTGTCCGATGCATTTCAGGGGCTGGTAGGGCATTCACTACGGAAGGGCTGGTGCTCAGGAAGGTTTGAAAGAAGCAAAAGCTTCTAATTTTCTGAGCGGGATCAGGCCACTAGAGTTTAATGCCCTTGGGCATGCCCCTTGCAGCTTGGTTTCTAAAGGTATTTGGACACTGAATGATGCAGAGAGGGAACCGGTGGGATGCATGGAGAGAATTAGGTAGGTCCTTAGGTGTTTTTGAAAACCTCCCAGGCCCAGGGCCCAATTGGCAACCCTGGCCCGTTCGTCCACACCATGCCAGACACCGCTCAGCCCTTTAACAGACTGGCAGGGATACAGCAACACTGCTGACCCCAGAGCAAGTGACCACTGTGCCAGCTCTTGTCTCCGGCCTGAAACTTGGCCTTGGCACCCTGACTGCTCAGAGACTATGGCTTTGAGTCTGTCTTTTGCCTGCCACTCCACTTTGATGCCTTTGCATTTCTGTGTCTCAGTTTCCCCTCTAAATGGTGGGGGGAGCTGAAAAGCTAAGAGCTTTTCTTTGCAGGGATGTTTGGGAGGATAACTTGCTGCCCTGGATTGCATACCCAGCTGGGGGTGGTAGCAAGAGCTAAGAAGATGCCTGCAGTAGAAGGGTTTACATGTGGAATAAAGAAAATCAGACATTAATTTCCATGAAGGTCAGTCTGTTCCCTCCACACCTACCCGGCAGAAAAGCAAGTGCCCTGCCCAGAGAAAGAGCTGGCTAGAGGGATTCAGGGGTGAAAGGTAATTCATTGCTGTTGTTTAAAAGCAACACAGAGCAGCCTGGAAAGATGCAAGATCCCTCGTGTGTCACACCGCGACTGCACTGCGTGTGTCTCCTTTTTCATTTTGCATGTCATGCATTTGCGAGCTTTGCAGTCCGGGCACTTGTTCCTTTTCAGGCCTGAGCTGTGCATTTGGAACGAGAGTCCGAGACCCATCTGAGCAGGCGGTGCTTCTTCTTGTGCCCAGGCCCCACCTAAGACCTGCACAGCCCTAGCCCAACATCAAGCATTATTCGAGTAATAATTCAGCACATGGTGCTGTGCTGAATCCTGCCCTGAGCGAGTCCTCCCTGGGATATGAAATGTTAGACTCCAAACACATCTTGAAACAGGGCAGCTTGAGTAGTGCAACCGGCTTTTACTTTTGCAAGCCCTGAGCCCGGCCAAATCTTTATTGCAATCTCTGCACGGGACCAAAGAGGGATGAAGTTGCTCACAGCCTGCCTGTCATCAGAAGAGGGTTTTCCTGGTGAGTTTTAAAAAAACAAAACAAAACCAAATCAAAACCCAGGATCTTTGGCTATGTCGGTTGAGGAGCTTTAAAAATAACGGGAGGAGGAAGCAGGAGAAAAATGGGCAAGGTGCTGGAGCGCTTAAGCTGACAAGAGAGAAATACTGTTGATGGGTTGAAATTAATGAAGATGCCGTGTTCATTTACCACCGTACCGTTCAGCGCAGTTGTCCTGGCAACGAAACACTGTCATCTTCTTGTAGTCGAAGAAGGACACGCCACGCAGGGCGCGTTGGTGAGTGTTGTCCACGTAGCAGCCAATGTATTTTGCTGAAAGAAAGACAGAGAAGACAAATTCAGCTTCCTCGCGTTCTCTCCTCTCCTCCCCTGCTAAACATTATACTGCACCTCTTCAGTGGGACTTACTTCAGCTGGCCTAGAAATTTAAATCAAGGAAAAAGCGGGGTGGGAGGGACCCATGCAGATGCAAGGAATGAATGCAAAAGCAAATAAAGGGATGTATTTGGGAGCTGTGTTGGTCTGAGTCAAAAAGAAATGCAAAACTCTAAAACTCTCAATTCAGAGATGATACCTTTTATTAGACCAACTAAGAAATAAAGCATATTCTGGAGGATGAGGGGAAGCAATGTATGGAGCTGAGAAGTTTCACCAGCAAGGGCTCTTTGGGCCAAGATAGCTTGGGATCAAGCTACGAGGGCCTAACAATGAGATTTTCAGAGGCATTGAAGGCCAAGTGCTGTGAATTCCTCCACTTGTTTAGCTCCAGGCAGGATAAGTCTGAAAGGAGCCATCCACACTGAAATAGCCGGGCTTTGCAGCCACTGTTCAGGCCACACCAGCTCCTACCAGCATTGTATTGGAAGGGGAAGAAATGCTGGGGGTGGGAATTCGGGGGCTTCTGCTGGGAAAAGCAAGAGCCGCAGCACAATTTGTAACGGGCAATAGCTGTGGATTCATGGCCTGGCCCTCAGCACGTAGCCTCGGGGCTACTCTAAATGACCCCTTGCCACCATGGCCTGAAAGGTGCATGGCAGTGGGTGAGGACAGGAACAGCAGAGACACCACCGGACAGAGGGAAGGGGACGGGGAGCTGTCTTGTAGGTTGTAGAAAATCCCCTCTGCTAAAGGGCAGGTGCAATGGGAGAGCATGAAGGACCCAAAGAGCAACATGCAGTCCGGGCTCAGCACACAGCTGGACATGCAGCCAGCCCCTCAATCCCACGGTGCACCCAGGCCCAGGGTTATACAACCAGGGGGTCTACCAGACCAGGCTGCACCCCTGTGGTGCTTGGAGAGCTTGGGGGGGATATGCAGTCTGTCCTGATGTCTCCCTGTTGTACCCACTGCAATCCTGCAGCTAGAGGATGAGATGCTCTCTGAACCAGTCCATGTGAATTGGGCCCTGTTGCTTGCCAAGAGGGGTTTCGTACAAACCAAGGGCATGGATCTTGCCTAATTATTCTCCTGAAGCAGCTTTATCCGCGTGTCTAGGCAATTGTGGTTTTCTTGCTACTGATCACTTAGAGTGGGGGAAAAAAACCCCGTCACTTCAGGTGTAACAAGAGATCCTTGCATTTGCCACGTAAATAGTTGTTCCAAGGCTAAATCATTAAACCCACAAGCTATATACTACATAATTAGCAAAGTCCTTTCAAGGACTTGCCTTACATTAAAAAAAAGACTGCAGCCAAGGCTGGGAAGATGGCTCAATACATCACATTTAGCACCAGTCAGTTGATTCTTCGCATCATAGATCATGGTGGAATCCCTGGCACGTCCAGAGATAACAGAGGGATGTTTGGGTAATTGGCTCTAGCAGGCATGTAAGTGCAAATACCTGGGGAAATGGAGGCTAGCCGCTGACCGGGAGCATGTTGCATCTGTGCCATTGAACTGGAGATGAGAAGTTTCACCAGCCAGGGCTCTTTGGGCCAAGGTAGCTTGGGATCAAGCCATGAGAGCCCAACAAGGAGAAGACAGCCCTACGCTGAGCTCTGTCTTTACAACCCATACGAGGGATCGGGACTTTTGGCCTCAGTCAGGACTGGTCGAAAATAGTGTTGGTTTTGGGATGTGTGTTGGTTTTGAATGCCGTATTACACAACCGAACCCTTGCCCTCTGCTCTGTCTGTGCCCAGCGTTTGAGTTTAGATTTACATGCAGAAATTAAGTGAATTCCCTGATGGGAAAGCAGCAGTTCTTAAAACTCCAGGAAAGAAATTAGATCGGGGTTTTTTTGCATCAGTTTTGCACAGACCTGGCTTCTTTTTTTCTTCTTTTTTCTTTTTTTGTTCTCTATTGCTGAAACGTCAATTCTAAAATTAGTGTTCGGTGGTGGGAATTCGGAGGAGGAGAAAAGAAGAAATGGGAAAGGACAAGGCAATGAATGCTGCAAGCGCTGAAGAGCGAACAGGCCAGGAACTATGGTGCCAAATGAACCCCCCCATCTACTGACGTGAGTGGATCCCTGGATTTATATCCACTCCAGATCAGCCCCACAGAGCACAAACTGCTTGGCACCCCAATAGCCGAGGTGCTGATTCCCCAAAGAAATTGAGGTGCCTCTTTTCCTTTGGTTTGAATTGATTCAAATGGATCCAGAAGTCCAGCATAGCTCTACTGAGTGCTTCCTAGCTTGGCACCTGCCCTGATATAACCATAGGGCCAAGATTTCACCAGCTGAGTTCATTTCCCCCAAGCTCTGCTCTCTACCATCAGGCCCCTGTGCTATCCACTCCCGTGTCTCCGGCTATGGCCATTTTCTCACCTACCTGGTGAGCTCCTTGGTGGGGATCCTTCTTTGATCCCTGCAGGTGCACAGCTTCTCTGCTGAAGCGTGAAGCCTCACTGCCCATCTCTCAGCATGCACGAGCACAACCCCTACTAACCAACCCTGAATTTGCCAGTCTTTTTTAAAGACTCGGCA
Source organism: Alligator mississippiensis (assembly GCF_030867095.1). Classification (NCBI taxonomy): domain Eukaryota; kingdom Metazoa; phylum Chordata; order Crocodylia; family Alligatoridae; genus Alligator; species Alligator mississippiensis. The sequence continues at coordinate 4,325,231 of NC_081833.1, read as the reverse complement.
ATCCTACTTGACTCCCCTGGCTCATGCAGCAACGAATCTTGCACGCTGCATGAAGAAGAAACTGAAGAGTAGGCAGGGTCATCTCACTGCTAAGAGCATCATGCGGCCACTGGGGCTAAAGCAGTAATCGCAGGGGAAGGGGTCTCAGCGCTGGGGCTCTGGGCTCCTATAAGCCCTGGCATGCAGCACGTTGGTGAAGTGATCTGGGCATTGCATCTGCCCTTGCAAATCCAGGCATGTTCAGGCAAATAGAAACCCACAGTGGTGGAGAGAACACGAGCTGGACCCCACACAAACCGAGAGGCTCTCCTGGGGATGGTGGATGATGTAGAATGACAAGACCGTTTTGGCAGACCTGCTGGCCACCCCACGCTTCACAATGTTTTGGGAACTGAAGCTAGGCTTTCAAATGGGGTGGGTGGCCAGCACTTATTTATGCCCAGGTCCTCTGAAGTGGGGCATCTAACTCCCTTGGGTACCTTGAGGAGTCTCAGTCCTGCCAGAGCTTCCTGGAAGGATGCGTTGGTTCCTGGTGGAAGCAGACACGCCGCTGTGCTAGCATCCCACATCACGGCACCTGGGCACTGTACTAACAGTGTAACGTGTCTAGAAGAGTTTAGCCTCGAAGCCAGACAAGAATGAGGAGGGGGACCAGGCGTAGAGAAAGAGAAGCATTTGCTGCAGCAGGTCACGGGACCGAATGCAGGTCTCCCGACTCGCAGCGCAGCATGCTAACCGTTGGACTGCGCTGTTCCCCTGCGTTATACATGCCAGTCATTCCTGACAGTAAAGCATTTACCCCCTGGAAAGCATGCCAGCATGTAGCTAGACTTCTCCACATGCAGTGTTGGTGCCTTACATCAGTGCCGCCCATCATCCGGCTCCTGACAGATGCCAATCATTGCATGCAGGGACCAGGCGATTTGCAAGGGAGCCGTGAAGTCGGGAAGGCTCTGCCAGTCGTCAGGCTGATGTGCAGCTCAGGTGGAGGTGGGACAGCCGCGAGAGGCATTAAACCTTGGGTAACATCTGTGAGCTGACTGCTTTACGACACCGCACCTGTCTTGCCACGGCTTGCTTTTTTTAAATAGGGCCGTTCAACCCAACATCCCCGTTTGTTTGCTTGCTTTATAACTACGTGTTCAGAGTGTAATGTGCCCTCGACATCACCTTGCAGAAAGCTGCAAGCCATTTAGGAATGGTACTTAAAGCAGAAAGGCAATCAATATGGATGGGAAACGAGGTGTAGCTTTGTGCTAAGGGCGTTACTTTCTATTTTCCCAACAAAGGGAATTAAGCTGACATCCTTCCTGTGCTGGCCCTGACGCCTCCCTTTGTGCCCGGACACTTGGGGCATTTCACTAGAGTGGTGTATGCCAGTGTCAATTAGCCCGGGCACACAGATGAGAAGTTATCTGTCAATTATCTGGAAAGGACAGATGAGAAGTTATCCTGGAGTATCTGCATACAGTCGGTGCCTCACTATTAGTAATAGCCTGGTTGCCTTGAGCCAAGTGGCTGGACAGGAGCTGATAAAACTTTCAGCCCTACTGCTCTCCAGGGTGATTCCACACCAGACTGGGTGGCATGACCGCAGGGTAGAGGTCTGCCGTATCTGTCCACTTCCTTTTTAACAACGTACGTGTACGGTGGTGTGTGGTCAGGTCTTAGGCTGTGATCTGGGATGAAGTCCCTTGGACATAGGAGTTGAAGATACTGCTTCAGCACAATATCCAGCGTGCCACGGGAACAACAGTGCCCGTAGTCGTGTTCAACAGAAAACATGCCGGAAACAAATTCCTTCCTAGGCTCCAGCAGCCGTGCATCCTTAGACGTGACATCTTAGCTACATGCAATGACCATAAACATTAATGAAGGACTTAAGTTCCCCAGAGCAGTGTTAAGACCAGCCACACTCCCCAAGTCCTTGCATCGACTTACTCAATGGAGTCAGGGGCCAGGCCTAACAGACGGCGGACCCCCGATCACTCGCTAGTTGTCTTTCTGTGGTTCGTTTTCTCTGCCACCAAAGACAGAGAAGCTATTCTGATTCCATCCACTGGACCTTGCAAGTCTGATACCAAGAAGTTGGGAGAAATCAGTACAACGGGCATTAAACAAAAAAAGGCCCGATGGAGCTAATTTAGCAGGATGACAAAAAATGAGGCTGCAGCAGTGGGTAGGTGAGCGGGGGCCTCGGGTCTGGTTGACGCTGCAGTTTTGCTGGCACAGTGTTGGCCGGGAATGGGAGAGGATCCTACCTCCTCTGAATGAGTTAGGGGAAGATGCATGCTCCCTAACACAGTCACGATAGCCCCAGCATCCCTGCTAGTCTGGGTCTCTAGCTTTGTGTGGGTTTCCTCAGGCCATTACCAGTGCATTTCCTCTTGTTACACACATCCCTCCCCCAAAAGGCAGGGGGAAAGGGTCCTGCCGCCTGGGACACTGCCTTCTACATAGAAAACCCGGAGCATAAGGCACATTGAGTCTCACCAGGGCTCAGAGTCCATCCACACCGCTTCTGCTATGGCCTGCATGGTTGGAGCTGTTGAAAGCTGCGGGCAGAAAGCCTGGCAGGGAGCCGCTGTAGATGTGATAGCGTCAATCGTCTATGAAGTCTGACCCTGCTGTGGGTAACGCTCTAAAAGCTCTGGCCTTTCTCCAAGTGCCGAATGGGAGGAATGCTAATTTTTGGCTCTATCTTTATTTTATTGATGTATTTAACCAAACCTTTGCCCTCCAAAGAGTGGTCAATCGATATATTGCATGAAAATGTATTAATTACATCAGGGTTTGGTTCGATAATTGATGGACTGGCATTTCTTCAAGGAAGTGGGCAGAGAGACTGTTACTTTAAAGTAAACATTGTAATGGCCAGATGTAAATGCATTTCTTTTCTTTTTTTTTTGCTTTATCACTCATGCAAAGTGCTGATGGTTTCTTTCCGTAAAGGTTACCTAGGGCACTGGGGCTCAACCTCCAGCCCGCCGGCCGCATCTGGCCTGCAAAGCTGTGTCCTCTGGCCCGTGAATCTCACCACGGGCCTGGAAATTTGGCAGTGGGGCAAGTGGCAGTGTTAATTGCCCCCATTCTTGGAGCCATGTCAATTAAGTTTCCAGACCTGCGGGGAGCCCTGCTTGCTGGATGACATGACCCCGCGTGCTGGCCTGCACCCGGGTGTGGGGTCAAACTGCAGCTGGATCTGGCATGCAGGGCCAAACCAGCGTGCAAGATAATACCTGTGGCCCAACCCCATGCTGGATCAGGCCCATGGACTGATTACACCCACAGGGACCGTGGTCTGTGGTAGATGGTCTGTGGACCATCCCTGGTGGATGGTCTGTGGACCAGCCCCACACCACTCGTCCAGCCCGCAGGGCCAGATAGGTTGAGCATCACTAACTAGGGGCGTATGGGCTGCCCCGATGCTATAAGTACACCCCAGGAAGGGTAAATGTCTCCTGCTCCTTGGCTGTAGCTCAGCGTTTGGGTATGTAAAGCTGCACTCTCTGTCCACGCTCAGAAACCTTTTTAAAGGAGGGATGTTGTCCCGTTGTTTTTTATATTTAAAACCAGGCAGGAAAGACCCACACAGCTCGCGGGTGGTCCAGACCGCTCCTGTTCACCACTGAAGTATTTTGTTCCATGTTCACCTGCCAAAATCTGCTTACACTTAACATTAACTCCATCTAAGCATACCAGCTCATTCAGAGTGAAAAAAAAAACCCAAGCAGGGATATTCTACTGGTCCCAAACCAAACATTGCGTTTCCAAGACATTCAGAGGGAAAGAAATCCAAACATGCCGAGGTAAGAAAGGGTATGGATAAAGCAGCCAGACAACCTAGATGAGGCCACACAGAGAAAACAGCACTGAAAAAGAAATCTAATGTGCTCTTAAAAGCCAGTGTCACATTATCCGGAGCCAGGGATGCTACAATGCCTTCGTGGCAAGTAGCTGCCTTGTGCCAAAGCACGGCAGAATTAAGGTTGTTGGGGAACACTGAAAAATAGTCATTGTGGAAGGTGTCGGTGAAAAAGAAATAATGATGATAAATAATTTGTATAAAATGATACATTTAACACATCTAGTGTTTCTTGGTGATTTACAACAAAGAGTAAGGGCTTGGATTTGCTTCTGTGGACATTTTAAGTCGCGCGCTCTGATCTGGTGGTGTTCGGGAAGCACTCTTCAAACTGGCGAGTTTGGCTAGATATACTTGGTCTGGTTAGTCATGTGTTGGTCGTGTTCCCCGAGTTGCACAGTCCTTCGTTGCGATTGGGCAGGAAAGGCACGTGTATTTGTTCCTGTTGCTGGATTGGATGAGCTTGCAAACAGGTCTGGTGCTAACACACGGGGAAAAAAATGATTTCCTGGAACAGTCAGGCATGCAGACTTGACATTTATTTTCCATAAACTGTCCTGCCAGTGAAACTCAAATGCTAATAGGAAGAGTACACAGAAGAGTGCAAACAAGGCTAGAGTGAATTCATTTAAACAAGCCTCTGGGTAGTTGTGGGAAATAGTCCGCGGTCTTCAGGCAACTCTAACTCTAAATGAGAGTATTGTTAAGGACTGGAGAGTTTTGCCACGGCCGATGCTCAGGTGTGGCCATCGCCTTGTCCCATCAAAGATCCAACACGCAGAATAACTAAGCGAGGTGCTTTTTCTTGAGGGCACTAATAGGTGTAGCCAATGCATTTCCCTCTGCTTTCACCTTCTCTTTTCTAATCAGATCCAAAATGTATGCTCCGCTGAAAAGATACTTTGCAAATGTGAGTCACGTGAGCTGTTTGTTCTGTGAACTGAGCCTACAGTCATTTCTTATGCCAATTAAAAAAAAGGAAGGAGAAAAAAATTAATTTTCCAAGGACTGGGTGGGTAGCCAGCTATTTGGTAATCTATTAGTGTAATGTCTATTAATCTCTTCTGACAGGGATGTGCTGTTTACTGATTAGGAGAAGAATGGCCTCCGGCACGCGACTCCAGAAGTGTCTCTGATTAGCTCTGCAATGTGCAGAAGCCAAATGGTTCCTTTCAAATGTTTTCTTCCTAAATCCGTGCTTGATCAGCTCCTGTTTCTGAGTGTGGGCCTCCTAACGGTGCTGAGAAACCCTCTTCCAGCATAGGGTCATCCTCAGCCTGGGCCTGCAGCAAGCTGGTTAAACCCCAGTGACCCAGTCTTTGGATGAAGGGCTCGGGGCATGATTTCTACTGGATATGACTAATTCCATTTCTTCTCTGCTTGCCTGGATCTGAGATGTCACGAAGGGACTACCGAGGCTCGTCCGGCCCTCTGATTACTCCCCCATGCTCCCATGCACGTGGGCACCAATGATACAGCCAGGGGAGACCCTGAGTGCATCAAAAGTGTCTACAGGGCTCTGGGTACAAGGGTGAAGGGGTCGGGGGCTCGAGTTGTGTTCCCGTCGATCCTTCCAGTCAAGGGCAGGAGTGGGTGCGTCCTGTAGATCAACGCCTGGCTGCGCAGGTGGTGTCGCCATCAGGACTTTGGCTTCTTCTACCAGGCGATATTCCTGCAAGAAGGACTGATGGGAAGAGATGGGATCCACCTGATGAAGACAGGGATGAGCGTCTTTGCAGACAGGCTCACGAACCTAGTGAGGAGGGCTTTAAACTAGGTTTGCTGAGGGATGCAGACCAAAGCCCTGAGGTATATGGAGAAGCGGGGGACTTGGAGGCAACAGGGGAGGTGCTCTCATACTTCCTGAGAAATCAGGGCAACCAACTGGTTAGCTCAAGTGCCTGTACACAAATGCACAGAGCCTGGGAAACCAGCAGGAAGACTGGAAGTCCTTGCAGCCGGTATCAAGGGGGGTGCCCCAAGGGTTGGTCCTGGGGTCAGTTTTGTTCAATGTCTGCATCACCGACCTGGACGATGGGATGCAGTGCACCCTCAGCAAGTCTGCAGATGACCCAAAGATGGGGGGAACAGTAGGTATGCTGGAGCGTAGGGCTGTGTCTGCAGCCTCCAAGAGTACAGCGATCCCCTTCAAATAACCGGAAAACTCAACATGACCGTGGGCTCTCCCTGCATGACCGCTGACATGAAAATCAGAGAACATGAGGGTTGAAGGGACCTCAGGAGGTCACATCTAGTCCTGCCCTCTTTTCAAAGAGGACCAGCCCCAACTACATCATCCCAGCCAAGGCTTTGTCTACTGGGTCTTAAAAACCTCCAAGGTTAGAGATTCCCCAGAGGCTTTTAAGACCCAAGTCAGACCTGACCACCTGCTCCCCAATGAAAAGAGATTTGGAGGATGAGGAGAAGGAAGGAGGAAGACTGAGGGAAATGTGGTCTGATAACTTTAACCACCAAACAGTCATAGCTCATTGCTTCCAATTATATCCAGCATAACTTGGCATTTCCACAAAGCTGAACAGGTTTCAGAAGGTCAACTAATTTTGTTCATGATAAATCTAACGGATATGGGATTACTCCAGTAATTTTCACAGGGCCAGGGACTGATGTGCATTATATTCAGCACACTGCTCTTGACACATGTGTCCAGCAACTTATTAGGAAGGAGATATGAGGATAATGAGTTAACGCAGTGGGGAGGGTAAAGGGAGGCATGGTAAAGACCGTGTGACCCAGTTAGACTAACAGATAAGAGTTAAATAAATATAGAGCTACTGGGTATAGCAATAAATAACACACTTGGACCAATTCGGGCCTGCTGTGACTTCACAGATGCCCCTGGACCAGGGCTGAATTCGAATCACATATAGCTCCAAGCAGCCGCTATGTATTAAGCCCTGTTCTCATGACCTCTATATCATCTAATACCTGCTTTCACCTGTAAGCAGCATTAGCATTGTAAATATGCCAGCGATATTAATAATGAATGCTTTAATGTTTACAGAGTGCCTTTTATCCCCGTGAATTCCAGCGTGTTTTGCAGGTTCGTACGACAAAACCATCTAGGTCCCTTTGGCCGCTATTAAAATGCAGTCACTGCAGCAGAGAAGTAGGGCAGCTGGCCGTGTAGGGGACATTCAGGGCCACTTGTTTTGCAGGTTGACCAGACACTTGAGCTAGCTTTGCCCATGGTTTAGCATCCCACATCTCGTGGGCATGCAGGCTGTCGTGTCAGGACCCTACAGGTGTTTGGTGAGCCAAGGAAAATGAGCTTCGCTGCTTGAAACTCCGTCCTCAGATGGATCTCTGCTCTTGGGCTATGGCTCTCAGAGCATCCTTCTGCTGTTTCCAGCCACCCTGGAGAAAGGCATTTTACATTGCCTTAAAAGCCTCAGACTCAGGGATGCGCGTCCTTCTGCTAAGAGTAGCCGCGCTGCAGCCGGCTTTTAAAAGCAACCGAGAAGCCTTAAGATCTCAGTGGGCAAATTCCTTGGCGGGATAGTTAAAGAATAGCACTGGAGGAGAAATGGGAGAGGAGATCACAAGGGCTGCCACAGCAGTGTGGTCCCTTCTGAAATAGAGGCATGGATAAAATGCATGCATTGTGGTTTACTAGCACAGAATAACTGCTCGGTGCCCATGAGACGGCTTCAAAAGTAGCCCCTTTTTCGCCTCTTCATGCATGTGTTTGTTGGCCAAACACTTCAAGCCTGCAGATCCTGAATGAGGCCCCTGGAGACCCGACCCACAGAGGTTCAGGGTCAGGGCCCCACTGTTTTCTGTGGAAGTTTTGGCATTGCAGCACCTCTGGAAACCGGATCGTTTCTTTAACAGCCTAATATTAACTCAGCCGTGGCAATGGGGCAGGGTCCCTGTGGTTAGGGCTGGGGACTTGAGCCCAGACTCCTGGTTTCTGCAACCAGAGCCAGGAGAGAGAGTGCTTGAGTGCCTAGAAGAAGAGGTGAAGCTGTGCGAGTCAGGACTGCAGGACTGTCTACCCAGGAGCAGGGACCGGCAGCCAGAGCAAGGGGACTGGACAACACGCTGTATTTATTCTGACTTCCAGTGCCACTTAGACCAGCCACTGAACTGCTCTGTGCCTCACCTTATGGGAGGATGATAATTTCCCACTCCCTCCAGGGAGGACTTTCAGGCACAATTTCCTGACACTTGCCAGGGACCGGACATCAGGTGCCCAGAAGCGCCAAGTGTTGGTGCAGAGGTGATGGGCAATATAGAGCAATAGCCCACTGCTCACAGCGGGTCAGGGGCTGGTGCGGGTCCTGCTGCCTCTGCACTCGCTGCCTGCTCCTTCCCATTCCCTGTGAGCTCACATGACTTTAATTGTCATTTTGCTTGTTAAAAGCAGACATAAAGAATTTCTCGGGCTCAGGAAGGGGGGTCAGAATATCTGATCGTGGTTTTCAAGGCAGCCGATCAAAAGCCTTGCGCATTTGGCATGGGGCATATTCTCCAGCATTCACACATGGATCGGTGTATTTAATGCCGTTAGGAATCCCTCGCTCCGGCTCTGGGTTAACCTGAAATTCATCTTGGCTCTGCTGAAGGGTCGGGTAGGAGCCCACCCCTGAGCTTTCAATGGGAAACGGAGAGAAAACATATGTGGCTCACTTGAACCAGAATGCAAATCCTCTGACCCCAAAGGATGGGGGCCAGGGGCAGATTTGGCTGGGTGTCTAGTCAGGAAACTTTGTCTTTCTTTGTGCCGTGGGCATTCGGGATTCGTCAAGGGTCAAATTCATGTCTTCAGGGAAATCCAGCAAAAGCAGCCTCAGGACATTGAGATTGGAGCGAGGCCCAGGGCTCTCCTGTCCTCAGGGGTGGATTTTGTTCTTGCTGGGTTATCTGAAGCACGCTGAGTGCCCCAAGAGATCTGGGAGAAAAAGAGGCAGCCTTGAAGATCAGCGCTTGCAGGAGAGCATGTGCTGTGACGCAGGGAACGTGAAACCTGCTGATTAACTATGGGAACACGACCAACCTGCTCTAGTTCTCCGGGGTTTCTGTAGCTAGTTACTGACTGCTAAGCCATCATGCTGTCAGGCAGAGATATTCAGTCTCGGTGGGGGCAGCGGCACCCCTCGGCAAGCTGGGCCAATGCTCAATCACTATTTCCATATGTATTCACATACCATGTGCTTTCCCCCCCCCACCCAACCAACCTGTTCAGAGGCAGGTTCCTTGTTTCAGATGCCCCCCACTCCCAAATTTCAAAGGCTGATTTTCAACGAGGGAAAAGGTACGGATGGTACGTGGATGAATAAGTTATGTGTTAAAAGCCTACTACTCCTAATCGGTCATGGATGGCTTTGGCCAGCACAAGCGGCAAAGACTTGGGCTGTAGTGATGAAGATGCCCTAGTTTGATCCTTCCCTTTCTGCGAGCCATCCCAGAGGCTGGTATATCACCAGCTCACTCTCTCAAAGAAGGAGCAGAAGGGTCTTGGGTAAAAACAGACTATAAGCACTGGGCCCAATTTTTTCCTAAGTTCGCCCCTTTCTGCACTGTAGAAAGGTGGTGAGCAGAGCAGGTCCCATCCAGGCAGGTGCAGCTACACCATGTCTCAGTTTGGTCGTTTTGCTCCCGAGCATCTCATACAGGCCTCGTGCGCTCCTGCTAATTACAGCCAGGAGGTGCTTACGTCTGGTACAAATGGCAAGCTTCGTGCAGTCTGAGCGATCGTCCCGTATAACCAAATCTTCCAGCGCCATTATGGGGAAAAGAAAAGCATTCCCAATGGAGCGGCTAATAAATCAAGTTACAAACAGGGTATCTGAGCTGTGGGAACGCAGAGGGAAGGCTTTGCTGCCATGCAATGACCAGTTCAGCCGCTCCACCGAACGCACAACCCTCCTGTCCCCAGGATGTGACTCCAGCACTGGCTTTGCAGCTGCTCACGGCAGCTTTTAAAAAATGGGTTGGACTTACAGAACTTGAAAATCCCTCCGCACGTTATTCAGGCCAGTTTCTTGCTGGGAATAATTAATGCATAAATTGAATGGAAGTAGTGCCCGTATTTGCTCTGAGCATAAAGTAGCCCCTTCCGCCAGCGTCTCCGAGGCACGCGTGACTCACTCCTCGGTGGCTAACGCGACGCGCTCGTGGTGATGCAGTCTCCCGGAGCCAATCCCCCATCTCTGTCAATAGGCATTAGAAGCTATTTTATCAGAGGTTAATTGCTGTGGACACATTACATATGGCCAGGAACAGGAAGACGGCATGTTGCTTTACAGTGACTGACAGTTTATTCTCACGAACCATCTGGTCGAGATTCTCTAAATGTCAATTCAAATTAGTCTAATGAACACGACTGCATAGATTTCACTTGCCTAAGAATGCGATGGGGCACCAGGAGAAGAGGGGGGTATTTCTTTACTTGGGCACAAGTACCTGTCTTCTCTCTTCTAGTATGTGGGGTGGAAGTCACTTAAAGGCTCCAGGGGGATTATTGGTTCATACTTCGAACAGGCCTATAGCGCACGGAGTTGGTGCACACGTCCAGCCCAGGTTTCTATCGACACATTAAAGCCGCTCAGTCCCTACAGAGGGTTGATATGAAATGTCTGCAGACTATGTGTACTGTTGCCTTCCACTGGACAGCAAGAGAACCATTTGGGTGTGTGTCATAGGCCCTATATTGCTGATGGCCAACAGCGATCCAACGTTAGCCAAGGAGGCACAGACCTATGCATTTGGAAAGCGAGGGCTGCACAGCCGATCTGTAGGGCTAGGCTTAGTAACAGCTGCAAAATCCTTAGGTTGCCACAGTTTTACTGCACACCTCATCAGACAGAAAGGGATTTAAAAAGGATGCTGTGCTATCCGAAAGCTTGCTGGAAACATCAACCTGCCTCCAAGTGGGAAAGATATCAACTCGAACCAAAAAACTCTGTCTATCATAAGATGGAAGGCAGCTCTGGCCTCTCGCTCAGCATACAGCGCCGGGCAACGTCTGCTGACCTAATGGCAGCTTAGATGACCAAATGGAAATAAAATTGCACCCTTAATGCTGAAGCCAGCTGCGCGCTTGCGAAAATACCTAGACGAGCTGATGGAGGAACATTGCATTCGGTTGTGATAGCGGGGAAGGTAAACAATAGCATCATTTTCTAGCACACAGGGGGTCCTTAAGACCATTCACTGTGATTTTACAGATGTAAGGGCTTTCCCAAGGAGATCGGCCACTCTTTAATTACACAACACAACACAACTACCCACCCCGTTTCAAAAATAGCAGAGGTGATCATGTGGCATCTCCTGTTGCTTCATGTCCATCTAAGCCTTCCCTAAGGTGAGGAAGAAAGTCATCACAAAGAGAAAGGCCTTGACTCTGCTCCTAGATACAGTGTTAGTAGTTACCACCGCTGGGTTTTGGGGTGGCGGGGGGGGTTGTTTCATTTTGTGTTCCCGTAATGGATAAAGCTACTGCTATTTCCCTAAATACCAAGCCAATCCATTATGTGGCTGTCACAGGTGCACTGTACTGTAGCAGTATGCTATATTGCTTCTTCTCACCAGCCCACTTTATTAATGACAACAAATTGTAACAGCATTCACACTCAACCAAAGACGCAAGTTAGTACTTCACAGGGGACAGAAGCAGCAGATTGAGAGCTCAAGGTGAAGTGTATGGGCAGAGTGTAACGGCCTTGAAAATGTACCGTTCGTACCTGGAAATACAGATTACAGGTCATTGCGGGTCACCATAGGGTACTTTCCTGGCAACAGATTAGGTTGCTGTACTCTGATCTTTTTTCCCCGCAGTGCCACATTTGTAGGGGATTTTCATAGATAGTTTCATAGATGTTAGGGGCTGGAAGGGACCTTACAGATCATCAGCACTTGGGCAAGAAAGACTTCTGGGGTCAGATGACCCCAGCAAGGTGGGAGTCAAGACACTATTGGAAGAGAAAGCTAATGTTTTGCTAAAGCTAAAATGTTGTTCCAGCCATGAAGTATTTGTTTCTGAGTTGGCCACTAATTTTGGGCACCCAACTGGAGGTAGGTTGGTCCAGGTTTCACAAGGTAGCAACCACCCAGACGTCTCCTTGGATGGATGGAAAAAGTCCAGTTAGCCAAATGTAGAGAAGACTTCTGAGATTCTCGCACACACCCCCATAAGAGCACCTTTGTGAGCATGTGTGGTTGTCTACGTGTAGTTACCTTAAAGGTAGAGAAGTGACATTTTAAAAAAATCAATGCAAACTGCTTAAGTAGCTTAGCCTTGTTCGTTAATAATATTCTATCAAGTTTGCGCTACGTTTTACATGATTTGCCCTGCAGAGCGAGGAATAGCTGATATTTCATGACATTATAGGTCGTATCCGAGACCTTACTGCAAATATAATTGCCTGCACTTCAGCTTCCCATTACTCGAGGAGGAATTTGTATCCGGGATGGCCAAGTTAAATAGGTGAAGTATAATAGGAGTATTAACGATAATAAATATTGATAAGGTGTCTTCATGATCAAAGGGATATAAATGTCTTTCTCAGGCTCATTGGGCTAGCAGTCTTGGAAATGTTTCATTCTTAAGCTATCGCATAGCTGTAAGTACAGCAAAGGAGCAAATAGGAACTGGGCCAGAAGATCCATTCTCATTATAGCTTGTACCAATGGCACGAATCGTTTCAGAAACTCCTCATGGAGCCGCATGCATCTTTAGAGGGAGGGAATCCAGGAGATCATGACATGGAGTTGTGTTTGATTTGGAAACAAATATACAAATCGTGGCCCTGGCCGTCTGCTCTGTGCAGAAAGCCTATGAATGCTGCCCAACGTCAAACAGAGCTCCAGCATGCCTTTTCTCGGCAGAGAAATGGATGACGGTGCTGCCTTTCTGTGACACGCTCGGGCACTAATGGAAATAATGATCGGGAAGGCACAAAAGCTGCCTCTGCCGCCCTGCTCGGTAAAGAAACAGAAGCTCTGATAACTCAGCATCCCTCGTAAAATAACTGTCCTGTCAGGTGCTGTAAATTAGGTTCTCAGAGATGATAAGCACATCAGAAGCGGTGCAATAAGTCACCGTCGCAAAGGCACTGTCAGCGGTGTGTGAAATCAGGAGTGGGCTTCCTTGCAAATGGAGACTGCATGTTTCAGAGGGACTGGAGGGGGTTTTTCTGATGTCCCCCGTCACACGCAAAGACCTCTCTGGGATACCTGGATCATAGGGACACACAAAGACTGGGGCTGCTGGTATTGGCACTAGTTTTTTGGCAGGCTCAGTAAAAGCATTGATCCACTGCAGTACTTCCCTATCCGCTGGAGTACACGGGCAGCATCAGACACAGAAACCCACTTGAATCTGTGGCTTTCAGTCTTTTTTCATCCTTTCAATTAGGCATCCAGGGTGAGCATTATAAATGAATGGACTCCAGCGCAGTCCTAGGAGGGGAGCAAAGGTTATTTTTAGAGCTACGGTCCTAGGACAGGCTCTAGTTAGAGCACAGGGGACAAATCCTTGCTAAGTTCCCCTTACACCAATGTGCACCAGAGGAAGCCCACTGAGCACAATGGAGACATGACACAACACAAGCCAGATCTGGGTCTGGCTGCAGCCGTGCTAGTGAACACGACCCTTTCCTTGCGAGAGACCCCCGAACATGTTCACATACGCGGACCCCACAGGGCACAGACTAGATCTTGCGCCTCTGCCTGCTCTTCTCCTGGCAAAGTTTGCTCTGCTATTGTTACCCTGTTTAAAGTTCCCCAGAGGAGACATGGATTTTTGTGAGTGCTGCTTGCAAACAGCCTAAAGGTAGAAGGATTGTTTCAGTCCAAGGGCCGGGAGTCGTTAGGAGATGGAAATGAGCAATGGAAAATTCAGGCTGAATATCTAGGAGAAAAATCCCTCCTGGTGAGATCTGTCGGATGTTGAAATTTGTTTCCCAGCCGAAGTAGGGCAACTGGAATCAATAAAGCCAAGGGAAATGTGTTCTGAGCAGGAGAAGCAACAAATCAGGGTTAAATTCGGGGTTCACTGATGGCAAAACTCTCACCGACGGCAGTCGGGAAACCCAAAGCTTTGCTACAGTTCAGTGCCTTTGCCCTGCAGTGGGGACAGGCTGCTCATTATGCTTTCCCCCCGACCCCACAAAAACTTACCTCTGTCCTCCTCTTTCTCTCGCACGTTTCTGCCTTTGAGAGCCCGGCTCCAGGTCCCACCATAATCCCCCACCTTGCTTCTCTCGGCGGTATCTTTGGACGTGCTCTTGAACCAAGGCCCGAATCTCCTGGCAGGGTTCAGAGACTCCGGCGCCTCCTTGAATCCCCGGTTGAGCTGAAGCACCCCGAGGTCCTGAAGTTCTGTCCTTTCGCTGGTGCCTTCTATAGGGTTGGGCTCATTCTCGGAGACGGTCGGCTCCCCCGTAAACCCAGAGTGCAAGAACACCAGGCTCCCTGCCGTCAGGTAGAGAGCAATCAAGGTGAAGAAGCGAACGGGTTTCCGACGAAAATAACGCTGGAACTTTACCAATAATTTGGCCATATCGCCTTCATTCCTTGCTTGGATGTTGGGTGGGAAATTGTAAAACAAAGGCAGTGATTGTAATATTGCAACTGTAGCTGCAATGTCCGAGACCAGGCTGGGAATGACGGCTATACGGCAAGTGGAGAAGGAAGGACAATGGCTTTCTGTCAATCCCCCCGTGGTGCTATTGCAACGGATGGAGTATCCTTCCCGGATTTACTTTGGGTAGGAGACTGTAGCTGCAAAGGTAAAATGAGGCGGGCGGTCTCGAACTCGTACAAAAATATCTCAGAACTCTCTCAAGTCCCAGGTGGTTGGGGAAGGAGTTGAAAGTATATTTTTCAGTTCCTGTTTTTGTGCTCAGAAAAAGAGGTATTTCTCAAAATGTATCACGGTTGCTTCTGCTTGGCTTCACTTATTCGTCTCCTGCTAAAGTTTCTAAGGGGTGCCCTGGAGACTCCATTGATGGAGGGATCATGTTAAGAAAATCGAGTGTTTGAAGGCGATTTGAAAGCTGATCAGCTGACCCAGCTCCCCTCGCTGGCTTTCTCAGCTTTCAGCTCCTTGGCGCAGGTTCTTGCAAGCATTTCTCTAATGGAAATGGCACTGTCTCCTTTTCAGCCAAAGAACGAAAGGTCCCTGGATGCTTGTCCAGGTATGAAATGCTGACTGGACCCCTTTGTTTAGTGTATATCCATTCATTGCAGTCTCAGGATAAGAGACCTCTACCTGCAAGTCAAAGTGAAAAGAAATCATTAGAAAACGTGTGCTGTCGAGCGTAAGAAGGGAACAGGCTGTAGGGTCAGAAACCCTGCACACCCTCCCCCCCCCCCGCCCTTGAAGAAAGTTGGGTCACAGTTGAGATACAACACCAGTCCTGTTCTTTACTTTGTAAGCTGAGCACGTTGGTACGCCAGCCAAGGACACTCTCCTGTGGAAATCTGGGGCTGCCTAGGGATCTGTTGGTATGATGTGCACCCTAAGGTCATTTGAAATGCTCTGGGGTAGAACTTGGAGCCTCCTGTTCTTTTGAAGTAAAAACACACACGTCTCGCCTCCTACTGACTCTCCACTGGCCTGGTCCATTAGGAACCCCCTTAAACTGTGCTTGTTATGATGGTAGGTCATTATGAAAAAACAGCGGCCTCATCCTGTTCATATCTTTAGGACCCTGCATCTGAGGGATGAACTAGCTGGTTCGCTTAAAGGCAGAAGTGACCCAAACCTTTGCCTAGAACTGACCCTGAACTTGGTTGGGGTTTGTTAAGGTTCCAATAATTTTCCACTCATCGTTTCTTCGCCATGAGGGTCCCTGCACAACTGATTTCAGAGGGCGCTTGTACACGTGACCATGCCGTGATGTGCATGTGACGAAAATTTCCCTTTGTGTGGCTTAGTGGCATCACATATGACATGTACCTGAGCTTTGTGGGTTTTAAATGAGTTTGCAGTGTTGCGAACTAAACTACATCCCAATGTAGTTTAGTTTGCAATGTTGCAATTTGGAACATCGCAGCCATTAGTCAGCTTGTCCCCTGGCCATGGGAGAGGCGAGCAGGCTACGTGGAAAAAAAGGATCAGGTCCCTCACTCCATCTGCCTTCAGCAGGCTTCTGCAGCCAGCAGGACACCTGGGGCCACCTGGGAATGGGCTGGCTTGCCCCTGGGGCAGCACAGGAAGGTGGCAGGAGGATGACTGGGTTTGCTGGCAGCCAGACGTGGCAGGAATAGTGCAAGGGGTGCTGAAAGCCTGGGTGGGCTCAGGGGAGCATTGGATAGGGTGCCTCCAAGCTGGGGCAGCACTTAGACAGCTAGCAGCCCACCCAAGCTTCCAGCACCCCATGCATTTTCCCCCTGCCTGCTCCAGCCACCAGCAAACCCAGCTGCCCTCCTGCTGCCTTCCCGTGCTGCCCAAGGGGCAAGCCAGCTCATTCCTGGGTGGCTCTAGGCATCCTGCCAGCTGCAGGAGCCTGCTGAAGGCAGAAGCAGCAAGAGGCGTGATCCTTTTTTCCACAGAGCCTGCCCGCCTCCCCCATGGCTGGAGGGCAAGCTGACAAACTAACAGCTTAATAGCCCCCCAGCTGCAGAAGAGGTGGACAGACACTGCCAAAAAATAAAAGGATCAGGCCCCTCATCACTTCTGCCTTCAGCAGCACTTGCAGCCACCAGAACCATCATATATACAGTGATGGTGATTGAAATGGTGAGGTTTCAGTTAAAAACTCATCGTTTCAATTTAGGGGGCTTAGAATGCAACCCGAAGGACTAAACCTCTGTCGCATGTACAAGCGCCCAGCAAGAGCTAAAGATGGTGAATACCAGAGTCGCAGCTATTTCTCATGGAATATTTAACCCCGTTCAGCCTGGCCCAGATGGCTGCCTGAAGCACTTTTTAAATATGGGTCTTTCCCTTTTAAACTTACTCTGCCTGAGTTTAATGAGAAGTAAATGATGCAAATTCCTCCCCTCCACAGTGATTCAGCACCTACAATCTTCTATGCCTTCCAGCCAATCTGAGAGAGCCCAAATAAAGTGAGGTCAGTCACCGGCATTGTTTCCAATTAATGTTTTTCCAATGAACATACACTCCTTAGTTGTGTTCACTTAAGAAAGGCATAGATTTTACATTCAGGGTTTCCTCCCATAGCCAAAAGTAATATGCAGCAGAGGCTTTAAACTGCCGCAGTCCCCGTTATCTGAAATCTCAGTGTTGGACCTGGGTGCAGACTTGGTTTTCCCATCTGAGGAAACAGTCACAAAAAAAAAGTCTTTCCCATTCCAAAGGTCAAAACTTCAATTTTATATGAGTCGACAATCCAACCCAAGCATCAATTTGGGTCAATTGAAATGCTTCATTTTGATTTTCACCTTCTTATGTTTTAAACATTTTTGCTCTCACTGGCTCAAACCGTGATACATACAACAAGTTACATTTAGATCAAAAGGTGGGATATTTCTTTTTGAGGCTATCTAAATAGGGACAGCTCAACAATTTAAAAACTCTTCTCCCCCAGCCCAAAAAAACCAAGACATATCGGTTCCAATCTTTTCTGTCAAGCACTTTGAGTTTCTTGCAAAAAGAATTCCAGAAGAGCTTTTGCTCCATATGCCTCTATGGGGGCATTTACACGTGCACATTTACTGCTCAGTAACCTAAGTTACGATGCAATAATTGAAAATTACTGCACAGTACAGGCGCATGTCTACACATGCATGCCTGAACTGCACAGTAGCTATGGTGACTTATGCCAACTTGGGCTTAAATTTGCTACCAGCATCATGCCTGATTAGTTACTGCGCAGTAATGCACATGTAGATGCGTTACTGCACAGTAACACTGTGTGTGTGGACTGGCTTGGAACTAACTTTACTTCCATGTCAGTCCAAACACAGCATTGCTTCACTTTAATGCCTGCATGTATAGATGCCAGCCCTAATCCACTTACTGCACAGTAATTTACTGCACAGTAAATTTAATGTGCAGTAAATGCATGTGTAGACACGCTCTATGGTTATGAACCTTACAGATGCTTGTAAGGTCAAAGAAAAGCTCAGAAGGCTGGCCATGTCTATCAGCCCACTGAGCTCGCTTGGTTAAAGCACACCTGTCTCCTGGAGTCAACACCACGAAGAGAATGATGCAGCTGCATCACATCCAGGTGTCTTCATAGCTGGGTTGACTGGGGGCACCCTTTGGCATGAGTCCAGAGTTAAGCAACCTCATGGTTTCTAGGGCAGTGGCAGGATGCTTTAACATCCCCGCCATGGGTAATTATGGATGGGGAAACAGGTGTGCAGGTGAAGTGACTCACCCTAGGTGATTTGGCTGGGGTGATATGACCACGGCACCTGTTCCTGCCTGGGGCAGGGGGTCAGACCTGATGATCTGTTTAGGACCCTTCTGACCCTTAGCCCTATGAAACTATGATGGTCACACAGACAGTCTGGGCCACAGGTGGAAAGAGAGCTGCAATCCCTTGGCTTCTGCTTCTGTGCTTTAGCCACAAAACCAGGCTTCCTCCCAGGACTGGCCAAACCAGCCGAAAATAAAGCCATTGTTCTGTTCCCCCCCGTGGAACAGCTCTTGCTCCGTATCTCCCTGGCAAGGCTTGTCCTGGGGCATAAAGGCAGCTGTTTGAATTCCTGCGGGATACCATGTCCAGCTGCCGATCCTACCAGCTTGCTCCTACAAGTTGCTCCTACAAGGCTGAGTTTGCAAACTCTCTTGGCTCCTCCAGTAGCACCAAGTGAAGGTGGAAGCTGTACTGTGCATTAGGGATACCCCTGCAGTGACACTAGCTAAGATGCAGCCCACAGGACTGAACCACCCACCTGCTTCAGCCCAGAAGCAGGTCTCCATTTTGTAGACCATTTTTTTTTCAGAACGCCAAGATGCCCCTTCTTTAAAGGGATTTTGGCCCTTGAGTCCTGTTGATTTCAATGGGACTTGGGTATCGAATTTTTGGAAAATCAGCCAGAAGCAATTAACCGTCTGAACTATGCACGAATGAGCTGATGGGCAAGTCTCTATTCCCACCTGCTGACCTGCCAACAACCCAAAGATGTGCCTCATCAGTGGGATGCCCAGGGAGCAAGGGGCAGGGCTGTGAGATGTGCTATGTTGCCCAGAGCACCAGCACAGAAGGGCAATTGCCATGTAATCTTGGAAGGGACAAGCTGGGCTTCATGGCCAGCAGTGAAGTTTGCAAAGGTGAGGGTTTTATGTCATTTTAGGGCCATTTCATTTCTAGGGAAGTTCAAGTGAAGTTTCCTAGCAGGGGGAGAACAGCCCTTGGGCACAGGCATGATAGTATATACAGACGCACAGACACAGCCAGCCAAACAGGCACACATGCAACCCCAAGGCTTGCATCTTATTGCATCTTTTTTTCATCCTCCATCCCCCTCCACTCCTTCATCCCGCACTCCCTCTGTACCAGCTATTCCTCCTGCTGCTTTAGGTATCAGTTCCCAGCTGTTTTCCCATTTCCTCTCTTGTTTTTCCCCGGCTCTCTCTGAAAATGGATGCCAATGCGGGGAGAGCCACGAGGTTAGGGTGAGTCTGAAATGAAGCAAAGCAAGCCCTCCCTTCCTCCGCTGCAGGTGGGAAATGAGATCTGTGCAGAGACCTCAGACTGCCCCTCCTCACCTCACTCTGTCGCACTTCCCTCCGGGCCCCAGCAAATTCCTGGAAAGCAGATTTACATCTAGGTCATCAAAGGGGCATCAGTGATGCTCCAGCATGGACCAAAGGCACAGTCCTGTGTTTGGCTGCTAATCCGGATTCATATTTAATGAGCTAGGAACTCTTTGGTTGCACAGCGGCTCCGGGGGAAATGTCACAGTTAATCATAGCGCTGTCCTAACAGGAGAAATCTAATAAAGACACAGCCTGCAGTGGTCCTTTGGATTTGATTTTCTGTTCATTGCCTCTTTCCGGCTGGGAAGTGATGGCATCCTAAAGGTTCAATTCCTACAGCATAACTGTTTGTCCTTCAGCTGCCAAGTCCTCCGCTGCTGCAAAAGCCCAAAGCACTGGTTGTTCCTGGGCTTAACGTCTGTTATGCAGTTAGCTGTGAATGCAGGGGACTGGATTCAAAGACCCCATGGACCCTTCCCTCCCTATGTGCCATATACTTTGTATGGCTGTGAGGGGACCTCAGGAGTTCTCCTTGTCCTCGAGGCAGTGCATTGCCACTTTAAGGTGGCTTTAGGAATAGGACCAAGCTAGGAAAATCACCCTTGTGACTCCCAGAGGTCAAATCCTTCCACCAGTCCCTCACCCAAGTCAGAGGGCCAAAAATGACCGTGCACAATAAGTATGTGCGTGTCCAGCTGCCCAAGTGCATGCACAACCCCCCAGGGAGACTTGGACTTCAAAGATGTTGGTGCTGCCTCAGCTAAGGTAGAAGTTGATCAGGTTGTAAGGCCAACCCGAAAGCTATCTACTCAGCTGCAACTGCGCCCAGCTCTAGGGACCACAAAGCTGACCATAAAGGAGACACTCGCTTGCCCTTTTGTGGCTGGGGGCAGTTTGATCCCTTGTGGTCTCCCAGGTGGGCCCGTGAGCCCAAGGAACGCTACGTGGGATGCAGTCGTGACGGAGCAGCCAGGCCCGTGTGCAGACACACATGCATGCCCCTTGGCCTTTATATTCCAGCTCTGTGGTTGTCCGTGTCAGGCGCCCCCATGCACACAAATAGCCAGTGCAGGTACGCTGGCCAGGAGACAAGCCACAGCGTCGGTCAGGCACTGATTTCCAGCACGGAGTCTCCCCGCGGCGCACGTGACACGGCTCTTCAGTCTGACTCGTTAGTGGATTGGCGCCTCTTGATGAGACATAGTGGATGGCTTTAATTATTGCAACACAGAATCTGGAGGATCCCCTTCCCCTGCCTACTAATCAGCTGCACGTTCCCATGTGCTTAAATTCTTGGCTACTCACCACAGCCTCCCAGCTGACTAGACGAGGAAGACCGAGGGCTATTTTGGGGCATAACCAAGCCTCCCTCTTCTCTCCCCGAGTTTGCAGCCAGGGCTAGGAATCGATCAGTGGCACCTCACAAGGTGATCTCTTCACAGCAGTACAGCTCTTGGCATAACCACCCAACGAGAGCCGAGCCCTCTCCATCGTCTGACGGATGGGCTGGAGCATGCTGTGCCTGTCCGCGAGCGGTAGCGGGGTGGCGGTGGCTGTTACCTCTGTCTTTCACACCAGTTTTCAACATATTCAAGAGCTTGGGGCTGGGGCTGGGGCTGGGGCTGGGGCTGGGGCTGGGGAGACAAGGCTCAGGATAGAGCAAGAGCCCATTAAAAATGCTTGATAGTTGCAGATCGCTACCGCAGGTGTAATGAAATTAGAACGCAGATCGGGTGTGCGAAAGTGCGCTGAGCTGTGTTTGATGCGACAGGGGTCTTTAACTCCTCTTCTGAGTGGGCTCACGTCAGGCAAAATGGATCGCAATGCAAACAGGCCCACTCCCTGGCATAAGCCAGGGTGATTTTACATCACAGATTTTATTGCAGGAGCCCAAGGCTTTGGCAGTGCCCTCGGTCTCTTCCACTCCCTTTCTGTGGCACATGGTGGGCTTTGAGGCCTTTGGGGGTTTTGGGGCCAACCGGTTTCTCTGTCCCTGTTTCACTGGGACTGAAGGATTTTTATTGGCACTGTGAGCAACAAAGCCACAGTAGTAGGCCTGGCCCCGTGGTCCTGACTTGGGAGGCGCCCTAGCTGTGATTGACCCTTCTCTGCTGCCAGGACAGAGGCTGAAGATAGAGCGGACCCCTGGGACCCCCAGTCACCCCCTCCCCTTTCAAATACGGACTGAGGCAGAGCTGTGGAGATGCATGAAGGACCTCCAACGGGGGCTTCATTCCTCACGGGTGCTGGGTTTTGTCTAGAGCAGAGCTACGCGCCTGTCAACCATGCCACCTGCACCTGGGGTTGCAAGGTGACTGTGGTAAAGCTGGGAAGACAACACGAGCAGAGCAGCGCCAGAGGACGGTACCTCTCAGCGCACACTGTGTATGACCGGTAGTATTAATATTTTAGTGCTACTTAGTTTACAAAACAACGTGGATCCCGTGTCTTGATGGCGTTCATGAGATATGAGTTTGCACCTGACTTTGGACTTGGGTGGAAGGCCGCCAGTTGACCATGTCAGCCCCGTTGGCAATGGAATTGGCCTGCCTCATCCACACCAGGCTGACGAGCTGGTCAGGCTCAGACAGACATCTGACCGCCTTCATTTATTTAAAAAAAAAAAATGCTACTCATCTTCCATTCCCTCACCCCTGCTGACCCGCTGCGTAACACTTCCCTCCCGCTCCATTCATTCGACCACTGAACAGCACTTCCCAAGCAAGATTTGTATGACGAGATGCAAGCCGTAGCGCTCAGCTTCACTCACAATGATAGTCGCTATGAATATCATTTCTCTAAGGAGCCTGCTTTGCAGCTGCAAAAGCTATTCATAGCACCAGGGGTTAGAAATCAACCTCGGCCCATCAGCTACTTGGGTACCCATCATATTTCTGCGTGGAGGAAAGAAAGCCCATTGCAAACCTAATCCGCCAGTGCAACAGGGACCCAAACCAGAGTGGGGCCAGGAAGGGAAAATGGGGGGAAATAATATCGACTAGCCAAATGCTCTTTCCTCAAGGCTTAAATTTCATGCTCCTGCCCTGACCCCTCATGGCTCAGCAAGATCACCCCTGCAACAAGAGCGATGATCTTCAGGGCCTGGAGCTCTGTACCCAGCCGGACTTAGATTTGTCCCTTTCCTCCTGCAAACAGAAAGGGTTACTATACAGCACTATATCTCCACGCTGGAGACCAGGGGACAGCCTCGCTGCTGGGGTACCGCATGAGATGTCTTAGGGTCTGGAGTTGCTCGTCATGGCCTCACCCTACATGGCGTCATTTGGAGGGGTTATTTTACTGCCCAGCCGTGAGTCCGTTCTCGTTTGCATTAAGTACCTTCAAGAGGCAGCTGCAAGTTGCACAATGAATATGCGGTGGCAGCCGTACAATACTCCAAGAGGTTTAATCTCCGTGAAGCGGCATCTCTTAGCACGCCTTCCACGCTAGCTTGCTGACAGCGCGCCCGGCGTCTCTCTGCATACATACTGGCTCATTTTCTATAGCTACGTAATTTTTACTCAATATCGGCTCTCGAGGAGCACAGAATGTACCGTCTGCAGTTCTCTCGCGGTTTTTCTTTTTAATTTATCTCCCGTCTCCTTCCCAAACCTGACTAGACGAGCTGAGCTATTTCTTTCTGTCTCTCTTGTTGTTGGTTTTTTTTAACACATTGAAAGCGTTTTCTGGATTCTTTACCTCTCAAACATCTCTCCTAGTCCATTGGGACTCTTTCTATCCTCAGATTTGAAAAGCAGTGAAGATTACTGCTGTTCCCAGGAGCTCAGAAGTGTGCTAGATTTCCCCAAGAAGAGATCAATGAAAAGTCAGTCAGCTCCTCTCTTTCGTGACTTGGAGACCTGCAAGCATTAGAGGTTCTGATGGCCTTTCAGTTCTCAGCGATGGCTTAGCTTTTACAATCGACTCCATTTCCATCCCGTACCAAGCCTGAAGAAGCAGACTCCCAGGGAGGGAGAGTTGCTAATGGCAGATGGAGATTTCCTCTCCAGGCTACCAGCTTTGAATCCAGCCCTTGGAAGCAAGACTCATAGGGTAAGTGCCAGCTCTCTGGTGCCCCCTGTGAAATGGGTTGATGGCTTGAGCCCAGTTGCTGATGGAAGGTTGATTGGTTCAAGCTGACCGTGCACCGAGTTGACTTGGCATATTGGCTGTGTTCAGTAGTTCCCTCGGAGACCTGCAGCTACGTGGAGACCATCTCTAATCAGTGCAGCTCTTGCTGTTTTCTAAGCCTCACAGAATCACAGACAAGGGTTGGATGGGACCTCGGGAGGTCCCATCTAGTCCAACCCCCTGCTCAAAGCAGGACCAGCCCCAACTACATCATCCCAGCCAAGGCTTTGTCTAGCCGGGTCTTAAAAACCTCCAAGGATGGAGAGTCCACCACCTCTCTGGGGAGCCTTTCCAGTGCTTTACTACCCTCCTCACGAGAAAGTTTTTCCTGATATCCAACTTAAACTTCTCTTGCTGCAAGTTGAGCCCATTGCTCCTTGTTCTGTCATCTGCCCCCACTGAGAGCAGCCCAGCTCCATCCTCTTTTGAGCCCTGCTTCAGGGAGTTGAAGGCTGCTATTAAATCCCCCCTCCGTCTTCTCTTTGCCAGACTAAATAAACCCGGTTCCCTCAGCCTCTCCTCATCAGTCATGCCCTCCAGCCCTCAAACCATTTTCATTGCCCTCCACTGGACTCTCTCCAACTTGTCCACATCGCTTCTGTAGTGGGGGGCCCACAACTGGACACAGGACTCCAGATGTGGCCTCTGAAATAGGTACCATAGCAGTGCATACTCATAGTGGCAGCTTATGCCAAAGACAAACGGTTGGTGCATCTCAGCCTGCACATGGACAGCGATTTGGGGGAGTCAGCGATCAAGGTCAAAAGACTATCCTAGCAACCCATGAGGTGAGGGTGATTAAGGCCAGTTGAGGTTGCACTGATTGGGGCAGTGCTTGATACAAGTCTCTGGTACATAGGAAAGTTAGGGCTGGAAAGGACCTCATGAGGTCTTCTACTCCAGGCCTCTGCTCGAGGGAGGACCAAGCCCTGGCTAAACCATCTCAGCCAAGTGAGCTGTCGTAGGACTGACTCTGTCTCTGCCCCCGCCCCATACATCCCGAATGGGGCAGAGTGTCACCCAAGGACCCTGAGAGGATGCTCCTGTCCTTCCTGCTGCCTGGACAATGAGACGCTCCTTGGTGATCAAGAGAGGAGCCGCTTCGGCACTCCTTCCCATAATAAACGGACACAACTCGTCGTTCAGCTGAACCTCTGAGAACCATGCTGACCTCCCAAGGAGCAGGGGGCAAGTTGGTATCACACTTCAAATGGCCAAATTCTGGCCTCGCGCAGTCTGAGGGCACTGACTTCAGCGGAGAGGCTCCAGAGTGACTCCGGAGTAAGTAAGCAGGAGTAAGTTCTGGCCTGCCTGAGCAAGAGGAATATCCCATTTGGGCTCATCTCCGTGTCACTCCCACCAGCCTGCCCAGGAAGAAAGCACTCTTTAGTATCTCACACGCCTGTTTCCACCTTGCCTCGTGAGTACCGATCTGCAGTCACCTCTTTGCCACTCCGAGCGGAGGATCAAGCCCATGGTCTATGCAAGACAGCCTTTACTGAGAGGCATGCTCCTTGCATTAGCAAGAAGTGATTCCCCCAGCCTTGATGCTAGCGTGTTCCCAGGATAAGGAGTATCTAGCATTAGCATCGAGGCGCTGAAGGGTGGTTCAGCATTTTGCATTTGACTCAGAACGGAAATGCCCTATCCTCACTTCTGGCCAGAGCGGGGCACCATGCTGGAGACGATGTGGGGCTCCAGGGCTTGAAGCCACCAGTGTTGTCAGAAGAGGCTATTGATGCCGCGATGTGTGAGGAACCGGTGACCCTGTTATCCCATGAACGTGTGCGACAATTATGCACAGAGCTTCCCACAAAGCAGCGTGGATGCACACCCGCAGATACAGTGCTTGGTTGCTTGCCTTCCTGCCTGTTAGGAAGGCTGTGATTTCCCACCGCAGCCAGCCCCAGATGCCTGGAAATTGCAGATTTAAGTTTGGCGTGTCTGCTTTAAGAACAGGAATACAGCTCTGTCGGCTTTAACACTTCCAAAAGCTGTTTATGCAACTGTGAATCATTTTCCTCTTGAATGTGTACAAACAGAGCGAGGGGGGTCGGGTTTGAGGAATACAGCCTTTTGATCATTGCCTGAATTCAGCATTTCCTTTTTTGAGGACATTGCTCCCTTGCGCCTCCTTTTAAAAGTGAATTTCCTTCCTGTTGGCACGGGCCGGACCAATGACCTGGGAGCATGAGCTTGGGTCGGTAGGCAAAGTCAGTAGGCGACAATGCAAGACTTGGAGCACTGCATTGGGCTGAAGTGAGGGAACAAGAAAGCAGCTGAGACGGAGCAGTCTGCTTCTTTCTTGTCTCTCCTGATAAGCGGAGCATTTACAGCACAAACTCCTTAACTGGCCAGGTCTTAATAAGCAAGGGCGGCATCTATGCAGAGTCTGGTATCAGAGTGAGGTCACTTGTGTTAACTGAAGGACAGGACTTCCATCCGCATCCCATAGGCTCAGTTCCCATTGCCTTTCAATGGGCCTCAGCTCCTAAATCACTTGGGGCCTACTTTTGAACACCAAAGTTCGGCCTGCAGTGATTTAAGCCAACACTGCCCAGGGCTCATTGCACTCATCTCTGTTGCCCAGGCTGCTCTAAGAAAAGCCCCACATCGTCTCCAGCATGGTGCCCTGCTCTGGCCAGAAGTGAGGATAGGGCATTTCCGTTCTGAGTCGAATGCAAAATGCCGAACCACCCTTCAGCGCCTCGACGCTAATGCTAGATACTCCCTATCCTGGGAACAAGCTAGCATCAAGGCTGGGGGAGCACTTCTTCCTAATGCAAGGAGCATGCCTCTCAGTAAAGGCTGCCTTTCACAGACCATGTGTGAACATGACATCCAGCTGGCC
Organism: Alligator mississippiensis; assembly: GCF_030867095.1. Classification (NCBI taxonomy): domain Eukaryota; kingdom Metazoa; phylum Chordata; order Crocodylia; family Alligatoridae; genus Alligator; species Alligator mississippiensis. Next base: position 4,298,738 of record NC_081833.1, on the reverse strand, counting down.
GAATCCTGACTCTTTTGCACGTATGCTTTACTGCTACTTCACCCACGTTTCCCCAGCAAAGCCAGTTGGAGCTGCCTCATCACTAGCCTGCCCGGCCTTGCAGTACCTCCCAGCCAAAAACAAAGCTCCATGATCATCACATGCAAAAATCCTTCCCTTGGTGTGAGATCGTGCGTCCCCTTGGGACTGGCCTGAGAGCACCAGTGGTTTTCAGAGTAGCAGCAAACAGCAGAGAGCCCAGTTTTCAACACAACATGGATGACTTAAAATGAGCAAGCTAGTGTAGATATGCTCCAGACCTCGTTGATGATCCCGCAGCCTCCTCCTTCCTTTAACTAATGCTCTCTGGGAGTCTGGCCCTCACCCCACAGTGGTGAAAATCAGAAGTTGCTGTACTGAACTCCGCGACGTTGTACCCTTGTGTGGCCCGCATCAGCCCACCTGAGACCAGGCCCTGTTAATCCATCACTCCACTCCCTGGGCAGTCCTGTGACCCCCCTCCTCCCCTCCCAAGTCTTTCTGGGACCCTAGATTGCCACCTGTCATCTACCCATCCATTTTTTTGTTTTAAGAAAGGAGCAGAAAATAAATGAGGAGACGAAGCGCCATTAGTTTAATGGCCTCTAACGCTCCGCCATCTGTCTTGGGTTGATTAAATGAAAAATAGTGGTGGAACATATGGCGCGAATTATAAATAAATATTTTAATTCCGTTTCCCAGAGTAATTATTTAAAAAAAAAGAAAAAGAAAGAAAACCTCGCGCTCTGCAGTGTGACTATGGTGGCAACCAGCACCAAGCGTGCAATGGAGCCAGGAGATTTAGGCTGGTGCAAGCTCGCTGCTCCACAAGTTTCCTCGGGGGCTCTCTCCTACTTGCTGGTCCCTCTGCCCAGGGGCTGAGTGGGGTGGGCTCAGATGTGATGCCCCTGAGTCCTATGGAGAGGAGCAGGAGATGAGCATGCCTCAAAGAGAGGTCTTCTCCCTTGAGGGCCCTACCTCGGGCTCGCAGGATGGTTGACCTGGATAAGAGCTGTGTAAATGGGACAGGGTCTTATCTCCTCTCTGCCAGAGCCTGTCCTACCAGCCCAGCCGAGGTGAACTGGATAGTAGTTTACTCCCCACTTCTTCAGCCTCACGATATACTACAACAAGGCATAGGCAAGCAGCTCTGCTCCCTGCAAGGGCCTCCCTCCCTGCCAGACAAGCTGGCTCTCTCCCAGACCAGTGACCCACGGTGCTGCCAGCTGCCCCAGCATTTTAACAGTATAATCCCCTCTCATTTCCCCCACTGCACACACACTGTAACTGCTGTGAGAGAGGGGATGCTTACAACCCCATGCAACGTGTGTCAGGGGGAAGAGCAAGAGCCAAGTGCCAGCAATGACACCCTGGGGAAAATGCAGAGCCCTGCCCACCGCATCATCCTGAGAGCAGGGGGTGGATTTAACCACAAGATCAAAGGACAGGCTGGCAGATCCGAGATGGGCCCAGACCCTCTGGACTCATCTCACAAAAGAGAGACAGAGTGAGGAATGTGAGCCAACAAAGCTCAGCCGTTTGGACAAGGGCCCCTCGTCTGAACGTCAGAGGAGAAGGAAGCGTTGCTTTCCTACCACGCCGACTTCAGCACCAAACCGGTCCTGAATGCAGACGGAAAAGCTGCTGATCGTTAAAACAGCTGGGGGGTTTCCTGGCAGCATCGGGACTCGTCATGTGTGCGTGTGTGTATGCACACAGTTACCGATGTACACCACTCAGCTTTCCTGGCTGGAATCAGACCTGCATTGCTGCGTGCCATAAGCCCAATACTGCCAAAGTCGATAGCGAATCTCCATTTCACTGACACGGCAGGTGGGAGGGGGGCTGTGATGTACTTTTGGACCAGTATCCCACGGCTTTTATCCCTGCTGTTTGCAAAAAACTCCAGTGACCTCAGCCGCGTCCCAGCCTCGACGCCTGGAATTTCGCCTGGCTTCCCTTATTTCTGCTGGGCTCTGACAGGGAGGTAGAGAGTAGAAAGAGGGGGCTTAAATTACTATCATTAAGCCATCTGGAGCTCATCCTTCTCCATCATGAACTGCTGAGTCTCAGGTCAATTACTGCACATTTGCATATATTCCATTAATACTTCTGCTAATTGTCTTGAGGAGATAATGTGCCGGTCTTATTGTTCCCTCGTTGGCGAGTGTTTACAAACAGGATGGAAGGGAGGCAGAGCTGAATAGCGCAGTTCCCCTTCTGATCCTGCGGCTTTGGAGCAAGATATAACTCGGTAATGATCTGAGCAACTCTCTTCTTTTCCGCTCTCTGCCCTGCCCCCTGCCCCAGCCAGTGCCCCCCACCCTAAACTAGCCCCGGTGCTTCCGATTACATTTCGACAAGCTGGGAAGCTCTGCTTTATGTGGTTGCCAGGGGGAACGGTGACATCTTTCAACTCTGATTTCTGCTGCTCACAGGTGAAAAATGGACATAAATGGAAAGCAAGTTGGATCAGGCCCGTGCACGGGAAGTCGTCCCCAGGATAGTGCGTGCTCTGCAGCAGCCGAGACAGCACGTCAAGGGGCTAAGGCAGGACTGGGCTGCAGGAGATCCTTTCCGGTCTTGGTGCTGGGTGATGGGGGTGGCAGCTTTAAGGGTACGTCTTTCCAGGTGCAGAATGAAGCCAGGGCACTGTATAGTAGATTTCCTAGATGCTGGGGCTGGAAGGGACCTCGAAGATCATCCAGTCCAGCCCCCTGCCCCAGGGGTAGGAAGCAGGAAGGGCTTGCTACAGATGAGATGCAGTGTGAAACAGAGCTCTTACAAGCTCCCTGACCATCCCTCTATCCTTTGAGGCTCTTTCATCAGTTGTAGGACGATACTTTTATTGCACTGTGGTGTTGCCATCCATGTCCCGGTGCCTTGCAAGAAAAAAACAGGAATGACCTATTGGGACCCTGCCAGATCCTAGGGAGAGGTCAAGGCCAGGGAACAAGCAAGAGATGGGTCCCGCATTGTAGCCCTGGTTTCAGGTGTCCAGGACCTAGCATCAGGCAGATGAGAATAATCACAGGCTTAGGGCTAGGATATGTTGGACAGACTCCTGCTGCTTGTCTGAAAGCCTTTTCAGTGGCTGAGTGGCTTCTTGCATGGCGTGGACTAACGAGGATCAAGGGTATGGTAGCCAGTCAGCCATAGGCATGTACAGATGAGATCTCCTACCGGGGCACAGTGCTGATCAGAGGAGGCCATCAAGTTGCTGAGGTCTCCACAAGAACAGGAGCCCAAGATTCCCTTGATAGATATGTAGGTACAAAATTGTCTATAAGGCCATAACTTTGCTTAAGTTTCAGTCCTGACTATGTCCACTGAAGTCAGTGACTATTAGGGGTGCCTGTACAGACCATGGGTTTTAATCCTCATTAAAGAAATAGGTTTCTAACATTTAAGCTTGTTTATTTGGGAGCGTCGCATCTGTGTTTACATGCACTAGGTTTTCAAATGAATTAAGCCAGGTCCCTGGCCGGTGCCACAGGGGAGCAGGACAGTCCAGTACTGCCCCCCCTGGCCCGGGGCCCCCTACCCACCCCATGCCTGTGCCCTGCAGATTCTGGTTGCTAATGTAACACTTGCTAGTACAATGCTTTGTGAGATCATGGAAGGAAGGATGGTAGATTGACGGTTTTGGTGGGGAAATGCCCCCAAAACACAGGAGTTGAGGGTTAGGCTAGATGACCCTTGAAGTCCCTCATGGTTTTAGCAGGATCAGCCCATTCTTCCCCAAATGTTGCCCTGTTTAGTCAGGGAACCTGCCCCTCTAGCCAGCTCTTGATCTGCCACATAAATATCCCTGCCACAAAGATGCTTTGCCCTTCTCTTGCCTGCGGTGCAATTCCTGCAGACTCACAATAAACAGGCCTAGCCCAGGAACAGAAAAACAGCACCCTCGGGTATCACGGAAACTTCACAAAGAATTTCAGTGTGAGTGGGTTAATCACTGCGAAAGGAAGTGATCCTAGGTGGGAATTGCCTGTAGCATCATAAACCTCATTAAAGGAGCTCCGTGACGGTAACTTGAAGGCAGGATTAGAAAAAAAATCTAAGAAGGAGCAGATCAAAGTGAACTGGAGAAAGGATAACTGTTCTCCTCATGGAGCAGCCCTCTGAACCCAACCCTGTGGAGGTCCAAGACACTCAGCTAAAACACTGCGCATTGCTTGAGAGGTAGACACACATGTATAGACTCTGGAGACGCGCTATTCTGACCCCCAGCTTCCACCTTCTAACAGTTTGATGCTGCTCTTCCTTGTTAGCTGGCCTCATCAAAGCTGGGATGAATAACTCAGTTACCAGCTCTTCAGGTTGCTGCCTCCCACCTGCACGGTGGTGTTTTTTTGGTTGGGGTGGGTTGGTGTTGGGAGAAGCATCTACCTCCTCGAATGCAGCCCCGCAGCTGACAGCGCTTAGCAAGCTCGACTAAGCATGGGCTTGACTTACTCCCTTGTTCTCTGTCCTTGTCAGGTTGATGCAGGGAGCCTGCCCTGCCAGTGCCCAGATTGTTCAACAGATGGACAGTTCATGTCATTTCCCAGGGGCAGCCGGCCTGGCCTGTTCCCTGGATCCTCAAGTCATATAAAATATTTAGTTTCTCCTCCTGGGTAGGAAGCCCAAGTGCTTTTAGATATTCCAGTCATGTCTGAATCCCTTAAAATCCCCCTGAATATGTAAATCTCCTCCTTAAAAGACAAATCTATACATATCCTTACTTCTCGTTCCTCATGGAGTTGCCTTCTTGCTGGAAACTGCAGCACTCTCTGCTAGATGAGAAGTGTGCATGCGGGGACACACTGTCAAAACACTGTCAACATGACAAGCTTAGGGGACTTGCAAAGATAACTAAAGGCAAACAGCTTTCCCAGTAGTGAAAAGCAGCCCTTTGTGTTTGCTGTAAGTGGTCTCCATCGGACAGCTATCGAGCGATGTGTGAGATGCCACAGGAGGCTGGGAATTGATGTGCAAAAAGCTTTACCTTCCTCAAACAGTGCAAGCCGCTTCGGCATTCATTGCTGCCCGGGGCCCTTGTTAACTGCAAGCAGAGTTCATGAATGCTAGCCAAATCTGCGTTTCAGCTGGAGGATGGATGTGACATCCTTTTACCCGCCAAAATAATGAAGCTAAAAGAGAAATTAGCGTTTCGGTGCAGTCGGGCAATGTCATAAAAGTCAGATTTCAAGAGCCGCTGCTTTCATCAGTTGTTCTCTGCTGCCTCATACAAATGCCCTTATTAAGAGCACAGAGTCGCATGGGTTGGAGGCGACTTCTATCATCTCCTTGCATTTGGCTGGGAATGAGAATTGATTTTTAGCATTCCTAAAAAAATCCCATTTATTGTCTGATCTGGGGTACCCCCATGGGGCCATGACATATGGGCCCATCAGCCAAACTGTTCTTAGAGTCTGCTCTCAGGAACCAACCCCACCTACTTCAAGGGTGAAAAGCAGAGCAAAATTGAGTCCACTGATGGTTTATATCCTTCTTCCCCCTAACTTTTCCCTTGTTTATTCCACCATGGGCTAATGAGACTAACTGATCAGCTGTGCAGAGCTGGACAGCTTTACAGACTAAGATCCTGGCTGTCTTTTTCTCTGCTGTTCTCCATCCTGGGCAGTCTTCAACATCAATACAACCTGGGTTGGAAACATAGGCTAATCAGGAAAGTAGCCTTCTTTCTGCCAGTTGGCAGTGGGGTAGATACTTAAGCAAAGTGCTGGACAAGGGGGATCCAGCTCTCCAATGTAAATCAGGAATAAATCCGTTGAGGTCAATAGGCTGGATGACCCATTGCCTGGCATCCTGTCTTTTCACTTATGCTCATGGGTATAAAGGATCGGCATTCAGAAGTGGGTGGCATTCAAGACCCTGTTTATCCTATTCCGTTACGGTGTAAAGGATGGAAAGCAAGCGAGGCCTGCCTAACCTAGTCCTGGCACCCTTGCCTTGCTTTCTCACACCTCCTGCCCCCGTGCATGGATTGGAGTATTTTAAGCGGCGAGAATGTCTCACTAACGGCCTGTGACTAGGATGAATGAAGCGACGATAAATTATACATTTGAGTCTTGTCTCCAAATTGCTCTGCAATTATTGAGCAACAAGGTTCAGTTGCCTTCAAGCACCACCTCACATGTGACCACGGCAAAACACACTGAAGTGCTCACGTGACTTCCCTGAGATCAGCCGAACAATCAGACCATTAAAAAACAGCAAATTAGCGAACACAAGAGTTCCATTAGGAGAAGGCAGGCAATTGAACTATCCGATTGCATCACATCATTAACATTTCTTATCAGGAGCCTAGGACGGAGAGAGAGAGAAAAGGCCTTTAAAAGAGAGCAGGACACAATGCAAGCTAGAGTTTAAAATATGGGGACAGGCTATCAGCTCGGGAGATCTTGGTTCTCCCATTATATGACCTCAGGGAAGGTATTATCTCTCTGTACTTCGGTTTCCTCGGTTGTGGAACAGGAATTATTGTAATGCAGTAGCTGGAGAGCGCTGTGCTCAGGTGAATATATATATTACTGGCCACGCTCAGCATGGAGGTGAGCTACTCAAAAATGTTTCATCGGCTCAAGAGCTAATAGCAAAGTGAGCACAGAGTCCTAGATAGCCACAGATGTGTTTCTTAAACACACTTTGTGGGGGGGTGTTGTGAGAAAAAGAAAATTCTCTGAGAATTTCTTGCAGAAAGTGATATAGCTGCTGTGGACGATGGCAAGCTCTGGCCCTGCTTTTCATAGTTTCATAGTTTGTAGGGTCGGAAGGGACCTTGACAGATCATCAAGTCCGACCCCCTGCCATGGGCAGGAAAGAGTACTGGGGTCAAACGACCCCGGCAAGGTGTTCATCCAGCCTCCTCTTAAAGACCCCCAGGTTAGGAGCCAGCACCACTTCTCTTGGAAGTTGGTTCCAGCTCCTAGCCGCCCTGACTGTGAAGTAGCGCTTCCTGATGTCTAGCCCGAATCTACCCTCTGCCAGCTTGTGACCGTTATTTCTAGTCACTCCTGGTAGTGCTTGGGGGAACAGGGACTCCCCCATTGCCTGCTGGTCCCCCCTGACTAGTTTGTAAACGGCCACTAGATCCCCCCTCAGCCTTCTCTTGTGGAGGCTGAACAGGTTCAGGTCCCGTAGCCTCTCCTCGTAGGGCCTGCCCTGCTGCCCCCTGATCGTGCGGGTGGCCTCCTCTGGCCCCTCTCCATGCTGGCCACATCCCTCCTGAAGTGCGGTGCCCAGAACTGGACACAGTACTCCAGCTGCAGCCTGACCAGTGCTGCACAGATGGGGAGGATCACCTCCTTGGACATGCTCGAGATGCATCTGTGGATGCACGACAAGGTGCGGTTGGCCTTCCTGACCGCGTCCCCACACTGTCGGCCCATGTTCATTTTGGCATCAATAATGACTCCAAGATCCTTTTCTGCCTCTGCACTGATGAGAAGGGAGTTCCCCAGCCTGTAGGTCTGCTGCTGGTTCTTCCCCCCAGGTGCAGCACCTTGCACTTGTCAGTGTTGAAACCCGTCCTGTTCTCATCTGCCCGCCCCTGTAACCTGTCCAAGTCCGATTGCAGCCTATTCCTCCCTTCTAGCGTGCCCATTTCCCCCCACAACTTAGTGTCATCTGCGAATTTGAACAGGGTGCTTTTTACCCCCTTGTCCAAGTCACTGATGAAGATGTTGAACAGTGCGGGCCCGAGGACTGAGCCCTGGGGGACCCCACTGCCCCCACCCCTCCAGGTCGAATAAGACCTGTCCACCACCACTCTCTGGGTGTGGCCCTCCAGCCAATTTGCCACCCATCTGACTGTGTAGGTATTGACACCACAGTCTCCTAGTTTTTTAATGAGAATGGGGTGAGAGACAGTGTTGAAGGCCTTTTAAAGTCCAGAAAGACTGTGTCCACCGCGACACCTGCATCCAAGGATTTTGTGACCTAGTCATAGAAGGCCACCAGGTTGGTCTGACAGGACCTGCCCCTAACGAACCCGTGTTGGTTGCCCCTGAGCATAATCTCCCCTGCCGGCCCCTTGTGGACATGCGCCAGGAGAATTCTCCCAAACAGCTTACCCAGGACTGAGGTAAGACTGACTGGCCTATAGTTTCCTGTGTCCTCCTTCCTCCCTCTTTTGCAAATGGGAACCACATTGGCCCTTTTCCAGTCCTCTGGCACCACACCAGAGCACCACGAGTGCTTGTAAAGCCGTGCCAGGGGTCCTGCAATGACCTCTGCTAATTCCCTCAGCACCCTGGGGTGGAGATCGTCAGGACCTGCTGATTTAAATATGTCCAGTCCCTCCAGAAGTTCCCTGACTAGGTCCTCACTGACCCTAGGCCTGGGTGCACCTCCCCTGGGGCCTATGGGGGTCCCAGAAGACGGGCTGACCTGGTCCCTGTTGAGGAAAATGGAGGCAAAGAAATTGTTAAATAGGTTAGCCTTGTCACCTGGTGCAACAACCAGAATTCCTAGCGTGTCCTGCAGAGGCCCCACGTTACCTAGTACCTTCTTTTTGTCCCCTATGTATTTAAAAAAGGACTTCTTGCTGTCCTTGATCTGGGTCGCTAGTCCTAGTCCCATCTCCGCCTTTTGGTGACACACGCTTGAAAGGAGGCGTCCTTCTGTTTCTACAAATGAAAGCGCACTTTTGCACTCTTTGCACCAACTGTCGTCGGATCGTGCTAAGCCACGCTCAGCTGAACCCGAAGCCTGGGTGTCTTCAAGCCTGTGTGTACACAGGCAACTTCACAGCGTGCATTTTTGAGCTGGTCTGACCACCGACACAACCTCTAAACCCGCGTGTGCCTCTTTCTGCTGATTCTCCTCTAGTGTCTCAGCAAGCTCCATCCTTGGAGGTTTTGAGGACCCAGGTAGACACAGCCTTGGCCGGGATGATGTAGTTGGGGTTGGTCCTGTTTGGAGCAAGGGGGTGTACTAGATGTGACCTCCCAAGGTCCCTTCCAACCCCAACTTTCTACGATTCAATCCAGTATCTCCTAAGGTATCACACACGCACATGCATATGGCCTTAGGAACATATTCTGCATCCTTTTTGCTCCCTCAACTCCACCAAACAGTAAGGTCCCCACGGACAACTACTGCAACAAAGTTCTCCTCTGGAGGAGGAATTTCTGCAATTCCCACGTAACACAGGTCTCTGAACAGCCAGTCCCTATACTAAGCTTCTTGCTCTCTTTCCTCAAAAAGGACCAGGGTTGCCTCAGGGAGCACGATGAATAAATAATAAGAAAAAGGTGAATCAGCTGCACTGAAAAGCTTTGCAAACCACTTCTCTCAGACTCAGTGGAGCCTGTGCACTAAATTCACTCTCCCCTTTCAGAAAGTACAAGCCTGGGTATCTAACTAAGCATTAGGTCTAGGCTGAGGAAACCCCCAGATACCATCACTCACCTCCAAACCCCAGATTCATTCCCCTGAATGAATCCCTGTCTTCACCCCTTGCAGTGAACACATTCCCCCATCCTGCTCCTTTCTTTCTTTCAAACAGAACCAGAAGATAAAATGCATGGGACTCAATTTAAATAGCAATGCAGCTAGGAGAGAAAGTGAGCAAAGCCCAGACATTAAAAATTAAGGTTTCCATTCTGTCCTTCGCTCAAGCACAGCCATGCAAGTTAAGGAACATTTGATGCTTGTTCCCTCAAGCTTTGACTACACAGGCATTGCGAATGCCATGGGCGCCGAGCAGAACGGCCCATGCAGTCAGCTGCTTTTAAATGTAAGTTGAAGTTGTATTTATTCAGCTGTGGGGGACTTAATTTTGCTGCTGGATTTGTTTATGTAGCTTCTTCTGTTGGAAGCAGTCGGGGGTGAACGGACGGGGGGGAAAGGCATGTGGAGGGTTGTGTATATTTTCAGCGATTGATTTACTGAATATCATTATCAGGCAGTGGGATGTTGCACTACCCAGGCATTCAGAGCCGCGCTTCCTGGACCCAACTGAGCTCTCACTTAGGGATGGATCCGGCATTCACTCCGGGTCAAATTAGACCAGGGTGCTGAGCAGACATAAATCTAGTTTTCCCAAGGTCACTGCCTGCTGTAAGTGCTATTGCAGCACCTTCTGCTCAGCAGCAAGGAAGTGAGTAGTAGCCTCGTTACCTTAAACAAGCTACCCCAGGATGAAACGGGCTAGACCTGTGGACATGTAATACATACACTAGTGGGGGAAGTTATTACAGTTCTCTTCAGGGATAATCATACCCCAGAATCGGCTGATTTGCTCCACATCAGGGTGAAGTTGCACGTTACGCTTAGACCGTACTAAATCTGTGCAATGTTAAGTGGCATCAAGATTGCAACACGCCGTGAGCAGCGTCATGCCAAGAGTTAATACCATTTTGTGCCTGCACGGCTCTGATTTGCCACTAGAGGGCTGGTGAGCAGGGGAGTGGCTAGGAGCCAGGATGCCAGGACTCTATCCCTGCTCTGATTGGTGGGGGAGGCTGGGAGTGGTGCATCCTGGGGTGCTGGAGGATTGCAGATTGCTCGTTTTATCTTCATGGAGCAGACTGAAGTTATCCTAACATGAGCTGGGCAGCACAGCCCAAAGTTAACCCTCCCCGAAGTGGCATAACTTTGAGATACTCAAAGGGCACTCGGCATAAGCTAATGAGCTTTAATGTACAGATGCACATGTGTTAAGTGCCCTTAGTACAGTCTAAGTGTAGCATGTAACATTGCCCTAAGACTGTTTAACATTTGTCAGGTCCACCTTCTACTCCAGAGTAAACTGTCTTTACTTACTAGGAAAGTCTCATGTGTTCACACTTTGTCTAAATCAGGGGCGGGCAATTATTTTGGATGGAGGGCCGCTTACTGAGTTTTGGCAAGCCATCGAGGGCCTCATGACAGGCAGCCAGGGCCAGATAAATATTAATTTTCTTAATTTTTTAGGGGCCCCATGGGCCGGATAGACTGGACTGGCGGGCCGCATCCGGCCCGTGGGTCACATTTTGCCCACCCCTGGTCTAAATGATCTGCAACCACACATTTGGATGGCAAGGCAGGTGCACCCTTAACTGTGGACCCGTTGTGTAAGACTCTGGACTTAAATGCCATGCTTCTGTTTATACCAGGAAAATCATGCTCCAGGATTGTTTCTCTGCCTGAAGAGGATGTTTTGCTTTTATCTTCACACAACAAACTCCCTCTCTTCTAAGATTTCATCTCTGCAGGCTCTCGCCCCATGCTGGGTTTACATAAAAACACATTTAAAAACGGTTTTGTTTTTCCATTTGGTTCCACATAGTTTCTATTAAACTTTGGCTGAATCAATTATAGGAAAAACAATTTCTGGGGGATGAATAAACTCTTATTTCAAAGAGATGAGACTTGCAAGGACTGGGTTTACTACCAGTAAGATTTTTTTCATCTGATCATCCTCTTTCTGATGGTCCTATCACCATCTATCTGTGCGTATTAACCTTGCAGCTTCAAAATTAAAAACTGCAAGTATGGAGCGCACTGAGCACCAATGCAAGGCTCACGGTCTATTTAAAGGGCTTCGGCTCTGTTTGGATCTGCTACAGCCCTTTAGGCCAATCTGGAAAAGAGCAGGCTTAGTGGCTTAGAGTGAAATTCCTCATGCCATAGACACACAAAGAGGTTGTCAAAGGAGGACTGAAGGAGATTTAAATGGATTTGTTTGACAGCGGCACTAAAAAGAGTTGCTTGCTAGGCAGAGGCCAACCATGAGCTGTATGGACAATTTAAGAACGTAGTGTTTAATTGGGACTCTGTTTTTTTAATCTTAAATTCTTTAGAAGCAGCTGAAATATCCAGGTTTCTCGTAGCTTCACAGAGCGTTTGTTCCCAAACTTTACTTACAAAGCAACAACACAGGAAAACAAACCCAGAGCTCAATCTACACCTGATCTCCACTGCAACGTTTTGCTGGCATAGCTGTGTTGTACAGAGGATGTGAGAAAAGACTGCGCTCCATCCCCGATGTCGGTAAGCCAGCAAAACTAGTCCGGAGTCTGTGGGCGCTTGTGCACAGTGCCAACAGGAGACAGCTTCTGCCACTTCAGCTTCTCTCTTTCCCCCCAAAAAACTGTAGCGGCCAGGAATTACATAGGATCATAAGATCATAGGAAAGTAGTAGGAGAAGGTAACATCCCTTTAAATAGTCTGTGAACCTTCTCGTGGTGCTCACTGCATCCTGTATGTAAAAACCAGCGGGGACGGTGCTGTTTATATGCAAGCAGACCTTGCGCATAGTGTCTATTCAGCGATGGTGGTGAACTGGACACCCTCGTGTGCTGATGTGGCTCCTTCGTGCTGTTATTGTTCCAAAAGATTCAAGCAAGACACATTTATACCCCGTGCGCCAACCAATCAGATACCACCTGCTTGTTCCTAAAAGAACAAGCTCATGGAACGATATTGTCGGCTCTTATGAATAAACCGCTTTCTCGTTAGGTGGCATTGCAGGTTTCTCTTGTGTTTCTTTCCCATCAGTGAGTAATGGTCACAATTCAACTCTCTGGATGGCTGGCCAAGAATCCAATTGGTGTAATTTTAAATTCAATATAGTACGTTGGCTCCAAGTGCTGGGAACTCCCACGGCTCCCTTTCGCAATGCCCAGTGCACTCCTACCTAACAGGAGAAGCACAAAATCCCTTTCCATTACCTGGGGGCAGAAGGAGGCCAAAGCTGCTACCGATGCTGTTGATAGGTAAACAGCCCTTAAAAGAGTCTTTTTATTCAAGTGCAACCACATTTCACGCTGCCTGGTTCTCAGTCTTTCTTTTAGAGAGAGCACTTTTTGCAAAGCCCTCCCAATGCAAAGAGCAGCGCACGACAGACTCCAAGCCCAACAAAGACGCCGAATAGTGATGGACCCGTCACAGCCATACTTTCCAGACAGCCAAGGCATGACCCATTACCACCAAGTTGGACCCTAAAAAGCAAATATATTTATTTGGGGGACAGAGTGTTATCTTCCATTCATTCGGCAGGAAAAATACAATAACCAACGGCAAAGCTAGTAGTGACTAAGCAGGGAAAGGCCCAACATCTTTTTCCTAGAATCAGAGAATCCCAAACTGAGGCTCAAGCATAAGTCTTGTTGCATTTGTAATCCTCCCTTCTTCTATTTTAAAGAGGGGCAGGACAGGATTGAGATTTAAAACAAAACCCATCTGGTTCTTCTTCTAAATGCATGCCATGTGATGAGTTACTACTGCTAAGTGAGAGCTGGCATTTGCTGGCCACAGTAAGAAGCTCAAAGTCTAGATTTACTGTAAATCTAAGTCTGGACATGGGTGAGGTTGTCCAAAGTGATGTAGGGAGCATTGGGCTGCCTCTGGGAGACACATTAGAGAGTCTGAAATTCCAGCGGGCGGGTACTCACCACTTTGACCTCAAGTCGGGCACTGAAATGGGATACACCCAAAATCACTAGTTACTGTTAAAAACATTTAAGCTATCTCAGCCACCTCCTCAGCTGGTATAACTGGTACAAAGGCACTGACTTCCATGGAGCGGTAGGAATTTGTACCAGCTGGAGATTCAGCCCTCGATCCACGCATGGATGCTTGGACTGGAACATGTCTTTTGCGCCATAAATAACCCAGGAGGATGGATATCCAGGAGGAATCATCTTGGTGTGGGTGCGTAGCCTCTTTCAAAACATTTTACAAGTGATCTCTCTTAGTGCAGGGAGTAGGGGCTGGGTGGGAGTTAAAGAGGAGTGAGGGGAGATGTTTATAACAGGAAAGCCCATTGATCTCATACATCACCCCCGACAGACACCACAAACTCCTCACGTCCAGCCCAGGGACACCGCCGAGTGAAATGCTCCCCTGGAAATTGTAGACGCTGTTCCAACAAAACTCGCTTCATCCAAATTTGAAAAAAAAACGCTTTGTTTTGCTTGGCTCCGGTCGCACAGGCTGTTGGCACCACTTGCTGCCTGACGAGGAACTATCTGTACGATGCCGTGGCCACTGCTGGTTTGCATGCAGTTGATGCTGGCGCAGCAGGGCTGGGTTCACCCCAAAGTTCACCACTCCTCTGGTTTCAAATCTCTGCTTGCATCCCCTAAATGGGGTCTACATTTTCCTGCACCATCCCTCTCTCTCTCTCTCGTCACTAGAGGTGGGTCTTGCTCTCTCTCGTCACTGGAGGTGGGCCACAACCCTAGGTTTCAGGTCTAGACCTGGACCAAGACTGTCTTAATATTTAGATCTGATGAGATGATTTATTTCAGTATCAAGAGGGATCAGGTATGGATCCTGCATAGTGTTCCCCAGTCGCTCTGTAGTCCACCTGAAATGGTGTAAACCACCTGCAATGGCTCAGCATCAAGCCTGTTGGCTGCTGTTTGTTTGCTCGTTCTAGCTCCCTAGCAAGCCATGCTTCATGAAAAATGTGGCCAATTTTCATGCACAAATGGAACTGCCAGCAAGCACTGTGCAGATATCAAAGTTCATCCCTTGCTGAATAACCCTGAGTTTTTCCGTCTCCCCGCTTCCTCCCCCCGGCGATACAAATGAGCATGGCTTTCAGAGGGAGAGGAGGTGAATCTCTTTAATAAGCATGACCTCTTATTTTGACTTGTTCCTAAATGAATAGAGCTGCTTGAAATACTTTCAACAGAACTTTTTTTTTTTCTTCCCTGTCGAAAATGTGGGTTTTTGTCAAAAGAAATAATCAATGTGTTTTCACACAACATTTCAGTTGCAATTAAAACTGTCATCAGAGAGGTTTCTGGAGTCTCTTGTGGCTTTTTGCAAGAACACGTTGAAAGGTCTTGTCTTTGTTTCACCTCAGAACAAAAGCAAATTTTACAACTTTGGTGGGTTATTTTTTCTGAAAGAGAATAGATTTCCAGCCAGCCTCAGATAGGAACGTAATTTCCTAGACTGAAATATTATGGCAGCTTCAAGAGGGTGTAAGGCTCTACCCTCAAGTGTATCGCTCAAGTGCTTTATTTGAGAAGTAATTACTGCCGTTCAAATGGGTATTTCTATCTCTGGATCTCACCAGTTGCATATCCACTCTTCCAGAAGAGGTGCTAGGGCATCTGAGCGCGAGGGAAGAGGGAAGGGGTTGATTCCTTAGAAATTTAGGCTGAGGATTTCAGCTGCATTCAGTTCGAGGCCCTCTTTTCCTGATTGTCCCAGAGGGAAGAGCTGTCCTTCTGGAACCACATACCCCCAGGAGCTCAGCAGGATCTTCTGAGACCTCGTGTCTCCATCCTGCTAAAGAGCTGGATCAAACCCTCCAGCATGAACTGCCCCACACCCAGGGAGCTCTGAATCAAGGCTGGGCACCGGCACATGCCCCCATCGCTGATGGAAATAACTGCAAGAGGGGAAGGGGACTGCAGAGGTATGCGGTCCCCATTAGGCTCCTGCCTGAAGTTGTGATCCCAAAGCCCCCTGACCTCCATGGATCAAACCCGAGGAGCCAGATGCTGCTGGCACATACGTGCACCAGGTTTCCAGCACCTCCAAGCCCGTGTGAGAGACGGCACGATGTAGTGGCTGGGGAAACATGGCAGCAGAAGGCATGTGATCTGCGTTCCCTACGGATAGCAGATTGTATCTCACCAGGTCCCTCTCAGGAGCTGCTATTACAGACAGCGCAAGTGTTTCAGGGTTAGGCGCTCGGAGGGATGGGTAGGAGCATAAAATCACTAGATATGCCACTTAACAGGGGATGTTCCTGGGAAAGAAAGGCTTCATGGCAACCTGGGGGTTGCACCATTTCTGGTGCTTCTCTGAGCACCAGGAAAGAGCCGGGAACAGAATATTACCATTCAGCCATTCGGATTAAAACCAGTCCCACCCCACTATGTCCTGGGCTCCCGAGACCCCGGGTAGCACTCAAGCCCCCTCTCTGGTCCAAGCACAAAAAGATTTGCAATGGGGAAGACCCTTTTATTTGGGATTTTTTGGCCTGCTTGGTTAAACCTGAAGTCAGATTTGCCCATCTGCTGGAAGACTTCTGCAGGGTTTCCAAATGTGCTTTCAGTTTTGGTACATCTCCTTCCTCGCTGCAAGTCAACAGAAGGTTTTAGATGTAAATTGGGGAGCTGATACCACTGGCAGCAGGGGAGGAAAGGAATTGTTAATAGTCTTTATCAGGTTTCTGGTGGACCTGTGGGCTCGAGTCAAAGGGCCTTGCTGTCCTGGCTCTCCGCATGTGGTCGGGAGCAGCTGTAGCTTCCTGTGAGACCCGTAGGAAAGCAAGACACCCTTAACCACTAGGAAATGGGACCTGGTTCTTCCAGGTGAACATCCTGTGCAATCCTGCACAAAGCTGGCAAGACGGTCCTTTAACCACAGTCTATCAAGAGCTCCCAGAATAAAGGGTGCTGTATGGAGGCAGGGGGTGGTGTCAGTTCATCTGCAAAGTACTCGTTCCTCTATTCCTCCTGCTTTTAGGAAGCCCAGAAATAACCTCCAGACACATGAGCCAAACCCTCAGCTGCTGTAAATCGAGATCTCCCCGTTGATGCAAGGGGTGCTGCGTCAAGATGCACCAGCTGGGGATTCGGCCTCTGAGCTCTGCATCGAGCAACCTGCAATGATTTTCCACTGCCCATCCATATTGATTAGCTCCATAGATGGATACCTCCCCGAAACATGCCTACTCTGCTGTACACAACAGCCCGTGTCAGCATAAGTCATCTGACAGCTGTCCGGACAATGTTTTAGTGCACAGTTGAAATCACATCAACGTGATCTGTAGCGAATTGCAGGAGAGTTATTTTATTTAACAGAGCTGATGTCTTAAGTTTTAAATTTAACTGACATTTGCAGTTCGGCTACACGGGATTAAAAATTCAAGAAAGCGCTCGCAAGTCCTGATCCCAGGGTCTCTTGGTGCCCGCCTGAATCACGGTATTTGGGTCCTGGAAGAATGGGCTATTCATTTCTTTGGAACATTTCAAATAAAAACCACAGCGCCAGCGATGTTGCCAAAATAATAAGCCTGACAATGCTGCAGTGATAAGGAGATGCTGCTCAACAACGGAGATGGCCTGAGTGTTCCCCATAAGCCTCTGAAAGCAGCCACCCAAACGAGAGGATTTCCTGTTTGCGAGGCAGAGAAAGCACATTTTATTGCCACTGCCAAGGAAAAGCCTGTACGTCTGGCGACACAGAACACAGCGCCAAGATACTGAATTCTTCAATTTGTTGTAATGCTGGGAGGGGTTTTTTGGTTAGGAAAAAAAAAAGCTCTGAAAACCAATTGGGACTAGAATTAGGTCTGTGAGGGCGTGGGGTACTGAAGTAGCACAAAAGCATTTTGCAGAAAGGATCTCAGCTGGTGAGAAATTCAGAAGAGTCTAAATAAGGCTTATTCCTGGCACGCGAGGCTTGGAAGCAGCACGACTGAACAGCTAGCATTTGCACTGCAGTAATGCAGGCTAGGAACCAGGACCTTACGGTGCCGGGTGCTGTATACACCCAGAACAAAAGATGGTCCCTGGGGCAAAGAGCCAGAGACTCAATAGCATCACTGCTTTTTCCTGCCCAAGAGCCCCAGATGCATAAGCCGCTGCCTCTCCTCTGGCTGCTACAATCCCCAAGATCTGTCTGCAGTGTTGTCTCATACGAGAGCGGGGCAGCCAAGGCACAGACCTTGTGTGCTAACACTGCTGCTATCTTCCAAGGCGTCCCCTCCCTGCTGAAGGTCATTGAGAACAGTGAGACCCTTGTAAATGAGCACCTGCCAATCAGCAGGAAAGAAGGATTTTCTCCCTTGCTCTGCAGCTCATGGGGTACATCTACACGTTCATTAATGAGCTTTAGGTAATGTGCATTAAATCTAGTACTGCCGGGCATTTGTACACATGCACACACCACAGCAGCGGGTGCTTTGAAAAGTGCCCGGCACTGCGACACTTGCAATTGTATAAGTGGCGAAATGTGTGTCAGCACCAAGAAAATGGCGGCAGTGCGCTTTTGAAGTAAAACACCTTGGAAGTGCTTCCACCGCCATTTTCTGCGCGCTGACGCACACTTATGCAACTGCACGTGGCACAGCGCAATTCGCCTCCGCTCACATGCGGAGCAGGCTCGATGAATCTGGTCTGCTCCAAAGCAGCAGATCTCCAGCGTGTCACGGGGAAAAAAGCTATGTGTATAAATGCCCCATGGTACCAGAAAAATGTGCATCAGCCTATTTTAATGTGCATTAGAGAGACAGAGAGCAGGTTTTTTTCTGATGCTTTAATGCACATTAAAATAGGCTAATGCTCATTAAAGTGTATGTGTAGATGCACCCATGATCTCCCACATACAATCTTTGCACTCTTGATTATTTCTGGCCTATGATATGGATGGGGAAAACATGCCTGTATTTACATACATGCAGGTCAAACGTGGCTTTTCGAAAGGAAATGGGCTGTCTGATCCATACAAGAATTCTCCGTGGGGTAACTAAGGGGGAGTTGGCGTGTGCATCCTGTGGTGAGTGTTTTCATTTGCCCTCTTACATTGGCAGAATAATTGCTATGATGGAAAGAATGCAATGGGATTTGCATGTTGGCTCTTATTACCTCCCCAGACCCGCAGCAGTAACCCAACACTGCATCAGCACCTCCACTTTGGTAGTCAGCAAAGAAGCAAAGTGCAGCGTCTGATCCGTACAAACAAGCAAAGCACCTGATCCGGGGAGCGCGGTGGCTGTCAGGAGGTGACCCGTTTGCTTTGAACTTCACTGGGCTAGCCTCTCTGCGGCATCAGCTTAATCCCCATTCCTGCAGAACTCCCTGCTTGAATCTGCAATCGCTTTAAGCTAAATGTAATGCTTCCTTCAGAAAAAGGACTGCCCTGAATGGGCCACCAAGCAAATCCAAGTGGTGCCACTGGGGTAATTTATGAGTGGGTTGCTCGAGAGGTTCAAGGTTTGTTTGGGAGAGAGACTCCAGGGCTCAGACACTTATTTTTCCTGCTCTTGTGTAGGCTGGAAACATGGGGTTTTAGCTCTGCCATCAGCTGTAGCACTGAAATGCCATATGCACATGTGACATGCCACAAGCCGCCGTCTGATGAAACAGGTTCATTTTAATCTGGCCAGCACTATCGGCTTTGGGCAGCAATCCAGGGCCCCTTCTTGAACGCCATGCTAGAAATGACTTCCATGTGCTAAGGACTGGGGACCTCCAGCTGTTCCTCATTTGCTCATGCGAGAAGCAGCAACAGAGGTTTTGCTGGCCGCGACCAGGAGTGTCAGTCAGAACAAGGACATCATCTGTTTCCAGGTAACTTTCTTGGGTGAGCAAGACTGAATTTGGCATGCAGCTGCCTGGCTTCCTGAGTTGGGCCAGCTCTATAGGTTTAAGGCATTCCAGTAAGCCCCTTAGTCCAGCTGAAAGGATCATAACTGCCTTGCAGACCTCCTGGGGTTCGAGACTAGTGAGGGGGTCTTAAACAGTGTTGACCAAGAGGTGTGTACACACTGCTGTGTACCCACGTAAGCACACCCTTCATTGATCGCAGTTGGCAAGACTCGACTGGCTCCTTTGCCTGTATTCTCAGTTGCTTCCCAATAGTTTTGTCCTCCACGCAAGTCACTCGGATGCAATCTGGGCTATTTTTTTGGTGCTGGGACATCACCGGCAATTATACCAAAGCCTTTTCCATCCTGTCCTGTGACGAATGGGCCTTGCCCGCGCCAAAGTGGCTCATAAAGGCAAATGTTTGAAGCTATGAATCATTTAAAAAGTTGAGGCCACCATGCTAAGAGCACTGTAAGAAAATAGCCGCATATTGCAGAGTTTTGTGTGCAGAAACAGGAGACAACGTAATTCAATCGATGATTTCAAACAGGGTGACACTAAAGTCATTGTAATACCAAAAACCAGGATGCATTTTTTTTGTATTCATGCCAGGGTAACAGGTAACTCGGTAGACAGCTCATTGTGAAATAGCAATATATTACTGTATTATTATTTTAATTACCCAGTAACAACCACAAGCTTGTGTGTTATCTGACTCTTTCCATTAGTGTTATCTTATCTTGCAGTACTTTAGTTTCCTTTAACAGGGGCTGAAAGTGTTTCTGGAACGAGCAAAGACGGCCTATCATTTTATAAGATGGGCTAATTGCCTGAAACACACAATCTTCCATTGTGCGGCAAGGAGCAATGCGGGAGATCAATGTTTGTTTGCGGGGATGTCAATGAGTAACCAGGACACTAATATAATATTAGCATGACACAATGTGATTTGCAAATATGATGAGTCCCATTGTACGAGCTGAAAAGAGCCTTCCCGCTCTCCCCGGCAAGCAGCAGCACGGATTGTCACAATAGCAAAAGGTGTCCAAATTCTCACCTACCCCAGAAACACGCTTGTGCCATCTGATGTGCCATGGGCTTGCTGGCTCTTGTCCACACACACTCTCTGTCTAGCCGCCTTCACTTCCCACACCCGCCTGATCCAGAATTGAGGGGTGCAAAGTGGATCCGCGGTTTATCTGCCGTCTCTGGGTGACGGCATCTTCTTTCCCGCTGCGGGGTGGGGGCTGCATTAGCCTGGGCAGCTCGAACCAGGAGACAATGGGAATCAGATGAAAATGATCTCGCCGTCTGCGTTTTTAAAGGATCCATCATCGCGCTAGCTGCTCCACGGCCCCGTTCTGATTTGAATGCATGCAGCTGGATTTAAATTGGCTGAGATTTCCTCAGTTAAAGAACAAAGATAAAAATAGTGTTTCCCGGTGGAGTGGCCCCCGTGTTCATTCCACTTCTTTTTGGAAATGGTTTCTCTTAGACAAATTAAAAACTCCCCGAGTGAAATCCTGGTCTCATTCAAATGAATGGGAGCATTGCTACCAACTTGAGTAGGGTCAAAATCGCACCCTATACATGCTCTTAAATGCTAAAATAGCCTGTGGGACCTTCCTCTCTAATGTGGAATAGGCTCCTTTTGCTGCTTAAGCCCTCCGCAAAGGTTACTGAACTTCATTTAAGCTACACTGTATATCTGTAAATCAGCTTCACATTATGAGTTTTATGGTGTACTATGCTCCATATATTTTATGCCTGGTCTGCAAAAAAAAAAATTCCAGTTCTATTTCCAAAAGGACTTAGCCGGAGGAGATGAGCCCTGGAAGGAGCAGGTGTTTTCCAGCTGGGGTGGTGCTTCGTTGAGATTTGGCATGGAGCTCACTGTGCTGGGTCTGAGCCACCGTGCTACTTGCACTGTACTTGGGTAGGGACTGAGAAGCGTGATCTTGGGAGTAACTACAGATGCAAATGTACAGGTGCCCCATGGTAATGAAGGAGGGTGGATTTAAAACAATAATACAACTGGGCCTAGATCAGATTCTTCCCACTTCTCCCAACCAGCAGGCTCCTCTACCCGCCGTTAGCAGCTCTGCTGTCCTGACAAGCAGCAGACAGGCTCTCAGCCTTTCTTCTCAGCCAAATGTTTGAACTCAGGAAAGCCACAGAGCCTATCCAGAGACTTGCTTTGCCTCTTTGCCCATGAATGATGAAGTTCTCAACTGATCCCCACCCCGGCGGGGCCTATGGCATGGTGCAGCAACGCTAATGGAGGCCTGCCCTAGACAGCATCCCGACCCCTGCAGAGACCAGCTATACCCTCAGCTCACTTTTGAAGGGAGGACGCATCAGGAGTCAGGACTGAGCAGGGCTCAGGGTTAAACAGGCCGCTTGCTCAGCAAGGCAACCGCAGGGCATATCTACACGTGGGCTTTAATGCATTATTTAAATTATTATCAATGCGTTATTTTAATGCATGCCTTATTTTAGCCTCTTTTAATGCACATTAAAGCGTCCCCCAAAAAATGTGCTTTCTAGCTAACGCGCATTAAAATAGGCCCATGTGCATTTTTCTAGTACCTCGCAATGGAGGTACTAGGTTTATCGCACATTACCTGAAGTGCATTAATTGAACGTGTAGATGCGCCCCCAACGCCACACCGGTCACCATTTGCGTAGCTGGTTGCGATGGCCTGAAAGCAAGAGGGATAAGGACCAGCCTGTCTCCAGACTACCAGAGCCAGGCGAACAGAAAAGGCCACAGCAGGATGCATCTAAGGCCCACAGCTGAGACAGGAGACAGCTGGGGCTGCAGCTTCCTACTGAGCGTAGGAGAGCCAGAGCTCAGCCATGAGACAGGCTGCACACGCTGCCTGCGTGTGTCTGGATGCAGAAGGGTAGGCCCCAGGGCCCCATCTGGCTCATGGCAGGGAGAGACAGCTCTTCTGTCCTCAAAGCAGGTCAAACCCTGCGTAACCGCTCTGCCAGCACTGACGTTTGCTAAGAGGGTGCGAGAGTGGCCAGCTGCACGCTCCCATCTCCCATCCAGGCCAGGTCCTCTCTGCCTCGTGGTGTCAGCCCTTGGAAGGAGACTCCACCCTGGGATAACACAGGAGCGTACCCGAAAGTGCCAGCGTATATGCCACGGCCAAAGACTTCCCAGGTCTCCGCATCCTCGGAGAATGATCTCACACTGAAAGCACCAGGCAGAGGAAACCAGTGCCTTTCCACTTCGTCTCTCTATTTTCCTTTGCCCTTTGCCATTGTCAGGCTAGTGGCTTTTATCGCATGAGTGCCAGGAGCTGGTTCTCGCTGGATGCCTGACAGTTGCGGTTTTCGGGCTTATCACCAGCACACAGAAGGTAGGATGGGAAGGGATCGTGCAATCCCATTAACGAACTGGTCTGGCTCAGGCGAGTTCACTGCCGAGCTGGCTCTGTCTGGAGATGAGCTACAAGAGCAGAAGGAGCTGACAGCGCCGTTCCAGGATCAAATATCTCCCCACCTCACGGCCCAGACGGATCCTCCTGCTAGACACGTCGGAGCAGTTGAAAGACAGTAATGAAATTACAGTGACTGTGATGCAGAGACAGATCAGCAAGGCAGGCAGCTCGCTAGAAGGGAAGTGACATTATCATTACCGAAAACTCCCCGGGACATATTTTGCCCAGGAAGAGACAGCGGCTCTGCTAGGGTATACTTGACTATGCTCAGTTCCAATTTCAGATGACTGAGTAGCTACTAAAAGATACTTCTGTCCTTGTCAGTTCATCATGGCCAGGTTTCTAGAGGAAGAAACGATTGCTCTGTAGAGATCACGCTCTCCAGGAGCTGTGCCAAACAAGCCCAGCTGGGAGGCCAGGGTGGTGTATTTGATTGCTATAGGATGAAACCCAAGCGCAGCAAATCAGAGAGAGACCTTCAGCCCCGACTTCCCGTTCTCGTCATCGGCATGGCTGATTAAAGCTCAGCCTTCAGCTGCAAGCACGCTGGGCACCTCCAGCCATTCTGCATTTTGAGGGGATTGTCTCTTAACACTTTCCATCGGGAGTCAGAACAGGCCCGCTGGGCAGACCGCACATTCAAGGCCAGTCGGTGATAAAGCAGGGAGTTTGAGTGCTTGGCAGCGGCACGAAACCAGCAAAACTTAGGTCCTTTCTCAGATTCTTCTCCTTGCTTCCCAACTTCAGATGACAGTGAATAAGCACAGTGGCATTGCAGGAGAGCATCGTGCAGTCTACAACCTATGATATCCTCACACGTGTGTAAGGCCTGCTGTTTCAAAACACCTCAAATCTCGTTCCCCCCCACCCGACACAATCGTCCTCTAATGAAATATGGCAGCTATTATAACCACATGCAGCAATTGAGACCAAGGAGGTAATGAAAACTCGTATCGGCGGCATGGACAATTTCAGACAGCAAAAAATCCAATACACAGTTTAGTCTGTGACCAAAATATTGAAGCGAACACTTCCTTGGGAAAGTGTTGTGAGCTCTCTAATGACCATAACCAGTCAGCTGGGCAGGATTCAGGTTTTCCATTTCACAGAGGCACGGAGAGTTTGAAATTATCTGTCGGGAAATGGAATGGAAACCAAGTGCTTTTCAGAGGAACGGTTCTCTAATGATATCCATTCGAGATCCGCTCATTTGCAAACAAACAGATACAGTTTAAAATCTCACGCTGAATTATTCCCCTCCACTCAGAGACCTCAATAAGCTGCTGAGTGGTTAGTGCAGTGATTCTTGTGGCTATAACCGTGCCTGCAAACATCATGGACCCACTCTCCCGCTGCATTCACTATTGAATGAATACACTGTTCCGCGGCAGGGTGGACCTGGCTAGTCTCAGCTGAGCCTACTGATGACTTAGGATGCCAAGCCTAGATGTACAATGCTTTCCTACCTTGTGACCCATATGAGATATGGAATAATGCAATTCCAGCCTCCTCCAGCCAATGATTTACTCTTAAGGAAAGTATAAGCAGGGGAGAGCCAGATCCTCCTGCTCAAAGTTGCAAGAGTCCCGTTATTCTGAACTATGAATATGGAGAAAGTGCCCATGACCATGCCGGGGAGAGTCTCCCCTGGGTTTTTGATGAAGAAGTTTCCATCCGTCTTCTATAGGCATCTCAGCCGCGAGGCTGTTATTGTTCTGAGCAGAAAGGATGGCTTTGAGCTGCCGCTATTTTCACTTTTACTGTTGAGAATCTCACAAGGGTGGGGGTGCTTTTTGATAGCAGGAGGGTGATCTGTGAGCAGCACCCGGGCGTTCGGGGCTACATTCGTAGCTGCCTCCAGGATCCACTGAGCACAGCTCAGAGCTGGGCCTCCGAGGCACTGGTTCTTTGTGCCTTGGGGCTCCCCGAAAGCATGAGAGATGCCACTGAGAAGCCCAGGGGTAATGCTCACAGCCATTTAAATCCTGCAGTTGACTCTAGGCATTTGCCATGTCCTACTGGTTGCAGTGCTGAAGGGGTCCAGTTAAGCCCAGTGCCTAAGTCATGGCCCAGCTGTTTGCTCCTCATTAAGACTTGTTACCTTGTTACTTAATGAGGTGCCCTCAGCAGAAGGATGCTGGCTGCCCAGCACAGACAAGGGTGGAAGTGGCTTCTCCAATTAATGATGACTTCCACAATTAATGAAGCAACAAGCCTCAGTGAGCCATGAGGTCTGTGTCATGGACACAGCAGCCGGCAAGACAGAGCTTAGAGGGCATTAGCTGTCCACACATTGGGCCATTTCTGCCTCGATGTGGCTTAGCCCGTGCCCAGAAGGGGCTGCCCGCCTGCCACAACCACTGGACTGCCAGGGTACAATCCTAGCACAGTAAGTCCTGATGGAGAATGTGGAGGGGTATCACCTTCCTACATGGTAGAGGGTAAGTCCCTTTCAGTGACCATCCAGCTGCTCCTTTTTTGACTTTACATGAAGGTCAAACAAGTTTGGGCTGCAATTAATCCCCCAAAGTCTTTCAGTCTAAAGGAGACAAAACTAATCTCACCGATAAACCCACTCTTGCTGTCTTCAGTTCTCAGACAGTCTTTTTTAACCAGACTTGGGTAATCTAGGATTACATAGAGCACTGCAAGCCAAAAAAAAAAAACAAAAACCCAAACAATTTCAAGCAGCATCTATTTTTTTCAGCATATTTAAAGTTTAATTAATCAAAAGGATGACTTCTTGTAGGATTCTTTTGAAGAGCATCTTGGATAGGACTCTGAAGTAAGAGTTACAACAATATGACAAATTGCTGTAGGTTTAGGAACAATCAGAGAGTGCATGAAGCCAGGGTCTAATAAATGCAGGGTAGTTTTGTTCTTGTTGTAAGCAGATGAAACAGGAGGCTTGATGATGAGTGGGTGGGAAGGAAAAAGCCATCCCTCGCAATGACATGCTGATAAGCGGTCTAATCTCTTTCTTCTTTTTTCTTTAATGAATGCACAGTTTAAAATGTATGAACTGAGGTACAATGTAAGGAAACAAAGTGCTGTGCATAAAAAATCATCATTAAGTTGACTGGAACAAAGCAGGGGCAGCCAGGGGCCTGCTGGTCACCATCATGCTTCACATCAAGGTTTGAATTTAGAGCTTTCTGCAAAAACCCAGGGCCCTGCCCTATAGTAGAAGGGATCCCTGTTTGCAGCCTGGGTCTTGGGAGTCTCGGGAGGGCTGTTTTGATCCCCTCTGTGGCAGAAGGGCAGTGCACATGCAAGATCCTCTCTAGATGAACACAGCTGGCTCTGGAGCATTTAAAATCCAGTGGAAGTTAAATCTCTTCTTTGACACCATTGCAAAAAATACCCATCAAAGCATTAACCCAGCCGGACCCTCCTTAGTTCAGACTCCGATCCTGCCAACCTCCTGAGGCTAAGACCACAGCATCTGCAGCCCCCTCCCTCTGGAGCAACACGTGTGCTGCTACCTCCAGATGCCCAAAGCTCCCCAGCACCCACACCGTCACCTCCTGCAGCGCACAATCCTGCTTGAAGTATGTCTGTGCAAGAGGCCAGACATCCCCTTCGGCGTCCACTGGTGCTCTGGGTGGGGGAAAGGGGAAGCAGACCTCGCTAACGCAGCAATGCCTCATGACATTCCCAATTTCCAAGTCAAATTAATTCTGACTCACAATCTCCTGATAGAGAAATCAAATCACAGGATTTTCTTCTGGTGCATGTAGAGAGCACCAAGCTGGCGAGTCTGTGCAGGGGAAGGGGCAGGGGGGAGAGGGAAGGGGCGAGGGGGGGAGATTGAGGCTGCCGTGGTGAGGGAGGGAGTGGGGCAGATGCTGGGGTGAACAGGGCCCCGGAGCCAGCACAGGCATGGGGAGTACCTGCTCCCCGGATTTGTGCACGGGGCAGAGGCAAGCTGCCCGCTGCAGGCTGGGGCTCCGCACCTTGCTGCCTTCGCCCCGGGAACTGCATGCACACACTTCAAAAATAGCATCTCATGATTTACATTCCAAATCTCTGGGTTTTTAAGTGTCTCTCATGACTTTCATCAGGGTGGGGCCGGCAATGCTGCATCCATTGCCCATCATCCCAGTTTTGCCAGTATGTGCAACAAAGCCGTGTAGGCATGACAGGCACCCAGCTCCAAAGTGGGCATTATTGCACCTCCCAAGCAGCCTTCATTCGATACGTCCGGCTGGAATTGCAAGGGGCTTCTAGAGGAAGTGACCTGCTTCACCTGGGGATGGGGCACGCTTCCCCTGAGGCTCTTCAGATAAAGAGGTTCAAATTTGCAGCTGCAGGGTTTAGCTGAGCCTTGCCTCTGTGTCCAAGGCACTTTTGACCACAGCTGTAAATCCCTCGTGGATCCCTGGGAAATGCTAGCAGCGTGCGACACGGAGGGGTACTGAATAGCTAGCACTCGTTCCTTCCCCCGATCTGTTTACTGAAACAAAGTAAACTCGTTCCCGTACATCACCGGTCTGTCCTGGCGTTTCCCGGCACCTCGGGCTCTCTGTTCTCACTCACGCTTAGGAAAAGTCTGCCTCAGCTTTTAGCATGAGTTTATTTTAGCGGTGAGTTTATTCTGAAATGCCCGTGGACCTGGGGTTACTCGCAAAAGCCAGCTGATGGCATGGGAGGCGAGAGAGCAGCGAAGCAACGCCGTGCCTTAGAGGATCTTTGCGCCTAATGACGCTGCAGCCCATCCCGAAATTCAGTCACTGAAGAGACGCCACTTGAGAGCTTTCCCCAGTTACAGCCATGCAGCATTAGCAGGAAGCCAGGCACTGCTCACAACAGTCATTCGCTTCCTCACGTGGATCTGTACAGAAACGCTGAGCTGCAAGGTTTGGCCGGGACTGGCTGGCTCTTGTTGACAATCCTGCCCACGTATGTTCCAAGCACCACCGAGACATCTAGCTGTCCATGTCAAGCACCATGACAGGGATATTCCCAAACCTGAGACCCTCAGTGATGTTCAGATTTGCACTCAGCTTCATGCCTCCATCTCTCCCATCGCCGAGCAGCCCACTGGCAAGCCTGGCGAAGCACCAGCGTCATCCCAGGGCAGTGATGTGGCTGGCATCACACCCAGACTCCAGCATAACTGGCAAGCAAGGTCAACCTGCTGCACTAATGCAAAGCAAGATGTACATGCCTGCTGCTGGATCTGTAGCAAGGCAGCATAACACCTCTGCCACGATCACTTCAAGGCTTTGGGATCAGGCACGCCTAAGTCCCTCCCCCACCACACACAGGTAAACTCCACGGAGGTTTGGACGCAGATCGGGATCCCGCATGAGATGCTCAAGCCCATCTCCACTTTTCAGCCCTGCCAGAACCACGCCGGGAGTGCAGACAAATGACATGGGGTTTATACATGCAGTGGCCAGGGCATGGGTTACAACCTCCCTGCTTGGGGCTGCAGGACCACGGAGCAGGGGAACCACCGGTGCCATGGAGCATGCGTTGTGACAGCATGGGGAGTCTCTATGCGGAGCCTGTGTGTCCTGTCTGATGTGGGGCACTCCCTCCCTCTGGGCATCTGCATCAGCCTCCGCGGGGCTTCTCCATTCTCCTCTGACTTCCACCCTGGACTGAAATCCCAGGGGCCGGTGACACAGAGCCAACAGCAAGGGGTCACACTGGACCATCCTGGCCCTCTCTGCATGTAGAAGCCCCCTTGGACAAAGAAAGATCTGTGCCCCAGCACAGGCTGGCCGGTTCATCTGAACACAAAGTGGACGATAATTAAGCAGGGATTCACCTGGGGATGACCCTCATCACCTGAGGAGGCTGATTAGAGTGTGGCCTAAGGAAAGGGATTGGAGGTTACAAAATAAATCTCTCCTCTCATTGCCCATCTGAGCCCGAGAGCGGACAGCCCTGTGCCAGAGGAAGGAAAGCTGGGTTGGAAAGCAGAGAGAAACTGGCTGGACATGAATGTGAGGGAGATGCCATCCTCCGGCAGGCACTTTAGGGGACCGTGACCTGGGACGCTGCAAACTGAAGCAAGGAAACAGGCAGATGCTTCTTGCTTTCTCTGACTCTGCCTGCATTTTTGGTTCTCACTAAAGTGAGTTTCTGGCACCCTGGCAAAGCCTGTGTGTCTTGTTTGCTGCAACTGCTGCATGTCCCTGATAAGCTTGTGCACAAACCCAGAGTGCTATAAGGCTGGAGCTGTGGGAAGCAGTGTGCCTGAAGTACCAGGGGACCTAGAGGGCTCAGCTCCAGTCCTGGGCACATTTCTATGAGGGTGCAGCAGACAGGGAGTCCCTGCCAAGGGCAAGTAGCTGAAGCCAGAGGCTGGGCTGGCACCTGCTGGGGCTCAGGGTAGCTGAAACACAGGCCTGGCACGCAGGGACCCGAGAAGTACAGCCTGTGCATGCCCAACTAAGGAGCCCTATTGCACCTGGGGCCTTGCATCCAGCTGCAAGCAGCCAGGGAAGGGCTGGGGGTCTGTTCCTCAGCTCCCTTGCACCAGCATGCCATGCACTTCTGCCTTATCAGCATGTGGCCCGCATGGGTTGGTGGGGGAACAGGGGCCGGTAAGGAAGAAAGCTCTGGGTTCCTATGTGGCAGCCAGCACCTGATTCGGGCTGAGTGGATACCCTAATCATAGCCCCATAGGGTTGTTCTCCACTACAGGCAACCCAACTTGCTCTGGGCCATCACATCTTGCAATCGTCCCCCGCTCCGGAGCTGCATCCCACTGAAAACACTGCCTGGATAAGGACTGAGCAAGAGCGGCACACTTCTCCTGGTGGGCTGGGAGTGGGGCTGCCCTGTGCCTCCTACCCCCGGCCGGCAGCAAAGCTGATGGGGTTTCCAGAAGCCCATCACACCCAAGGTAGACATCCAGGCCAGCAACCACTGCTCTTGCTAAGGGGCCCTTTCATCTGTGCAGGGGACTTCCCCAGGGGGAAGATGGTGCACTTGCAGGCAGCAAATGACAAGCTCTCATGTCTCGTCTCGTCTCTCTTTGATGCTCCCCAAGTGCCTATGGACATGGGGCACGGTCTCAGAGAAACCTCCTCCCAAAGCCTGGGCCAAAAACTTAGCAGAGAATTTCCTCTCCCAGCACAGCACGTGCCCCCTCCTGAGTACAAAATTGCATTTACAATAAATAACAAGAGCCACTAATGAGAGCACAGGATGAAGTGCGACTGGTATTTAATGCCATCATCCCTCCCTCTGTAATTCAGCTGGCAAAGCTTTTGTTTTCTGTTTTTCCCCTAACGAACCCCCCAAAGGAGCTGGCTATTAAAAAGACTGCTTCAGCCAAACTCCACTGGAACTCAGCGGCCACGATGTATTGCATTTGCAACCTGAGCAGAGAGGCCCATTTGGACCCAGGTAGCACCTTCCTTGTGTTTTCTTAAAATAACCCGGCTAGTAAGCCAGCTGACAGAGTCCACATCTGTATGGGAGCCAGTGGTGCAATAAGGAGCAATCAATCGGTAGGGTGATGGGCGCTGCCGGAGCATTTCAGACGCCCCCCAGCTCCCAAGAGCCGGAGCTAGCTCTTTAAACAGCTCTGCTCGGTGCCCATTTTCACCTCCCTTTCTCCCCTCCAGTCCCTTCCCAGAAGTTTGCCCCATCCTGATACGTCAGCTGTAGGCATGCACGCTGAATTTGCAGTGAAACTATATTAAATCAAGCCCTTGTTGGAAGAAGCGCAGACTTACTTCTTTTTTTTTTTTCTAAATCATAGGCTCAAGGTAACCTTCACATTATTATTTAGCTGGCTTGCTCCTTCTCATATCATCTCTCTCTCTCTCTCCCCCTTAAAGATAGATATTAAAATATTCTAATAAGTTGTCAGCCCGGCTGCAAAATGAATCAGGAAAGTTCATTTGAAAGGATTACTCTCTTTTTCCAATTTTCCATGCTGCGACTGCCTTTGCACGAAGTCTAAGGAGAGAGACGGAAAGCTTTCCCCCCTCCTCCTCCTCCTCCTCCAGATCTGGAAGCCCTTTCTGAATCGCAGCTGAGAAATCCTCCTCGCTGATAAAATTATTACCACCTTCTTGCACGGGATCTTTAACCTCTTGTGAGTCGGGCAGCGCTGAAATGTCCTTTTACAACTTGGCAGAAAACACTCATATATTTAAAAAAACCCAAATCCCCCCTGGGCTCGGAGAAGCGGAGGGGTGCTGTCCCCAGCACTGGGGCCGGGGCGGGAGGCACCAGGGCTAGCCTGTCCCTTTTGCCGCACTCTCTTCTGGCTGCGCGAGGTGTCTAAAGCCTCTGGCTTCACGTCTGGGCAGAAAGCAGGGGCGAGTCGCCTTCCCCACTAGCCTTTACGGGCAGCCAGGAGCGAAACTTTGCGGGTTAAGCCTCGGGGCCGGACTCGTTCCTTCCCTCTCCCGTCTCCGCCCGTCCTCCCTGTGCAAAGACGCCGCTGTGCCTGCTTGAGCCAGTGAAAGCATGCTAATGCTCGTGCCGATCCGCAGCCAGGAGCAGAGAGCACGCTCCTCCCGCCTCCCGGCTTACCTGCGGGCCGCGCCGTCGCTTCCCAACTCCCCCGAGGTGGGCTCTGCCTCCTGCCCGCTCGCCCCGCCGGTGCCTCCTCGCTCCTGCCCAGGCTTGCAGCGGCTGCACCAGCTCCGTGCGGAGTCTGCCTGGGCGAGCATCACGTCTCCTCCCCCTGCACGCCCCGGTCAGGAGGGCATCCTCCGCGCGGCCCGTCCGGGAGCGGTGCGGGCGCGGGCGCGGACAGACGAGCGCGCCGCGGACTGGCGCGGCCCTAGCCGGCGCGCCTCCCTGCCCGTCTCCGGCGGCGCTGGCCGAGCTGGGCGCTGCGGCGGCCCCTCATGCACCCTCACAGCAGGCTGGCCGGCAGCCCCGGCCATGCGGAGCCGCCAGGATGCTGCGGGAGCCCGCCCGGGCCTCGGGGCAGAGAGGTGGCAAGTCTTGCCCGGGCGCGGGGGTGCCGGGTCCGGCTGCGGTTCAGCACTGCTGCGAGGCGCTCCTCGTCTCCGTTACTTAACATCTCTATCCAGCTCTCTGTGCTGCAGCTCCGCGCTATTCACAGGCCTACAGCACTGCCTACTGCTTAACTCCTTAATTGCCACCTTTCCCCTTTTTCTTGGGGGTTGCTTTTTGGGGTTTTTCCCTCCCTATTCTGCTCTTTCATCCCACCACCGTCCTCACTCACTCTTTTTTCTTTTTTGCCAGGCAGTTCATATGACAAAGTTCACCTTTAATCTCCATCCTGGGAGGTTTTTAAGAGCAGGCTAGACAAAGCCACGGCTGGGATGATGGACTTGGGGCTGGTCCTGCGTTGAGCAGGGGGATGGACTAGAGGTGACCTCCGAGGTCCCTTCAACCTGAGTTTTCTGTGATTGGAAAGCATGGTCAGGAAACGGCTCCTTGAAAATGAGAACGGCACATGAGCTTGGCATGTCTTAAAGGGGACTAAAATGGCTAAGAGCCCATGCAGTGGCTACTAATTAAGCTTGCACTGTATTATTCTTAGCATTTGGGCATTACTGATGGACTAACACCCCCCCACACACACACACTGTACAAACACAGAACAAAGAAGAGCCCCTGCCCCAAAACACTTGCAAACTAAGTCACGATATTATCGCAGCATAACATGCAATAGGAAGCACAGTTATATTGCATTCCCCCCGTGTTCTCTCTCTCTCCCATGAAACACCTGCCTCTGTCTTTCTCTTGGGGCCCTTGTATTTAATCTAGTTGTGATTATTCCTTTTTCTTTTTTTTCCTTTTTTTGCAGGAGAAAAAGTTTTGAGCCGTGGATACTCGGCCAGCCAGTGGAGGTTTGCCAGGAGGTAAAGAATACATTGGGTGTGTGTTTGTGCCCAGGTGGGCAAAAAAATAAAATGATGAACTCTGAAACTTGAGCGGCTTTGCAAGCTGAGAAAATAATTGGATAAAATGAGGCCTCCCTCCACCCCCTTATTAGCAAATTTTAGAAAAGGGCACTTTGGGTTCTTTTTCCTTTTAGTTTAGTTTGGGGGGGTTTACAGCTGATGTTGTTGGCTGCTGTGCTATGGAAATACCTCTGCTAAATGCTTGATCTACCTGAAGACTGCTCTACCTTGAGTATACAAAGCAAATGCATCCCTGGCACGATACCCAAGGAGAAGTCGGACCCAGGCTAAGACACTTTCTCTATGCTCCTTTCCCACCATTTAAAAAGCAAAGGCAAAAAGTACAAAAATGCCCCGCTGAACTCGACCAGCCTCTCCCCTGCATGCTCCCATAACCCGGGGGACTGCAGATCTGCACACCAAGAGGTGCTGCTTTTTGACCGCTCAGGTGCCGGGATGCCACGATGATGGACACCCTGTGAAAATTTCGGCCAATCAAGAGACTCTCCGAAAGACATGTGGAGTAACAAATAAATGAACTTGGAAGACAATGATCCTGCTTTAAAGAACTGGCTAAGATGGAAAAATTCAAGGGAAAACCCCCTTTTGTGAGCTGTCTTATTTCTAGATGCTACTGAGTCAGCCGAATAGCCATTTGTACTGCACTAGTACAAAGAAAAAGATCCCGATTTTCAAAGCTTTGTACCTATCTGTCTGCAGGAGCAAATACTTCTGTCCTTCTGTGTTACTTTGCTATCCATGCATGTATGGCATCTAGCGTCACGCAGCACCAATCAACTCCAGAGTATTTAAGCACTATTCAGCGCTGATAAAACTGAAGTGCATTACCTCTGAGTACCATCCGATGTCTAAATGACCATTTAAAATCAATTGTGGGTGCAAGCATGCTCTTGAATGTATTTGAAGGTAACCAACAGAAAACCAGGGAGAGATGCACCTCTCAGGCCATTCAAGTCTGAACCCTCCCCTGTCTGCACTTGGGTTACTTTTCCACAGATAACTGGCAGACCAAAAACTGGGAAGGAAGCAGAGAGCAAGGAAAAAAGTCTCCTTGTCTGTTAAAAGATGTGTTTTGTGAATATTCAGCCCCGGTACATATTTGCATATGAGTTCCAGAGTCGGAGTTATTTTGCACGATGTATTAGTATTTCATTTTATTCTTAGTTAATCTGAACCCCCTCCTGGTCAGCCGTGCTTGGACCTTGCTGGATGTGATAGAAAAGCCAACCCGTGCCCACCACACTTGCGTTCCTACAAGCAAAGTCGCTGTGGGGTGGTATAAAGTTTTTACTTCACGGCAGCTGTAAAATAGTTACCCACTTTGCAATTTAGATTTGTTTTTAAATACACCGTTTCTAATCAAAGCTGTAATTTAACTCAATAGGACTCCTAGCTTGAGTAAGAACTACTCACGTGAGTCTCCGGATGGGTTTGCCTTTCTTTCAGCTGCCATTTTCCAGCTTTCTTTCCCGGCGTACTTTTACTGGGCTTATAACTTTATCCGATCCCCTTCACTTCTAACCAAAAACAACAATCCCCCCTTGCTTGTGACCTTAATTTCTCCTACAGCCTCTCAGATGTGGGGGGTTATATTTTAGGGAGGTTTTGAAATGCATTAGGCTGACAGCAGGGGGGAAAAATGCAGTGGCTTAACTTACCGCTGAGAACTGAAGAGGTCTTTGTGCCATTTTTATCTTGCCAGCGTCAAAAGCTTTCCGCAATTTGGCTGGCCAAACAGCCAGGTAGTGTTTCGTCTTTCTCCCTAGCCCTGAGTTTTTGCAGCGTTTGGACAGCTATTTCCTCTCGGGACAATGCCATGCTTTTCATCCTTGTGGATTTTGGCTCTCTTGCCCATGTTTCCCCACCAAACGAAGCCTGAATGTCTGAGTCGTGTCATAGAGCTCAGTCCTCTTCCAAGGCTTGCTAAGCAGCCCTCATGATGGGGTCCTGGCGCCACTGAAACCAATGGCCAACTCCCAAACCCCCGTGTCGATCGACCATAATATTTAACCTGCAAAAATGGTGCGTCGACAGCCAGTTCTCGCCAAAGCAGTTAGGAGCTGAAGGATAAACAACAGTCCTCCTAGACAGAAGCATATTTGCCTGGGAACCTGGCACTGGTTTTACAAAGCCTGTTGCGGTCTCTTGGGTTAAAAGCAAATATTTAGGACTCAGCTAAGGACCAAGCGGGAGCGATATGGCTCCAGAACCTGACCCTAGAAATGCATTTCTTGCAAACATGCCCTGTTTCATGCTCCCTGCTCTCCTGGTAATGTCTGGGGCTTGTTGGAGAGGGGGACCCCCGTCCAAGGGAGCCATCAGAGCAGGGAAAAGCCCCTTGATGACTTAAGGCAGACAAGGTTCTTTGGGCAAATCCGGTGTCTTTTATTAGACCAACGTCAATAGTTGGCACAATTCTTCTTCGCAAGCTTTCGGGTCCAAACACCCTTCGTCGGGCTGGGGAAGCGTCTGCAGGTGGGCTGTGCTCTTCCTGGATGGAGTGGTAAAGCAGCCAGAGGCCAGTAAGTACATATGTGCCTCTTGATGACTCGATAAAGCAATCAGGACTCATGGTAGAGGTGATATCTTTTATTAGACCAACTAGATTTTGCAAAAAAATGTCTTTCATTGTAAGCTGTCGGGCACAAACACCCTTCATCGGGCATCCTGGGTACCTGCCACATTGATGACTTGATTGTCTTCTGCTTTGTCAAGCGGGAACCCTGCCACTTTCCACTGGATCCTGTTCCTCAGACACCTACCCCTGGTATCCTGGGGCTGCTCCCCCGGTCTGTGGAGAGGAGGTGCAGTAGGGAGGATGGGACCAGGATGCCACCTGCTCCTCACCGCTGCACCAGGAGTCGGTTCCATGCAGCGGAGGCAGCAGGAAACAAGCTATTGCAAATGGCCTCTGTACCCCTTGACAGCTCCCTCTCTACCCCTTCCCCACCACGTTAGCCAAGATCATGTCCAGCCCGCTTCTAGCGGCCTTGCAAAGTGCAGTGGCAGCCTGGGCACGGAGCTCCTTCAGGCAGCTTGAGTGTTGTCCCAACTCCCCCGTGAGGCCTCCAGCCCTCCCAGGACGGCACGTGGCTGGGACGATGGCAGGGACCTTCAGAGGATGCAAAGCCCCAACAGAGACCTGGGACCTGCTTTTCTACCACCGGTGACTTTGCGTCAGCAGGTGCCTTTCCTCGCAGCACCATGGCAGCTGAGGGAGTCATTCTTCATAGATTCATAGACATTAGGGCTGGAAGGGACCTCGGGAGATCATCGAGTCCAGCCCTGCCCCAAGTCAGCTAGGGAAAGGTAGGAAACAAGGATCTCGGACCTTGGACTGGAAGCATTTCCCCCTCAAACAGCTCAGAGTGAGCAATTTCCAGTGAGAGACTTTATTGAGTAGATTTAGTACTTTTTAGGTAGTAGGGTGGCCTCTCCTCCCAGAGTACCTGAGCCCTTCACAGGTTGCAGGGCATATTTCTTCTCGCAACAAGACTGTGGTCCCTGTGGGAAACTGAGGCACAGAGAGGCAATGGGCACATCTGAACTGCACGGGAGCCATCGCAGCAATAAGGGAGCTCAGGACAGGCTGCAAACCCCAGGGATCCCCAAGCAGTGGAGGAAATGCTTTAGCCAGTAGCTCAGGTGAGCTTGGCGGCACCGACCCAGCTGCTTAAAACTAACTTTGGAAAGCCTGTTCAGTTCCCGCTGCGGCAGCATGCCCGCTTGTGCCCCCGGTCGCACGGGACACCTGGACACGGCCGGGAACTGAACGGCGATGGTCTACCTCCGCCTGATCTCAGCCCCGGCACCTCGTCAGGAATTTTCCTGCGCTCCCTTCCCTCCCACGTAAATTTGCTTTCCAAATTTCCTCCCCAACATCTTGGGCAAACAGATCAACTGTCTGGGATTTGCAACGCAGGGATACTTGCCAGTCAAGCTCGTTTAATGGGATGCATAGATCACGCAGTGGGTTTCTGCTCGCTGCCTGGGCGCTCGGCATTTCCAATCAGGCCCGTGTCCTGCACGTATTTCACCGTGTCCTCTGCAAATCCCCTCCTGGTACCGATTATTCTCCACAGCAAATGCACTGATAGGCGTGTTAGTGGAGCAACACGAGGCCAGTCGCAGACGACAGGCGAGGGGAACATGCGAGCACGCACTTCTGGGGCTTTGCTGTGTGCAACCAGTAAACACCTGGCCAGATGTCTCATCCCTCTGCCGTGGATTAGTGAGTCTTAGCCCTTTCAATTTCCAAGCAGGAGCATTGAAAGCCAGTGAAAGCACTTGTATCTGCGGAAAGAAATTGTTTCTGGGCTAATCCGGTGGTCTTAGCCGAGCGTTCATCATAGTTACAGAACGTATACATCTAATACCGTTCCCTCATTCAAAACTATTTAAAAAAAAAAGAGGGGGGGGGAGGTTGGGGGAGTCTTTCAAGATAAAAATCACAGCTTTAACAACCTCCTGTGCCTGTGTTTGCAATGACATGGTAACGGCTGGATTAGACACGCCGGCACAGTTCACCAAATGTTTCACAGCAGGTTTAACCTGCAGGCTCTGCAAAGGCCCCAGTGATGTCTGCGGGGCTTATTCATGTGTGCTTGAATGATTTGTTGAATCGGGGCCGAAATGCGTCCCCCCATGTTCCCGGCAGTTCAGGGGCACCAGTTGCAAGAACAGGGGTGTCCTGGTGACAGCTGTGGTGCACCCTGCTGTGGGATGACTCTCTGGCCTATAGCTTGACGGGGTCCAGCATCCTCCAGACAAAGTGAGAGCCAACTCCTTGCTCTTCCTTCCCACCTCCTTCATAAAGTTGTGTCCAGGAAGAGAAGCAGATTGAAAGCTGCCGCTGCCCTCCATGAGCACACGGGTTGTGACCTGTCATTGGGGCTGTGCAGAAGAGAAAGAAACCTTCCAGCCTCCATCCTGGAGACTACATAGGGTCTGTCCCTGAAAAGATGCAGCCCAAGGCACTCCCTTTGCCCTTCCCACGCCATACAGCCATCATCTGCGCTTCTCTCCTTCAAACACAGCTGGCTAGTTTCCATTTCTGCTTCGAATCAGGCTTGCCATCTCTCAGCACAAGGGCAGGTTCAAAGATTTCCAATTAAAACAAAAAAGAAAAGAAAAACTCAACCAATTTTTCTGACTTTTAACAAAGGCACGAAACAAATTCCGTTTGTGTTGGATTTGAAACAAAACCCAACTCTCTGGCCAAAAACTACTTACTCAGGTCTGTTTAAACAAACCTATCAAGGAAAAAGAAAAAACCTGAGCAATTAATCTGCGTCAGTGTATGGAGGTGACTTTCATTGCATAAGTGCTCTTTGTGGAGCAACCTTTAAATGCGCAGACTTGTGTCCTATGATAAGAGTCATTCTTCACGCACATACTTGGGCTCCTAAAGTTTTGAAACCTCTGCTTCGGTTCAGCGTAAGGTAGAAGAGAAGAGAGCCTGAAGAGCCTAGGTCTCATCTAGTGGCAGGATTAATTTATGGGCACTTTCAAAAACTTCTGATTACCAAGGTTGTCTCTGGAGGACCCATCAGTCAGGGGGAAAAATAGGATGCGGTGCAGTATAATAATGAAAAGCCTGCATAAAATCTCATTTTGAGGATTAGGAAGTGCCGGTACATAAAAAGCTGTAAACAGGATGTCTAAGAAGATCTTAAGCAGAAAGGTCATAATCTACAATTTAAATGGGCCGCTTGGTGCTTTCTTGTTCCATGCCACTAATGAGCTGGGATGTGTAAAAATAAGTTTGCTTTGGAAAGAAACGTTGGGGCCTTTTGTGATTCTCAATGCCAGTTTCTTAGAAGCGGTTCTTTACCCAGGGGTGCGCGCGTATAGTTTAAAGTGTTTCTCCTCCGCCGGTTCCTCAGTGACCTGATTGTCGCACGGAAGGGAAGACTGGGTTTACAGAAGAAAAGCACTTGAAGGAAGAGGCAAGCGCAGCGTAGGGGGGGAAATCTGAGAGCACGTCAGACCCACCTGAATCCCAGGACTCACATTGGTTTGCAAAGCCGGGCGTTTTGAATGGCTCCGTGCATTTGGCTTCGGCTGCTGTTTGCAGCTACAAACTGTGCCGTCGTGCTGGATGGACTGCATCTCTTCTGGGGAGCTAAACAGCCATGGGCCAGGCTAGGGTTGGATGGGCGACCGCGGTGGACTGACAGGCGCTTGTAGCTACAGGCCGAATTTCCCCGGCTGAGCGCGTGGTGAATGCTTGACCACGTGGCGATCTTCAGAAAGCGTCTTGATGCCCATCTTGCTGGGGTCAAAATAGGAAAGCAATATTCTTCCTCTCCGGTCTGCTATGAGGATGAGTACCTCAAAGACAGAGAGGTGACCGATGCTCCAGTGAGGGCAGTTATGTTGTGCGACTCCTTTTAGAGTCCTTTTATGTCATGGTGACATTGCTTTTTAAACCATTTGAGCCCAAATTCTGATCTGCCTTCCGAGAGGCTGAAAAAAATCCCCTCTGCAATACATGAAGGGACTGCTTTGCTTGAAACCGAACCCAAGTGCAATTCATCCGACAGCCCAAGAAATGTAGAGGAGGCAAAATTTCTCGCGTACAGAGGCATCGCGCCATGCCTGCTAGCATCTGGGCTGATTTCCGGGGAGAGCGGCTCAGTCCCAAGAGCAGAGGAGCACCGTTTAGCCTGCATTCACTGCCCCTGGGTTGCAAAGCTTTTCTTATGCAAAACGGATGCACCCTTTTTTTTTCTTTTAAATGTCTTTAACGTGCATCTGTGCATTGAACGTTGGAGGAGTTTCCTGGGCTGTGCCATTTCTGGAGCTTTTAAAGTACCAAGTAGCAATCTCTAGCAAAAAAAGCTTTCCAGCTATACATCCTGGTAGCTGTGTTCAGCAAAAAAAAAATCAAAATCAAAATGCTGTGTTTGCTTCACAGCAGGAGAGCTAATAGAGTAGAGCTCCAATCAATGGTTGGATTTCAGGGGAAGTTAAGGCACCTAAATACGCTGGAAGGTGGAGACTTGGGAGCAGCAGATTAAAAGTCAATTTTCGACAACTCTTGCAGCTGTAGGCTTTGGGCTTTACCTCGGTCAAGAGGATTTGTGAAGGCCAGAAAAAAAAATCCAACTGGAAATAAGGAACACTGTAAGCTAATGAGCTTTCATTGGCAATGCAGGTGTCACTCTTAAACGTACGTGTCGCATTGTTCCAGCTTGGGCAAGAGGGAGCTCAGGGAGCCGAAATGCGAACAGCTTGGTTTTGCTATAGCGTGTTTTGTTGGCTTGCCAGGGCAGACTTGGAGTTTTCCAGGACTAAAAAGGGAAGGGAGGGGGGGCGTATGTTCAGCGTGTCATCTGAATGTCCCTCCCATCTGGGATGTCCCGCCGCCCTTCAGAAGGCTTGCCTTTCCTGCAAAGCTAACTCAAGCTATCGCTCTAACATGGCCCCTAACTTGAGTCTTCTCCACACTTAAAACCCTACAAAATGTGGGGCCCCTAACACCACTTGGCTGGTCTGTCTCTGAGCTCCAGCCAAAACCTGCCTCTGGTCAACCCCCCATGGATGGCCCTTTGAGTTGGGGGGTCTAACACATCACTCTTGTGCATGCCATGGGCTTCAGAAAGTACTGCACCTGTGCCATGTCGACCTTACAGACCGACGTATCTGGGGGGACCTTTAGTGAAGAAATACTTCGGCGTTAGGCAAAAGTCCCATCGCCCCGGACTGCAGCTTGTCAGAGATTGCAAGCAGGCCCTGGCTGTCTCGGAGCAGTATGCCAGTTCCTTCTCAGGCTCGAAGCCAAGAGATTTACAGAAAGAAATGCTGATGATTCAGCAGACGACTCACTCCACCAAATCACTTGGGGCTGGAAACACAGTCTTTCAAATGGATCTGCTGCATCTTGGCCTCTTGCTGTCCGAACAAATCCGGTGGCATTTTTGGCAAGTGTAGGAGCAATGCCACCACGACTTCGCCAGCATCCAGTGCTGATAATTACATTTTGCCTACAATTTACAGCGTTCACCTTTTTGAAACCCTTCTACAGACTCACCGTTCGCTTGAACTGCTGCCGTCTAGCTCAGAGGTGGCAGCACGTCAATAAGAGGTCAAGTGATTGCTCTGTAAGCCCGTAGAGAGAGCGCTCTTGACACCAACTTGCAGGAAGAGGGAGGCTAGATGTCGGGTGCCTATTGCTCATTATTGTTTTTCCTGTTATTTTATTATGCTGGAAAAAACCAGGCATCCCTTGTAAGCTTTTGCACCCCAGAAGAGTCGCTATAGAGTCTACCTGTTCATCTGCTGTTTGGGCTCCCTCTTATTGCACTGCAGTACCGCAAAGCTATTCTGCTCTTTTTTTTTCTTTCTAATGTGAACAGTGAAGCAGAAAAAGGAAAAATCAAGGCGGAAAGCTGCATCTAGCAGGCAGCGTGACACAAATTGCCTTAAAAAAAGCCTGGAATTGACACAGATGCCGAGTTTCAATTAGAGTCGTGAACCCCTATTCCCACACTAGGGACATCTGGGACGGTCCAAGGCTTCCTACGTACACATGCTCTGAAATCTGCACCGATGGGAGGTGCTTTCCAACTCACAGCCCCAGCTGCGTGGTGCTTGGTTAGGGGTGGCGTTAGGGCTGTGATGCACTTAGCAATATGGGCTGACAAAATTGTTCCTCTTTTCTCCTTGTTTTAAAGTGAGCATGGTGAAAGGGACATGGTCTCCAGGTTGTAGCCCTATTGGTCTAGCGGCAAAAGCAAGAGGGACTCGTGGTAGAGGTGATCTCTTTTATTAGACCGACTAGATGTTTGCAAAAAAAAAAGTTCTTTATTTGCAAGCTTTCGGGCTCTAACACCCTTCTTCAGGCATTGGAGAAAAGGTTGTGAAAGGGGCATGCCACTTGATTCCAGGTGTGCACGCTCACCTTTTGTTGCAACAAATCGATTTACCTTTAAAAGCTAGCTTCTCTAGGCACTTCAGAGGTGGCCTGTAGGTCAACTGATGTTCTGCTTTGGATCTTGGAAACTAGCATTTGCTAGTCAGTGAGGGGATGATGGGGGGTGAGAGGAAGCAGTAGAGAAGGGGGGAGAGGGCGCCTGTCTCCACCCATTGATAAAAGGGTTTCGTTCAGCGTTGGTCACCCCCATTCACAACCTGGGGGCCCCTTCCTTAGAAGCCAACCGGCCTTTAGGATGACAGAGTCGGGGTGCACGGCAGGGGCTCCCATCACTGGCAGCACCCGAGGGCAGGTATTTTCCAGGCAAAACCTCAGCTGGTCCCCTAAAGCCATCAGAAAGGACCGTCGCCCAGGATGTTGCACCTGCTATGCTGAAGCAGGATCCTCCGCACAAGCATCTCATCACTAGGAACCCCTGTGACTTCCACCCCCCCTCGCCCCTGCCTGTCACCCAAGGGAGAACAGCAGGTCTGCCACGGAGCAGGGACAAGCAGCCCAGGCAAAGAAGGAGCCCAGCAAGAGGCAGGCACCTCCATGCAGTTCATCTGCATCATTTGCACATCGTGATCGGCTCGCCTGTTCATCGCGCGGCGCCACAGAGAGCAGATGTGTCGCCGCTGGCCCCAAGAGGCACGCGAGATCCTCTCCTGCAGACCACATGGCAAATGAATGGTTCCCTGAGGACTTCTACCTTGCTTGCCCTAATTTTCCTTAATTAACTCATTAAAATGCCTGAACCGGTGATGTAACCCTCCTGGGGAAAGAGCTTTGTTGTCAGTGCTTCCAGGAGAGCGGTGTTGCTCCAGCTCCTCGTCCTGCTTTCATTATCCTGCCGGCAAATGTCACAACAGGCAGCGATTTCCCAGGATCAGCCCTGTCCAATGGTCTACTACCCTTGCACGGACCAGGAAAAGGCTTGCTTCACTGTCAGCCAGAAATCCCTCCTTCATGGGCCTGGTGTTCAGCTGGCTTTGTCGAGTGGCAGAAACAGGGCTGGTTCCCTCTCC
This sequence comes from Alligator mississippiensis, assembly GCF_030867095.1. Lineage (NCBI taxonomy): Eukaryota > Metazoa > Chordata > Crocodylia > Alligatoridae > Alligator > Alligator mississippiensis. The sequence continues at coordinate 4,256,171 of NC_081833.1, read as the reverse complement.
CTCCAGGGGAACAACCTCAGCGACGTGGCTGGGAGCAGGTCCCATTAAACTCCACCGAGCCTTCAACAGACCTCCAGGAGCAAGCAGCGCCCACCAGGTGCGTGTAGTCAGGAAACAGGAGAACTGCACATCTTGCATGGAACGGCGTTCCTTACAAATATCCCAACGTGAGGATTCAAGAGGCAGGATTGTTCTGGGCGATATCTTTTATTGGACCAGCTTCATGGTTAGGAGAGACTCGTTGGCTAGGTCCAGATGTTCAAAAAGCCTGAGGTGGAATCGATCTAAGTTAGGCGGTTTTCTGCAAGTGGTGGTGTTTCGATCGGTAGCAAATACAGCACACGTTCGCACTTCGGGAGGGGGCAAATCTTGGACTGGGCTCTGCCATTTTTTAACTAGCCGATGCATGCCGAACTCCTGTTCTGTGATGGGTATAGACCGGTATCCAATCCCTTAATAGTGCTAAAAGTGTAATGTTTGTACCTGGCCTTACACAAGCTTTTGAAGACATGGCATCCTTCTTCAGGTCTCATCAGGATGCTGGGAGTGCTCCAGATGTTCTGAGTTTCACCCTCCCTGTGGTGCTGCGTGCGCCAAATACGCTGAACTTCTCAAGGAACTTCATTGCATTTTCTTAGGGTTTGGGGTTTTTGTAACTCGACATTGGTTGCTCTTCAAAGCTTTGCTTTGGAAGTTGTATTTGCAGCAATACTACATGTGAGCGCACTGAATAGGTTGAATATAATTAATTCCCAGTGTTCCCACAGCTGTCAGAGTCAGCCAGCGCTTGGCACCCAGCCATTAAACATGTCAAAGAAAGGTGGGGAGAGGGAATGGGGTATGTCTGCCAATGGGCATTTGGACTTTCCATGGCCAATGCCCAGTGGGTGCTGCTGGGCTATTTGCCTTGGAAGAAGAGACAAGTGTTGGAGGAGAAAGCTCTGCTCCAGGAATAACTGAATTAATACTGTGCTAAATGCCATCAGCACACTGTCAAACCCACATCTGTCAGGGGTGGGAGGCATCGGCTGAGAGCCTCTTGTCAAAAGGCCTTTTTGCATTTGAATGGACAGCTGAATGCCAGTGTGTTGCACATAGTGAATAGGGAATGAATCATCCAATTCGTGCACACCCTTTTGCCATTTATTTGCTTCTGTCCAATAAATCCCCTCTCTTATTAAGTTTGACTCTTCTTGCACTTCTGATTTACCTGGAAAAGAACATCTTCGCTCAACTGCTGACCCTTATTTCTATGCCGGAGGCCTGCTTGGCTTTGGAAATGCACCTTGTTGCTTCAAATGTATCGTAGGACCTGCATGGGGACATACCAGGGTAGAAGATATTTCGTAGACATTAGGGCTGGAAGGGACCTCATAAGATCATCGGGTCCAGCCACTGCCCCAGGGGCAAGAAGTGAGCTAGGGTCAAAGGATCCCAGCAAGATAAACGTCAAAATGTTTCCCAGTTCCAAAGCCCAAGTACATTGTCTCACAGGTCGTGCAATAGAAATATTTACTGCAGACTTCTTAGCTACCTGGTCTGCTTGTCTGGATGTGTCCTGCTGGATTTCTAGGCACCCTTGGAGGCTATCTGGAGCCTACTGAGACCTTGTGACCACCGAGGGCAAACTCCCATTGCTGTGCGATAAGAACTTTGCATAGCAGCAGTGCTGAGCGCACGGCTAGGTTAGAAAGAGACTGAATAGTTCTTGGACTTGTACACATCAAACCAGGTGGGGTCAGCACCTCCTGACTTCAGCAGCACCTGATGAAGTGGATCCTAGATAAAACTTGGTGCCTTTTTCTTCTTTTACTCCAAAGTAGCAGTTTTCCCTTCTTCTCATACTCTGTCAAATCCTCTTTGGCTCTTTCTAGCTGAGTAAAACCTGAGCAGCAGTAAGTAGCCAGGAGCTCATTTTATACCAAGTTAATGACTCACGGCCTAAACTCCTGCAGCTGGGGATGGTATTTTGGTTTTGTTTGGAGTACGATGAGTAGCCTGAAGAGAGAGGGGGGCAATTTTGGTGTACAAAAGGGCTCGAGACCACAGGCTGGAGTCAGGCTGTTAACATACAAACGCACTGGATGCGTCTACATGTGCAGTTAATGACGTTTACCTTTACTGTGCAGTATATTTACTGCACGGTAAATTTACTACCTGCATATGCAGGGTACCTGCATATGCACAATAGTCTCATTTATTGCACAGTCAGCACCTGCACGTGTAGATGGTGATGATTTACTGTGCAGTAGATTAGTCTACTGTGCAGTAAAGCATCTTGTGTAGACACGGCCACTGAGCCATAGCACATAACCCCGGCCTCTCAGAACATACGTAAGGATTTCTGTCCAGCCCGCCAACCGCTTTCTTTATGGCTAAGGAAGCCTTTAGTATGGTGGGGCCTTGCCCTCTCACTGCGGAGCTGCATGCTGCTTCAGGAAAAAGAGTAATAAAAATTGTAGCCTATTATGAAGGAACTACATGCCGGCTCCCTTGGCTTTACACCTGCTTGTCCCATAGAGCAATACACTGCATGGATTTTGCAGGAGGCCAATCCAACCTACAGTGATGCAAAAGGTACTGAAGAATCCTGGAAACACTTTGGATGCGACAGACATCAATCCAAAATGCAGCAAACAGTTACTGAGTGCTCCCACCTCTAGGGCATTCAACGACCCTTCTCCCACCAAGACACCCCTTATTCAGTCTTCTCCTGTGGTCTCTGTGACCTGATCCGCATGTGGGGACCATCACGATGATGCAGAGTCCCATCAGAGTGAACGAGGCCGTGGTTAGCAGCAAGGACTGATATGGGCCCTGCCAGGATGTTGTAGGGGTGCCTTTTCTTATTATTGGCCTGGAGTGCATTATTGGCATCTTCTTATTGAGGATGGAGTGCATCTGATGGAAGCAAAGCAGGGAATATTGTAATTCGGAGGCATTCCTTCCAAAAAGTCAGGGTTGATAAATGGCACATGGGCAAAGAGAGATTCAAAAAGAGCCCTGCTTGATTGAAGAGTCGGAGAAGCTTTGTTGGGAGAAGGCTGACTTAGACTAATGCTGGCCCTTAGAACGATTGTGGCTTCCTCCTACATCCTGATATTGTTTTTGTGATTATTTGGAGTGGGGGAGTTAGAAAGAAAAAGCCAACCCTGTGGATTAAGGCTGGAAGCAAGAGGATTAAAAGATTAGAAGGGGGAGGAAAAAAAAGTGCAGAGAATGCAGATCGAGTGGATATTTCCCTCCTTAGTGCATCCTTTTTTTACAAAAAAAGATTGTGATAAGCCCCATAAAAAATTCATGAGGTTTCTGTTTCTCTGCTTATTTATTTGTTCCTCAGGATAAACTCCTGCAATACAACATCTCATTTTTCAACAGGTCCAGGGGGGAGCAGGCATAATTGATATAGTTCATACTAATAAATTAGAACATGTCAACACATCCTGTCCACGGAAACAACCTTGTCGTGATTGGAGACTTTGTTCATTTGAAAGGAAGAGCCGCTAGAAGTCTTTGCTTCCACCAGGAGACTCGTAGACCTTGCGTAGACCTTGTTTGAAGTGCAAAACTGGCTTCCATAACATGTGGGACTTAGGAAAGAAGAAAAGGAAGTTACAATCTTGGCTGCTGGAGAGCAGCTTAGCTCTATTAGTTTCAATGAACTTTTGCCCTTTCTCACCTGGTGAGACTCTTCCTCCTCCATTTACTCAAAGGAAAATAGTCAGGATCAAAAGGTGAGACCTTTCCCTTTAATGAGTAGGGTCTTTTCAGTGAATAGGCCCATTGACAGCAATAAAAGGTGGATTTGGTTTTCAATAGGGGGTGGGATAAGGAAACCCTAGAAGCAGAGTGGTGAAATTAATTGTTTTCAAGTATATCAGATTTACCCCAAGAATCTTGTCTGCCTTATTTTCCAGTCTGGTTCCACTCTGGAAAAGGATTTTGTAAAACGGGCTTTATGCCTCTTCTCCTTTGTTGACTCCAGGTCAAGTAAGTGCAATGTGCCCATTAAAAGATGGGTCTGTTCCCACCCCCAGCCCTACAGACATATAGCAGCACCTGAGGGGCAACCCAGGGGGTCTTGTTATATCCCCCTGAACGATGCTTTTGCAAACCAAAATGTACCTTTAGCCTCATCCATCCAAACTTGATCCCTTCCAGTATGACCTCAGGGCGGCTTGTGCCTGGACCTTGATTAGCCATTCTGTTGAAGACACAAGCCAAGGACTACGCTCCTGATCTTCCCAACCCTGCGTTGGCTCCACAGGGCAAATGGGAACGTAAAACAACCGGGGTGTGCATTTGTCACCCATGCTGGCACCGAGGATGCTGACTGCACTGGCAACAGGGCTGAGGAGTGGGAAGAACCCATTATTTACACTGGCTAGGAGAGCACCACCATTTCTCACACCTGCACACATTTTTTTACAGGCCGATAGCATGTGTTGGAATATACGGGAGAAAAGGAAAGGGATGCTGGGGGCATTTTAATTCTGGCACCATGCTTCCCACATGGTCACAATGCTTGGTATCATTATTCTTATTTTATAAAAGAAAAAACGAGGCACAGAAGAGGGCTATGACCTGTCCAAAGTACATCGGTATCACACCCGTCCAGAGCTTCTGGCTCCCAGTCTCATGACCCAGACACCATGTGTTTTCCCCAGTGCAAACAATCTTTACTCCAGGGTACAAACCAGGGGTGACTGGTACCTTTTGAGTCTGTGGGGGCACAATTTGTGGGTGGGCCCGGGGGCAGGCCAAAAGCCCCATATCCACTCCTATACTTCTGTGCCACGGCTTAGTGCCCCCCTCCTCCTCCCACTGCAACACGCCACCGGCCCACGTGGCAAAAACTGCCCCATCGTGAGCAGTGCCAAGCTGGGGGCCAATCTCAAGGTGGGGGGGGGGTACATGCCCCCCCTACCAGTCACCTGTGGTACAAACAGAGCAGGCACATGGTGGTTAACCCATATCAGTGTAACGTAGAAGCTGGCGTACAGTTATGTCAGAAATAAAAATACAGCCACATAAGCGCCATGCACCTGCAGTTATCTTGGGACACCCACTTGCTGAGTGAAAACAGGCTATGACCCATTCCCCATTCACCCAGCGCTGAGGCCCTGTAATATTATTTACTGTGGCAGCTATCCCAGGATAAAGGATTGTCTGTCCATTCCAGGTCCCAGGGTAATCTATATCGGTACTAAACCAAAGCAAATTATATCTGTTTAAATATGCCATGTGTCCAGGCCCTTAACGTCTTATCACAAAGGCCATGTGGCCTTCTTACATTATAGTCTATTTTACAAAAGAAACACACTCTTAGTAACACAACACCCTGCTGCAGGCCCCAGTTATTAAGTCCTGCAGAACGATAATCAGGTTAATGGATTACCAAACCAAAAGGCATGAGGGCCCGCTGCCTGTTTGTGCCATCTCTCTCGCCTAATGCTGGAGAGCATCTCAGTTCCAAATACCAGACATTTCTGAGTTCAGGAATATGCTTCCTGAATACAAGCTGTCTCAAAAGTTATATAAATCACTGGCTATGTTGTGGGGGACACACAAAGCAATTTTCAATAAAGCCTTGGTTTGAGGCTACAGCTTTGGATCATTTATCAGACTGCCACTGAGTCCCTCAAGGACCAGAGGATTCCTGCCTGGCTTGAGCCCGGCTGGGCACGACGCTCCTCGTTTGGAAATGGAATGAAATAGCCCGTGGCTTTCGGCTGTCGCACAATAAATACGTGCGTGGTTGGGCGTGCTGCTGTTCCCCTCCCTGGTGGGACGTGAAGGCTTTAACAGCACTCGGAGAAGCACGTCTCTGCATGCAACATCCATGATTTGGCCATGTGCCTTCCACAAACATTCAAAGAGCCCCTGATGGGACCCCCCTACACAAGGGCCGTGCCTGCCCCTTCTTCAAGCCCAAGACATGCTGCTTCCACGATGCCTACAAGCAGCTGACCAACTATTCATGCTCCCACTGAAGAGACACAGAGAAGAATGGACTCTTCCTCGTGGAAGTTTAAAAACCACATGTAATATATGCAAAGTGAGAGGTTTCCATCAGCTCTTTCCTTTTTACACTGCTTATCGGGAGAGGAAACCAAATGAACATCATGGTGCTAATAAGAGAAGCGCCTGTATTCATCTTGACTGCATGGGTTTTGTGTTGTATCCCAACAGCCCTCCCTTCTCTTTGGGTCCCATCCTCTTTGGGCTTTCACATGCTACCACAACCCCAATAACAAGCATGAGTAAGACTAAAACTAAAGCGAAGCAGCACGGGTTACTGTTTGTAGCAAACAGCGCGGTGTCTGCGGTCGTCTGTGCTAACAGCAAGAATGGTTTCCTTTGTGGACTTGGATGGAGCCTTGGGATGTGAATCACTTAAACACCGTATTGGGTGTATTGGGTGAGGCTTGGACAGGACAACCTCCTGAGTTATTTCCTTTTCTAATGTCTTATGGTTCTGCAGCCTTATTGAGGAGAATGTGGGTGTCAATGTTTTGTTGCAATTGCAGTCATACTTAAAATACTTCAAAGCACTGGGTGGCAATAAGATGTGCCCCACGTCAGGAATCCCAGCTAACTCATCATTTATGATTTATCTTTGGTTATACATAGCAGATTGCTGTGGTTGATTGACTACGTGGCCCGTGTTAGATCACAGCGGTCACGGGGATGGCACTGTGGTGTGCTGTTTCAAATGACCACCACACATTTTGTGTGCATGTCTGTTTTACCAAAAACCAACAAGAGTACCCAAATCCTTATGCCTCTGGTCCATCTCTAACCATTCCTAAGGTCTGGACTTGTTCCTATGGGTGCCGGCTGGTGAGCTCTGGCCAAGTGTTTCTGCCAGTCATCCTTATAAACCAGTGGTTTTCAATCTATGGTCCACAGATCCCTGGGGGTCCACAGACTGTGTCTAAGGGGTCCATGAAAGATGACTGTGATCCATCGAAAGTATGTGAATAAATACCCACCCTCACAATTCAAAGGGGTCCACACCTCCCTTCGACCTTTCCAAAAGGATCTGCAAATGTAAAAAGGCAATGAAAAACCATCTTGGTTTCTTAGCAGCTTTGAAGTTGCTTTAGTGAGATCAATTTATTTGTGGCAGGTTGGAAATGTGATAGCCACGGCATGTGATCAGACTGATCTGTACTGCAAGCGTAATCGCCTTTGCCAGCTGCGTTGGAAACGAGCGGTCGGGTCCCTTTTGGCACGCTGTGCTCCTCCCCGGGCAGGTCCCTGCTAAGCAAGCAGGCAAAGGCACCTGGTGCATCCCTGCTTCCTGAAGGTCGGGTATCTACATGATACAGCTGAACTGGCAGCATGGAGCGTGCCCTTGTCAAGAGCAGCAGAACAAGAATTGCTGATGCACAGAGGTTTGGTTAGAGTCCCCCGTAGATGGGTCTCCGCTGTGGTTTTTACCCAGGAGAATCTGTGGGGCACCCAAATGCCCATTGGCTATCATTGGGCATTGGCCACTGAGCAGCTCTGAAAACCTCCCTCAAGATTAGATGAAGCAAGGCAGTTTGGAGCAGAAACTGGCTCTCATAGGAAAAGTCTCACCCTCCCTACCCTGCTGAGGCAGTGAGAGGTCAAGTAGCACCCAGTGCCCTGGGGAGAAGGCTGCCCGCTCTACCCTCACGCTGCCAGCCAAGATTTCACCACGCTGACAGGCCAGCTTGCTCTAGCAGCGATATTAAATTATGATAATATGAGACATGGGATTGTGACCCTGCCTGGCTCTTGCCAACCGCTTGTATTTCAGGCAAGACTCCAGGGAACGTGTTTTGCGGTGCCTTTGGCAACTGTTCATGCTGGGATTCAAGAATGAGAGCAATTATTTGTTTTATAGGAGGACTGGTCTCTTGGTATTGCAGATGTGGAGTTTAATCTGCCTCTGGTATGATTAGTGCTAAGGAGGAAGAAGGTAGAGAGGTGGACCTGACACTTCTGTCCACGTGGGCAGTACCTGGTGAGGAAGTCCCATCCTTTCCTGGTCTACTGCAAGACCTCTCGACCAAGTTCACTACTTCATCCCCTACAGTGGATTAACCTATGGCACTGTGAGATGTCAGGGTCCCAGAGTGACCTTCTTGAAGCCAAGGCACCAGTCACGTCCAAATGAAACCCTACTTTGCATGGTTCCGCCACATCACAAGCCAGCTCGTGGCTGCCGGAGAGATGGTTTCTCATTCAAACTGGGCTGGAAAGAGGGGAGGAAGCCATGCTATGTCTTGTAACTCAAGACCTTGCCATAACTCTTCCCTTTGGGATGGTTCTTTCCCAAATGAAGCCTTCATTTTTACCCACACATCTCTGACCTGAATCCATACTGCCGAGTAGCTGATTCCCCAGGGCTCTGTTTGCTGCATGTTGCAGCAACCCCCACTTCAAGGGTTAGCATGTTGGTGTATAAAAGAAGACAGCAGAGTCCTGGCATGAGGACTATGCTATAGGCTGACCCTCCAGGGCCCAAAGAATTAGGGTGGATTTCATGGCAGGTGTTTTTTCATAGATTTCACAGCTTTTTAGGGGCAGAATGGACATCAGTAGATCATCGAGTCCGATCCCTTGCCTGGGCAGAAAAGAGCGTCAGGGTCAGACAACCCCAGCCAGGTGTTTGTCCAGTCTCCTTTTAAAGACCCCCAAGGTAGGGGAAAGCACCACCTCCTTGGAAGCCCATTCCAGACTCTGGTAACCCTTTCCATCAAGAAGTTCTTCCTAATGTCTAGTCTACTGTTTGCTCCAATGGGAATGGGCATTTCAAGCAGGATCCAAGCCAGGCCTGCAGAGATGAAAGGTAACAGTCATTGGAAAGGAGGAAAACTTCTTTATCAACGGCTCATAGCATCATATCCATGCCAGGATGCTCACCTACATGTCTCAGCAGTAGGCTTGCATGAAGATGCCTAAGGGCAGGATTTGGTCCCCTCACCCATATCTCTTTGAGAGTGTCCCCTTTAATGTTTTGCTCCATCTGGCTTGGAATGACTGGGAGACAATGAGAGAGCTGCTCTTTGGGCTAGCAGTATGAAAAAAAAAGATTTAATTTGTAAATGGTGAAACCCCCTTTGATTATCATTGTCAGATGGGTAGCAAGGCAGACGAAGGTCTCTGATTTCCATAGGCTATGACATTGTCTGTTGACCTGTACAATGGCATGCATGAGGAGACTCTTCTGCAAGATGGCTGCCACCAGCTGGAGGCACAGAACTGCCAGCTCTCGCTGAAAGCAATTACCAACTTTGTTTCTCCGTATCCATCAAACAGTTTATTCGGGGTGAGGATTTCTTCCTGCCCAGTGAATTTTTAGGCTTTGGGACAGAACAGTTCCAGGAAGCAAGTTTTCATGTCAGGCTGCCGTGGGTGAGGCCGAGAGCAAGAGGTGTCCACAGAGGCATACCAGAAAGCTGAAAAATGACATCTGGAAATGAGCTCAGCTCTGTAATCTCTCAAGCAAAGGGTAGGACAACAACAGAACTGCGAAAGAAGCAGATATGCAGGGGAATAAATCAGCAGGGTTGAGCCAAACTTCCATACATCCTGGGGCATTGCATATTTTACCAACAGCCAGGTCACGCATGATTAAATATTTGTTAGACAATGATCTATGTCGAGTCCGTCCTCCTGAAAGGAATGCAAAGTAGAGCCATTCCCCCAGTGACGGGACTGAGTCTAGACTTTAAGCAAAGGGTAGTTTCACAGATGGTAAATCACAGATGGATAGAGCATGTGACAGCGTTATAAATGTGCAGGAATCCTTTTCCTGCTGCTGGCAACCAGTTCGTTGCCCAGCCTGGAGCAGGCATGCCTGGCGAATGACAACAGCTGCTGACGTGCCACGATGGCCATGAAATGCCGAAGTAGCCAGTGGCATTTCTCTGCTCTCCCTCTCCAGAGATCAGCAGAAGAGCTGTGCTGATCACCGAAGCTGGGACGCAGACAAAAGTGGCTGCCGCTATGATTTGATGAAGGTCGCACCTCAACTCCACCCATCTGAGATGCACACAAATGCAGCAGTCCTCCCCCCTGCAAAATTTCATTGCAAAATTCTCGGTGGCATCAACGAAACAGCAACCGCCTGGCAGCGATGGTATGAAACGTGTCCCCTCTGTGCTGTTAGCATGAGTTGGATCCCATTGGCAAAGGGTTCACCTGAGTCTAAGGGGCGAGAGACTCACTGACACACCCAGATATAAGAAGATAGGTTAGAAGATGGCTGTCTGGAGATCGTGTTGAGGGACGAGCCTTGGAGCAGTCCGACCTGGCTCATACACTAGCATCCATTTCTCTGTTAAGAAAGCCAGGTCCCAGGCTGAAGGAGTTTTTGACTCTCTGCATTGTATGGACTCTTTGCTGAAGAGTTTGGTGGGAGGTAGGAGAGCCGAACTTGGCCTGGGACTCAGGTGCATGTTGAAGTTAAGCAAGTTGCATGTTAAGTTATTTAACTTTCTTTCATTACCTGATCTCAGCCTCAGCCTTGGCATTTACTGATTAATAAATCAGACACTAGCTGATCGTACCATAATCAATGTGAATGGCTCGTTGATCTAAATGAGCTTGGTACATGCTACAGGTACTTCATTATATCTGTGTATAGCACCATGGAGGATACAAAGCAGGAGGAGAATATTCCCACAGACCTTTTCTTTATGGGGGTTACACCAGGCTCTGCTTTCCCATGAAACGCAGGCGCTCACATATCGGACTGAGATTTATGGGGCTGACTCTGCCATTAATCATCATAAGAACCAGACTTGTCCATCTGCAAATTTGAAGTAAGCCTATTGCTCTGCAGAGCTGCTCAGAGCAAGCTCATCCACCAAATTGTCGCATTTCAGGGGCGATGGGATCAGCTTCCATTAAGGCTTAATCCCATTCATATATCAAGCCTGGAAACTCAAATGAAAAACTTCAGAAATCTCCACTCGCTGGCACTTGAATGCGTTTCCAGATCTTCCCTTTGGCATCTTGTGACATCTGAAATGCAGGAGGCTTAAGAGCTAAAGACACAAGCGCCATTTCCTTCTGCTTCTGTGCTATATAAAAAAACCCAGGTAGAAAAGGGCCGGGAGTTTTGTGTCGTGTTGCACAACATGCCCACAACTTAATTATAAGTTGTGTTTACTGGAAATTTTCCGTGCATCACGGTGCATCAATTCATTCTTTTGTGCTCCATAACACATCCCCTCTCTGTCCCTCTCGACTAGTGCAAGGTGCACAAAAACATTGCTCCAGCTTTTTATTTAATTTTTTTTTTGGTTCTTATTTTTCATATGCCCTCTGTGTAATATGCAGAGATGCTTTTATAGCTTTATGAACCACGGAGAGTTTTATAGTCTCATTTTTTTTTTCAGTAGCCTTCTTCAGTGCAAGTATAAAATTGATGGCACCGGTATAACTTGGAGCAATGGTCTCGAGCAACTTGCTGGAGCTCTGTTGAATATTCTGTTTCTCTTCCAATGGCTGGATGTTGAAAACCTCTGGCTGGACATACATAATTCCCCTCTGTCCTGATGGGCAGGGTATACAGTGCACCTTTCTCAGGCAGCTCGAAGGCAGCCGAAGTTTCTGTGCATAAAGAATCCCTTAGGGCAGGTAGATTTTAACAGGTGCTAAGCTGATGTGCACCTAATGCCCTGAAAGATCCCAAGGTGCAGTGGTTCCCATCATAATGGTGCCATTTCTTTGTGATTTATGAAGAGCGCTTGTGTCTTGGCTTGACACCTGCGTAATCCCCAGCTGAATTGACTCTGCAGATCGACCAAGAAATCCTCTGCTTGGAAAGCCATGCGCTTTCCCCACATATCTCTCGTGCAGGGGAGCAGGTTCCCATGTTGACTTCATCCACCTGCTAGGGACAGAAGTTGCACATAAACTGGTATGAGTGGTCAGAAACTAGTTCACATCTCTAACACAACAGACGGTCAGTGCACATAAACCACTTTCAAACCAGCTGAAGCCAGTTTAAGACAAACCTGGAAGGATGTAGCATCAGACTTAACTGATTTAGCTTAAATCAGTTTACTGAACTTCTGTCCCAGACCCCCAAGTCTCCCTGATGGAGCCGGTCACCCTCTTGGCAGTCAAGGGAGACTGCAGCTGAAATGCCCTTCCACTTGCAATCTACACCGGGGGCGCGTCTGCACGATCACTAGTGTGCCTTAGATACTGTGCATTTAGTTTAGTACTTGCTTAATAAAGTACTTAAACATGCAGTAACCACAGCTGCTGCGCAGTAGCACCCGCACAGTTATTTTGTGACGCTTACTGAGCATTAGCCTAATAATAACCCTGCACAGTAGGCTACTAGCACAGTTTTTAACCGCCATGCTACTGCGCAGTGTTATTAGGCTAATGCGCAGTAACCGTCTCGTAGACGCGCCCTGGGAGAAGCAAAGCGATCTCACTTCAAGAACAGAAAGCTAGGACATCCAGATTTAAGGCTTCGATTAGTCTGCAACCAGCCTCCTGCCACGCTCTTACTTTCTGCCCTGCCAAGGCATATTTAGGGCACTTTAATCTGTGGATAATGAGCACAGTAAATAATAATTATGACCAATCATGTCCATGGAAGTTCTCTGTGGGTGGGTGGACTGAAAGCGAATCACACAGTAGAATCAGCATTGCTAGAGGATGCAAGCAGAGTAATTTATTCAAGCTAACGGGCATAGGAACAAAGTGTTTTTCATGTCAGTACTCGAGCTCCTGTTAGAAACCAGGGAGTTGTTTCAGAGAAAATGCCAAATTCTTAAAGTTTTGGGCTGGCTTTGAAGTGAAAAGAAAGACCAGTCTGATGGACGTTATTCGTATTCATTACCAGCAGTCCCTTCATAGCATCTGCGGAAGTAAGTCGCTGCTTATGAAAACTTGTGCATTGCTGATTCAGTTAGTCTATAAGGTGCAAATCTACCGTCCCCTTCTGCCTGTTAGTGCTGGACTAGAAAACAGCTCTTTCTTCGGGGCTCGGGGAAGAAGCAGCAAATCCCCTTGCGTTGCAGCCCCAGAATTGTCTCCCGTGCACCAGAATTTCTATGCCAACACGCAGCCCCGAGCACATTTTGACAATTGAGATGCAAACCCCTGAAAGAGAAGAATTTGGAACCGAAGCTGCCAGGGAGCTTGAATTACAGCCGAGCAATAAGAATGACAGTCTGAGAACGATTAGTCGGTGCAAACGATTAGTAATTTGAAATATAATAGCAAGAACTACGGGATGAGACCTTGGGAGGAGGCGGAAAGGGCGCGGGACGTTTTGCATGTTGCAGGTGGCACGAGACAAAACCTCGCCTTGCTCAGGGCATGCCGACCACGGAGCTTTTCACGGGAGGCGCTCGGACTTGAAGCTGAAGCTTCCCAAGTACCCCGCAGGGTAGGGATGCTTATCCCCAGCTGGGGAAATCTGCTTAAGTCACACAAGGAATCGGTGATGGACAGAAAAAAACAACCGCAAGAGATGGGACTTTGGTCAGGGCTCTGACCGCTATGCACCATCTTGACTTGGAAAAGGACATGAAAGTCACCAGCAAAAGATCGCAACCGTGTCGAGCCCCCGTGCCACCTCCCCCCGCCCTTGGGTCACACGCATCCACCTTGCCATGCTGTTTGCTGCAATTCAGCTGCACCCGTTTCCATCAGAAGACGGAGTCTGGCCCATTACATTGATCCAAATGGCGAGTGATGGGGTTTTTATTATTATTCTTCATTTAGAAATGAGCGGCACGGTGTGAGAGCAGCTCTCTTGCAAACGATGCCTGGGAGACGTATGCAGATAACTCCTCTTAATGTTAATGGATCGAGAGGAGAATAAAGAGCGTAAAGTCTAGGTCCTCTTATTCCTGTATTTAAAAAAATGAATCTTTCAGCCATTCTCCAGCATGACAAAAGCCTACCGTAGATTGCCGATGAGCAGCCAGGAAAACTCCGCTGGGCAAAAAAAAATTAAAAAATGAAGTCGTAATTACATTTTTTTTTTCAAAGGGACAAATGAAACTGCACCCACAGCTGCTGAATTTCAGCCCCAGGCTTATTTGTATTGGGAAAGGGCAGACGTGGAAAGCCAGAGATCAGGAAGGAAATGTTGGGAGTCTCTGACTGTCCGCTGTGTAAGCAAGCACCACATGCCTGACCTCCAAGGGGGCCGGGGATACTCATGCTAATTAAATACCTGCAGAGCCAGGTGTTACATTAATTGTGTTACACACACACACACACACACACACACACACTGATTTTCTCCTTAATGAATCATAGCCCAGGAACCACTTTCCCCAGTGCCCAAATACACCAGAGCCAGGTGTCCTTAGGCAGCCCTTGCTGGTATTTCTAAGCCTAAATGAGGCAGCAGGGAAGGCACTAAACTGGAGGTCAGGGAACCTGGATGATATGCCTGATGCTGGCAGGTGATGCCCCTTTTGCCTCTCGATGCCTCAGTTTCCCCAGCTGTACATGGAGGATAATCATCCTGGCACAGCCCCTCGAGGGTACCTCGGCACCTCGCTCCCATTGAGGTCCCTTGGAGGCTCTGGCTCTAAGCTAGGTGAGAGCGAACATCATTTTTGTTCAGAGCTTCGCTCTTTCTTGAGGGAAATCTCAATAGGAGCCGGCTGAGGGAGCAGCTCACCAGTGGGTGCCGTTCTGTGGTCCGCGGTGCCCCTCGCGGGGTGCTCGCTTTGTTCTGCAGGCGGAAAGGAGGCCTCCAAGGGAGGCTCCACCATAAGAGGCGTGAGGCTGCTAGCACAACCAAGGACCCAGGGAATCAGTGCCAGGCTGGCCTCTCCTGGCTGGATCCCTCTCACGGACCAACAGCCATGGGAAAGCTATGCTCACTGCAGTGCCGGCCGCAAATCCTGCTTCTGGGGAGTGCTCCAGTCTGTGTCTTGCAATGGGTCTGATTTTGCATGTCTCCACTTTGCAAGCCAGCCCGTTCCTGTCTTGTGCCCCCAGTCCTTGTTGGAAGCCAGTCCTGCCTCCCGCAGTCCCCTCGGCCATCAGACGCGGCGATCTTCACAGCCTGGCCAAAGTGCTAGTGCGTCGTGTCACTGTGAGTCATGAAACAGCTGCCAAGCTCCACCCCAGAGGCAGCTGCATTTCACCACTGGGTGAAACGATTCTTACACATAGCTTGAGCCAAACACCAACATCTTCACTCATTTTTAACTCAGGCAAAATTCCTGTTGTGGTTGTAGCCAGACTTTTGCATGAGAGGACTGTGGGTTTCAGTTTAATCCGGTGCAGCATGTGCCCGCGGGGTGATGGCCAGGGTCTGCAGGCTCAGCAAGTCATGCCAGAAGTATAGCATCTGTGTCACTAACTCCTACCAGCTCCAGACCCTGAGCGGCCTAGATGGGCTCCACTGCAGCAGCATGCAGTGCCAAGGTATCTGAGGAGAGTTGTTTCCAATGCACGTTACTTTATATGTTGCTGTTAATCTATCCTATCACATATTGACTCCACTGGGGTTCATATATCTCCTTGCAGCAGCATGCTGGATGTGGGGGTGTTTTATACTGGAAACCAGAGAGTCTCTTTCCAACACAAAGCAGAGGAACAGCCCAGCACTGGGCCTAGTAGCCCCTATTGCCGTCATCTGAACGGCCATTGTACTACATCCATGGCATATTGCGCCTTGCAACCAAAGGGGATCTAAGCCTGTAGGTCACTTGGGGTAGCATGGTTTGGGGCTGCGTCTCCAGCAAGATGCCTTGCCCCTCCTGTCCAAGCCCGTACTGCCCCAAAGGGCTGACCGAGGCGGGGAGTTTTGTCACCGATCTGGATGTGATCTGAGGACCCCTCTTCAATGAATCACTACACCTGCATGGGATGATCTGAACTCTGTGGTTTAGAGCGAGCGCAACATGCTCTTTTCCCATGCCGAGGACACAGCAGGTCCCCACCCAGGGAAGTTATGCAGCTCAGATCCCCTCCACGCTGCATAACGCAAGGTGCTATGCAAATGGCTCAGCCTGGGGTCTTGTGAAGAGGCAAGACAAGGCTGTCATCCTCAGGGTGGGAAACTTCAAGCATTTTTCTTCCAGCTGCATTCCCACAGTCCCAGGTGCATCGGCCTTGGCCCGAAACACCTACAAGACAGCCCAATGTAAGCAGAATTCATCTGAAAAATCCTCTCTTTTCACACCCACGGAAGCTAACATAATTTGGTAGGCTGGTTGTTAAATCTGTGTTTGCCTGGTATTGGACACAGCGGGAACAAATGCAGTCCTTGAGGAGAGCGGAGGGATAAATTTGGCCTGGCAAAGCCTCAGACGCAGCAACACAAGACGACACAAGAAATTACATCTTAGCGAGAGCTACGTTTTTATTAATCCTAAGAGACTACGGTTGTACAGCCGGTGCTCCTGGGTGCATGATCAATAATGCATTACTGATCACTGCTCGAGCTCGGGGGAAGAGGGACTGAGCGCAATCAATGCGCTCCGCACTTCGTCTTGCGCTGAAAGTGACCCCGCGTGATTAATAATACAGAGAGCGCAAGCTTGACAAAAGCAGCTCTCGACGGCCTCTCTGCATGTCCACGCCATCCGCCACGGTGCAGGAGAGGAACAAACCGAGCCCCTGGCGCTCTTCAGCCCAGGCTCCTATGGCTTCCTAGCTGGGGTAAACTGACCCGGCTCCACTGAAGTCAAAGTTTCGAATGCCAGGCCACCCCGGTACGGGATCCGGCCTCTGAACCACCCCCATTTAGACTCCCCCGTCCCTTCAGTGGAGCAGATGACTCTGCCATTCACCCCAGAGATGGCTGCAACTCAGAGCCAACGGAGATGGGCCTATGCACGTGTATATCTGTTATACAGGGCACCCGGAAACCCACTCCCCTCCAATGGAAGATATTGCTGCTGATTAAATAGTGGGTGCATCTACATGTTCATTAATGCGTGGTAATTGCAAGACATTAAGTTTAGTGCCTGTAATAGCAGGTACTAACTTAATGCACCATAATTGTTGCTACCGCGCATTCATGCTTTTTGATGATGCTTAATGCTCATTGGACTAAGCTAGCCCATTAAGCATGGTTTTTGCCAGCTGCACTAATGCACCGTAGAATTAGCCCAATGGGCGTGAAGCATCTCGTGTAGACGCACCCAGCGCAATGTTTTACTTCTAGAAGTATTCAACAACGTCGGCTTTTATGTTACTTAAACCAAACTTTCCATCGGGGAACCCCCTGGCTTAGACAGATGGCCCGCTCGGTGGTGAAGGGCACGGTACGATTCCTAGATGCAGGGAGAGAGGAGACCTAAAGGCATCACTTTTGCTGCTATTGCCATTATTCCAGCCTGGCCTGCTGGTTTTCCCTTCCCAGCTATCTCTGACATTTTCTGGAGCAATCACAAAGAGGTTGTGTGATATACTGAACTGCTAACGTCAGAAGAAGTCCCAGCATCGCCTCCTACACGCAGGCCTTGGTTGGTATCTGAGAGATGTGGGGAATCTCTCCTGTCTCTCATCATTTCCTGCGAGTTAACATGCCACAGCCCTCCAGACCTGGGCCTGGCTTTTCTCCACCTCTCTTCTTTGCTGGCAGCTTCTGGAGCTGTTCAAAACCCGTCTGTTATTCATTTATATCTTTTGCAGGCATCCCTTGACTATTTTTTTCCCCTTCTAAATTTTCTGCTAAAGTTTTGCAGGTTTTTCAACAACAACAAAGACTAAAAAAAAAAAAAAAGAAATGCCAAAGTATTTTGGGTTTTCCAGAGCCGCTTTTTGCAAAGCTGAACATTTTTTTTAGTGCAAAATGAAAGCTTTGAACAAAGCTCGTTCGAAAATGGTGAGGTTTTTGGCCATTATGAACACATTCAGATTTGATTTGATTTGATTTTGGCAAAAAGCAGTTTTCATTAGATGTAGCCATTTTACCTAGCATTGCCCCCTCTCATTATTACCCCCCGCCCCCGTTCCTGCTACTGAAGAAATGCTTTGTTTTTCTCCTGCATTCATGGATTTTAAAGTCTTACGTTTCCGCTAGATAATCTGCGTAATGCCAAGCTGCAAGTGTCAGTCCGGGAACCCCATAGTGAGGCCTCTGTTTGCTCAACTAAGGCATGTCCCCCAGAAATGCCCCCCACATACAACAGAAATAGGTACGAAAACCAGCCGTGCCTGCATCCTCCGTGACAGCTGAAGGACGGGCTGCTCGACGGGGAGTCTGGGAGTCGGTGGGTTTCTTGGACCAACTTTGCCAGATCTACCAGGGGGGGAAAGCCCGTCTCTGCATCACAAACATCTGGTGCACCCGGGAGAAATAGTCCTTCTTGAAGACCCTGCAGGACTCGGCTCTCCCCCACCCCCAATGGAAATACATTGATTAGCCGGTGATTTATCACTTGTCCCCTGGCTGGCCTGGGAGTCTCAATTAATTTGTTTCTGTCAGTGGAAAGGTGCTCGCGGTGACCCGGCGCTGCAGTTCCCTCAACAGCAATGCATCGCTTACTCGGTCCTGGGTGATCGATACAGAACTCGTCGATAATGATGCTGAATAACCTACAGCTACCGTTAGCTACAGTTTAATAAGGCAATTGCTCAAAGAAGCTCATCTAACAATTTTTATTGGGTGCTGGTGATCATATTTCAGTGCCCATTACAGCCCGGCCTTCCTACCGCCGCATAATCTGGCTGTATTATTCCTTGCTTTCTGCTGTTTACATTTCCTCGTTTCTGTATTGCAGATGAGCCGAGCATACGGTATCATCCGCATTGGTTTGTCCCCTCCGGTAAGAGGGAATTGATCGTTGGCATTAAAAAAATAAATAGGATTCTTAGTCTGGCTTACAGCTCTGATTTCCCCAGCTTTTCCCCTCGTTGGTAAACAGTCTGATTTTGGTAGCAGTTCAAATGCACTTCTGCCAAGAGCCGCGCAGTGGGGGGGATGTCTGGGCCTTGGGATATTATGCCGGCTGTTGATCCAGCACAACTGGGAGCTGGTCTGCAGGGCTGCGTGCAACCGGTCGCCTCTCTGCATAGGCTTTTAACGAGGCTTTGCTCTTCTTTTTTTTGGCTAGATGTATCCTCATATTCCTGGCAGCAAGTAGAGCAGGTCTTGAGCTGGTTTAAGTTTCATAGTTGTTAGGATCATTGGGTCCAGCCCCCCTGCACTTGGGCAGGAAAGACCGCTGGGATCAGATGACCCCAGCAAGGTGGGCGACCCCAGCAAGATGGGCGACCCCATGTTATTTAAAGACACTAAAGAGAAAATAAATCTCCTATTAATCCCAGGTGCTTTACAATCTAGCATAAGGGATGCTGGGTAGGGAGTTGAAAGAACAGAGCTAAGAGTCGTTGTGAGGACCTGACCCAAGTCAAGATGGCAGAGGTCCTCCTGAGCAGGGAAACGTATAGGAGTCCACCAAGCAGAAGACGAGACTGGATTTCAGAGGCATTGGAAACGTGCCCGGGCTGCAAACCGTTGCAACTCTGAGCGAGCAGCCAGGTGAAAGCACCAGCTGTTAAGAGAAGCGTGAGGTTACTTGGTCTCCTCCCAGCTCAAAACCAATGCCCACATTTCACAAGCCACCCACTCTGAACTTTCCCACTGCCCATCATCCTCACTCTTGCACAAAAAATGCCCCAAGGACCTAAATAAAGCACCAAGGATGAAATCCATCGGCAAGTCCTTCCTCTCCCCCACTTTTGCCCATGGCATGTTGGAGGGGGCTCTGCCGTTGTGCCTGGTAGCTGTGTGCGAAGTAGTAAGGGGCCATTTGGTGGGAATCCCAAGGTAGAGATGTCTGTGAATACTGGAGACCATAGTCAAGGCCCCTTCTAGTGTTAGGTCCCTGGGAGTGAACCGAACACAGACCTCCAGAGCACTAAAAAAAAAGCCATGTGGGGCTAAAGGGATTTGGTACAAAGAGGCCTGTTTTCTCGAGCCCTGCTGATGTTGTTAGAAGAAAAGAGAAGCCGAGCTCAGGCGGGAGTCAGGGTGGGAGGGAGAGAGAGAGGATAGATGGCCCCTGGTGTGGCGAAGGGCTGGCAGGAAGATGAAGATCGATGCTCTTTTTCTTGTGATGTATCTTTTATCCACCAGACGTGTATTCACTTTTAGGCCAACACTATTTTCCAGTGCTTTGGAAATCACCCCAATCCATCATTCTTAGTGCTTTTGATTCATCTTTCGGGCGAGGCAAACAGTACAGAGCTGAAGCTAGAAAAATAAGCGTCTGCTTCTGGTTCTGAGCATCACAGCTCTGCTTCCCCTTCCCCCTCGGATGCCCTCCGGCAGCGATGGATGCCAACCAGAAGCAGCGAAAACCTGCCTGGGACAGCTTTCAGATGCCTGTACAAGTGCACCAAAGTCAAGTCTCAAGGCACAAAGGGATGCATTGCTCCGCTGGGAGGGCGTCCCTCCCCGAGCTCCCAGCATGGAGGAGGACTATGGTGACTTTGCCACCCAAGGGGTTCAACCACGAGGTCCCTTCCAAAGCCGATGGCCTCCACAGAGGAGGACGGCAGATGTGGTTCTTCCCCATGCTGAGTGACCAGCACCCACCAGAGACACGGGCAAGGACCAGTCCTTGTGCTTGGGGAAGTGTAGAGACCTCTGCTGTGCTTGGTCCCTGTGTGATGGGAGCCCCGCGGGGCCATCTGGCCCGCATCCTCTTTCAGGTGGCATCACATGGCAGACAGCAAACCCAGCTCTTTGCTTAAACCCATTGCAGCTGAGTGGAAATAGTTCCTATCACAGCCAGCCCTATTCAGCCTCTATCCTCTCTTAGCCAGACGAACTGCCTGTTGGCTTCATGCATCAGGGCTCAGGAGAGGTCTTACCATAGGCCTCGTCAGCAGAGCTGTCACTTAAATATTGTGCTGAGCATTGCCAAAACTGGATGGAGGGCAATCATCAGAGCAATAGAGGTTTGTATAGAAGAAACCTCCTCTTACTTCAGGCTGAAAATCATCCCGGCCTCTTTGACCCAGCTATCAGATTGACTCACTCTAGGAGCAGCGTTAAGCCTCAGAGGTCCAGTGAATCTGTGTCAAGCCAGTCGCGTGGTCAGCATATGAGCGTGACATTAAATGTACAGGATGGTTTGGATAGGGACGATCCTGCCGCAGGCAGGGATTTGGACTAGATGATGACCTCTGGAGGTCCCTTCCAGCCCCACTTCTCTATGCCTGTGAAATCAAATACAAACCCACTGGCCTCTTGAAAGACGACTGCATAGCTTGGGGTCTGGGTTGGCTCTAGCTTTACCTACCGCAGAGCGTGGCATTCCACCAAAAACTCATAGACTTCCCTGCCGTTGTTCGAGTGGGACTTCACAAGTGCCCCGGCAATTTGTTTGCTTATTCGGAAGGGTTTTAATGTATTCGTGCATTGGGTCTTTCAGGGCATTATTATTAAATGTACAAACAATGATAAGCTCAAGCTGCTCCAGCAGATTATTAGTTCGGACTGAGCTGTCATCTTGAGGAAGAGGTAAAGACAAGCCAAAGGGCCCATCCCAAAACTAAGTCACTTGAATTTCTGCAGCCGATGGCAGCCAAGGGGGTGGTCTGGCCAAGCAGCGCATCCAGTGGTCTTGGGCTTCCCAGCCTAGGCGATCAGCCAGGTTGGCCCTCGGCACAAGTCTAAGGCTCAAACTCTTGGCTCTAGATCATCAGGGAGACCTGTTCACCTTCCCCCCACGACCCCCAGAAAGAAGGACCAGGGTTTGGGAAGAGGTACCAAAGCAGCTTTCTCCTCCTGTCTTGCAAAAGAGCCATGACAACCATCTGGAAGGCTAATGGATGGAGTTGCTCATGTCCACCCTAGCCATTCTTTTCAACATCCCAGGGCAGCACGTGCCACAGTGTTAGATACCATCCTCATTAGTTTTCATAGCTGCTCTCTTTCAGGGTCACCAGCAGAGCCACGTCGATTGGGGTCCACCGTGACAGGGGACGACAGCGATTTGAGTCTCGCAAGCGCCTGGGCGGTCACGGGGCCAGACGAACCACGCGCCTGTTCTTTTACACCGCCGAACTCCCCAGATGTTGAGGGAAGCTAACGGAGTATCTTCCCCGCCTGTCAGCAACATGAGTATTATGCTGCCCCAGGGAGGTGTATGCCACAGATTCCAGGGTCAAGCGGCGTGTAATAAAGATTTTTATAGACCCTGGAGGGAGGAGATCGGCTGAAGGTTCATTCATCACAAGTTGCTGCTCCAGAGAGGCCTGTGCAGAGAGAGTCTGAACAAGCATGGTCTGTCTGAAGTCGTTCAGCCTCTGAAATATCAAGCCTGGGGGGGGGGGGGGGGTGTTATGATGAATATAGGGTGGATTTCCATGTCTCCATAGATTTCTAGGGTCAGGTGGGATGGACGTGCAATTTGGGTGCTTTGCACGGTCTCATCAGAAGCGAAGCTGCACAAAGACCATTTGGTGCCTGACTGAAGACTTCTGTGTCATGGCATGAATAAGTGCAGCGGGAAATGGCTTAGAAGGAAGACCACCAACCAGTCATCCAAAGTGGGGCTGAAAGACGATGGACAAAAAAGTCATTTTCATAGTATTTGTAGTCCAGGCAGCAGGAGCAAGAACTGGGGATCAGTATGGAAATGTGTCCTCCCACGATCTGCCGTTCCAAGTCATTCGTCCAGTTCAAACTTTCAGATACTGAATTGAACCTTTGCTCATCACAACACCAAGCCCAGCTAGTGCGTGAAGCTTTACGTCAGTAGGAAAAGCCTTTGTAGAAAACCTCTCTTGGACTATCACTTTATGCAGTTCCTCTAAAAGCTCTGGAGAAATGCACCACGAAGGTGAATCCAGCTGTAGCGGGGCTAGTCATAAATGCAGCATGCAATTAGACGGCGTTCACACTGCATTCATCCTGAACTCTTTCCCACTCCTCCTCTTGCAACATTTACAATGCTGGATATTAGTTAACTATAATTTAAATCTTATAAAGTGAAGTGAATGTAACCTGTACAAACACCGCCAGCAGCCCCAGGAGAGCAAGGACAATCATCCTTTGCAAAGTGCTCGCCAGACCCAGGTAGATGCCTCAAAACCTTCTCATTCCCATTAGAGGCTGGATTCACTGCATCTCTGTTTACGGCTTTTTCACGTCCGCTTTTCACAGGCAGGCTTGGGAGAAACTGGCAGGAAAGTTGCTAGACTCAGGGGATCTTGAACATCAGAGAATAGTCAGGGATAACTGATTTCAGCGCCATAAATGCGGACACCAGAGACCCAGCTATAAGGCTGATGCTGAAATGGTGCAGGTATGAACACAACGCCCCCATGGCCTCTGTGTCCAGCAGAAGCTAGTGGTCCAAATCACAGACGATGCGTGTTCACAGCGTGTTGTCCATGAGCTGTTGACAGAGCATGGATGAGCTACAGGAAGGTTAACGATATAAAACCTAAGGAAAAGCCCACCTGATAAATGCAATAGGCTCTGGCACTGCAATATTGCCAGATTTTTCCCTGTGGCAAGAGTCAGGGAGGCTGTTCCTGGCTGCTGCTGGTGGTGGCAGGGCTTCAGGCTGGAGCAGGTCACCGGTGTTGTCCTCCAGTTATCCACAGCTTCTAACCCTGCTTCGGCGCATGGCGCTGCACCAGCGCGGAACGGCACACCCATGGTTTTTTCTTGCGGGGTGCTCAAATATGTGCAAAGCAGGCCTTGATCCGACACACAGCACCGACCTGGAGATGGAAGACGGCTGAACCCAGTCCAGTGATCTCCTGTTTCAGGCAAGAGGGGGAATGCACAGGCTGTCCGCAGCCGGGGAGGGCAGTGTGAGCTGAGTACCTGAGGGTAGATGTGATATCTTTTATTAAACCAACTGAGAAATTGGAAAACAAGTTCTTTGCAAGCTTTTGGGCACAAAAAAAAAAGCATTTTTGCCTGAAAGCTTGCAAAGGACTTTTTTCCAACTTCCCAACTGGTTTAATGAAAGATGTCACATGTACCCAAAGAAGCTTGCCTTCCAGCATGGTTACAACCAGCACCCCTGAGTAGCTGAGGCTTTTGAAATCACTGGGAGTTCACTGAGGCTGAGAAGCTCGTCTCCCTCCCTTCCACAGATGGACACAGATGCTCCTTTAATTGCAGCCATCCCAATAACCGCTTTCATTGCTGGTAACACAAGGGTTTCGATGCAAATACATACAATTCTCTCCTCTCCGCTCAGCAAGAGCCTGCCTGGCAGATTGGTAATAGCTACGCGCTGGAGGCTGCTCGTCTCTGAGATGCAGCCCGTGAGTCGTCCTCTCCCAGCGGCTCCGATACGTGTGTCTCATTTGACCAGCACCAACCTGCTCAGCCCCTGCTCAGCTCCTACGCTAAGTGATCTGTGTCGGCACCAACAGCCCCCAAATGCAGGCCGTGTTCTGGCTTTGTCTGCCCCAGCTCACCCGCCGCGGCCTGAAGCAGCCCATTAGTCCCTCCAAAAATGTACCACAGCATCTAAATATAATGTCCTCGTGTAAAAACCTCAAATTGAAGGAATCAATTAAAGCCACTTAAT
The DNA here is from genome assembly GCF_030867095.1 of Alligator mississippiensis. NCBI lineage: Eukaryota > Metazoa > Chordata > Crocodylia > Alligatoridae > Alligator > Alligator mississippiensis. Next base: position 4,231,674 of record NC_081833.1, on the reverse strand, counting down.
TACTATCAGCTGACAGAAGAAAGCCTGACTTCAGAAATAGCAGAACGCAGACAGAGCCAGCTAGTAAGTTCCCAATTCATGATTCCTTCGGAGAATGACTTGGAGATGCTCTGCTTATCCTGTTGTCTCGGGTTTTTGCCTTGGTGGTGGGTTTTGTGTTTGCTCTCCTTCGGTGAGGGTGTCAGGAATAGCTCCCAGAAATTCCTCTTGCTTTGCAACGGGCCTGTTTTTTAATGAATCCCACTTTCATTTAGGACAAGCGAGGAAGGTGTTGACACCGGGGCTGGTTTTCCCCTTGCAGGTGCACAAGTGTTTGAAATAAAACATGCAGTCGATGTGCAAATGTATAGCGTGCGGCCCGGTTGGAAGCAAAACTGGTTTATAATTTAAGGTCATGAACCCGTGCCCTGAGGTTGCCTGTCATTGCAACCTTCCTTTTCGCTTTCTCCCGATCTAACCTCACGACTGATTCAGTGGACCAGGCAAACCTCTGCTGCAGCGGGGCCCTACCCGTGGCTGTTGGACAATACTTAGCCCACAAGTTGCTCCAATGCTGCTTCAGGCCAGGAGATATGTGGCTTCCCACGGGGACGTGTGGAAGAGAGCAAAGTGCCGTGTTGCCCACGGGGCATTTCTTGCTCAAGGTAGCCGCTCAGCAGAGGTTGAAGACCATCGCTCAGACACCACAGGCTTTCATGTCTTCTGCAGTGTTGTGTGCTCCACTCTGCCAACGCACCTCCTTCCAACCCCATTGCAAGGAGTCGCTGCTTTTTGGAGAGGATCACTATCAAAACCTGCCTGTTTCTGGCCAGGCTCTTCTTGCAACCTCTATCCCTACCTTTCACCCATGCTGTCACCCCCTGCCATGGTCTGCGGCAGGTAGGGGACCCCCCACGTCTGGCCTGCCACTGCCTGATGGACTTGATTCATGGGGCCATGTCCTTTCCTGCTAAGTTTGAACTCAGCTGTGCCCAGACAGTCTGGCTGCATAAGATGGGGAGATGATGGGACATCATTCTCTAAGCTTTCCCTCTAGATGCAATGCAATGCAATGCAAGCTTTCCCTCTGGAAAGCTTTGGGAATGGTGGGCAAGGGAAGAGGCCAGGCATCTCCCAGCTCCTCTGCAGTGGCCTTGCCCTACACAAACAGACAATTTCCATGGCATCCTATGGAAATGTAGCCAGGATGAGAGAAGAAAGCCCAAGCTATTTGTGTCCCACTTCAGACAGCATCCTCTACTACCACCGTTCCCTTTCCCAACTAGGCGACCCGTTACCACATCATTGTAACTCAGCCTAATGTGTATTTACTATCTGTGCTCCATTATCACCAATCAATATAACAGTTATTACTTAATGGACTAAAATTGTGATTCTAATGTCCCCGATCTGCATGTTACATTGCAGCTAATTGGTACAGAACTTATTCAGGAGCTTAATGAAAATGTAAATTCAAACGCATTAATCAAACAATTATTTCTTAACCACAAGACAGACGATGCTAAACCTAATTAAGAAATAAACAAAGTTAATCAGTGAACAGACAACATTTACTAATCATATATACGTAGCAAGAAAGAAATATTAGGCAATAATTTATTAAAGATTCTCCAACCTGTTTCACTCACTACAGTTCCTAATAGTACAATGTTCCAGCTGCAAGGAAGCAATATCCTGATTTTATTAAAGCATTTGTTCTGCTTTAAGGTCTAGTGGACACCAGAGAACCAAAAATATATTACTCTGCAAGATGAATAATTGCATCCATTTAAAATAATAGGGCTGGGGACTAAATATGTGTGTAGGTGACACCTAATGTCAAGTCCAACACATTTTGGTTTTAATTATCAGAGGTTAGTGCTTTTCCAGCTCCAAAGTTAATTCCAGTTCAGACATAAAAACTGCAGGAAGGCAAAGACCTGGAAGCCGATGGCAGTCCCCCGTCCTCGGCGTGTTCATAGCTCCTTGTCAAAAACTGCTGCCTGGCACAACGGTTGTACACAAATGGGAATTCTTCTCCCCGAGCTTACTTCTGCCTGTTGCTGATTCATACAATGAGCTCATTATACTGCCTCGTGGCATCACGGCGCTTTCCGCAGAGCGACCAGAATCCGCTGATGCAGCAGACGGGCTCTGGGGAAGGGGCGTGCGGGGCGTCTCGGGGTGATGGAGGGCTCTGGAGGAGAGCGCTTCTCGCTACCCATGCAGCACATTATCAGGAGTGCTAAATGGCTCCCCGGGAGGAAGCTGACAGGGCGCGCAGGGAAGGGAAAGGGAACGAACGAAAGCGGAGATACCGCCGGGACGGAGGTTGCCTTCCCAGCTTGGTAATTTCTCAAGATTGCCTGAAAGCTATTAATATGTTTGAACGGATTTGTCTAAGAAGGGAGCAGGGGCAACACCTCCCTCCCCATCTGGGCGCCTTTCCCCCGGGCTGAGCTAGACAAGCTGCTGGTGCTTTCGTGGCACCTGCGAAACCTGTAGCGAGCGGCAGACCCCCAGGACCAGTTCAGACGCGCTGGGAATCCCAATGATGGGGTCGCACTGGGGCTTTCAGATGGAAATGTCAAAGCTTTGGGTTTGGGGGGGTGTTCCCCTTTGATTGCAAATTTGGTCCTTCAGTACATGAACCAGAGGGTGCATATTGATGTATTCCAGGAAAGTGCAGCACTTGTGCGTGGTATCCAAACACAACGGCAGTGCAGGGCCCCCTGCTCTTGCCCAGAAAGCTGCCCCACGTGTCTGTCTGTTGAGCACCAGCCTCTGGAGTGAACACGAATTGAGATGGAGCTGTCGGCCTGCCCTCTGCGAAGTGGATGGATGGTTCATTTTTGGTCCCTAAATGGTAGCCAGGTTGCAGCTGCATTTGTCAAATCTCTCTGGGAACGTGGGCTAGAACAACAAAGCCATTATGAAGATTTAACACCCATCACCGCATGTCTCGCTATCACTCACGCCACTGCGAACGAATGCCAGGTGTGCCGGCTCCCAGCCCCGGGCAGAGGGTTGTTGGTCTCTGCTCTCGGCACCAGCTGGCCGGAGGAGCCCAAAGCCCACACTCCGGCTTCCCTTCACTTACGGAGAGAGAGCCCTGTTAAACAGAGCTGAAAAATACTCGGTGAGACTGGGTTTTGTGGCCCAAAAAGGATGTTTTCTTCCTCGTCCTGACACACGGTCCCTGTATGGCATCGGTTCGTGTCACGTCACATCATTTGAAGAGCTGAAAGCAACATCATCCCAGGGGATTAGCCCGAGGTTCCTCCAGACTGGACCTGTGCTGTCGGGGCAGGGCAGGCTGCGAGGAGCAGACCCAAATGGCTTGTGGCTCGGGCAAGTGGAGGATTTCACCTCCCCGCATGTGTCCTGAATAGTCCTAATAACAATAAAGGCCACCTCGACACCTCCCCCAACCCTGGCTCTGCTCCATCCCTCTAGCATAAGGCTCATTTTGAGTTGTAACAGGTGCCTGGGCCTCAGCATTGGGTGAAAGAAGCTTGCAAAACTCGCCCGCTGGTTGTCAGCTCTCCCTTTCTATGCAGCCGCTTCCCAAAAGACCCGTGTTATGGATGAGCTCAGACGCCTAATCCCCCTCCTGCTCGACCAGCGGGACAGGAGAGCGGCGGAGGAGCGTGGTGACTTGCCAAGGCTTGTTGGGAAGTCTGTGGCAGGGGCAAGGAAAGGACCCAGGAGTCCTGGCTCTCACCCATTCCCCTTGATCCAAGTACTAATTAGCTATGCATCGTGCAATGGTGCCAGAGCTCCGTTAACGAAGCTATCTCATTCATTTCCCCAGCAATGAAAGATTGTTCCCAGTACCATCAGTGAGATGGACTGGAAGGCCCAGAAGGTTTTGTCCCCATCTCTAATACCTATGATCGGTCCAAACTTCTCCAACAGAATGGCTCTTTATTCTTCTTGGATCCTTTCTTATTATAACCAGAAGCCCCTCCTCTGGTCAGCTGTGAAATCTGGAGGATCCCCTTCCACACCTCACTGCTCTTCCAAATTTCACTCTTACGTCTCCTTCTCTTGCCAAACGACTCTTCAAAGTTGAAAGCCGGCATGAACTTTGGGGTTTGGCACTGAACCCTGGACAGGCATTCATCAAAACGGCAGGACCAGTAACCAGCTCTGTGCTGTATGCAGTCCCCTTCCACAAGTGAGAGCTTGGGTTGAGCCAAGAGGGGCTGGGTAGTGGCAGAACGGCGAGGCGTTGTCAAATAACCCATCGTTATTCAGCGTAGGCCCCATCTTACACACACTCACATGCACGCTGTGTCCCAGATCCTGTTTTGCGGAAGCGGTGCTTGGAAGAAAGAAATACAAGAGTCTCCAAGGCTAGAAGAAAAACAGATGAGAAGGAGCCCCTCTCTCTAGCCCAGCGAGGGGCTTTCCTGGGCAGTAAGAAAGCCTGGATTCTGGCCTGAACCCCAGTGCTGCTTATGCATTTTATGTAACGACCACTTAATGCAAAATGCATGTGTACACATATGTGTGCGTGCACACCCACGCGCAATATAGTATATAGTCACTTGTAGCCCACAGGAATCGCCAAGCATCTGCAGCTGCATGCCTTTAAAGGGAGCGTGGGCCCTAATATTCAGACAACTTGTACATCCAATTGCCTGTATAATCTGCATTTGCATTTACCTGGACTGCACATGGAAATGACACGTTAGACATGCGATGTTCACCCCTTCAGCATTAGCAGCTAGCACCGGGAATGCAGGCACGGGGTGTTTTTGGAAAGTACAGTCTCCATCCGCAGCAAGGCATTACGCATCTCTTTCTTTCTCTGAGCTGCACAGCTGGCTAAAGATCACACTGGGAACTGAAGCAGTAATCCAGCTGTTAAACTGCAATAACAAGGGGCTGCTCTGAGAGGGGCAAGGATTCTGCCTGCGTTTCTCTAAACTACCAACCATCTTAAACGCCTTAGGAGGAAAAAGACACTTTGGGATGGATGCAGCTTGTGAAAGGCAAGATCCTTTTTTTTTCTTTAAGGTTCAATCGTGCTTTATGCCAAGGCTTTGTGGTTTGAGAATCCAGATTGGAGCAGCCTTCAAGCAGAGCCTGAGTTGTACAAAGAAACCCTGCTATTCCCTCCATAGACTCGAGAAGCTCCATGCTTCGTATTAGCCTCCAACTGCTATAAATTATACTTTCAGTCTATGCATCTTCATTTAGCCCAGTGGTGTACGGCTTACTGTGGGATAGTTTGGCTGTCACGTATCGCTGCCACTGGGCAAACCTCCTGTCCGTCTTCTCGGTGTGTATGTACATGCGTGTGTGTGTGTGTGTGTGTGTAATTCCAGAAAGTTCAGTACCCATTTTCTTCTTTAGCTTGTTAATACCCGAGCTAAACATTCCTGATGATATTATTCATTATCGTTAGGCTGCATTCTGCAAAATCATTCCTTATATTTAAAGAGAAAAATAAGCCCTATTTAAGATGATTCGCAAATTAAATAGAAAGCCCTCTTATTCAGACACTAGCTCATTAACTTGGTCACATGGAACGGCAATCATTTTGTTTTGCACCACGAAGAAAAAGAAAGCTCTCGGGTTTTTATTTTTCCGAGTGAACAAAATCCATGCTAGTATGTTAGGAGACTGTCGAGCTGGAGCCGAGGCGCGGGGAAGGTTAGAGATAGCAGGAGCTGCTATAAAGCACAGTCCAGACTGTCTGACGGGAGCTGATGGGCACCTGGTGATAAACCAGTGACGCACCAACCTGCCTGGCTTCGGAAAGACACGAGTAGTCAGTGTTTAACCCAGGAGTCAAAGCAACTGAGACATTCCTGGGTGAATTGTGGCAAGAACCTTGTAGTTCGATAGAAAAAGAAATGCAGCGAGTGCCGTAGGCACCGAGGGAGGGGGCATAAGATGATGGACAGGCAGAAAGTTTTCAATATTTCAGGTGACATCCTTCTTGCCGCGGGGGGCCAGGGCCCTCGGGCCCCCAGGTACTCGGTGCCTCTGTGCAGTGCATTCGTTCACGTTGCTAGAGGCAGTGCTCGTTGCATTATTTGTGGGTATAGGAAAGACAGGCCCGGTGTGTGCACGAAAAGAAACCTCTGGTGACATTTTCTGTGCAAAGCTGCAACTGATAAAAGTTGAAGTGTCCGTGTGTGACTCTAAAGCCGAGGTCTGAGCATTAAAACTAAATTAGATTTCTACAGGGCTCTACTGAGGCTCTTGTGCTCTGTTTCCGGCTGCAAAGGGGTACAACACACCTACTTCAGGCACTCATCTAATTGCTACAGCTCTTCCAGGCAACTCAGTCTCCAAAGACTGATCCTTTGCAGTCTATACCCCAGCTGGGGTGCTTATTATAGCAGGGCTGAAATGCACTCTAAGGGCGCTTGTACACGTGACGATACCTGTCGAGTGTCAAGTCTTTCTATCTGCCTGTTTCCATGTCTTCCTCCCTGAAACCCATGCTGTACTTTGCCCAGTGAAATGAGAAAGCCAGCAATGCGACGGTAACCTGGGGGTCCCCCACAGCGCGCAAAGCACCTCGGACTGGAAGCCCAGCTCCGACTTTCTATCTGCGTCATTCTTGCATGGTTTATTCGGTGCACCTTACTAAGCCGTTTGACAAATACAGGCCCAAACCGGGACTGGTTGGAAGCGTCAGATGACGTTTTCCCTTCCATTGGAAAACAGCCATCCATGGAAAGCTTTTTGTTGGGCCGCTTTGCTCTCGATAAATCTCCCCACGGAGCTCGGACCGTTCACAACTTGTCTGCCAGGCAAGATGCCTCAGGAAACCAGGCTTCCTGCTAGCTCGCCCGCTCAGCTCGGTGGATCTCGGCAGCAATGAAGCAGACTGAGACAGAGCTGGAGGCACTGGGCCTTCCTGCCTCCCATTGCCAGCTGTCCTGAGCACTGGTTGGGCTGGGGAACCAGCTGGCCAGAGCCCGGCTGCCCCAGAGGGTCACGGTCTGACCCGCTGCTCTTGCATGGGGAGCTGTAGTGAAACTGCAAAGAGCCGCCTCGCTGTCATCAGCCAGGGTCCTGGGAGCACATTCGGCTCGGAAAAGTCCACAAATCATCGCTTCCTCAGCAAAAATGTCGTGGATGTTTGCTTCACAGAGAAAAGGACAAAAACCAGAATAAAAGAAAATGGGGTTTCATTCCAGACCAGAAGAAAAGCAAATGTCAGCGTCTCCGGGAAAAGGTGAATTGCAAGGTGCGCCCCGTTCTCATCCGAGCGACCCCCCGCCCCACACACCCACTTCGCAGTAGATATCTCTGTAAGCCGTCCGTAGCAGCCGGGACACGGTGAGGAGGTCGGGTCAGACGGCTCCAAGCCCGGCTGCACTAGCAGCTGCAATCTGTAATTTGCACCGTAACCATTAAGGGGTGAGAAGCAGTCATTTGGCAGCGGCCTTCCACCCTGCTAGGCTTTCACGAGCGTCGCAGCCTGCAATCCACCCACATCTGCTCTGCTAATGGCATGTTAATTGTCCTGATGCTTGCCCGGCTCACCAGACCTCCGTTAGGAGGGCAACGCTTATGCACACAACACCAAGGCAGCCAGCAAGGAAGATAGGACATAAGTCCCATTAAAAAACAGGTCAGCGTTTCCTCCCATAGGTTGCAGTGCTTAATATGTCCCCCAGCACCTCTAATAGTAACCAGTCGGGACAAGAGACAATGTCAAGTGGCTGAGATGTGCCGACCACAATGGACCAGAGCAGACATCAACAGTCAAACAGCATAATAGAAAGGTGGTCAATGGTGCTAAGACCACAGTTCCCGTCTTTTACTGTGGGTTTGTCCAGCGCCTAGCACTCTGGGACTCAAATCTGTTGGACGTTTCCACCGTGCAAACAACGCTTGCAGAAGATGAGGTGGGACAGCGAGTCCAAGCAAGGAAGGGCTTTTCTGTGGTGTGGACGGAGCAAAAGAGGGATAACACACCCTGGAGAAATTACCGGTGACAAATCATTTGCTTGGACTCTCGTTCCAGTGTTCCCTTGGCTTGTCTTGGCCAGACGTGGACACAAAAGCCAGGGAGAATGGGAGTCACTCGTCAAGGTCACTGAGCTTGTTAGAGTTAAAAAATTGCAACCGGTTCTTATTCTGTCCTGGCACCCAACCCCGGGTTGAAATGTTTTTAACCTTCCCAAAGCTGTAAGTAGCATCCCCCATGTTTTTAAATGGAAGAAGTGAGCTCCATCGTCTGAAATCCTGACTCAAAATACTATCTGTCACATCTCCAGACCACGTCCTGAGAAGCCACCCTTTTCCATGGCACGTTTCCGTTCCTAATAACAATTCTTAGTAGAGAGCAAAGGGTAAACAGGGAAAACCTGATTTAAATCCAAGTCTGAAAGTGCATCAAGGTGATACTTCAAGTTCCATTATCCATCAAGCCTGTGCAAGTGGACCAGGCAGACAGCGGCTTAGCCTTAATTTCAGCTTTGTTGTAAATACTGGGCAGGTGTTTGGATTCCCATCTGGTGCGTGGCTGGAATATCTTTGCTGGCTGGAGCAGCGGCACGATGCAGATGAAGGGACGCTGGACTTTAGAGCTCTCAGCCAAGATACGCAGGTGCGGGCTCCATTGTTCACCATCATTTACTGACAAGAGCCTTTGCTCTTCTTGCTACTTCCCACCTCCGGCTAAAGGCCTTGTACCAGGAGCTGTGAATTTAGCTCTTTCTGCCTACAGTGGTTGGTCTGTAGACTGTACACCATCCTCCCCGAGGGAACACCGATTTAATACATTCGTAACTCAGTTTAGACTAAATCAAAGACAAGACTGGAACCAGGCCAGGAGAGGCAGGCAAAGTGGACCTCCTAAGAGGAGCGGTGGATGTGCAGGGACCAAGAAAGATTGGCACTCAAGTTATTTAAGTGCAGAAAGAAGATACTGCTAAATGGCCGGACACCTCCTACCACTCCCTACGTCTCCACAAAGTCCTCTCTCGCCCCTGCAAAGATGATGCACATCTCTTGGGGCCGATGCAGAGAGAAAGCAGACCGCTGTGGTTACCCAGTGCTAAGCCATGTGTTCAAGTGTGCTAGCAGGCACCATCACCGGAGCTGGTCGCTGCACGGGAGTGCCTTCAGCAGGGAATTTTGACTTACGTTGAAAAACCCAAAATTTTTTGCAATGTGGAAACCTGAAGCCATTTATGAAAATGTGAGTTTATTTAATAACTCCATTTTCCATGGGGGAGGAAAAAACCAGTTTTGATGGAACACTTTCAACCAGTGACAATGATTAAAACTGAAAATCTGAGTAGAAATAAGGCAAGCAACTACGTCACTTCTCTCCCCCTTGCCTTCTCACAACCCCCTGTGAAACGGCTTTGCCGCTTCAAGCTCGTTCCCCGCTCCCAGGCCATCGGCATAAAATTATATCATCCTCGCACTCCCGGAGTCTGACTTGCCAAGACGTGACTCATGCTGGCTTGACAGCACCTCTGAATTTAGCCCCGTGTGTCACTAGTAACATCTCTGCCGCTGTTCACAAGGAAAGAGCAGCAACAACACATTTACATGCAAGACAGGTTGGGTTTTTTTCCTTCCACTGCTCTTGGATTTATCACATTTTCCATTTTTTTAACATGCCATTAGCACATTTGCGTCTCTCTCCATCGTAGCCGGCTCTCGTCCCATCTTCTTGAATAGAGCTTCAGGCACATTTTTAACGATGTTGATGTGATTAGGGCTAAATTAGATGGATCCTGTTAAGATGAGGGTTCATGGAGCTGGGGAAGCAATTTGGTGTAAAAAGCACCCATAATGGACAGATGGGGAATTAAGTTCCTCCGACCTTCTCCATTTGCCATCGGATGCAGAAGCCTTCCTAGGCCTGATTTTAGAGTCCTGATCTCCTCGACGAAGGACGTGGGAAAGGAAAAGGTAAATCTCCCCGTGTCCATCTAGAATAAATTAATGACCATGTCAGCTCCCCGCGCGAGTCGGAGCTGCCTCAGCTCTGCTCTGACCTCGTCCAATTTGTTTTAGTCTCAGAAAGGGTCATTCCAGCAACGAGACTGAGAGACCGATGTTCCCGGACACACACGTGTCCCCTAGGCCAGAGAGGTGAAAAGAGAGGCATGGAGCTGCATTCGAGCCAGCAGTACAGCCGCTTTGTGGTGTCTTAGCTCGGGACTAAATTGCTACCCTTGCTTTCCAGAGGGAGGAGATGGCTTTGCTCTGAATAACAGGGTCTGGGAACTGGGTGAGACTCCGAAACTTTGAGTCCAATTCACCCCTTAAAACGAAACCCCAGTGACCAAAGCAGACCCCCTCCACCCTTCGTCCCCGTTGGGTCCTTCTGTGTCCATCGCCGGAGGTCTCCGACCCTCGGAGGCTTTCACGCTGCCTCTGATACAACGACGGGAGGGACGAGGATGCGTAATGTGCCCCGGTCTCCGGCCAGGCCTTTCAGCAGTTGCTCCTTCCCCGTTCGTGCCTGCCCTGTGATTAATAGGGTTCAAAACCTGGCAAACCTGCTGGGCCGTATCCTGCTCGATACTGCGCCACTTGGGCACGGCGGGAAATAAGGGCATGCTGCCCCACATCGGGGGAGCGCCCCGCATCGCTGCAGCTGCTCTTGCTGAAACACTTCCAGATTCAATTCAGTCCCGAGCAGTGAAAAGCAGAGAGAAACCCTAGTGCCCACATAAATCACTGCTGACCAGTCTAATCAGATCCCTTTCACAGATTACAGTTCCTGTAAAGCAAGCAGACATATTGGCTTATTATAGGCCTCCATAAAGCCCAGAAATGATTCACGATCGGCCTCTCTTGATAAGGAAGCAGCCCCGCCGCGCAAATGGCCTCCGTCGCATTTCCCGACTAAACGGCAAACTATGCAGATGACCTGTCCTTTCAGACCAGGCCAGTCCCTACCCAAGGGGGTTGAGCAGATGACTTCATTAGTGAATGTCTGGGGAGCGCTTTGAAGAGGGACAAGGATCTCCAGGCCGGGCGAGGGATGGAGAAGGTATCTGATATCCGCGTTCCCATCCTCTGCATTTTCAGTCTGAGAGGAAAGGTTGCCTGGGTAGGGTGTTTAATTGGGTCTGATGAGACACTGGTTCAATTCCTCCCTCTACGCCCTTAATCTCTCCTGTGCCTTGGTTGTCCCTCGGAAAAACAAGGATAGCAATTGCCCGGCAAATGAGAACTGCGGGGCTTGAAGAGACCTTTGGCGATGAGCTGATGTGACCTCCTGCGTAAGGCCGGCTCTAGAAACTCGCCCGTCATTTCTGCATCCAGCCCAGAGCTGTTGCTTGAGACGTCAAGCGGCGGAGGATCCACCATGCTCCTTGGTCAGCTGGCTACCTACCCTCACGGCTAACGCAGTCCCTTGACTTCCGCTCTGAATTTGTCTTAGTGTCTTCTTCCCACCAGGTCTCATCACACCATCGATGAAGAGCTGTCTACCCTCAGATATCTCCGGCGCTTGCCAGCTGTGACCAAGTCCCCTTTTGGAGCTGAGCAGATTGAGCTCCTTTGGTCTCATTAGATAACATTTCCAGATCTCAGCTGCAAAAAACCCCACATTTCCAGATTCTCGTACCTGTTGTCAGAACAGCTGTCCAAGATCCCTCACGCGGCGTGGGCACGAGAGGAAGGCGCCGTGTCCAGGAACGGGCATCTTTTTTTACCGCAAAACTTCTTTGCTGTTGCAGTGAATTAGGTTCGACTCAATGCCCACAAAATTATAGTATCACACTAGCTTGCTTTCATAATCCACTTTGTGACTGAGGTGTGTGAGGCCTGGGGCGCACGATTTTTAAGGCTCTTTGGATAAATAGATGTCTATGAATGCAGGGACTCAGTGCGTACAGAGATCACGCCACTCAGTTTTCCTTTCCGTGAACATCCAAGGATCACATCCACCCTGGTGCAAAAATCCAGGGCGCAGCCAGGCGTGCAGCCCAGGAGTCCTGACTCCTTTCTCACCTGCGCTGTGATGGAAAGCTCATGCGAGCTGCATTGCTTGCTGCGATGCTCATATAGTCACATTTTTGTTAATCTCCTTCTGAACATGCTGGAAAAACTGCTTAAGCTCTTCTCTTTCAGTGCCAAACCAAACCCGATTAGCAGCCTCGAGCTGCTTCCCAGTTGCTGGTAGCAGAGCAGAGGGAGCTGAGCTGCAGGTCTCGCCCTGCAGCGCTGTTACCAGCTGATTAAGACTCCCGGAGCTCGTGGCTCTGCCGAAGCGGGTTGCTCTCTCCCTATCCTGCCAGCCCTGCCGGGCTCCGTGAATCCCAGGCAGCACAGAGCGCTGCAACTTCCCAGTCTAGTTTGATAAAGTTTGCATGAGTTTGGGAGTCCATTAAAGTGGGAGATGAATGACACGGCTCTGAGAGAGGCCCAAGGCGGGCAGCAGCTGTGCAAGCTTCCCCAGGATAGTGCTGTCACACCCCTCCTTTCGGATCCGCAGGAAACAACCTGCCCTGGCTTTACATGGCTGCTTCCAGACAGCTCTGCCACTGCCCTCATATGCCCGCTGTCACACGTTCCTACCAGCCCAGGCTGGAAAACATCCCTCCAGCTGCATTTGCTTTTCCCCAGCATCCTCGGCTTTTAACCTCATCGGCAGAGTCAGTGTAACGGTTACTAGCCTCACTGCAATCGGAGCTACCTAGAAGGAAAAAGCATAGCAAAACTAGGCCCTCTGTCACATGTACAAGCGCCCTTGGATTGCAAGCTTCGGCAGGCAAGGATCAGCACTTCGTGTTTCCTCGAAGTGCCGTGCTCCTCTGTAGAGCACCACGGTGAGTCGCACGTGGGCTGGAGGAGTGTGCAGCGAGTGACCTGCAATACAGCCACAGCCAGTAAAGAGCAAAGTAAAGGCTGGCCTTTCTGGGGGGCCGCCACGTAGCAAATAAGGATTGCAGCTAAGCAAATCAGGAGGGGAAGGGGGGAATTGGCAGCACTAAAAACATTGAATAGGTTCAGGACACCTTTTAATATTGTATTTGACCACATCCCCCATCCCCTCCATCCCCCAAAAGCTTCATTTTCAGGTTAATTTAAAAAAAAACCAAAAAACCCTGCTGGTTTTGAAACATTTCAGAAGAACAAAAGCCATTTATAGAAATAATTTCTCCCCTTTCGTCTTTTTTTCACCACTGATTCATAGATTCATGGACATCAGGGCTGGAAGGGACCTTGCAACATGGCCGGGTCCAGCCCCTTGCCCAAGGGCAGGAACTCAGCTAGGGTCAAAGGATCCCAGCAAGATAAGCATCCAAATGTTTCCTAAAAGTGTCCAGAGTAGGTGCTTGCGCTTGATGTTATTTGCCAAATTTGCTCCCATATTTTTTGGTCCCTTTGAAACAGGAAATTTGCCAGTTTTGGGGCAAATAACCACAAAAGAAAAAAAAAATTGCCTGCACTTCTCAAAAGACTTCCATGCAGTGGTATTGAATTAGCTGGGTTTGTGTTCTCAGTTTCCTGCTGCCTTTTACCGCGGCATCACAGTTTGCTCCTGGACTTCAAAGTTCAAGCATATTTTTTTTGCTCTTCTGGGGCTTTTAAATGGATTTCTTTTACAGTCAAGCCCTGAACTTCTGCCTCCGTCTTATTTCACATCTAGGCCTCCTCCGGGCATTAATCCAACTCGGACTCTGGGAGAAGGCTCCGTAATTAGATTTCCAGCTGAGGTTTGGCGCTATCTTCAGAAAAAAGTAGCGTGGTCCTCAGTGTGATTTGTTGCTTGTTAAGAGGTGTCAGAGCGATGGACACTGGCAGAGCCCAGAGGCAGACCCTTCTTTGACATAAGGACGGAGAACGGGCATACACAGAGGTGTTGAATGAGTCCTGACCACATCTGTGTGGCACCAGCCTGGAAGAGTCAGATAATTCCCCAGAGACGGGCTGTGCGTGGGACCGACCGAGGCGTCGTGCAGGATTTCTGCCCACAGAGCCTGACCGCCACGGTTTGGATTTCACCCCTGCTCCAAATTTGTGCTCAGAGCATCTCTCTCCTCCAGACTCTGGGCGAAAGCCACAGGATGAGATTGAAATCCTCATCCATGTCGGATTGCTTTACAGGCGGGAGGCAGCTCTCGGCCTTCTCAGGTGAGCCCCTGGAGGCTTCTTCACCTTCGTGCCAATCTCTAGTGACCCACCTGCAGCTCTAATTACTGGGTTTTTCGTGAGTCATCCAAGATTTTTTGATCTGGAGTCATTAAGCCTATTTCCCCCACCGCCAGGCTAAGCAGTTTATAGAAAGCCTATATCATTAGGTTAATGATTCTCGGTAAATTATTTCATACACAGCCCAGTTAATCCAGAAAATGGAACATTAATGTTGATGGATCAATCAGCCGGCATTATGAAGTAACCTGAGATAACGCTAAATGCACAAGGTAGGGCTCCTCTAATAGGAGAATGTTTATCAGTGTTAAATTCTCATTTGATGATCTTTGATGTGAAACATTTCTGGCTCAGTGCATAGGCCTAAGCTACCGGACCTGACACTGTTTTTTTAAAGTCGTGGAAAAATTGACGTACTAAAGGATATGGATGGCTTCTGTCTCATTTCATTCCAGCCTGTTGCTTTTCATTTAATTTTGACATGACTTATTTATCTGGCTCCGAAGCAACCAGTGCATTCAGAGCTGATGAAGGAAGCCTGTAAATTGTGCCCCCCACCATGTTGAACTCAATACTGTCACTGCAAAATAAAATTAATTTGCAAGGAGACAGCTGTAGTGCAAAGCCGCTCTCCTCCCTACAGACTCTCCAGCCTTTGTTCTTGTGTTTTCCGAGCTGTGAAACCTATCTAATGGCATTCCCTATCTAACAGGGGATACCAATCTAACGGCATTCCCTGTCTAATAGGGGATCCCGATCTAATGGCATTCCCTGTCTAATGGCACTCGCTATCTAACAGGGGATACCCACCTATCTAATGGCATTCCCACTTCTCAGCTGCTCATTGCAAGTCGATTCAGGCCCCCACCAATGCAGAAGGATTGCAATGCATCCGTGCTCAAAGTATTGCAGAGGACAAATTTTCACTGGGGTCTTTCCAAAGGCTTAATAGGGAAGCTTCTGGCTGGATGGGACCAGTACACTGAATCAGCCGCATAGCAGGAGCTGGAAGTGGCTACCTCTGAAAAAGCCCTATTATGCTTAAGGTTGTCGTGCCGCTTTTAAAGTCACTTGGTTCAGTTCCATGTTACTCGTGGAAAACAGAAGGGTCCCTTGTAGTGGGGACGTGGACTTCACTTGGCAGCAGCCTGGGAAGGGTTGGTGAGAGGCCTAATTAACTCCCCCAGCTGTGGTGAAGCAGGCAATTAGGAACACCTGCGGGAGAGGCAGCAAAGGGAGCGGTGGCTGGCTGCTGTGGGGAGCCTTCCTGGAAGAAGCAAGGCAAAGAGAGGGATCCTGCCGGGCTGAGAAGGTAGGAAGGAGCCTGGGAAGGTGGGGAGAGCAAGGAGGGGACAGTGCGTAACACGGGGGCCATGTGCTGGACCCCAGAGGGGTCCTGCTGACGGGGAGGTCCCTGGAAGTAAAGGGACAGAGGTCCAAGGTCTCCAGCCGGAGGTGAGCAACTAGACACCCTCCCCTGCAGAGAGGGCTCGATTGAAGTGGCACGCAGGCCTTGTCCACCCTCTGTAAAAATCCCTGACGTCTTTACATTAACCCACGGGTGTAAAGTCACGGGGAGGCAAAGCAAGGTCCTGTGGCTACAACTGGATCCCACCTTTAAAGTGCAACCTTGCTGCTGGCGTGCTCAGCGTGCCCGCGGTGCTTGTTTTGCCCTCTCGGTTTTCCCCCCGTGCACAAGAAAATACAACGGGTGCCGAGCAGATCCTGTGCCCGAGACATAGGGTATGCTGGGAGCATGGAAAAACCATTACAGGAGCCTCACGTTACCTCCCCTGCGGGCCGTGTAAGCAGAGAGCGGAAAAGGACTTGGCGTGCGGGAAGGAGAAACGCGGCGCGTAGGCTGGGGGGGTTCGTGTCCCTAAGTGAGTTGTCGGCGGTTGGCTTGTTTGTGCTTGAGGGCGCATGTGAAGTGCTGAGCATCAGCTCCTGCAAAATAAAGCCCCTGTGCTACGGCTCACCTCGGTCCCCCGTGAGTCGCACATCTCCCAGTCGCTGCTGCCGGGAGAATTGTCGGCTGCGTTCGCGTTGTGGTGGCATCTCGCTACCAGCACCCCCCTTGCACCCGTGCTGGGCAAATGCACAACCCCCTGCCCCTGAGATCTTGAAGCAGAAGAAACTATGTGATGGAGGGCGTGAGGCACGTGGGGGACGATGCCGCTCAGGGTGATGCCAGGCCTGCTGTTGTGGGGGCGCTGGCCTCACAGGAGAGGAACAGGAGTATTTCTAGTTGTTAGCAGCACTCAATAGCAAGGCCAGGGACTGCTTTCCCCTCTCTCCTTTCTCCACTTGTTATGCCTGGGGAGGCTGACTCTCTTTTTTGCCAGGCATAAATCTGGACTTCTTAGTTTTGAGTTAGCAAAAACTCCTCCCGTCCCTCTTTGAGGAGATGATGCCCTGCCTTTCAACAATGGAAACACCGTGCTGCAAAGCAAAAGCTGTGCAGGTGAGAGAAGTAGATTTGCACCCAGGGCTCATCTGGTTGTGGGCAAACTTGCCCTAGAAGCTGTGGGAAAACGCAGCAGGTGCGATGATGCCGACAGAAGGGATTCACCTGAAACTGCCTTGCTTTGCACCCCATGTCCTTCCAGCACCGGTGCTTGCTGTGATTGCATTTGTCCCATGGACATCATAAATAAATGTCCTCCTGGGCTGGAGGGCCATTTCCACCCTAGCTGAGTGACTCTCTTCACAGAGGACGCTGAAGACGACCATGCAGGAGGGCTAGACCCTGGCTGGTTGGGCATCGGATGGTTGGGCCAACAGATGTGCCCTTGGCATGTCTAAAAGCCTAGACCCCAGCCGAGCTGGCTGGCATACCTGCCCGCAGGTCCAGTTCTGCAATGGCCAGGCACTTCTCCCCTGCCACCCGGCTCTGCCGTGTCCTTGCCGGGCTGGATTCCTGGAAGAAACACCCTGGTGAAGGCCGTGTTTCTAGGAAGCCTGTAATGTCATCCAGCAGCCAAGCTGCAATTTGGCTATGAAAAAACAATAGCAGCTCCTAATGGTCCATGCTGGCTTGGAGAAGGCCTGTTTGAAGGTCTCCATCGCTCACTGTCAGGATCTTTGGCACCTGGGAGGAGTCGGTAAGTAGTCCTGCTGTCCCTGCCAGGCTTCTGAATGATGTTTATTGGCTTAAAATGACGTGCCTCGCCTCGCAGGCATCGAAGTAGGTCGTTATGAATTGCATCTCCTCTTCTGAAGACAGTGAGGCTCAGACGTACTGTACTGGCTCGCAGCCCTGGATTTTGTAACTCGATTTCTGATGGCCAAAGGTTTGCAGCACGCAGTTTTGCTCCCGTGTGGAAGGGGGAGAGGTCTTGGGGGGGGGGGGGGGGGGGCCTGGGTGTGCTTTTGATTTATGTCTTTTGGGCTCTACGCGCTGGACTCGAAATAGTCCTCTTCCGTCTGCGCCATCTGATTAGTTAACATTCCCTGACAGTACTGCATTCTCAGTAGAAATAGGAACCGCTGCATAACACTGAATTATTCAGATCAAACAGGTCACATTCGCTGATAAAGCAAGCAAGGGCTTGCGTGCGTGTCAAACAGGACTCATTAGACTGAGTGCTTTGGCAAAGCAGGCAGCAAGCGCGGGGGGTTGTACCTTATTTACCTCTCTCTCTCGCTCTTTCTCTGGCATGCTCTCAAGCGCCCTGGGTTTGCGCTGCACTGACTCCGAAATCCGTGGAGGAAGGCAGGTAGCAGCTGGTCTGATCTCCACTCGAACAGATTTTAAGATTCATTTTTATTTTTTTTCATCACTCAAGATCGCATTTGCTTTACTCCCTAGGAAGCTAATTTGGTTCCATTGTATTCATTCCCCAAATCACAAAGGTGGCAGGTGGTACGTGAAGGGTGGAGACGCTAGAGGCAAACAATCAGTGCCCAGCAGTGAAAGGGTTGCACGTGAGCGTGCACGTAGGCTCCCAAGCAGCAGAAGTTTCCCCACCCTCCTCCCCAGGTGTGTTCAGAGCACTACCACCGTGCCTAGCAGAGACTTCTCCACTGAGACCGGCATCAAATCCCACATAGCGGGAAGGCTTCTCCAACCGGAGAGGCTCTGCGACAAACAACTATAGGGTCACCAGAGCAGAAACCGCCTGTGACGTAGCCGGGAATGTCCCAGGCACCATTAGTGCATGGCTTGTTGGCATCCCACCCTTCCTGTTTGCTGGCTGGTGCTAGGTCCTCGCAAGCGATTGCACCCGTAGCAGTCTCCTGGGCCTTTCCCTGGGGCGTGCGGAAAGCCTCCTGAGACGGATCGCCCACGCGGGAGTGCAAATGAAATGGGGCCTGGTTGAGATGGGGAAAATTGAAACGTTTTCAGAGCTCGACTTGCAGCCGCTAGAAACAAGGGCCGTTGCTGGAGGGTGCAGCCTCTAGCGACAGGTGAGAGGACCAAGGAGAGGACTACCACGGGGTGATCCAAAGGGATTGGAGCACAGAGAGCTCGATGGTGCCTTCTTCTTTGCAGCCTCTTTAAGGAATCAGCCTTAAACCTTTACTAAATGAGATATAGATGCCTCCCGAGAGACGCCAGAAATGCCCTCAGTGCTGGTGGCGCTCCAACCCAAGGGATGACCCTGCATCAAGGAAGAAACGTGCATTGAACCCTACTTTGCTTGTAAACTCTGCAGTGCTGTTCCTGTGGAAAGGACTTGTGATGACTATACTTCCCCGGGCCAAGCTGGGCCAAGAGCTAGCTGGTGCACAAGAGAAACCCTGAGCGCAGCAAAGGTAACAGGGGAGCTGGCAGACGGTGGGCTCTAGGCCCCGGGCAGTGACAGGGGAGCACCGAACAGCTCTCCGGATGAAGGGGTTGCAACCTGCCCCTCCGTAAGGCTGTGTTACGAGTGTCCCTCATGCCACAGAGCTGCACACAGGCAATGGACTCGATGGTTTAATCAGGGGTCACCCTGCCTTGAGCAGGGGGCTGGACTGGGTGAGGTCCCTTCCTGCCCTGCTTTCCTAGGATCCCGGCAGAGTGACCATTTGCACCTTTAAACTCAACATTTTTACAAGCCTGGCAGTCCAGTTTGTCTGAAGCTGAAGCTGTTTCCCTTCCTGCATCCCAATTCTCTGTCATTGGGGTTGCCCTGATGGAAAACTGGAGTAGCATTAGGTCCTCTCTGTCCTAACTAGTTTCCCTCCCTGAGTCTGGGATCAGCCTTGTGCTGCCGCAAATGGCAGGAGTAATATTGGGGTGGCTGCCCCTCTGTTTCCACCAAGCTGTAGGAAAAGCAATTCTGTGAATGATCATAAATTATCTCAGGGCCCTGGTGAAAGCAGAAATGAGCCCATGCCAGCTCATGCCGCGTGAGATTTTTTGGCCTGTGAATCCCAGGCCTCAGCCAACAGTATGCTGCTAAATGTAAATGAAACCCTCACCATATCGTAGTCCCGAGATGCAAAGGCACGCAACAGAATGGACCCTGGATATCAACTATTGAAGCTGCTTTAAAATGCGTTAGGTTATTGGCTGAAGTCTTCAGCAGTTTGTTCCCATTTGGGATCCAGGAGAAATCTCATCTCAATCCCCGCGCGCTCTTCCATCACCCAGAGCAATTCACAACTGCGTTATGCAAATCTAGCAGCACCCTTCGGCAGAGCCCCGTGCCGCTGCAGGTGTGTGCGCATAACGAGCAACTCTTGGACTAATAAGGAACGGCTCCGGAGCAGCATCCAGCAGAGTTGCTATGCCAGCAGAGAGCCTTATTCCAAACCTCCAGCCCAGCTGTTCAGAATTAGACAAAAGGCTAAACCCACATCAAGCCGCACATTGAGCTTTCAAGTCATCCACAATAGCAAATCAGGACACTTTAATGCCATAAAACACCGTCCTGCGGCATGGTACCAATTTGATTCTCCACTTAAGCTTTCTGGATGGTAGACCACGCTCGGTCAACCATGTCTGATTTTCTTTTCCCCCTTTTCTACTGTTGCTTTCGATAGGAGTTGCACTGGGATAAGTGGGGAGAGAAGCCCGAAAGTCGCTCGTGGGCCCCGTCCTGCAAGATGCCGCTTGCTTGTGTGATGCCAGCTTCATGGCCAGCATGCTGACCTTGATCCCCTGGGCAGAAATGCTTGAGCAACTAGGGGCTGAGCTGAAAAGTTAAGCTTCAGTAGGAGGTGGCTGCTAGTATTTGCGTCCACTTTGGATAAGGACTGGTCTTCCTGCGACTAGCAGGTGGTGACATCTGCTTCGCCGGACTCTCCCTTTCCATCCCAGCTGGCACTAACCGCCCCCGACAAAGAGCGATCCTCACCGTTCAAATTGAATGGGCTCTGAAGATTGTCCCTCCTCTCCCTCCCTCCGTGTTGGTATTGAGGAGCTGCAAACAGGCATCCCATTCACCCTGGGATAAGCCATTTTATCCAGGAACAAAGCGCAATCATGCAAGCATCCGTGTCTGTTGTCCTGGGACAAATCTTTAAAAAGTGTCCTGGCTAAGAGGTAGCAAAGTTTACCCCGGGATGTTGCAAAATATGGCCGTACAGTTATCCCGGGGCTGCTTCAGTGGCAGGAAAGCAGCGCTGCAGTCAGCTGCTCATTAACCCTGATTAGAGGGGCCGTGTGTGCAGACGCCAATCCCAGGATATTTTTGTTCCAGGACAAACATGGGCAACACTTATCCAGGGATAAATGCAGCATCTCTTCCTAGCCATAGGGGAACAAGTTTCTGCTGCATCTGTTCTGTACATAAATGGCAGACTGGCTAGGGCTGCCGGGCTACCGTTTTTCATGAGGCTCGGTCTCTCTTGAAAACCCCTCTAACATCTGGAGGCCAGATTTCTTACGGTGGACGACGCTCATGCTGCTGAATCAGGCAGAGCTGATTCAGAGCAGCGAGTCTTGATATACCTCTGATGAAGCAGTTACAAGTATCTATTTAAAATAAATATTTTTACTTAAAAATAATAAAACTGCGTTGGTTGAAAGCGTTGCTATGCCGGCACTTACATCATCTCACCGTGGAGGCCTCCGTTCCTCTCCTCCCCCTCCTTTCTCAAGTTCATTGGCATTTGGAAAGCACTTTTGAGGTCGCTTCCTTCTCTTCAGACACTGGAAAAAAGAAGAGATTTGACCTTTTTGGAAGTGAAAACGGGATTGCAGGCTTCCCCTCTGCACAGCGAACGTCTAGGGGCTCTTACCTGCATCGGGAGAACTTCTGTTCCCTCTGTATCTGCGACTGAGTGGGGGACGGAGAAGCTTTGTGTCCGGCATGGTTCCCCTGGGGTAAGGTGCAGAAATAAGGTTTATTAATAGCCTAGCAAAGCACGGCTGAAAGTACCAGGCTGAAAAATATTTGGGGAGGAGGAAGAGAGAAGTTCTGCTCACTGACATTTGATTTTATGCAGCATCTGAGTCACGGGCTGCTCTCCAGTGAGCAGAGGGAGACCTGCAGCAGCATCCGAGCCTGAAGATGATTGCGGCGGCACAACGAAAAGCCAAAGGGCACGGTCCCTGGATAGTCCCAGCCCCGCTCCCTAGTGCCAGAAGAGGTGGAAATCCTCTGCACAAGGCTCAGCTATTTCCCCGCAGACTACCCATGAGTGAAAGGAGCACTCGAGGGTCCCGCATCCCACAAGGCCACCATTTGTGTTAGTGAAGCAGCAGCATTTCATGGACAAAGAGCAAATTTTGGACACGTCCAGCAGGAACAAAACCCCCTCTGCTTCAGCTCGAGGAGTGGGGATCTGCGCTGCTTTTCTAGCGGTGCTCCTGCCACTGTGGCAGCTCGGAGATTTCTTCCCCAAAAGCAGTCTCCTTCCTCGCTCTGAATCCAGCAGTCAGTTCGACCCAACAAACGGCCTGATTTTTGCGACACTTAATATCTCTGATACGCCTGCAGGATTGTCTAGAGCTCAGTAGCACACTTTTGCCGGAGCAAGTTTGCTCAGAGCTTATTGCTAGTAAAGGAGCGTTGCAATGAAAGCGCTCGTGCCTGCTGACTGAATAGGGACCGGGGTAGAGGAATAGGCTGGGCTAGACTTTTCCGCCGATAGAGGCACGTGCAACACTGGGTCGTGCTGGTCATTCAATGCAGCGATAGCCTGCGTCTGTGTAAGCAGCATGCTCTCTTCCCGGTCGTGGCCGTAATGCTCCTGCTAAAAATTAGCCAGAGACTCTGGTTCTGTTCCCCTGGGCTGGCAGGGGCAATGTTGGCTGCTTTCAGCAGTTCATTACAAACCACAAGTGAAACTCTCCACACCCGCCCCCTCTTTAAAAGCCAGGCTGTGCTTTGAGCCTTAAATAAAAGCCCAGCTCAGGAGGAGCAGGCGTTTCTTTTTATACCACTTTATAATTTGCTAAATATGGTGCCTTGTGCTGTTCATCTCCCTGCGGGCCAGACTTTGTGTTGCGCGGAGCTCCACGTATACATCGCTGACTTCAGACCCGCACTGCAGCACGGTGGCACGCTGCAAGGACATTCGGCTAAGAGGCTGTGCAAAGATGCCCTCTCTACGGCCAGGGAAGCGCAGCTGAAAATGCTGATGGAGAGCAGTGACCTCGGTGCTCTTGGACCTGTAAAGCTGGGACCTAACTCCAGCACGTGAGACCAACTCCTAGATAATCATATCTATCACTCCTGCACTAACGCACCATTCTGGGTTGCTTTGCTGATCCGGGAAATGCCCCCGGCCCTGAACTCTGCTGGCTTCAGGCTCCTGTCCTGAAGGGCAGTGCTGCAGGGTGAGGTCTGCCCCGGCTGGAAGCACTACCTCGGCACGTACGCTCGCATCCCAGCAATGCTACAAGCAGTCTTTTCCCAGCAGCAACGTAGCAAGCTTTATTCCAAGGGGAGCTGTAAAAAAGAAGAGGCTGGCTTTAGAGATGAAACCACAACATGCATACGCCGTGTTGACGTGCCCGTGATCCCAGCCGATGGACAAAGCCAACTGAGACCCAGATGCTGAAAACACTCTTACGACCCAAATCCAGGGGGACACTGCCAGGTTTTCACCCCAACTGCAGTCCCTTCACCTGATCAATATATGCTTTGCTCCCCCTTCCCTTCAGCCTCTGCACTAGATCCACCTGCACTTGCAGAAGCAAATCCCTTCTTGGACCCTAAGGGACCGTCGTGAGAACTGGGATGATGCCTTGCAGCTGACACCATTGCTTTCCAGTCCTTAACACTCCAGATACTGCTGGGATACAATGGCCTAGACTTGAAATTTGCCCTCATACCAAAGCCAGTACAGAGGATCATAACTACTTTTATAAACCTGTTTAAGTTAGTTAGGTTTAAACCTCATGCCGTGTACAGGCTCCCTCTAGCACTGCAGGAGTCTCACGCTGCTCCTTGGTACAGAAGCGGAGTTCACTCCCATCCAAGCAGGGCTTTTTCCTATTCAAGCTCTTTGGGGAAGGGTTCAGATTGCTGCTTCAGCTCTTTGGACCTCTCTCTAACAGTCGATCACATTAAAACAAGCCTTTCAGCACAAAGGAAATCCAATTCTCTTAACTCAAAGCGAGTGTTCAGTAAAGCCTAATGTTTCCACTCCGGTCGTCTGGCTCCAAGTGACCTCCTCGCCTACGCAATACAAATCCTGCTGCGGCCACTAAAATTAACCACCTCCGCTAAGGAGGAGTATCGGAGGAAGACAGCAGAGACCACGGAAAAGAAGACAAGAAAAATCCTCCTCTGCTAGGGCTCTGCTGGCCCGTGTGTCTGCCGACTGGATCGAACTCATTCTGTGCTCAGCTGAATCTCATGGGGCGCAAAAGCGCAGAGTCTCTTTTTAAGCGTGGTGCACGCACTGTCTACGTGGATCTAAAAAGAAACTTGTAAAACCGTCCCATGCATCCTATCGGCTCTCTTTCCTCCCCGTGCTTCGAAATGCAGCTAGGTGACAGGTTCAAGCCTTCCTGGTAGAAGAGCTGGGAGGGGAAACCCGGTTCCCAGGGAAATGACAAGGATCAGAAGGAGGTTGAAAGGAGAGGGAGGAATCGCCATAGTGCCTCACATATAATACACACCAGACTATAATACACTTTTTTCCTTTTTTTTTTTTTTCTTTTTTTTGAAAAGCAAAAGGAAGCAACAAATATCTTTCCTTGGAGGAAGCAACTGAGCAGCACCAGCCAGAGTGAAACCCCAAGGAGAATCGAGGTCAGGAAACATCCACGAGGATCAGGACCAGAGGAACGGCAGTGATCCTACCTCTCTTCACAGACCTGTGCATGGCCCAAAACAAGGCTGACGGAAAGATTATAGCGCTGCCCACTCCTTTTTGGTGCCTCGCCAAGAGCCTTTGATTAGGCAAGCACATCTTTGCTGCCAGCGATAGGGAGCTCGACCAACGTGGCACTGGAAGGGAACCCCTGTTCTTGGCATGTCCGCAGGAACGCCGGCCGCCACTTGAAAGTCCTTGCTGCTCTTCTCCATCCAGGCATTGGCACGTGGGTGTCTCCAAGGGCCTGCCCAAGCATTGTCATAAGTACTCCCAAGGCTCCTGATAATGTCTAATCTCCACCCCGTGCAGCACACTCATTCAGATTCGTTAGGAGGTTTTAGCAGACTTCCAAAACTGCAAAAAAAAAATCTGCTTTAAAAGAGCGAGCGCTCCTGCGTGAAAGAGCAGGAGCAGATGAAGAAAACATCCCGGCTTGAGCAACCTGCTTTGGACTAGATGTGACCTCCTGAGGTCCCTTCCAATCCTCATGCTATGAATCTGTCTGCATTTGGAAGGGCTTTACTGGCCGTAGACAGACGTAGCAAGGCACACGGTTAAAAGATGAGATGGAAGAAGGAGATCGCATGTTAAGTAAAGCAGTGTAACTGCTTTGTCCGTCTGCTTCTATTCCAAGGCAAAAGGAGCTGAGCCGTTGTCATCTTCTAAGCCTTAATGAAAGAGTTTGCTTGTCGCTGCTGTGCCGGAGTTTAAAATGACAGAGTCGGCATAACCCTGTAATAAAGCGGTATAATTACTCTGTGCGACTAGGCTTTGAGATGCTCAGATGAAGGGCCCCACCTTCAGCTGGTGGAAACTGGAGTAGATCTGGTCCCAAAGGTCCTATCCAGACAAGACGTATTGCTTTTGAAGCTACTTCTGGCCAGAGGCCTGGCACCCCCATCTGCTGTCACAGCAAATGCTGATCATTTGGTGAAAGCAAGCACCACCCGTGGACTTCTCAACTGCAGTGATAGGACAAGCACAGTTCCAAACCCGTCACTCATCCTGAAACGCCTCCTTTATTCAAACAGGGCCAAGGGTTGTCTGCTTGGAGCCGGGGCTGGACTAGAGGCCCCCTCCAGCCCTTCTTTTATATGTTTCTGCAAAACATGGCCCTTTTCTGGCCATCTCTGTCCAGGTCTCGGCTCCATCCTTTGCTGTCTCACCTGGGGGCTCTTCTGCTTCGCCCATCTTTCCTGCTTGGTGCAGGGGGCCGGACCCGATGATCTTCTGAGGTCCCTTCCGGCCTTGCAATCTCTAAAAAAAGTCCAAGGAGGCTTATTTTCCTCTTGAAGGCCTCTTGAGATGGGGGAGCTTCATCAATATATAGTCTCCTCTAAAAATCCCATTATATTAAGAACAGAGAGACTCTTATGGAGACCCAACTCATTGCATGCAAAGCTGGCTGGCCCATGCGATGTGCGCGCTGGGGACTCGCTCTTGCTCCAGTTTTACGTTCTCCACTCTGTTAACTATAAATTATTGGCAGGCACCGTCTCCATCTGTCACAGCTTTCAGACGCTGATGGTTTTCCCTTGGCGTGAGAAGCGCTGAAGCATCAGCGTGTATGCCAGCACATCCTGCCGCAGGTCTGCGAGAGGGAGGCAGCAGGTGATGGGTCAGGGGGGTCGGGGGTTCGCACTGCACCCCGAGGTGAGATGAATGAATCGAGTAAAGAGCCCGCTGAGATGACCCCGTATATCCTGCCGCACGCCCTCTGCACGCCTGTCTCCTCTGCACCGGGAAGACTCGGGAGCGGCACAGCAGGGCAGGCACTTTGCACTTGAATTTCCAACCCCGGTTAATCGCCCTGCACCGTCCTGTTTCCCCTCCAGCACGACCTGACAGCTCTTCAGGCTGCTACGATGCAAATGTCTTCTTCAAGTCGCCTTCCATATTATTAAAAACAAAAAAGGACAAGCCCAGCTCCTATTTCAAGGAGGAGGATGCTGCCGAACACCAATGTGTAGATACTGGCTGCACAACAAAAGTGAGGACACACGTCATTTATGCACCTACAGGATCTTGCAATTATTTCCAGTGAAGAGTCTTTTTTTTAATATGGATTAGAAATTTTAAATTGGCATTTGGGAGTGAAAAGGTACATGTTTTCCTGTGAATACTTGGTTGGATTGTTTCCTTTTCTCTGTCTCTATTTGGCCGTTTCTTGGTGCTTTTCTTTCAGCGAATATCATAGCCAGTGGGTTGACAGGTGGGACTTTGGGCTGGAACACGGATTATTTGACGATAACGCTGGGAGAAGAATTGTGAATGCTTTCAAGTTCGTCCTTGTTCTAGCACCACAAGCACAAGAGTTGCCCACTCCCACACGGGAACAGAAAATTGCCTATGTGACCGATCCAGTCAAAGCCTGTGTTTCAGATACAGAACATTTTGCCTTGAATTGTTTAGGGACAGTATGGAGGCCAGACATTATAGCTATTTAGCAAATTTGGAATAGATGCATATATCAAGCTGTTCATACCCCAACTGCATAAGAGACGCAAGCTAATATTTCTATCTCTGGCGGGGTTTCCAAGTAATTATGTACACTGGTCTCTACTGCTAAGGAAAATGAAGGAGCTGCTCTATCAGGAACAAGCTCTTTTTTTCCAGACAAATCTGATGAAATAGTTCACCACGAATAGTCATGTCGTTCCATCAGTCTAATTTTTAGCTTCTCAGAACTGTTTGGGATTCAGCTAAGACAGCACGTATGGAGCCTGAGACGGGTACCACAATGATGCTCCGGCAAGGCATGCCTGAGCTAGAAAGGGTCAATTGTGGATGCATGGCCGTTCATTTACTATGTACAATGACTTCACTAGACTGGCCCCTAATTCACATGAATTAAAGGCAGGAAGATTCCACCTCAAAGCCTTTTTTCCCCTTTTTATGTGGGGTAGATATAAAAATGTATTACATCCACAGGGAACCACTGTATCTGTAAGTACCGAGCAAGAGAGGGCAGCTCCTACTCAAGTATCCCCCAGTCTTTCCTGTATCATTCAGCACATAGCTCCACTCTGAACTGATTTATTTCGAGAGAAGCAGATCTGCAGCTCTGTGACAGCGTTTCCTATCGGCCCTCTAGGAAAGGATGAATGTGGGTAATGCCGAACCTCCAAACTATGATGCAAGGTCTCATCTATTAAATGGAAACCCCCATTAAAACTGGTGCAAAAGAGTCTTACGAGGAAGTGTTGCATGGAGAAAACTGGCTGTGGTGGGCCTTGGGTATAAGCTGCATAAATGCAATAAAACGCCTTTTTTTTTTTTTTTTTTATCCTTCTTTCCACGCTGCTATAGAAATCAATTTTGTTCAGCTCTGAAATGCATGAACAGCTGCTGCTCTGGTACGGGCGGAGACGGCCATCTAATTTTTAGCTTCTCAAAACTGTTCAGCTAAGACAGCATGTATGGAGCCTGAGATGGGTACCGCAACGATGCTCTGGCAAGGCATGCCTAAGCTAGAAAGGGTCAATTGTGGATGCATGGCCATTCATTTGTGCTGAGGGCTTTCTGCTAAAACCTCCTATCCATGCAGGCATTGTGCTGCTCGGGCCCTCTCTGACGTGGCGCGCAGACCGTGAGCTGGCACTCCTCCTCCGTCGCGGCCGTTCAAGCAGCAGGGACTCGCCAACATCCCCCCCGAGCGCATGATAGGAACCGGGTCAAGCCTGCGCTTTGGTCTTGAATGCAGGCCATGCTCTTTCCTCCCCACTCCCCATGCTCTCTCCACCCCGCTCGTACCAGCCAGCTCTTGAGGTCTTCCCAGTGCTGCCGGGATGCTGTCCACCCGGGGCCTAGCCGCCTTGGAGAAGTTGGATGGTTTTGTGAGCTGTACCTCAGCCTGGTCCCTGGCTCTTCCGGAGATCCTCTGAGTGACCGGCCCCTGGTGACTTTGTCTCCCCGTTCCTCAGTCCCCTTGGCTGATGACCTCTGTGGCCATGTCTTTTATCCGGACCTCATCTGAGCCAGCGTCTGCCCTACTATGGACACGTCGCAACACGGCTGAAGGGGAAAGAGGCTGCTACCCAGCCCAAGTACCTCCTCACACCCAGGCTTGTGAAAACACCAGCATCCCAGTCCCAACCCAGAGCCACTATTGCACCAGCTGTACATTAGCAGACCCTAACCCTGCCTTTACGGTGGGGCCTGACATCTGGCCTTAATCCACACCCCATACACCGACCAGCCCAAGCCCTAGATCCCCAGCCCTCCCTGGGCCCTCAGCCCCCGGCAGCAAAAACATTACTTTTTCTTCTGCTCTTCAATATCCACGAAAAATAGCAGCCCTAATCTGAGCGAGCGTGGAGGCTGCATCCGGTTCTGCCTCCGTCCCAGAGAAACCCTGCGACCTTGGCTTTGGAGCCTCCTCTTTGCTCTCTGCTCGTTGTACGCTGTGTTTGGACGCTCTCCGCTGGGATTGCCCGCCGCTCAAGACCGAGGAGGGTCTTTGCAGCCCGTAAGGTCTGCTGTCTAGTGGATTAGACACTTCACTGTAGTAAACTCATGGCCGGCTCCTGCACGGTGCTAGGTGTCCCTCGCGGGCTTTGGACGTCAATGGAAAACTAAGTCTCAGCACTGAGGGACTCCGTCCGCACTAGCAGCTCGGCTGGTGCAGTCTTGGTTTCGAAATAAAACATGCGTTCAAGTATACACGGCTTCGGGCGAACGGCCGTGAGCGCGGCTGGAGCTTTTCAAGGCTCAGGCCGGGAGCTGGCTCCCTGGTTCTTTGCAGCTCGTTTGTAAAACTAGCTCAAACTCAACCTGCTGCATAAAAACAAGAGACTGCCCTGGACTGGGCCAGACCCTAGGGCCGTCTTGCCCAGCCTCCTGTCGCACAGCGGCGGGGCGCGGACGCTGGAAGGGAGAGTGAACCGGGTATGACCAGGGCTTTTTTCCACGATTCCTCTCTCACTCGCAGCCTCCAGCATTTACGGTCTGGAAAGGTCTGTTCAGAGGCTGTGTCCCTAACTCCCATTCTCAATAGCTACCGATGCATCTTTCCTCCAAGAATTTGTCCAGTCCTTTTTGGAAGGTGGCTAAATGAACAGCTTCCACAGCCTCTTATGGCAACAAGCTGCCCCCTTTAACGACGTGCCGGATGAAGGAAAAAAACTTTGGTTAGTTTTTAAACAAACTACTAGTTTCATCGTCTACGATTCTGTGATTGTCTGACCCTGAGTTCTTGTATTGGGAGCGTCTGTGCCATCGTTGTGGGTAGCTTTTTTCCCACCCCCTCCTCTTCGACTTCATCTGGAGGAAACGCAGCCGCCGATGGATTACAAAGGCAATTTAACCAGTTTGCCATGTGAGCTCACGCGGCGTCACGCTGAACGGGCTGGATTTGCCGCGTGGCGATCGGGCGTGTATAATGTGCCTGACCGACGCGTCCCTCTGCCGGGTGTGTTGGGAAATCAATAGTGCAAGGGTAGCAAATGTTCGAGTGCAGCCCATCAAACGCACTCCAAGAAGGTTGGCTGCTGACTTTAACAGGACTCTTCACGGGCCCGAAATGCAGCATTTGCTCGAGCGGTGGCAGGCTCAGCTCGCAGGGCGGGAGAGGTCTGCGGATCCGGGATGATTCGCAATCCGGGGGAAGAGCCGGGCTTGGGGGATAAGCCGCTGTGCCGTTGGACCCTGAGCACCACGTTTCGTGGTCCCTCCTGCCTTTTGGAGCGTCCAGCAGAGCCGGCTGCGTGGCCGGGAGGGCTCGGTGGAAGGTAGAGAAACGATCTCCAGGCAAGGCCTGGCTGCCTGGTGCCGGAGGAAGCCAAGTTGCGTTGCGTGCAGATGCAGGGGCTGGCATTGCCCCAGGGGTTTTGAGGCCTGTGTGCAGTCCCTTGGTCCCAAAGCTCCTAGGTACACGCATGGTGTACGTGTGCACCCACGAGCAGCGGTCCAGCTTCCTCGCTTCGCTCCGCTGCCGACATGGCAGGTCGGTCTCTTCTCTAGACCAAACCTACACGGGTCTGGGGGCCACGTTGCAACGGCAGGACGACAATAGGAGAGATCTGAGAGTGTCAAATGAAAAGGCTTTTCTGTCTGGTCCTGGGGTTTTCTCCACATCGAGCCATTCACATTCACCCCACGGTGGGCACAGATGTGCGTGCACGCGCGTGTGTGCTGGAGAGAAGAAGGGAGAAAATCGCTCCTGTTAGAAACGGGAGCAATTGGAAGTGAACACTAAGCTTGTGACGCCCTGGCATGCAGCTGGGGGTTGCATTAAACAAGAGAAGGGCACGGGCTGCTTGCAACGTATTCAGTCCAAACGTCTCCCTAGCGCGGGGGTGATTGCCACTCGGCTGCATCTTGCCGTGCAAACGCACCAAACCGGGAGCGCGTGCGATTTCCTGAACACCCGCGGAGCCGCGGTTTTATTCTGCAACTCCAGGCGTGTTCCCGAGTTGGGACCGCTTCCCTTTCTGCACTCCTGGCACGTGGCCTTCAGGAAAACCTCCAGCGTGGTCTCCTCCACTGATCTGCACAAACGTGCATTTGGGCCCAGGGCCAGATAACCTCATAAGTAAATTAGGCATGTGCCTAGGGCCCGAAGTGAAGAAGGGGTCCATTTGTGCTTATTTTACATATTATAATGATCAAGTGAAAAAACCTAATATAAATATACAGTATTAAGTAGGGGCCCACGAGTTGGTTTGCCTAGGACCCCCTAAAGAGTTAATCCAGCCCTGCTGTCCTGACTCAAGTTTTTACTTACATTCTCTTTTTTTTTTCCCAGGTAAACTCGGTGGGCCTTAAAGCAGCTTTTGTCTTTATAAGGACTCAGTAAGGATGCTTCACTTCAATCATTTAAAACATACGGTCCTGAGAAAGAAAGATGAGCTCCAACCTGGGAGCGCAGAGACCTGGGACTATGCCTCAAACGCCGTCCGATGCAGGTGTGTTTGTCTTGCTTCCACCGCGCTCCCTTCCCTCCAAAACCCTCCCCGTGCTTCATCTCCATCCAGCTCAGCTGCATTTAAACCGATGGAAAATGCCATTTGTCAGACTTCACATCCTGGGGAAGAAACCTGTCGCCCTGCCAGGCTTTCCTCAGCTATGTTCACAGCCCAGCAGAAATTATTCAGCAAAACAGAAGGATTTTTTTATTCGGTAAAAAATGTTGCTTTGTTGAATCAAAACCTTTCTATGAGGAATGTGTCAGCTTGCATGAGATTCTCATCGGGATCATTATTGGAGATATTGAGACCGGCTCGCCTGGACACTCGAGAACGGCAGAGCCTGGACCAGACCCTGCGACTCCAGGTGATGCCACAATCACTGGGTAATGCTGCGCCTTTGTGCCGGCTCTGTTTTGTGGGGAGCAGGTGCTGAAATTTGATTTTCACAGGATGGGGAGGCTCTTCCCTACCCCGCTCCACTCAGCACGCCTCTCCTCTCCCAGCCTGGCACCCCACACTGCTTCCCTGCCAAACTTTTGGTTCTTAAAAAACAAATAGCTAGATTTGACTCTGCCCTCGTTGTCACTGTCAGCCGGATG
This sequence comes from Alligator mississippiensis, assembly GCF_030867095.1. NCBI lineage: Eukaryota > Metazoa > Chordata > Crocodylia > Alligatoridae > Alligator > Alligator mississippiensis. The sequence continues at coordinate 4,199,882 of NC_081833.1, read as the reverse complement.
CACGTTTTAATTATTGAGGGGAATATGCGCGTGGGAGGAAATGCTGGCTTCTCATCTGACTTGCCTTCAAGCTTGAGTAGATGTTGCCTGGTGTCGTGGGGCTGTGCTGGCCCCACAACTGGCATCTCACAGGCACGGATCGTGCCTGGTCTTGGTGCAGCTCTCCCATTAGGTTTGTTGTGATCCACACGTGGGGTCATGGGGTTGTGTCATGGGGTTGTGATCCACACATGGGGTCATGGGGTTGTGCTGACCCCACAACTCTGGCATCACACATGCATGGATTGTGCCTGATCTTGGTGCAGCTCTCCCATTAGGTTTGTTGTGATTTACTTGTGGGGTCATGGGGTTGTGATTCACATGTGGGGTCATGGGGTTGTGTCATGGGGTTGTGATCCATGCGTGGGGTCATAGGGTTGTGTCATAGGGTTGTGATCCACGCGTGGGGTCATGGGGTTGTGTCATGGGGGTGTGATCCACACGTGGGGTCATGGGGTTGCGCCGGCCCCACGATTCTGGCGTCTGACAAGCACGGATCGTGCCTGGTCTTGGTGCAGCTCTCCCATTAGGTTTGCTGTGATTCACATGTGATGTCTCTGCTCCAAATCTCCCATGTCTCCCTTAACCAGCCAGGGACAGGACAGAGCCTTTGCTCTGCAGTAACACTGAAGCTATGGCCTGCCTGGTATCTTAGAGAGGTGACATAGTGAAGCTTTTACCGGATCAAGGAGTAGCTCGGTGGAAAATCAGGCCTGATGGTGTGTTCGTGATGCAATGCTATTTGCCTGCTAACGATGTATTAATGTCACAAATCCAAGCCTGCATAGATCAACTAGTGCAAAATTAGCAAGGTCCATAGTGTTGTTCCTGTGGCTACAGCCACCTTTTCAGTCTTGAACCTAGCCAGAGAGTAAGTTCTTCAATGGAGGGCATGCCCTTGACGGAGGCTGTTCGTGGGTCGACCACAGGGTTGCAGCCACGACCTGCCAGAGCAAAGCCCAGACCTCCACCACTTTTGAGCCAAAGTAGCTCCATGAGAGGTTGGCGGTGGTAAGCTGTTATCCTTGAAAGGGCCAGCCAACAGCGAGGCGACAGCACCCTTTGCTGCTGCATTGCATGCTGGGCACAATTTACCATCCTGCAAAGAATAATAATGTCTCTGCGTGGCTTCTCCGAGATGGCGAGCTGTGTTTCGTACCGTTCTGTGGAGATCTGAAAGGTTCTTTCCTCTGTGGAGGGGGAAGAAAGCCAGGCACTGTAAATTTAATCTGGGAATATTACAAATACTGCAGTGTCTAGACCATTTCTTATTCAGATCCTATAAGCCGGAGACAGGTACACATGCTGAGCATCCGGAATATATTTACAATAAAATCAGCATAATACACAGTTAATATTCAAAATGTGATTAATCAAAATACCCCATTCCCTATTCCAATTATGCGGGTGAACAGTGAGCATGCCTTTGGCTTTTGCTTAAATGCATATGGAGTCAATTGGAATTTGGGATTTATGGTCGAGGCTGAATGCTATGCTCTCTGACGGCAATACGTTATAGTCCTATTATGCCACTTGCAATAAAAAAGCCTGATATTTATATTGTGGATTTTGAGAAAGTCTTGGAAACCCACACAGCCGCTAAAAGTGTGCTTCCATATTTCATACGCAGTGTCACCGTAGCCATCACCTCCGAGGTAGCAGCTGAAAGCCAGCGCAGCAGCACGGGGGTCCAGCTGCCCCCTCTGACATGGGAGCCAAGTGGACCCGGGCAGAAACGAGCACCGGGGAAGCTGAAAACATCAGCATAAATCTCCGTGCTCAGGGCCAATCTTGGAATGAACTGCTGACTGGCACTTCAATGCCCGCCAGCGAGTCAAAAGTCTCACCCAAGGTTGCGTCCTTGTGCCTGACAATATGAGATGCACAGCTCTGGTGTGCCATTGGGGCCAGGAACTGTGTGCCATTCGAAGCTTTACAGAATACCCCTGTGCTCATGAGGCCCATAATGAAGTCAAACTGGGCACGTCTACACAAGACATTTACTGCGCAGTCACGTGCCGGGCAAAACCCGTGCTAATGCACTACTGTGCAGTGTTATTAGGCGACTGTGCAATAAGTGCCACAACATGACCGTGCGCTGGCAGTACTTCGTACTTAGTTACGCAAATACTAAACTAACTGCGCAGTAACTAAGGTGCATTAATGAACGTGTAGACGTGCCCGTTGTGGAGGCTAAACACATAGCACGGCCCCTGTTGCAACCATACCTTCCAGGCTGATGGATGCTTACAGCCACCTTTTTGTTCTGGGGCTACATCACAGTCGTGACGTGCGTCTGCTTCTCTGAGCGAAGGGGGGTGAGACCCACATAGTCTTTGGTCGGGGGAGCCACAGAAGCGACGTGGATCGTCCTGGAAGAGACTTCGGGTGCCAGTACTGAACGAGCACCCTCGGGTAGGGCGTGCTGTGCTTCCGAAGGGCACCGAGGAGGGATTGCATCTCCGGTCTCGAGGACTCGCAGGCCTCTTTTTTTTTTTTGCTAGAGTGGCATCTTTACTGCTGACCAGATTCCTCCCTAATCGTCCCCCCGTGGCCTCTGCTGAACGCTGCTTTATTCTGTAGCGCGCTCGCAAAGTTGACCGCGGGTCAGCGTCTCAGTGCCGTTCGGTTAGATCAATATGGACCATTAGCATCAGAAATGAAATCCAACCAGCCTAACCGGGCAGCAGCCGCATCAAGAGGAGCTTGCTCGCGAGCGGAGTCGTGTGCCTCGGGCAGTGTACCCAGCCAGGAGAGCTCTCGCTGATGAAAAGATCAAGGGAAGAAAAGAAGCAAACGCAGCAACCAGGAGAGGCCGCTTCGCTCCCCGTCTCCCACCCGCCAGGACCCAACGTGGGCCACAGGGCTGGAGAGAGCGGGGCCTGACAAATGCTCGTTCAGACCATTTTAAATGCTGCGGAGCCCGTTCCTTCAGTGTGCAGCACGTCTTCTGGCTCTTTGACTTCGGGATGCTTTATTTACGGAAGTCAGTGTTTTCCATCTTGAAGACAGGACATAAAAACACGGGTGGATGATCTATGCCTCCGAATGAGGCACGTGTGAACGGCGTGGCGACTAAAACTGCGCGGCGCCGTTCCTTTTCCGGGGAGGGCAAAAAACATTGTAAGGCTTCCTGAAGCGTAGAGGAGTGCCGTTCATTTGTGTTTCTTGGTGACGATTCCCACGGATTTCACTTTGGAAAGGATCTCGCCCTGGAAAGTACGTGGACTTGGAGGGATTTCCCGCCCCCCAACTCCAGAATTTCTTTACCGAGATGTACAAATAGGCACCCTAAATGCAAGTTTAGGCACTAAAATACACAGCCTGGTTTTTCTTTTTCACGGCTGCAAACGCTGAGCCCTCGGGAAGCCAGAGGGAGCTCTGCGCACTCGGGATCTCTGAAAAACCATCCCCGGCTTCTCTAACGGGGAAACTGGCGCTGCGGTCGCTTCCAGCTGTCTGGCGCGGAGATAGCGGAGCAAGGGCCCAGGTCCCTTTGCGGGGCTTCTTTCAGCGGATCTCGATGGCTTCCCAAGGGACTGCGGCCGAAATGATCCGGGCCACGTGCACAGCACTGAAACAGGGAGCCCACGCGATGGTTTGCACCGGTTGAAGTTTGCACCGGTTGACGTTTGCACCAGCGGCTCTCGACCCTTTTAGACACAGGGCCCTCCTTGTTAGACTCCGGAAACACCACCTCGTCGTTTCCCCTCATTTTTCGACTTCAGAAAGAGAAGGGAGCAGGGTTTTTCTGTTGCAAAGGACTCCGGCGGGCTACAACAGGTCCGAATGGTTTTTAACACGGTGGTTTCCTATTCGAAATCTCTGGGTTTCTCTTGTGAATTGGGTTTGCATACGGTGATGACCTTGCGTGCCACCCCATAGCACCCTTGAAAGGATCTCCAGGCACCCCAGGGTGCTGCAGCACCCCGGTTGAGAATCACCACCTTATGCAACACTGATGCCACATCCCTGGGTCAAAGGACTCAGTGTTGGTCTTTCCTATGGTGGCATTATCATGTGAGTGTGTTCGACCCTCCAACCTAACGGCCCCCCAGGGCTATCAGGATTCACAGAGCAGTGGGGAGGGGAGTTCAAAGTTTTAGCTCACTCCAGTCCCTGGTTTGACCCCCAGAATATCCGGGGTCCTTCCAAATGTCACCGCTCAGCCTCACATCTACTTTTTGGGGTTTTGTGTCATACGGCAAGGACGCTGGCCTCTCTGTAGGATGAGGCCAAAGGCTGGGAAGGGAAAGGGACCCTTGATTCAGCCAGGACTACACGTAGGAAGGGTGGCGAGAATCCAATCTTCTAGGTGAGCATCGCTCATTAAAAGCGGCCCATCAGCTTCCCATGCAAAGGGCAGCAAGGGTACCAACAGGTCACCCTGCAGCCACGACGGGCGTTGAATACCTTCCAAGAAAGCTGCTAATACGAGCTGCGGGAGCGTGCCCGGTCATCGGCAACTGCCCGAGCTCCTTGTACGAGCCGTGCGCAACCCGCCCGGCCATTGCGGCCTCTCTGCGCGGGGTCAGCAACCCCGGGGAGATGTGGAGCGGAGCAGCACTCGGAAACCAAGGGAGAACGGCTATTTTTAGGCCGGGCACCTACGGAAGGAAAGCCATTGATCCCAGCTCATCATTATATCGTTAGCTGTGCCCTGTGAGATAAAGAGATTTCTAGCTGCAGGCTTTTGGAAAAGCAGAGCTTTAAAGAGGATAGAAGAGGGATTTATTTATTTGAGCTCTTCTATTTTTAAATGAAATGTTAAATAGCAAAAGTGGGTTTGGTTGGGGTTTTTTTTACCTTTTTACTTTTCCAAAGATGAAGAGGATTAAAACCTCCGAGATGGTTTTAGACAAACCTCCGCTGTGTCCTTTCATCAAGTCACGTGAGCACTTACAGTAACGGGCTGGTGAGGTCTGGGCCAAGCTGCGGTCCCCGTTCAGCCTTCATCCGTGCTGGGCAGGTGACAGGATCGTGGCCCAAGACTATGAAAAGAGGAAGAAGCCCATAGGCGTAGGCTTTCCCCTCTTCTCTTTGAGGGACCTGTCTTGGGAGTGGCATGACCTTGGACCTTGGGCTAGATGACCTCTTGACTGGACTACATGCCCTCTTGAGGTCCCTTCCAGCCTTACCTCTCTAGGACGTTTCATGGGACCAGCAAGGACCTGCTAGCGGGTTTATAGAAGGGACAAAGCAGCCAGCAGGCTCCGAGCAAGGAGATCTCCCTTCCCAGGTGTCCAACAATTTAATTCAATGAACCCATTCAGCTTCCTAAGGGCAGCAGGAGCAGCGCGCACACCTTCCACTTCCTGTCATTTTGTTGAAACCTGCTTTAAATGTTGAGACAATTTCTCCTTTAAAAGAAAAACAGGTGACGGTTGAGAGATGGGGTTTTTCATGAAAACACCCGATTTTTTTACGGTGCTGTGGCTCCCTGTTGTTTCCGTAACAGCTCTGCGGTGACAAAACCTGAGACGGGAAAAGACTCCCAGTCTCCAGGGAAGCGATCAGGGCACTTTCGCTGGCACCGTGGCCTCCGCCCATATAACAGTGCGCCTGAAACGCTGTCTTCCCATAGATGCGATCGGAAGAGGGCAGCGGAAAGCAGACGGAGCACGCGCGGCTTTGCCACGGCATTTGGAAACGTGGCCCATCTTGAACCGGGAGTGTTGAATAAAAGAAGCACAAACAGCCTTGCGCACAGCTCGGGTCCCAGCTTTGTCTCCGGTGTTTACCCTGTCCTGGAATTAATTGCAGCTCGAGCGGACTCATAGTAGCAGAACAATGTGCCGCAAGTACAACCATTGCTGCAGGACTTTGCAAGGCAGCTCAGTAGTCCGGAGAAGGATGCTCACGTCTCACCGTGCACGATTGTGGCCTCGTGCGGTGCAAGCTGTAGGCCGGCTCTTCCATATCTCCCGCTCCAGGAGAAGGCGAGCGCCTAGCCAGCACCTTGTCAGCTCTTAAACTCGGTGCTCAGTCAGCTGGAGAGGCTCGTTTCACTCCACTTGCCGCTGCGGTAGCAACTCCCGTCTAATTGTGCTGGCCCCCCTCCAAAACCAGCAAGGGATCCGCTTCCATGTGAACTGCTTAGCGAGCCTGCTGTCACCCTTGTTTTACAGCCTTCTCAATGAAGAGCAAATCTGTATTGATTTCGGAACAACTAGAGCTGTAAATTACTGGTCGTGACTGGCTCGGCCGGTACCGAGATGAGAATCCATCGATTGTGCCGAAGGTCTAAATCTAATTAGCACGCAAGGAGACTCGTTGGAACAGCAGCACGATTCACATGCTCGGAGGTGTAATTAAAACAGGAGCGCTACCTGCAAAAGCAGAGCGTGCAAATGCCGGCCGCGGCCGCGGGTAAATCAGGATCTTTTCTCAGAGAGAGACGAGAATTCGGACCTCGCTAAATGGTTACATCTAATGGGAACAAAGCACCTCCGTTTTGTGCGAGCGCTCTCTGGAAGCGCTCCATTCTTCCTTTGAAGAGCTGTTTCTGTTCAGGGCTCAGCGGGCCATCAGCAACCGGTGCCGCCCGGCCGTCAATTAAACAAAGCAGGCTTCTTAATTGCGTGGGACGCGCCGAACTCGCACTTGGGCACTGCAAGGGAAAAAAAGTTCGGTTTGCAAAAGCTGCTGGGTGGCCCCGGGGCGTGCAGCTTTCTTCCGGTCATTGGCAGTGCAAGCGCGAGGCAACAGGCAGGAAAAGGGAAAAAATAAAAAAATCAATGACAATCTCTCTGGCTGGAAGAAAGAAAGTCGGTCGAAGCCTGAGCTCGGGGGTGATGGACATTGCCAGGAAATGTTATTTTCCACCTAACTATTTCCCACCACCAAAGCTTTCCAGAGCAAAAGTGAGTCTTAGCGGCAGAAGCCGGAGGACTCAGTGTGTCCCTGCTTTTCCTCGCTGTGCGCAGGCATGATCGATTCGGGGGTCTCTCTTGCTCTCGCTGCCCCGCACTCAGGAGCATGCCAGGATGACGTGGAAAGCAAATGCACACGAGTGCCTGGAAGAAACGGCCCCATCCGGCCTCTGCACCTGCCAGCCTGCACCGGGCACGGCGGTGGCCTTGGGGTTGTTGGGGCCCTGGGCAAGAGAGTCATTTGGGGTCCCTTAGAGGCTTTGTTTTGATGGCTTATAAGCAAGTTGGACACTTGTTGCAAAATTTTGGGGCCTCCTAAAGTGTGGGGCCCCAGGCGGTCGCCCCGTTTGCCCTCACCATTGCCGGGCAGCAGGAATGCCCCTGAGACGGGTCGTGACTCCTCTTGGCATCGCTCACCACGGTCCTCTTTGTCCAGAAAACCGACCGCCGGGCCCATCCCTCCCGTCACCAGCCTCCCCGAGCCCGCACCCCGGGAGGGAGACGAGCACGGCAGCGCTCAGACAGCTTGGACACCTCCATAAATATGCATGCACGCCTTCCCTCTTCCTGCCGCGTGCATTTGTCACCTAGCGCGTGGCTTTCTGCCGACTAGCGGCTCCTCGCACCCTCTTTATTTATGCGAGTGCAATGGGAGCATGCGGAGCACCATAATTACCTTTCTGGAGAGGCCTTGATTAACCGGCTTGTTCTTTTATGGAAGATTCTTTATATTTGACTGGTTTTAGAGTGGTGGTTTTTCTTTCCGCCCCCTCCACGAGCAGAAACCCAGTGCTGTCTCTATTGCCTTGCAAGGCCATTTAAAACAGAAGAGCTGCTACTGGTTTAAACCCTTTCCGTGCGCTCTGGGTCGCTGCGGGGCTCAGCGCTGCGATGTGTGTAAGCACTGGCTGTTTGCTAATTATTCAGACTCCAAAAGCCCTCGGGAAGGGCTCTGCAGGTTTCCAGGGCCAGGCTGCCTACAGCACAAGAGACACGGTGGGTCGTACTAGCCGTTTGGGCAGGGGTTTTGTATCACACCAGCCCAAGGGGCTTGTCCCAGGATTGTTCCATAAATAGGAGAAATGTATCACCCGCTGGGTGATTCACGGATGCATGGCACTCACGACCACATAGCGTAGTTCTTGGGTTTGTGAAACCAGGCAATTTATTGCTCATGAACTTGGCAATAAACTTATTTAACACAGCTCTGCAGGGGGGCTCCTAAATTGCAGCATCACAGCACGAGCAAACCATGTGCGGATGCTGTAGCGGCCCACCAGGCTCCCTGGAGGACCAGGAGGTAGCCAGGTAGGGGGATGATACCCAAGAAACAGGGTGGAGATGGCTCATGAGATGCATCCAGGCTGCATTCAAATCCATCTAGGCCTGGCGGGGATGGAAAGCTGTTGCCATCTGTTGTCCGCTCAGCTGTGGACGTGCACGGAGCTTGGCGGGACCGTGTCCTGTTTCTCGTGGGCACGCATCGCCTCTCCAAAGCCAATAAGCGGCTTGGACCCCCAGTGCTGGCAGTGTCTGCAGAGAGTCCCGGGACTGAACGGGCATAAAAGAGCATGTCCGCAGTACCCGAGGGCCGGTGAGCGAGCGCCGCAGTAAAAGGTGGCTGCAACGCCGTCGCCTGGTTGCAGAGCTGGCTGCGGGTTGACGGGTGTTGGCGGGTGGGGGTGTTGCTTATCGGGGATATCTGCACTGGGGTGGCAGCCAGCACGCTTGCAGAAATAGGCCCTGCCATTCTGGAAACGAAGCCAAGAGGATGCTTGAGGGCTGGGGCTGGGTTTATAGCATGCTTGAAAGCAGCTCACAACATAGCCCTATAATCGGCCTGACATGCCCTCTGCCCCGGTGACTATCTACAAAGAGAAACAGCTCCAAGAAGCAAAAGGGATCAAGAAAGGGAGATTACAGAGGAATGGCTGAGTGCCTTGGACTCGGAGCCACAGCTGCTCCTGGGCTGCACGGCTCAGCCTAAAAGAGCTGGTTTTCGGCCTGCCGTGGCATCGCCTCGGAGCCCGAGGCTGCGCTGGTCTGTGCCAAAGCAGCGTCCTTCTTCTTTCCCAGCCGGCCAGGATGCAAAGGGCTTCGCTTCACAGCTCAGGACTTTCCACGGACAGCGCAGGCCCAAGTCTGGAGACGCATCGCTTCGAAGGCATAGGCACCGAGCTCACCGGTGTCGCACGGCCAGCAGCTCAGCCTGATCCCCCCAGAGCTATGGCAGGGCTTGACAGGTGGGTGGAAACTGAGTCGCGGAGACGTCCCCAGGGCCAGAGCCGCCCCGTGAAGGGGTGGAAGCCAGGCGTCCGGATTCGGCAGCCCCTGCCCGCTGCCCCCACGATGAAAGGGAGCTGTACACTCACCTGAAGACAGCACCGCGTGCCCACCCCCACGGGCCCCCCCAGTGCACAGAGAGACCAGTGCAAAACTCGGCAAACTCTTGGTTCAGAGATGATACCTTTGATTAGGCCGACTAAGAAAAAGCAAAAAACATTATCTTTCTTTGCAAGCTTTTGGGCACACGTGCCATTCTTCAGTCTGAGGGGACATTAAAGATGATAAAAGTCCCCATAGGTAGAAAATAAACTTGGTTTTGCACAGAGGAAGCTGAAGGTGGATGTCTGTTGCTCTGGGTCCGTGCGAGCGTCTCTGTGACTTGCTCTCCGACGTGCAGATATGGCAGGATTTCTTCCCTGCTGGTGTCAGACGGCAGAAAGACAGGGGGGGTAGAAAGCTTTCTTGGGTACGTAGCAATGAAGTTTATCATTCCAAAACCGGCTAAAATTCAGCATCCTCCATGTTTCGGGGATGTATTGGTAGCCGTGTTGGTCTGAGAAACCAGTGGCCCTCAGTGGTCAGGTACGTGCCCGCATGACCAGCAGCTGCCCCTGTCCTTGCCCCAGCCCTGTGCCTCCTGGAGAGCTGCAGGCTGGCTATCCAAGGTCCCGTGCTTGGTTTTCCCTCTGACGCATTGCAGAATATGGGGCAGGCTCTTTAAAAAATGATTTAACGAGGCTTTCCTACATGGGGCCGGAGTGTGACCCCCTCCCATCGCGCCTCGGCCAGGGTTGCAGCCGTGTCAGTCCGGCAGCTGGTGGACGGGTGACCGGCTGCCCAGTGAGCTCCTGGCTCTCTCCGGCCAAGTTTTTGGCTCTTGGGAAAAACTTCCATGAGCACAGGAAAAACCACCTAACAACCGGGAGGAGCCGGTGGCCCGTTCTGGCTTGGTCTGAGCTGTTATTCCTGGAGTGCTCATGACACCTGCTGCCATCTCCCGGTGTTACAACCGGGTGCAGGTTTCCCCTTGAATGCTCAGCTAGTTCGCACTGGTGGAAAACGTCCCAGGCAGAGTTTGCCATGTGTGCTCTGCAAGCAGCTGGCCCCGTTCTCCGGGCTCTTGTACCCACCTAGCTTCGGCCCAGGAGAGCCACTGGGACCATCTGTGGCCCTGCCTGAACCCGCACAGCTCTTCTAGACAGACATCCCAAATCCACCCCTTCCCTTGGGGACCTGCGCTGGTGGGTCATTGCTGTCACTGTAGAAAACCTGCCCCGTATTTCTGCCTCGACACCATTGGCCACCAGCGTCCAGCTGTTGGATGCTGCAGTGCCTTTCTGTGCCACCAAACGAGTGCTTAGACCACGAGGCAGTCCCTCTTTAGCCTCATGGAGCAAAATGTACCAGGAACATTCAGTCTGTTACTGCAAGGCAAGGTTTCCAAAGGTCTGATCCGTCCCGTGGCTCCTCTCCGGACGCCGGCCAGCTCCTTGGATGCCCGAACTGGACTCTTGTTCCACAAGCGGCTGCACAGCTGGCTTGGCAGCTCACCTCCCCAGCTCCCAGATGTTGGCAGCTGTGGTCTTTTCCTGAGCACCCAGACAGTGCCCTGCTTCTCTGCAGGCGAGTCTCCAGCCCTAGCTCCGGTGGCAGCCTGCTTTGTAACCCGGGCGCTGCCCCTTGGGGGCATAGAGCAAGAGGCAGGTCCCCACTGGTGTGGAGACAGCACAAAATGGGCAAGCGTCTCGCGTCCCACAGCCCGGTGCTGCGCACTGCGGACCACAAGGCCAGGGACTCGCAGCATCTGGGCTGATCCGGGGAGAGATCACCAAAAACAAATATTCCTCCTTTGCTCGTGCTTGTAGGGAGGCAGTTAGACGGGCCAAAGCTACCATGGAGCTGAGGATGGCAACCCAAGTAAAGGATAACAAGAAATTGTTCTTTAGATATATAGGGAGTAAAAGGAAGGCCTGGGGAGGAATAGGACCCCTGCTAAATGGGCAGAAGCAATTGGTGACGGACAGGGGGGACAAGGCTGAACTCCTCAACGAGTTCTTTGCCTCAGTGTTCCTAAGTGAGGGGCACGACAAGTCTCTCACTGGGGTTGTAGAGAGGCAGCAGCAAGGCGCCAGACTGCCATGCGTAGATCCTGAGATGGTGCAGAGTCACTTGGAGGAACTGGATGCCTTTAAATCGGCAGGCCCGGATGAGCTCCATCCGAGGGTGCTGAAGGCACTGGCTGACATCATTGCAGAGCCACTGGCGGGAATATTTGAACACTCGTGGCGCACGGGCCAAGTCCCGGAGGACTGGAAAAGGGCTAATGTGGTCCCCATTTTCAAGAAGGGGAGGAAGGAGGACCCGGGCAACTATAGGCCGGTCAGTCTCACCTCCATCCTTGGCAAAGTCTTTGAAAAAATTATCAAGGCTCACATTTGTGAGAGCCCGGCAGGGCAAATTATGCTGAGGGGAAACCAGCACGGGTTCGTGGCAGGCAGATCGTGCCTGACCAATCTAGTCTCTTTTTATGACCAGGTTACGAAACGCCTGGACACAGGAGGAGGGGTGGATGTCATATACTTAGACTTCAGGAAGGCCTTCGATACGGTGTCCCACCCCGTACTGGTGAACAAGTTAAGAGGCTGTGACTTGGATGACTGCACAGTCCGGTGGGTGGCGAAGTGGCTGGAGGGTCGCACCCAGAGAGTTGTGGTGGATGGGTCAGTATCGACCTGGAAGGGTGTGGGCAGTGGGGTCCCGCAGGGTTCGGTCCTTGGACCGATACTCTTTAATGTCTTCATCAGTGACTTGGACGAGGGAGTGAAGTGTACTCTGTCCAAGTCTGCAGATGACACAAAGCTATGGGGAGAAGTGGACACGCCGGAGGGCAGGGAACAGCTGCAAGCAGACCTGGATAGGTTGGACAAGTGGGCAGAAAACAACAGGATGCAGTTCAACAAGGAGAAATGCAAAGTGCTGCACCTAGGGAGGAAAAATGTCCAGCACACCTACAGCCTAGAGAATGACCTGCTGGGTGGCACAGAGGTGGAAAGGGATCTTGGAGTCCTAGTGGACTCCAAGATGAACATGAGCCGGCAGTGTGATGAAGCCATCAGAAAAGCCAATGGCACTTTATTGTGCATCAGCAGATGCATGACGAATAGGTCCAGGGAGGTGATACTTCCCCTCTATCGGGCGCTGGTCAGACTGCAGTTGGAGTACTGCGTGCAATTCTGGGCGCCGCACTTCAAGAGGGATGTGGATAACCTGGAGAGGGTCCAGAGAAGGGCCACTCGTATGGTCAAGGGCCTGCAGACCAAGCCCTACGAGGAGAGACTAGAGAACCTGGACCTTTTCAGCCTCTGCAAGAGAAGGTTGAGAGGCGACCTTGTGGCTGCCTTTAAGTTCATCACGGGGGCACAGAAGGGAATTGGTGAGGATTTATTCACCAAGGCGCCCCCGGGGGTTACAAGAAATAATGGCCACAAGCTAGCAGAGAGCAGATTTAGATTGGACATCAGGAAGAACTTCTTCACAGTTCGAGTGGCCAAGGTCTGGAACGGGCTCCCAAGGGAGGTGGTGCTCTCCCCTACCCTGGGGGTCTTCAAGAGGAGGTTAGATGTGCATCTAGCTGGGGTCATCTGAACCCAGCACTCTTTCCTGCTTATGCAGGGGGTCGGACTCGATGATCTATTGAGGTCCCTTCTGACCCTAGCATCTATGAATCTATGAGCTGGGTGGAGAAGCCGTCCTTCTCTCCCCAGGGGCTTCAGGCTCTTTGCCGTGAGGCTGAGCCCCCCTTGTCTTTGTGCCGTCCAAGCCGTGCGGCGCGCTGTGCTCCTGGAGCTGGGCTGATTTGGAAACGCAGCATGAAGGGGAGATGCAGCCTGAGACCCTGGCAGCTCCCCCTCTGGCCATCGGCCCTGCAGGGGCTCTGACTGCTGGCAAAGCAGGGACTTAGTAGTTTCATAGCTGGTCGGGTCAGCAGGGACCTGAGCAGATCATCAAGTCCGACCCCCTGCCGTGGCAGGAAAGAGTACTGGGGTCAAACGACCCCGGCAAGGTGTTCATCCAGCCTCCTCTTAAAGACCCCCAGGGCAGGAGCCAGCACCACTTCTCCTGGAAGTTGTTTCCAGATCCTAGCCGCCCTGACCGTGAAGTCGCACCTCCTGATGTCTAGCCTGAACCTACCCTCTGCCAGCTTGTGACTGGTATTCCTTGTTACCCCCGGTAGTGCTCGGAGGAACAGGGACTCCCCCATTGCCTGCTGGTCCCCCCTGACTAGTTTGTAAATGGTCACCAGGTCCCCCCTCAGCCTTCTCTTGTGGAGGCTGAACAGGTTCAGGTCCCGTCGCCTCTCCTCGTAGGGCCTGCCCTGCTGTCCCCTGACCATGTGGGTGGCCCTCCTCTAGACCCTCTCATTGCTGTCCACATCCCTCCTGAAGTGCGGTGCCCAGAACTGGACACAGTACTCCAGCTGCGGCCTGACCAGTGCTGCACAGATGGGGAGGATCACCTCCTTGGACCTGCTTGAGATGCATCTGTGGATGCACGACAAGGTGCGGTTGGCCTTCCTGACCGCGTCCCCACACTGTCGGCCCATGTTCATTTTGGCATCAGTAATGACTCCAAGATCCTTTTCTGCCTCTGCACTGACGAGAAGGGAGTTCCCCAGCCTGTAGGTATGCTGCTGGTTCTTCCCCCCAGGTGCAGCACCTTGCACTTGTCAGTGTTGAAACCCATCCTGTTCTCATCTGCCCGCCCCTGTAACCTGTCCAGGTCCGATTGCGTCAAAACCTCTCTGCAGATGGAGGAAGGTTTTGGTGAAGGAGGCCTCTTCTGTCCTCTCCTCTGCCCCCCGGGAGGAAAATACTCCTCCCCGGTATCCAATTTATTCCTCCTCTGTGTACGAACCCTCAAGCATTCGCCCCTGCTTCCACACACCCTGACGGTGAGGCCGTGGGTGAATTGCACAGCAAATAGGTGGTAGGCCTCTGTAAATAGGGAACTATTCAGTTTGGATTTGGATTCAGCCGATTCGGAAGCCAGAGATTTGATTTGGAGATCCAAATTGTTTTTCCGATTCGATTCGGCTGAATCACTTCGGAAGACTCGGAGCCAATTTGGAGATTCGGCCATAGAGTATAATGGGGAATCAATTAAATATCTATAATGTTGCTGTCTTTTGTCCGACTTGAATGAAGCTTGCAGAGTTGGTAGCTTCTGCTGAGAGCATGAAGTCTGCCAAGTTTCAAGTGATAGGTGCAGGGGTTTGGGGGAACTGCATCTCAAGCAGCGGACAAGCAAAACTCGTGCCATGGGCGACACTGTGTGCTAAGGCGCAGCAGGGTGACAGCTGCAGGGATGGTGGCCCCTGCTGAGGCCACGACGCCTGCCAGCTGTGGAGGAGATGGGTGCAGGGGGGTTGTGGGGCCCGGCACCCCTCACTGCTGACAGGCAACACTCGTGCCATGGGTGCTTGTGCAGCTGACTGTCTCAGTCTTTGGGCAGAAGCAATTCCCCGTTCTGTATTGATTCTTTCCTCTCCTTAGTCTGTGGTTTTGTAGGTGTTAATCCTTGCTTGTTAACACATTGTCTAGTAGCTACCAGTAGCTAGCTGCTGTGTATTGAGCGGGTCCCTGAGTGACTCGTGACTGACTGGTAACACAGGAGCCTAGCAGCCAGGCCTGCAGTAGTTCCCCCCTACCCTGCCCCAAGACAGACAGTTGCACAAGCACCCATGGCACGAGTGTTGTCTGTCAGCAGCTAGAGGTGCAGGGCCCCACAACCCCCTTGCACCCATCTCCTTGACAGCTGGCAGGCATCGTGGCCTCAGCAGGGGCCACCAACCCTGCAGCTGTCACCCCGCTGCGCCTTAGCACACCCAGTGTCACCCACGGCACCAGTTTTGCTTGTCCGCAGCTTGGGGTGCAGTTCCCCCGAACCCCTGCACTTACCTCCTTGAAACGTGGCAGGCTTTGTGGCCTCCGCAAGAGCCACCAGCCCTGCAGTTTGCACCCTGCTGTGGCTTAACACACACACGTGACACGAGTTTTGCGTTCAGAACTGTGAGGTGGTTTCCCAGAAACCCCTGCGCCTACCTCCTTAAAACCTGGCATGCATCATGCTCCCAGCAGAGGCTACCACCCCTGCATGTTTCATCTGAATCAGCCAGAAGGCAACAAAGTTATAGATATTTCATTGATTCCCCATTATACCATATGGCCAAATCTCCGAATCTTTTCCGAATCGATTCAGAAAGCCTGAAGCTTCCAGCGATTTGATTCGAATATGTAGATTCAGCCTCCGAATCTTCTGAATCATCTCCAAATCTGAATCACGAGCTGCAGCTTTGCACAGCCCGAACAGGCAGGCCCGCGGGGCCGCGCGCTTCCCTGTCTCCCACCACGGCTGCACGGGTGCCGTCCCCGTGGGGAAGAGCGCGGCTCTTTTCCCCCCTGCATTGTCCAGCTTTGTCTCTGATGTGCAAGCATTCTCCTTGCTGCGACATCCCCTGCGAGCCCAATCGCAGCTCTGCCCGCCCCGAGTCTCTGATGGGGACCGGGCTTGTGGTAGTCTCCAATTCACTCCTGGAAGCCGAGCAGCCCGTCTTGTGACTGAGGTTGGACTGCCGGCAGGTTGGCTGGACCCAGGCCTCTAGCACGGCCTGAATGCAGCTAGAGGGAGAAAGTGGGAGGGGATGGACACTGGCAAAGGAAAACCCTGGGATGCCGCCTCCTTGCCTGGCTGGCCCTTCAGCCTATGCAGTGGGCAGGTGCTACGCTGCTAGCCAGCCCGGGGCACCCAGTTAAGCCTCTGGAAGTCAAAGGACTTCCCCTCTCCCGCTCCAGAGCAGGGGCCTGGTGCACGAATGGGGGTATCCCCACCTTGCTGCACCCCAGAGATAGCATCCGCCACAGGCTCCAGGAACAGGCAGACGCCAGCCTGTGCCCCTATGCCATCCCAATCCCCAGTGGGACGCGGCCAACGCACTTCCCAGGAACTCCATGGACCAAGTGGAAGCTGCCAAATGTTGCCTATTGCACCACGGTGGGAGGACGGGCGTCAGCGCCGGCTAGTCGTACACCCAAGCTCTCGTCCATCAGCTGGGGATCCACCGTGCAATGCTTGGCCCTGCCCCAGGCAGCAGCGTGGCAGTGAAATCCTTACTTAACAGGCAGCTCTGGATGCCTCTTCCCTCCCTTTGAGCTCTCCAAGGAAGCTCAGGGCCTTTGGGGCTCTGCTTCATGGAGGGGGGAGCCTGCCACCATGGCAGGGCTTTCTCCAGTTCCCAGGCTGCTGCGGTTCACTGGCCTGGTCCACGAGCAAAAGCGAGTCGTCTACCCCACTGAGAGTAAGGGCCTTGCATAGGCAGCCCGTTATGCCCCGCTCTGGGCGCTGGGCAGGGCAGCAGCATTCAAAGCAGCGGGGTTTAGGAGGGCGCTTTCCCTGAGCAAAAGCGGCCAGCGCCCTGGCTGCCCAGCTCGGGCTGAGAGACAGCAGCTGCTAGACCTGCAAGTCTCCCACGGCTGCCTTGGTTTTAATCAGCCCTTCATTTTGCGTCGCTGCATTGGCTCTGGGCAGCCAGGTGCCCTGGCGAGCTCTGCCTGCAGCGTGCGGCCTGCCACGCTGCGGCCCACAGCCAGCTTTGCAGGCGAGAGCTGCTCGCTGCGGGCTGAGCCCAGCAGATGGCACTGGGAGTCCGCCGGGAGGAGAGAGGCTGCCGCAAGGCTGGGACGTGGGGCAGCTGTACCCGCGCTGGCGCCTTTCCTGGAGCTTTCTAAGTGAGGGCACGGGCAGAGACCTGGGCTGAGCACCACCGCCCCCGGCACGATGAGCAAGTCTTTGTCTTGGCTTGCTGTAGGGGGTCTCTCTCACACACACACCCTACATGCATTGCATACATACATGTAGATTTATACACACACACACACACACACACACACACGTATATAGGTATACACCTGTATATGTGCGTGCGTGCATATGTATGTGTGTGTATACATCTGTATGTATGTATACACATATACATGTGCATGTACTTATACACATATACACACACGTGCATACACACATGCATACACACACACACACACACACACACACACATATACACACAGACATGCGTATGTACACACATATATACTTATACATGTGCATATGCTTATACACACATATACATACATGCACGTACACACACACACAAACATACACATATATATATATATTTTGGAGGTGTATACACACACACACATACACACACACACACACGAAGATCCACATACATGTGCGTATATGTATATATACACACCTATATAGATGTGCATCTACTTGCATACACTCACACACACGTGTATATGGAGGGGATTGTGGCTGTATGGCTGGCATGGATGCTCTCTTTGGTCTGCAAACACGGCGTGGACTGGCAGGCCCCGGCCAAGCCCACATTCCTAGTTCATAAATGTTGCGGGTTTCTTTGCTCGGGGCTTCTTGGAGCTGAGAAAAGCGGGTAGCTCAACCCCACGTCCTAAATCTCCATGTGTGTGGACCTGGTCTAGCGCCAGAGGGCAGCGTGCCGCCACCACAGCCTTGGTGGAGCTGGTGGAGCACATTACCAGCAGAGGCCAGCTCCTGTACTGGAGTGCACCTCGACCTCTGTGAGGGTAATGCCCCCCCACATTGTGCAGACCCCAGGGAGAAGATGTTGGACACCTCTGAAATGCCCAGCCAGTCCCATTTCTCACCACTTCTTTCCTGCTAAGCACTAGGTGTTACGGCCCATCTGCAGCGGTTCAGCGCAGGGAGAGGGTGCATAATGTAGGACGTGGTCGGCTGGGAACAAGGGCGCGTGCTCGACCGGCTACTGACAGTGACTGCTGGCAGTGGAGCCACATGAAGAACCCTTTTAATACCCGTGAAACGTTAGTCTTTAAAATATCATTCCAGCTTTTTGAGGGCAGCCTTGGTTTCCTGCACCCCTTAAACCAAACGTGGAACCGCTGCCTGTATTGCAAGCACTCGCATATTGTCATGTGCAGTCAAGCTGCGTCTAAATTATTCTTCCAGCAAGACGCCTTCATGCCTCACCTCAATAGGAGAGCTTTTCATGCAAGACGCAGCAGGTATTGCCACCTGTTCCCCTAATAAAGGCTTCCTTCCCCTTCCTGAAATCAGAGTCTGAATGGCATCTTGGTCCTTTTATTAAACTATGAAACTATTTTTATTCACTCTCCCCGCTGCCAGCTGGGGAATGGTCTGTTTTCAAAGCGCTCATTCAGACTCTTTTGAAACCTGTGACTTGCTATTCACCAGCCACAGAAGAGACGAATGGCTGAAAGGAGCCAAGCAAACCAGAGGCATGAATACCTTTGTGTCCGGCAAACCCTCCGGGTAAGGGTTCATGCCATTTCACTGCAGTCCCGCAGCATGCCCACCTCGCCTAGCACCGCCCGTTCGTGTGCACAGCGACCTGCCGGCTATCGGCTGTGGGCTGGAGGCGAGAGGAGAAATGATGCTGTGTTTAATCGCTGTAAATCAAATGAGCTTTTCATCTCAAGGCCTTGGCAACATAGCAACCCGCTGGTGGTTGTGCGTGTCTTTTATTTTTGTGCATGCGTGTCTGTCTGTCCGGAGCAAACTAGCAATGGGAGCCACCTGTGTCCTCGAGCGGCCCCCCGGATGGGCACGAGCTGAGGATTGACAAGGCTGAGCATAGAGAACCGGCCTCCGCTCCCCGTCCCATGAATCACTGGAGGTGAACGCCAAGGTGGCTCTGCGCAGAGTTGCCTTCCCGCGCCTGCCTTCCTCCCCTTTTGGGGTCGGGACGCTGGCCACCCTGTTGCAAAGCTCACGCAATGGAGTCAGTGTACGCCAAGGGCCACGCCAGCAAGAGCAGTGCCCTAGCCTGGGTGCTGGGGCATTTCCCCTAACCAGAGCAGAGACTTGGGTTCCCCAATAGGCTCCAAAATTGGCCAAGCAGCAAAGCAAATCAGAGGTGGGCATGCTTGAAGGTGCTGAGGGGGGTAAGGTGTGTGCAGTCGTCTGGTCTAGGAGGGAAACAGGGCCAGAAGCTGGGCTCCTATGTGTTGAACTGCCCTAGGTATCCCCAGCCTGGGAGAGCCCGCAGCTTCGTGACCCGTCTGGACTGGGTGAACACCTGGCTCCAATCACTTCTTCACGGCTGCTTCTTTGGGAAAGGCTCCGCGCAACACGGCATGCTGGAGCATCGCGTTGTCCTACCATCTGCATCAGCAACCGTGCTACCTGGTGGGCTGGGGCACGGCCCTGCAGCCACCTCTGCTCCAGGAGGTTGAGGAGCAGGGGTGCCAAGGAGTAACAAAAGGCTCTGGGACCGACATCTTTGTCGTGCCCAAGCACTCATCCCACAGCAGGGACAGTGCCCTGGGGAAAGAAGAGGCCTGCGTTCCCTTTCCCTGTATCTTGAATCCTGTCCGGGCAAGAGAGACCCACTCTGCAGCAGCCCTTAGCACGGACGACCATGGGTCAAACCCCTCCTTCGCTGCCTCTCCCAAAGGGAGCAAAAATGCCCCGCACAGCATTTCCCCTTCACTGCTGTCGCAAGTACCGTGACCTCCCACGGTCTTGGCGCAGAGGTTTGTGATCTAATTCTTTCAGGGCGAGCTATCCGAGGAGAGGAAGGCCTCTCTCTTTGTTCCCGGGACATGCAAAGCTGCATCTGCAATGGTCCTAGGCTTATTAACCCATCCTCGGAGCAGATTACCATATTTTCCTACATACAACGGGCCTCAGATTACAACAGGCGCCTTGTTTTTGAGAGGCAGAATCGATTCATAGATTGCTAGGGGCTGGAAGGGCCCTTGTACAGCATCGGGTCCAGTCCCCTGCACCAGGCAGGAAAGACTGCTGGGGTCAGGTGACCCGGCGAGGTGACCGTCTGGTCTCCTCTTGAAGATTTCCAGGGTCGGCGATTGCACCATCTCTGGGGGGAGCTTATTCCACAGTCTGGACACTCTGACTATGAAGACGTTTTTCCTAGCATTAAGCCTGAAACGATTGTCCAGGAGTTTGTGGCCATTACTCCTGATTTTCCCCAGTGGAAATGAATGAAGGAGAAATGAATAAAGGAGAAAAGATCTTTCCTTGTAGTAACTGGGTGCGTCTATACGTGCATTTACGCCAGCTTAAATTTACTGTGCAGTAAGTTACCATGCAGTAAGCGGGACCAGGCTGCTGTCTACATGTGCAGGCTTTATTAAAGCACATTAATGCTGTGTGTGGAGTGATTTGGCACTAAAGTTAGTCCCAAGTCAGTCCACACGCAGTGTTACTGCGCAGTAAGACATCTACACGTGCTACTGCGCAGTAACTAATCAGCCGTAAATCTGATACCTGCATGATGTTGACTGCTCAAGTCGGTGTAAGTTGCCATATTTACTGCACAGTACAGGCATGCACATGTAGACGCGTGCCTGTACTGCGCAGTAAATGCACACATGTAGACGCGCCCACTGAGTAGCACCCTCCAGGAAACCAAATCCTCCTTGCTCTGCTCCCTACAAGCCTGCAGCAGATTTTGCTTTCGGCTTTGCCTGGAAAGGGTCAGCAATTTCTTGCCATATTCTCTCATGCCACGTGCACTCAAATTCCTAGTAGCAGATTCTTCGAAATAAAGCTGCCCGTGGTATACAAGAAAGTACATGCAACTGTTTTCTGGCCCACACCCGTTCCACAAACCCGGGGCATTTTACTGAGCGTACAGTGAACAAGCCCACAGGTTCCCATCCTTCGAGATAGTTCTCCTGATCTAAACCAGCACAGCTCCTGTGAAATCATGGTGGCAACACCGATTCGTGCCGGCCGCAGGTTTCACCGTTTTGTCCCTCCTGGTGCACTCTCCTTCTGTGAACTCGTGTTATCTTAAGAAAAAAACCCAGAAACGTGCTTGTCTTTCAATAGTTTTACTTTATTGGCTATCACATGACGAGAGAAGATGTCGGTATTACATGCAGCGGAAGACTGTTGTAGTTCTAGTTCCTGTGTTACATTTTTTTTTCCTTTTAATAGTTGTAAACTGGTATTTTTGCCTGTAAAATCACTGCATGCGAGTTAGACTGCAAACACTGGTAGAAGAGGCGTATGCACCATTCCTGATCTCTAAGTGCATGCTTTATTTACAAGGGAAAGAAAATAGTTCAGGTCACAGATTGCCAACAGAAAGTCAGAGGAAACTACGGGGCGGATGGAGAGGTACACACTACTCAGAAAGTGGTGTTGGAAATGGTGATTTGGTTTTGTTTTTGAGCAAGGACAGGGCTCGAATAGAATTCCTTCAAAAGTAAAGCAGGCGAGTCGAGCCTGTCAAGAGAGGAGATGGTGAGAAGTTGCCACGGTCAAGTCAACCTTTGTTTGCTTGTTCTGTGCCTTTATATAAAGCAGGCGCCGCAGCCGCTGGGGAACTTTAAAAAGGGAAAGCATTGCTTGATTGGCTTTTTCTGCCAATATTTTTCACTATTGTTCTATTTGGAAGGAGCGTGCCCATTCCGAGTTCGCACCATCGCACCTTAGAAGTACTGCGCCATTTCTAAGCATGCTGTAAATGCTAGAAGAAAACATGTAAAACCTCATGCTATGCCGCTATAAACTGTGAACCTGATTTTCACCCTGCGTGAAGAGTGCTTGGATTGGCAGGGCCAAGGGAGGTCGTGTGAACACCTCTGGCCGTTTCCGTTCTCAAATGAATGCTGCATTATTTCCAAGTTTGACAAGTCAGCCCCGGTTGCAGTCGGTTTTTTCGTCTCTCTCAGGTAAAATGGCAAAACCTGCATCAGATCTGGAAGCTGGGGAAGGAAGGATGGGCTGGAGGAGGAGGACGTACCTATTTCAGAAGACTTAGGGAACTTCAGAAGTGAGCGGTTGAACGAACCGCTCACAATGATGGCACGATGCTAGGGAGAAGGCAAAATCTGACCAGGACCAGAAAATAGAGAAAAAAAGAACAATTCTAGTTTCCATCCTCAGCCCAGGTCAATGGTGATGGACATAACTTGGGGCTTTTGGATTCAATTTTGATCAGTGCCAGACTCCAGGAGAGCTATTAGGGATGAAAGAGGACAACACCCAGGATCCTTTAAGGTTTCAGAGAGCACACGGTCCATCATGCCCTTTGCGAATGTCCCTCTAGGTGTCTTGAGTGAATAAATAAGTGCCCCGGATACAGAAGATGCTCTGGAGAGGAAGGGAGATGGGGAGGGAGGAAGAGGTGCCCTACTGCTGGAGGTTACTCTGATTATTATCATTATAAATGGAGTTCATGCCAGGTTGCATTCATTTTTCCTAGCTGTGGCCTACGAAAATCTCTTAGAGGAGGAAAAGGAGGCAGTAACATGGAAGAGCAGGGCCAAAAGGAACAGTTGCCAATGCAAAAAAAAGGGAAAATAACCTGGTGGAGATATCCTTGAGCAGAAAGCTGCCCCTCATGCTCACCTGCATCATTGAAGGCCTGGCTAATACACCACCCGCCAGCAAGCAAGCGAAACGAGCAGCTTGCTTGGCTACAAAGTCCACGGGAAGAGGCACACAACTGGAGGGTTTGTCCAGGCCATCACAGAAGGAGCCACAGGTTTGAAGACCACGGGACACCCGGCGCCTCCTAATGCGACTGTCATCGACTGTTGTGCGCTGCAGGGGTTTGATTGAGAGCAGCGATACCCCGACCCGTGGCTTGGGGTTGGTCACAGGCAGGGGAAATTCAGCTTCCCGCAGAGGCACGGCTCCTCCGGCAGACAGGGACTGCTGAGGGCGATGGTGCCCACAGCGCTCGGCATGGTTGCAGGGCTGGTTGGGGACCAGGGCAGAGCAAGAGCAGACTGCAGTATTTGAGAGACGGGAGCAGCGGGCCTTCGTTGGCATTCGCAGAACAAGGCAAACAATATTGATCGTTCTTAACCTTGAGGAAAGACAGCGAGAGAGCTTGCACGAGAGAGAGAGAGAGAGAGTACTCATCTAGATTTTGTCCCAGAGACATTTAAATTAAGACAGGAGCCAACGCTCCCAGTAACGATACACACCGATGTGCTTAAAAGCGGAAAAGAATCACACTACACAAGAGGACAAGAAACAATCCGTAAACCATAACAGCAGCTTAAAGACATCATGCACAGAGCCCACAGCGTCGTGACGGGTAACGACGGAGGTTATCCCATTGAGCGATGCTCTTCCCAAACACCCGGGGACTTGCGCCCGCAGCCTGCGACACGGGGAAGCCAGGGAACCGATCCAGTCCCGGAGAAGGAGCCTCGAGTCTGCTGAGAAGAGCATGTCGCGGGCGAAACAGGATGGTGACAGCCCATGCGGGATAGAGGACCGGCTTTCCCTCTAGCCGTGGAAGTTACAGCTATAGAAAGATGTTCATTGCAAATTCCTAGGACTATTAAACCCCACTGAAAAAAAAAAAGTCTAGGAGAGGAGAATAATCCATCAAAGTAAAAAAAAATAAATACACCCAAACCTAATGAATTCCCAGGAGCGGCGCAACTTCAGGACACACCGCACAGAAACCAGCACGGCAGAGACTAGAGCGACGGGGCGCCGGAGGCGCCGGAGCGGGACGACAGCGAGGACGGAGGTTTTCGGTTCTGTTTGACATGCTGAATCTGTCGCGGACTGACCGTGTTTTCCACTTGTACGTCTTGTGCTAACGTCGCCGGTGCTGCACTTGAAGGTCGTACAAAACAGAGGGGCCTCGGAAGGGTATAAAAAACATCAATATCAATTCAAGAGCTTGTTGACTCTCCCTTTGTTGATATGAAATAAAACAGCTGCAGACAATAAATTAAGCACAGGTTAAAGAAAAAAAAATGCTTCTTTTGTGCATAATACAAAGAAGCCCATCAGGATGGAAAAAAACAAAAAATGAAGCTGGAAGACCTCTACCTGTCCAGGGTATTTTCATTAATTGTGATATTTGAAAAGAAAGAGAGATAATGTTTGAAAGCATCAGCTCTTTGGGAAATGGTTCCCCTCCTGCTTCCCTCCTCCGTGCGGCACAGTGAGACGAGCCCATCCGAAATCACGATGGAACAGAAAATACGACCCCACGCGGGCATCACCAGTTCTGCCCTCGGCGTACATTTAGTTGCTATATCATGGAGTGGGATGGGAGGGAGTCGCGAGTCGAAAAGAAGGGGGTGAGAAGCGAGTGGGAACATTTCTAGCTCTAACATTAATTGCATCTGGAAAAAAAAAAAGCAAAGTCCAGTAAAGCCAGATCTCTCTTGTTTCCCAGATGAGTGTGCATCTGTATTTGCAGGTTTGGGGGTTTTGTTTCAGTGACATAATACTGCAGGATCCTTCCTGTGGAAACTCAAAAGCATGTGCCACACAATTTGCTAGCGCTACAACACTGCTAAAATGTACCCATCGCCCAAATTGCTAGTACTCTCAGGGTTACCTCTGCGGGCCTGACGGTGAAAATGCAGTTCCTTAGTGATGTTTCTAACAAAACCAAAGCAGAACCACCTTGTTCCTTATTGCAACTGAGGTATCGAGATCAGGTGAACAGGACCGTCAAGTGTTGTGGCACCGGCTTTCAACCACGCTCAGCGCTGAAAGCCGCATAATACAGTAGGCTCCGTGACTGCAAGCCCTCCAGACCAGAACGGATGCCAAAAGGACTTCAGTTAACACAGAGAACATATGGAGGAGGGGAAGGAGGTGGACACATGCAGAAATACAAATGAAAGACTTGGGTAAAAGTGAGGACGGAGCAATGCGTGCCCAGGTGGATCAACGCCTCGAGAAGCAAGTATTTTCAACAAGGAGAAAAGGCAATCATTGTACGACGCGTGTGAGACTAGTGAGAAACAAGAGACAAATGGAAATGCTCAGCACGGGGCTATTGCTTGACAGAAGTATGCATCAGTGGTCAGGGGGGAAAAAAAAAAAGCAAGCTGGATTTGCCTGTAAAAGAAGATCGGGGTGTTTTTTTGGAAGGGGGATGATGAACAGAGCGAACGCTGGCGTCAAGGAGATCCAAAGATGCGCACGCAAGGCGCGGATGTGTTGGAGGACAGACGGGGGGCTGGCAGGAGAGCGGGGGGATTCATGAGAGACTCGTGCGGGGGGGGGGAAGGCGAGAGACTCCTAATCGCTTGCAACGTGGTTCTCGTTCTGTAGAGTGTGCCAGCGCTCGATTTTCTGATCCTTGTTCTTCAAACACTCGTACCAGTGTTTCAAGCGCTCTCCCTTGGCAGTGATGCCCAACTGGCACCCACCTGGAAGGAAGGAAGCAGACAGGATATTTCAAGATCATGCTGGGCTTCCCTGTATTCCTGCCCCCACAATTTAAAGCTTCATGCAAAAATAACACAGCACCGATCAACAGGCACGGATGCCCAAACCCCCTGATAGGACCTCCACCCACCCCTCCCTCTCAGACCGTCTAGGCCAGTGATTTTCAGCCTGTGGTCCATGGAGCCCTGGGGGTCCGGAGCCTATGTCTAAGGGGTCCATGAAAGATAGCTGTGATCAATCAAAAGTATATGAATACCCACACGTTACAATACAAAGGGGTCCGCACCTCTCTTTGAAATGTTTTTAGGGGTCCGCAAATGGGAAAAGGTTGAAAACCACTGGTCTAGACAGGGGAAGGTCTGTTGATCAGGGAGGGCATGACCTGGTCTTTGGAGTCCGGGTCACCATCAGCAAATGGTGTAACTTGCTCACGCCACAATGATCCAGCCCCTGCCCCCTGTTATTGTTGGCCTATGCCAGCAGGAAGGGAGCATCAGGGTGCCCTGGGGCCTGGGGAGCAGCTGGAGATGTTCAGCCTACAGACATGGCCTGCTGGGATGCCAGGGGTACATCTACTCGGGAGGGGCAACACGCGTGCCCCAGGATGTGATGCAGGAGGCGGCGGTCTTGGCCCCGCATGGGCTCTGCCCGTGTTGCCAGTTGCTGGTGAGCCCCTGGCACACCTGGGCTAGGTTGCTCGTGCCAGCATGGGTAACAGCAGTGCGGACAGGGCAGCACAGGCACAAACTCTCCCAGGCACCTGCTGATCCCTGCATTGCCACGTTTGTGCTAACACTGCTCCCCCAGCAGCCCACGTGTGACACGCCTGCCTCTGTGGACACTGTGACACTAGCAAGGCTGTACCAGGCGGACATCCTTGTGGGATCCCACAGTTAACACCGGGTAGAGTCCACAGGGCTCGCTCCTGCCCCCAGGTCTGCCGTGTGATGGCATGGTGCGGTCATGCATCACAGCCTCTGCCCAGCCCGTCCTGCCTTGCAGCTGAGCAAGGGAATTCCTTACATTTGCAAGCACCGAAGATGAGCTCAGGGCACGGCATTGCAGAGTCATTTAAAAGCACTGAAGGCATCAAATGTTTAAAGAGAGCTGCTATAAGGGAGGGATGCACCCATACGCCAAATCTCGCACCCTTCCAAGCAGAAGTGCCTGCAGTTTGGAGTCAGGCCCAGAAGCCTGACCATTGCCAAGCTTACAAGCAGAGCAAGCCGATTGCGGTCAGTCCTGAGATTTAGCCCCCCAGGCCCATGACGAGATGCTGTGGGTGACCTCAAAGGGTTTGCCGAGAGAGCACGAGCTTCCCACGAATCATCCCGAAGGCGGGAAACCTTCCACTCACCAATGTAATCATTAGACTTGCCGATATCGTAATCCCAGACCGATATGTCCAGCGACTTCTTGGCCAGGTCGCTGTGTTTTATGTCATAGAAGAACTCCTGGAAAAAGGACAAAGTGCTAAGATTCATGCCCAGAACGCAGCTTGCAGAGGAAACACAAGGACACACTGTTAATGGATGTCAAGAAATGTCCCGGCATCATGGACACTGAACTGCATGCCAGCAGGAACTGCGCTCCACACGGCTGCAGCGGCAAAGACCTCAGGTCCAAATGCACTTCACAAATACACAAGCAATGTTTGCATCCATCTTACCCTTAAAATGCTGGCCAGGCCCCTCCTGTCGTGTGAGGGAGACAGAAACACAAGCAGCCAGAGTGTGGGTGGCAATCTCCCCTCTCTGGGGACGGTGTACCTTTTATGACTGTCCCGCTAGTACAGTCTAGAGGGTGTGGAGGATCAGGACTCTGCTCACTCCTCACCTCTCACGGGGATATTTAGGCTATTTACAGACACACTGACCCAAGAAGGGCCAAAAGCATGCCGTATCGTGGTGCTGAGCATGGCATCACTAGCACTGAAGTCAATGGGAAGTTGAGAACTGGGCCAGGAGTGATGCAGACACACGGACTGGCACGGACGCAGCAGAGCCAGGGAGTCAACCCCCGAGGCCTGGCACCCAGCTCTCCCCGCTCTGCTCACCGAGCGGTCACCCACAGCTCCAGAACGGCCAAGCAGATAGCGCTGCCTTTCAAAAGCAATCACGCAGACTGGACAAAAGCCACATGAGACCCAGATTGGAAAGGAGCTGGGTACCCCCAGCTCTCATCAAAGCCAACAGGAGACAAGGCTGCAGTGCCCTTAGCTGGACCAAGTCCCATGGGAGGGCAAACATCTTGGGTCTGAGTTCAGGTGTTCTCACTGGACCTTTTACTACATCATCATCACCATCATCCAGCCTACCTGTAGTGTGCCCAAGAAGCTTTGAACATGACTCCATCCAGTAGTAGGAGGCTACAGTGAGAAGCAATTAAAGGGTGGCAGCAGCTTCTCGGTCTGTTCCTCGCCAATGTTGTCCCACCACATATCTACAGTGTCTGGGGCTGAATTATTGAAATCGCTCTTTCTTGTTCACAGAGGATACTAAATTCTTGTGATCAACTGAGCATGCATATGTCTTTCTTATCAAGAAGATGAAGCTGAAATTAGAAGCTGAACTAGCCCAGATCCTGACTCTCAGGCTTTAATTAACTTTGTCCTCATTCATTTCCAAAAGATCCCCGAACAGTTTGAAGAAAGCAAAGCGTGTGAAAGAGCAACTGCAGCTTGTCGAGTTCACCTTCAGATCCTCATACACAGTGAGATATAATAGTGTGGCCCATTAAAAATACGCCCGTATGTCTGTGCTTACCTCATTAAATTCAGGATTCAAGGTTTTCTTTTTAATCTGCGTCTTATGCTTGGCCTTTTTCCCCATGTCGGGCTTCAGCCAACTAGGAGCAACATAAAGCATCTTAGAAATTTAAATGAATGAAAGGAACCAGCTCACAAGCTACAAAAAGGGGTTCCTGGGCTGGAAGTACAATAGCCAAGGAAGCTACATCTATACCGCAATCACAAAATGAGTGAATACACTCGATTATAAAATTGCCAGACTCCAGTCTAACACTACAGAGGTTCATTTAGCACTGAGCACTGGACTCAGCAGAAATCTCCCTACAAGTGGTGCACTTAGCATACGCTTTTCAAGCTTGTCTTTCCACCCTACCTCGCACAGTGAGCAGACCCACCGCTTGGATCTTAGCCCCGGCTTCTGCTGCACAGCGAGCTCATGTGAGCGCTTGCAGTCATTCGTTTTATTTGCACTGCGCATTTCTCACCAGGCACTTTAACGGAAAAGGCAATTATAACAGAAATGGCTACAGGCATATTAAAATGCAAAACGGGCCCAATCTGAACTACGTGTTTAATCAAAAAGAGTTTGACTCGTGCTGTTGAGCTCTATGAGCTACAAGACTCAAGGCACTGAAAATGAGTAGACAGATTCCTTATTACTATACAGCGCCCACCCAGACTCCCATCTTAATGGCAAGCTACTCCATTGTGCCTCTCCTGCTGAGCATTTCAACACTCAGAGTGCAACCAGCAACTGGTCTGGAGAGATTTACGCAAAAATAGTAAAGATAATCCATTGGCATTTAACGAAGCACGGATAAGCAAGCTGAACAAGGTAATTTTATTTATAAAGTGTGGAAAGGATTAGAAGCTCTACGTTAGCAGTCCAGTCCCAAACCCACAACTAAATCGAACGGTTGGTCATAATTAAATCCTCACTGAAAGTTAATTTGGATACCATAACAAAGAAAACTCCATCTTCTACCGGTCGAAGCAAGGGAGGAGAACAAGTAGCAAAACACTGGAGGAAAAAATATCAACTCAGACACACAAAAAAAGGTGACTATCACTGCAGATAGGAGTTACTGCTGGTTTTCATTTTCATTTTGAGGGGGGGAAGCATCATTACTGCAGTGATACAGGACACAACTATGTGGGGAATATCTAGAGCAGGTTTATAGGCCAGGTCTGGTTGGAAAAGGCAAGAGCTTAACCTCTTCTTGGTTTGCACTGCACTCCCACGTCACCTGCCCTTGCGCCTTAGCCGGGTTGTGAACCGCTAGCACTCTTCTCCCTGCCTCTTGCAGCACGGTGTAACCATCGCCGCTGCAGAGGCTGAGCGACCATTAAACAGCTCAGGCGCTTCAAGAGGCACTGAGGCATTGCTGACGTGAAGTGCAGCAACCCCCCGCGTCTGCATTCATTCACCAGATGCACTGGTGGCTCTGTGCTAATCCAGCGTGCGAGTCTGAACCCAGGCAGCGGGGCTGCAGTGCAAGTCCCACAGGCACCTGCCGTGCCCCCCCCCACAGCTAATGGCAAGATGGCTCGATGGCTACAGCTCACACCTTTGTCAGAAGAGATGGGCCCTGCTATTTCGTGTCTCCTCCTCCTCTCTGCTACAGCTGTTTTATACTGGGGTGCCTCATGGAGTCAAAAATCAGAAGGAAATCTTGGAACCCCCTTGGGGTGATATGCACCGAAAGGGTGTGCGCATCTATTTCTCTCCTGGAGCATGTCTCTGACACCGCAGCCACGGCCCTGTCGTGTGGGCAGACCTGAGCGAGCCGGGTGCAGGCAGCACTCTAGCTGGGGCTGCACGGGGCTCAGTGTGGGCTATATTGCCCTGCATCTCAAGTAGATCCTCAAGCTCACATTGAACCCACAATGCCACAGCTCTTGGTGCCAGACCTGGGTAAGGCCAAGCTAGCTCACGTATGCTGGGGCCACTGGGATGACTGCAGCGTAGATCTATCTCTATGGCCACCAGACATACATGTAGTGTATGGAGGGCAGCACCGCGTTAGACAGGCTGACACACCACGTCCCCGCCAACCCAAAGATCCCATGGTTGCAATTAAGCTGGCGAGGCTGCTGGTTGAGGACAAAACTGAACATAACACATCTCACCCACCCACTGCTGTGCTTTGCTCTGGCTTGGGCAGTGATATTCCTAGCTCCAAACAGAGGCGGCATCTTCCAGCACTACGTGACAGTGTCTGTGCTATAAGCCAGACCTAGCCTCTTGCCCTCCTTACATCTGTCCTCCTGAATGCTGGCACCCTTCTGCTTCCACTCACAGTTTGACGAAGGGGTCCGAGTACCCGTTAGCATCCATCGCGGCCAGGTGCACACAGCGTACGATGCCGACGATCAAGCGACCCTGCTGGGTGCTGTACATGAGAGACACCAGGATCTTGCCTCGCTCATCCACTTCGCTGCCACGCTCTACCTGCAAGAGGAAGCCAGAGGCCTGAGCAAGGACTGGGGATCTGGGCCCTGGCTACGAGACAGGCCCCCAGCTGGGAATCCAGCAGGCTGGGACAGCACTGTGCAATGCATAGGAAAGAGGAAACAAACCCAGAAAAAGCTTTTAATGGCTGCAATAAGAGACTGCAGAGGAAGGCAGTGCTTAAAAACCTAGGACCGTAACATGCAGGAAAACCTGCTGCAGTTATTCTGGTACTTGTTGGTATTGTCATCTTTTCTCTATTTGATAAAGCTTTAAAAGCTTGAGCTCAGCAGAGACAGGTGTTAGCTCAGCAGGCCCCATTCAGGACTATTGTAGCTAGCTTTGCTCCACCGATCTTCATACATTGCAAGCTTCGTTCTCCATTTCAGGTTGGAACAAGGCTAAAATCACAACGCTCATTTTGCAAGCAGATATGCTAGAGGCAGAAAGGGGAGAGAGATCTCGCAAGAAACATTCCCTCGTTCCGAAGTCACAGAGTCGCCTGGAGCGAACTGATCAATCGATAGCCATTTGCTAACCCTTCCCACTTATCACTTGACATTTGAAATGCAAAAGCAGTGGCTTTCATGGCAGGGAGGATACAGGTGGGGTGGGGGGCAGCTGGAGTCTTCCAGCTCTGCCAAGTATTCAAAGAAACTCATTTCTGATTCAGCAACATCTCCATGGTTCGACTGGATCTATGCAGACAGACATACCCCCTACCCCCACTGACTTGGGTAGTTCCCAAGGGCGAGACCTGGGTCCCAGGAATGACCTTGGGTCCCACCCCAGGGTGGCTGGGTCTGAGCGCAGAGGTGTTCCTCGCTCCCATGGCTCAGCACAGAAAAGCAGAGCGGTCCTGAGGTGAGCTTCACCCCATCGCTGCCCTCTCCATGTAACCAGCAGTCATGAAGCCTCAGGATCAGAGCTGGAAAGCATCACTGCTGGCTCACGAGCACCATCAGGAGGGCAAATGCAGCCCCCTGGCAACCCAGAGCCAGCACGGGTGAGGACAGTGCAGCCTCTTACCTCTTCTTCATATAGCGCCATCCCACGCGCCGAGCCGGTTGTCCCAGCACGTTTCATCTGGGGGTAGGAAGGAACAAAGACAAAGGTTTCCTTTAATGACTGCCCAGGCTGGAGGAGGCAGCTGCTGGCGGCCCATGTGTCAAGCCCACATGTGGCACTGATCTCCAGAGGTGGAAATGAGGAACATCCCGACGGGAATTCATTCCCATAAGCTTTCAGAGGTCTCCAAGGGCACATGGTGCCTCTCTAGGCCTTCCTGTAAATTAATTTATTGCAAGAACCAATGCTGAAGACACCAGCAAAGTATTAACATTCATATTTGTGAAGGAGACAGGCAGCCACACACTGAGGGCTGGTTGGAAAAAAGAGAATTGCAATCCGTGAATTATTTTTTACGGTTTTGGAGGAGTTTTGGTCATTGTGTCTTGGAGTATAAAATGATCTTTGAAATCATTCACGTGAAAGTGAGAACAAGCTCCCCCAGACAAGACAATAACCCGGCAGTCAGGGCACTCAGCCAGGATGTTGAGATGTGGTTTCAAATCCCACCTTCAAATCAGACAAACAGGGGACTTGAATCCAGGTGTCCAACGATCCTAGCGGGACATCCATCTGCCGGGCTGCAGGCTAGTCTGTGCCGTTATGCTGCCGCTCTCTCCTAATCAGGGACCTCCGAACCCATCTCAGCAAACCCTTCCCCCAGAATCAATCCATTTCCATAGAAAGTTTCTGTTCTTGGCCCCCCAAAATCCCAGCCAGCTCGACTATAGCCTCACTCGGGGTGTTTGTGCAGCGTGTACGTGCCCCCACGGCTCTGGGTTTGCAACAATTGCTCTGCTGCTGTGGGTCAAAGGAACAACAGGTTGATGCTGTGTTCACGCCTCAGGAGCAGCAAGAGAAGTAATGCCCATCAAAGCACAGCACGGACACGGCACAAGGAAGATGCAGCTGTCACAATGGAGCTCAGCCGCCTCCCGCAGAATCAGCACGGCCTCTTGGGGCCAGCACGCGGGCCGGAAACCAAACGTTTCCTCCATCTGCATCACTACGAAGCTTTGTCTTTTTAACAGCTTCTAAAATAGAGATGCATTAGTCTGCGGGACAAAACGCACTGAGGAGCTGCCACATCACGTCTGTGCCCACGACACGCATTGGGCCAAGTTCTTATGCCAGGGATGGTCACCGGTGAAGTCATTTTGAACTGACATGGCTGGGACTGAGATCAGGGACCGGCTTCTGTGATTGTGAACAACTCCTCAGAGACCTTGACATTCATAGGGCCCAGGTGCTCAAAGGTGTTTAGGAGCCTCACTCCCATTTATTTCAGAGGGAATTAGGCACCCAAATATCTGTGAGGATCAGATGTAGCCGCTTGAGTCGCAAATACACCTTCACCCCGAAGCCTAATGCATGCTAGATCACCACCCGGCATAACAGGGCTTCATGAATCTTACCGGTATTACTCTCTCCAAGCAGATGTTGAAGTTCTTCTTCTGGTTGGGTTTGAGTTTCTTCAGAGAAAATCTTGTTTCACCAATAAATTCATTGTGGCCAAACTTGTCTTCATCACACACAGAGATCCTGAACAGGACAGGAAAGAGAGACTTTAATACTGAATGGCTCAGCGAGTGACCCCGCTCAGACTAGGACAACCTCCCTTGCAAAAACACCATTGCCGCCCGACACTTGTGGGAGCGCGGAGGGCTTGTCCACGGGACACCTCTCCTGTTTCCACGTTACACTTTAGAAAGCAAAGCCTGCGGGGAAGTAGAAAGCAAAGTCACACCTAAGGTCCCTGCCGTATCTAGCGGCTTCCACCTCAGTGCCGGGGTCCAAGAAACCTGGAAGTTCCCTCGGATGAGAAGTTCTGACCTCCTGAACCGTCTTCTGAATCAGAAGAGCAAGGCCACATTTGGGCATTCCCCGCAGAACAGCAATTTCAAAAGATCACAGTTCCCAACCATCTAAAGTGCTCGAGAAAAGAGTGAGTGTCCGTAGCCAGCAGCTCGAGACCTGCGGCACTGTAGCAGAGGCAGAAACTCCTGCGGCTGCATGTCCTCACTTACAGTGCACAAGCCAATTTCCAGCAGCTGGATTTGGAGGGGGGGGAATTGTGCATTGTATATGAGGACATGCAGTCATTTGCTACAATAAGGCTGACGCATTATATTACAGCGTTGGGGCAAATAAAACAGTCACCTTAACGTGATAAGGCAAAAATCCAAATTAAATGAGCAAGTTGAAATGCTGGATGAAATATATGACAGTTTTCCTCCATCAAAATGATTCATCAAAAATCAACATATTGATGTGAAAAGCTTTGATGTTGACAAACCATCTTTTTTTTCTGCCAGCAGAACAATTTTGGCCAGATCTATCCCTGACCCGTCACGTGAGTGTTTGCAAAGGTAATTGGGTTTGGGAGCTCTGAGGTGAAATTCTCCCTCCTTTAAAAGGCTTCCTCCCTTACACACTGTGCATTATAAGACACCGGGGTTTTGTCCTCCACTTGCCTGAGCGTCTTCCTTTGCATGTCCTCATCCGTGATGCCGTGATACACCAGCGTCTCATTCCACACCGGGTTCCGCGTGTTACGCAGAGTCTTGGTCCTCAATTTGTTCGACTGTTGCACGTAAAGAATAAAAACACAGGGCAGTCACCCACCCCGCCGACAAGGAAGAGCTTGACCCAACCGTGCGGTGACCTTCCCTGGCATGAGCCCTCTCTACTCAGACCCACCATGTTCGCTGAGTCTGCTGACCACACCTAATACCTTTACTTCCTTTTGTTTCCAACAAAGTCTGTAGCCCAAAATCTCCATTCAACTTGTGGTCTCACTTAAGATCAAAATTCAACCTAAACACATTCCCCTTCCTCAGAGGGCTGGAGAAGGGTTTTACCCCATGGTAGGAGTATACAGTCCTTTGGGGAATGATTGCAGTAGGTTCAGAGAAGTGCATGCCTTCATGGTGGGAACTTTCTTGTGCTTCTGTCCCTTGGCAAAAGCAGAAAATAAAATTGGTCTCCAGCTAGCAAAGTGGGAGTCCTCTCATGCTCCATGGGAGAAGTGGGAGAGGTGGTATCTTGTATTAGACCTACTAGATTTTTGCAAAAAAAAAAATTCTTTAATTGCAATTTTTTTTTTTTTTTGCAAAAATCTAGTTGGTCTAATACAAGATACCACCTCTACCACGAGGTCTGATTCCTTTTCCCTTATGCACGGCCTTTATATATGTATGTCTCTATATACGACCAGTACAGCTGCAACCTGGATACCTGACCCATGGGAGAAGTGGCACTCCTAGATGCTAAGGGAGCACACCGGGCTGAGCAAAAGCAGAGCCCCTGCTGTGTAAAAAATGACTCCCTGGATTAACAGAGCCACCTAAAGCCAACAATTCCCTGTCGAAGGGAGGTCTTCTTTGCAAAACCAGGGAAAGATGATGAGAAACAAAGAAGAAGAGGAAACACTGGGGTCACAGGGCATGTCTACAAAGCAGTGGCCAAAGGAACTGCAGCATAGCGTAGAGGAGCCCGAGGTAGCGTTAAACTAGCCAGCCGGGGCACTGGGAGCAGTCGATCTGCAGCAGCACAGATCAGGCTGATTTATCCTGCTTCTTTGCACTCCACTGCAGTCTCCTCTGTGACTGCAGCGTAGACCCAGCCATAGCCAACCCTGCATTTACACAAGGGACGGAGCCTGTCTGCTGGATTTCCTGTGCGTTCGTGATCTGGGAGTCAAGGTGGCCAGAAGGACGTTGAGCCCAAAGTACAGGAGGAAAAGTAAACGAAACTTTCTTTATCACCATTATTGTTAGAGGCTTTGGGGCTTCACGTTGGCTCTAAGCAAAACTCAGGCAGGGAAAGAGAAAAGCCTTGAATCCCCAGAGCAAACAGAGGAGATCTATTTTTTTCGGCAGTAGGCCAACAGCATTCGTTTCTTCCTACAAGTTTTCTCCGCTGAATTTAATTTTGCTGGTCCTGGGAGCGAGAGTTTACAGAGCTTTCTTTGATGAGGGGAAAAAAACCCGGAGTTTACTCACTCGATGGATATTTTTCACAGCTCTAATTAGAACGCACAGTAACTTCAAAGTAAATTGATCTTTCGGACTCCGGTAATAATTAGATTGTGTGTCAGATGTTTTGCATTGCGCTAACAATGTCACCTTCTCTGAAGTCCCTCCGTGCTCATGAACTAGATTTTAATCTCTCAGTATGGCCCGTGCAACGCTCAGTTCTTTGGAGCTGCTGGAAACCAGCAGAACCAGAAACGACGCCCTCTCTCAACGTCGGGCCACGCCGGTGCATTAACGCAGGCCGCCTTGTTTTTGAGCGCCCTGCCTGCTTCCCTTCCAGGTTACACAAATTCTGATCTCTTTACAGCCACAGCATTTGCTGCAGAAATAGACCCAGTGATTTCAACGGATAGGAGAAGGCACTAGGTCATGTCTGGGTGGGAAGCGCCCCTAGAAAGTCCTCGTGAACTCTTGAGAAGGCCAGAGAATAGCAGCATGTTAAGTGTGGCTCATCTCGAGCGAGCTCCTGCAGCTCACGCGTCTCGTATTGCATTGTGGGCTGCACAGGGTCTATAAGCAGTGTCCACCACAAGAGATACTGGAGTCGTGAGTGCTGCTTGCCGCCGCATGTTTTGGACCATCTCTGATGCAGGTTCCCAGCTGCATGCAGAGATCAGTGCAGAAAAACTAGTGCAAGCTGCTGAGTGAAGACAGAGGGGGTTGCTTGGGTTCAGTTCTTCTGCACAATTACGGGACCAGAGCAGACGCTGCTTGATAGGCTTCTCTCACCCTGTGAAATATCGCTAAGGCCTGGATGCTGGGATTTCCAAACCTACCACCAGGATCTGGAGAGCCAGTTCCCACTTGTTTTCATGCGGACTGGGCATTGCAGTGCCTGAGAGGGCTTGTGAAAAAAAATCTCTGACCTAAAGCAGCTATGTTTTCATCCCTAGTTTCAACCATAATGCAATCAAGCACGGTGTTACCTTACTGGCTCCCGGCAAGAGGTGCAGTTTGACATAGGGATCAGCCAAGCCATTGGAGTCCATTGGTTTTAAGCCCTAAAAGACAACAAAGATAACACAGGGTTTGAGTCACTATTAAATGCAGCATGGGGGAGCATTTAGCGGCAATGCTTTATGCAGTATAGATTAACAGAGGCAGCAGATAATGGGTGGGAAGGAACAGCACTGTTTGTTCTGAATAACAATGCACAAGATCCAAGTGCAAATCGGAGTCAGCTCGTACGAATGCATCTTGAAACCCACAAAGGACTCAACAGATATGCTCACGTTCTCCCCGAATCTTGTCCAGCAAAACAACAAAGCCACGTCCCATATGGACAGAGGGTTTGCCTCCACACAAGAGAGTCCGGGGTGCTGAAGAGCTGGCCCAAGGCATGCGCCTTGCAGCTGGCAAGAGGAAAGACCTCTCTCCGCACCTCCCAGCTCACCCAGACAGTAGTTCCTGCAAACTTATGAAGGCAGAGCTCTTCCAAAGCATGGGAAGCCACGGGGAGCGGGGGCACTGCATGAAATGATGCATGGCCCGGAAATGCCTGGTGACCTTTTCAAAATTGGATGAATCTGCACCCTTCGCTGCCACTTACTCGTGTGAGAATGGGAATATGTGGCCTCTGGGGGTGGGGGAATTGATGCAATTCTCCTGACAGCAGGTGGGAAATGCGACTGTCAATACGCCCCCGCTGCAGGACTGGAATAATCCCTATTACCCGCAGTGAGAGCCACTGGGGTCCTACGGGGCACAGCCAGGCTGTAACACCATGTCTGTGCTTTTGAGCATATAAGAATGGTTGCCTGTGCCCTGAACGGCACCGGGTCTTGTGGAAGTGCTGGGCACCTGCCCTCCAAGATGCCATCCCCTGTAAGTAAATGCCCGAGTGCCAGCTGATCTCGAGAAATCAGGGCTTGAGCTGTGGCACTTACTGCTTCTGAGTTTGTGGTGCTGTTTCCTTTGTGCAGCATGCCTATGTGACCCGCTTCACTGCTGCAGGACACGGGAAAAGGGTGAGTGTCAGAGCTCATGCTTAAGGGATTCCCTCTCCCACGACATAGCCCATAAGATGATACGGAGAGTCAGTGTGGTGTACCGTGTGTAGCCCGATGAGACCTGCCCTAGCACTACAAGCACAGTATGTTATCCGTGATGACTAGCGGTAGGCACCGCACCGAGATCTGCCTTCTGACGGGAGCCTGTCCTGTTAAACTCAGAGCTTTTCCAGCCGTGTCCGCTCTGCAGTGAAGGCCGAGTTTTAAGGCATGGTCAGACATTGCTTTGAGCCTGAGGTTGCATTGCCTAAGCACCCAGTGGCAGCTAAATATTGCAGCTCTCGCTTGGGGTTATGAGCCATGGTGGCAGGCGACTGGGACCCTGCTAGCATGAATGATGGGAGGAAAGGGCTGAAGTCTTTGCTTATCTGCTACGGGAGGTGCCCACTTGGTTGGCAAAGTCTCCATCCCAGGGCCCACTGCCAGTGGATAAAGGAGATGGACCGAAGCCCCACCGTTATTTGCCGTGGGAGTCAAGCGACTGTTATAGTTGCAGTTGCTATAATCAACCCACGGCCCCCAGGCAGAGGAAACCTTGATAAACCCCCGAGGTGGCTGTGGGAAATCAATTATGCTGAGCAAACAGGCAGGTAACTACAGCGGACCGTGGGTCTCAGAGGCACACCTATCTGGAGCCGACATCAAGAGACTGCAGCATGGCTGAGGGCAAATGCATGACACTAGTTCCTGGCACGTGGGACCTCGGAAACGGGCTGAAGTTTCCATTATCGGCTGAAACGCGGCAGGTAATACTCGCCCGCTTTCTCTCAGGTGCCCCCTAAAGACATCTCTGACCACAGAGGCACATCACACTGTCAACTGCCTACCTCCCTGGGGGCATTTCAGGGACCTATCAGCCCTACATCGACTAACTTAGCTATTCTTTGCAGCCCTCTTTTCTGTAGCAGTTACATGCAAAAGAGATGCTCAAGCTCATGACAAACGGCAAGTTATAACGATGCCAGGGACTGACATCCCAGGGGAAGGTCCCAGCTGGACCACTTGCCACTATCAGCAGGCAGACCGAGGCCAAGCCCTGCTGCTTGCCCCACTTGCTCCTGAAAGCCTCTTGCTGCATGGCAGAAGGGGGGATCACACGTACTTCCTAGAGCAGCAGCCCCACAGGGACGTGCCCTGCTACTGATGCCAAAGGCAGGGGCTGTTGCTGCGTGTCTCTGGAACCAGTTGTTTTGTTTGAGCCGTGAGCTACCTTTAAAGTGTGTCCCAGCTCAGGCCAAATTCCTCCCACATCTGCTGTGAGCCGGGAGGGCGGACAATCTTGCAAGTCATCCTTAAGGAAAAGACACGTCCTTTCCGTTCCCCAGTCCCTGCAGAAATGCAGGTCAAATGTACCTGTCTGCGTCTGGGTCTCCAGCCCAGGAGACTCAGGAGCAGAAGGTGGAGCTGGCTTCTGCTTCATTGTGCCTGCTTCGCTGAAAACCAGGCTGGTCGCCAGGAAGAGTGTG
Source organism: Alligator mississippiensis (assembly GCF_030867095.1). NCBI lineage: Eukaryota > Metazoa > Chordata > Crocodylia > Alligatoridae > Alligator > Alligator mississippiensis. Next base: position 4,160,632 of record NC_081833.1, on the reverse strand, counting down.
AAAATAAAGGTGAGAGCCTCTGAAACATGCTCTCCCAAGGGAGGAGGCTGCCTCATGCATGTAGAGCAAGCTGGTGCATATGATCCTGCATCAGATGCTGCCGGAAGATCAAAGCAATGGGCAGTCGTCCCCTTCGAGGAGGCACTTACTTTGGCTTTGATGAGAGTGCACTGCAGAGAGCTGTTATCCTGGTCATACAGCAAGCTGAACTCCAGCGTTCCCAATGTGGCTAAGCAAAGAGAGGGGAAAAGAGATTGTGCTTTATTACCAGCCAAGCCAACGCATCTGTTTCATCTACCCTGGCTAGCAATCGCAGCAGGACACTCTCTGCAACCCTTGCACCACGGGCAGAGCACCTTTCAGCAGAGGCGCGTGGATAATTCACCTGCATTCACAGGCACGGTCTCACCACGCACCATCCTCTGAAGATGGGGCTGACTTCACAGGGGCGTCGGGCTGCGGGGAAACCCGGGGGAGAGGCAGCAGACAGCAGTTTGTGCCACCAGAGCTGGGGGCAAAGTGACAATTCCAGCTCAAAGGATTGCCCTCCGTGCCAGAGGGTTTGAAGTTGCAATCTGTGCTGGAATAAAAGTGACACCTCCGTCCAGAGCTTTCTCAAGTCATAACCCTGTTGAAATGCCTGTACTGGGCTCAGCCTCAGGCATACGGGTTGGAAGAAGACAATGAAGTGATGGTCTATGACTGGGGAGACCCAAACTCGAGCCCCTGCCTTGAAGCGATCTTGGCCATCCTGGATTTCTCTGATTCAGGCAGAGCAAAGGGACAGATCCCGACTCTCCAAAATCCCAGCCTATATCAATCCTGTTTTACCCTTGTCAAAAAGATTCCCACCCATGTGCTCGGCCAAATGTGTTCAAACCTCCCCAGCATGTCCCTGCCACAACTTCTTTGCATAATGCCGGCTACGACCCCTCTCCCAACAGGCAGCTCCACTCTTTTAGGCAGCCTGGCCCTCCCGGAGGCCTCTGTGCCACGTTGCATCATGTTAAAAAAACACATCGAGGCATCATGCTACAGCACGCAGGAGGGGTTAGATGAACAAGACCAAATGTTAAAACAGGTGCCTTAAACAAGCTTCTGATTTAAACCCAAAAGCAAGGACTGGCACAAGGGACTAAGGCAGCTAAGGATGGTCTCCAGCAATCTGGTTTTCAGACTTGATTTAAGCCAGACAGAAATCAATGGGAGCTCAGCACTCGGGAAATTTCCCGGCTCCAGCCACAGCCCTGCTCCCCAACCTTGCAAATGCTGAGGTCGGCGGCACTTCTGTGCCTCCATCCTGACCCCGCCATAGAGGTCCCAGTCCCACCGTCCACCTTTGCTCCAAGGGTTCAAGTCAAGTTGCATCAAGTTAAGCCTTCGGGCTCTTTCCTCACCGGTGACTTATTCAGGGCAGAAAAGGCTGGAGTTTTGGTGGATGGTTTGTTACTTGAAGGGGAGGGGGAGGAAATGGAGTCGCCCAATAACCCAATTCCCACCCACCGATTACTTATTTACCAGACATTAAAAGCACTTCGTGGACAGCTGGACCCTGACAGGAGCCATGGAGCTGCCGTCCAAAGGACAGCGTTTCCGGGCTTCTCGGCAAATAAGAAATGGTCAAAAGCATACGGCAGCTGAAAGGCCTAAAATCATTCCCCGTGAGGGACGTCCATGGCCAGCCACGGACCGCCAGGCTCCCACCGTGCCCCTCACGAGCTATTCCTGCTGCCCCCTGAATAAGGGGTTCGGAGGAAGACAGCAGGAGAGCAAGGAGAACGGGAATTAGGAATCAACCCCAAAGCTTGCCCGACATAAAAGAGCCGGGGTTGCATGCATGAGGCATGCGTGAGGCTACATACTTGCTTCGTCCGAATCGTAGCTATTGGCTTCATCCTCTTCTTCATCCTGAGGTGGCTGCTGCTGACGGGCAGGGGTGGACGGCATGGGCACGGCGGCCGCTTGCTGATACGGTGCCGGCTGGCGCGCGGTCCTCTCCTCCCTCGCCACGGCCCCCGGGTAACCGCCTCCACCTCCTCTCTCATCCCTGGGAGCAGCTGCCGAGTAGACGGGCTCGGCCTGGGGCGGACCCATCGACTGGCTCGCTGCATGGGAGGAAAGCAGCATTTGACTGGGCCTGCAAAGCTCGGGGTGACAGAAGCCACCTCTCGTCATCATAATTCGCACACGACTGGCATCTCTGAATAAAACCAGCCCCTCAAACCAATCACAAAGCCACCAGCGAAATGCCAGCGTAGGCACCCTCCACACACACAGCCTCCCAGCAGCAATAAATGCCGGGCTCTGACCCATGGCGCACGGCTGAGCACGCACACGCCCCAGCATCATAGCACCGTTGGCAGCTGGAAGTCAGCGGAGAAAACATCCAACGGGAGCAAAAAGCCTGGATCGTTTCTGAGAAAAAGCCTGGATCGTTTCTGTGCATTAGGGGAAGCCAAGGGCCCTCTCGTCTCCCCAGGGCTATTCTGTTCTGCCCGATGCAGAAAGGTGCACTGCCTTTCATCAGGCACGTCCTGGGTAGCACGCGGCTCACAGCTTCCTCTGCCCTGCATTTAAGCCTAAGGTTGCAGGGAGGCTATATTTCAATCAGGATTCCCCAACGGCTGGGAATTTGAGCAAGAAGAAAGCAGGGAAGCTCAGAAAGGAGAGAGCTGACCCACTTCTCCTCTCCAATCTTGGCAGGGAGGTCCTGGGGGAAGACAGCAGCACCTTGGCAATGTGAATTACTGGAGGAAACGGGCCTGAAATACTGGTGGGCACCACTCAGGCATCCCAGCGCAGCACGCCTGCCTGCACTGGGAGGAGCGACACAGCAGAGACGTTCGCTTTGATTTGAGCTTGGTTTTCCTCCTCCCCTTAATACTCTGAGAGGCAAATTCTGCACGGGTGCAAATCGGCAGCTGCCCCATAGGCAGACTCGTGTCGCCGCTGATTTGCAGCAGAGCCAATGAAAGCAGAAGGTGGTCCTCAAAGAGGAAGAACAAAGCTTTAAATAAATCATACGCCAGTACTAAATGGCTCAGGAAGTGAGCCGGGCTGGCCCAGCCTGTCACTTAACTGCAACGCGGCCGTGCCATCCATCAGCCCGGCCGGGCAGAGAGAAAGGAACGGGAGCTGCGTGGGGAGATAAATCAGGGCAGTATGTGGCATGCTGGCTAAATAGAGAGAGAGGGAGAGCTGCTCCCAGGGCTAGGCTTCGGCTCCCTTTTCCCAGCCGGTTATCTTGGCGGGGAGGTCCGTTACCATCCGAACGGGTCCTGCCTTGGTGGAGGCAAAAGGCAGCTCCCAGTATGGTTGCACTGGACACAGCATTTGCTAAATGCCCGAGAGACATGCTGTGCCGCTGGAGGTGCCACCCTTCCTGGGCAGGGCTAGGATGGCTTTCCCCATCATCTCCCCGTCGCCTGCCTTTGAAACCTCTGGGAAGAGCAAGCACCTCTCAGGGTTACCCGAGAGTGACTCCGAGCCCGGGCATCGCATTGCACAGACCCATTACGGTTCCTTACCTTGTCTTTCGGGAAATCTACCCCCGGGACCAGGGCCTTGTCTGCTGCCTGCCGGAGGAGCTGGGGGATAAAGAGTTATCGTGTTATCCCTCAGCAAGCAGGGAAGCCAAATGGGAACCCCCCGCCACCGGAACACGTCCATTTTCACTCCCCCAGCGCATGCCCCAAAGCGTACCTGGCTGGGCGGCAGGGCTGGGGCTGGCGGCCAGAGGAGGAGGCCTGGAGCCTTGAACTGAATTGGCACGTTTCACACCTAAAAGGAGAAGAAATGATGAAGGGGAGCAGGGGCATCTCATTTCCAACGGCGTAACAGGATCGCCGTGGAGCAAAGGGCCATTGAGAACATGTAAACGCTGGCAGCGGCAGAGCCACGACAGCTGTTCGGTAAGAGATAAAGATGCAAGTCACTCGGGGGGGAAAAAGCCATGGTTGCAGTGGCTGGAAACAACTGGCCAACCGCTCAGCGGGTGTAAATCAGCGTGGCTCCATGAATTACCAGTGGAGGCTGCTAGATGTGTGCCAGCCAAGGGCTGGAGCCCACCCATTCATTTTTGCAGAGGAAATGCATCAGCCTCTCTCCTCCGGTGCCACCGCCACGAGAAGCGAGGATCGCCCCAACTGCACCGCACCTGGCCCAGAGATGCGGAAAGCAAATTCACACCTAAAAAAAACATTTCCTAAAAGAAGATTTCCCCTCCACCCCCTCCAAGGGTGCCAGTAATACAGGTGGAGACTCGCTGCAGGCAATGTCTAGTAGCAGAGCTTAAAAATCCCATGCTAGATCCCTGGGACACCCACGTACAGGATTACTGCCGTCACCAGAGCATCTCCGAGTGCATCGTGAAGGTGGTCCGCTGCCGCTGGCAGCAAAAGGAGGCACGAAGCAGTTAACTACTGCCCCACACTTACAGCAGATTGCCCCAAATTTCCATCTGCTGCCGCGTCAGTGGTGGAGTGATCAGAGGAAAGAGCCAGGACTGCATCACTACCTCGGGCAGCACGGTTCGGAGCAGACCTAACCCAACACGGGACATAACTAGGCAAGAGGAAAACTGCGTGAACAAGCTGAGCCTTCGGTGTACCGGCAGTCACCACCTCAAAGCCAAGGAGCAAAGTTATATAGTCTCCGGTCACGATGCTGGTGGAGGAGCCAGCCTCCACCATGGCTCAGTCCTTCTGGGAAGCAGGAAGCCAATGGATTCATACAGATCCATTGGCCAAGGGATTCATAATCTCAATCCATCCCGTGTGCTACTGAAAATACTCGTCCAGCCCCAGCCTCCCCCCTGCAGCAAAATGACACCTATTCCAGTAGCCTCCCAGCCTCACGCAGCCACAGAAACGGGAGCCCGGCTTTGAGCCTAACTTGAGATGTGCCTTAAGAGGGAGGGTGAAGTAATTAAAGCCTCGTTATGCCTAGGCACTGCAGGAAAAACAAACCGCTCGCTGCCGGACGGCGGCGCGCCGGGGAGAAGAGAGGCTTCAGCTCAGGGCTGCGCAGAAGATAGAAGAATAACAGCCTTCGCTTGGAGAGGAGGGAAACTGGGTAAGTTATAATTAGAAGAAAGAGAATAAAGACGGAAACAGATATATGGGGCATCGGTGTGCGTGGGATGAACTGACAAGGAAACATAAACTGATTAGGAGCCTTGTTAAAAATTATTAAGTCTCTCTCTCTCCCCTCCTCCAACGCCCACTGCCAGGAAGGTTTCCATTTATCCCGCAGCCTGGCAGGAGGCAGAGCTGCTTTCTCTCGCCGACACCTCCACATTTCTGGGTCACCTCTGAGCACAAAACCAGCCCCGGCCACGCGACACATGGGTCAGCGCCTGCTTCCTTCTCGCCTCCGAGAATAGGGAGGTCAGGAAGTGCTGAGAGCTTGAAGCCACCCCCACGGGTTCGGGAAAATGGGAGCACCGTCGACATGAAACGCAAAAGGTTTTCAAAGACCCCTAGCACCCGAGGCAAAAGCCAGCTCAGCCAGGCTTCTGTGCTGTTGTATTTAAAGGTGAGAAAACAAGCTCCCGTGTCTGGTGCACAGCTGGAGTCGGCTTTTATGGGATGTGAAAAGCAGGCGCTCTCCTTTGTCGCCGGTGGAGATGAGCTGTGCTACATAAAACGGGCTGCCGTGGCAGGAGGCTGCAGCTCATTTGGACCTGCCGTCTGGTGGAAAAGCAGGCTGCCGGGAACGATAAGCATTCAGCTGCTCGCCAGCCCAAGCCCGCAATCAGTCCCTTTCCAGGCACTTACAGCCTCCGTGTTAATTTGTACAACGTACCACAAACCGCCTCAACAGAGCAAGCAAGCTAGCACAAGCAAACGCTGCTAGCACTGGTGTACCCATGGGAAGTCAGAGATGCAGAATACCGAGCAAAGCAAACCCTGGGGCTGCTCCCATCTGATCACCCCCGCGCCCGCGCTCTTCTGTTTTCCAGCCTGGTTATGATCTTCGCTGCAAATGGAGGGGCAGCGTGTAGAACGGAGCGCTTTCTCAGCAACAAATAGGTTCCCCCACCAGCTCCCTCTGCTCCCATTATAACCATGAGCGGGTCCTGATTAATACCCGTGCTTTCCATTTTAGACAAGAATCCATTGTTCCCTGTTTCTTTTAACCTCTAGGTAAGAGATGCATGATCCCCAGCCAAAAGCACTCTTCAGGTCATGATCAAGGCAGCGTGGGGGCATGATGTGAATCACATGGGGCACTGTGTCTTCACCCTGACTGGGCGAATATAACAGGAAAGCCTCCCTGTTTGGGGAAGTGTTTAAGCACATGCATGGTCACGCTCGATGCAAGACATTTTATGCCGTGTTCGCCCGGTCCCTGGGGGCAAGGGGTACGTGCATGCAGGTGTGATCTGGACAATCTTGCCCAGGTCTCCTGATGCAGTCCCTGTAACCTGTGGCTCAGTAAGACAATGAACTGCCAATAGACTGCAGTACTTTATGGTCAGTAAGGGCTGGAGTACCTGTGGGAAGTCTGGGTGTGATAAGTGGGCGCCTTGTACAGCACACTGAAGATGCCTTGGTGCAGGATGGTTTTTCACGTGGGCAGGGACTGGGGTGAGCAGACTACCACCAGACCGTGCTGCTGGAGGGATGAACAGGGAAAGCACAGCTCGGGGGCTTGCTGGCTCCTGCCTGGCCTGCAGACCACTCCACACCCTTCAAATCCAACTGCTGCAACTTTGGCTACTCCAGATGCGACTGAGAGCTTCGGCTGCATTGGCACCGGCCACGGGGAGGACATGACTGGCACCTCCAGCCATGGGCTATTAAATATTCCTTTCCTATTAAAGGAATTACCAAGGACTTGAATATTCAACAGTGATGTGTGGCTTAGCAAAATAAATCTGCAAAGCTCAGCTCTCAGCTGAAAGGCAGCCTCTGAAGCTGCTTTCCAGCCTACAAAGCCACCTACAGAGAACTCTGTCCTCGACAAGCTCAGGCATAAGCTGTCCGTCATCGGGTTTTAGTGGACCCGCTGACGATGGCATGGGGCACATTCAGATTTCGTGGAGCATCAACCGGCAGAATCAGTGCCACAGCCTCGATAAAGGGAGCTCTGCAATCACCCTGTGCAGAGGTCTGGAGCTGCCTCAGCTCGTTATGGTTGTATTTGTTTGGTGCCTGCCCACCGTCCTCTCTCGCCTGGCTGCAAACGAGGAGCCTTCTGAAGCCACATGTCCGGTGTGTCACGGGCTGTCATCGGGGTGCAAAACCAGGCCCCTCAGTAATCCCACGGCAGAGCTCCAATACTTGAGCCAAATTAGCACGCCGCATTAGCTGGTCCAGCAACCCAGGCACTAGAGTGGACTGGAACATAGACACGCGTGTGCACACCTACCGGCACACCCACACACACACACACACAACCTCGATTTTCCATTGCTTCCTCTCACCTCCGGGGCTCCGGCTGACCTCGCTGTCTGCAGAGTACTCCCAGTGGTCAGGCTCTCCACCAGCATACTCGCCACCACTGGGGCCCATTCTGGCCTCGGATGGCTTACGGCTCAGAGGGGGGTAGCTTCCTCTCCCGGGAGCGGCTGCCACCACTTCACCACCTGGAAGAATAGCAACGAACCATGACGGTGAGAGGCACTCGTCTCTGCCCTGTTTCTAACCCACCCCTTGTTCCGTTATTGCCATCGGCAGTGAAAGGAGCCCATGGGAAGTCATCCAGCTTGGGGGGTCTTATATTTTTATTCCCCATTCTGATAATGGTTAGGAAGCCATCACGGTGTTGGGGAATGGCAGCTTCCAGCCTCGTCCACAAGCACAAGATGTCCTGACAAGCGCAGAAGTGATGGAAACCAGCCAAGGGAATGGGGCAGCAATGGGCTATCACAGAAAAGACCACAGAAATGAAGAGTCAAGCCCACTGCAGGTAGCCCCTGGTCCGACGTCACCCAGCTCTACAGCAACATCTGCTTATTTGTTTCCTGGAGCCATGAAGCCCACACAGCCAGCTAAGAAAGCAGGCAGCTGTTAGCAGCTGGCACGGCGCAGGCGGCCGGTGGAGGTGGCACTTCTGAGGCACAGGATGACATATGACTCATCCCCTCTCACAGGAGGGTGAAACCCAACGGCAGGAGATCCACGCAACCCAGCTGGCTTCAGTGATGAGATCCAAGCAGATGGCCTTGCTATGCTTCTCAAGCCTGACCATGTCATTAGACAGATCCGGAAAGAAGCAACTTCTCAATAGACCCTAGCTCCGCTTGTCGCTGTCCCCAGAGAAGCCCGTCTTCCCAGGCGAAGCGCTGCCTTCCCTCGTCTTTGCCTGCCGTTAGCTTCACACTGTGCCAGAGGTCTTAAATAGGATTCGGTATTTTGAAATGGCCAGGGCAGGTGGCATCAGAAAGGGCCCAGTGGGCACCCAATGAGCTATGGGTTAATCTCATCAGAGATGATCGAAAGAGCAAGTCTTTGAAGGCAGCGGGCTGGTGCCCACACTGAGTTCTCTGTTTCTGGGCTCCTCTCTTGCTCGCTTTCTAAGCGGTGCCCCTAAAGAAAGGGGGCCCGACTGACTCACCAATATTTGGGGCACTTGGAGGTTTTTTCCAAAGATGCTGGTGACAACGCACAGCAACATCGCCACAAGAAACCTACCGCAGCAACGAGCCCGGTGCTCAAAGAATGGGAGGCTGCACCCATATAACACACGAGACTGGCTATAACACCAGCGCGTGGGTTAGCAAACTCAGGCCTGCTGCCGATACCGGCCTGGCTTTCAGGCACCTCTAGGTCAGCACCCAGGGGATTAAAACAGGGATTATAAGAACACCTCCAAAGGTACAGGGGAGGGAGCAGAGCAAGAGTCAGCCCTTAGCAGAGCCACCCAAATTCAAACCACTTGGTCCATGGCCAGCTGCACGTGCCAGTCCAGCTGGATGCAGGAATCACTCTGCACAATTGATTTTACCTAGGATCCAGAGGGAACAAACTCATGGAAAAAGGGAATGAAAGAACCAATAGGAAGTAGAGAGAAATACACCAGGTCAGCAAGGAAATGGGGAAGCAAAGAAAGGAAACCATAAGTCTTAGGGTCTACAATGTGCATCAGACCCTGAACAGAATTACAACCCGAGTATCTGCAATAAGGAGGCGTAACATGTTTTTCCTATCACCTTCCATTTAAGGAGGGGACCACAATCGCTGTCTCTGCTTTTCGCTGCCATTCATCTGGCGCCGGTGGTTTGAGTAGATAAATTACGGCCCCACTAGTTGGCATCCCGGTATCTGCTTGTTGATAAATTGCAACGCGCAGCTGTGATGCAAAAGGGCTGAGCTCTTACCTGGCTCCTGCCGGAGATGCCAGGTATAAATCTTTCATAGGACATAAATGGTGTGTTTACCCTTGGATGAATTGTCAGGGTCACCTCGCACAAGGAGACGGTTTAGCAACAGATGGGGGCTGCTTTGTAAATGCAGAGGTACTTATTGTGGGGAAAAATGTGCCTCGCACAGCAGGCGCCTTGTCACTCAAGAATAGCAGCCTGATAAATGATATGCAGAGGCCAGCCTTGGGAAAATCATTGGCATACTAAGAGCATGTTGATAGCCAGAAATGGCCTGGTAGAAAGGTGATAAATGGCCACATAGTCACTGTGCAGCTGATGGTTTAATAAAATAAGGGTGTTTAAGACGCTGTCTCCACTGGAAGGAAAAAGGAACAAGTTGCAGCCATATTTGAACAGGGTCAACACCTGAGCCAACCGTTCCCAAGTCTTTTTTGGTCCAACAGGCCACCATCAACCCTCAAAGTTTCTCGTGCATCACTGTGCACCTTTACCATCAAACTTTTGAAAGGGGGAGCTTCATGCAATGTGCAAACCACTTCCCGTGGTCTCACAGGCCATGGATGGGGAGCCCCTGGACTAGGGGACTACACAGATGGTCTCCCCGACTACTGTGCATGTTGAAGGAAACCATTACAGTGTTTAACGGTGCTTCATCAGCGGCGGGCTTGGTTTCGATTTAAGCCAACCAGCCCCAACGCCATGTCATTCCTGTGGGAGCAGAGGTGCTTGTTGCCTTTCTAAGTGAGCCAAAGTGTAAGTCGGGGCCTCTCTTAAATGCTCACCTACAACCCCCAAGGTCTTGTCTTCCTTGCTCTTCCAAAAGGGAGACAATGGTGACCTGGCTCGTGTCTGCCTCCAAGAAATGGGACGACACCAGGCCCTGCTGTCTTCGGATGCGTCCTGAACCATCAAGCCCTTGGCCAGCCACATCAGCAAAGCCCAGCTGGGGGTCAGCGAGTGGAAGCTAATGAACTAGTCCCCTCCACGGTGCTCCTGGGGTCACACTTCTCTGCCCTTCCATTCAGAGAAGCTTTAATAAGCTTCTCTGAATGCTTATTAACATAACAATGCTTATTGTCCAGCACCAATAAAACCCCCAGGCCGAGACAGCCAAATATTCACTGCTCACAGGACCTCTCAAGCCCCAGAGGATGTGCTCTGGTGCATCACTGCGCCGCACTCCCTGGGGTAGTCCTTGCTCCCAGGTTTACCTGCTTCTGGTCTTTGTCTCATCCCCTTCCTTCCTCTGTAGGCAGCCGGGCTCTCCTCTTCTGAACTGTAGCCACGCTCAGCATCGTGGCTGGGCTCCCGGGGTCTCACTACAGACCAACACAAGGAAACTCAAATTAAAAAGACTCAGCCTGGTCTTGGTGCAAAGACAGTCACGGTACCCCAAGCAACAGGCAATCCCCATGCAATTAAAAGGCTAGAGTGCATGCATACTGCTGCACAATACTGGGTGGGATCTGAACGGCTCAGCTGCAGGTCCGAAACCCTGCACAGCCAATTGCTTTAGCTTATGTATTCGGGAGCCTGTGAATTCGTGGCAGGAGCATCTGAGTTCTGCCCTGCTACCACCATGGGATGCCAAGCTATCGCTGTGCGCCACGCAGGAACAACTGCAAAGTCCCGGGGAGCGGTGGATTTGTTGCAGGGTGATACGTGCATTTGGAAATGAAGCCCGGCTTCAGTAACCAATGAATCAAGCCTCCCCAGCTATTGAAAGCTATTTGACAGCTCCGTTATATTTGGCACCGCAAATTCTGGCTCGGTGACACAAGGGAGGGAAGAAGGAGGGGGCAATAACAGACTGGTAGGTTGGCGACAAACCTGGCTTCCTGCCTGTTGCTCTCTTCTCCTCCGAGCCGCCTGTGGGGAAGGGAAAAGGTGAATGTTTGCAGCAACAGGGTGGTACGGGCTCTGCTCTCGCGCGGGTGGCCAAAGGCAGGGAGCAGCTCTCAGCCGGCTGGAGCCGTGCTGATGAGTTACCATCTGCCGCTCTGCAGCCGCAGCCACTAGCCAGCTAATCATCATCCTGACAGCCTCAATCATGAGGGATGGATCTGGCGATGATGTGGGTGTCAGGTAATCCTACAAGGTGCAAGCAGTGATTCAGATATGCAAAAGGGGGCTGTTATTCCAACTGCAAGTCTTCTTGAAATGGCTATGACAGCATCCAGCCGGGACGTGGAGCTGAGGACATTTCTCACGGTCCCCCAGCAAGGAGGGGAGCGCCATGTGATGTGGAGCCAGGCCAGAAGGAGCCGGGATGCAGCAGGCTCAAGGAACGGTTTCACCCCCTACCTGCCCCCTAGTCCAGGAGGCTGGGGCTATTTAATGTATGGCCCGTGAGAGGTTAAAAATCACCGCAAACCAGTACACAGGAGTCGTGTGAATACCACCACGGCTTTTCAAGCAACTCCAGCTAGCACCAGCGAAGCATGTTTCGCCATCAAAGTATTATAGCCCTTCATCTACCTAAGCCATAGGCTTAGTTAAACCCTCTTTCAGCAGCTGGGGAAAATGAAGGGTAACTGTCCATACCCAGTAATCGGAGGGGTTTGATCCCAAAACTCCCACATTAGGGAGATAAGCCTTTCATACCTTCAGCTGGTATCTGTATTAAGCTCGTGTCTTCTCTGTGGACCAGCCAACACTGGGGGATAATTACATGCCAGTGCTTGCAGGTATTATCTTAAGTATCTTCCCAAAGCCATGGAGGGAAGCAGCCCTCCAAGCCTGTGGCCTGACCTCTTCTTCCCTAGGGATTGACATTCACCCACTGCAAACTCACCCTCTTTAATGACACAAATTAAATAACCTGAAAACACAGTGAAGAGCATGTGAATCCACATGAGGAAATAACACCTCCAGAACCAATTCAGCTCGACTCGTTAAATTACAGCATTTCAACCGAGGAACGTACGGGAGGTGGGAGCACACCAGAATAGCTGAACTCCTGCAAGGTGGGTGAGCGCAAAGAAATCCTGCGATGTGACAGGCTTCCCACAAGTAAATTACAGGCCTAGCCGGTGGCACTGGATAAGAAAAACGGCAAGAGAAAGCACTCTGCCTCTTTATGTTGGTAATTGCTTTATGATGATGACGTCTAATGGCCTGTGTTATGCAAGAAGACGACTAAAAGATTATAGGGATCCTCCAGAAATCTAGCACCCTTGTGGCATCAGTCCAAAACCCCCAATCGAACTGCTCCCAGACTTTAGGACTCGAGATCCAGACCTGAATTTTGAAGCCCTGACCCCATCTGAGCCGCCGCTGTGGGTGCAATCCCAACATCTCCCCGGCACTCGATAATGCCGTGAGTCAACAGCCCCTTTAGTCAACGGCAAGGCCCAGCCCCACGGGCTCCTCGAGGGGCTGCTGGGCCCAAAACAGCACCCTGCACATTTCCAATTTGCCGATTCCTGCTGGGAGCAGGTTCCCAGGCAGGTATTGTCCCCGCAGCCTTGCGAACAGCATGAAAGGGAGTAATGCATGACGTTAACCCTCTTACCGTAGGAGTCCTGCTCAGGGGGGAGCCCGGCATCTGCAGGACCTGCGAAGCACAAACAAGTAGCAGTGAGCGGAGGGGAAATTTCTACCGAGACAGCCAGGATCAGTGACAGGCACCCTACTGCACCCCTCCCAGCCCAGCGCTGCGGGAGCCCCTCCTTCAGTCAGTTTGGGACACGAGTAAGGGTCCATCGTCCCACTCTCTGGGACCAGGTGTATGGCAGCATGGTCTGCCGCTTGCAGGGAGTCAACATGCCACAGATCCTGCAGCATTATGGGCTTGATGGGCAGAGGAGCTGAGGTTGGAGAAGCTGACCCTACTGTTCTGGGAGTCTGCAAGGCTTTCTGCCCCTAGCCCAGGACCAGAGTAGGTGTGGAAACTAGTGAAACCTTGTCTCCACTATGTGAAGAAATATCCCACGGGTTCAGGCTACAAGAAGCAAGTGAAAACGTGCTGCGGAGGTCCTGGGAGATCCTATCCCCAGGGGTCACCCCTTAGCTGCGCCTCCCCGCGATGGGGGTTGCAGCTCCAGAACAAGTCTCCGCTCCCAGGTCTTCATTTTCACACGCTGGACTCCAGCAGAAATCTTCAGCCCCGGGGAGATTTCGGCGCTTTTGAATGCACGATGGGGGGCAGAGGGAATTGCTTTCCCGTATCCTTCCTGAAAAGCCCATCACCAAAATGGGAACAAAACCTAGCGTGGCCTCCTGAAACCACACACCAGACAGCTGGCTTGCTGCAGGCATGCTCCGAAGGGGACAACAGCCCATTGATCCCCTCAGTCTAGATGGTTTCGCTGGGGTTTCTTTTTCTGTAACTGCTGCCAGGCCAAACTGTTCACGATAATTCACCTTCCCTGGGTGCCTCCCAGATGTTCCCACTAGAAGGGCTGGCTGTCGAGGGGGAGAGGGTTACTGCTGTGACACCCCCCAAAGAAGGAAAAGCTGCAGGCAGATAAGGAGACTTAACCTACAATGGCAACGGGCCCGTGCTCTTAGTGCCAGCCCTGTTCACGGAGGGCTTGATGCTACAAAACATCACGGTGTCCTGTCAGTGCCAGCCCAGGACTCTCCCAACTTAGAGAGACCGGAGTTGAGATGGGAGGATATGAACCCAGCCCCTACCTCGGCTCTGCATGCGAGAGTACAGCTTCGGGTCCTGAGCGGACGGCTCAGACGAGGCCGGCTCGCTAGGACCTTGCGGCGGCTTGCTCTTGCTGACGGGCATCGGCTGCGGCAGCACCTGCTTTGGCAAGCCCTTGAAGAACCAAGCCCCAGAGCGCTTCCACACCTGGGGAAGAAGGGGCAGATGGCAATGAGGCACAGACAGCACTTTCTTCTTTCTCTCCCTAAAATGAGGGTGCAAACAGTCATCCCTATGAAAAAATTCATCAGCTCTCCGCCCGGGCTTGGGGCCCGGTTTCTGCTCCCACCGGCAATGAGTGGAGCTTGTGCATAATCAGCCTTGGTGTGGAGGTAACTCTCCGACCTGTTCACGTCGTGGCTTCTTGCTCTGAACTCATTCTCCAACTATTCAGCACAGCCAGCACCTTTCCCCCAGGCCTTTCCAGCCCCCAAACCCAACCCACCCACAAGGACCTCACCCCACTGTGAGCTAGGAAACATCGCCTCCACCACGTGTTGCCCAAGAAATAACTGGCTCCTTTTACTCCAGATGTCACCAAACTCTCCCCATAAGTCCAGCCAGACTCCTTCTTAGCTCTTCCTTTAAACAAGCATCTTGCTACACAGCACATATAATCCCCTGCTCTTGACTACAGCCTGATATGAAAGGACAAATCTCTGAACGACCAATTTAATTGTGACCCATGATACCAAGGCAAAACGAGCATTTGTGGGGCTGGCAGCTATGAACTTTTCTCCAGGACAGGAGGATATTTTTTTCCACAGTTATAACAAGAAAAGAGGCTACGTTTTTTTGGGGGGAGGGGGGGGGGGGCGACTAGTAATTGTTTCCCATTAAAAAAAAAAGGCTGGCCCTATTCATACAGGGAAGGTCCTGTCTGCTGGCAGCAATTTCCCTTCCGACTGGAGTTTGCCCACAGAATTAAGGCAGGATACGGGATAGAGAGATAGCGAGAAAACCTAGTGCACCCTCTGCATTAAATGGCTGGGGGGAAGAAGTTGGCCCTACCTCTAAGGGCCCAGCCACATATTCAAATTGAAGCTGGACCAAAACCAGCTATAAAGTTGTTGCACGTTTTCAAGCACTAACTTGGTGCCTGTTTGGCTCTTTTTATAGCTGGATGGATATTTTTATGGAGCGATAATTACTTTGCACCTGTGGCTGGCCAAAAATGATAGCACGATTAACCATTTAATTGCATGATAATTACTTTGCACGTGTGGCCAGTCTTACTTTGCACGTGTGGCTGGGCTAAATGTATTACGCAATTAACCAGTGAATGGCGTAATATATGTAATGTGTGGCAAGGGCCTCTATCCGCAGCCTGCTGGGATGCCTGGGGAAATCTACTCAGGTTGAATGTTTTAAGAGCCCACCTCCAGCACGGCAGTACCCTGTCTTACTTTCTTGCAGGCTAATGGCAAAATATGCTTAGAGTAGTGACGCTGACTTCAAGCCCCTGCTGATTTGGGACTTGTGGAGCAGCCCAGCACCAGGGAATCCCAGCCATGGGGGATAACGCATGAAGCGCCGCAGCAGCAACCCAGGAGCTACGCCAGCCGGAGAAAAATCACTAACCTCCCTCTGCTCGCTGCAGATCTTGCACAGCCAAATCGAATGAGGGCGACTGTTGGTCGTCTCAATCCCACACTTGGTGCAGACGTTCTGGGAAGGAAACAGAGCACATGCCCACAGCATAGGAGGATGGTGACTCGCTGCAGCGAGCCAGGCACCACCAGGGATGTGTCGTTCAGAATAGCTACCTCTTGCTGTAGCTCTGCAAACCTCACCCACACTCGCCCCCAAAACTGCACCTAAATCGGATCTAAAAGGACCCTCCCAAGTGCCAACATAAATGATCCAGGGGAAGTCAGATTTAAGCCTGGACTGTTGCTACCATTTTTATTTGACTGAAATAAGGCAAGACCATGACTGCAAAGCAGAAGGACGGCTTGCTGAGCATTTGTTCTGCTATGTCGAAACGCAACGAGTCGGACTGAAGAGAGACATCGCTTTCAATTTAACTAGGGATTCAATAATTGCACCGAACCCATCATGTTCCAAGTGGCTTGCTGAGCTCTAGTGAATCCTCACAAAGCTTTGTGGAGGCGGGTGCATTTTATTAGCCTCCCAATGCAGATGGAAATGCTGAGGCCCTAAAGACAAGGCTGAGATTTTCAAAGCTGGCAGAGGGTGATAGATGCACTTCCTCTGCCAAAACTAGCAGGAGGTTGTGTCTAAATCCCCTAACTGCCCTTAAGAGTCTCCACCTCAAGAGTTAGCGCAAGGCAATACCGGGCAATAGAGCCTAAGTGAGTTGGTCCCATGGGGTGACCAAAGGCTGTCCCATCGGTATAACCCAACATCCCCCAATTCTGCCTAGAACGTGTCTTACCTTCTTGCAGTCTTCGCACACCACGCAAGCGGACCCCAGGAGACCCAGCTGTTCCCCGCACAGGATGCAGCGACTCACCCCGTCCCCCGCCACGCTCCTGCGCATGTCTTCCAAGCGGTTCATCAGGCGCCTGCACATAGATCGACACGACACAGGGTCACAAGAGCATTGTCGCGGCATGCCAGCTCTTGGGACAGCGGCATTAGCCAGCCCAGCTCCCTGGGACAACGAGCACAGATAGACACTGCTGCCCTCGAGTGAAGCTATTCTGTGTCTTTGGGGATGCCATATCAGTCAGAAACACAACAAACCCCCTTTCCTCTGCTCAGGGGCCAGGCACACAGCCCCTTCTCCTAGATCGGGTCCTCCCCAGAGGCCGTACCTCCATCCAACAAGGAATCTGTTAGGAGGGTGAAGCAACAGACACGAGAGAAAGAAGAAACACCAGGAGACGGGAATGGACAGAGTAAACCCAGAACACGGATGCATTCACAGCTTCTGCAAGGATGAGCCTTGTGAGGGTGATGTTCTCTGTTTCACCAGCCCCAAAATACCAGGACAGCAGGGGTTTTACAGAAACGGTCTTGGACATAACATGCTTATATCTGCATGCATCCTTATGCCCCAAGACCTTTGCCTGGCAAACGCTTGACTGAGCACTTGCATCCAACCTTACCCAAAAGGCGGCGGCACGGGGCGTGAATAGCACCGACCAGTGCTCCTGCTGGCGTAGGACACCCCCTGACACTCGGGGCTGCGGAAAAGGGAATCTAACAGAAAAGCACGATTAGTTTTAGCACAACGTGATGGGAAGCGTCAAATGTGGCGAGAACGGCAGTGTAACCTGGTGAGGCTCCACTGGCCTCCATGGAGCGAGACCAAAGCTGGTCCATGGTTAACAGAAAACCATCCAACAGGATAATTGCTCCAAAAGATAATTACTTCTTTACTTTCTAATTAACACCTGAAGAAAATGCGTCACCTCTCACTATCTTTTCATCTGACTGTCTGGAGAAAAATACAGCTGTGGCATTGTGAACATCTGGAGAGCGCATGGGTGTTTGTGGCCCACTCACCCAATAACGCTGCTCAGAGCGATTAGCCCGGCTAATCAGCATCGATAAACCTGGATAAGCCCCTGCGTACAGGGCTACCGCGTTCCCAGATGCACCCAACTTTTTCCATCATGCAGCATGCAATTATGCCAGATAAAAATCAAATCTAGTTGATTCAAATACCGTATGGGAGAATGAATTTCAACTTGGCATCGAAATGAAATATATTATTAACTATACATATATTAACTACCGTATTAGCTATAGATTGAATTTAATATTTTAAAGCTCAAACTCAATGAATCTGAATGATACTATCAACATGAAATGAAACCTGTCGCCAACAACAGAGCAAAATGTTTCAATTTCTTCCCATCAAACAAAAAAAAAAAAAGAGAGAGATGCAAAAATTCACTACCATCAGCACATTTCCGCATAACGGATTCATTTCAGTGAAACTCCACTTTCTAATGGCAAGTTGTTCTGTCAAGAGCGTCTAAAAGTGTTGCAAGATGAAAACCTCAGTGTCCTTTGGGGACAAGATTTCATACATCAATCTCTTCTCTCGTTTCCTCAGCCAAAACACAGCTATTTAACTCTAGTGCAATGGTGATGCTTTTCAAGTGAGATGCAAAATAAAAAAGACCCACCGGAGAACACAACTGTGCAAACACATCTGCCAACTGCGCGGGTTAAAAGCCACGACTAGTGACTGCCAAAACAACCACAGCCGTGAAAACAGCTTGCACGCTCGGTAAGGGTGAAGCAACCTGTCTGCAAAGGGAACGGGTGCTGCGCCAGGAACCGCTTCAAACCCGGTGCTTTCAAATAGCGGGAGCAAAAAAACATTATTTCTCCCATTCAAAAGGAGGAGGGGAAACGGGGAGAGGACGTGAGACAACCAAGCCCACGGGGCCCGGCTGGAGCGTGACCTAAATCTGACAAGGCAGCTAAAAGAGCAAACATTTAAAAAAAAAAAGACATTTAAAAGATATTTTCCTTCACGTCTTATGACAGATTCAAATCCAAGCCAGTTGTACGGTCGGCACCTGAGGATCCTTTAGAAGCAGTATGCATCCCAGGCAGGCCTGTCCCGCTTCTCAGTGGCCAGGGCCACAACAGCAGGGACCACGGATATGTCTGATGCAGCGCACCGCATGTCCCCCCGTTGCACCACTTGCAACTGGGAAGGGGAAGGGGAAGCTGGAGGGAGCAGCAGCCTGGAGCTGTAGGGGGAGAAGCAGCCAGGGGAGAGCCCAGGGGCTGCACTTTACCCCCTGCATGCTGCCCACGGGCCACTGGCAGGAGAGCCCTGCTATTAGGCAAACTCTGGGGAGAGCTTTGCATACTATGCTTCTGGATGTTATGCCTACACCATGGGTTGTTCACCTCATGAAGCCAAGAACCCCTCGCAGGCATTTTCTGTGTGCTGCAGAGAGAAATGCTAGGTCTCTCTTTTACACAGACGCTGAGAAAAGGAATAGCCCTTGACTGTGCAGCCAGAGATAGACAATATGCCGCGTTTTATTACAGATCCCGAGTGCCTGATTGGAAACCCGCTGAGGTCAGCGGGGAACCTCTCCCTTCCCTTCAGTCAGGCACAAAATGCAGGGCTGGGACCGAGTCGAATACGGCCCGCATTCAGGTGCTAGACACAGCTGGGAGCAACATCCCAGCGGCGCTGAAGTCAAAGGCAGAATCCCCGCTCAACCTCGGGGAGTCTGGATTGAGCACCCGGGTTTTTTCTATGCTTACAATTTTCTGGTTGGAGCTGGGGTCCTGACACTCCCTGCTCTGCCCTTCCCACACAAACTATTTTCTCTGCCATGCCTTTATTTCTAAAGAGGCTGTTATTAAACCACCTGCCTTTCAGGAGCAAAATCCAGAGGACAATCCTTAATGCTCTACAGACCTCCAGAGACATCAACGGTCTACCCTGCTTCTCGTTCTGGTTTGTGTAGCCACCTTCACGTGGTACTACGGGCAGGCTAATTAGCTCTGCCTCTTAGCACAGCTAATTAGCATAGCTACGTTCAGTTTTCCAATATTACTGTCGTACCAACTGAATGCAGCTGTGCTCCTTCTGGACCTAGCATGTGAGTATATTGTAGATGACCCATGCAGGACTCCTTCCTAAGTAATAAGGAGGCTATTTGACCTTTGGATGCAGGTCAGACATCTCAGTATGCACAACTCACACAGGTACACTTAAAACTCAGAGGAAGAAGAAGATGCTAAGGTTGTCATTAATTTCCATGGGCACCGGATCAAGCCCTAACTACTCAACTCAGATCAAAGACTATTCTGCCTGTGTTTCTGGAAACGGCAAGTTGGCTCTGCCTAAAACCTACCTCAATTAAATGAAATTATCCACGGCAATTTCTATCCTATCAGGCAGCAGCATCCCTGTAAACTCACTTCGCGGGGCACTGGAGCGCATAATGAAATTGTGGCAAGTGAATGAAAACAACAGATAATCCAGGAGTCTCAGTGTTTAACATGTGTGGTCCTAGCATTATTTTGCCGATTATGATAAGGACCATATATCTTTGTTTAAGCGGTTAAGTTTCATCATTCAACTGTGTGGTTTATTCATGGCTACTCTATTAAATCTAGTACTTCCCACCGGGAAAGCATGCTGCAGTTAACAACCATGCCATGCCTCCTGAAACACACATCTGCTGTTTTGTGGGGTTGAATGGAGAAGCCTTTGCTCGGAGCAAACTCTTTGGCCAAACCAGTATTTTCATAGCAAAGCTGAGCGCAAGGACATATTTTTGCATCTGTTGATGCCAAGATAGCTAGGCTCAGAAATGGGCCCACTTCCATGGAGAAAATCTGCATGCCCAAGCAAACCTTATTGTGGCAGCTTCAAAGAAACTGCAAAAGAAAGCAAAAATCCTTTCATTCCAAGTAATGTCTTTTTTGGCTGCGAACCTTCATTTCTCACGGGTGACTTCTTAACAAAGAATATAGACTATAGTGTAAAAACTATAATGCGTGTGGAGAGACACAAATGAGATGACTTTAAGAAGAGAAGCATCCATCTTATTGCAATATTGATTGTATAATAAACTTGGCTCATTCCTTATCCATAGACTGTAAGGTTGCAGCAGGGTTTGTAACTCCACACGCTCTCCCTGCACCTGTGCGCGCACGGTTATTCCCCTGCTTTCCAAAGGAGGCAATTATACTCAGGCCCGGGGCCCAGCCCGAATCCTCAGCCAGGCTAACAGCACTTACAGATCCCAAGTCCAAAACGGTGCGTGAATATGAACTAATCACAGCCAGATCCAGAACACAGGCGGATTTGATTAATGCAGCGGGGGCTCCGCACCTTATCTCAGTCCTCAATCCCTTTGGAGATGCTCGAAGAAAGACATCGCACTAGAAAACCAGATCCTGTTCTGCTTTATTGCCCCTTCACTGCGGAAAAATGATTTGCAGAGGCATGCGAGAGTCCCTAACACCTGCATTTCCAGGAAACACAGAAAATCCACTCTCGCATCTGCTCCACAATCACTCCTCGCGGACCCCCTGTGAAGCCCTTTGATTAAACCATCTTGGTCCCTTTTGCGTTGCCTTCCTCCTGTTGCTCTTGCCTTAGCTGTCCCTGCCTCGCAGGCTGCCCGCCTCCCCCCCATGCACCACCGCCTGCCCGAGGGACCTGTCACAACAAATCCTCCATGCCGGCACTTACCGGTCCTTGTGCTGCTTTTCCCTTATCTTCTGCCTCCGTTTACTTACACACCTCATTTTCATTGCTCCGCTTTGTGAGGCTGTTGTAAGGAAGACATGCTATAATTAAACTGCGATAGATTGCTTTTGATTGCTTTTGACACCTGGGGAAAAGGCTTTGTTGACTGGCAAGTCATGCCCCGCTCCATTATGTCTACCAACTTTAGGCCAGAGCTACATAAGAGTGCAAACCAGCTTAACGAGCTCCACTAATTCCACTGGAGTGGTGGGATTTTGCGTGCAGATTCTCTTGCATTGGTTTAAGCCTGGGGTGACCTCTTTTTAGCTTGGGTTATCTGTGCTCTGGGTTTTCAGCTATCTGCCTGGCACTGATACACTCCTGAGAGAAAGGATGGCGCGGTGATTAGGGAACTGGCTCCACCATAGACTTTCTGCATGACTGTGGGCAAATCATATAGCTTCTGCGTGGCTCCATTCTTCACCTGTAAGATGGAGGTAATGGCACTGCCCTGCTTCAGAGGGATGCTGAGTGAACACATACAATATGGACCGTGAGGCCCGTGAATACTCTACTGTTGAGGGCCCTGCAAGTACCACAGACAGATAAAAAAAGGACATATGATCCCCATGAGAAAGATGGGGCTATCCTCTCTACTGAAGGATCACCCAAATCAGTCCAGAGACACTCCCATCCACACCAGTCCGTGAAAGCAAAAGAAAGCGCTCTACTTAAGCATCTCCTCTGCCAAGATGTGGCTGCACCCCATTTTCTACACCAAAACCTGATACCAGATGACAAGAAGAAATCCTGGCATAATTTCTGGACTGTTGCAGCTATAACGCCACTCTTATACTCCTGTAAGAAGAAAAGAGAGAGACCACAGGTATAAATGGGATGAGAACAAGCTGAATATGAGCCTCGTGCAATGCTAAGCCATTGATTGAAGCTGAATCAAATTGTCCAGGTGTCTCCCAACAGGAATAAGCCCAGATTTCTGCCATAGAAACTGAATATATGATACATTTCAAAGAAGACAGATTTGATGCAAATTGACTGGTTTCACTGCTAACAGCCAAAGAGCTTTATATTGTCAAAAACTAGCTTCCTTTTTCCACACTTTCCATCTGCTATTACATTTGAGGCCAATATCATTCAGCTAATGCTATTTAATTTCAAAATATTTCACTTTGCAAGGGATCTCTGCTACTATATCACTCTTCCTCTGATAATGGCATTTTGCTTCACATTCACTGCTATGAATCAGCATTCAGACTTCCTGAAGGCTTTCACTCCCTTCTCCTGGAGATGTCTTTTGTTTCTCTTTCTGATTTTTGCTGCCTATATAAATGAGCCATTCAATTAATCTCTTCCTATTAAGTACCTCTAATGCTGTGGCTGGGTTTTAATTACCATGATGCGCATTTCCAAACAGCCCATCGCTGTGGCATCTAAAGGGCTCGTTTTATAAAGCAACAAATAAACTTTATGACTATCAACGTCTGTAGTTAAACACGCCGGCATATCGGTAATCAAACCACTGCTACACGGCATGTAGGTCATTGTAGGTAAGGGGTAGGAAGCATTATGGACAGGTCTGCAGGTGAATGATTATAGGAAGAGCATTAACTAGACCCTAACGAACGAGTCAGGCACTAGTCACTGGTGGAAGGAAGACACGAGCACCAGGGGCAGCTATAGTGTTCCCTACAGTCCTAACATTCACCCCACATAAAGCGAGATTATTATTGGAGAGACTCTATAACAATGCACTGTACTCAGCTATACCCCACCGACACCCCTTCGGAGGCTGTGATGGGCTGTGTAGATGGCTGGCTCGGACTCTGCACGCGTCTTCACTTCCAGACCATCTAGACCCAGTACAAGCGCCCTCCGTAACTCCAATTTATGAGATAACTTAAGGACCCCATTCTCAGCACAGCAATGACCTGCCACGGAGGAACACAAGGTGCCTTGGGTTAACGTGATATCTTTTATTAGACCAACTAAATAATATGGAGTCAGTCCAATAATAACCTCAGTTTATATGGGGTGAACGTTAGGCCTGTAGGAAACACTACAGCAGTACCTGGTGCTTGTGTCTTCTTTTGGCACACTGGATATTTTCACAGCTGGTCTAATAAAAGATATCACAAAGAACCATGTCTGCCTATGTCCTTAAACCAGCACGGCTACAACCAACGCTGCCGAGGAGGGGGCATTTGACACCGTTTTTCTTTTATCGCCTCTACGCCGTCAGCACTGCCGTTCTGAAAAGGTTACGGTAAAAGCTTGGGTTAACGTCTTCTAAGTTATGAGCCTACCAAGAGGCACCCACACCCATCCTTAGGCACCCACACCTCGCGCAGACCAACCTTTGACACTCTCTTGAGCTGACATCAAGCCTAACAGCTCACAGCCCAGTTACAAAGAGATGCCAGATAGATTCGGTTGTTCCCCAATACCGCAGTGATGACCAGGAAATAAATGCCTAGGTAGACGGCCCGCTTGCATTGCAATGGGAGCTTCATGCTCAGACTGAACTCGCATGCAGAAGCAGAAGTTACACACGTGTGCTCGCACCTTCTGCATACTTCCTGCCTCCAACTGCGGTACACGAGAGCAGCGCCATAGCATCAAACCTGCAGAGGCTTTTTCTCTGGCTTTTTTTATTCAGGACAAGCTGTATTCAACAAGGAGAATAGAGCGTAACCCTCATTAAGTGCCAACTCCCCTGCAAAACAAGGACTGACATTCAAAGATGCATGCAAAAGTTTTCAGCGGTTAAATATTTATTGTAGTGCCACAAAAAAATGAATTTACTAAGACAAGCCTAATGGGTTTTAAACAGCATCAAGAAGTATGTCTGCTGCAGCCTGCCACATTAATGGTGGGGCCGGGGGGGGAACAGACCTGAATCACGAGATAAAGATCATGATTGCATGGGTTAAAATGCTGGAATTGTATGATCTGTCTTAAAAACGCAATTACATTTCCACCACAGCAGATTTTATGGGAATGTGGTTGTGCGGGGATTATGCAGAGATTTTTTTTTTTTTAAATTAGGGGGAAGGTGGGGGGGAATTAAAGTAATACACAAAAAGGGGCAGAATTAAGTTACTGCTACAACCAGTACGAGCCCATGTGAATTAAAGGCTTGAAGATTAAACGTAATGTAATGTTAAGGTAAAAAAAAAAAAAAGATTAAAATGTGATCTGAAGATAAAAATGTAATTAGAATCAGGATACAAATTTAGCAGTGATTTTTATCATGTAGGTACACATCTACAACTCTAAAGGAAAGCTGCAGCTCTCGATCTTATTTAATTACTATCGTCTCAAACCGATTTCTCCATTAAGTTTCTTCGCTGCGAAGACGACACTAACCTGGTTCATAAATGAGCGGGAGCTCATGCCAGGGGGTTACCGCAGAGCTGCCGAGAAGGGCTCGGCTCTTGTGCTCTTGAAGGGGTGTTGGCTCGCCTATCTCACACCCGGGTCTGCTAAATAACAGTGCCGATTTTGCCAAAATATGAAGTACGTGCAAGCTGCCTTCCAAACATGAGTTGCCAGCTCTCTTTCATAAACGGCGAGCTCTCTATCTGCCTCTTTCCATCACACCATTTTTTTTGAACATTGCCAAAACAGTGAAGAGGAAAGAAACAACACTGCAGTCCCCAAAGAGCCTCTTCGGTTCTGGTCACCAAGGTTAATGACTTAATCCCCATTGGTTTCCACCATCTGTTTCAGCAATTTGTACATGTGACTGCGGGCAACAAGCATCCGAATTAAAAAAGGAGCCAGACGAAGCAGCTCCTCCCTCCCGGAGGAAGATGGCTGGTGACGGAGTCGCTCTTATGGAGACTCTGGTGACAGAGTCAGATCATTGCTTTAGTCTTGAGAGGGAGCTGGAAGAAGAGGAATAGCAAGAACAACGACAAAGGCAAACTCAGACCGGAAATAAGCTTTTATATGCAGGTTATTAACTATGGGCACACCTTATCAATGGCTGTAGGGGATTAACCATCAAAACCAATTTTTTAATCCATTTAATTTTTTTTCCTACAAAAACCAAAAAGATGCTCCAGTTGAAGAGGAGAGGAAGAGGTCTCATGGCCTGGAGTTCAGACTAGACCTCTCTTCTTGGCTTTATAGTCTGCTGACCGAGGAAGCATCTTGTCAGTACTGAACAAGACGGCTCAATGGGGGAAAGGCAGAACAGCGCGTGGAGGGGACACCCCTAACGCTGCCTTAGTAGGCCTATTGTCTTGGTAGCCCCCTCAAACTCTAGAGCTGCGGTCCCAATCTGACAATGTCCTGGAGCACTGGGAAGGAAGGGATGGAAATCATCATAGAAATCAAAGTGACGTGGGGTTGGGAGGGACCTCCACAGGTCATCTAGCCCAACCTCCTTCCTAAGGGGAAATGGGTGCGCCCACATGCCAGAGTAGCACCCAGGCTTGCTGCTAAAAGACAACATTTTAGAGCTGATGAGCTTGCAAAACAAGGGCTCAACCCTGGAGCTCCTCTGGTTCAGGACCACGAGCAAGGCAATGAAAATCATTGTGCATCTCTAGGCCAAGGCAAATATATACTGCCCACTGAGGGGGAAAGGCCGTGACCCACCTCAGGAGTAAAAACGGCATTACAGCTATTGTAGGCAAGGTTCGATTTTCTTGCACAGTACTCAGTATACTCTACATTGCTTGTCTGCCTAGACTGATAGCTGGTGCAGGTGCCATGCATCGTAAGGCGTGTGCACCACCATGCACGAGGCCAGCTCTACACAAATAACAAATCCTAAGCAAAGGAATGAATAAGACTGGCTCTTTCCTGCTGCTCCGTGCTTGTCTGACCCACTGCACCACCTCACAATGGACCTTTTGGTTTGCAAAACTCCCATCCCTTTCCTAAGAGCTGGGTCTGATATTTAGCCTAATCTGCAACAGTTGTAAAACCTTTCATAAATTCAAGTCCTTGGATAGAGCTCCAGGGATACCACTGTTAAGATCATGTTTCATCTCCTATTATCCTTCCAATTTCTTTGCGTCCTCAGACACTGACAAAAGAAATTCCCTCTCCTACAAGTCTAATAAGCATCCAGATCACACATTCCCGATTCCTTCATCCAATCTGGTGCTAAAAATAATCTGTGGCTGAGATGAGTTTGAGCTGGATTCAATGTGAGGTTTTCGCCAACAACCATTCTCTTGATTCACAAGGGTGATTTGGGTCCGCGCTCCAAGCAGCCTCACAAATAAACGATCCACAAGAAGTTAGGTGTGAACGCGAGGAGGGGAAATGAAGGAAGAATGGGACGTGGCAGGGAAGTGAGAGAGAGAGATGGTTTCTAACCCTGAAAAGATTTAGGACCCTCCATGTTTATTAAATTACAGCCCAGCAACAATCTCCATTATTGCTCTACAATGCATTGACTTGAATGATTTCCCCTTTGATCCGTAGTAGGGGCTGTCCCTTTGTAACATATTGAAGGGCACTGGTCATCAGAAACCTTTTTTTTTTTTGCTTTATTTAAACTCTCAGCTATATTTAATGAACTGGTTAATGAGACAGGTATTTCCTTTGATGGCCAGAAAAATCAACTTCTAAACTACTGGCTTAAGAGGAGCTCCTTGCTCCAGCTTAGAGAATGCAAGGGTGTCCCAAGAGACTTCTCCCAAAATCAGGGTGGATTGTGAAAGGAATTACAACTTACTATCCTTTTTTTGGTAGCCCCCCTATAAAATGAGGTTATTATTGGAGCTACTCTATAACAATACAGTACAGTACTGTACAATTTTAAGGCTAGAAGGGGCCACTATGAAGATTATCCATCTTGGATTCCCATAGAGCACAAGCCTGAGCAGACTGACCTAGCTGGGCCAGTACAGATGGGACAAAAAATACAGGCTCAGATAAGGCTGAGCCATGGGGATGACGGTGGAGAGCAGACAACACCAAGTCCCCAGTCCTGCAAAAGGAGCCACATGCAGCAGAGGTCTGCCTTGAGGATGCAAGCTTAAATCTGAACCTAAAAATCACGCCATGCATCCTCCTTCCTGCAAGCCACAAGGAATATAGGTTAATGATGGTTAAAGACCTGGAGAATAAGACAGAGACCGCTGAACAAGTCGGAGACCTCCGAGGAGGGATTCAGGGGCCGTTCCAAAAATGTATTCCAACAGCTTTCCAAGGCCTGACATTTTGGTACACGCTAACAAGCTTTGGCCATTGTTCTTGCCGGAGATGATGCTGGCCCATAGCAAACAAGCATCACTCCGGTATTAAAAGTCATTGCGAAGGACAGGGGCTGCCCGGCACGCAAGCTGATCCTCAGGGAGATGGAAGTCCCCACTAACCACATTTCTACTGCCTCACATCTACAGACCACATAATCATAGAGAAGTCGGGCTGGAAGGCACCTCCAGAGGTCCCATCGAGTCCAACCCCTGCCTACGACAGGATCATCCCTCTCCAAACCATCCCACACAAATCCATCGTCTAAACTCTTTGTAGGTCTACCGCCAACCCTGACACAAGACATCACACCCAACCCTGCCGTGGGTAAAGCAGGGGGATCACGGCAGCCCACGTCCTGCTTCTATAAAAGCTTGTTAATACACCCTCAAAAGATCCCAGGTTGAGGGCCGCGCGCCCCGCTACGGAGGAAGGCACAGCTCGCACCAATCTTGCTTTGCAAGCCAATAAAAGAAAAAGATGGGCAAAATCCCCTCTGCACATACAAGGCCAGTCAGCTGTGACTAAAATTTTAGCAGCCTGCGCTATTCTTCCTTTGTGACAACGCCGTCCTCTGGCTTTCTTTTATGAATGAGGATCAGCAACTCGCCTTACCTTGGCTGACTAAACAAAATTAAGGATTTCTACACCAGCTGAGTTTGCCAAAGTAAAAGGAATATGGGACATCAACAGCAGGATCGTTGTCACTGAAGCTGAACCTAAAATCCGGCATGCTGAAGACAAATTCATTGCATCGGTAATGGACAGAGCTAGGTGAACGCTGCCAAAAAATTTAAAAGTTTGTCAGCTTTCTTTAGAAACAAGCACCTCAGATTTGCTTGGCTATGCATGATCACTGGGATTTGCTCTGGGCTCAGCTGTTAGAGTACTTGCGGGCAGGGAGAGTGCTGCAAAATTCAGCATGAATAAGACATTTCCACTGGAAGTTTTCGGGCAGCCATCTTGGAAGGACTCTGTAGCTCGGAAAATCATCCAGTCCGGGGCAAAAAACACCATCAGTGTTGATCAGTTAAGCAGCCTGAATAGCAAGTACTCTGAGCAAAGTCCCACTGAATAACTGGCGAGCAACCTCTGAGCCACAACATGGCTGCAGAAGCCATTTACCGAATAATACGATACAAATGAGTTGGCCAAAAAATACAGTCGCTTCACAGAATATGCATGGAGAGGCCGAATTCATCAAATATAGCCGTTAACGACAGAGTTTCCTTGGCTTGAGTACTGAATGATCATGAACCTAGAAGGCACATTCAATATTTAAGCGTGTGTACTTGCCAGCAAGTCGGCACAATAGTCCATCAATTCAATGCAATGATGCCTTCATTAGAGCTTCGGCACTTTTATGTGCCTGCAACGACTATTTCATGTGCAGAGAGGCCTGTTCCTGTATACGAAAGACCCGCTTCCCAGGCTTCCTGCTGGGCAGGTAACAGTGCACACATGTCGCTGAGCAAACGTTGATTCAAAGCCTCTAGGATACCGGCTAGTTGGAGACCTACTGAAACCAAAGGGAGTTTGCCACGATTAGAGAGAGGGGAGACACAACACAGACGGGGGAAAAAATGATCCGATAACTTCCGCGCAGAGCTCGCGACACCTGAACATCAGCAACGTGGACAGCGAAGGTGAAAAGTGCAGCTCAGCTTATGAAGACCACCCTTTGCACCCAAGGCCAGCCATAAGCACTGCCATGCTTCCCAAAACCAGCCTTTCCACCAACACCATTGTGGTGGCGGAGATCTTCTAGCTCGATACCTGCAAATCCAGCTGGCAAACAAGGTGGGCAGGGGGATGGAGGGCTAAGTATTAAAGAGAGCAGTTCTTCTTTTGTGGGGCTGTGGGGTCACCAGGAGCTTGGAGATCAGGGACCCGGGGAAATCAGGGTCTCTCTTGCACATGCAAAATGTCATGCAGTAAGGTGAGAGAGAAAGGAGGAGACATTTCATTGCTTGGAGATAAATTTCTGGAAGGTCTGACGTGGGCTGAGCCAGGTGGAAAACACCGTCGCTCCTAGATACCGGACCGTACGCTTTTGCTGTGTAGTTTTCCTTTGATCTAGCTGTCTCCCCGTTGCCGCCCCCCACGTGCCCAGGCGTTCTGCAGAAATTTCCAGGGAAGGGACAGGAAAACCCAGCAGTCCCAGCGAACAGATCTGCGTTTCGTTTCTGAACTGCTTTGAACCCCCCACGCTGCAGCGAGCTAACGAGCGAACGGTGCAGGGCTTCTCGGGTGAGCCAGCCTTTTATCCTCCAGTTAGACAAGGCCAAGAGAAAAAAACCTAACCACCTACAAGGGGCTCTCGTATCCACAGCTTTGCACACTTCAGAGCAAGCCGGTCTGACAGATGGCTGCCCCTACCCCGCTCCGCCAGGTCTTTGAGTGTATTTTCTTCTTCCGCATGAGAAACTTGGCATTTTTCATGCTCTCTCGAGTTCGGCACTTCAGGTTTCCTCCCATCCTTTCTTCCCCCTCCCCACATACACACGTACACCCGCGCCCGCGCCCACGCGGATGCCTCTCTGTCTTCAGTAGGGTTGGGAGATCGACTGACATCTTTACAACTTCCCTGCAATTCAGATTAGCAGCCCCGAGTTGAACAGGAGCTGAGCCACGCGCAGCCCTGGCTACGGTGTCCGTGGACACGATTGCTCCAGCATTCATTTCTTTTCGGTTTCCATGATCTGCTTTTCCATTTTAGGGAGACAGAACTGCTTTGCCTCCTTTTGTATTTTACGAAACAGCTGCCCTTTCGGGGAACGTACCTGTTTACTAAGCAACTTGCCTAGAGCACAGCCCGGGGGGAGTTTTAACATCCTCCAAAACAGGTGATCATGCTGAGTCCAGCTATGCCTGACTCCCACCGCAGAGGAGGGGGAAAAACCCAGTAGCTGCCTGAAATAAAATGACCTGCTGCACTGGAAGCAGCAAGACAGGCTGCTAGACAAATAGGCTGCGAGCAATCCCCTCTGGAAAGCTGTTGCTGATGGAGCAGGATGATACCAAATAATTATGATTTTGCTGTTCCCGGGCACCTTCTCCGAGGCAAGCAACAAACACCGAGACTGAAAGCAAATGAGGTTGCTCTTTGCGCTGCTCGGCTACAAATGAGAGTGACCTGCTCCCTGTGCAGGCTCGGAGACGAGACGAGACGGTCTCGCTCTCTAGTGCTAGGATCGGGCAGTCGGAGAGATGATTCGATTCCCGCTTCCACCGCGATTTCTTGTCTCCGCTGGGAACCCTTTCCTGCTCCATAATTACAACCCTCTGCTGGACACACCTGCCCCAGGTACATGGACAGTTGTCTTTCCACCCAGTAAAGGGCAATGGTGCACGCGCACGCACGCGCTAGATACAGCCCCAGCGCTCGGGCTGAGTCTACCGTCTCCCTCCTCGCAATGCGATGCACGCACAGGCTCCACCCCAGCAGCTCCCAAACTTTTGTGAACAACAAACCACTCGAATTGTCTCCCGGACCCCCACGCTCCTTTATCCACCAAAAGGGGGAGAAGGGGCTGTTTGAGTGTGGACCACTTCCCACGGTTTCATGGGCTGCTCTTTGGGTGGCACCCTACAGCTGGAAGTCCAAACCAGACAAATCAAAATTAAAATTAGGCACAAATTTGCAGATTCGCCATCCCTTAAAGTCTTCAGAACGAGACAGGACAAACTGCGGCTCAGCCAAACGCAAGTCATTGGGCTCAATACAAGGGTAACAGGTTGACACGGTCTCCTCCGTGTTACACAGAGAGTTAACCCGGGTGGCACAACGTTCCCTTTTTTGGGGCCTGAAAAGCTACGAATCTATGCATCTTCTAAGTTTTCCACCAAAACAGACTGTGCTTTTTTGACACCAGGTTAAGGCAACACACAGCAATACTGCCCACTGGCTCATGGAAAAGATGGCCTTTTTTTAACAGAAATGAATAAATAGCGGTAGCAGCAGAGCGCTCGTTGGCATTAATGAAGGCATGCTGGGGAGCACGGCAGCCAATGTCAGAGCCTATTTAGGTCTTCGCGCACCGAGGATAACACCCCGGCAGAAGACTGCGGTCCGAAAGTGCTGGAGCCGTCCCGGAGCGCCAAAGGCCGGTGAGGAACGAGGTGCAGAGTGCAAGAGGCTGAAACTGGGGTTAATGCCAGGGTGAGGAAGAGACTGTTTCCTAATTTAGCGGGTTTCTCCTGGCCAACAGCACCAGTTTTAAAAGATCCCCTGCAGCCTTATTTCATTCTCTCTCCTCGCAGAAAGACTGCAGTGCAGTAGCTGCTGGCTGGAAAATTAGTCAAGCGAATGTTCTCCATCTCCCTCCCTCCCTCCCCTCAGACTGGGCTAGCGAGCAGACGTGAGGATGAATGAATCTCGGGGGGCCGTTTGCAATGCAGCGGATGAAGCACTACGAGCCCCTTCTTCCCCCACAATGCCCAGACGTGAGCACGGGGGACGTCACCACCAGTGGCTTCCGTGGGCCGGCAAAGGTGCCAGAGCCCGCGCGACCAGGTTCGGTTTGGTTTCGCTATGCACCCGAGCTCTAAAATCTTTTTAGTCAGTGGGATGGGTCTAAAGATGGGTGGGATGGATCTAAAGACCTGCCCATGGAGGAGATATCCTGCCCTTTCCCCACGGGGAGGACATGGCCCAGGACAGACAGTGGTCCTGGACATGGAGCAGGGTGAGAGACTCCCTGCAGGTATGTCCACTCCTCCCAGCCTCCTGCGTGCCGGGGTCCATCTGCATCACCACACAAGAGGGGCCAAGGGGCCTGCTGTTGGCATTGCTGCCGGCCCCCCGTTGCCCAGGGAAAGGGGGCAGAGGTGGGGAGTAGGACTGCCAACTCCTTCAGAGCCCCCTGACACCAACCGCAGAGAAGACCGAACCCCACAGACCAGACCCAGGGGGCTACACTCAGCATTCGGCAGCGGTGGGGTAAAGGCGGTCCCTCCAGCATCGGCAGAGGAGCGATTTGGGGCACGCAGGACCTGGCTCCCTCAGCCCGCTTGGCGGCGTGGGACGTTAGCTGGTAGCCAGCCTCCGAACCAGAGAGAGGATTGCAATTCGGCTGCTGGTGCTGAGCTAACTGGGCTGGGGCTTTTCACTCAGGGAGCAAAGGGAGCTTCTCAACCCAGAGGTCCGAGGTTGCAACCCGGAGGCTAACAACCCAGCCTGGGATGTCACGTTACGCTGCTACCACAAATGGAGGCCGAGACCTCCATTTAAATGGACTGGAGGCAGGGAAGAACCAAAGGGCTCGGCCACTGGCTGGAGGAGCCCCATGGGCACCTGACGGGGGAAGTCTCATTGCAGACTGATGGCGACGCTGTCTGACCATGATGCTGTGGGAGCCCGCCCGGCGCACGTGGGTCAGGAACAGCCCAGCAAGGTTTGCCGGCGCTTGGGGCTCGAGCAGGAGGTTGGGACTGAGCACCGTTGTACTTCCCAATGCACCCACTACAAGCCAACGTACCCCAGTGAGACGGTGTCCTCTGGAACAAGCACGACTGTCACCCCACATCAGCCACTGCTCCAGCAATTGAACCCAGCCTGCTGGGCGTGTCAGGAAGCCAGCACTTCAGCTCAAGCAGACCTCAGACCCATCCCCGCTGCATCTCTGACGGACCAGGGCTGGAGGATGTGTACAGCTACCCAGATCCAGGTTTTCAATACCCGGGGGGTTCAGATTCAGGTTGGCCCATAGGTCATGTAAGTGTGGATCTGAGTGTGAAAGAGACACTCTGCACATGCAGGGATGTCCCCACCCGAGCTTGACTCCTGCAGCAGTCGCAGCCACCCAGCTGCAGAGGAGCCGAACCCCAGATCCTTCTGCGTCCAGCCCGTGATCGCTGCTCTCTTCGTGGCCTGTCATCTCCGTGCAGTGCCTCTATGTGCACAGCACAGGATGGGATGTGGGGATCCTTCAGAGACTGACCCGGCCTCTCCTGGAAGAATCCCCGCATCCCTTCCTGTTCTGCAGGCAAGCGCAGGCTCTGGCTTCCCACAACTCAAGGCACTCCTTATTTTGTTTCCTTATTTAATAAGGAGAATTCCCAGCCCAGCACCTAGGCGTCCCTCCCGGCAGCTAAAAATACAAGCCGTGCGCCAGCAGGCTATTACAGCACACACAAAAAAAAGCACGGCACATGCAGCCACTCAGCAAAAACGGCCTTACAGCAAAGGTTTCCTTCCCTTCTCACGTTTCCAAAGGGCCCGACTCCCTGCACTCACCCCTTCTCCCTTTTGCTTGCCTTATTTGCACTGTCCGGTCTCTTGTGATGTGTTAATAAAGCAGCTTGCACAGCTGGGCTCCCCTCTCAAGGGAGACCCTCATGCAGGCTGCAGCACCAGCCAGCAAATAAGGGTGAAAATGGACTTTGCAGCCCAAATGATTTGGGCTTTTTTGTTTCGGCATGAGAGGTCCAAGGTCTGCCGGAGCCTAGGTGATTAAGGCGCCCTAGTTTGTGTAATTGGATTCT
Organism: Alligator mississippiensis; assembly: GCF_030867095.1. Classification (NCBI taxonomy): domain Eukaryota; kingdom Metazoa; phylum Chordata; order Crocodylia; family Alligatoridae; genus Alligator; species Alligator mississippiensis. The sequence continues at coordinate 4,126,771 of NC_081833.1, read as the reverse complement.
AGGACGTGGGCCGCCCTGGAGGAAATCAACCGTCTTGTGATGAAGTTTTCCATGCCCACTTGAGACTCACCTAATAAAGCTGCCTATGGCAGCAAAGCAACCGTCCTCCTGTGCTGACGGCCACTGAGCTGGAAAAACGTTTTTGCATAATAACACTCCTGTTTTCCTGGTTCAGCTCTGCCTCAGCCAACTCCTGTTCCCAGCCAGAGCTGAGCTGAGCTTCCCAAACCCTCTCCCTAATTCTCAGCTCTGCTTTACCCGGTCAGCAGGGAAACCCAACAAAACCCAGACACTGGCTTGTGACAGCATCTGGGATGGATGCTTCGCAGCACAATTCCCGAGGTCGGTTCCTTACCCGATGCGCTCCTGCTCCATTTCCTCCATCTTCTCTGCTCGAGCTATCACTCGGTTGATGATCTCCTTCTCTTCATCCGTCAGCTCCTCCTGCGTCCGCGGTCGCTCCGGCTGGTTCCCGCGTACAGACCACCCAGCAGGGACTCTGCAATGCATGGGAAGGTGGTGAGATGGGGGCAGTCAGGGGGAAGGGTCCCGGAGCTGGTTGGGTTATACTGATGCTGGGCCCACAAGAAAAAAACCCGAAAGATATCCCTTGAAGCAACCGAAAGAGTGCTCAGACAGTGGGCAAGCAGAGACTGGTGTCATCGTATCCCTGCTTACCTCTTCCCCCTCCTTTTATAGGCTTTACCCACGTGCTGAGTTGCCATGCCTGGCAAGAGCTTTCTATCGCAATCAGTCAAGCGCCACCCCCTGCCATGACGCCGATAAGTCACTCCTGCCTGCATGGGGTAGGCAGGGAGGAAGCAAAGACTTCCGTTCTCCTGCCCGGCTGTATTCATTACCTCGTCCTCCCACTCTCTCCCACCTCATCTGTCTGTCTGGGGCACCTGTCGAGCCCTGTCTGACATTCGGAGCGTGATCTCTTGGGAGCGGGGAGCCTGGTGGCTTTGTCGTTTGTCCCCGCGCTCCTTAGAGCACTGGGGTCCTGGGTCTCGACCAGTATCCCAACACCTCCCGTAACATAAAAAACCACTAATATGCAATGCACAGACCCTATATCCTTCAAGGCAGGGCTGGGCTCTGTTCACATAAAGGCGTCTGTGTATCTGACACAACAGCTCCTCAGTTAAGTCTACTAGGTGAGATGGTAGCATCATTCATAGTAATAACACAGCCCAGCATGGTTTACCCAAAACGTTTTGTGGACATCGCGGTCGCTGGGCTGGATTGGGGCTCCCAGAAAGGTGGATTTCCATGCGAGAGGCCAGGGCATCAATGAGGATAAAAAGGAACTGCACTTCGAAGGAGTCCCTACTTGGCTTGAATAGGGGAGATCCTAGGAGACTAAGTGACCTTTGGAGATCCCTTCCAGCCTGACTTCTCTGTGGTTCGACGTCGTACGAGGAGCACAGCTGCACTGACTCTTTGGAAGTTGACTCGTTCAAGGGTTTCAGATACTCGTGCCATTTGGGGGCATAACATTTGTTCTCTATAAGGAGGTTCAATGCTTGAGCACCGGGAATTTCCGGGGTAGTCAATGGAAGCTGCGGATAATTCACACCGCTGACAGTTGGGGCAACACAGTTCATTGGAAGATGGCCTGCCATCATTTTGTTCATAGCGCTCATGTATTAAATTCAGCAGGTCGCTTATTGAACCATACAGAGGCCATTTATGGGAACGCTGCAATGAAAGACCCTGCAGTTCGTGTGATAAAGCCACCTTCAGGACTGAGTAATCAGCCAGAGTAATGACAACTGGACTTCCAGATTCTTCCAGCTGAGGTTTCTGCACACCTAACGTTTCTATTTCATCCTCAGACACGCAACGCTTCACACCCCTGCTTTGACAGACCTTTCAGCAGCATCTCACCATTTTTTCTGCTTCAAATTAAACCCCATCTAAGCGATCATCAGTAGCAGCATCAGCCATCAGCAGCTGTTATTTCCATCCTGGAAATTGCATCAACAGGTGTGAAATTGCCTGTTGACACTCGAGGAGGAAGATGGGAAGCGCGTCTCCTCCATTTAGACTCTCCCCGTTCCCTCCCCGCTGCAATCTACTACTTTTCGACACCTCAATCATGTCTGGACCACCATCACATGGAGACTCTGCAGGAAAAAGAGAAGTCTCCTTTTGCAAAGGGCGCTGTCTGCCCAGACGGCCCGGGATGGAGCCGGCACAAAAAAACTGGTGCACACAAATATGTTCCCAGTCACGTCCGTCTCTGCTCCCCCGTTTCTACCCTAGCTGCTCACATTATGAGCACCTAAAATATGAGGAGCTCTATACAGCTGTCAAAGTTTGGAAAGTGTTCATGCTCTTTTTTCCCCCCAAAGAGCTCCAAGGAATGACCTGCCTCTGACATTTCCTATTTCTGCTTCGGGAAGGAAAAGACAGATAGACCCTTATTAAGACAAAGCTCCTCTGCGCAACTCTCTTGCTGGTTTGCACAAGAGGAAGCTAACTAAAGACACCGTGGCAGGTTAAAGCAGTTGATTTCATTAGTTTTAACGAACCTGAGGCCATCCTGATCCAGCAGTGTCAGCCTCCCTGAGATCCTTCACACAATTCACGTTTAATGAAGGACTAGCCATTAACCCATTCCCTAGCCCAGACAAAAGCTTCATCCTTTCATCTGCCTGCATCACCAGCAGAGCAATATGCCTCATTTGAAATGGCTAATTGCCTGAGGCCTTATTACAGCAGGAGATGGATGCATATTAAAAGTATCTATAGCACGTTTCTTTGGGGGGAAACCTTTAGCTGGAGTAACGCTCAGCCAGGTAAAATTTCATCCTGTTCTCATAGCTCAATCCATGCCACTGGGTGCAGGGTCAAAATTATTTTCTCCTACTCTCCCCCATCTTCCTTATGACGTTTTTTAACTGAATGGCTATCAAACAAAATCCAGAAACCTCTTTTGTTTCTCCAAGCTCAGTTTCCCGGTCATGGCAGCCCAGCTGACAAACAGCAGGGTGTCATTTGGAGGAGGTATCCCATAGGTCTCCATGCAAGATGTCCCCTTCAGCTCTCCTTTCATACCATAAAGGGCAAGGAAATCTGTGGGAAATGAAATCAGCTTTGCAAACTGAACCTGCTGGGATCTGAAAATCTACTGTGTAGGGGTCGCTTTCCAGCACCCCCTCCTTTTGCCCCAGTCTTAGTGGAAATAGCTAAGAGGGGGAGGTGAGGGGTGGTGAAGAATCGTGTTCAGTGACCGGCTTTACCAAAAATAAATGAAAACTTCCCGTTGCGAGATTGCAGAGCGATGCCCCTCCGACACCTCTCACATCTTGATTAGACAGCAAGCCGTAAGCTCTGCATAATGCCGTTCTCCTGAAATCCAGTCAGGCAGACAGCACAGGACGTGCCCTTTTGAGTCGAATATACATCCCCGCTGAGATAAGTCTTGGTGCCCACCCCTTGGACTCATCTGCATCATGAATTGAAAAAAGATGCAGACAGTTCACCGGAGTATCTAAACAGGTAGAGAGCCCAATCCTGCAGTGTGCTAAGGATTTCCATATCCCATGGATGTGCCGCAAGGGATAGGTTCGCAAAATGTCCCACGGCAGACAAGGGTCTTTGGGTAAATCCAATACCTTTTATTAGACCAACTTAAACAGTCGGAAAAAACCTTTTTTGCAAGCTTTCAGGTACAAACACCCAAAAGCTTGCAAAGAAGTATTTTTCCAACTATTTTAGTTGCTCTAATAAAAGATATCGGATTTACCCAAAGACCCTTGTCTGCCTGTGCCCTACAACCAACACCCCTGCAAAATGTCCCAATGCACTCATGGTTCGGCCATGCCCAGGGGTAGCATCTCCCCAGGCAATCTCAGGGGTTTCTGCAAACGCGGCTTCTGGAAATGGGGGCACCGGGGGGTCGTGTGAGTAAAGACTGCAAAGGCTGCCTCCGAAAAATACCTCCCCTAAATCCCAGCAGGTTCGCAGGAGGTGGAAGGAAGCTTGCTCTGTGCACAGCCAGCTCCTACACAAGACACCATGGTGCACTGCTTGGGAGAGTCTCTGTTAAATGCACGAGCACTGCTTTGAAAGTTTACCTCCTGTGCAGATCATTGCTCCTGTCCTGGGGACCAGAGTTGCCTTAGTGGGGAGGGGAGGGGGAACTGTACCTTGAAAAGGAGACTGCAGCTGGGCTTGAAAACCACAGACAACAGCCCCTCTTCAGGTGTCAGACACCTGTAACAGCTGTCAGCTCCTTTGCTTTGGGGTATTCAATCCCCAAATCCTACTAATCCTCTACTCTTGTGATCAGAGAAATATTTCAGAAATGATAAATGCAACTTGACTATTCTCCCAACCAAACCCAGATCCTGGAAGCGTGGTCCGCCTCGGCTTTAAACGCTCAGTAACTTCACAAGAAGGGGATGTCGCTACATCATCTCCTCCCTGCCATACTACTGCATAAACACATTACATTTTTCTCTCAGCCCCCGTCCATCGCTATCCTGGGCATTTCAGAGATAAAACGGGGTTTGTTTTATTTTTATTTTGCAGTGGATTTACCTGAACGAAGCATGATGGGATGACAATGGGGTGCAAAGCAACGTACCCACGTCGCTCAGCACAGGAGTGAAGTGAGATGCTAGGACTCAGCATAGTCCAGGTGTCTAAATCACGCAGAATGGAACAGAATTCACATCTTGAGCCTTTTTCCAGGACTGAGGCACTGCAGAAAGTTTTGCCCCACACAAATGAGATCCTCTCCCCCATCCCCTAGCATACAGGCTTTTACAAGGAAGATAAAAGCCTCTTTGAGTGACTGACGCTGGATTCTTGCAGAACCTGTGGAATGAGACTGCAGAATGCAATTTGCTGCCCGAATGCAATTTGCTTTCCCCTTATGTGTGAAATTAATCCTGTTGACACTGCTGTTTGCACCGAGCGCGTACGGGAAAGCAGCGGGCGAATGAGAGAGCCACGCGTACCTCCTTACCGTCACACAGCACTCGGCGCATGGGGAGGCTGGGGGTCTAGCCTCTGAGACCAGGGAGGGGTACGGGCAGAAAATGACTCAAGCAAGCGCATGGGAAGTATAGGAGAAAGCTACGTTCTCCTCTTGATTTGGGGAAATTAAAACATTTTGGTTACATTCCCCTGCAACCTCATAGCTTCCAGATGAAGAAAATGCCCTTGGAGTTAGACCAAGCCTTTATCTAGATGGCAAACCCTTCCAGGCACATGGTGGGTTCACTTATTCTGGGTTAACTTCACTTTGGTCCCATTGTGCAACCTCTCAGTGATCTGCGAAATGGCTGTGGAAGTTCCCCTTTAATGCGCCAGAAAGACTTTTAAAGCGTCCGGAAAACCCGCTCGTGCAAACGGTCACGCCATTGCAGCACAAGAAAGGGCAAAAAACGTGGCATGTACAAAGGCCCTGAGCCTACAATTTGAGATTCTGAGTCAGGATGGTGAAGGGTACAGCCATATCGAACAGCAGCTGCAGGGTACGGCAGGCACCACTTGGAAGGGACTCATCAGGTCTGGCAAAACCCAAACTATCCTGCATGCGACTTCGTGGAAATGAGGTCTACTGCATCTGAGCTGTTCCTTTAAAAACATGTGAAGAGGATATGGGTGGACGTCAATGGCTTGGCCACGTTAACCTGGGATCCTCATTTGCTTAACTGAAACTTTGCGATAAGTTATTTCAAGGCTGCGCTGACATCGTGCTAATAGACCTTTGCCTTCCACGCGCTGCCGGAAGGTGTTTCCGGAAGGTCACAGTTTTACATTAGCAGGTCCTTCAAGTGCTGCTTGCATATCACAAAAAGTAAATATAACAGGGTGAGTGGGTGACATGCATATAATTTATCACCAGCAAAGATTAACACTTGCGGAGGGGAAAAAAAAAAAAGACTTAAGTAAAAACTGAGGAGGCCTGTTTCACGTGGAGGAAGGCAATTTCCTTTTCAAACAGATTTCCATTAGTCCAAGTGGAGCAAACAAACGATCTAGCTCCATTTTCCACGCTATTCTTGCCCCCAACGCTGGATCTGCCTGCTAGATGGAAGAGCTGAACAATGCGTCCTTTCACTCATCCACCAGCAGCCCCGCACGCAAAGCCGCTCACTTGAGCACATATCACTGGACTTGGGTTTTTCCTTATTTTTGTATCATCTTTTCAAAAATACCCTTTAAAAAAAAATCCCCATGCTTCCAAGTAATTTTAGTTGGACTTCCTATCAGCTTACCCATATTCATGTATATTCATGCAGAGCCGAGCAAAAGCCAACAACCTGCTAGAAATGCTAATTAGGGGAACGAGTGGATTTTGAGAGAGGAAGATGGAAGCAGGAGGTTTGCGCTCCAGCTCCCAGCACTCAGGCTGATATTGCATCAGAAGCCATTACAACGCCATCTCGTCCGGCAGGAGTTGCTTTCCAGCCATTTCCCATGCAATCTGCTTCCCCGTCGTTGCGGAATAAATAACCACCGAGTGGAGGGGGGACTCGAGGAGAAAAACATCTGTCAACATTGCGCTAAGTGTCCTATCACCGGCATTGGATTTAACCCCCGATTGCAAAGCCTGGTTCTATTAGTGCAGCGACAGGCCGTGCTTTGGGAGCCCCTGCCAAGTTGTCACTGCAAGGGATGGTGCTATTACAGCGCTGATTAACAGAGAGTGAATAATCCATAAAATGGTTACAAAGCAGGCTCCTAGCACCATGTGAGCCTGCAGATCTTCCCCACTCCATTAAGAAGCCTCCCGTTCGTCAACGCCTTGCTGGAGGGGAAATCCACTGCCCGTTATCCTCCCGTGGGGCTCTGTGGAGGAGGGTGGGCAAGGTGCAGTAGATGTGCTACTTGGCCTCAAAGCCCAGACGCACCGCTTAGCAGCCCAAACCCTCCAAAGGAAGCTCCCAGCCAGGGTCTGCCCAGGGATGGATGAAAACTAGACTGAGCAAAGTGGGAGCAAATGTTCAGTACGGAGCGCACCTGCGCTGATTAGGCCTGGAAAATAGTTCCCCGATGGGTTCTAGCTGCCAAACCACGGAGCTACAGCTTCCCTCTCTCTATGTGGATATAGGGAGGCACACAGGAGGGACAGCGTCTGTGCAAGGCTCGGGGCGCTTCTGCCATCAGAGTGATGGACAAAGCTAAACCCACCAAGGGTCGGGAAGCGCAGGCAGCCGGTGGAAAGGAAAACACGGGTGGGAGTTCAGGGACCTTTGCAGACAACAGCTATAAAGCAGGAGCCAGCTCTTGTATGCCATGGAAAAATCCCAGTGGTTTGACTTTTCACTCCTTCCAAACTGGAATAGAAGACAAACATTTCCAAATGTCCAGCAGGATGAAAACCGCAGAAGAATTAGTGCTCGGAGCCCTGGAAGGATTGGGGGTCGATAAGGTAAACAGCCTGTATTTCTCATCATGGCAGAATGATATCAAATATTAAATCTGCTACACCTGAACCTACAGCACTGTACTGTAAGAGCCAAAGCAAAATAAATCAAAGCGGGTCGGCATTGTCAAAAGGAAATATAAATATTGTAACAGGTCATTCTGGCTACGTTCCCTTGAAACATTCCTGTTTCAGCAAAACTGAATTTTCGGACAGAAAATCATTCTGCTGAACTCTATTTGGCCCGCGGCGGCTACGGCAACGCGGCGTGGGGAAACGGCAGTCTCTCGGCCGGGTTGGTCCCAAGACATTTGCGGATGCTGACCCCTTAAGCTCCATCCAGACACCAGCAGATCTGACTGGATCCTGAAGCACAGCAATGACTACCTGGGCCTGGGGAAGCTACCTATTCTTCTCCATGTTAGGGGATGATAGGCTTCTTGTAGGATCACGGACCATAGGGATGGAAGGGACCTTGAGAGGCCATCTCGTCCATCCTCCTGCCCCAAGGTAGGGTCAGCTCCTACCGATAGCTGTCTAAGTCGCTCTTTAAAGCCCTCCAGCAAAGGAGATTCACCCACGTCCTAGCAGACTCACACAAGTCTGGAGCTTGAGCTGAACATCATCAAAGTCCGGAGGCATCCAGACCGGGCGGGGGTTGCTTCGGCACAACAGGAGAGACCGGAGTCGCATCACAAGGCTCAGGTCTGGCTCTGGATACCAAGCTTCGGGGGTGTTTAGATCCCAGAGGACCAGGACCACGTGCCAACCTGCCGCCACCTTCTTGAAAGTGAAAGGGACTGAACTGTGCGAGCATTTCTAATTGACTGGCCACCGCGGCCCAGACAAGACCCTTCCCCAGCCTTAACGCTTGCTACGACTCCCTTTCCCCGTGCAGCTCCAAGAAAGCGCAGCAGATGGGTTTGGCTTGCTGAGCTGCCTTCGGTCTGCAGGGATAGCCGCCCAGGGCAGACAGGGAGCTAGCAGCAGCACAGACCACGTATGCGCTCTCCCTGCCCGTGGAGGCCCATGGGGATTTTGCAACTGAGCAACAGCTATTTCTTTTACAAACGCTCCCTCCACGATCTTGCTGAGTTACCACGGTCTCTGCCTCCGATACCTATGGGATCGGCAGCTTTGTGCTGTACGGTATCAGCGGCACGGTCCTTAGGCAGAAAGAAATCATGCCGTTCCTGACCAACGGGCATCTCTCTCTCTTCTGTTTTAAGTCTTCAGCTTATGCGACGCTATCATTATAGCACCGAACTTCTCTGCTAATGAAACAGACCCCTGCTGAGGGCACCGTGATGTGATCTGACCCTGGTTTCTAAGATTCGAAGCCTGTGCAAGTCTGTGATCCACCAAACATCTCCCCCACCCCCCTCCCATTTCCAGCAATGTGCGGTGAACCAGCTAAAATCCTTGTGAGAAACAGAGCACTAATCAGGCCGGTGAGGAGGGGACCAGGGAGAGACTTCAATTACACCAACTCTGCATATTCTCTGCTCAAGTACCTGGTAAATCAAAGCAATGTAACCACCTCGCGGTAGGGCCGACAGGGCCAGGCAGCCGCAAAAACGGAGAATTACAAATGCCATTGTTAGAGGAAAATGAGCGTGAACTTACCAGCCTCCCAAACAACATGCGCTTGGTAGGAAAAATTCATATTCGTTAACTCCTGTCTCGCCTCCAGCGTCTTGGCCCTGACTGACAGGAGCGCTCCAGACAAAGCCATTAATCCTGCCTGTCTCCTCCGCACTAGGGCAGACATCTGCTGATTCTCACTCCTAATACATTGCTCAAAATTCACCTACCCGCAGATAAGGCGGTTATCTACCTCCGTACAGGCCTCGCAGGTCCCCTTCACCGAGCCTGAGGCCAAATCTCTCTACAAAGTTTTCCCAGCAGAGCTAAGGGTGTGAAACCACCCCCTGAGATCTCTACGGGGTAGAGTGGTGCCAGCAAAACGCGTGGTATGGATGCATTGCCAGCAAAGGAAGGGTCCTTTCGGTGGCTTTGCTTTTGTTGCATCAGGAGATGCTTCCTACACTGACTGGGAAGGAAAGCTATGCTAGGGGTCCTGCTGGTACCCCGGCCTACATTTACACCAGCAGTGTTACACGCGCAAACACTGACCACCTCCACTTACCCACTCAGCGATGAGGGGGAAGCCAGGAAGGGGCAAAGGGACCACGCAGGCTGCAGTCATGACTCTGACTGCCGAATTGTGTCCACACGCCCACGGGCTCGTTAAGCTGACTCGCCGTCTAGCTGTGCCCGCAGGGATCTCCGCTTGGGCTCGGTGACCAGGTACCAGCTCTGCTGCACAGGGTTTTGCAGGCTGCAAGGAGCTCTGCAGTGCCAGGACTGGACTCCTACCAGGACCCAAGCTGGCCAGCCCCATGCTAGCCCAGGCACCCGATAAAGATGGCAGTGCAGTACAAGAAGAGGCATTTTATGTGACTAAAGGGCAAGAAATATTGTGCCTCAAAAGCCACAGGCCACTTTTGGTGTCAGCTCCATCCTAAGGGGACCATCAGCATCGGCCCATAAAGGTGTGTAAATCAGAGGTTATACTGGAAGGGATCAGCAATGTAACAGAGACAGCTGGTCCTTGAAGCATCAGAGTCCTTGTCAAGGATAAATATGATGTTTCTCATTCCAAATTCACCTGTTTCACCAGTATAAAACAGCATCTCCCCACTGGCTTTAGGGGCATTGTGCGCTTGCATGGGCACAGGTAAAAAGACTGAGCTCAGCTAGGTCAGAATGGCTTGCCCAGGGTTCAGACAGAAAGGGGCAAGACAATCGCACGAGAAGACAGAGATCCTTTCCAAATCAGCGTTTCTTGCAGCAGAGTCAAAGCAGCTCAGATCAGTTTTCGTGAGGAGGAGGAGGTGGATAGGAAACCAAACCCCCCAAACCTGCTTAAATCAATCTCTCCACTCATTCAGCCTTGGCCCGTTCCCCATCCAGCCACACGATTGCTCCTCCGCAGCTCACACCATCGGGAGCAGGTTCTTTATCTTTCTCTCCTCAGCTGTCTCGGGTGGTGTGCATTGACACAGGACTTTCTTGGCATCCACGAGGCTATGTCAACTGACACCCACCCGAGGACCAGCCTGTCATCTCTTTGCAAGCCTCATCTGAAGGCCTCTCTTTTCTCCGTCGTCTCTGCCTGTTCGTTTCTCTACCTCTTCTTTAATAGGGTCATTAGCACTTAAATATATAAGCATCTGGGGATGCAGGACATGCACATTATAGTCTGCAATTCTGCTCAATAGCTGGTGAATGGCAGGACAAAGCAGAGGCATCTGGGAAGGCTGCCAAAGTCGTGGGGAAAATACCCAAGTTGTTCAAAACATCTGAGCAGTATTTGCAGTGGGTTTTCAATGCCTTCCCTCCCAAAGCCCCCCAAAATGCCTCCGGTAACAAGCAAAATACAACAGGCTAAAAAAAGCAAGCAGGATACTTACTGCTCCTTTTCACTGCAGGATGGCACAAAGAGAGAGGGAGAGAGAAAGGAGGAGTCAAGATTAGGTGAGACAAGCAATGGCAACAGCTCCTTGCAGCGGCTTTTGGTTTTGTTGGTGATTTGTTACGGACAACTTGTCTCTCTCCAGAGACAGCTCCCAGGTTTGGAAGACTTTAGGTCAAGGCCATTAGGAGCCATAGCCCCATCTCCAGCCATTACCATGCACCCCAGCCCTACTGTAACCCTCGGCCACGCCCGGCTCCAGGAACAGGCAAAATTTCAAGTGCACGAGGAAGACGTGGGAGGCTTTGGCCTGAGTGAAGGCTGTGGGAAGGAGGGGCATTGCAATGAGGGACCCAAGAGCCCACTTTTCAATGGTCCAAACACATCACATAACTGCCTACTGCTAATGTGACCAATAGGTTCACTGCTACCTTGCTTTCCACTGCCTTCCCTATTTGCTTACTGTATCACCCGCTTGTCTCTTGTGATGTGACAAGGCCCCGGGCCTGCAATTCATTGCATTTGGGCAGCATGCTATGCCCTATTGCCTTTAAAGTGGTCTGAGAGGGTCTCAGCATGCTAGCTGTGCATAACCGCTGGCAGGATCCGGACTCATCGCCTATCCTTATGGGTCAGGACAAATCTTTGTGACGTGGGTGTATAGGTGCTCATGCCACACTGTCCCGATTGCCCACTGAGGTCTGGAGGGACTAGAACGGCATGAAGAAAACAACAGCAATCAAAGGACTCCTCCTGTATGAGAAGTAAAGTAAAACTCCAAAAGGAGAGGCAAGATATAGACTGTTCCTCCCAGTATCTTCATTTCCTATTCATTATTGTCTCTAAGCAAACCTTTCTGTCCTTGCAGAGGCTGGTCTTTTGACTGCAGTAAGACTTTTCCATGATAAAGTTCCCCCCAAAATCTACCCTAGTTATTACCAAGTTATCCATGCTGTTCTTCTAGCTGGACTTTTTCAACGTGAAAAATGTAGCATGAATCAGCATTTCAGTTATCAACTCACTTTTTTAATGCTTCAAAACAACTTGGCTAGCCAGGCCAAGTTGGTTTTGGGAAGAAATTTTGATCAGGGCTATCCTAGTCTGAGGAAAGCTGCGATTAAACCCATTCACCATTTTCTTTTGACAACAGAACGAGAGTAGCATTTTTCCCCGAGGAAATGAAAAATCAAGTGTGTTCAACGATGTCTCTTGCATGACTCTTTGATCAATGAATTTGCTACACAGTACAGTCAGCCCCACTAACATCTATGAAATATAGACACTAGAGAAGCCAATCATTTCTACAGTTCTACGGGAGACATTGCAAATACATATTAATTAAAATTACTTGGATTTCAGTCCACAGCAAATGGATCAGTGCATTATTTACCAAAGCTTAATAAATAAAGTTAACGAATGTTGTTCAGAGCTGTTTAGATGCATTGAAACGTGGTGCTCAATAAAGCCAGAACACCAGTAACCAGGCTGCTAGCAACGGAGGGAGATTTTCCCAGACACCTCAGCACAGAGAGGGCCACGTTCTCACCCTAGTAGTATGGGTGCAAATCCAGAAGGGCACCATTGATCTAACAAGGTGCAAATCCAGAAGGGCACCACTGATCTAACAAGGTGCAAATCCAGAAGGGCACCATCAATCTCACAAGGTGCAAATCCAGAAGGGCACCATCAATCTCACAAGGTGCAAATCCAGAAGGGCACCATCAATCTCACAAGGTGCAAATCCAGAAGGGCACCATCGATCTCACAAGGTGCAAATCCAGAAGGGCACCATTGATCTCACAAGGTGCAAATCCAGAATGGCACCATTGATCTCACAAGGTGCAAATCCAGAAGGGCACCATTGATCTCACAAAGTGCAAATCCAGAAGGGCACCATCAATCTCACAAGGATGCCAGGGTGATGTGCTTAATACAAGCTCTGCCTTGACAGACTAAAAACAGAATATACCCCATAAAGCAGCACAGGAATCCCATGTCATTGGATCCTTCTGATTCATTTCTTCAGCAATATGTTTCTCTAAGCCATGAACGTTTCTAGACTGACCCCCCAAAAAGGCAAGTATCCCCTTACTTGGCTCGGAGAGACATTGCTCTGTCGTTTGGACACATCCACCGATCAGTACTGTTGCCGAACACTGTATCTGTCATCGCTGAATCGAGGCAATCTGGAAAAAGAAACAAGAGTCACTAAGTCACCACCAAAATAACCTGATCGAGAAGAAGGCACCGATATTTTGAGAGAGAGTCCAGGAAATCCATGCCAGCCACGATATTGTCCCACTGAACATACAGATAGCACTGCTGTGCTTTCTGTCACTCTAATCTACCATAAATCTCACTTTGGCACACAAATATGTAATTTAAAGCTGTACTGAAATGAAGCCTGCAATGCTAATTCTTCCATAGATCTAAAAACAAGGGGCTCAAGATCCTGTTCATACAGAAAGATTTTGGTTCAAACGGCCTCTCTAACAAGTACGTGACACTGGGTTTTGCACAACTAAGACGCTGCATTGTAGCTTCCGCCCTGTCACTACAGCCGGTTGCAAGAAGGAAAATGTTACCGTTTTCATTTAAATAAAGGGCAAGGAAAAAAGAGGGGTTAAAATATTGGGGTCTAAGTTTCTTCCCCAAAAAGCAAAGGAGGGGAAAGAGGCAGAATATTGATTTCCTCCAGAGCAGAGGTAACATGCAAACACGCCAGCACAGAAACACCTGTGGGTAAGAGTATTCGGGGAATAGCAAATCCAAGTGCCCACTATATAACCCACTATTCCAGAGCACACAAGGAAATGTATTATCCATTTTGTTTAAAAAAAAAGGTCCCATGATCTTATTTTTTCTCTGTTCAGAAAAGCATGAAAACAAAACACACCGATCTTCCCCGAGAAACAAAAAGTGTTTTGGTTCAAAGCGTTTTACTTCAATGCAAGTCCAAATATGTCATCCTTGTTTTCAATGGTGGGTCGTTTCTCTAGCTAGAAAACACCATGGCTTTTGTTTTTTTAAAAGAAAACGATCACTCCAAAATCAGAATAGGTGTCTTCTGCTCGGAAAATGTTGAAGCGCGATGTTTGGACAATAAAAAAAAGAAACGAAGCATTCTGGTAAACAACAGTTCACCAAAATAGCGTGGCCTTTTCAAGGAAGTAGGCATGTCTCGTTAAAAAAAACACTCACAATTTTTCTGCTTTCACAAGTTCGACATTCATTTCCTCTTTCCTTGAGCTTTCCCTGCGGACAGCCCTGCCAAACACTTGTAAGCAACACTTATGAAGATAATGCGATGTAATCTGCCACGTGCTCAGGTAACGACACAGGACCGCTAGACTCGCTCCTCTGGAAACGCAGTCATAGACCGACTGAAATGACCTCTTCCCATTCATCTTTTCTTTCCAGACACCCACCAGCTCAAATAGAGCGCCGTGTGGAGGGCCTGCTGTGCCAATCTGTGCCCCTCCTGGGCTAAAAGCAAGGCTGATGTGGATCAACAGCAGTCTCCTGCGTACAGTGGCAGTGGGTCAATATTCACCTGCCCACTGTCAGGTCTCCATTAAGCCAAATCAGGCATCATGTGAAAAATGGTGTTGTTCTGGCAGAAGGAACAACGGGAGAGACCAAGGGATGGTTATACCCTACCGTGCCAATAGAGAGCCGGTGCCTGGACCAGAATAACATGAGCACAGAGACGAGCCGTATACAAAACCACATCTATCACTAACAGCAATAACGTGACCTTTGTTTTGGACTACTGGGTCACCCGAGACCAAAAAGTGTGCATCCTCCAGAAACCAGCTCGTTGAGTGCAATCCCGCACTGGTGCCAGGGCTTGGACGAGGTGTCCTGCAATATCCCTCCCAGCCCTCCGATTCTCACTTAAGGAGCTTGTTCCCAAGCAGTTCCTGGGTCCCCTTTTTTTTTGCAAGCTCCTTTCAGAGACTAGAGTCAGGGACAGCCCGTCTCTTTTCATAGGAAACAGGCACTATTGGAAGTGGCGTGACTGGCGGCCGGATGGCTCAAGGGTGTGAGTGGTTCACCGCAGAGGAAACAGCTGTTAACTTGAGAAAGTCAAATTGGAAATGGCAACTGGGATTTAGCCACCCAAGGTCTGGGCTGCTCTGGAGCACTTTGATTCACAGCAGGTCGAAATCACACCTGCAGCTACATCCACCAGCCTTGCAGGTATCACCCCGCTCGAGAGGGCCGCTCAAGTGGGGTGCAAAGGCCACAGCGCGGGCCTGGAAAATGGCCCGGCGCCGTGCAGATAGGCGCAGAGGGCCGGGAACACAGAGAGGCGGCTCAGACAGACCTGACATGTACTTGGGCTCCACAAGAGCGGGAACAACACACACCTCTGGGTACCTGTGCAATTTATCTGTATTCCTGATTTCCGCAAGGATTTGCTCCCCCTCTTCAAGCCATTTAGGGAGCTGGAGTAACACAAAAGCAGGTCGCTGCAAAGCACCCCCACCACTCAAATAGACACAGCTTAGGGCAAGCAAATCCTTTATTATTTCAGCTTCACAGAGGCTTGCCTATAAAGGGAGAAAATAAAAGGATAGATCCTCTACCTATTCTGCTCAAATGCTGACCCGCGACCCATGGAAAGCCACAGGGCAATAACGAAGGAAAGCAGTCCAACATCAGCCTACAAGAGATCCTGCATCAGACATCCAGAATTGTTCTAGCTCGTGCATGCGTGTGTACGTGCACGTGTGTATACACCCGTGTGTGCATCCATGCACATGTGTGTATGTGTGAAACAGAGCCTCGCAAATAAGGAAGGAAGATGATACAAGGATGTAGAGATTAACCAACACCCAGTAAATCATCCCAGTGTTTGCCGGTTCATTGCCCTTCTCCGGGGAAGTGCCAATTGATGGACATTTTGTCAATAGGCAAGCGAAAGCCACCGGGTAACCCGGGCCAGCTGGTGATTCTGGCACAGGAGGGCATTTGACTCAGCAGGTTTGCACAATGTAGATGCAAGCGAGCAGGGAAATAACATTAAGGAGGTGCCCCGCGATCAGTGGGCATAGGAGAGGGCACACGAGGGCCCTGCATTTCACTGTTCACGGGGAAGCTGTCGGCAGTGACAGAAACCCCCTTTTATCAAGCAATTCTGATACATATCTCCAATTTAATTAGTCTATAAGGTACAAATCTACCCTGCCTTCTGCTTTTCAGAAAAAGCGTCAACTCCAGTGCTGGGCTGTTAATCACAACTCTTAACGCTGCTTCTTCATCGCAGCCTGTCGAGTTAAAAGGAAACTCTATCTGCCCCACAAAGTACACGCGGAGGCTGCCCCTGGCAATGACTGGTGCACAATGAGCGTGATGGATGCACAACAACAACAAAAACCAGAAGGGCATCTATGAGCTGGGACAGTCTCTCTGCTGTGTCTGCACAGCGCCTGAGCAGGAAAGACGCTCCGAATCGGGGTTCAGGGAGATTTAAAAAAACAAACGAACCAGCAAGTCCTCTCTGATGGGGTTTGCTTTGCTGCAATTCTGAGACCAAAAGGCTCCAGAGTGGATTCGAACGCTTCCTTTCCTTAAGAAAATATTCTGTGGGCACTCAGGACCCTAAACTCACCCTCGGAGCAGGAGTCGAGATAGCGCCTTGCTTCCAGACGTGTTACGTCAGACCGCTCTCTCCCCCACCGCACATCTCAGAAGGCCGTTGCTGTCGCCGCGCTGGGCTCACGGCTTCCCAGCTGCACGCGCTGTACGGTCGCTGATGCCTGCATAGCTCCCAGCCCCTGCATTTGAATTGCTTTCCCCCGGCTGCAGCAGATAGAAATCTCTGCAGAGCCCCCGTCGGCGTGGGGAGGGGGAATGGGGCCAGTGCACTCGCTGGCTGCAAATCTCATCTCAAACCTCACAACTCACCGAGGAAGACACCGTCTGTGCCAACAGCATTCCCCACGTGCCTCTCGGCTCTGCATCGCCCATTGCTTCTGGCACCAGCCAGCCCCATCTCTCCAACCCCGTCCCTCCAGCCATGTGGAGAGATGCTTACAGGGCTGGGGAGGAATCCCAGCCACCTCGTCTCCTCCGGGACCCAGCCTGCCAGGTGGCTTTGATCCCAGTCCCCATCGCAACACAGGGTCTGGGCAGCCCATGATGAAGCTTGTGGTGTCGCTCCAGGGAGACCATGCCCCGGGGTGGATTTGCCCCTTGCAGATGCTGTCGATGCCATACGTGCTTCATCAGCCACCCGTGAGCAGCCTCGGGGTCCCGTCTCTTAACAGACGTGTTGTGTGAATGTCCCCTGCGGGTCCGGCTCGGTGGAGCCACGCCGTGGCTGCATGCTCGTCCATGCTGTGCGGGCCAAATGCTTTACCCACCAACTCTCATACATCTCTGAGCGTCAGAGGGGCCCAGGTCTCACTGAGAGCAGAATTGGTCCCTTTGGGCTCCATCCTCCACGCCATTCAACACCACACACATCACAGCGGGCATCAAGTCTTTGAGTCAAGACCTCCTGCCTGGGCCATCAATGCAGGCCGTCGAGGGGCAGCCCCCCAATTACCCCACTGACCCCACTACACCTTCACCTATCCATCTGACCCATGCCCCAAAAGGCCCCTGATGTGCTCTTATACCAAGAGGCAGGGGAAGTTCAAAGGTTGGGAAGACATCCATGGAGCTAGCCTCCATGGGATCAAGGGTTTCTCTGATACCTTCTGGGGTGACCCAGGCCATGAGCCCCCAATTAAACCACTACCCAGGCTCAAGGACCAGATACAGCATGGAAGAGACTGACAGCTTCGGCCCACGAACAAAGAAAGCTCCATCACCACAAATCAGCCTACCTAAACCCCACTCCTGCTCCGCCTCTCTAAGTCCCTCTGACCCCTCGTGGCTAAATCATGGCTAAACTATTAAAAGTAATTTAACTTCCTCAACGAGCCAGGCAGCTCCATCCACAATCACCCAGGTCACCATAACTGGCACTTAAACGAACAGCACGAGCCCCCTGCCGCGGCTGCTACCCAGCACGGATCTGATGTGCCATCACCGGCGCGGCGCCCAAGCAACGCTTCAGGCTCCAAGATGAGCGTCAGGGAGCGAACCTGCCGCACTGAACACACGCCGCTCTAGGCAGGCTACAGACATTAATCGTAGCCCAAGGAAACAATTCTCACAGCGGTAAATTATGCAGTGAACAGCTCTAATAAATGCTCTGCATTCCTCCCCTCTCCCTGCTCACTCTCCACGGTGCAATGTCTGTAGGAAATGATTGGAGTGACCAGTTCTTATTCATTATTTATCTAGCATTACTGGTACGCGCCGTGCTTTATCAGCACCCAGAGAAAGGGGTGCCAAATGTCTTGCCCCACCAAATCAGAGCCAGTGCAACGGTGCAGTAATACGGGCTAGACACTGGATGGGAAGTCAGGACACCTGGGTTCGATGCCCACTGGCCTGCTGCGTAACTTGGGGAAGTCACTGGACCTCCCGCTGTCGCTGGTCTAAAAGGAGATAACTACAGTTTGTAGCGTGTGCTGGGCCCTCCACCTACTCTGTTCAGGGGATAGCTGCAAAGAATAGCAGCTCTGAAAGGTGAATGTACCTGGTCTGGATGCAGGGGTGGTCCACAAAACTGTCCTGTGGCCTGACTACACCCATGTCGGTTCTCCATAGGTTGGCTCATGGCAGAGTAGGGAGGATGGACACAGGCTGCAGCCACGGAGGGTGGACGCAGGGTCTGGGCAGCCCAGGATGCAGCTGGTGGTGTCGCAGCTGAACTGCTCCTGGTTCTCAAGCTGCCCCGGACACGTCTGCCCAAGCTGCCATCACACGTGACTGCGGCAGAGACACAGCCCTGGCAGCCTACTCAAGGGCCTGCCCTTGTGGGGAGCTGCTCGAGACATGCGGCAGGTACCTTTGCATTTGCAAAAGCTGTCCCTACTCCCATCCATGCCCTCTCCCGGGTCCCCCAGATGCAGCTGCCTCAGGAAGAGACCCGAGAGCACGCTGTCACTCAAGGAGCAATCGCAACCCAGTCCCTGCATCCAGAATGCAAGAATCTGCCCCCAAACCTCTTGAGACTGGCTTCGAAAGGAAAAGGAAAAGAGATTATTGAGGAATCATCTGCTTGCATGTCCATACTGGCCCTTGGGGTCTAGTCTGTAAGCTTCCCTCAGCAGCCAGGAGGGAAAGAGACCTTTATCCGTCCCCTTTCAGGCAAGCTGAGATTCAGGAGTATTCACATGACTCCTGAAGCTGGAGCTTTGCAAACACCCCAATAGGGACACGGCAAGAGCTCGCAGAGTTGCCACCAGCTCTGCTCTGCTCCAGTGAAGGGGGAAGTGACTTCACCCTGTCCACAGCCCGGCCCGCCCCATCGACCCGGATGCCGAGCTGCCCGCTTGGCAGCGTTCACCAAGCAGCACCTGGGAGGCTGGAGCCTGAATGGGAGCAGGGCAGCGAGGATCCAGCCGTGGAGCCCATTACAAATTCCTCCCTCGTGGGATTCTGCTTCTTTATTGGTGCCCGCGGTTGTTCCCAGGCAACCACGGCAGCCCCACAAGGAGCTAAACGAGGCAAATCCAGCCTGGCAGGAATTGCCAGGATAAACTAATATCAGCATTGCAAATGCATTAGCCTCATCAGACCTCCGCTTCCTGTTCTGGAGCCCCCGCAGGGCCCGGGAAGACCTCGTCTCCTGCAGCGCCCAGAGCGGCGATGCTTGCCGCGGCTGGTTAACCCCCACAGTCCGGGGCACGCGGGATGACGTATGCAGCATGCTACTGCTGGGATCGAGAGAGAGATCAAGAGCTGTGACTCCAGCCGCACGGGGAGGAAGGCACCAGCATAACCATCCAGTGCAGTGTGGAGAGGGTCCCTAACAGCTGAGGGTCCTGCAGCTCGTCACACAGCAGCCAGGCATGGAGAGATGGCAGCAGGGACAGGCATTCCTGTCCCAAAGGATCGAAAACCCCAAATCCACCCCAAATTTAGCTTCAACACTCATGGGACTTTAAAAAGAATAAATAGCTCGTGTTCTTCTGCACCGGCAGGTCAGGTTTTCAAGGGGGGCGGTTTCAGAGGCAGAGACTTTTGCTCTTCTGATATTCCTCCTTCACCCCAGGACTCCAGGAGCTGGGACTTCAAGGCAAATCCTGGTCATCACGTGCCTTGATCCAAATCCCAAGAATGGACCATGCTCACGTGGGTAGAAGGAAACATCCAGCCCTCCCCCTAAAATTAAGCTGTCACCCTAAAAACTGGGCAGCTGGACTGGCGAGTGCCTCTCGTATGGCTTAGCCAGTGCCTCTGTCACATGTGCCAAAGGAAAGAGCCAACGCACAGCAACGGCGTGAGGAGTGGAGGGGAGAAGGGACGAGGGCCTGCTCTGGTGCATCCTGCACTGTGGCCCCTATGCAGGTCGGGGCCGGGGCCGGGCCCAGGCGTGATGCTCAGCTCATCCCAGCTGGACGTTGCCCGCAGCAGGAGCCATCGCCAGCCCGGCAGCTGCCAGCCCTCCGGCACGAGAGACTCCGTGTCCTTCCCTTCGTGCTACGGCAAGCGGCGAGCGGCTGGTTAGCAGCCGCGTGCTGCACAGAGCAGGGGTTGTCGATTTAATTTTCCAAATTAAAGCCAAGCACTCACTAAGCCGACGGGAACCGGAAATGCCGTCTCTGTGCGCAGAAGCCTATGTGCGTTTTATAGAGATGCGGGTAGTGGGTGGGGAAAGAGCTTTTGCTTTCTACCCACTGACAATGCCTGCACGAAAGCCTCTCTGCTGGATTCTTTGCTAAGCCCTTTTGGTCCTCACTCTCAACCGAGCTGCCAAGCGTGATGGAAATCTCGCTCGGTTATTTGGGAATATGAAGCCTTGGCTCTGGCCACCCAACTGGTGCCAAGATGATGTAATGGACGGACTCGCACCTCATCTCGATAAGAACTACGATATTCACCTGCTGGCGACTGCACAGGGGAAAATATGATTAAAATGAACAGGAGGGCAGAGTCCTGGTAGATCCCATCACCCCTGAGTTGGTTTGTTGCCTTCCTTTAGGATGGGTGGGTTGTCCAAGAGAGTCAGCTCTCTTCCCACCCCGGGGACCCTGCGCCTGGCCTTTTCCCGGGCGGTGCAGCACTGCAGTGGGGCAGAAGCATTTTTATAACCCGCATGCTATGGTGCAGACTCAGGCAGGAGCGGCTGCGATGGCAGGTGGCCCCTTTGACGATAGCATCAAAAAGCTGGCTGGGTAGGACAGAGGGATTCACGGAAACAGGGGGCAGCAAGGAACCCCCTCCATAATAGGAAACAGCATCATCCAACCCCGCTAACATGCCCTGGCTTCAGGCTGAATGGCTTTGCTTTGCGATGGGGACGCTGCATGAGGCTGTCAAAGCCTTGCCACCTGTGAAAGGATCTGGCCTCATCCTTCACATGCAAAAAGGGTTTCACTCAGGCCTCCAGACCTCAGTGATGATGAAGAAAAACTATTCCACTGGGCAAAGAGTTTATAAGCCCACATCCCAGCTAGTTAACGGTCAGCAACATCTCATCCTCATTTCATACAGATACTTCCTGGGCCAGGCTCTACTGCACCAAATCAAGGATAAAACAAAATGAAAAAAGACAAGGTAACAGGTGTCGCAAACAGGAACACAGATTTTACTGCAAGTTACAGGAAAGGGGCCAGAGTCCAGGCCAAAGTGCTTTTTATTGGGCTTGCAGAAGTTTAGAAAACAGCTTCTTCTCTGACCACTGTAACCTTTGCTGCTAAAATGCTCTCCCGGAGTATCTCCTGGCTAACCCCCAAAGGCGTAATGTTATAAGTCTTGGCCTCTCTGAGTCCTGCTACGTATTTGTGAGAGAGAAGGCAATTTATCCTGGGTGTGTTTATGCTTCTACTGCTAGGAAAATTAAATCAGCTTGTGTCCCACATGCATCCTGCCTTTTCAAACCAAATCTTTCCAAAGCCAGGAGTTGTTCACTTATGGGGAGTGGCTTGGGTATTTCTTTTTTTATTATTATTGTTATTTGGTTGCTTTTCCCCCCCAGTTGAGTCGATCAAACCCACTTCAGCCGAAGCGGGACAGCTTGCCGGCGGTGTCAGTCAAGCCAGCAATCTCTCGCCCTCAGCATGGATTGTTTATGACAGCATTAACGGCTGCAGACTGCCCTCCTGACAGCACGAGCCCCCGATTCCCATCAGAGAAGGGAACCAAGCAATTACGCCATCCCTTCCCAGCCAGTTCAGTCTGGGTAGGTACAAGGATGCTGGGCTTCATGAGTCAGAACAGTCCAGACACGGCCTGAATCCAGCGAGGAGTCGCACCGATTTTGCGGGGAGGGACCGAGACCGCTCCGGATGAAGCCACCAGTGTGCGAGCGAAGCCAGCTGCTGAACGCTACCCCCCAAAAACGACTGCAGTGTGAGACGGGCATTGCAAACGGATGGCCCCTAAGAAACAAACCGGATGCGGTCTCCATCCTGCGTGACTAAGGGGCCTCGTTAAGGAGAACACGGAGCTTTTCCCGTGTTAAATGAGAGCGCAGATGTTCAATGCTGAGATGCCCGTGACCCCCAATAGCCTGGTTTGGGGAGACAACGAGTTTCTACAACTTCCCCGGCAATTGCGCTCCCCGATCCCGTACGCAGACCTGCTCGCAGTCTGGGCCGGGCTCCACGGGGGCAGACTCAGGTGTTGAATGTCCGCGTCCCTCCAGCTAACAGACACCGCGTGCGGAGGGCGAGGAGCTGCTAATTGTGTCTGAGTTGGAGACAGGTGAGTGACCGGGTCTGGAGGTCCTTCTCCCTGCTTGGCTAAGCATGGTCGTATTGCACTGGGTCTCAAGGAAAAGAGGACAGCATTTAAACCCCAGTGCTCCTTTAATGGCCTGATCCAGTTCTGGCAGAGGAGAGGAAAATGCAGGCCCCAGAACTAAAACAGGAGTATTACAGTGCTCCGATTGTGTAGAAAACGAATCCCACAGGGGTGCTCCAGCTGGTTCCCAGGCTTGAGACCTTTACCCTTGGCTTTTTTCAGGAAGGAAAGTTTTGCTACTGGAAAAATTAGAAGTTGTCTGCCCAGGAAGCTGCTATGCAAGACCCAGGCAGGGAGCGCTAGAAATACAGCGGTCAGCATCGCCTCTGCACCTGGAACGTCTGAGCCGAGAGAAACGGCAACTTTTCAGACTGAGGAAGTTAAAAGGAAAAAAAAACAACCCAAACCAAAACGGCATTTTATCCTAATCCACAACAAAGGTCCCCTTTCATCGGGAGCTAGTAGCCCTCTCTGTAGACGTGGTCGGAGATCTGGGCATTTTCTTTCGTTAAAGCAACCGCCAGTTGTGAACATACAGATACATCTATTCAACACAAAGAGCTCTCATCCAGATAATTAATGCCCCGCTATTTGCGTACAGTGATCCTTTTCGCCCGAACAGCAGCACGCGACTGACTAGGTCAGCTGCGTGAAACAAATGTATTTAATGGCACCTTCGCTGCCATTGCGATCTGCGGCGTGGCGACAAATTCCTCCCCAGTATTAAGTATTATTATTATTTATTGATATTTGTACTGCAGTAGGGCTAGAAGCCATCGCCGAGCCCTGAGGCTCTTGGTGCTACACATCTATAACAAAGCAGTCCTTGCTCCAGGCTATTAACAATCAAAGTAAATACAAGTCTGCAGTGGATCTGTGATGGTTGTAACACTTTACCTTCTTAGGATCATAGGATCACAGAAAATGAGGGCTGGAAGGGACCTCAAGAGGTGACATCTAGTCCAACCCCTGCTCAAGGCAGGACCAGCCCCAACTACATCATCTCAGCCAGGGCTTTGTCTACCCAGGTCTTAAAACCCTACAAAGATGGACAAGTCACCACTGCTCTGGGTAACCTGTTCCAGTGCTTCACCACCCTCCTAGTGAGAAAGTTTTTCCTAATATCCAACCTCAGCTTCCCTTGCTGCAGCTTGAGACCGTTGCTCCTTGTTCTGTCCATCACCAACCGGATCAAAAGGATGAGGCAGCATCCTACACGGGTGGCCAAGGACGGGCTGACAACAGTCCAGCTCCATCCTCTTTGGATCCACCCTGCAGGGAGGTGAAGGCTGCTATCAAATCCCCGCTCGGTCTTCTCTTCTCCAGACTTAATAAGCCCAGTTCCCTCGGTCTCTCTCCACCAGTCATGTGTCCCAGCCCCCTAACTATTTTTGCTGCCCACCACTGGACTCTCTCCAATTTGTCCACAAAAGCCAACGCCGGTAGTTCTCTCCCCACAAGGAGGGAAGTGCTATTGGTGCCATTTTGCAAACAGAAACCGAGGCACAGAAAAGCAAAGCGTCTTGTCCGGCATCAGGCAGGAAGCCTGTCGTTTGGCAGGGAGCTGAAGCCAAGTCCACTCCACGGCTCCGTCCGGGAACCTTTCCGCCAAGAAAAAGGAAAATTCCCTTCTCCTACTAAAACTTTCCGCTAGAGTTGTTCCAGCCAATGACTCTTCCCAGGGCTGCAAGCACAGAAACAACCCCGCCACCGTTCCTGATGGAGTACACAGGCCTTTCTCTGTGCCTATAAATAATAGATTGTAAAGACCTCTGCTGCATTACTTCCAGCATCCACTCTTGCTTACTCTAATGCCCAATTGTGCAATTTTAGCACAGGGCAAAGAAAAGGAACGGCAGCTTTTGGGAACAGGATTTTTTTTCAAAGCCTTTGCTCTTAAGCAAGAAAACCCAGCCAAGCAGATTTCAGGTCTCGATCAATGGGGCGTATGAAATATTTAGATGACAAGTTGAAGTGCTTTAATCCAAGACGGAGCTGAAAAGAGGCCACCTCCTCTCTTAGCATTTATAAACATCTCCCCGAAGGCCACAGAAAGTCACGTGGCCTGTTGGGCACCCGCTTCGGCCAGTCCTACCCTTCGACATAAGGGAAATGAGAATAATCGGGTCTCAGGGAACTGGGCGGCTGAATTTACCAGACTGTGACGTGTGCTTGAAGCTGCTTGGAGGGAAGGTAGTGGAGGAAAAAGGACTTGTCGCACAACCCACCAGACACACAACGCTGCAGATGTCCAACCCAACACGTTCACCGCATCACAGCATGGTGATGTGGCCTCACACACCCATCCAGAGACCCCCTGCCATCCAAACTGAAGCCAGAGCAAGTCTTCTGCACGGGTTTTGTTTGCATCCTCCCAACCGTTGAATCTAAACTGGATACAGACCTTCCTGGACGGCAGCGAAGGCTGCTCCCCGCCGGCGTGTTGCAGAGGCAGTCGGGTTGGATTAGGGAACGCAGCGTAGCCCTTAGGCTGCGACAGACAACTTTCGACATCGGCTGCTGCGATGTTACGGTGACCGCCGCATGCTCCGGTAGCAGCACGAGGGAGCTAAATCACTCTAGCTTTAAATCTGGATGAAACAGGGCTGAAGTTACAACCGTTCTGCTCCACCGATACCGCTATAGGAGCGTGCAGAAGGAAGAGTAGCATCCTAACAGCTCGTAACGGTGGCCTTCATTACCCACAGAGCCGTGACACCTGTCCACACCCTTGGCCCTGTTTCCTCGTGAACTTGTGACAGCCGGTGATGCTGAAACCCAACGTCACCCAGCGGGTCCACAGCACATGTGGGAGAGGTCTCCAGGTCCGCCTGCTGTCTGCTAGCCTACCAGCATCGCCCCGTAGCTCGGCTCCTCTAGCCTCTGATCCCAGCCAAAAGGAGGAGCAGTTGTTTGATGCTCAATTAAGCAAGCTTTCAGGTTGGAGTGTTTTTTAATGGGAAGTTTCAGCCTCATTTCTAGCCAAGGTCTGGGACCCAAGGAGGTCACAAAAGGCGCTGGAACGACCAGGCACAAACTCTTCCAGTCGCGCCAAGTAACAGCTCAAACTTGGACCTCAGATACTTTAAAGATTCGCCTCTCCCCACCCTGCTGACGCCTTTATTTCTGGCCTCTGTAACAGAGGCCGGTGATTTATGACAGGCCGTGAGGACGGAGCTGTTCATCCAGAACTGGAGTCATTAAAAAGCTTAATTTTCTGTATTAGGTGTCCGGCACCATTGTGACAACCTCATTCTTCCCGTTCTTTACTGGAGCCTCTTGCTTTGCTGCGCCGGCCTCCATGCGCTTTGCACTTCTTACACCACCTTTTGGCCAAGGATCTCAAAGCACTCCGACACTTCCTCAACCTGACGAAGGGTGCTTGTGCCCGAAAGCTTGCTACGAAGAGTTTTTCCAGCTATTTGAGTCGGTCTAATAAAAGATATCGGATTTACCCAAAGGACCTTGCCTGTAAACGTGAAGACGTTTAGTCTCATTTCAGCCCCCGAACATAAGGGGCACCAGAAAAAGCCTGCTTGGGCCACCCAGGAAGTGCAATCTTCCCTCTGCCATGACAGGAAATATCTGGGCCTCTGCTGCCTGGGAACTGGGGAGGCGACGACTTTCCCACCATGACTGTGAAAACCATCATTATGTCCATTTTACAAATGGAAAAACTAAGGCTGAAGTTACCTAGCCCGGCTGCAGCGGAGCCGTAAATAGAACTGAAGTCTCAGCTCCTGGCCTGAGACGGAGCCACAAGACAATTATCACATTGTTCCAGCTGTGTGACAGCCCAGGAACCTGCTAATGCATTCATCAAAGGCAAAGAAAGGCGACAAAAGCCCTATATGAGCTATTCTGCCTTTTCACCAAGCTCTATAATACCTGTTGCCTGGCTTCAAATCCTGGGGGATGCTGCTGCTGACAAGCTCTTAACGTCCAAGCCAGGAGGACCGGTTAGTAGGAGCTACCATGATACACATAGGAAAGCTATAAAGCTGGAGGGCAGAGAATATCAACCCAAACACCTCAGCTATTTCTCCGGCGTTTGGTGTCTTTCCTGACATTTTGCTGCCCTGCGTGATGAGCCTCGCCGCTCTGCTTTGCAGAGGCTGGCGCTGAAGCAAAAGCAGCAGAGCCTCTCTCACAGCACGCTGCAAAGCGTTTCAGAAAGCACAGCTGCTTCCATACCCAAGGACCTTTATCTGCTTCTGGAAAGGGCTGTAGTCCAAAGGTGAGTCCCCTGGCAAGGTGTAGCCTGGTCCGCTCACCTTGGTTTTCTGCAGCACTAATGCAGGTCATAAAATCACAGAAAATTCAGGTTGGAAGAGACCTCGGGAGGTCACATCTAGTCCAACCCCCCTGCTCAAAGCAGGACCAGCCCCAACTCCATCATCCCGGCCAAGACTTTGTATGCTTGGGTCTTAAAACCTCCAAGGATGGAGACTCGACCACCTCTCTGGGTAGCCCGTTCCAGCATTTAGTGAGAAAGGTCTTCCTAACATCCAACCTAAACCTCCCTGAGAAGAAGAGGTTTCCTGACAGGGGACAGAGGTGTATCCCTTTGATTTTTGTCTACTCAAGCTCCCATGGAGAAAAACCCAAAGGGCCGTCTCAGAGCCAGAAGCTGGCCTGCTCCCGCCACACCACCGCTCTCGCCCCTTGGTTTAAAGCAAAGAGGTGTTTTTGCACCGCCGTATTACTGGAGGCCCTATCTCAAGGGACAAAACCTGCCTCAGCCTTCACTAGGCTCAGCGCTGACTTCACCGGGCTCCCATCTGCCGAATGGAGCAGAAATCCCTCCCAGCATGGGCCGGTGGTTATTTCCAAGGTCGATGCCACGCCAGGCAATGGGCCTGTAACAGGCCTTCACTGGGTTGCACCCACTGAGAAATCAGGGAGCATCTCCACACCAGTTACAGGATGCAACTGGGAGCAGCAAACCCCCGTGGGCCCTCCCCTCCTCGGAGAGCATGTGGATGTGGTTGGAGGCAGAGAAATAGCCCGAAGTGGGGCAGGACTATCTTGGGGCACCCCGAAATGCTGCTTTAGGGCTCACCAGAGACGCCCCTCCCATGGCCTACTCCTGCCTACTGGTGGCCCCTGCCTCACCTCATGTCTCCTCTGCTCCACGAGTCTTTTCCTCTGCATCTTGCCACCTTCTCAGCTCATTGCCAGGCTCCTTGCCAACCTGCCCTGCTCCTGGTTTCTGGACCTTGTGCCGGGGTCATGTCTCCAACTGGGAAACGCACCTTCCACCTAAGCCTTCCTTTGCTGGGAAGAGGCTGTGGGGTAGGAGTGAGGGGGGCTGTCATGGTCTTTTGAGCCCTGCTCTCCTGGCCCAGGGTACAGGGGCTCTGGCAGCCCCCTCTTCTACACTCCTGCCCCGCTCCATTTGGGACTGGGAGCCTGGGGCTGCCCAAGGAAGGAACGGCGCAGCATGAAGCTGTCCGGCGCTGCGTCCCGTGAAGTCAAGCATGGCAAAGGGGAGTGCTAGTCCCATCCCGACCGACCCGTACAGCATTAGCACACGCGCTGAGCACGGGGACAGCGAGCGCAACTCCAGTCCGACCCCCCACACCCCTTCATCCGAAACACCTCGATGCGTGCTCCTCGCTGGGCCAGATCCGGAAGCCTTCCCAGGCTCCACATCCGCTCCTCTAATTGAGACCCCCCCTCTCCCCGAGGAGACTGCTAACGAGGGAAGCCGCAAGGGTGGCGGGGTCTGCTCGCAGCGAGACACCTGCTCTCGGTGACACACTTGGGGTCACCTCCCATACCCAGCCTCTCCCAAAAACCAGGGGGCTGGCTGCTGGCAAACGCAAGCCAGGATGTCCACGTCCAAGCCACGTTCCCCTGGCTTGAATTCAGGCTTACGGGGGGGGGGATTTCAGAGGGAAGAGTAGGAAAGCTAAACAGTGTTTGTCCTTCTGCTTCCTTCGGTCCCAGCTCAACCTCAGCAGAGGCAAACAAGCCCTCTCTATTGACATCCCTGGAGCTCGGCCAGCTGCAAATCCAGCCCTCAGTTGGTTTGTGACGGCAAAGGAAAGGACCCTGCCTTCGGGAGTTTTACCAGGCCGCTCACGCAACCTCAGACCCCGTCAGTCCCCCGGGGCAGGAAGGACCTTGCTTCAGGTTGGAGGCAGCTCCAGGCATGCCAACAGCACTTCCAGCCATGCCATCCTGCTCCCAACAACGGGAACGCATCAAAAGTAAACTTTCTGGCTGTGTGGGATGGGAGCCCAGACCGCCTGTACCGGCACCGGGGGAAAAAATCAAGTGAATCGTTTCCCCCATTGAGACCCCTCTGCTTCCTCCTGAGCTAACAGGTGGGTGGATTATATTAATCACCCCCTGGGATTTGGGTAGGCACCGATTGTAACCCTTGCCCTTCCAGAATTAGGAATAACTGTCGCACATGGAAGAATTGGACGGCTGTCTCCAAAAGACGCAAGCCGTTGCTGATCTTGGGAAGGCCAGTGTCAACCTCAAATGCATCCCATGCACCTTTTGCACCGGCATCAAGCAAGCTTCCTCCTGGAGAGGCTTGTGAAGGGATTAGCAAACCAGCAACAGTGACAAGCTGCCTGGAAATCTAACGTGGCAGAAGGAAAAAAAGGAGAAGACCCAGTATTCGGAAGAGCCTCGATGCAACAGCCGAGCTCTTGCAGAGAACTCTACATTTTGCACTTCGCACTGTATGCAGAGATCTTCTCCAACAGCTAAAATACTGACACAGGCAACCTATTTCCCTAGCCTTCCCAGCTCTGCAATGCAGCTTTCTTAAATATTGAATAAGTCTGCTGCTCCTACACCACCTGCCAGTGCCAGTGATGAGGTAATTTTTTAGACTGACAACGCCTGATGTGATTAACCTGGTTTCAAAGAGCAGGTTTCAAAGTCTCTCCATTCATTCATCCGCACACACTTGATAACATTACATCCGTGGCAGATTTCATTTTTAAATGACCACCGTAGAAGCAAATGAACTGAAGTGCAAGGAAGACTTCTGAGCCAAATGCTCCTGCCCTTGGCAAAGAAAGTTTGCAAACTTGAGCAGCTCGGGACACCAGCTTGTAGGAAGCTGAGAATATTTTAAAAGCTGAACTAAGGTTGCTGTTCCTAGGTTCATCTCCATCCCCCAGCCGTATAATGCTGGCGGAAGTGGGCAAGAACGGGGCTTCAAGATTAATACATCCATCCCCTCCCCGAGCTCTCTGCAGACTCAATACCGAAAATTCGTGCCAGCCGCCAGTTTTGCTTACTTTTTGGGTGACAGCCAATACATTACTGGATGGCTCCACACATCCAAAGCTGCCACCCTAACCCAACAGCTTTTCCCTCAACGTGGCTGCCAAACAAATTAAAAGCACTCTAAAAAAGCCCAGAAGCCACTCGCAACAGAGCAGGCCACAATGATACCCCACACGCCGGAGCACGTCTCTACCCAAATACACTGCAGCAGGATCAGGAAAGCTATCTCCATGTCACGCTCCAAAACGTGCACGCCACCATGTTCTTATCTGGTCGGAGAGCTCCTGAACTGGTTTCCAAAGATATATCTCCCAATCAGCAAGTAGACACACCATAGTCTTGCAAGTCTATCTACAAATCTCTTTAAGAGATCAGGTTAAATCCTATCAGTTCGGCATCCTGCTTTAATTAAGCTGTGTTATTTCTCTATCTAACTCCGATCCCTCAATTAAAAACATGCTGAAATGCAGAGTGCATAGCATAATGGCACTGTCTTCCTTACAAGAGGGAGGCAGGACGAGCCATCGGGGAGGTGAGCCGTAACAGGACAGGAAGGGGGGCTCTGGCTGAGCAGACCCTTCTAGCACCTCCACTGCAGTATTACCCAAAAACGAGCAGGTCCAGAAGTGCCCTGGATCCAAGCTCCACAACATCTGAGCCACCACAGGTAGCGGGTGTTTAGGTCACAGATGCTGGACCCAACCCATCCGTCATATTTGACCTGGCGGCGAGCCAAAGGATGCCGCACACAGTCTGCCCACTTCTTCTTCTTCATGTGCAAGTAAAAGTTGCAATTACAGTCAGCCATTTCGAAATCAATATACATTTCAGGGAAGGATCTGCTCCCCTCCTGACAAGTCTGCAGGGCAGAAATGGCTCCCCTGGGGCATGCACGTTACATGATACAACTCTCTTTGTGTCTGTGACCCCAATCTATAGGTAGGGTACCTGATACAGGAGCTACATTCATGCTTACAAGATCTGATGTAGAAGAACCACTCTCTATCAGCCTAGATTTTGAGTGGAGCCATGGGGCAGAAACACAGAAACGTAACAAGAAAACCCTTGAGCTTTCCTGGGACACAAAAGGCTTCTCTTACGTAAGAGGTGATTTAGGAACTTGAACAAGTTTCATGTAGACCCTAAAAAGGGTAAGCACCTGCTACTCAACCCTAAAGCCAATTATCCGACAGCCCTCCAGGAGCTGAGTTGTATGAATTAGCCACAAACTGGGGCAGGTATCCAGGTTATAGCTGTATTGGTCTAAAGGCAAAAGGAATCAGGACTCGTGGTAGATAACACCTCTAGCGTGAGTCCTGATTCCACAAACGGGGCGCATCTACACAAGACGCTTAGTGAGCAGTTGCCTAATAACACTGTAGTTACTGTGCATTTAGTCAGTACTTCATTAAGCAAGTACTGAAGGAAATGTGCAGTAACTACTGTGCATTAATGAATGTGTAGATGCGCCCACTGAGTAACAGACCCAAGGAAGACTCTGCGGGCTGGCAAAACATCCAGCGTCCCCATGGTGCCCTTCCAGTTTTGTCAGTAAGAACATCCTATTCTAACTCCCATTTTCCTTCCCATGGTCACCTTCTCAAATAAACAGTTGGCCAAAAGCACTTGTGCTTTATCTCAGCTCAAAGAAAGTTTTGTATAATTGAATAGGCTGGCTTTTTGGATCATAGCTATATTCAAGGCTTCTCTTAAAACATATATTTACATACATCCAGACCCTCAAACAGTGCAAATCAGCTTAGCTCCTGAATTCAGAGGGCAGAGACCAAACGCAACTCAACTGAGTCACGCTGACTGCCATCAGGCAGAGCCAACCCGCAGCATCTGTTGCAGAAGCTTCGTCTTTGCAGCAGTGGGGAAATTCTCAATTAAAAGGCAAGATGTGTTTTCAGGGGCAGCTACAGGTGGCCTCAGACAGCCAGCTGTGTAAGAAATAAAACCATTTGGACAATGCAATTTCTCTTTTTCCTGGAACGCGCCCGACACGTCACCAGTAATGAAAACTGATCCAAAAGAACAGGCGCTGTGAAGCATCTCGCAAATGGCAAAAATCCCTTTAAGGCTGACAAAGGGGAAACTCCAGTGCGGTGTTAAGGAGGACTAGAGCGGGGAAGGTGAAATGAGTGTGGAGGGCTCAGCCCAGCTCCCAGCAGATAAGGACCTTTCTCTGCCCACCGAGAAAAAGTCACCCGCTGCCAGCCTGTTTGGGTGGCTCTGCAAAGAGACCAAGGGTGCACCAGTGAGTGGGACCCTGAAAACTGCCCATCTGGGGATAAGGGGCAGTGCCTAGAAGACCGGTCCGGTCAGGGGTTGATGGACGGGGTGTGCTGCCTGCCTGTGCCTCGCCTACTTCAAATACGCACAAGAGTCATTTGACTGAGATTTGCAAATCTGGGTGAACTGGAGTCCTTTTTACTCAATGTTGGTGCCCAGTCCACCCCTGTCATGGAAAAGAATAAAACGGGATTAAGAGCAAGGTCTGTTCGTGCTCATTAGTGCGAGTCACGCACTACTGGCCAGTGCCCCCTTGCTTGAGCTGCTGGCAAGGTGCTTCCAGGAGGCATTTCAGAAGCTCCTTGAGTATTCCTCCTTCTTTGCTAGCTTTCCCATTATTGCATTTCACTGTCGCAATCTGCTTCTAATTGCATTCTCCTAAAACACATAAGTAAATCAAAGCAGCGGCAGCATTTCCTGCCTGCGTGACAGTAGGCAGCATGCTGCAGATGACATACTAAAATAGACCGTAAAAGCAAACTGGGGCTACTGAGGTCAGGGAGTTCCCATGCCATTGCCATCAAAACCCTAGACTGCGACCAGCCCCGTCATTGTTTGCTACGTCTTCCAGGACATGAGCTCCATCTTGGCCATATGCTTGGTGAGGGGTTGAATGATCCTTCAATGCTGAAACAGAAGCCCTGTTGTGTTCACAAGGGTTTCCAATGCCTTCCCACCTGGCCTGGCTCATTACTTCAAACTCTGGGTATCTAAAATGATCCATAACGCATGGTGCATTAGCGTGGCTGGATCCAATGCCCATGAAGTCACCTGGACTATGTCCAGGGGGTTTTGAGTCATGCCCTGCGCAAGCAAGAAGGTACATTATGAGAAAGGATTGGCCACCTGTAACCCATGCTACTTCAGGCTGGCCCTCCCTCCTGGGTAGTCACGGAGAGAGAGATTTGTGTGGCTGCCAGCCTTTGAACTAAGAGGGATGGATCTTCTCGCTCAGACTGCAAAGGCTCACACTTTCAGATCCAGGAGAGGTCTCGAGTGCAACCCGCTCTGCCAACAACCCATCCAGGGATGCTGTGTTACAGACCATTGGCTTCAAATGACCCAGCCCCACAAAGCCATTACAGAGAGCTGTTCTTTTGGCTGCACTCTTGGCTGAAACCTCAGTCCTTCGAAAAATCATTATTTATATTACCAGAGTGCCAAGCAACCTTCAGCGTGTATCGGGACCTCATCGCACTGGGCCTGTTCCCCAAAGACAGATGCTAACAACCCAAAGATAGGGCTGGCCTTACCAGAAACAGGGGTGTGGGGATGCCCCGCGGGATCTCTGCAAGCCATTTGTTTGCACATGCACACATACCCATGCCCACACAAAGGATGAAGGATGATCCAGTAGCAGAAGAGAAGGGTTGGGCATCGCAGGACCACAGCTCTGGGCCCACCAGTGCCCCTGGCTTCTTGCATGTTACTTTGGCTACAACTCTCCGAAGCAGCCCTCGATTTCAGCTGCCCAGTCTGCAAACTGGGTGGCAGTCTCTCAAGACTGGAACCCAGAAACCCAGGCATCCTACACCAGTGGCTGTTTTGGGAAACGGTGTCTGTCTACCATGGCTCAGGTTTCCTCACCTATTTCATGGGACGCTCTGCAGTTAATTCTCATTCGTGGGTACC
The DNA here is from genome assembly GCF_030867095.1 of Alligator mississippiensis. NCBI lineage: Eukaryota > Metazoa > Chordata > Crocodylia > Alligatoridae > Alligator > Alligator mississippiensis. The sequence goes on along the minus strand of NC_081833.1, from coordinate 4,092,905 downwards.
AGGCAGTAGAAAAATGCAAACGACCATTACTAATCACCATCCTCAGGACCCCTGAAAGCCAGAGGGCTCTGTCCATTGATATACAAAGCCAGCTACTTCTCCAGGCTGCTGAAGACTAGCACCTGGATAGAGCATTGGCTAAAAACCCACAGCCCGGCCAGCCTGGATCAATTCTCCAAGCCTGAAGGATGGCTAAGTTATTGCACTTTGGTTAAATAACAGGCCAACTAATTTCATAGCTACTCTTGCTGAAAATCTCTGAAACGCTGCCCAGCGCCCTTCCCTAGTCCAGCCACAGGGCCGCGAATCCAGCGCTGCTCACAAAGCACTTTTATAAAAGCCCAGCTTTCGATTAAATAAGCCGATCTCCTGCAACCGCTACTCAAGTTCGCTCCCTGTCTCCTTAAGTGATCTCCTTCTCCCTATCCAGATCCGCAGGGAACACACCCAGCACATCAAGCCAAGGGTGTGCTTTGCCTTGCAGCTCAGCACATACCTGCCCAGCATGCTCTCTCGCTGCGTGTCAGCTCTCACCCCGATGCAGCATCCCGGGGTCTGCAGAAAGGCCTTTAAAGAGCGGCTCAAGTGCTCTTTGCTTGCTGCAGGGGTTTAGGTTGTAGCTGTGTGTTGCTTGCTGGGCACTCACGGACCCTGCTACCACTAACAGACACAGGTAATTATGCAAAGGCAAGAGACCGACTCGGTGGCACTGGCAAAAAACAGGAGCAAGCTCCATTGGAAACCGCCTTGCACTTATTTGTCCCGGAGCAGCTCCACGGGAATAACGTTGACACAAGCAAAACCCAAGTCAGAGCCACAGCAAATTGGAAACTTCCCCTTTGAAAGCCTCCCCCTTTTGTACCCTGGATGTCATCCTGTCAGCCCTGAACTCAACGCACGTAACATGCTACATGTCTTTCTTCCCTTTTTTTCCCCTTTAATTCAAAGTTTCCCGTCATTCTCCAGACACAAAGGTAACAAAGGCAGCTGAGCGGTGGTGCCCAGTCAACTGCGTTTCAGCGATGCGGTGACATTTTGCAAGGAACTCCTTCACAAACCAAACATCATTATAATGCCGTCGTGTGGATTTGCTCCTATTGATTAATTGCCGGGGGGTGGAAACAAAACAAAATAATAAAATCTGCCGTGGCTTCCTAGGACTTCGCTGTGATTGCTAGATCTTGGAGTCTCTAACCAGCCAACATCAGAGTGTAATTTAAGCCTACATTATATTATTAAATCTGATGGCAGCATTACAATTACTTATATAAAAGCTGTTGTGACAATGCCGGCTCTAAAGTGCTGCTTAGCAACAGTTCGCTGCACTGCTACAATGCACATCTCGGGATGCTAACTCCTGCAGATGCGCTAAAGCAAGAATTACCATGGGGGGGAGCAGAGTCGCTCCGCGAGCACCTCGCACCAGACTGGAGCTGTGAAAATTAATTGGCACTGCTGGTTTTGTTTATTAAAAATAAAACTATATATAACAACAATAAAAAAAAAAAAACAAACCCAGCAACATAAAACCTCCATAATCGGGTTTCCACTGGATTTGCGCAGAGTGAAAATGTGAAGGGACGCGAGGTTTGGGCGTGTCTGTGTTCCCCAGCCCAGATCAGGTAAAGGCACATTCAAAGCTGGTAGCTCTACCCCCTCGTAAGTGCAATTAGAGGAACTCATTTAAAAATGGATCCCTTGGCATGACCCACAAAATGCACGGCTGCAGAGGAAAGTGCTCTCAGACATGATGATGACAAGAGCTATGTCTGGGGCTAGATAGAAAGGTGGAAACTACCTTTGGGCCCAGGGCCACTCACCGGGAAAATTATGTGGGCTACAGAGAAAAAAGGAGGGGAGAGAGAGAAAAGCGTGGAGTGCCTTGGAGGGACTCAGGGGCTGTTGTGCACCAGGTATTAAAACCAAGTCAGAAATATCATCAAGGCCAACATAACAGTCAGTCTGATGGTGCAATGACTGGCCATTGAGGCCGGCATCCAAAAAGGCAGTAAGACAAGGCTGATCACCTTATCCAGCGACCAGTAAAGCTGAGATCTGCTTTAAAGTTCATCGAGGTTTGCAGGCCCACAAAAGTTATAGCAAAATCTTTGTTTGGAGAATATCCTTGGCTGGACTGATGCCAAGCCCATCAGACTCAGGGTGGGGGGGGGAAACTCCATCAAGCAAGGACTTACTAGAGCGTGGGCCCCGAAAGAAGCTGAGGGTTTGTGCCGGCAGTGAAGCGGGGTGAAAGGATGCTGGCTGGGATGGGATCTCTGTTCGTCCTCTCATAAAGCTGTGCAAAAACCTTTGAGAAAACACTTAAAAACCAAAAGGAAAAAGGTTTTTGAACATGTTTGCCCTGCTTTTCGCAGTCATCATCATTCATTAATAGTGCAGTCCATGGGCACAAGAGGGTTGGGTAAAATAGGTTTCTCTCCCCCCTCATCCTAGCCTCCATCAACATCCCGACACTAACATCTTCATTACTGTGACTATGAAACCAAGGCAGAGATGGAGATGGAGCTGGAAGTCCGGCCTCTAGGGATGAGACCTCATTCAGTCCCCCTTCCAGCTCAGATCTGGAACTGTGCTGAGATCGCCCACAGTGATTATTTAATTACTACTGCCAATTAGCAACCATTAGGATGGTTGTTTTCATGAGACGGATGCTGGTCTAAAAGGAAGAGAGTGAAGTCACTCATCAACTGCCAAAACATTGCTCACCGATTTGCATCACATTCAGACTGAGGACCCAAAGTGACAGATTTTGCATTTCATTCTCAGTGCCTTTATGACCGAAGCTGGTGGGGAGCCAGGACCCACAACAGCCGCCCCATTTAGATGGGACAAGCGAGGGAAGAAGTGCTCGGTTCCCTGACCAAGGCAGCTCCTCAGACCATTAAGCTCCAAAAGAAACTTCAGTTCAAGCCTAATTATATTCCCAGTCGATTCTCCCCTTCCTCTCCTACCCAACTTGTCGAGATGTGCAATTTCTTTCATCCTGCTTATTTTAATAATCAGAAAGAATCTAAATTTACTCTGGGCCCCGCACACAGCGACACTCACAGATCCAAATATTTGCTCAGATCTGACAGCAGATCTAGCAGAGCGCCGCTCAAATCCCAGGCTAAATTAAAATGAATGATACTCCATTAAAAAAAAGGGAATGGACATTTTCCACACCCCTAAATTCAGCATGCCTCTCTTTTTGTACAGCTGGTGAATTGTAAAAGACATCACAAAAGAGAGCAAAAGAAAAAAAAAATCAGGATAAACGAGGTACAAAGTGTGGGATATTATTGGCGTCCAGACTGGTCTGCTCCTGATAAGGCAGGCAAAATTAATTCAGAACAGGCTTTGCCATGGGCACGGCCCGTGCAGCGTGCCCACATGCACACGGAGGATGCTTCACAGGTACGAGAGAGACAAATCAAAGCCATCATCGTGTTGAGCACTTTCAACTCCCGCCGCAGTCAAGGGGTTGAGGATGCTCAGAGCGTCACGGCTCGTGGAATGAGGTCCCACGAGGCGCTAATTGCCTCATACCATGTTTTTTGCAGGAAGTCAAGCCAAAACCTCTTTGTCTGAGCCCAGATGCTCTGGAATAGGAGATGCTTGAGGCTGGAAAATGGAAGCCAGGTGTCTGACAACCAGCCTGCTGCCACATGACAGACCATTGATTTGTGCCAGTGCCCGATACGGTGGTTTCTTTACTCTCGAGTGAATGTCACGCACCTGCAAAATGCCAGGTCCTGGCCTGGGGTTCAAAGCTTTCTGTTCAGCCCCAGGGCAGGCTATGCTGCTGCAAGCTGCCCCCATCCTGCCCCTCAGAGCCCGGGAGGCTCTTACAAGGGGGACGAGCACAGAGGTGTCAGCGCCCTGTCTAGCAAGGCCATGTCAGACGCAGGACAGCAAAGCACTCCCAAGATAATAACTGCAAGCATTACTCATTGGGACAGGCGACAGGGAAGGGGCAGCGTCCAGACACCCATCATCGCCAGAGCCTCAAGCATCGCCGCTGTGGAAGATGCGGACAACGCTGGAAAGACAACGGGCTGCTACTGGAACAGCATCTTATTTGCAGAGGGGCCAGGTGCATGGCAGCCGAGAGCAGACCCATGATGAGGACAGTTCAGGGGAGGGTTATCGTGGCAGTCTACACTGTTGGTTAGAGGTCGTGCCTACGCCGTAAGCCTCAAAGCTCCACTCGCAGCCCAACTCTAGGAGCTCTTCAGGGTCTGAAAGCAATGCCCCTGCCCTGCTCGTCCCCTTGCCCTCCTCTTTCTGCAGCTTGCCCAAGCAAGCCATGACCCGAGAAGACCACCAGCACCAAGCCCACGACACCCTGCCCCTGACTTCCAGCTGCTCCCCTCTCTACCACCTGTAAGTGGAGGCAAGCCCAGACGAGGAGACCCCCCTTCCTAGAAGGGCCCCCGCAGAGCAATCAGGGCTACGTCTTTGTGCTTCTTCTTTCTCAAGCAGGGCACGATGGGGACACAGGCTACAAGGCAAAAGGTAGATGGGGAAAGGGCAGCTCACATGGCTGAAGCTAGTTGAGGTGGCCTCTGAGCAGCAGTGCAGACACCCCAGGTGTTTCTACACTGAGCTAGCACTATTTGGGGTGCAGGGGCCGTTTTAACCATTCCTAAGTCATCATTTACGGCCCAGCCTTAAGGCCAGTAGGTTGTTTTTAGTCCATCCTGTTCCCTGAGGAAGAACAGACTAGAGACCTCATGAGTCAGCCCTTACAGCAACAGCTGAATGGCTGGACCTGTCCCTAACAGCAGATGAACATCAACTACACCCCAGAAGCCCAACACTAACAAGATTTATTTTCAGACAAGCTGCAGCACCAGCCTTTGGCACAAGTCATTATAACAAATTGTTCATCTGTTATCATCTTTGTATCCGCTATGGCTAATGCTCCTCCTAGTTCTGAACCGCTTCTCCCCCCGCCGCCCGCTCCGCTCAGCCCCGCAAGAAGGGAAAAACGCATCTGGCCGAGGCACGGCCCTCCGTTTCTATGCCGCACTGGCAAAGTTCACGGCAGAGCAGCTTTCTGTGCAGTCACTGGGTTCAGAGCATTTGAAGTGGCAAGTGAAGAAAGAACAGAAACGCAGCTATCCGGTGCCTACAATTTAGGGACTTCAATACTGCCAGAAGGACTGCGTGCCTGCTGGAGGGGAAGACCCGTAAAAAGGGCACTGAGCAGAAAGACAGCGAGGCTCCTATTTTAAAATCACCTGGTTCCACTACGACAAAGAGCAGCATTGCTATGTCCCACTCATTTTACCACCGAGAAGGCTGCGCGCTGCCCCCAGGAGTTATCAGACTGATCCTGAGTGGCTTCTTTTAAAAACATGCCCCTTAGCAGGACGTGGTCCATGCAGGGAAAGTGGCAAAGGGGCCACAGCAATCACACAATCGAACCAAGTTAAATCCTTTTGCTGCCCAGGAGGCTATGAGGGAGCAGGGACTCTGAAGCCCTGCTGCAGCACACGCCGTCAGGCCGGTGAGCTCTCCGCTCACCCAGGGATCTGCATTGCCCCCAACTTTCAAGTGTTTTCAAAGGGCTTGCAGGCAGGCTGGGTTTGCAGCGAGCAGCCCTGATAGGGGAAATGCTGCCTGCTCTGTGAATTTGCAGCTGGCATGGGGAGAGGAAGGTAAGAAAAGGAAATCTGGCAGGTTTTGAGGAATACCGGGGGGGGGGGGCATCTATTTAATCAGGTTCCCCTCGCTATGCTGCCGTGACTTGGCACCCCGAGCCCTGCAAGGCCACAGCACTCAGAAGACAGGGACTAACACATCTATTGAGGTCCCTTCCAACCCTATCATCTATGAATCTATGAACCCCCAGACTGTAGTTAAGCAACTTAGATGCAATATGACAGCGGCAGGAAAAATTCACAGGCAAGTTAAATCCGTATGCTCCGTGCCATCAGCGGGCTGAAACGCAGTCCGTTTGGACCCGGTCGTTAACAGGAGGGCTAGTGGCTCCCTCCGCAGCGCTCCCCTCCCGGACCCCGGCTGCTCCCCGAACCGCGGGGGAAACCCATCCCCGGGGCGCTCGCTTGTCGGGAGGTGCCAGGAAACCCTGCTCCCGCCTGCCACCCTCCATATACCAATCCCCAACTTTATTGTCTGCCGGCGGTTTCTACGGTTTCATGCTCTCCATCCCCGGCTCTGCAGCCGCCGCGCCGTGGCACAGACTCTGGCCCCTCGAAAGCCAGAGCAGCCAGGCAGCAAATGGCAGGGAGCGCGATGCCCCCTCGGCTCCCGGGGACAGCCAGAGCCTGGCAAGCAGGGGGGCAAAACGGGCATGCAGGGGGTGCTGCTGGGCCCCAAGTGCCATCCTGGGGGGGGACCAAGGGCCCACCCCAGCCCCTCCCGCCCGCAGCGTCCCTGCCTTCCCAACGCGGTGCAATGCACGCAAGGACCTCCGCCCCCCGTGGGGGTCCCGGGACGCTGCCTTGCAGCGCTGGAGCCCGGTGCAATGCGGGGACCCGCGGCTTACCGGGCCCGGGGGCTCAGGGCTGCATGGTCCGTGCGGAGCGGCGCCGGCTCGTGCAGCAGCGGCAGCAGCAGCCGCGATCCGGAGCGGAGCCGGAGCCGGAGCTCCCCGCCCTGCGCCCGCAGCCGGCTCCGCCTCGCCCGGCCCCGCGCTGGGGAGGCGGGGACACCCCCGCGCTGGGGAGGCTGCTGGCTCTGGGGTGGGCTCCTGGAGCAGAGGTGCCAGCCAGTCCTGGGGCAGGATCAGCCCTCCCCAAACCCGCCCAGGCACGGGGGCATCTCAGCTGGGGGAACCCCCCCCAGGCCTGGCACCCAGGCGGGCACAGGGACAGCCCAGGCTACAGAGGAAGACGAGCCCCCCTCCTCGGTCCGCACCCATCCGACCAGGGGCAAAAGTTCCTTCCTGACCCCAAATCTGGTGTTGCTCTGACCCTGAGCAGAGGGGCAGGACCCTCCAGCTTTGGTCCCCGCAGCTGCGTTGGATGCCTCTGAAGCAGGTGCGAAACCCCCCGACCCGTGTAGCAGGGGCAAGCAGCAAAGCCCAGAGCCTGGGGCATCTCACAGCAAAGCATAGGCACGGCTGTGCCCCGACCTCTTGAACACCTCCAGGGACGGAAAGCCCACAGCTCTGGTCCAGCTAGAGAAGGTCCAGGTGGCGATCCGCAGCATGAAGGGGTGTCCATGCAAGAAGAGACTAAAGAGGCCCGGCCTGTTCAGTTTAGGAAAGAGACGCCTGAGGGGGGACAGAGGGGTTGAGAAAGTCAATCGGGATGTATTATTGACTTTCTCATGGGACAAGAATAAAGGGTTCCAACAGGAAACGAGCAGACAGCCAGTTTACAAAGAGCACGAGGACGTTCTTTGTCACCCGATATGTCATTAATGGGTAGGGCTTGTTGCCACCAGATGTGGCGGGAGCTGAGCGCTCGGCCAGATGCACAAAGGGATGGGGCACGTTCTTGGGGCCTCCGTTGCTACTGAGCTACGAAGTGAGGGGCATGGCCTCTGAATCAGATTTCCTAGACCTGGAGGCTGCAAGTGAGAGAGGAATAGTGGAAAAACCCCTAGTTATACCCAGTTCTCTCTCCTTCAGCATCCGCTGTCTGCCACCGTGTGACACAGGAGACTGGGCAAGATGGACCTTGTCTTACCCGGTCAATGACAAGTCTCATGTCCTTATGACCCCAGTGAGAGCCTGGTCTGAGGGCTTGCTCTACTCTACCCCAGCTAGAGTAGTGCCCTGGGATCCAGGTGGCCGTCTCCAAAAGCACCTGTGTAATGTTAGGACTTCCTATCGCATTTTGCCCAGGGCCTGGTGGTCCTTGCTGGCAGCTGCCCTGCACCCCCTGCCCCCCCAGATCCCTACAGAGTGCACTGCCTGGCAAGGCACCAGCTGCTGGAGGAAGGGTGCAGCTGGCAGAAGATGCTGGGGTGCCTAAGTACCCCTTGTGTCAGCTGCCAGCAGTCATCCCAAGCCACCCGTCTCCAGGGAGAGGCAGTTCAGGTCTGTGGGTAGAAAGAGGGGTTCAGCAACCACCACGGAGGAGCTCCGAGCACAGACACACTCAGGAGCATACGGCCAACCTTAGACGCACAGAAGTCCAACCCCCACTGACTTAGAAACCTGGCTCTTAACTCACTCGGGCCCCAGGATCCTCAAAAGTACTTAGAGATGCCGGACTCCCCGATCTGAAAATGTCAACCGAACTGCAGCCAGGTGCAGAAGAAACCCCAGAGTTGTCTCATCTCCTCTCTCTCCCTCGGCTTTTTTTACTACTACTACAGCTGCTTCTAATTCACTGTATCAGGATCATAACATTGCAGCTGTGTATCGCTGCCCCCAGCCACCCTTGGAAAGCAGGTGTTTCACCTCAATAGGTTTCCTTGTTACAGCGCTTTAACCACACACAGATTTCTGGCCAGATTCTTAGTTTGACGTGGAAGCTACCCCAGACACGGCTGCATTGCTGCACAGGACCCAATGTATGCAGCTACCCATCACCCCTAGACTGGCGACTCCAGACCTCTACAGCCCAAGCCTCCAAACACATTTTCTAACCTACCTCAAAGGAAACAGAAGCAATGTGAATTTAAACAAGTCAGCAAAGCCCTCAGGTTTTGCTATGGGCTGTTCCTGTATCAGACCTGGTATTTCTTTCAGAGTCCTGTTAGGCAGCATCCCCAAGGCGCTGTTGTGGCTGCCCAGTTTGAGAAAAACCTTCTGCCTCTTGAGATGGCAATGAGCATCACCTGGAAACACTCACAGCGATCCTGTCAGGTGGGAGCTTTGTTTCAGTCCCGGGCAAGATGCTGAGGAATGTGCTCACACAGAAGCAAGTAGGACACAGGTTGATTTTGGTGCTGTACAGGCCTTCAGGGAACAGACCCACATGCAGAGCCTGATTGCTTTTGAAACCAGCACAGCCGGATGGTTGAAACAGGACCATCACCACTAAAATGTCTGTGGCTTGATCCAAATGAAAACTGGAAGGGTTCAAAGACGTTCTCCACGAATGGAGATGCCAGAGAGAACCTCCGATGACGATCACTGATGTGGCACAACTGCAGAGCGCGATGAAGGTTCGCCTGGTCCAACCACAGCTGGAAACATAGGATTGCAGGGTTGGAAGGACATCAGGAGGGATCTCCCCAATCCTGCACTAGATGCAAGATAGATTATTCTTTAACCATCTCCAGCAGATGCTTTCCTAGTCTCAGCCTGAAAACCTCCAGCAAAAGAACATCTATGCCCCTCTTAGTGAGTTAATTCCCTTGTCCCATAGATGTCTCAGGCCGTGCTGCCAGAAAGATGGTGACAAACCAGTGTGAGTTTATAGGGCAGCAGCAAAGAAGTTTATAGGGCAGCAGGACCAGAGGAGAGATTAAAAGCATTAGGCCAGCAGAACTAAGGGAGGGCAGGGCAGCAGCTTGCAAATGTATGGACGGAGAGGGGGTTCAATTAGGAGAACATGGTGAGGGAGAAATCTGGCCAAGAGTTCTCAAGGTATGAAATAGTCTCCCAAGGGCCAAAGCCCTGGCTCTAGATGCGTTTCATACTAAACTCAATAAAATACTTGTAGAAGCACAACCAGGCTGGCAGATGAACCAGATGATTTAATAGGCCTTTCCCAACCCCAAAGCCTCCGATGCTTTGAGTTATACACAGCATTAAAGGAGTGTAAACTGCCTCTTTTCAATTCCAGCAGCATAACTTAGCACACATTGGGCATTGCTGGCTCCCGGTCCTGCCACTCCTGTCATTCATAGAGCGATAAATAGGGTGGGAGCTCGAGGGCAACTTCATGAACCTCCTTGAGATAGAGAATGCCCCCATGCTCTGTGACTCTGGGAGGATGCTGCTTGCCTCTAAGAAAGTTTAGGGATGATGAAGGAAGAAAAGGGGAGGCAGCCTCATCAGCCCCTGGAGTAGGAGAGTGATGAGCATTACACTCTCAATTCCCTTCTTGAATCACTCAGGCCCCTAATTAGCAGGCAGGATGCTGCCAAACACAGTACTGCAGAGGCAGAGATGCACAGATCACTACGTTTCTAAGGCATTTCCTACCAACTGTTACTGAATCATCTTTTACCAGGTGAGCTAGCACGCACCGCGAGCTATTGGCAGGAGAAGCCTGAAAGCTCTCAGACCTTCCCTCCCTCAACAAAGAAAGCACTTTGAGAGAAAGTTTCTCTGTGGTTAAGGACGTATCCATCCAGGGCTTTGATGAGCAGCAGAAGGGAAAGTTAATAAAATAAGGTAGGGGGAAAGGAAGGTGAGAGATGCTATGTGACCTAGCCCTGGTTTTTCTCTTAAAACGAGATGAAGGCAGCCAGGCCAGCGGCACTGCAGTCTCTGAGGCACAGTGAGGGATGGGGAAGCCCACGTCTGTAGGGAGCTAGGGGGGCAGTCCTGAGGGAGACTTGGACAGCGTGACCCTTACTCAGCAGGTGCTTGCAGGGAAATAAATGGCCTGCTCTCAAGAGCACAACCCATCACCAGATAGCAGAGGCAGAGCAATGAAGCACTGTACATTTTAAGCTTGCTTTCCTGCGGTGAATGCCTTCACAGGGCATTTAAGCAGCACGCCTCGAGACAGCGCTACTGCACGCGCCCGGGGAGACTTCTACATAGCCCTGGTTTGAAGGTGATCAGAACTGTTGTTTTAAAGGCCAAGGAAAAGTGCCTGCGGTTTCCGATTGTCAGGTTGCTCCCCATCCTCCCCTATCAGATCGTCCAAACCTTTCCCATTCATTTCTTCTCAAAGGTGATTTATGAGAAGGAGCCAAATGCCTCCACTTTCAGATCACATTCTTCAGCTTCCTGGCCGGGAGACAGAGGCACGGACTTGCTCTGGCTTTTGGACCCTGGCTAACAAAAAGGGGCAGAAGATAAATGGGGATGCTTGCAAGAGCTGGCAGGCCAGCAGTGCACTGGATGCTGGGAACACACAAGGCGCTGCAAAGCCCGCTTGTACTGCACGCGGGTTTGAGCACCCGGGCAGAGCAAGTGCAAAGCTGCAGACAAGAGGCAAGGGCGTGCGACAAGTGCAACTAGGGGAACCACACCTCCCTGTGGGATGAGTATAACGTCTTCTTCAAACCCCTGCTATCTTGATGCATTTGCCTTGTCTGTTGTCTGGCCCTTTGAATTCCCCTTCTGCAAATATCCTCCAAAATTCCCCGGTTGATCTGCAGAAGGCAAACACTACAGTGCCACAAACTGGCAAAAGAAACTCACAGAAAAATTAAAATAAATAGTCACGGCGTGTACCCACCAGTCAAGCATGTACCCGCCGGGAGCTCGAGGATAAACATCCTCTAACGCAGCGATTCTCAACCGAGGTGCTGTGACAGCCGGGGGTGCCTCGAAAGCCTTTCAAGGGTGCCACACAACGGTAGCATGGTTAGGTGTGCAAACATGAGTCACAAGATAAACCCAGAGTTTTCACATGGGAATGCACAGCGGTAGGAGCGTGCTGCCCTGTTGCGCTCTTTCTGAACTCTTTGCAACAGAAGAAAAACTCTTATTTTTCTGTAGTCCAAAAACGGGGCAAACTAAGAGCAGGTATTCTCCAAGGGGTGGCTCTAGTCTATCTAAGGGTGCCTCCAATCCACTGACTAGTGCCGTAAGCCTAAAAAGGTTGAGAACTACTGGTCCCAGGGAAGAAACCCATCGTGCCTATTCACTAACATTTTCATTAAGACATAATAAGGGAGCTACGCTGGCATAATTTCTGGGAGGCGAGAAGAAAAGAAAGCGTCTGTTTCTACAGTTCCATTCCAAGAAGAATATGCGAGATTTTTCACCCAGTTAAAATTATATTAAGGTTACTTTTCTTCTTTTAGTTCTCTCCCTTTCTTTAAATAAGCTTTGAAATATGAGCGAGGGAGAGGGAGGGAGAGCTAGAAAATGGACTGCTCTGCTCCCTTACATTTTTAACAAGGAAATTATTCCGAAATTCAAGGTTAATCTTGACGGCTTCATAATACAAGCTCAATCAATATTTTATTTTGTCCTGGCTCAAAATCCATGTTTTATTTAGTTAAAGAAAATTGGAGGGGCTAGTACAATAGCTTATATATTTTATAGTTGATATATCTTGACAACCCCCTGGGAGATTTATAAAATCAAAATTGCATACAGAGATTTGGAAATCTGATTTCAAAGCCACCTTTCAAAGAATGAAAGCCTACCTACAATTATGTGTTTTAAATACCTAGCATTTGCATTGCCTCAGGAAGCTTAGGCCGGGCTAAAAATGAGAGGGGAAAAAAAAACCGCCTGCTTGATTTCTGTTGAATCGCAAATACATTTTGGCAGCCTGTCGTTTCACGCCGCAGATCAAAGCAGGGGGTTATTTATTTATTTCCTCTCCCGTTTATTTTTACATTTGCCGACGCTGTCATTTTCAGGCAGTAATTATATTCCGGTGCGCGACTGAGCTCCAGGTTTGGGAAGGGGCAAAGTTCAGAGCTGGACTCAGCTACCCAACGGTTTAGACCCAAAATGTTTAGGAAATTACCATTTTCTACCATAGACCTCAAAGAACAAGTGATCCTACAGGTTGCTCTATGAGTCAAACATTTCCTTTCTCTGGGTTGCCTTCGTTCCTGGAATATGAGTAGTTAGAGCTAGTATAAAACCAGTCAACAGTAATGATAAAATGCTTTCATCCTTGGCATAGCCTAAGCCATATGAGCAATTGAGCATAGCCCGATAGCATAATGCTGAGTGAGGCCTCATAATGTTTTCTGTTAAGAGTATGGCCCTCCTGGCAAATTAAAACAGAAATGCAGCATGTGCAATACTCCTGACTCAAAGCTATTTCTGCCCCTCGAAATGCCATTAATATTCTCTTGGGAACTCAAGGAGTTAGCACTGGCAAAGAACCCCCATTAATAGATCAATTAGTCATTTATTAATATAATCAAAGTGTTGAGGAGGAAATAAGCCTTAGATGGAGAAGGCCAAGTTCTGAACCAGCATAAATGGAGGGTTGCTCCACGGAGGTCGACGGGGCGACTCCCGAGTCACCGCAGTATAAATCCCCTGTCGCTCCACGGACTTTACGGCACGAGATTTCGCTCGGAAGTTGGCTCGGTGTCTCTCTACCCGTGATGCGACTGCAACCCAGACCTGAAACAAAACCCTAACCCTGCCCTGCTAGCAAACAACCCAAAGCCATTTCATATTAAATTATGCAAATAGCATCACTTAGCTATTAGGACCAGGAACTGCCCTGCCAAGGACTTCACGGAGCATCCAACACGAGAGTCCTTGCTGCAGCGAGACAGCGAGGGAAGCCTGTGGGATGTGGCTCATGGTCAAAGGAAAGCCAGAAAAAAAAATACCACCGCCCCCAAGAGGAAGGAAATCACAACAAGGGCAACCCAGCCACTCGACCGGGCATTGTGGAAGTGGGTGCAGGGGAGCAGAGAGTGGATTAAGAAGACTCCAGTTTGCTCAGGCTGAAACTGCGCGAGGCTCGCACAGCCGGGTCCTGAGGAATTACTCTGGCAGACATCCCAGCGACTGACGCAGGCACTGCCGTTGATGAAAATGAACCGTACCTGGGTTGGCTCAGGGCAGTCTGCCCCGGGGTCCCAGCAGCCCACTCGCCAGCTCTTCCATGGGCCCATTAAGGCTTACCCACTCGATAACAGGCTTTGCATGGTCAAGCCCCAAATTTGAAGACTGTCATCTCCACATCCCGCCTCCCAGAGACGCTAGTTTGTCCTAGATTATTCCCTGGAGTTCGACTTCTTTCTAAAGTCACACGAATTATTTCCTTACGCCACAAACAACCTTCTGCTTAATTGCAGCGCGCTAAACATCGTGTCCCAAAACCGTTCTGCTCTAATATCTCGCAAGGAACGATTAGTTCAGCAAGATGAAACTAAACGTCGTCAAAGACAACCCCACGGAAAAAGGCAGAGCTGCACTAGCTCTTTAAAAAACACATTTCTTAGCACTTCTAATTAGGATTAAAGCATTTCAGAGAATCTACCCATAGATGCTCGAGGTTCAAACATATGAAAGACTAGAGATTAAAACAAATAATAAAATAAAAGCCACCAGCACCAAAGCTAAGAAAAATAAATGGAGATTACATGACATCTACCAATGTGATTGCAAGTACAAACATGGTTATATAAGTTAAATTAAAATGACTGATGTGAACTCAGTCACAAGAGAAAGCTGGATTTGGGGGGGGGGGGGGGGTCTTTTTGCTTTTTTTTGCTTTGGCAACATCACTAAAATTTTAGCTGATTGCTTCTTAAACCAAAAACAGCTATTAAATTTCTTACACTCGCCCTATAGCCTTCTTGTCCACAAATCACAGAAGAGGTCTGGAAAAGAAAGTCTCCAGTATATGACAGTGATAAATGCATGCTGCCCACCCCATCATTCATTGCTGATAACTCCCTAGGGGATCTTTAGCACATGCTCTCTACAGCAATAAAACAAAGTGGTTTAATACTAATGTAATTATTTGACATGCAGGAGAAATTGAAATTATTCACATTCAGCCATCCCAAATTCATACCTTACTAATGAATGCAGAGATCCTACTTCTTTCTGCCTGTTGAATTAAGTTTTGGGAGAAAAGTATTCACCAGAAGAATGAGAGATGAGAATCAGATTTTTGCGTGTCCTAATACGATACGTAAGGTCTTCTGACCTGCTTCTCAGGAGGACTGGCCAGCTTCAGCCCCCACCAAGTTCAGTGGGAGATGTGGGTGCCTTGCACGCCTGAAGATTCGCTATCTTATGTTTTATTCTTTAGGTACAAGCCCATGATCTAGGTTAACGGGGGGGAAAAATAGCTTCAAAATCTTGCTAGCTGACATCAGCTCAGCTAATATCTACCTTTGAAATCAGTCCAGCCTTTCTGAGGCTGAGAATTTATTCCCTTTCCTTTTTAAATTTCACTTCACAATGAAGCCAAATGTGTTTCCATTATACAGGCTCGATCCCATAGGGCCTTCTGTGCATGAGGAGTCCTTATTTGAGCGAGTAATATCTCGCAGAAATATCTTGCACTAAGTACAGGTGCTCACTGGGCATGTCTACACATGCATTAATGTGCCATAATTATTGTGCATTAAGTTTAGCACCTGTTATAACAGATAGTAGCTTAATGCACCATAATCGATGCTACTGCACTGTCGTGCTGGCACAGTGTTTTTTATGTGACGCTAACGCACAGTAGAATTAGGCGACTGCACTAATAGCCTCTCTTGTAGACGCGCCCACTGTCAAACTTCTGCCACCCCCAGCTCACTTCCTACCTACACAGAAAACAAGAAAGCCAAGAGACAGTGGAGTCAAAATCCCACCACACCTTCAGAGCTAGTCACTGGAGGAGGAACATCAGTCAAAGCTTCCTTGCGAGTACGGCGGAGGACAGAAGGGCACGGACCCACAGCCATGAGCCAGACCTCCTGCTCATGAAACACAGCTTTGGATTGGCGATTTATGACAAATACGGTAAAACCTGCCTATTCACCTCCCCTCCCACTCTCATTCGTATGCAGACACCCAGGCACTGTGTCCTAGCCTCTCTACAGTACAGGGCGTCCGAAAAAACTTGGCACCCTGGATAGTGGGTAGCAAGAGAAGAGGCTTGTCTTTGCTAAATAAAACTGCTCCCGGGGCCATGCAGGGAAATTAAGCACTGGAAACGCAACAATTAAAGGTCCCAAACTATTTGGATCTGAGCACTCTTGGGACCAGGAGGGCTGCCATGAGCGAAGAGAGCTGTTGGAAGGCCATCATTTTAAAAAGAGAGAAGGGATCGTGCCCTGGAGTTGAATGGGAGCACAGTGCTTTGCAATGCAGCAAGGAAGGAAATGCAAAGATCACGTCTTCGGACTCAACATGGTGCACGTGCTGAGCTGGAGGCCCAGGAGCGGAGCCACAGTGAAACGTGCCCAAGTACTTTGTGACCTAAGACTGGCGTTCCCCACTGAAGACAGAGCTATTTCCTTAGGTGGCTTTTCTATCAGCGAGCGTCTCTCTTCTGTGGCATTATCAAAGCCACTGGCAATATACTACACCATAGTACGTCCTCCGTAAACTACATCTTAGCAGCTGAACGTGCCAGAACGACGGGTCTGTTAAACAGAGAGTGTTTATAGGGCCCACTGAATTCAAGAGTCTTGCAGAGCTTTCTAAATATTAACTAAATATTCACAACACATTGGGGAACCAGGTCGTGGGAACATCCAGAGCCAAGAGCAGTGGTCACACCTGGCTACCAGGGCAGAAGGGCCATCCTTATCTCCAGTTATTTTATGGCAAATAGTGTCTTCATCGTCAACCCCAAGCTTAACTCTTCTAAAACAATACCATGGCATGTATGAGATGCTCCTCGCATGCCTCCTCCCACATCTTTATTCGCTGATTCATACTCCAGCAGCCAAGGACATGCCAATGCTGAGAGTTAATGGAGGTGACATGGACTGGGTAAATGGTCATCTAAGGTCACGCAGTCCAACTGGGGCAGAGCCCGACATGAAACCCAGGAGTCCTGGCTCGCCACTCACTTGTATAACCATTGAGCTACTCTCCCTCCCACATATACCCAGGCCATCAGGCTGACATTTTACTTCATTTCTGAGTAAATGTCAGATTTAATCAATTGTCTGAGTGGAGAGAGAGGGAGAATGTTTCTGGATTATATTTACTCACCAGGCCATGGAGAAGGGGTGTAACCATCGTTAATGGGATACACTTATCACGACAGCGCTATAAAACCTCCGGGCAGATCCAAAAGCATCTAATCCCTCCCAAGGGTACAATTGCTTCACAGTGGCTACGCCCCTGCAGGAATCATCTGCTTGCAAAGCCTTTATTGAGGGGGAGCACATCTATTTTAGCACCACAGGGTAAGGTGGCAGCTCACAAGGTTGAGCTGTATTAGCAGAACTGCATTTATACAGGAATAGCTAACCCTGATGCAGAACGCTGCTCTTTCCAAATGGCAAAAAAATGCGTGCTTTATTGCTTCCCCAGAATGATCCTTAACAGCCAGCACTGAGGGGAGGACTCCAGACTGGGGTGGAATCAATGCTTCATGCTTCAGACCAAGCTGTTTGGCAAACAGGAGAGCGCTGTGGGATGCGGACCAGGCATGAAGTCAAGGCAGTCCAATGGCCAGTATGAAGCAGCAGGTTGCAATACATGATTCACGGTGGTCCCTACTGGTCTTCACCATTTATGACCCTATGGGCTTGTCCACGGAAGACACTCAGGGAAATTAAATCCAAATTAACCTTTGAAGTGGATTAAGATAAACTTCACTAATGCCCTGCAGGGACATTCTTATTTCGAACCTGAACGGCCTCGGTTCATTTAGCTCACTTCACTTTGGACTCCTGAATAAGAGTGTCCGCATAGGGATTAACTGAGCTACTTCAAGTCATCCCTTTAGTTAATCTGGATTGAGCTTCCCCAGTTCCCCTGAGTAGACAAGATTTATGGAAGCTATGCCCAGCCTTTCCCTTCCCAGAGCTCATGCCTGGTTCACGAAGCAATGAGGCTAACCCCAAGCAGTAAAAAGGAAGAGCCAAGCACCAGAAACAAGAAGCTTTATTTTAATGGTAAATGTGTGTCCTTTTCTTGACTTCCCGGCTGCTGGACAGGTGGGGTGTGCTGCGGCCTCTAAAGGCCAGAAACTTCCACAAAACCCCGTGATTCTCACTTTATCACTTGACTTGAGGACCTGGGGCTTTGTGAAAAAAAACACCAGCCACTGTGAGAGCTCCCCTCTGCAAAACAGCAACGAACCTTCCCTAATGACCA
Organism: Alligator mississippiensis; assembly: GCF_030867095.1. NCBI lineage: Eukaryota > Metazoa > Chordata > Crocodylia > Alligatoridae > Alligator > Alligator mississippiensis. Next base: position 4,075,084 of record NC_081833.1, on the reverse strand, counting down.
GCGGATTAAAAAAAAAAAGTTTCCAGATTTCCACAAAGTTTGGGAGTCAGATTTTTCCCCAAAAGAGACAGGCTCCATGACAAATCGACATCTTGGACGTTAAAACCCAGGCACATTCACAAGGCTAGCCAGCACCAGAGAAATCAATGCATTTGCTATTCAGAAACAGGATAACTCCACCCTTTCCCCCTTCCAGTGAAATCCTCCTGCAGTCTCCAGCATCTGCCGTGATGACCATTTCCATCCCAGTCTAGATTAATTTATTTAACTGCGCCCAATCCAGCGAGAAGGTAATCAATGAGGCAGCCCAGCCCCTGCCTGACTCAGCACCTCCTAATATACAGATCTTTCATTTGATCTGTCACTGTTCTCTACCGGTTTTTACACCTGATTTATCTCTGCTTGAGAAGCAAAGATAGGTACCAGTGATGAGTACAATGCCTGCTGAGACCCGGGCAAAGATTTAAAAAAAAAAAGTGGGGCTAGAGAGAAGTGCTAATAGAGCAGAGGGGGTTGCATGCTATATCCTCAGTCAAGTGATACGAGGCAACTGTATGGGATTGGAAAGGAAGCAGATGAAAATAAACCCAAGGAGGATGGCAAGTCGAAAATAAACCCCACCGGCATCAGCAAAAGGATGAGACCATCTCCCATTGCACCTGCTGCCTTCAAGCTTTCTTTCCCTGTCTCTCCCCCTCGCATGTGCATACCGGCCATGACTAACCCCACCTCTGTGGACCACTTGGTGAAGAATCAGCTGTAAAACATCATTATTAAGCAATATTCTGGTCTGTATAATGTCGTCTGAAGGAGGCCATTGGCTTTGTGCTTCGGGGACCCATTTGTCTGCAGCCCGGAGTGCCCGACACGCAGCCTCCTTTAACAAGGTGCTTGGAAACTGAACCATAACCAGCCCGTCCCTCAGGCCCGCTGGGTCTGAGAAGCATACCTGCAGCTGGCCCTTCCCGAGATGCACTGATTTATCGATGCAGTAAAAGAGGAGAGAAGAGCGTTCCAATTTGCAGGACATGCTTTGCCTGCTAAGAAGGTAACAGGCTCATAAAGATTGTTCATTGTTACAGGCAGGATATGAGAAATAATACTGTGTAATTTATATCAGATGGGCATTGTGTGGAGCTCTGGTGAAAACAAACCTAATTATATAGCATTAAACAGCACAAAGCAGAAGTGGGTGTTTCAGGGGGCTGTAATGGCACGCCGGGGGCTTTCACCTGGGGTTGCAAGCTCAAAGAGAAGGCGGAAAACAGTTGGCCTCAAATAGAGATTCAGGGTCCTACATTGCCTCGCCTCGCTTCTGTTCCCAGTGGCGCACATCATTCAGTGCCCAGCAGCACAGACTGGCCACGCCAAGACCAAGCAAGGAGGAGGAGGCGTCATCTCAAACCCAATCCTGCTGCTACACCTCAAAAGCTTTGAGAACGAGATGGTGTGTGACGGCTAGCAAGCTAGCCCCACAGGGGTTAGGCCTGAGCGTCGCACCTCCACGGTTTCATGTAGACATCCCCAAGGGCCTGGTTGGCAATGTGACTTTTCCCATGCTGCCAATCCCCGCCGCACAGAGCAAATCACCAACGGCAAGGCTGGGACTCAGGACCTTCTGCTCCAGAAGCTCCCACCTCAGCTAAAGGAGGAGCTGTTAGCAACGTGCCGCCCAAGAAGTACTTGGAATAATTCAGAAGTTACAGACCCAAAGAGCAGTTGGCGGTGACTGAAAGCAGTTGCCGTTGGCTGGCGACTCAGACGCCTACACTTTCTAGCATGAAATAATTCTGATTCTACCAAGCAATCATATTATCCAGTTCATTACAATATTATAATAAGATATGCGCTAATTTTACATTCACTTTTCATTTCTCATCACCTTTTGTTCTATAAAACAGAACTATTATCCTCGGCGAGGTGATGAGAAGCATACATTTCCTAAAAGACGGCCCGCGCTCATTTTTAAGTAAGTGCAATGAAAGATCTAATCTATAGCTCTGCTTTGGTTAATGGGATTAGTCTAACTTATTTACTGATTTAATTAATTGGCGCTATCTTCCGCATGGCTGAATACAGCATCTCAGAAATGACTGATTGGACCAAGAAGAGCGAGGTTTGGTTTCGTTTCAGAGGGCGAGAAACCGAATGTGCCCTCCAGTCTGAAATAGTCACAGGTGAGATGGTTTGGGATTCTCAGAAACGGGGTTTAGGATTCTCAGTTTAACTCCCAGGATGTCCGGAAACAAGCAGCAAAGGCCTCTCTGCCGCAGCATCGCTACGTGGCAATTCGAGGGAACACGTGCACTACTTACGCATCCGGTTTGAGATGCACTGTCTGTGCATCTCCTCCTTTAGGATCACTGTATCGGTTATTTCCAAGCGGGTTAGCAAGAGCAGGAGGGCTGTGCAGGGCTAGGGCAGCTGAAAGCACGGTAGAGACATAACCCACAGAGTCAAGCAGGTGGGACCCAAACTCGGCAGCCTGGGAAGCATCCAGAAGCGGTAGCGTAACCATAGCCCTATTTCTCTGCTTTGTAGGTCAGCGAGCGCTTATCAGGGAGCTCGGCTCGGCGTGCGGGGGAGGCCGGACTTTACACTCATTCTCAGAGCTGGCTTTCTAGGCCACCATCCTGCACACGTGCATTCAAATAGGGTGTCTTTATTTCCCTTTTCTCACAGTAGCAGGTTACAGCTCCGCAGCTTATCTCGTTCTCCAGCCTTTACAGATTAACCAGACAATTTGTCCCAGCTACAAAGGATACTGGATGCATGAATAGCATCACGCGGGACATGGGGGTTGTAGTTGGGGCACTCTCTGCAGCAGAGGCAGGGGTCTCTGCCAACGAGGGCAACTCTCCCCTTCAAGCATCACATGCCACAAATAAGTTAATCTCATGGGGGAAGAAGATATAGCACCGAGCCTTAGGATCATGGGAAAGCAGGGCTGGAAGAGACCTCACACGGTCACCTAGTCCAGCCCCCTGCTCAAGGCAGGATCGGCCCTGACTACACCATCCCAGCCAAGTGTCTGTCCAACCTGCTCTTAAAAGTTTCCAAGGATGGAGACTCCACAGCTTCTTTGGGCAGCCTCTTCCAATGCTTGACCCCACTCAGACAGGACCTCCTCATCTCCAACCTCAGGTTCCCCTGCTGGAGGCTGTTGCTTCTAGCCTTAACCCCTACAGCCACAGCGAAAAGCCCTTCACCAGCCTCTGTAATCGCCCTTCAGGTATTTGACGACTGTTATCAAATCCCCCCCCAGTCTTCTTTTCTCCCAACTAAATACCCTAGTACTTTCAGCCTTTCCTCATCAATGCAGTCTCCCAGGCCCCTGATGATTTTTGTTGTTTCCAAACTGTCCACCTCCCTCCTGAAGCCTAGGGCCCAAAACCGGACACAGGACTCCAGGTGGGGCCTCGCCAGCGCTGCACAGAGCCAAAGAACCACTTGTTGGGATGGCTTGAATAGCAGATGGGTTATTTGCTCCGAGTCTGCTACAATGGCTCGCACTGCCACACCGAGGCAAAATCAGAAGGATCACAAGAGGAGCTAGGTGGAAGTCAGTAACTGGCCGTGAGGCCACCCCTAACTCTCCCAAGCCTTGGAGATCCCTGAACAAGCACTCTCCAGGCAGCCCTTCCCACCTGTCACGACATGCTCGCTGGTGGGAAGGAGATGTGGAGCTCCCCAAACTCCCAGGCACATGTGCCAATAGGGAGCCCACGGGCCTGGGGCTGGAAAGACCACAGCATGGAGACCCTGAAATGTGGAAGGGATCACAGCAGCCTCCAGCTGCCCAGATCATCACTGATCTCTGGACTCTCGCTCGAAGGGTGCGAGGAGCATTTGCACTGCAGCAAGGCCTCAGCCCTGCAATCTAGCAGGGACCCCGTCGGGCTGGACGCTGTACATACAAATGATATCATGATGATCGCATCCCTGGACTGAAGACTTTAACCTGGAACGCAGTGCTGTGCAGTAATGAGATCTGTTTAATAAGCAATAATGAAGTCACAGCAAGTACTCATAACCAGGCAGGGAGCCATGCTGTCAATTAAAGGATGGCCAGGAACCTAGACATAACCGCACGTGAATGCACAACCTGTCTCTTCTGCAGTGACATAACCAATAGCCCAGCCTTATTTTTTTCACCTTCTGTACTATGGAGTAGTTTAGAGACTCTTTGCGTAAGGAAATCAACTGGAATTGTAACAAGTGCCATTTCAGGCACGTGTCTGTCTCCTCGGGCACTGGGCTCCGATTGTAAGAACAGCTTTCTGGGGTGGAAAGAATGCAGCTAGATTTCAGATTAGACGCTCCGCCCCCGTGGGCTAATTCTTACATACAAATCCTCAGCACTAAAACAAAAAGCAAACAAGTCTGCAATTAAGGGCTGCGAGATTACAGGCTCGACCTTCGGAGAGGCATGTTTATTTCCTATCTCCTTTGAAAACCGACTCGCTCCTCCACAACCCCTTCATCATTTCAAACTTGAAACGAGTCGCCTTGCATTGGCAACTTATCTTAACGTTAAGGGAACAGTATTCAGGGCTCCGGGTAACCAGGGGCAAGTCCAGATGCAAAGAAGTCCATGGAAGTATCCTGAATTTCAGCTGATAGAGCTGACGTCAGAGTTTGGCCTGAGACTTTGGCAGCGGGGGCTTAGACAGAAGTGACAATTTTCACCTGATCTGTGAAGTCCAAAGAAACCCATTTTCACAGACGTGCGTGGCTGCAGACTGCTTCAAAAATGGCCATTCGGCAAAAATCTGAACCCTCGTCGCATGAGGGGTCAGATGAAGACGTTTCAAACCAGCGTCTTCTGTAACGTGTGTCTGCGCTGGAGGACTACAGAAACGTAAGTCTGCGTAGAGGAAGAGCGTGAAAGCCACTGCACAGTAAACTAAGTCCTGGTCGCCTTGTCCCCAGGAGGGTGATTCAGTGAACTTAAATAGTGCAGACCTGTTACAGGGGACAGGTGCAGCTTCCTCCCCTGGGGTTAGGACACAGCCTCACTATCCTTAAACGAGGACTATCCATTTCCCACGTCTTTCTTAACAGAGCGTGGACTCTAATGTCCTCTTTAGCCTCTGCTGCTGACAAAATGCTAGGTTTCATCCACTGTCCAAAGGGTGAGGATTTCCTCCCATTTGTTATGACAGCTGTAGCTTCCATTAAAAAACTGTGTATTTGCTGGGGGACCCTATGAGCGGCCAAAACATCACTGCTGTCAGTCACAACCTGTAGGAATACGCCGAGCTTTCTGATGTGTCCAGAGCAACATGGTCTTATCCAGCCCGGTCAGTCAGGCCCTCCTTTGCTGGTGAACCACAAAAGTGCTTTTATACATTGCATAGGCCACACCACGGATTTTAAAAATGGGTTTCTTTGGACTTCACTTAATCCTCATGATTCAGGCATGAGATCCTGATTTATCTGGCTAAACTGATTTCTGGCCCCATCGAGGGGGGCAAGCGTTTGAACTATTAGAGCATTATAAGTATCCATTAAGTAAGCATCCATGTAAAAGCACGTGTTTAATTAAGATACTGGAAACTTCAAACTTGGCTACAAACCAGAACCATGACATGAGCAATTTGTTCAGTATATTCAACTCCTGGTGAGTCCGGCAGTTATAAATATTATTTCTTTCCAATTCAGGGAGCTTCTGACAGAGTACTTTGGGTCTCGGGTTATTTATATTTAATTATATTTATTTATTGGTTTCCTTTCCTCCACCCCCCATCTAAGGGCTCAAAAAGCATTTCATGAACTCAAGTTCCCTTCATCAGATGCATCCGATGAAATGAGCTCAAGTTCACAAAAGCTTATGCTCCCTAGATATCTTATTTAGTCCATACAGTGCAGATCGACCCTGCCTTCTGCCTATCCTCAGGCTAACATGGCCAACTTCCTCTCTCTCAAAAAATTCCCTTTTCCTGTTCTCACTGCCAGTCTGTGTCTCAGCTCCTTGAAGCAGGGATTTCATCAGGGTAGAAAAGAAGTAGCATAACTAACAGGGCCTGAGTAGGGCATCGATGCTGGGCATCCACTTGGGGGAAAAGGGGGCAAAAAACCAGCACCTCCCCCCACACCCCCCCCCCCTCCAGGGTGCAGAACTGCCCATCTGCACCTCTGCAGGAAAGTTTCTTACTCTAAGTCCAGGGGAAAGGAAGAAAACAAGGTTAGATTTGACACCTGTGAAAAATTCCCCCCCAGGGACAGCCATAAACCTGCTACAAGGACTTACACCTGCTGTGGGTAAATGGAGGAGCTATCTGATCCTTGCAAGTTGGCCTGGGGACAAATTATCCCCTGCTGTTTTCCCTAGAAGAAGAAGAGAGTGTGATCATTAAAGGAGGCTGCAATATAGCCAAGGGTCAGATGCACTCATTTCAGGTCCATCACAACCACTGCAAGCATTTGCCAGCTGGCAAATGGAGCCATGTCAGCAGAGAGGCCAGGACCTGCAAGGGCCTGGGGCAATTAAAGGGTTAAGTTGCCCCCTCTAGTTTATTTTCACGGACAAGCGGCTCAGGTACGGGCCACATGGGACCTCGTACTCGAGCTGCAGCCAGACTAACAAGGCCAGATGTCAGGATCGTCGCCAAAAACTAATGCTTGGAGCAAGAAACAATTGGGCATGTTCTAGGAACAGCCCGACCTGTGCTGACGCAGGTATATACTTTTTTTTGTTGGTAAAACAATCTATCGTAGCCAAACATGACAGCCTGCCACTGCGGCGACCACAGGGGAGGCTGAACGAAAGGTAGGAACCGCAGAAGCTAAGACAAGGCTGCAGCTCAACCATCGGTAGCAGCAGCATAAGCAGAGCCCTGATGCATTCAGGATTGCTGCCTCTCCTAAATAACAGCTCAGCAACTAGTACTGTCCCTGTTCCACCTCGCTCGTTAACCATGAACATGTCTACTTTTGTAACGAGACTTTGTCCTAGCTTCAAGACGACGGTGGTGACCCATGCCCCTTCTGCATGAACGTTTTCTCAGGAACTTGAGCAGGGTTGAACAGGATTGCACGGAGGCATCTTGTGGATAAGACGGGATTTGGGCCTAATTAGCCCAAGATTTGGTCAGGCCCTGAAAATCCTGAGAGCTTTTTAGAAAAATGCATGCACGCACTTTATTGGCTGTCCGGACTCTGAGCCTGCAGGGCAGCTGGAGTCATATTTGTATCGTGACTATAACACAAAAAAGAAAATGAAGATTGTCACATGCTCACGTGACTCCAGGACCTGGGTCTTTACGGGAAAATGCCAGTTCTCCGATGGCAGTGAAATCGTGAGAGTTGGTAACGCTGTCATCCTCTGGTCAAAGCAGACATTCCTCCTGAGAACAGTTCCCCATTGGGCTGTCTCCCACTGGATTCAAGCTCCTAGTGCGTGCTAATGTCATATCGGTGTGTCTGCCCTGGATCTATCCAGAACACTTTGGAGCTGTACAGGGGCTTACACAGAAGTGACAATTTTCACCTGATCTGGCAACACAAAGTGGTCTATAGCCGTGACCAAACACAAGCGCACAGCTGCAGACTGCTTCAAAAATGGCCATTCAGCAAAAATCCAAATCCTCGTTATATGAGGGGTCGGATGAAGATGATTCAAAACAGAGTAACTTGTGTCTGCACTGCAGGAGATCAGGCTGAGAGATGCTGGGACTGGGTATCATCATCATGGAGTTTTATTTCCAAAATGAAAGGAAAATCAGAAGGATTTTCATACTCTTGGAGCTCACAACACCAGCGAAGAACGGAGGTCCGCGGTGCACCAAGCCCAAGGGACCCACCCAGCTAGCATGGTTAGGACAAACCAGGTTCTCTAGCCACCAAGGGATGCTGTGGCCAGCATCACTACCTGCCACCTTCTCTCTTCAGCCACAGTGACCTAGTGCTCATTTACAGCAGGGTTGACTGGGTTGAGCCTTCATCCACCCTCTCCATCCATGGCAAGATGCCTTAGCTGCTCTGTCACCCTGCCCGTGTGAGAGAGCAGAGCAGCACGCTGAACCGGTGGTGAATTCTGCACTCACGCTCAATTAAATTCAACTGGATCATCAGAGGTGTTCAGTGTTGAAACAGAGCATCTGACAGAAGAAGACCTGGGCAAGTGGCATGCTAGGATAAGCTAAGAGGATGGCAAAGGAAGCAATCTAAAAACCACAGACAAATAATGAAAATAAGACCCACGTCCACACTAGCACAATCCATTTGGTTCTTATCCATAGATGTGATGGGGCTCCATCCCCCTGCACTGTCCACAAGAGATATAATGCCAGACCTTAATACGAGGTAAAAGCCAGGGGCTTAGGAAAGAAGTGGACATTTAAAGGGACTTTCTAGTCTCCTTTACCCACTGCTGGAAGGAGCAAGAGCTACCCAGCTGCATGCCAACAGCAGCGGTTCCCAAGGGGCCAAGTGCAAGAGGAAATAAGGAAGAACCAGCATCGCCGCCTCTACTGCAGCCAACACCACACAAGGAGAAAGAGGATACTTATAGATTTCACAGACATCAGGGCTGGAAGGGACCTTGCAAGATCATCGGGTCCAGCCCCGTGTCCAAGGGGCAGGCAGTCAGCTGGGGCCAGAAAGGACTCATGTCCCTTTGGGAGAATGAAGCTACTAGCTTGGCACTCCAGATGGAGAGGGCTGGCCAGGGTAGCAGGGAGTGAAGCTGCTGGGCAGGGGACAAGGTAACCCATCCCCAGGGGACTCTATGCAGCGGAGGGGAGGGACATGGGGAGAAGACAAGTTGACGGAAAGGCTGCAGCTGAGAATGGGAGACAGGGGCTGGTCCCCGGGGTCACACGCAGGAGGAGAAGCATGTGTGTGCTCTGTTCTCTAGAAAAGCATGAGCACGGCTGATGGGGAGGGAGCACATGGGGAAGGCGGCTGTGCTTTCAGAGCAGAAAGCGCAGGTCGGAGTAGGGTTGCAGCGAGTCCCCAGCAGTCAGTGACTGGTCACGCTCTGTTCAATTGATTGGGGCAGTTCAGCTTCCTCTTCTGTCATCAACCAGCATGCCGTAAAGTGCCCTAGCAGGTTATTAATGGTTGATTTATTGAAAGCCCAGCAGCCGGGAACAAGTTGATGGCTCCCATCCTGTGGCTTTATAGGCCTTACTCACACAGTGACCAGTCTGGGCTTAGCTAGTTGCCAAAAAGATGAAGCAATGCAAGTGGCTTGGTTTTAAAATAACTAAAAAGCCAACTCTCAGGAATTTTCCCAGATTAACCTATTTAAACACAAACATGCATGACTTTGAATAAAGAATGGAGTCAAGGACAACATACTTGAAAAAAAAGATCACAAACTGAGATCTCTGGTTGCATTTAGGATTAGAAAATTAGCTGGAGTTTTGCCTTTGCTGTTAAAAAGGAAGTAAGCAATGCAGCGATGTACACTCTACTCTTCTAGGCCTGCAGCAGACTCGCGTGGCTTGCTAATGTTGCAGATGTGATTCTCTCAGCCTTTAATGAAATGATGGGGTAGCAACGATTGTGCCTGGCATTCATCTGACAGGATGCAAACAGTCTGAAATGAGTAAATGACCAGACAAACATTCGACTGATGCAAATGCTCCTCCAAAAACATCCTACAGAAATAAAAGCAGCAGACATTTTGCAACTGGCCTGGATGCCGTCAGCAAGCCAGAAGATACCGCCAAGTCTGGAGTACTCCTAGGTTTCCTCAGTGGCTACTGCCTCGCACACTACGTTTGGAAGGCCTGGCCCTTTCACCAGCCCTGCCATCACCACTCACCGAGTAGCCCAGGTACAGGTAAAACATGGAATTAGCCATGGAGCTACATGACAAACCGCAGCCACCCTCACTTCCTGAGGGAGAGAGGCCATGAGTTTACCTGGCCCACAGATCACAGTGTAAAGCCAGAGAGCTGTAGACAATCCTAAAGAGATCCCTCCAACACCTAAATGACAGAGCTTTAAAAATGAGTAATAATAATTCAATTAGAGCCAAGTCCCCAGCTGACATAAAACTCTGCAGGTCTATGCAAGTCAGTGGAGATGTACTGAGTTGTGCCAGCCAAGAATCTGGCCCTGGCCCTGTTCCTGTATAAGAAATCAAAGTTATGGTAGAAAGGACCAAGTGCTGAATAACCTTGATCATTAAGGGCAACTGTCCGAGCGGCTTTAACATATATTCATTAAAGGGAGATTTTTGGTCTAAATATCACTCCCATTAGCCAAAAAATAGTGCATGGACTGGCCTCTTTACTAAGAAAAATAGCTTTCAGACCAACTTGTTCCCTATTAACATCTACATTTCAATCACCATGTATATGGGGAGGCTATGCTCAGTACCAGGGACAGATGTCTGCCTGGCTCAAGAAGTCAAGTCAGTCCCGAGGCCGTTGGGGCACCTTGGATGCTGTGACAACCCCCTAGGTTAGCTGAGTTGCTTTGCATCATGAAGCTTTGCATGCTGAAGAAAGGGCTGATCAAAACATGGATTGCTGACGGCCAGCTGGAGATAGTTATATTGCAAGGAAAGGCTGAACTGATTACGCTCCGTGACGGGCAAACAGATTCAAGACCCCGACTGCAATCAGTTCTCCTGCCCGCATCACCCAAAAAACCCTACACGCATCAGAGACAAAGGATCATTTCCTTGAAGAAGTCAGGAGGCCACTCACCCTCTCCCCCTGCACAGTCCAGCCCTTCCCACTGTGTTTGGCTAGCTATGTTGAAATGAAGCAGTTGGTCCATGAATGAAAATCTAGGAAGATGAGTTATTACCCCTGCCTCCTTTCTTGATATCTTGGGGGGATGATAGCATTTCCAACACGTCGCCATACGCCGATGTGTAGACGCACCCATAGAGCAAATAAGGAGCTAATACATCAGGAGCAACTCCATATGCACAGAGACTTGGCATGGGCAAGCACTAAGCAAAGAGCTTCAGCGTCTTTCTGAAGCTAATGAAAAGCCCAGCATAAATACAAGCTATTTATAAGAGCAACCTATAACCTGCATCATATGTTTAATAATAATAATCTAGGTCTGGGCTTTGGTGGGTTTTTTACACTCAAAAGCTGTTCTAGTTCGTTAATTGAGAAAACATTTGGTGAAATTTCTTCTTCTCCCAGGAACTGATTACAGTGACCTAATTTCCAGGGCTGCATCGAGATCTGCATATGCCCGATTGTTTATTTAACAAACCTTGCCGATTAATTATTTCCTGCACCTCGCACACGCAGCTCTGTTGTCAGACGCACACTCAGTTAGGATGTTTAATTATGGGTCTGTTGGCTTTGGGCTTTCTGGTTTATGGCACCTTTATCTAATTTGCTTGCAATTACAGCCTGCTATCTCATCTTCGGCTGCTTTTACAGAGACCAGCCATACCCTCTGGAGCAAATTCAAATCGCTCCACAGTAACCAGGTGGAAATTCCTGGTTGCAAAGGGCTACGGCAGGTCATTCTCTCATGATCCAAAGATTCAGTGAGGCACTGAAATAGAGGTGTCTCCATCCAGCAGAAGGCCACTGTTTTGCTTGCTTTATTGAATGATGATGACCATGTCCGGGTGACTATGTTAGTCTGTCCCTAGCTGGGAAACCAGCTGTGGTAGAGCCAGTGTCGTGCAATTGTATTTGGGGAAAAGAGTCTGAAGGCAAACTGTGGCTGCTGGGTAGAGCTTGGGGTAGTTGTCAATGGATAATAATGCTCCATGATGAACCACTATGGGGTCAATCCCATCCTTGTCCCTGCTGCCCCGATCAGGCTGGGAGAGAGAGTAAGGATCTGCAAGGAGACGCACTAACCCCAGAGCTGTCAATGCTTATAGTGGGAACTGCTATAATTGGAGTTGCTCGCCCTAGCAAAGCGACCCTTTACTTTACCCACGTCTGAAGGGTCACCAGGACTCACAAGGGCTAGTGCCTCCCTGCAACAGCTGGAGGATGTTCAGATCTTGCCTCTGACCACAGTGCACCTCGCGTGTGACCAGCACCGCAGAGTCAGAGTAATGACAACCCTCAGCAAGTGTTGCTCCTCTCTCACGATGGGAGACCTGCGGACAGCTTCCAGACTGCTTTAGTTTATTCCTTTTCCAAAGCAACCGGCCAGATCTTCACAGCACAGTTTGCCATGCACAATCCAAGCTCCAAACTCTAGGCCACTGCACGGACCCATGGCCAAGCTGGGGAGCCGAATGGTGCTTTGCTACTCTAGGAATTGGGAGACCCCAACCTTTATGGGGCTTTGGGGGGCACCTAGTCTCAACAAGCAGATCTAAAATTCCCAGGTGCTTTCTAGTGAAATGCCAGTTGTACCATGAAAGCTGGGATGCCCTTGGCCTGGTATATCACAGGCTCCCTTTGCAATCAAGATGTTTGCAATCATCACAGTTTTTGCATGTTATGTTTAACTAAATGTTTCCTCCCTCTGCCCAAGAGCTGGAGGCTACCAGTCGAGAGCAAAGCACTGAGATCAAAAGAGAGGAGAGGGGAAAAAAGAAAGCCATCTTCGGCAAAGGGATTGAACAGATCTATCTTGCGCTCCAGCACAGCACTGACCATGGTCTTGTCAGCACAGTTATTTTTTGAGTATATAGAGGGTATTGCTACTAAGCAAAGAAACCATAAAACCTCAAGGAAGGCAGCTTCTTTCAGCTGAATCTCCTGCCAAAACACAGCAGACCACAGTACAAGCAGTTCCAAAGAAAGGTCAGAGCTCCAAATATTAGTACCTATCTAGACACCGTCCCTCTCATAACTCACAAGGAATTACCTGGGGAACGATAAGCCTCGCTCTAATACCAGGAGACCCAGATGTGAGTCACTAGGCTCATTCCAGACTCTGTCAGGCAGAGATCCAAAAAGCAATTAGCCTCAGCTGGTGAAGAAGAGATAAAACATTGTCTCCAGGTGAAAGTCTGAGGCAGACTGGCAACAGGAGGGCAGACATCCAAGGTATTGGAGAGAGGCTGTGTGCTGTCCCGTAGTGACACTGGAGCCCCGTGCACCGACTCAAGCAAGCCGGGCACATATGGTCTTGAGTCTATAAGGTGGCAGCCCACCGCTGCGGAAACCAAAATCATGTATTTTACCAACAAAAAAAACCCCTCTCCAGTAGGGCTGTGTGAAAATTTTGCTGGCCGTTTCGTTTTGACGCTGTTTCGATTCATTTCGCGCTCGAAACAGCAAAATCGAAACAAAACGAGGCTAGTTGAAATGTTTCGAAAGTTGCAAAACATTTTGAGTTTCGAAGCAGCCAGCAGCCAGGTGGTGGGAGACAGGGGAGAACCAGGACAGCAGCTCCAGGCGCAGCCAGGCGAGGAGTGCAGCTCTGGCTCTCCCCACCTCCCGCAGCTGGGGTGGGAAGCTGAACACAGCGCAGGGGAAGGGAACTGAGCCCCGGCTCAGTTCCTCTCCCCAGCGCTGCAATCGGGCTGGAGAAGGGAACTGAGCCGGATCACTCAGTTCCCCCCCACCCCAGCCCTACAATCATAGTGCTGAGGAGGGGAACTCAGCCCAGCTGGACTGACTTCCTTTCCCCAGCCCGATCTAGCGCTGGGAAGGGGAACTGAGCAATCAGGCTCAGTTCCCTTCCCCAGTCCCAAGTGGCAGCACCAGCTTCCCTCCCTCATCTGGCAGGCAGATCAGGGCCCAACCCTGGGGGGGCTGCCGGGGCTGTGCCAGTCCTCCCAGGGTTGAGGGCCCCAATCTGCCTGCCAGATGAAAGAGGCTGTTTCAAGCTTCCTCATTATAGCGAATGGGCGAAACAGCGTCGAAACAACCTCACTGTTTCGACGAAATGAAACAGAACAGCTGTTTCGACTCAAAATGAAATTCGAAACAAAACGCTGTTCCGTCAAAACCTCCAAACTCTAGTCGAAACAGAACAATGCCATTTCACACAGCCCTACTCACCAGCTGTAGCCTTCAGGTGTTGGCTTTGCTTTACAATTCCCAACAGGGGACATCTTCTCTCTTTGGAGACAAACCCAGCTGCAAGACCCTCCCTTTGGTTTCACGAATACATTTCTCCACCACCATCACCCCCCTCGGCCATTTCAAGCTTGTCCAGCCTCACCGACTGACCTCCTAATTTCCAGATTCCTTTTAACGAGCCAGACTAAGGCACTCGAAAGCGAACAGGGCACTAATTGCTGTAATCGCATGCGGCAGCAGTTGCCAGTGCTACCAAATCAATAACTCTTCTCTGCGTCATCGTGGGCCTTTGCAGTGAAATAAATGAGATGTGGAGTGTGCTCATCAGAGCACCATGCCTCTGGCTGCCCCACAGAAATCAGCAACTTGGCAGAGATCACCAAGGGTGAGACACAAAGCCAGAATAACATGAGGGAGTGGAAAAAGGAAACGGGATCATACGTCTTCTCCGCCCTTCTTCCCTTTGTCTACAGGAAGCCAGAGAGGATGAAGGGGAGGCTCCTCCAAGCAAGAAGGAAGTTCATCTTGTTTTAGTAAAAAAGGAGGGACTGTGTTTCCCTGTGCTCCCTCTGCTCTTACCATTGGTCCCAAGTTCTTAAGGGTTTCCAGACAACCTTCATCATCTATGTGAAGAAACTCCTACCTTGATACCTACTAGAGGAAGCTTCCTTCCCCACGCAACTACAGACTGGAAATAGCTGTTTCAACAGGATAACAAGAGCTGCGAGAACACACGTCACAAGTGCATCTGGATACGGGCAACCCACTGCCCAGGCTACTTGAGGAGTGATGTTCAGATGACACTGGGTGCAGCTGCATGAGATGCTTAATGCGCAGCAGCCTGATAACACTGAGCAGTAGCATGCCAGGCAAAAACCGTGCTAATATGCTACTGCACAGTAAATGTCACTAAAAACCCATGCACCAGCACTACTGCACAGTAACTCAAGTTTACTGCACATTTAGTTAGTACATCATTAAGCAAGTACTAAATTAAATGCGCGGTAACTACCATGCATTAATGAACGTGTAGACATGCCCACTGACTAGCAAAGCACAAGGACACAGCGATGATTTTGAGCTACAGCTATACTGTAGCATATCTCTGACATAGCCATTCAGTAAGTAATACCCACACCGGAGTCAATTCTAACATCCCAATACCCACAAAATTCCCCGTGCCTGCTGCTTGCAGTTCGGGCTTGCATAACAGTACTGAACCCCTCCACCTTCATAATCTAACATAAGCTTGTTGTTATTCGGAACCAGGCCACAGAAAGTGCGTTTCTTTACCTGTAAGTAACGACCACCTAAATCCCACACACCTGCATCTGGGCATTTACCTGTAGACATCCCAAAATACAGCGCTTAGAAAGGAAACCAACTGGGCAATTGAAAAAGCCATGTTGTTTTAGAACGAGAAGTATGTGACTGCTTGATTGTAAACAAAGAGTTGTTGAAATGTTAATGACAATTTAATTAAACTTGTTTATCTGCTGTAACTGCCAGTAAATAAATGTGCATAGACAATGAAGTTTTATGACTCACTGGAACTATGTAAATTATTTATTAAACCGGAAAGTACCACCACTTTTGGATTTTTTTTCCTGTGGATGGGAAAGTCAATGTAGAAGACAGCAGCTTATGGTCCAAATGCGCAGCTGGACATTTCTTCCTTTAGAATTTGGCCCTCCAAATTATTCTAGGCCGACAACGGCATCCTCCCTTACCAGGTCAGGGATTGAATGATCACAGAAAAGACTCACTTGGAGAAGCTCAAAAGGACTCCACTCAAATGTGGCCGTGGGGACTGAGAACTAGAGTGCTCAAATCATACGTCAGAGATACTCTGACATTTTTTTTTTAATTATGATTTTTTTTTAAATGCCAAGCAGCCTTTTCAAAGGCAGCACACTGAAACTGATCTTTCAAAATTCATTTTAAACAAATTTATATGGGATTTTTCAGCTGCACTCTTGTTCGTGGCCTTTTCATGCAAGGAACAAATTGATCAACTACCCAGAGGAAAAGAATGAACTTGGCTGTACAGAAGACAGTCAAATGTGCAGCGGAAAGAAAAATGAAAAGAAGTAACTTGCTGGTTACGGCAACCTGGAACAACAGAAACGCAAGCTTCAGATAGTCGTTCGACACTGCCCCCCCATAAGACGCCTCTGTCTGATTGCTGGAAAGTGGAAAATCAGGAGGCTCCATGCTTATTGTGCCTCCAAGATGCCACAAGGCATTGGGTTTGTTTTCAAGAGGATACTTTTCCTCCAGGCAATTCAGCTTCGAAGCCAAACAGGGAGGTTTGGGGCTCTGCTGTGTGTAATGAAAGTTGTGCAGCTGGACTCCTCTGTCAAGGATGCATGAGCTGGAACTGAATCCGCTTCCCACTTCCAGGAGCGTATTAGCTCTGCAACACCCTTAAGGGTACAAAAAAAAAAATTATTCTGGCAGGCAAGACAGCTCCAATTCAAATCTGCACAGATATCGACCAAGAGGAGGTTTCTTTTACACTCACTTCTCCAGCCTGACCTCTGCTTCACAGTGCCCCACAAGGGTTTTCTTCAGAAAAGCTCTACATTTAAATACATACCTGGGAGCCTCCGTTTTAAGATGCTCACCGGGAGCAATTTTGCTTGAACAGACTAACTAACAAGCTTATGAGGTTTAAGCCCAGGATCCTGCAGGGTGGCTTATTTTGAAACTGCCCTGTTCCAAACACAAGCATTTCTAAAGTAGATTGCAACAATGTAGGAATAAGCCTTATTTTCTGACTCGCAAACAAGCATCCAGCCAAAGAACACGTTCCACCCATGCTCGTTTCCACGCAGCACCGATTACAGGTTACAAATAAAGCCGCTATCACAGGAAAGCGCACAAGCATATTATGAAGTGCAACCCTACTTAGGGAGATGGCTCAGACCATGTGCAACCTCCAGCCAGCACATACGTCCCATTGACTCCAAGGGATCTGCAGGGTCAGCTGGCAGATGTTGATGGATGGGGGACAGGCACACAATTAACTACTGTATTACTCAAATCTAAGATGACCCTGAATTTAAGACACCCCCCTACCCCCAATATTAGATTCTGTACATGGAAAATGTATATATTTATTCTAATTTTCCATGTATTGTTCTAATTTTCCATGTAAATTTGTTCTAATTTTCTCTCCTAGCCCTCTCCCCCGCCTCCTTTCCCCACCCCCCAGCCTCTGTTCTCCCCCTCCCCACCTTACCCTTGCTCCATGCTGGCAGGCTCCATCCTTGCTGCAGCCTGGGGCACTGAGCATAGCCCCAGTCCAGCCCAGCCCCTGCAGCAGCCATCCAGGCTGTGTGCTGCTGCTATAGGGCCAGCCTGGGGCCATGCTTGGTACCACGGGCTGCAGCAGGGATGGAGCCTGAGGATGCAGAGCAAGGGTAAGTGGGGAAGGAGAGGGGCAGGCAGGAGAGCAGAGGCTCCAGGGAGAGAGTGAGGGGGGAAGAAGGGTGGAAGGGTGTTACATGGGGGGAAAAATACCTCAGCTTAAAATTGAGCAAATACAATTGACCATATCATAATAATGCCTTGCACATCTACCGTCCTTACCATCAGATGATAGCAAAGCACTCTAAGTATTATTGAATGAAACCTCAAAATCAACCACTACGTTAATCCTGTCCTCACCCTGCAGGTGAGAGAAAGGGAAGCAGAGAGAAGCTGTCAAAGATCACGTGATAAGCTGCAAAATTGCATGAAACCGTCAGATCTTAGCCAGTGGTTCCGGGCTTTGATCACTAGCCCATGCTCTCCTGGTCTTATACCCTATACACACAGAAAATATACAGGAAAATAACTTTATTAAGGTTGCAAAATTGAATGCTCAGGGGCTAGGAAATGCCAGGATTGAGGAGAACTGTGCAATGCTAATATGACCCCCTTCTGCTTATGAAGCATAAATTTGGTAACAAATTAGAAGCAAGTGAACAAAGGATCTTAGAAACAGGACGGCAGAGTAACACATGGAGCTCCCAGCCCCACCTATAATAAAAGTGGCTTGCTAATGCACTTGAACCCAGATTCGCAGGGCTAGGATCCTACCCTTCTGCATAGCCAAGGGTTTGTGAAGTAAGTGGGGTGCTGTCCAGAATCCCAGCAGATAGCTGTGCGGGACTGCAGAGGATTTCCTCCTCGCCTGAGGAGCAGCGCGTTTTAATGAAAGCCGCGGCAAAGAGCTGAGCGTCTAATTCTTCACATGATGATCTGCTGCCAATTCAGTGGTTCCATGAACCATCTGGGTCCTACTGCAGAGGATCTAGCAAGGTGTGCAAAATGAGGCATTCCCAAAATCAGAGGTCAGTCACACAACTGCCTCTACAAACGAGCACCTTCATGCTGAGCTGGTCATTTGCATAGGCAAATGTACCAGATTTGCATGCGCACGCTCCGTCAGAGAGGTCACAGAAGAAAGGGGACTATGATTGCCAACATTTGTACACGTCTGCTTTCAAAACCCACGCCTCCTGCTAAAGCTCAGCAAGTCGCACAGCAGTGCTCGGATAAGGGTCCCGGTGTCTTTTCAGAAAGACGCACCTTGTCTTGTCTCTGGTAGTTTGATGCCATTCCTCTTTATCTTGCTCAGCTTTGACTGCTGCCACCAGAAAAACCTATGGCTGCAGCTTCTCAAATTATCCTAGCATATTTCTGTAGCATATTTTTTGTCTTGGGTTGTAAATCCTGACACTAAGCTCTTCACTTTTTTTACTGTTTGGCAGCAATTCAGATTAAATTTGTGTTTTGGCTGCTGATGGTGCAGCATTTACAAATCTGTCCTGCTATTCATCTGTCCCAGGTTCATTGATATACAAAGTCGAAAGCATATGAGGAACAGCAATTTCATAACTAACATGAGCCTTGACACACCTCCCTCCCTGCAGTATTTTTACTCAACTAGGGGCATGCCTAGAAATGACTTGGATCATGGCAGCAAAACTGAAAAACAGACTGGGCTTTTTTCCTCTCTTTTGCCCACTCGTTTCTAACCCGTGTCTATTCCATTTTGTCACGTCAAAAGGTTCTTCTGAACCACAGTCTTATACTTCCTGCTGTCATCTATCGGGGCCTGTGGGGGTAACCGCTCACCCCTGGCCTCCCTGCTTCTCAAGCTGTTTTGGGCGTTGCGCTGCAAGACACCCCCTCTTGTGCTATGTCAGGGATAAGAGACATGTCATCCTTGGCATCACTAGCACCAAACTGTAACCGCTCCAAAAAGCCTAAGGGAGAGCATAGAGCTCTTCCTTTTTTATTCTTTTTTAGTTCCTTGTCTTCCATCTGTATTTCCCTCCTCCTGCCTTTTCCATTCCTTCTATTCACATACCCTGTAACAGCTTACTGTGTACCCCCCGGGGTATGCATACTGCATTTGGAAACTATTGAGCTAAATCAAGGAAAATTACTGAGAACTCAGGGAATCTTGAGTGATAAGTCTAACCACAGGTTTGGGGCTCATTAGCTATATGGTTGTCACAAATTTAATATCACACAACAAGACATGAGCTAGAATTTTACCTTTAAGTCACCGGTTCAAATCTAGCTTATATATGTCACTCCTACCCAGTGACTTTTGGGTTAACTAGGAGTACATAAGAAATGCCATACTAGGTCAAACACTGGGTTGAGTCTCCAGCAGCGGTGAGGAGCAGATGCTTTAGAGGGAGAGCATATGCACAGGGCAGGTCTAATGTAATCCATCCCGTATCAGACCCTTCCTAGCAACAACCAGCATTGGTTAGGGATGTCATCCTGTATCCTAGAGTCAGGGCCAGGAGATGCACTGAATTATCCCTGCTGCCTTACATGCCCACAAGGTTATCTTGTGTGTCATCAGGTCAAAAGAGGTGCATCACTCCCCTCCCAATCTGTGCTTAACAAAGGTCCTGGCAGAAAGGAGCCAACATGGCTAATGCAAACAGGGTCAGCGGTCACAGCAAACTGTGCCCACGTACTGCCTGTCCCTAGATCTCAAAACTGGGTGTTAGCAACCCAGTGGTACAGAGGCGGAAACTGAGGCATGAAAGCCAAAGGCCATCCCTGGGGTCACCGTTAGTCAAGGAGAAAAGAGACTGGGTCTTGGGTCTCCAGTGCCTTGCCCCAATCTAACCACTGGCCTTTGCACCCCAATCTCACAGGGGCAGCAAGAGGGCTGCTCAGAAACCACATCAGGCCTGTTACATCTGGTCGCTAAGGAAATCTGAGACTGGAAGTGGCTTTGACCCTGCTTACAAAGCTAGGATCTACTCCAGGCATCAGGGAAGTGATGCTGTGTGGCCTTGTTGCCATAATGCTGCCTGCTCCACCTTGAAAAGGCCCTCCCCGCTGCCTGAAGGCACATGCCCATCCTCACCTCTCTAAGGGTGCCTTAGCACAGCAGCACCCCCCACACCAGAAAAGCATCTCCCCTTCTCAGGCAGAGAGTGAACCCCTTTACAAAGGCCAGCCCCTGCACGAGGAGATTTCAGCTCCAGAATATTTCATGCATCCGTCTGAGGCGAGCTTAGCCGATCCCCAGAGAGGACCATTTGGCACCATCTCTGCTTCTGACAGGGCTCTGGCTTCATAGCACCGCAGCTCCGTGTCTGACACTGAGCCAACCTGCTGGGCCTCGGCAGCCCCCAGGGCACTGCAGAGACTCAGGGAAGCCTTCCTGCAGAATTCAAGCTACGGCTCCAACTGCAGCCACAAGGCAAGGCTGGAAACCTTCTGGCCCTGCCTGCCCCTGCACCAGAGCCTGGGGGTACAAGGCACACCCCCACTCACCCCCATCACAGGAAAATACCCTCCTTGCTCCCCTTTCTGTGCAGGTGAGCAGGGCACAGTGGGGGTACTAGGGGGGTCCCGACTTGGTGGCACAGAGGAGGGGGAAACCTGGGAGCCACACAGAGGAGCAGCAGCTCCTCCTGGGTGCAGAGATGGGGAAGCAGGGAAGTAATCACAGCTCTCAGAATTGCTTCTTGCCCCCACAGATGCTCCCCGGAGCAGTGCCACTCAGCAGGGCCAGTCATTAACTGGTGGCTTAGCCCCAAGCCAGAAAAGGTACATGTCACATCCAGACACAGGGCCACCAAGAGAAAGACTTGCATGGAAGGAATAACAGCAACTCTGCCCTATCTTCTCCATCCCAAACAAGCAAGGACCAAGCTGTGCCAGCCTGGGCCTCTTATTTTGATCTTATATCCGCCTCCAAGGTTTTATGCATGCCTGGACTTCCTCTCCTCTTCGAGGGAGCCTGCAAGTGAAATGGGGCTGTCCTGTGGTTCATTTGTACCACCACGTGTTTGACTGACCTTCCGCAGAGCAGTAGGGCTTTAGCAGAATGGCACATGGGAGGAAGAGAGGTAGCTCTTACCCTGGTCATTACACAGCACCATGCAATGAACCATGCCAACGCTTGCTCACTTATTTTGCAAAATGGCTCGTCTCAGGGCTATTGTAACTCGCACAAGTAATGAGGTCCTATAACAGCAGTGGGGGAGGGAAAGGAGCATAGTTAGCTGGAACTTCAGGGTCTTCTCCTAAAAGTGGTGGGAGAAGCAGATGCCAAGCTTGCTCCACTCCCATCAGTGGGAGCTGTGGACCTTGCAGAATTAAGCATCTTCCTGTGTGACAGCCCTAAGCACTGCCCTTGTCCGGGCTTTTTCCCAGACATAAACCCACTGTGATGACATCCATGGCAGGTAGCTGTATCAAGTGATAGAAAGAGTTCCTGGGAATATTTGTATGACAGAGGATCTGTGCACTTTTTATTATAAAACACAGCAAATGAGTACCTTTTGGAGACCTCTTTTCCCCCTTTAAGTTCAGCTGTGTCTGGGATGCTTTTAACGGGCCTGGTTCGATAGCTCACAATCGTGCTCTAATCAGTGCAACTCCAATTCACTGCAGCTACGTCTCCTTTGCAAAAAGAATCGGGTCCGGTCCGGTGCCTCTACTGAGAAAGAAGCAGGCAGCATAATTCAACTAGGTTTGATCTCTCCGTGGTCCTGAAAAACAGGCTTCCCACTTGTATCTCTGTATCACTCTGTGCAGATGGTTTTGCCATCCGTAGACATTTTGTTTGATACTGATATAGGCACGGCAGTCCATGGAACATCTCAGAAAGAAAATAGTAATCAAGGCACTTCCTAAACCTGCTGGTTTGAGGCGCAACTGCCCAACCCCATCTCTTTCCAGTGATGTACAGTGGACAACTCACTGAGGGAGCCTTCATGGCCAAAAGACAACAACAAGGTGTCAGCCACGGGGAAACTGAGCTGATTTTAAATGTCATTTTAACGAATGTGGTGCAGGCAATCCACTCACCCAGGCTCCAGAATGCATATTCTTGAGTAAATTGGATGCTTATCCTGCTGGGGTCTTACGACCCCAGCTGACTTCCTGCCCTTCGGGCAGGGGGCTGGACTTGATGATCCTCCGGGGTCCCTTCCAGCCCTAATGTCTATGAAATCTATATCTTTCAGTCTAGAGAGGCAAGGACAAGTTTGCTAGCCTTCAAGATCTGGTCTATTCCAATCATTTTGCAAGTTTATCAACCACAACTCTCCAAAAGAAGTGTTACAGGTAAAAAAAAGAGCTCTATCAAAATTCATTAAAATGATTATTATCATTTCCAAAACCAGAACCAAAGCCAAATGCTGTCCTATAGTTCAGGCCCTCTCACTCATTCAAACAATTTGGCTCTTCCCATCCTGAAGATGCCATGGTTGGACTTAACAGCATCTTCAACACAATTAGCAAAGCATGGCCATGTTCCATTAACAAGCACTCTAAGGACAGCTGTTCTTGCCAGTGCTTCCAGATATAGATACTATAATGGCAATTACATCAAAATGAATTAATAAGGACTATCCTGCTTAAACTACAATATACATACACACACGCACATACACACACACACGTATATATAGGAACTTCTCCTGTGATACAATTTGTGACTGTGACTTGCAATATACTCTGCTAATTTTGTTTACAAAGGTTGAAATGTTTGCATTAAGAAAACAGCGGTAGCTATTAAAACAGCAGAATAGAAACTAAGCCTCGGTGAAACCAAGAAAAGGGAAATAATCTATGGCAGATAATACATAAAGACAGAAATTAGAAGGGCTAAAAGGGAACTTGAAGGGCAAATAACCAAAACACGACCATGAAGAAATTAGTTTTAGATTGACATAAGCAAAAGTCCGGCAAGAGAAGCTACTGGATTTTTTTTTTTCCACTAGAGACCAAAGGAGTCAAACGTGCAGAATGAGGCTTTTGCAGAGGAGATAGTGATTTGGGTTCATCAGTCTTTGCTACAGAAGTTGAACAAGGACTCCCTGTGCCCAAAGAGGAAGTGATGGGACACATGGGCAAATTAAAGAGCACTTGGTCCCCAAGAAGGATTAGGGCAACCAAGTGACTGCATTGCTAACAATAAGCTATAGCATGAAAATGGCCAGAAAAAAACCTTCCTGCTCCATAGCTGTTCACTCCAGTGTTTCTTCAGCACCCTCCAAGCTGGTTCTGGCCACCTCCTGGACTGCAGGTCCATTCGTCGCTAATATAGTCCTATCTACTTTTTCCACCCATGTCTCAGATATGGCCACCCTGAACAGTTTTTCCTTTCCTCTCTCATCTCTCACTTCAGATTTTAAAGCCCTTCTCTGCTCCATAGCTACCCTAATTGCTGCGACAATAAAGCAGTTTTGGTTCTGCCTCAGTCACCGAGGCTCTGAACCCAGGGATACCAACATCAACCCCAAAGCAACTCCATTCAAACCCATAGACATACCCCAGGTTGACACCAGTAGAGATGAGCTCAAACTGGTTCATCATATTTTTATGACTCTTAAGGAGTTTATTTGGAACTCATTGAAAATTCACCACTTTAGGATTTAAGAGGAGCGGGAAAAGAACCCCAGCCTTGTATATGTAGCATCCTAAAAAATCCAAAAGGCAGAAGGACCATATGTTTCCATCTACTCTGCAGTGCAGAGGAAGTGAGCCTGTCGTAAATTAAGATCCAGTGACACAGCAATCCCTCCCACACATCCCTTAAAAAGGCTCAAGTTCTCTCCCACTGGAGTAGCTGGTGCATTCTGGAGGCAACCGATCAGCAGCATTTCTGAAATAAGGGACTGGCAAAATCCACAGTGGAGAAAAAGAGCCTTTTCCCCCAAGCTACTTCACGGACTCCCCACAAGCACCTTCCCCAGTATCCTTTGTTAACACGAGTTTGCATTTTACCAGGAAGCATCTGTAAGGTGAAGTCAGGTGGGTCCAAGTAATATCTTGGGTTGGTAAATCTGACTAGCTTCCCTCACATGCAAAATTTAAGCTGGCCAAGGTGTTTGTCTAGTTCAATGATGCTCAACCAGGGTGCCAGGGCACCCTGGGGTACCACCAGATCCTTTGAAGAGTGCTTCAAGGTGTAAGGAGTTAAGCACAGTCTGAGGAGAGAAGCAGAAAATGAAGCAGATAAGCACAAGCGCCGGCCTGCTTCTACCTGGACAACTCCCTGCCCCATGGCCTAGCCTCTCTGCCAGGAAGAAACCACTGCGATACATACATTCGTTTTTTAAATGGGACTCCACTCAATTCACAAAAGTTATGGGGGGGGGGGTGCCTTGAGTCCAATGAGGGGGTCTCAAGTCCAAAAATGTTGAGAACCATTGACATATTTAGATCACCCTGTTATCCAGACACGGTGCATGTCTGAACCTGCATGTCCTACATACAAAGACATAAAGAAACAGCCCAATAGCTGGACAAATGGACGGTGTGCTTCCAACAGAAGCCTCCAAAGAAGGGTCTTCTGTATTGGGCAGAGTGAAATGGGGCCAGAAGGGACCCTCTGCCCTTACCTGGGATTATACAGAGCCCAAGAATCCAGATCGACTTGCTTGCATTCATCTATTGTATTTACTCATGAAGAATATGTGAAAACATTGCAAGATTTATCCTGCATTTCAGAAAATCCCAATCCAAAATGCAACTGGCCATAATTAATACATCTCCATGCAAGAACTGCCACCAGTCCTGGCTCACCCACATCCAGTAAATTGTTCCAGAAGATAAATGTTAAATTCTGAGTCGGTCCCTGCTGTAACACTTCTAACCATCGTCCTGATGCAAGATCTCATGTCTGCTGTTTAGATTGCATAGGTGCACTTGCTAATTGAAGACAAATCTTTGCCAAGTTCTGTACCCAAATTAATTGCTTCTCTACAAATACACCCTTCTTGAAACAATAATATGATGAATTAACCTTCTAAGGGGCTCCTTGGGTTCACTTCACTAGAAGCAGATTTGGATTTAGACTTAAAGGGACAGGAATAATGTCAGGAAGGGAACCAACCCAAAAATATAGTCACAGAGTCAGGATATTACACTTGGAAGCTCTGGCTTCCAGATTAGAGTAAACAGGAGCTCATCCTGGTACTGTGTACTTAGCTGCAGAAAATATTAGCATTGTTGTATTATTTATATTGTGGTAGCACCTGGAAACCCGAGGCATGACACAGCCAACCAGAAAAGAAAAAGGACCTGGCAGTCTCAGTAATTCAAGCTCTGTGGGATCCAACAGCAAAGCCCATTTAGAAGGCAAACGTAGCTCTGCAAATATGGCAGCTTCTTGCTAAGAGATCTGTTCCTTCCCAGTACCACATTTGCTCAGTAACAAGAGTTTTAACTACACTTTAACTCCTGATAGCTTTGCAAGAGCTATGAGAGAGAGAGAGAGCAAGCATGCAAGAGCCGGGATCATGCTGATCCAGACAGCATCAGCTCATTTCTACAGGCTTAGCTGAGCTCTGCCCTCAGCTACCTCTGGTTCAACACTCTGAAGACAATAAGGTTCCACCATGCGTAACAGAGGGCAGAACTCAAAAGCAATCCAGCTGTGCAGGCATTATACCCTCGATACAGAATCATTTTTTAAAAAGCAGTAATTTAAGATATTACATACTGATACCGGCCGCTGCTTGGCTATGTTCATAAGGCAAAGGTTATGTTTTACTCTATCAAAATATAGTGAGGGGGAGAGAAGGGGGACACACTCTTAGATTTAAACAAGCATTCATAAACAAATCCCAGCGTGGTACAACATCTTTTTCTCTGCACTGTTGCTTTCATAGCTAATCCTTTCAGATCCTTCATTGCAGTAACAGCTCTTCTCCCTACTAGCCTCTCGCCGATGAATCCCGTAGCGGTGGCAAGGTCAGCAAAGCACTCGTTTTTGTCGGTTTGATCAAAGTTTGTTTGTTTTTTTCAAAGTCACAAAACCAACTTTCCCAATGAATCCACACGCTCCCCAATTTAAACACTGATGGGGGTTGGGGGGGAGGGGGGGGATCTTTTTCTGTACCTTTCTATTTCTGTTTTCAGGAAAAATAACTAAACACACAACCTAAAACAAGAGAGGAGGAAATAATAACTGAGCCAAAAAGGATGATTAAACAGGGCTTTTTCCACATACAGTTCAGCGTGTACCACCATTCATCTCACCTCCAAGTACGTATCGATAAACTGTTCCCCCAAATGAGCGGAGCAGAGCAGATGCCATTATTTATTGCCTCATCAACCTGAAGACAAGTAAAATTATTGCTCGACTCTTAATGCCAGAGAAAGTACGTTCAAGTAATGCATCACAGGAATTGTCTTCCTCTGGCATCACGTTGGGTTTACAGTCTTGCATGCATGCCCAATTCAAAGACGTCAGACAATGGTGCTTTGTCACAAATGCAAAGGGAACCAGCTTTGTTCAATTCAGTTCATGCTACATCAAGCTGCCTATATGCCCTCCAGCAGACACTGTTAATGGACGGTCTCTATCCAGGCACACAACGTGCTTGGGGTAGGGGAGAAGACATGTGGAGCAAAGCAAGGGTGAAAAGACTGGACTGAGGGAAGGAGAAGACTGGGGCAAGTCACCGGCTGGAACAGGGCAGAGGAAGTCCAGTCAAAGCTGTCTCATGAGATTAGCCATTACCAATCTATAGGGTCAGCACAGGCCCAGCTGCCATGCACCCCGGGCCATGATGCATCCTTTCTGTGAAGAGAAAACAAGACCGAGGTAGAAGAAAAGTGCAGATGTGGGGCAGGGATTTCTGACACAGAGGCAAGCACGTCATCTGGGCAAGGGGGTGGAGGCGTTACTGCTCAAGGCACCTCGGGCCCTTGCAGGTTCAGGCTGGGGATAAAAAAGAGCAGCCTTCTCCTTGCTGCTAGGCTCTTCCCTCGTGGCTCTTGGAGGCAGGGGCTGGAGGGGACGTCCTACTCTGAGAAGGGAACAGTCCCAGGCACCTAAAAAGGGCTCTCAGCTGCTGCTTTCAAAAGGGGTCTTGACACACGTCCACCCCGCCAGGGCTCAAAGGTAGGCTTGTGTTGGAGCCAGGCAGGCAGAGGCAGACAGAAGAGACCGTAGGAGCATGGATTTGCTGCACAGACCTTCGCTGAGTAGACAGCACCGTGCGTCTGCTGTTCGGGAGCAAGGCCACCTCTCCCCATCACTAGGCACATGAGCCGTCTCCAAATGGGCCGCCTGCTGTCCCTTTCTCTCTGGCAGCAATCCCCCTGGCCTGCCGCCAGCTGCTCTCTGTAATCATCCCCGAGTCACACTTGGTCGGCCTTACCTCCGGGAGGGAGCGTTTCTCCTGTGACAGCATTGCCGGTGGGGGAGAGACTTTCCTCGGCATCACTCCCAGGGTGCTCCCGTCCGGTCTCAGGGGAGCGTGCGTCTGGAAGCTCAGCTCCACACAGGCTTTCTGCTCACATTGATTATGAAACAATCGCATTGTTCCCAGCTCCCTAATTGCGAGGCTGGTGGAGTCTGCCGAGTAATTTCCAAGTAGGAATGAGCCTCCTCTCCTCCGTGTTTGCTCTTGGCACATGGTTTTCAGTCTTCCTAATGAGCTATTAATGAGCAGTCAATTATTTATGTAAATCAGAGGAAGCAAACATTGATAGGCTGCTGTAATCTAATGGCACCAGACAACGTGCAGGAAACCATCCCTGGTTGAATTAGCTGCAGGCTTAAAACAGGGCAGACTCCAGGTCAGCCCTGAGCCTGGAGGGCAGTCATGTCTCTGAGCTACAGGGCAAGTCCTGTCTGGACGTTTCCCTTCGGACCCATAATGATTCCCCCCGCAGGCTCAACCTCGGTTGGAAAAAGCTCCAAAGATCCTCCCTTGCTCTGGCCTTCGCAATCTCATGGTTTGCTTTGCAACAAGCTGCTCTAAGCCGGGCTCTGACTGCCCTGTGGGATATACCCGCTTCATTCTTCCCTGCAGGGCTCCTACTTGCGCCCAGTTCACTGAGCTAAGGCAGTGACAGGGTAGTGCAGGTCGAGATACCCCAGAGACGTTTGGTGGGGAAGGGATGGGGTGTCGGTTTTGGTTTAAGCAATGCCAGGAGGTTGCATGATGTTTTTCCTTAGGAGGCGAGAAGCAGCGCTGTGCAGGGGAGCAGCACTCTCTGCACTGTACATATGGGGAGACCGAGGCAGACATGTAGACATACACACACACCACAGAAAGCATCAGCAGCTGAGCTAGGAGAGCCCGGCGGGGTGAAGTTTCTAACGGACTACGGAAAGAACCTGCCTTTCATTTGCAGCCAGGACTGGGCCACCTGCTTTGCGTCCCTGGCTCTCCAGCTCATGTAAGAGAAACTAGATCAGGGGCATCTACCAAACACACAATGCAGGACCGCAGAGAGAGACTGTGCCCAGGTACATTCAAGATCAGCTTTGTGGTTTGGTAGCTCATCTGGCCCCATGCCTTCAACCCTCTGCCTGCGTACACCACCTTTCGTCCCATTTCCTTTCTGCTCACTCCCTGCCCACCTTCTGGGCTCAAGTAGGGAAATTACAGAAAAGGAGGCACCCCCTTTTCTCCTTCCCAGAGCAAGGCCACAAGGAGAATAGCAGCATTTCTCTCCTTCTGCCTTTAGAGGAGCAGAAAGACTCAACCGCCAGGTGCACAGATGAGCAGGGCATCCCTCAAGCCCTCCAAGAACAAGCAACCCCCAACTCAGTGACGGGTGCCTGGATACTCCAAAGAGCAGGGGCTGGAGGAGAGGCTCCAGTTACCCTGTTGGATCCCTTGCCAAGACAGTAACATTGCCCACCATTCCCCTTGCCCAGCCTATTCTTAAAGGTCTGCATTGAAGACATCTTCCCCTGCTGCTCTTTGAGTGAATACAGGAAACACAAAGAAAGCAAGACGGTTCAGTCCAGATTCATCTCCAATGGAAAGAGAAACCCAGTAGGTCTCCCTTTGCACATCAGCAAGAGGCTCCATGTTTTTTCACCTGGAGACCTCCAAGTGCTGTGCATTAGCACCGTTGTACAGACCACCTCACTGATGTGATCAAGTAAATGGCCAGAGACCACACAGCAAGTCAAGCCAGAGCCAGGACTAGAAAGGCCTGGAATGGACTATATAGCCCCTGAAAACACTGCCTCCATGACTAGTACTTGGGGGCACCGTGGCAGTGTCCCTGTTGGACAGTGAAGGATCTGGAGACAGTGGTTTTAGCTGTTCCCATGCCGGATCCTTTGTTTCCAGCTGGCTGGACTTCTTGAGATCTTGAAAAAAACCAAAAAAGCCGAGAGCCCACCTTGCGGAATCAAAGTGGTGCAAAAAGTTCACTGCGTCACCATGGGAAATTCACTTTCCTTCTCTCCCCTTTCCCCCACCCACATTTGGAGAACAGGGATCCTCCTTATCCACTGCTGCAAAGGGCTTTGAGACCCCTGGACAAGCTCACTTGGGGGGCATCTACAAGCCCTGCCTTCCCCCAGGGGCTTGGCATTATGGACAGATAGGGGCTCACAGTCACCAGTTCTGATCTCCAAATAGGCTATGGATTCATTCCCAATACTGAAAAACAAAACAAAAAAACAAAAATTGAGGCTGAGGTTTTAAAGCAGCCTTCTAATGACTTCAGTTGTGAACTCCATGACTTGCCAGCCGCCTACGTGAGCAGGGGCAGGAAAAGAGACCACAGAACTAATCAGTCAAATTCATGACTGCCACACTTTCCCCAGGCTGCTTAGGCATCAACAACACGGCATAAATCCCAGTGAAACAGAGGCTAAGCCAACAGATCTGGGCCAGACCTCAATGTCTGTCCTCCAAACTTTTCCAGAGAAAGAGCTTAGTTGATATTCAGGTGAAGTAAAGACAGCGGAGGCAGTCCAACACTTCTCCCCACTGGAACACAATCACTCTCCCAGCCGTCTCTGCTAAGCAATGCTAATTATGCTCAGAGCTAAACGCTGCTCTTCTGGCATTAGCTCAGAGAACATGCCCAGGACCAGATCCTTGAACTGTGGCTCTGACTTGCAGGGAGCTCAGGACATGTGGGAGCAGAAAGCATCGTGCCCTCTATATCCCAAAGGCCGTAGTGCTTTATGCAGTGCACCGCGAACTCTGCTGATACCAAGCTGACACTGTCTTTGTTCTATTCACTGCTCGATTCAAGGGCTAAGGGCACATGGAGATACTGCTTTTCTCTCTCATATTTTTAGGTGGTCATTGCTCAGAGCCACCACTTCCAGGAAACTGCATTTCTCCATTGCTAGGCTTGACGAAAAATGAATCAGAGGTAAAGTAGTCCCTACTCCCTCTCTCTCAGCACTGCCTGAAGGAGAGAAAATGAAATAGTGTGAAACTTTGGAGCAAAACTGCTATAAAATGCACTTAACTTCATGTCCTCCGAGTGCAGTCCAAGAAACATTACACATTCAGTGTAAAGTGATGGGGGTTTTACTATAAAATTACCCAGTAACTGCTCTCTGATTGCCTCACCTTCGGCCCAGAGCACACTCAGAAGCATCAAATGCTTGCCAAAGGCAGATGCATTTGCAAAAGTCCATGTAGATGGGTAGCAGCCACTAGTGTAGTGCATAAATTCACACACATTTACAAGTGGAGAGAGAGCGGTTAAAGGTCAACCTGAGCTTAGGCAGTGCATGGAGCTAGCATGATTTAGGCACTCCAGTTTTCTGTAGTGAACTGCACGCTAAGGAGTGAGGTGGTAGCTGCCTTGGGCTCTCCAGTGCAAATGGCCAGATGCACATTAACATCTGGGTCAAAAGGGGGTGAAATCAGAGCAAGGCTCAAACTCAGACTTCTGAAGCCAGAGCAAGATGCCTTAACTGTTCTGCCACCATGCTTTTTGAACACGCATATGCCATCTTCTATCAAATAAGCAGAGAAATGGCTGTAAAAGCCATTGCATTTCACGCAGGTCTATCAGCTAGAGAACCCAACAGCTCCCTTGCCTTGTAGTACATTTTCTGGAGGAAAAGACTTTCCCTCTTTACTAGGTAGTCAGATTTTTATGCCTTTTCCCTGTCTCCCTCCTCACTCATTGCCTTCCCTTCATCTCTCAAACAAATCACAGAAATTGAAACCAGGAAACCTGGCTGTAGCCAGGGTTGCCTTTGGCAAACTTATACAGCTAATGCAGCTTTTATCATCTTTCAAACAAGAGGAAAGGGCTTTGCTTCCATACTGGGCAGTCTCCACGCAAGTCTGCCTTCTCCCAGAGAAGACTACCATTTCGAGGATGACAGTACTCAAGCACAGGTAGAGAAAGTGCAAAGGCAAATATGACAAAGGAAAGCAAGGGCTTGAAACGGGAGCAGAAACTTTCTCTTTAGTTTGAAGACCAAGCAGCCAGCAGTCACACAGCTTTCCGGCCCTCTGGGAGACGGCGCAGCACCAGAACGCATATATTTTACGTCGCAAAGCAACTGTCTGAAATGATGCTCCATGTTTTTTGGCATCAGCCCTTGTAATTCATTTAAAGTTTTCACAGAAACTCTTGCAATTGGCCACATAGTAGCCAATACTCTTCCACTGAATGACCTAACGTCTGCCCTCGGGACAAGGAATTCGACAGTCACAGAAGGAGCAACAGTATCTTAATTACAGTGGGCGATAAAGCAGTTGCATTTCTTTCACAATGCTACACACAATGGAAGCTGTAACCAGTTGCCAAAGTCCAGGTTTCGGTGCCACAATGACAAAACCCGGGTCAGTAAGAAATGAAAGCAGACGCACAGGTTTGATGCTGCTAGGATGGGAAAAAGCTACCGTCTGGTTTGCTAGAACAAACGTTGACCTACTTAGAAAATGCATATTGTTCCACCTCGAAGTCCTTATCTGTAGGAGTTCATTCCTTTTTACATTTGTTGGCTCATAACATGCACAGGGAGACTTGCCTTGATGGACCACATAATGGGCTCACTTAAAATTGCTTGCTTACTGGAGATATCGTCTAATCGAACTGGAGCAGAACTGTACTTAATACACTAAAGGAGGCACGGTGAAGGCAGTCTCTTGAGACAGGACATTGTCTAAGTTTCTACTCTGTTTTCAAAGACAGAATTGCAGTGGTCACCATTCAAAAAAAAGACAACATTTTCCCTCCCTGAAAGTTCACGCTGGGACCACAGTCCTTTCCCCTTCCAAACGCAGAAAAGAAGTCTGGTGATAGCTTGCAGGACGCTGGCATCTCGAACGTGCACGGTTCAGTTAACAAAAGGCTTGGTCTTTGCTTCCTGCACTCACATAAGTCCCACTAACCATTAGCAGGAGTTATGCTAGAGGTCACGAGACGTCTAATAAAAGGTCACAGGTCTGCATCAAGGATGTTGAGCGTCTGGCCTGTGTTGTACAGAACTCAGATTAGATGATGCTTTCTTGCTTTCAAACCTAGAAATCCCACACCTGCATGTCTTTTCCTCAACAGCCCCAGGGATCACAACACAGCAAAACAACACTTTTCACGGCTGTGGCATCCTCAAGCCCAGAGAACTGACTATGAAAACCACTTGGATGAAGGTGCCCGTCTCCTAGACGTTTATCTACTTCATGGATGGGGAAACTGAGGCACAGAAAGGCAAATGGACTTACCCAGGGTCCCAGGGCGAGTCAGTGCCAGAATGAGGCGGGAACCCTAATCTTGTGATGCTGGCAAGCACAGCAGACTTGATGGTGAATCCTAGAAGTTGCCTGGGAGTCTACTGTAGACACAGAGAGAGGCACAGCTTATGCTTGGAGACCTTGCTTGAATTCTTACCGTCACCACAGAGCGGGCAAAGCTGCACCTGGGAGAAAATCCCCTCAATCCACCCACAGGTTAGGGTCAAATTCTAGGGCCCGCTCATCTGCAAAGCTCCTCCAGACAGAGAAAGGTTTTCCCCTAACTCCTCTGAAATTCCCACTGAAGACAACGTGCATTCTGTATCCCTCTAACAGGGCCCTGACACCAGGATTTGGCTGCAGTTAAGTTGGGCTTCACTCACCATCCTGACTAAAAACCCCTGGGTGCGCCAAAAACAGCTCTTGCAACAGCTGCCTGCCAATCCCAAACCCAGACTCAGCTGCAGGCAAAGATCCCCCCCTCCCCAGTGGCACAACATTCAAACAAGATGGAGCTTGTGCCCTTCTTCACCAGAGAAATAGCAGCCCGGGAGCTGCTTGGCTCTAATTTGAGATAGCCAGGTATCTGTAGATGCAGACAATAGATGCAGTCTGCAGGGCTGGCTCTGGACATCAATCCCAGCCTTTCCAGGAGCAGGTTTCTGCTAGCTGACCTAAAGGGGAGCTCCTTTAGCTTGCAGCAGTAATAAGGCCTTTATCCTCCCAGGAACAACCACTAGAAAGTGTGCAGGAAGAGTATTGCTAAGCCCCTCTGTATCAGACGTTTCCCTGTTGTGGTGTTATCTAGAGAAGGAGGAGGAGTGTTTTGTTTCCAAGCCTCTAAACCTGGCACCGTCTGACTCTTTTAAACTCTACCACCATGCAACTAAAATGACTTTTCAGCTTCATCAAAAATATTTGCAGGGATTTACTGGATTTTTAGCAAGGAGTCAAAAAAAAAAAAACAAGACAGACACCTTTTTTGGCTTCTCAAAGCTGAAATTTGGGAGCTGTCAAAAACCTGAGAATGTCTTGGGAGTTAAGTGTTTTCATCGAGACACCAAAATATTTTCATGTTAGAAACAACATGAAGCTTAACAATAACATAAAAATAAAGAAGATGATCCATCCAGCACCTTCCAGAGCCTTTTGGCAATATAAAAAACCATAACATAAAAATATTAAACTTAAAAACATAAAAGCCTTTCTAAGAATGGCACTCTGGGCTAGCAATCCCAATACAGAATGCAGTGACCCAATGGACCCAGACCCGCTCATCAAGGCATTTTGCAAGGATAGGTAGCTGGGCATAGCGTGCATGACTGAAAAATGGGATTGTAGATGAAATAGGCAGCATAGCACATTGACCTATTTCTTGATATTTATCCTCAATCAGCCTTCTCTCTGAGCCAGGCTTCCACGAGCCTTTGAACTCATTTATTGGAAGGGTTCATCAAGTAGGTAAGATAAATAGTTTTCAGATTGTGGGCTCAACTCTTCATGGTTTGGGTGGTGCAACTGGTCGTGAAAGTCATATTGTATTGCTGCTGTTCCCTGATTGATTTCTTCAACAGAACAAATAGCTCAGAGCAGCCTGCCAGCATAGATTTCATTGCGATAAAATTAGTGGTGCTTTCATCAAATTGGTGGAAAAAAATAATTCTGCAAGCACCTGATGATGGTCTGGAGATTCTCCGACAAATTTACCAGAGGAGCCCACAAACCATAATGGACAGGTAAACTCTAGCAGGTGAACTGGAGTAGCACAGAGGGAGGTTAGGAAGAGACTCCAGAAATAGGCTTTCTTTCCAGGTATGATTTCTATGCTCAGTACATGGTGAGACAGTAACTGTGACCAGCTAAGGACACGAAGTTCTCTTCTTTCCTGCCTGAAACCATGAAGGACTTTCTTATTATGAAGCATAACCTCGCAGGCACAATGGAGGTAAAGATTCTTGGATCTGAAGGATAAATTCACACTGAGGGTAACTAGAGAGCCTGAGACATCTTCAATACATGAATTTGGGAAGTGCCATCACCCCAAATTCAAGGAAGAAAGGAATGGGCCAGCAAGAAGTAAGGCAGGGAAGATATTGGGCAGTCATAGGATCATAGAAAACAAGGGCTGAAAGGGCCTCAGGAGGTCACATCTAGTCCATCCCCCTGCTCAACGCAGGACCAGCCCCAACTACATCATCCCAGCCAAGGCTTTGTCTAGCCAGGTCTTAAAACCCTCCAAGGATGGAGAGTCCACCACCTCTCTGGGGAGCCTGTTCCAGTGCTTTACCACTCTCCTAGTGAGAAAGTTATTCCTAATATCCAACCCAATCCAACTTGAGCCCATTGCTCCTTGTTCTGTCACCTGCCACCACTGAGAACCGTCCAGCTCCATCCTCTTTCCAGCTCCAAGGATGGAGAGTCCACAACCTCTCTGGGTAACCTGTTCCAGTGCTTTACTATCCTCCTCAGGAAAAAATTCTTCCTAATGTCCAACCTAAACTTCCCTTGCTGCAACTTGAGACCGTTGCTTCTTGCTCTGTCCATCACCAACCAGGTCGAAAGGATGAGGCAGCATCCTACACAAGCAGAAGCAGACAAGGACGGGCAGAGAGCAGCGACCCAAGAGGAAGCCCACACAGCCAGAAGTTTCTACTCATTATGGGGTTCTCAGTAATGCACCAGTCAGAGATGTTTCTGAAGACCCAGCTAGTCTAACAGCCCGTGGAGGTATACTGGACCCATCTGAGGGCAATTGTTCAGTCCAGCTCACAAGACAATCAGTCTTGCTCATAGAAAACTCTCCAAATGCCTCAGACAGACAGGCAATCTTTGCTTGGGACTATACTAAGACTCGAGAGACTGTTCCACAGCACCACCTGCCTGGAGCCAATGCACAGGGGATAGCACCGGGATCCAAATCTTGTGAAGCTGCCAATAAGAGGGCACAGGCAACGTGAAAAGACTCGGGAAGGGAGCTGTTATTCTCCGAGTTGCAGTTCAGTGCAAAACGATTCAGATTCTTGTGTCCCTCCCATCACAGTCCCCAAGTACCTCCCTCCTCCCCTGCTGTATTTCTAAGGTTTCAAACCAAGCTGTCTTTTCAATATACAGATTATGCCCGGTGCCAATTATTTTCCACAATTCCTGTTGCTGGCTCCAGGGAAATCAATAGCTAGCTCTGAATAAGCAACAATCTCACTCATTAGCACAAGTGGAAAAGAAAGCACTGGAAATTTAGCATGCCCAAATCATCTGGAAGTCCAAACAGCACAAACCATAATTTCAGTCATAAATAGCTGTAGGCCAAACAGCATGTCCTAGATTGTATGTGCTGGCAAAAATCATAAATGCAATGAATCAAAGTGAGTTTTATGGAGATGGTCAGCTGATGCCAGAGAGCGGCTCCAGTGATGAAACCCAAAGGTCCAAATTGCTCTTTGGAGGGTTCCTCAGGACTGGCTTTCCGATAAAACCATAGCAATAAAACACTCTTCTCTCGCTGTGTCCCACGGCATTTCAAAGGCACAGTTTCCTAGGATAGATCTAACCCAACGGTAATTCTGAAACGACTGAAGTCAGAGAACACAAGCATGCAACGTTGCAGGTGTAGTACTTGCACACGCATCAGTGAAAGTTTGCAAGCCTTTCCCCACCCCCACCACAGTTCACCCAAAAGCACAGCAGGCCATATTCTAAAAATGTAAAAAGACAACGTGTCGCATTACTGTTCTCTCATTAATTTCAAACGGTCAGTAATGAAAACCAGGCTGATGCAAGACAGAAATTCTCTCAAACAGAGAACGTTCAGAGGGAGTATTTTTGCAGCCTTGTGCAAAGCATTCATTTGCAGACCAGACGTGATGCAGACCATTTCTGTTGTCGCCTGCCTGGGAACTAGAGGTTTAAGCAACAGTAAGACAAAGGGCTTTCAACAGACCTCAAAATATTTTGGTAGCTGCAAGATATGGCGCTGAGGAGGCATGGGTTAAGTTCTAAAAAACCTAAGGGGAATGTAAAACCCAACCCATAGCTAATGCAAGATGTTGGCCTGTTGCTTGATATCTGGGGAACAAAACACGTACAGATCTAAGGTGGGAGGTGGCATCAGAGCAACCGGGCTCTGACAGCCGGAGCGCACAATGCCTGTGGGCGTAACCCAACCAAAAATATCAGGCTGGCACGAGGAAGAAAGGTCCCCTGTT
Source organism: Alligator mississippiensis (assembly GCF_030867095.1). Lineage (NCBI taxonomy): Eukaryota > Metazoa > Chordata > Crocodylia > Alligatoridae > Alligator > Alligator mississippiensis. Next base: position 4,037,998 of record NC_081833.1, on the reverse strand, counting down.
CCCCGTTTGTGATGGCACCTACAGACCGGGCTGTCCCAGCCCCACTGGGAGGAAGGACCTTGAAGCAGAGGAGCTCTTGGACTAGATGCAAAGCCACATGCAGGGCAAGGGAATTTTGACTAACGCTGCATCCAAGACAGACTCGATTTGCCTTTTGCCTTTTCAGTCATGCCGATCAAGGACAAAACCTGAAATCCAAATTGGGGTGGGCTGTTTGTGCATGGGCAAGTCTGTGACGGGGAGGGGTTCGAGATGTACTCTGTGGTTTCTGTTTTCAGCTAGCTGAAGGGGCAACCTCGTTAGCCTTCAGGCGGTGACGTCCTAGGGACCCTGTCCACTTCAAAGGCTACTACTCAAACAAGTGCAGTAGGAACAGTCCCAAAAGAGTCCACCCCAGTTTACTTGGCCCCCAGGCTAGGACTGGAGGGTGTTTAGCTGATGCCTACCTAGAGCAGATAAAAAACTCAGAGAATCGAACCAGGCCTGCTTTCAGGGAGCTCAAGGAAGCCCTGAAAGCAGGGCTTTTTCTATGCAGCGGCTTAGCTCACAGGAGCTGGACACCATTCGCTGCCTCCAGTGGAAGCGTTGAAGGCATGGGACATTGCCATGAAAGAACAACACAGCAAACACAGTGTAGACGAAGGCATTTCCCACTCCACCAGGAGATCCAAAGACTAGACCTTGGGATTTCCAAGTCTGTTGTTTTGGGAGCAACCCTGAGAAGAAACTAGCTGCCCTCCCTGGTGGGACAGAACCGTTTCCCCCGGTGCAGCAGGTTTCCAAGAGAATCAGGATTATTCTTCAAGCCTGTTGTGAAGAGGACAAATGATAGTGCAGTGACAGCTGTCCCCAGACCAAGACAGGCTCAAATGGGCCTGCAAGAGCCAGAGGACAGAGTTGCTGGCAATGTCCTGAAAGAATCGCTGTTGCTTTGATAACTCTCCATCACCCTTAGCCCCCCACGGGGCTGCCTTTTACCCTCCCTCTTGGCAGAGCCTACAAGGAAGGACACACTGAAAGCTGCAGGCACCTTCTGCCTCCCCACTGGGCATCAGTGGCAAGCCACCATCCCTCTCCCCTTGCAAAGTCTCATTAACGCCTTATAACCTTCATGGAGGCGGGAGGGGGAAGAAAAAGGTGGCAGATACTCAAAACAGTTAACATATCAGAAACATTTTCTGGAACCAGAAATCCCAGGAAGAGAGCTCTATCCATCCCCACAACTGAAACTAAGGAGATATAAAAAGTCTGCTACCTCATCGCTGTGATAGCCTTCTAGATCAGTGGCTCTCAACCTTTTTAGCCTCAAGGTACCTCTCGTTAGACTCAAAGCCGCCCTTGGAAGAATGCCAGCTTTTAGTTTTCACTAATTTTTTGACTACAGAAAAAATAGAGCAATTCTTCTGTTACAAAGAGCTCAAAGCCCACGACAGCTCAGAATGTTTTTAATACTATGAATGTCTGTTTGAAATCTCTGGGTTTATCGTGTCAATTGTGTTTGCACGCTTACTGGTGCTAACATTGGGTGGCACCCCGCGACATCCTTGAAAGGATCTCACAGTGCCCTGGTTGAGAATCACTGTGATCACAGAGAATCACACATGTTCAACCTGGAAGGGATCATTAGGATGCTCCAGTCTAGCTCGATGCATAAACGCAACCCAGAGAACCTCACCCCGTGCTTCTGCATCAAGCCCATTGCTTCTGGCTGGGCTGGGCTGGGCTCCCTCTTTTTGAATGCCACTGAATGCATGTTGAGATCTCCAAGGACGGAGAATTCACAGCACCCCTAGGCAAGTTGTTCCAGTGGTTAATTCCCTTCATTGCAAAGTATTTGCCCCTTATTTCTAGTCTGAGTTTATCTGACATCAGCTTCCAGATGCAGGATCTTTCCATACCTTTTTCTTCCAGATTTCAGAAAGCGCAGATATAAGCACTTTTCTCTACCCATCAGTATTCACAATCTATCCATGGTGCCCCTTCACCTTCTCTTTGCTAATCAAAATGAGGCAGAGCTGCTTGTATTTCTTGCTTTGAGGCAGACCTCAAACTTGCTCTTGGCTGAACTCTCCCCAACTGTTCCAGCATCTTTTTCAAACCCAAACCAGACAGCACCCAGATATGAAAGCCATATGCCAGGGTAATGCCATGCCCCTTTCTTTAACTCCATAGACATTGAAAGCCAGTGCTGTTCCTTTCATTTCAGGGGGTAACAGGCTCCTTATGCAAGTTTAATACTCATGACAGCTTCCAGACTGACAGCCGTGGAGATGGAGAGCTGTCAAGTACAAGCCAGGCAGAAGCAGAGCAAACGCCGCCCACTGAAACCCAAGTGCTCTCTGCGAGGAGGAGAGGAAGGTCTGCCAGAAAAAATACTGGGAGAGAGGCAGGAAACAGGGCAACAATAGTGAAGAAACTTCAAGGAGAGTGAGCTACAACACAGGAGGCGATAAGGAAACAGGAGAGTGTAGAGGCCCTTGGACTTTGGACCATGAAGAAGCCAAAAACTATAGCAAGGCAGTGGATAGCATGGCCAAGAGCAAGTGGTGGACAAAGTCCAATGAAGGGGAAGAAGAGGGGACAATAGCTGTAGGACTTGATGAGGCCAAGGGCTGGCTTGTGAGGAGAAAAGCCAGTCCCAAGTGCTCTGCGTAAAGGAAGGGAGGTCGGTATCTGGCAAAGAGGAAGACTTTGCACATAGATGGGACATTTTCCTGAAAGAACATTACCTTCGGCTTCAAAGTTAAACGGTAGGGGTGAGGTGTCTGGGAGAGAGTCCCAAAGGGCCAAAGTGATCCTGTCTCACCTTAAAACCTATTAATGAAATGCAGAACCATTTGGAAGCAGAGAGCAAGTGAAAGCGGCCCAAGGCAGGGAGGAAGTAGAGTGAAGGAAGGGGGAAGAGGTCACATACCAGAGCTTTCTCTCAGATGAAATGAATCGGAGATGCACGAGCTTTCACAAGCAAAAGCTCACTCCATCCCATGCTATGAAATCGGCTCTTGCTTATGAAAGCTCATGCATCTCTGATTCGGTTGGTCTACAAGGTGCATTTCTCCCCCACCCTCTGCCTGATTTCAAACTAACACAGCTACCTACCTCTCCATACACCAGAGCTTGTCGCTCTTAGCCTGAAGTCAGGAAGACCCTAGGCATGGGGGGAGATGGCCTGGCACCTCAGGCCAGGTGGCAGTTCTGCATTCATAGTGGCAGGAGCTCTGGAGCTTTCCTACAGAGGTGCCTAGTGAAGGTGCAAAGGCAAGTGGGATGCATTAGCCATGTGGGGTGGAAACAATGAGCAAAGGGGTCCGTGCTGGAGGAGACAGCACCTGGAAAAGCACATAATGCAGACATGAAGACCTGCCGTTCCAACCAGGCAAAGGAGCCCCTCTGCATCCAGCCCCCATGCTGCTTTACCTTTGACAGAGATAAAAAGACAGCCTCAGCCAGGCAGCTGCTGCAAATGTCACCTCTTTGGAGACAAGGGAAGGCAGCAGCTGCTTTGCAACATGTCGATGCCGCTGTCTGCAATGAGCTTGGGTAGAACGGGGGGCTGGGAATCGTTCACCCTGAAAGCACCACAACTACCTTTGATTTACAGCCACCAAGACAGCACCCTAGAACAAAGGGGCAGCGGTGGGGAAAAGGGGCCATGGGACTTTCTTTTTTAAACTGTCTTATGCCCCAGATCTGTGCTCAGATAACAGGATTATTCCATTGTGGTCGCTCTCGTGCTGCAGCTCTTAAATTAATACTCTGCCGTTTGATCTGCCCAGATGGTGAACAGAAATTCTTACCTCCGAGGCCTATCATGTACTTTGATTGATTTCAGTATATAAACAACAAGCCCATTAGCTATAATCTCCAGCTATATGCTCCCTAATCACGCCAGGACAAATCCTACCGTCTCTATCAGACTCGTAGTGGGGCAGGCTTTGCAATGGCTCCCTTAAGGAACGCAGCGCACCGCCAGCCTTGGGAGCAGCAGACACAGGCACCGACATGGAAAGCAATTACTAACAACTGTTTTGGTAGCATACAGGAACCACTGTTCAAGCTGAGGGTCTCGTTTGGAGCTAGGCACTGCATTTGTTTCATTAAGGTCATGATCTATTTTCTTGGATGGAGGCTAGAAAAGACAGAGGGGAAAGATGAAACAAAGCAAATAGGAGGATGAAGCAGCAAGGTGAAGCGACTGAAGACCACCAGCTCCAGGCGAAGCAGCACCTAGATCAATGGCCAGTATGCAGAGGTGAGTCCAATGACCTACAACCCAGTGGGTTAGAAGGGACCTCAGGAGGTCACATCTAGTCCAGCTCCCTCAAAGCAGGAACAGCCTCAGCTACATCATCCCAGCCAAGACTTTGCCTAGCTGGGTCTGAAAAGCCTCCAAGGATTCTGGAGCCTTCTCACTTTTCCACTTGCTATTTGTTGCTAATACCCCTGAAATTAATGTGATCTATGCCCAACAGCCAGGAAGCTGCAAACCAGTAAGCCAGTAAGCTCCACTCTCCCCCCCTGGAACCGTCCCCAGTGAGTTTCAGCCCTGACTGCTGAGCAAGAGGTGAACTCAGTCACCCGTATCCCATCTACCAGGGGCCTCGCTCGGCAAGGCTGACAGCAAGGATGCTGCTCTGTGCCAGTGACTGCAGCGGGTGCACAACTGCCAAACAAAGGTCTGGCCTGAGATCAACTAATTTATTCCACGTAGGCCACGAAGCAGCACACAGAGAATAATGATTTTTTAGTTCTTATTGACCAACAAGAGATTTGAGTCAGTGACCTAGGAGTGATAGATTTCACCTTTATTATTATTATTATTAATTATCTGTGTGGCAGTCACAGATGCAGAAAGGAAAAACTAATATTTCCTAGAAAAAGGGAACAACACTCATTGCAAGAAATACCTCCTGCCAACTCAGACTCGGTGGAGTTAGCAGGAGGCTGTAAACTCAGCCAGATTTTCATTACACGTCTGTTCTTGGTGTGCAACCAGTTGGACAACTGTGCAGGCAAGATCCTCTGTGCATCAAATGGACATTAGAATCACAGAAAATGAGGGTGGAAGGGACCTCAGGAAGTCACATCTAGTCCAACCCCCTGCTCAAAGCAGGACCAGCCCCAACTACATCACCCCAGCCAGGGCTGTGTCTGCCTGCGTCTTAGAAACCTCCAAGGATGGAGAGTCCACCACTTCTCTGGGGAGCCTGTTCCAGGCTTTTACTACTCTCCTAGTGAGAAAGTTGTTCCTAATATCCAACCTAAACCTCCCTTGCTACAACTTGAGACCATTGCTCCTTGTTCTGTCATCTGCCTCCACTGAAAACAGCTTCCTTAAGGGCCGTCCCAGACTCTGGGGCAAATATTGCTCCTCCTTGGAAAGTTTCTGAATTATCTTCTCCCCTTCCCTCCAAGAAAAATACCAACTAATTGAAAGCAAGACATTTCCATTGCCGTGGCATTTCTAACAGCACACAGCCAGAGCTCAGTGCTAGCCCTGCCAACTGAGTTCCTGTCAAAAAGCCTTCCTGGTTTCCTGCCAGCTCACCTGCCCAGCTCCTTGGCCACCTGCCTGAAGGTCTGCCTCAGGATGGGGTCCCTAGGGAGTCCTACCAGGCAGACTTCCAGGGGTGGGTGCCCAAGGTTTCCAGACTCTTGAGCTAGCAGCTCCTTGGGTTGTCTGACACCTGATTTAAACCAACCATTTTCTGAACACTCATCATGGAGTAGATGCCCTCTCCTAAGGACCAGAAGAGGTCTGCTAGAGCCCATCACAGGCCTCACTGCAAAAGGCATTTCCTCAGCCTGCCTCCTCTGCTGTAAACGAAGTGCGGAGTGCACTTTTATAAGCGGAGAGAGAGAGAGAGAGAGAGAAAATGAAGCACAAGTGACAGATGTTAATCGTGTGGCTTAATACACTGCTGAGAGGCACTCAGAGATGGGGGGTGAGGGCTAGATGAAACCGAGCGGAAACCCGGGGAGGGGGGAGTTCAACAAATAATGACTCAGCTCAGTTAAATCAAAAGGAGATCAAACAAAAAGCAAATTAAATACGACTCTCAGAAGCATCCGCTCTATCACAGCTCAGTGCAAACCGGGGGGAAAGGGATTTTTAAAACTCAAGGTTACAAATGGAGGTCTATTGTACTCTCATTGCAACATGACAATGGCTAAAACAGAAGGGTGGTGCAGACATGCATGTTATCTTGCAATGCAGCTTACCAGCCTTCGTGCTGTAGTGAAACCATTAACACATGCCTTTCCTTTGCACTGAGTGCTGCATTGTGTGTAATGACTGGGACACTTCAAGCAAAAGGTGGATACACCAGTGCACAAATCCTAGGACAAAATGTTGCAAAGGTTGATAAAACCAGAAACGGTTTTATCAAAGGAGCCAAAAGAAACGGCAGCAATGCAGAGCCCCAAGGCTTACCCTTGTGCTACCTGAAAGAAGTATGGCTTAGTCATATAAGCCTGTGCCATTGTCAGCTCCAAGCATTTAAGAGTCATGATGCAAACCCACTCCCCACCCCCAAAATTCAAATAGGCTTAAAAATAATGCAACTTAGGTGCCTTTGTGTTTTCTCCTTTCTAAGCCTTTAGGGTTTTTGACCTTTTCTTCATTCAGCACAAGGGCTGAAACTGTGTATTTTTTAAAACAATAGCACCCCCATCCCAAACTCTTTCCAAATACTTCAGAAGGATAAGCCCCCACACCCATAATCTCACCATATAAACAAAATAGATAAATTCCTTATAGGAAGACTGAGAATGTTACATACTCACATGACTCCAGGACCTGAGGCTTTAAGATAAGCACCAAATCTCACCAGACTTGTGGGTATTGCAAAGACCAAGCCTACTCCTGGGCACCTGGTCCTCTTGAGTCCTAGTCTTAGGCCTCAGGTCTCCCCCCACCTCCCACCCCAGGAGATGGAAGCAGCGTTCCCATCTTCCGCAGGGGTGTGTTGCAGATGCTGTATATAGGAGGAAGCCCTCTAAGGAAGCAAGCATCCAAGTTTGCATTGCTAAGGAAAGAAGCTCTGCCAAGGTTAGCAAAGCTTGGAGAAAAAAAACCTCATGCCAACCCCAAAGTAGCCTTTTCTGACCCAGGTGCCATCCAAGAGGGGGAAACGGCCCTGGCCCAGCAGCTGAAGCATGAGGACAGGTGCATTATGAGGCATGCCAAGCCCCTGCTCTGCCCCCTCTTTCAAAACCAGGTGTTACATGAAAAGCGGGACACGAAGAAATGGAACGGACTCGATTAACGTGAAGGAGGGAGTTCGCTTCCCTTCCATGCCCTTAAGGTCACACCTTCCTCTGCTCCCCCCTCCATCTGCTCTCATCTCCGGAGTCCGTCCTGACCTCCCTGAGTTAAAAGCTGAGCTCGTGTTTACCTGAGGGACAAATACCAGAGCAGGCAGATCCACCTCCTTCAGCTGAGCAGGTCTGTGGGGTTCATGGCCGGGGATGGGACCCAGGCAGCAGAGCTCCAGAGGATACCCACAGCTCAGCTCCGGCCAGGCAGGCTGTTTTGCAAGGGATCTGCACGAGGCAAACAAAAGGCACCTGAGGTCAACTCTCTCCAGCTGGAGACTGCCATCCCCTCTGCAGTGGGCCCAGAGCCTTGCTAACAAGGACAATTCGTTCTTGGACTTCCCAACAGCTGCCTAGCAAGGGGGCAGAAATGGCCGGTCCAGCAGCCTGCCCCCCACCATGTGCATGTGAGGAAGATGCAAGAGACCCTGCAGCGGGCAGCCACGGGGGGACCTTCCTGCAGGCAGGTTTCCTCCTGACCCGGTGAGTCCAACTAGCATGGTTAACTACGCCGCTCCGGCCACGAGTCAGAGGGCAACTCCCGCCCTCATATAGAAGGGTCCAGTTCCCACCCCATGCCTTTGGGGTTTGTTTCGGCAAGTGTTGTTAGGATCCTGGTCTCCTCTCATTGCACAGCTTACCACCATTTTCCTCCTATGATCTCTACCACTTCTTCCACCCAGGCACCTCCTGGGAATCTCTCTCAATGCCCCCACAGCAAATCCTCAGCTTCTCCTCCTTTAAGATCCTTCATAAGGGACAAAACAGACCAAGCAAACCATGGCACTAGCTACACACAAGCTTCCTCTTTCCATCCCTGGAGCCTGAAGTCAGCATGTACCTACCACATCCCAGCACCTCCCCATCTCGGCATCTCTACTACATTCATCCTCATGCTACATTTCTCCGCTCACTCACTTTGCTTTTTGTTATAGCTTATTCCCCTTGCTCCCTCCGTTAATCACCCACGGAGACATCAGGGCACGGACCATCTCAAGCACACTTTTGAGCCCATATAAATATTTGCTGCTATGTAGATAATAAAAGCACTGTGGGGCCGAATCATACAGCCAATAAACACAACATTCCTGCTCCCTTCCGCCTTCACACGTGCGGAGAATTGGCATCTCCTGACATGCGTCATCCTCAAAGGCCACCGCGTTTTCACTCTGTTCCTCTCAGACCTGATCGATTATCACAATTTATGAGAATCAGGCACTATTGCAAATGCCTGTTAAGGGACTTAAATGGGGGCTCTGGGTCTCTCTGCAATGATACCTCCTCCAAGCTAACCTGGCGTTCACCGAGTCTGTCACTACAAAGCTTACATACGAGGTGATGCATGCTGTGTAAGTAGTGGATAGCTCCAGCCAAGCTGAGAATTTTGTTTTCCAATGCACAGGAAATGCACATGTTGCTTTAGGAATAGCTGCTTTTATATGGCTCTCTCTGTCAGCCACTGCTGGATGCATATACCACACCGGATAAAACATTCCTCCATGCCATATTCCCCTGTTCCCTGCTATCTATTTTGGGTGTCACTTCAATTGTTGCCCCCCCCCCCCACTTTCTCTGTTGCACCCCTTACTTTAAAAAGCAAAAAATTATTCACAAACCCTCAGTGACAAACTCGCAACAACAGCCTTTGACAATTTAAATATTTCCAGCAGTCTCCTGTATGTGAAATTCTTCTGGCAAGCTGTATTAATCGGCATAATTAATTAGACATTTGCCAATTAAATGTTAAACATTGTTTTAGTTTAATTGGGAAAAGTTTTTCAGTAGAAAACTTAAAGTGGAAAAATATATAAAAGTTCTCCCAAATGACTCCCTTAATGACCTGCATGATGAAAGACAGAAGTTAAAAAAAAAAAAAAAAAGGACTTGGTATAATACGTATCTGAAGTCAGCATGAAACAAATCTCTCTCTCTCATCTCTAACTTAAAAAAATAATCACCAAAGTAAATAACTTTAAGACAGTTGAGCATTGCTTTTAGCCGCTTCATCACCACTTATCCCTGCCAACAGTGCACTGCAGTTATGTCTCAAAGGAAAACCAGTCCATCCCCATCCTTACTTTGATGTGCAAACTTGACATGGCATTAAGACAGCTGCTGGAGTCTGGGAGCTCTTTAGGATGAGGGCCAAGGAGTTTTTATAAACAGATGAGTTAATAAGAGACAGTAACCCAGTTAGTGCTTTGGTGCTGGATATCATATTTCACAGTTGGAGCTCCGAAAGACTCCTCTTGCACTCAGCCCTGGAGAGCACACAAGAGACAGTTTCTGTTCGAGAGAGCTTGAAATCTAACTGGAGCAAGTGTCCTGACCCCTAGGTTACAGAACGAACCGAAGCATAGGGAGATGCAGTGAGTTGCCCAAGGTCACAGAGACCCTGCAACATACAGTCATAGAAAATTCAGGCTGGAAGAGACCTGAGGAGGGCACATCTAGCCCAACCCCTTGTTCAAAGCAGGACCAGCCCCACCTACATCATCCCAGCCAGGGCTTTGTCTACCTGGGTCTTAAAAACCTCCAAGGATGGAGAGTCCACCACCCCTCGGGGTTGCCTGGTGCAGTGCTTCGCCACCCTCCTAGCGAGAAAGTTCTTCCTAAGATCCATCCTCAACTTCCCTTGCTGCAACATGAGATGGGCTGCCCTCAGAGCAAGGAACCAAATGGGGAAGAATCCCTCATTTGAAATCCCCGTTCACCGAGCCTTTTCGTGTTCACATTATCCCTTTCACTGGAAGATATCAAAAGCAGCATCACAGGAAATTCCATTAACCTGTCCTTTCCCCCCCACATACAGTCCACAGCACTTACTCCTTTTTTCTTTCCAGGAGCAGGGAAGTTAAAATTACAAAGAAACACTGTTTCTCTGAATCGTTTGAAAAGAGATTACGAAGGATAATCTCCCAAAAAATCTCTTGATGGATTTCCATCAAATCTGTTCACTGTTTACCCATTCAACAGGCTTTTAAAGCCTGACATGTAATGAGACACTGTGTGGGAAGATTAAGGAAACAAGTTCATGGTGCAGGCATGATACCAGCCCATATTTTTTCCAAGTATGCCAGGTTTCAAATACAGTGCCACTGAAAACAGATCAATGTTTTGATTAACGCTCCGTCTCCATTTCAGCTGAAGCAGCTCTTCTTCACAGGCTCCTCCAGCGCGACATTCAGTGCAAATGAATTTCTTTGTGCTTGTGTCCTCTGAGGGCAACAGGTACAGATCAGCTCTGCACCCAGTTCTGCCCTCCCTAGCTAAGGATCAGGTCCAGTTTTCCACAGGCAAGCCTCCACAGCTGACTTATTTGACCCAGCTTCCACTTACATTTCAGTGGGATTTCCTGTCGGAGCTGCTGGGTGGGTTTGACCCATAGAAAATGGGTGGAATGAAATGCAAACTAAAACAAGATGCAAAGTATGTTCATTAAAGATAGATCCCATGGGAGGTCCCAAGTCCCTTTGAAATTCCCCAGGAGCTGGATAATGAACTCTGATGTATTCCCAGCCTTGGCTGTTAACAAGATTCAGTGTTAAAGATGAGAGTAGCAGCAACAGACTGTTTTACTGACATCCTTTAAGCTATGAGAGGTTCATTTAAAAAAACAGAGAACCAACAAGAGCAGGATCCAGCCCGAGAGTGTCTCGCACATAAGCAGACCCACTGGGGACTCGCATGCATCAGGTGCGTGGGGTCAGGCTGCTAATCTGCATCATTCGCTGTGTCACATTTGCACGCTCGGCTCTGGAGAGGCACCGTGTCCTCTCGGTGCTACGTGACAGCAGCACGCACTGCTGGCTCCTGGTGCTCACATAGCTGCCCCCACTGCGATGGCTCAGCCCGTTGGAGACAGAGGAGTCACCTGAACACCATAGATAAAAAATGGGGTTCAGAACAATTCCCCATGGACCTGCGAAGCAACCAGATTTACAAAGGTGATTCTGGCTAACCCCTTTAAAAATAAAGCATCCGTTCAGTTTGTGTATGCATGTGCACACACATACACATACATGCACATATGCTATACATGTTATATATACATACATACATTATATGTGTGTGCGTGTGCACTATATACAGATGCTAAAAAAAATGACTGTCAGGATGTCTTAAAAAAAAGAGGAGGAAATCCACGTGTCCATGTTTCTGCATATGTATAATTAAAAATGACCACTAAAGATGGACTGAACCAGTTGGTGGTGGCTGCTGCTTCTCTCTCTGGAGCACATATGTCCCATGCTCTACGGGAGCTTGTGCGGGACCTGAGGACTGAGGGGAGCTCTCCCTTTGGAGCATCTCTCGTATGTCCTGTGCTGAACCCAGCTCTTCCCAACCTTTAGTAGCAAAAGCCTCAGGAGCAGAGCAGGGACCAGGGGGGCTGCCCTGCCACGGCCGATCTCACTGCCTTGCTGCAATGAGCAATTATTCCGGACTCTCGAATCATAGAAGCAGCGACAGCTTGTGCAGAGTTTCTCTTTCACTCCTGCAAGTTAACGACGGATGGTTAAGTCACAGGTTGGAAAACAGCGATGCTCCTTGCAGGGGGGAAGAAGGGTGGAAGCTATGCATCACCTGAAAGGGGGCTCTAATTAACCCTAACGCACTGTGATGAGCTTGCGTTGCCCCGCTCTGGTGGCTTGGTTGACAGCCTCATTAGCAGCGTGGCTCTGATATCACAGCTTGGGCGGTGCTGTTCTTAACGGGTCACTTACTTTTTCACGCCTGTTGCAGCTCACAAGCAGACAACAGATCTTTGGCTAATTAGAGGCAATTGCAACAGTCCTGAGCAAAGGACTGAAGGACTCACATGCCAGAGCTTTCAACAGTTAGCCGCACAACGAAAAGCTGACAGGGGAGCATGCTAAGAAACAGCAGGGTCCTGGGGCCAGACAATTTGGGTCTCTGCTTCGCCACTGCCCAGTTGGGTGACCTTGGCCAAGTCACTTTGTGCCCCCAATAATGACACTCCCCGGTCTCCTTTCAATCAAGTCTTGAGGGCAAGTTGCCTGATATTGGTACATCTCCTTGAAAACTTGACCAGAGGTCTGTCTGCACACCTCAGGCATGAATTTGAACCGTGTAGCACTGCTTACAACTCAGTATAATTAAGTTCTCAGTGAGAATAAGGGTCATTTCCACCACTATTGGTTTGGCTACTTGTTACTCCAGCTCCGTCCATTCAAACCCTGGAGAAAACGTGATAGATTTATACCCCAGAGAACAAGCCAATAAGGTAGCAAAACTTGCCGAAGTGCAGTCTGCATCTGTGAGCTGGCGGACACGCTCTCATTGCCAGGACGTACGCGCAATGACCAAATGCCACAGGCAATGTTCCACTTTGTCAATCACCGCGGAGTAGTTACAGTTCCCTGGCTGGGGCTAGGGGAAAAAAAAACTATTTTAAAAGCAAAAAAACCAAATCCCTCTGGTTTGCTGCAAAGAATGCAGACTTTTAAATGCTGTGTGGGGAAGGAGGGGAAAGGGAACGCCCACTGCCCAGCTGCCTGGATGGAAACCTTCTTGCCAGAGCTACGCACCAGGAACCTCATTGTGCAGCACTGCTACAAGAATTTCTGCAATTATAAAAGATGAGGGTGGTAATGTGCTCTTCCAAACCACATATGAACTTGGGAGCTGGGAACACCCAACTTCTAAACCCAGCTCTGCCACTACGTACCCTTTGGGCAAGCCAGAGCCACTCTGTGACTCAGTTTCCCCATTAAAGAGACAAAGGGGAAAAGCAGAGCCTGCTGCATTCTGCACTTCAATGGCTGCAGACTGTCCTGTAGAGTAAGCAAGATCCAATCCTTGCATTATAGACTGTCCATTTTTCAGTGCTATCCTAATAATAACAAGACCACAAATTCATCGGTGAACGATTATGAGAAATGCTTACAATCTATGCACAAACTTTTCCATGCATAGAGAGTCACACCAAGAAATGGATTTCCATCACCCCCTGGGGTCGCTTCATCCCCCGTTGCCTCCTTAGCCAACGCGCCTCTTTAATCTCGCATGGCAAGGTCCCCCTCCTGCTTGTTTTCTTATGCTGATAAAGAAGCATCTGCTCATTCAATTGGGTTTTTTTTTTTATTTCTTTGGGCTGGTCTCCATCCTCCTCTCTCTCTTCCAAGTAGCTGATATTCTAATGAGTAGCTTGCAAAGCAGATGCCCACCAGAAGCCGTTATGTTAGCACAGCTGGGGCAAACAGGCCTGGGAAGGTTTAAACAGGAATGACCCTGCTTTGGCAGGGGTTGGACTAAATGACTTCATGGGGTCCTTTCTGACCTTCTTTTTCTATGACTTTATATTTCAGGAGGGTTGGCAGCACAAAAACAGGTCCAACCCCCGCAAGCGCTATGGCAAGAATTAATCCTCAACTCATGCACTGAGTCCCATTACTGTAACAGCAGCAGCTTGCATGAAGGAGGGGTCTGTTATCACAGCTTGTAGACTCAGTATGTGCTATTCCCCTAGTAAAGCCATAACCTCAAGTGACGAGGTCTTTTCTCAAGGTGAAAGCAAACCCCCCTTGCTTTACAAGGGGGCATTCTGGTCAAGCTTTTTCATGCTGCCCCTGAGAACAAGGACCTTGCTTATTTTGAAGGAATAATTCCTGCATCTGGTTACAGACCTGACGGGAGTGACCCTCTGCTGCAGATTGCCATTTGTAAAATGGAAGTAGCACTTCCTTTTTCCATCCCACGTCCGGCTTGTCTATTTAGGTTGCAAGTTTTGGGGACAGGGACGCCTTCTGGGACCATGCAGCACCTAGCACATCGGGACTCTGACCTCAGGTAGAGCCACTCAGTGCTACCAAATGGAGAAGTATCATTTCCAGTGTAGCAGAATGAAGGCTCAATGAACTGATCTGACCATTAGCTCAAACACGAAGGACGCCCCTCGAGTCTCCAAGGCTGTCTCTTATCACACATGCGCTCCGAAACAAACCAATGTCAAGAAAAGCAATAGTCAAGACACTGTAATCCAATTCGCGCAAACCAGCCCTTGGAAAGCAACAGGCCCAAGTGCTGCCTAAGAGAAGAATGAAGCTACCCAAAAGCCTGTTTTTATATCTCACATAATTTTTACTGTAATAGGATTGGGGGGGGGGGAGGAGGGGACGACACACACGACACAAAAGACAGAGGTAAAATTATCCGCTGACCTTTATGAATTTGATTCCCCCACCCTCCCAATTGCAAATCCCAGCCTCCAGTCAATGCGAGACATTCATCATCATCATTTATGATCAGAATTGCAGCTGAGGCCTCCAGGAGAGAGGAGAAAATGGAAAGTTACTGTAATTAGACGGCACTGTCTTGTGGCTTTCCTCTTACACCCAGCCTCCCACTCGCCATGGAAAATTGTAAGGAACCCAAAGCTGGGTGGAGAGATCCAGCCCATGCTTAAAAATATACGGCATGGTGGGGGGAATTAGTGTTTGTTATGGTCTTGGTTCCCTCCTGCTTTCAGAAGGAAAAATTAAAATGGGCTGCATGTGTCGCCTGTGGTTTCTTTCCCCCCACGTTCACTCCTTGCGATTTCTCCGTTCCTGCTCCCTGACAACCAGTTGAACCATGAGACTATTGAGCTAAGCTGCTTCTGCCTTTCACAAGGCAACTGTCCTCCTACACGGCAAAGAAAGGAGCAACAAGAGCTCCATCATTATGTACTTTGGGGGCAGCTTGGTGCACCTCGTTCCACACTCTCACTGTTCATCTTCCACGCATTAGGCAGGCCTCCTGCTGGAAGACGCCATCACGCCCACACGAGGGAAAGAATAGGAGACCTAGCTGCAGCCGCCTGATGCCAGAGATTCAGAGTGGGTTCTGCAATTAGCAGGATTCCCACTGTCACCCCCTGCGGAGGGGACACAAATACCGGCAGCTGGCAAGGCTGGGGCACAGTTGCCTCGCTCTGTTTTGAAGCAGCTGTGGAGACACTGATTTCAGCCTAGAAGTGAAGTGCTGGAAGGGCTCGTCCAACCCTCGTTTAATGTTTTGTGCAAGCAACTGGTGGTCATGAGAGCCCAATCGTCCTCGTGTTTATGCCCATGCCACCGCTGAGTTCATTGGAGCCGCTTTCAGCAAGTCCCTTTCTTGTGTCAATTTGCATATGCAATGCAAGGAGGAACAGGAGAGAAGGACAAATCATCCCATGTGCAAGCAGAAATTTTCCCCATAAAAACTGATGCAACTAACATGCATCAGAAGTTCCAGCATCAACCCAGCTGATTTCTTCCGACGGCCCCAAGTTCATACAGAATCAGGACCTGCTGGAAAAAACAGACCAGGGTTTTGGAGCACCTGCACTTTGAGCCATGATACAATATTACTAGTTCCCAGCACCTCCAAACAGGATCGGGTGCCTGCTGTGCTAGTCACTGTAATGTATATGGAGCAGACCACCTCCCTTGTCCCAAGGAGCTTGAGATCTAAACATACAGAATGGATAAAGGCAATTAGCACTGCCACCACTCCCACAGCTCCACTTCTGGACTCATGAAGGCATCCATGGACTGGATGACATGGTGCTGCAGGCTGTAGATTGAGCATCCCTGCCCTCAACCTCCGGCCCCTAGTGCCACATCATCTGGGTCCAGGGGAGCCCCACGTGGTGATATGGGCCTGCAGGGCTGGGCAAAGTAGCATGAAGCTTAATGCTGGTGGGTTGTGGGGGTAGGAGTGGGGACAGGCAGGGCCTGATCCAACCCACAGACCAGCCCCACCAAAACATTGAGTGCAACTGCCCTGTGCCATTCAGATCTGTAGGCTGGCTGAGTAAAGCCCCCAGTAAGGCTCTGGTACAACAGAGCTGCAAGCCACACTCCCAGGAACACTAAGTCGTGTGCCTGCTCCTCCTCTAAAGGAACCAGAGGCTGCCATGCTTTGTTCTTATGCAGAAAAGGATCACTTTCACATTCGGGGAATGATGTCCAAGACACCTGGGAGAGGGGCAAAGACCATGCCCCACCCTGTGCCACCCCAAACCTGAGCCCTGGCAACAGGCACAGCCTAGAAAAAGGCCTGGTAAGAGGGCAGTGCTGTGACTGCCTGCAAAAGGGAAGTGATTTTAGTTCAGGCAGCACTGCTGGTTGGGGAGCCAGGATTTCCAGTCCGTATCCCTATCAGGGCAGATGCCGCGAGGTACCCCTTCATACCCTTTTCTTGTCATCTCAGAACCATGAGTGACTTGAACAGGTTAATACAGGAGAACGATGGCTAAAAAAAATGTCATCAGGTCATTTCTCAAGGCATCGGCAGCTTACAAAGACAGCAGCCCATCAGTATTGTTTTGGCCTGGAGAGGCTAAACAGCAGAATAACCACCTCCAAACTAATTAATCCAGCTCAAAAGCTCCATCTAAACTGCCTAATTGGGCACACTTGGGCATTGGGAAAAGTGATTTTGGAGGGCAGCCCCAGCAGACCTGTCCAACAGCAGGAGAGAACCCTGCTGCATTTCAGAGCCGGGATTTCAACTGAAGGTCTTTGTTGAAACCAAATCTGAGGTTTGCCTGAATTTGGACACGGAGCTGTAGTTCTCTTGCTTAGATCACAGAGCATTGGATTAATTAGGCCAGGGATGCTGCATGTGCTTCTGAGCTTCGCACGGTCTAATTGCAGGCGCTGATCAATACTGATGGACTCTGACTGAGTAAACTGATGCTACCCTGGGGAAATGACCAGACACCTCGAGGCTTCTTTCTTTCTTAATCACTTATTTGGGTCGTTCACATTGCCAAGAGGGCAAGAAGTGAAACCTCATTTTGAAAACGCTGCACTCAAGCTGTGACAAAACGTGGGATGAGGGCAGCGAGGCTGGGATGCCTAGGAACGCTGCCCAGGGTAGGGGAGAAGGGTGAGCTTGTGGAATAGGTTTGCTGGGATTTGATCAGCACCTTCCTCTCAGACTCTATCCAAATTTCCACAGATAGATGGCAACTGGATGCAAACAGACGCACAAACCTTGCGAGAGTCCCACCAAACAAGAAAGCGAGACATCAGTCTTTCTTTCCAACCAACCAACCCTGTGGAAGTTGCTCAAGGGACTTTGAGTTTTCACAAGGACCTTAACAGGGTTGGGTTTTTTTTGCATCAGTGGTCCTTTTTATAGGACTCTTGGCTACCCCAATGAAGTCAAGGAGAATTTTACTATTGATTTCACATGGGGGGAGGGATTATGCTTTAGGTAAGTTTTATAGAGCAGAACACATCAGAGATGGGGCATGATAACATCTCAGGAGCCATCATCACCATTCACAGGGACCTCTTTTTTCACACTTTTCCCAACTTCTCCAAAAACATGGGCACCCCATCCTGCAGTTTTCTTGTCAGATATAGAATTAATAAGATTAAGCAGAAACACGTTTTTCTCTGGACGGATGCCCACAGCCATTACCAGGCCACTCTGTACATGCTTCTGCCTGACCTGCATGAATATGAGATACCTATTTGATTTAGTTAGTTCTTCCTTACACTTTTCCTGGTTTTTTTCCCCACTTGCAGCTGCAGTCCAGTGCGTTTCACTCTGTCAGGAGAAGTTACATCCGTTGCGTGCTTATGTGGGATGGCTTCACACAATATCCAGATCAAACATTCATTGTGAAATGAGATTCATGCCTCAGCAAGAGAAAAGACCTGCCTTATTCCTGTTTTTACGAGCACGATGATGATAGTGACCCTGAAGTGAAAGAGGGGGCTGTGTTTGTAAGAGATGTGGGAAGGAATACTTTAAGCTATCAAGAGGGAAAGATCTTAAAAATATAATCAGCATGGACTGGCAAAGCAATTTGGATCAGCACAGTCTGTGAGATGCTGCAGAAGAAGAGATGGGAGTCTTCAAGGCTCTTGCTTCTCTCTTTAAAAAAAAAAAAAAAGCTGGCAAATAAATTATTGGAGCCTTGAACTGAGATCAAAGTCAAGCTCCAGCAAACCCCAGAAGAGATTTATTCCATTTAGGTGAGCGAGTTAATAAGCATCCAGTCCTGTGAATGTTTACTCCTAAGGGCAGGTCTGGCTGTCATGAATAGTCCCATTCCCGTCAGGAAATGTGGCTTCAGTGAAAGCACTTCTGCTTGGAGCCAGTCAGAAATTTTTCAGGGGAATGGTATTTCATCCGAAAATGCCAACTCATCGACATGGAAACTCTTTGGCGAGGATGGAAATGTGACAGACTCAATAAGGATGTCATCAAGGAAGTCCCTTAGTCCACAAAGGCACCCCCCTAGTTCCCCCAGTGCCCTGCTCACCTGGGAAATGGGAAACCCATTCCGGCAATTTGGGATCGTGGACTTAAAGCTGAGTCTTTCACATCTTAGGCAAGTGCCTAACTCACCAGGGTATTACTGGCCACTCTGATGTGGAACAAGATGCATTCAAGACCAAGAATATTGCTGGCTTTTATGGCAGGGAAGAGACTCCTGCCTGGTCCAGAGTGCAGCACAGGTGAGTCAGGATGGATCCCAATGATGACAAACTGGAGCACAGCCATTCTGCCCTGGATCCAGATTTCAAGCTCCTTCCTCTCAAGCCAAAAATCAGGGGGCTGGTTCTCATCTCTCTGCTAGGGGCCTCTTGTCAAGTGACCAGATTCAGGGCAGCGGGCGCTGAAAGCCACCTCCATGAATAGAACGGGCAAGAGGGCAAGACACCCGCATCCTAACTAGCCAACAGCCCGGGGGTTAGGGCGCAAACCTGACATGTGGTTGACTCTTGACCAAAAGGCTGCTCCCAATAGCCAAATCCCAAGCTCCCAGGTACCCAGCTTAGCAGACTATTCTTCCTCCCTCTCAAAGGGGCTCATTTTTGTCCTGGATCAAAGGAAAAACTAGATGCTGAAAATCTCAAAGTGTTTTGCAACGTGGAGTTTTTGCTATCTGGCTGGCCCTGCCCATAACCATGATGCACGAACAATCGGGGCTTGCAAAGGGATCCAAGTCTCTCTCTCTCTCTTTTTCTCATTTGTCGGACTCCTGATTCCCCAACACTGTCCCCTGAAACTGTTGCTATGGAGATTCCCTCTGGTACCGGCCTGACGTGCAATGAGAAATGCTGCAAAGCAGCTCCCGACGGCGCTTGGAAGAGGAGCAGACCTGAGTCTCCGGGGCTAGTCCTGCCAACAAGTAAAAACAGAGAAAATAAACGAATTGACTGGGAAGATTAAAAAAAAAAAAAAAATGATTTCACTGCCACAGTCATTGCTATCAGGGCTCATTCCTGCTAAGAATGATTAGCTGGTTTTCCTCCTTCAGTCGCACCATCTTTAAGAATCAATGGCCTTGGCTTTATAGAAAAAGCTCCAGCAGAACGCAGGAAGAAGAAAATCAATATCAGCCTGGAGAAATATAATAGATATGCGGGCAAAAAACATGTAGGATTTAACAGAGCATGAGCTCCTCTCTACAAACACGTGGAACAAGCCTGTAAAATTCAGAAAGATAAAATTTCTATAGGATTAAAACAAGTGGAGGGGAGGCAGCTGCAGGAAGGCAGCTTCCCATCAAGATGCCACCATGTAGCTGGTCAAATAGCCGCTGGCAAACCTTGGCAAACAACCCCGATGTCCTGAGCCCCCCTGTCCTGCCACAAACACGACACAGTCCCTTTCCCATATGATGTCTGCTGTTCCTAGGGTACTTTTTGTAATGTGCTTGCAATACAGAGTTTTGGGACTTGCGTGTAACCACTTCTGACATGGATAAATGGTTGTCTGCATGTTGCCTACAGCCGACAGAGTCCAGCAAAGCCCCTGGAGAGAGATTTTTACCAAGATCCGAACTGAAGGATACTGAGGAATCAAATGATTAATGCCTGCTCTCCCAAAAGCGGAAGTTAATTACTGTGATCAAAAATATCTAGAGGGGAAAAAAAAACCCCGTTACACCAGATATTACCAATTAACCCAGAAATCTAAACATCACAATTGCTGCAATTAATAGAATACCACGCTCACTCTAATTACGAGCTCTGTACCAGAGGCTGATATGCTGAAGGAAGAGAGGGTTTCCCTGACAGTAAGATTAGGGCCTGCGATTTCTTCTGTGTGGTCCAGGGGGTGTGGAGTCAGCCTCTGCAGAGAAGACGACAGACTGAGCCGATCACAGCCTACGTGGCTTCGTGCTACTAACCCTCTTTATTATGGAAGTGCCCAAGGATGCCAAGCAGGACCAAGGTGCTAGGTGCTGACCGATTATAAGCTCCAGAGATTTTACAACTAGGGTTTCTCAGTGCTTCTCTTACCGCTCGAGGATTACAATGCAGTAGATATAAAAGATGTGCCCTCCCTCCACTTTTCACCGCCGCCTGGTCCCAGAGCGCTGCATCCCAAAGCACAGACCCAGCTCAAACTGGACAAGGTCCATTAGCAGGAGAGTTATGCTCCATACTAGACACTGAGCCTCAAAAGGGAGTCCGTGGTGGAGCTGGGGCTAGTATTCAGGAGTGCCTGGCCCCACCTCTGGGCTCAGTGCGCGAGAAGGCAGTGCCCCTCTGACTTGTTCTGCGATGCTGAGCCCTGGGAGTCCATTAGCAGAGGGAGGGTCCCTGTCTTACAGCTCCTGCAAGGCCCAGCTTCCAAAGGCACCTTGGACAACAGACCAAACGTGTCTAAAAGCCAAAAAAAAAAAAAAAAACAGAAAGGAAAGAACAGATCAAGTGCAAATACCTGCCTGGGGATGTTCAATAACAAAGCCCAGACACCAGCCGGAGAGCTCCTACTGTGAGCTCTGCAGGAGAGAACAAGCTTTCCCTCTAGCACATATTTCATAATTCAAGGACAAAGACCTTTACACTTCACTGAGGATCTGTTGCATCCCAGGTACGTGATCTCTTCCATGGGTGGAAACAGCCAATCAACAGCCACCGTCCCGAGGACAATTACAAGCAGACGTGGCTGGCATTTCTCTTATCATTCACACAGTGTAGCAAATGCCAGACCTTGGCGTTGGGTCCTGCTGCCAGTTATACCTGCGTGACTCCACACACAGGACTCCAGAGCTGGCCGTCTCGTGACTGGGGTTTGCATAGTTTTTAACGGGGAAACATTCATCTGACCAAGGCCCGGTGAAGCGAATGGGAGTCTTTCCGTCGACTGCAATGGGCTTTGGAATACAGCCTGCACGCGCAACACTTTTAGGATGAAAGTAATGAGGCTAATAGTGTTCACGAAATAAAAACATGCATGGTCAAGGCAGTCTCTCTGCTCCAATTCCCAGAGCTATTGCAGGAGAATTGACACTGTGCGTGCGCAGGAAAAGTGCAAAAGGATACTGCAAGGCTAGATAAACCATTCGGGGAAAAGAAAATAACCGTATCTTATCCCTACAGACTGAGCTCACAATAAGCTGCTAGCTCAAAATTTATTTCCCCATTAAGACCAGCTTAGACTTTGCAGCTGCCTGTCTCTGAATCACTGAGGATTCACACTGTGTTTGAACCCTGGTAACTGAATCGTAAAGAAGAGCTGCACCGCACACGTTTGGACTTGTACCCTTCACACGTCTCACACAGCAGCTCTCTGCCTCTTGCCACCCCATAGAAAATCCTCCCTTGGAGATGAAAAGGGAGCATCTGCTCCAAGCTGCCAGCCCCCACACATACAGCAAATAGGTAGCAGCTCTGCCCCACAGAGTTTTAATTCAAGCTACACAGTAGAGCCTGCCCTTTCAGGCATCACAATGCCCTTTGCAAGCATCCATGGGTCACGCACCCCCATTTGTACAGCAGGGATTATCACCTTCATTCCTTAAAGCAGACTCAGGGGGACAAAGTGACTTGCCCAAGGTCACAGTGCGAGCCAGTGGAAAAGCAACTACGAGCAACCAGGTGTTCCTGGCTCCTGGGACTGGCACCCACAGCGCGAACATTTAGCGACTCCTCTGCACTAGGTGAGGTAGCTGAGGACATCTCCTCAATGGATGAAGTGGCTTATGAAAACTCAGTCAGATCAGGAGCTGGGATTAAAAGCCAAAATCTTCCGACCCCTCAAACTGCACTGTTCAAAGACAGCAGTGCCCCCCACCTCAACTCTCACGAACACTTGTGCTAACAAAGCTTGCCCACTGCCACTATGGCACTAGCTGAAGGGGGCATGCACTTCACGGTCATCCCGATGGTCAAGCTCCTCACACTTTCATATCATGCGATCCCTTAGCCATCCTGCTATCTTCCTAGACCTTTTGGAGACCGCCACGCTGCTGCAGTGACTGCTGCACCGAACCTCCCTGCCGTGCTGCTGGAGTGATCACAGCCCTCTGGGCTAGGGACACACATTGCACATAAACCAGTTTAAAGTGATCAGCAACTGGTTTAAACCTGTAACAGAACAGATGTTCAGTGCACATAAACCAGTTTCAAAATGGCCAAAACCGGTCTGAGATAAACCTGGTCGAATGTAATATAAAACTTCACTGATTGAGCTCAAAGCGGTTTATGCAATGTCTGTCCCAGGCCAGAATGGGGAGCAGAGTGGGCGCAAAAAATGAAACGGTTACCGGGACTGCAAGGCAGCAAAGAATCAGTGCCGTGCCGTCTGGTGCACTGGGTCCCTGAAGACCTGTCGTTGCTGGGGCCCCGAGGGACCGTGCAACATACTGGATGCAACATTCAAACCCCCAAGTAAAATGTCAGCATCACGCCAGGGGGGGAAAATGCTTTCACAATTCATAAACCTGACCTCACCACCTTTTTTGATCCATGCCAATTCTGGCTATAAAAAATTGGAGTAGGTACTGTCCCTTTGGGGTCTCTAGCTGTCAAAAATGTGTGGTAGGGACTGTCTCCTTCTACATGTTTGTATGTCTTCAGCAAGAGGGAGCAATCTCAAATGAAGCTTGCGTGTGTTACCGTAATATTAAAATAGTTCAGTCCCATGAGGAAGAAAGCACTTCAAAAGATGCACACAGGGTTTTTACCTCTCAGCCATTCAGAGCGTGGTCTTTGAGTAGGGCTCATTGAAAACAATGGAGAAATATGCTTAGAAATGGAAGGCAAGACAATATTTCACTGGTATATTGGTATTTTCTTTAGTTTAGGCAATTTCTGTCACTAGAATTTCCCACTTAATTGCATTGCTGTCTAAGGAACTTGTTGGTCCGTATGCCAAAGCCAGCAGATTTATACAGTGAGGACAGTGGGACACAATATAATGGATGCAACATCAAAAAAATTAAATCAAATGTCAGTGTAATTCCAGGGGGAAATATACTTTCATGATTCACAATCCTGGCCTATTATAGCTTCAATAGCACAAAATGTTAGTATTTTATCATGTTTAACAGCTTGGAAATTGAGTTGTGCAAATTGGCTAATAAAAAAGAGCCCTTTAAGAAACTCTGTGGAAGCCATAACCAATTATTAGAACACACTTCATTTTTCTGATATGAGTGGCATAAGATATATTTTTTTCATTGAACATGGGTATGACGGGGTTTGACATCTTCCCAAGAGAAAGCCACTCAGCCTAACAAATTCTGCTCAAGCTTTTCTCTGCCTTGAAAATATAAAAGCTCGTTTCTGAAACAGATGAAGCCTATCCCACTTTCATGAACAAATCCGACGCACGTGTTCTTCAATGGTCCCCTCGACCAGTAGCAAAGCTCTTTCATTTTCAGCCACTGATATGCTTCAGAGCCGTTTGCTCTGGGCAATGAAATAAAAAACAGAGGATGCGTTTCCATCAGAAATTTGAAATAATTTAATATTTCAAACTAGAGACAACACATCATCCTTGGTAATTATGGCTCCAAAAATGCATCAGCTGATGCAATTCAGTGGACAATGACCCAAACCATAGCCTGGGAACACAACAGCACATTATATAAGGATAATGCTGTTCATAAAACAAATCCACGTTGGACAGACATTTGCTGTTGTGGGCTAATGACCCAATATAGCAGCACCTCATGAAAGAATTTGGGAGAAATAATTGTCAGGATCAGTGGCTTAAAATATCCGAATCTCAGCTGAAACGTTTTCTACATTACAAATTCAGAAGCAATAAATCATAACACAGAAACACCGGCTCTATCAATCTTGATGAAATGCAACATCCCTCGGTAATGAGGTAACATTTTAAAGGGATCACACAAAATATTACGAGAGGCACAAGTGGAATACTAGCCTAATAAGTATCAAGCCATTAAAAAAAAAAAAGCCTTTTTAAAAACCACAGACACAGTTGCCTAATAAATGGGAGAGGGGAAAATGTCATGGGTGTATTCAGTAATTAGCCTGTTAACAATTTCACCCAAATATAGTTTCCTACCAAGGAAAAACTTTAATTTACTAGTATAGCTGAGAGACAGGAATCATACGACGACAGCCTAATGAGCAATTAGACGGTCTCTATTTTTGTGGGATTGTTTTGTGCTCACCTTGCTGTTGCAACAGCACCAACAAGGAAACAGGTGGCTGCACTGACACCAACAAAGATGTTTCCATATGATGATGAGCTCCATAAAAGTTTTTAAATAAATAAGAGACGAACATCTTAACGCCATCTCCGTTTACCAGTGTGTTTGTCAAACAGAAATATGAAAAGACAGGTAGCAGGAAGCTGGCAGCAACTTTTAGACGCGAAAGGGAACATTAGAAGCACTCAA
This sequence comes from Alligator mississippiensis, assembly GCF_030867095.1. Taxonomy (NCBI): domain Eukaryota; kingdom Metazoa; phylum Chordata; order Crocodylia; family Alligatoridae; genus Alligator; species Alligator mississippiensis. Next base: position 4,013,064 of record NC_081833.1, on the reverse strand, counting down.
ACTGTTAAAAACAACTAGCCAATATTGCCTTAACAATACCGCTAGTCGTTTTTCCCATTAATGGCTTCTGGAAAAATAAATCTGTGTGCAGGAGACTGGCTTGGAGAACAAGTAATGCTGTATGGAGACTCTCACCTCCAAGGCACTAACTCAGATGTGATCCATGTTCATTGTGACCAAAAACCATTACCGTCTAAAGTGGGGAACAAGTGCAAAATGAGCCGCTGGTTTCGGTCCAGGTCCTAGCAGGACAGGTGTCCAAATGGATTAGAGCTGTGTTGAGGCCCAGCTAGCATCTCAGCGCTAATAAATGACCTGCCTGGTCTTTACTATTCCTTTCTGCATCATACCTGAGTCACCAGGGGACTTATCCCCTGGTGCAGAACTCCCCACCCGGTTGACTGCACAAGCATCAAATTCCCTTTTTGAAGCTACTGATGTGGTTATTTTCCCTGGAAGAAGGGTTAAATATTCTCATGGGGGTGAAAAGGATTAACAAACAAACAAAAGCGAACACGGTCCACAAGAAGGCTGCTATCACTTCCCATCCTTGCTAATAAAGCACAGCTACAGGCTGGCCTAGGATCATTACAAAGAGGCATTTAATTGGCTCTTATTACTGCCTCTTTCCAGCTCTCCAGCTGGGGAGGAAGGTTCAATAAAATGGTAGCCAAATGGTACAGCTGAAAAGCACAAGGTGGTAACCTGCCTTGATACCGCTGCAGTCCCCATCAGCAAGGAACAGCCCTTCCTTCCTAGGACAGTGGACATCTTCCCAAACCCCCATTCCAGGGAGGCATCTTTAATGATCACTACATACGGGAGCTCTGGCTGGTGAGAGCACAGGGCCAGGGCCCAGGACACCTAGGTTCTGTGTCTGGTGCTATTGCTGGGGGACTTGGATAAGCAACTTCACCCCCCTGCACCCCAGTCCCATCTGTAAATGGTCAATGATCCTTAGTTCCTCTGTAAAGCTGCTTTGAGCTAGGTATTAGGAAAACATTAGGGTTTAACCAAGTAAGGTTTTTTCCCAGCATCTTGCAATTCAGCCATGTGCAGAAAACTAGCACAAAACCAAGGCACCTCTTAAAATCCACCAAATGCCTATCTTGAGGGATCTACGGGGAGCAAATTTTAGACACCAAAGGGATCTATGGGGACTACGGGGAGAATGCCACCCAGAGCAGCTGTGACATGAAAGCTAAGATCTGCTTTATGGTAGCTTCAAAGGAGTAGCAGTTATACCCCTGCTCCAAGCACTGAGAGGAGAAGCAGCTACTCCCGCTCCATGGGAAGCACGAGCAGAGTATTCAGACTTCCAAACGAGACAAGAGCTGGCCTTTGGCAAGGTAATCACAGCCGGGAGGGAGAAGGGAGCCAAACCAGGCAAGACTCTTGGTGAGAGGGGCAAATTGTCCCGCCAGCAAAGTGCCTGGTGCCAATGCAGCTGCCAGCAGAGCTTCTGCTCCTTGGCTTAGCTCTAGGCAGAGGGAAACATCTGCCCACAGTTTGGTGGCCACAACAGGAGGCCTAAAGCACTGCATACCGCTCCGGGCAACCACAATCCTAACTAAGCTTGAGTGCCGTGGGGCAGGCCAGGGAAAAGACAAACCAGAGCTTCCATGTGTGTCCACCAGCTGCAGATGCTCTGAGAGCAGGGAGACAGCATGCCAGCTCACTGCCTCCTTTCACACTGCAAAGCCTGTTGCAGCCCTTCCTCCAGCACAAGACTTGCTGTGCAAAAGTTTCAAGGAGCAAACATACGGCTGCCCCTGGGAGCAGAAGGCCTAGTTCTGTTGACATGGCTCAGGAAGGTCCCGAGGACCGAGGGCTCATCTATGTTGCTTCCAGATGACTTGGTCCCAGGCCACATCTTTAGAGCAGCGCGAGGCAGGCCCCATAACTGTCTCTGGTGCCTCTAGAAATACCTTGTCTTCCTTCATGGGCGCTCCCATTCCTCGCTCCCCTTCTTGATTAATATACCTTTGCTTCTTTATGTGGAACAGGGAAGCTCACCTGAAACATCAAACATGAAAAGGCCTGATTTCAAAAGGGTGCAGAGTCCTGAGAGGGACCAGTCTCTCCCTCTGAAATATAAATCAAGTGACAGTTCCTGGCACCTCACACGAACAGCTCCAAGGTCCTGCATGCTGGGCATTGAAAAACCACTCCTAATAAATGCCAGATGGAACGTGCCCATGTGTCACGTGTCACAACCACTGTGTCACGTGCAAGCTCCAGGAAAAGGGTTGTGCCTTTCTCCAACAGGGCTTGGCCACCCTGGTAAAGAGAGTTGTCCTCTCCTGGGTTTCCTGTTGCAGGAGCAGCAGAGACATCACATTAAAAAAAAATAAGCAGCACATTTTACAGGTACTTTGTAATGAACGGAGAACAGAGACAGCAGCAAAGAAGTGCGGGCTCTCTTCTACTTCCCACTCTCACTCCAGTCCTCGGATGCTAATTCTGTCACTCATCAGATGATGTATATACTCCACTTGGATGCCTTGAGGCACAGGTTGACAACAAGTCCAAGTAAATCACAGAGATGAGTGGTAGCAGGCTGCAGAGACCGTCCTTCCTCAGTTGCACAGCATGGGCTAACCACAGGCAAAGAGGTCCTGCAAAACTTCAGAGGTCAAATTGCAAAGCCAGAGAAGCTCTGGGTGTCAAAACGCTGTGGCTTTGGTCAGGTTTTTTCCCCTCAATACAAAGCCAAATTAATTCCACTTGGATTTTAGGCTGTCAGCAGGCACTTTGCTGGGAGCTCTCTGTGCCTCGGGAGTAGTGCAGTTCCTGTAAAGCTGCCGGGGAAGAGTACCTGAGGCTTATCTTAATCGGCCTTCGCCTGGCTCAGTGAACACATCAGGGCTGCCTGAGGCTGGGGCGCCATGCCCTCCAGTGATCCCTGCCTGGCACAACAGCCTGTAGAGAACACACACCAGTGAAAATAGGGACCAGCCACCAGGCTGCTGGCTTGCAATAAATCTAGTTCAATCCTCCCAGAAGCCAGTGTCAAGGTGAGCATCAAGATGACTTAGGGCAACCTTTGCAAGATGCATGAGAGCAGCCCTGGCTGAAGCTGCCCCACCAGACCCCTGCAAATGGACTCTCGCCAGGGGACCCCCCCCCCAGGCCCTCTCCCAGCCCCGCAGCAACCCATCTCGGCCACGGGGGCTGGGAGAAGCAGAGCAGGAGCTACTGGGAATGACGCTGCAGCTCACTCGTATGTTGACACAACATCTGAGAACAAGGGTTAAATATTCTCTTGCTAACAGGAGAGAACCGCATTACGCAGCATCTGAGTGCCCTTAAAATAACTTGGCCTCATTTCTTATGCACAATTAACATTCATTCGAGAAGAAAGAGAAAGAGAGAGAGAGAGAGTGTGCGTGCGCGTGGGTGTGCATACGTGTATGTGTGTGTGCGTGCGCACGTGTGTACAAACACACTCACACCAGCAGGCACAACATTCCAGGCAGCTGCACGGCTATTATGTTTTAAATAAAGCATTTTTAAAGTCTCTCAGAATTTAGCAACAATTGCCATGGATACCAATCACTGAAATCCCTCTGTTACCATGGCAGCACTTCTCCCATCTTGCCTATTTACCCTGGAACTGACACATCATTTATCGTGAATGATAGGAAGGGAATTTGAAAGCAACCTTTCTAGTGCATGGGGGCATAAAAGCCATAGTGGAAGAGTGTGTGTGTGTGTGTGTGTGTGTGTGTGTGTGTGTGTGTACACACATATTATCTATAGTATATTTTACACACGCACACAGGCCCCAGGCCATCTACGGTGGGCCTGCTTACCCCGAGGCAAAACATTGCATCAAACACGTAAGAAATAGGCCCTGTCTGCAGAAGAACCGTTGTCGTGAAAGCTCGTCAGGTCAGGGCATGGCTATAGATCTTCTTACGTGACTGTATTGACATTTGCCACATTTGATTTACACTCCGGCATTAAACTCTGAAACACAGGATGGGATAGCCAAAAACTTAATTCACTTCCGCCACAAAGGGATTCTGCCTGCCCGAGAGCACCTCCGCGCTCGTCTTCAAGGAGCAAGTTAACGGCCTTGTAACGGGTCTCTAGTTTCTGCCAGCTCGGACGAGTCCCTAGAGTCTGTTATGCCAGGCAGGAATCAATGGAGCTCACCGTGTGCCAACTCCAGCCCCAGGCAGCCCGGATGTACCTGCTGAGCCAAGATGGACTGGCCACATGAGAGTTACACTGGCTTGTGCTGGGATAACCATGAGGTCCCCTTCAGCATGGCTTTACGGTCACCCTGTCCTCAGTGGCATGGGGGGTTTCTGACAGCCACAACCAAGACCTCAAGTGCACAAGCCCTGTTGTTGCCTGGCCGTGGAAAACGCACACGGTAAGCAGCTCCGGTTTGGTACGGTGACTCCCGCCATGGGGCCCTCAGGAGGAACCAGGGAAGCAGAATAACCCAGGCTGGTGAAACATGCAGATGATCTGCAGGGAGGCACTTCTCTGACCCTGTTACATGCAGCCTCAGCTCTGTTCCAGCTCCCACCAAAGGAAGCGACATTTCATCAGGGATTTTACGGGGAGGACTAAGTCCTTGCAAGCAGCATCACCTCTTGCCTACACTGATGGCTCCCCTCATCATTCCCTGCCCATTGCAATAAATTCAATATTCAAAACATATCAACCAACAACTTGGTAAGAGGAAAAGCTATGCCAAGATGTTATGGAGCTGAAACCGAGGATCACAGGTGCGTTCTGCAGGCTTTTCATGTGTCTGGCTTTTGAACCATCACTGATGCTCTGGGCTGGCTGGAAGACCTGTTGGGTGTGTAAAATGCACTAGCAAGTGTCATCTGTTGGGAGAGGTGGAGATCCTGGAGCATCCAGACTCCTCACCCACATACCATCAGGGCACTAAGAGCATCGTGCAAGCTCGAACGAGACTTCCCCTTGGTGTTCACAACCTTTTGCCTCCTCAGAGAGCATGCAGGGAGCAAGACTATGTTTAAAGAAAGTGAGACATGAATTCCCATGGGAATCCCAGCTCCAGGAAGACCCTCGCCTCCTCCATGGTTATACTGCAAGAGGCCACAAGCTCCAAACTTTCCTCATCCAGTCTGCCAGCCAGGGCTGCTATTAAATGGATAGCTCTGTTCCCAACTCGTGCAGTTTGTACTATCCTCCTCCAACTGCCCTAAATGACTTCATGGCTTTGTAAGGAAAATAAATCCCAGTGAAATTCAGCATTAAATGCCACCATATAATCATTGTTCTGGAAGGGAATAGCAAGTCGCACACCATTTGAGAATGATTACAGATAAACAGCTCGCACGTGTTGTACGATGGTTAGTCTGTTTTTCCTTGAGCCAGACAAATCTCCATTAACAGCAGGTATCAAGCAAAGAATGTATTTGAGAGCAGCTTTGTAACCATCTCTGATGCCTCTTTAAAGCAGTACAACAATCCAGACTGCAGAAGGTGCCAACCAGGAGAGGAACGAGTACCATGAACTGTGTAATCCTCCCCATGCAGATTATTCAGAAATATAAGAGCCCTGAACAGCGAGGCATCACTTCTTAACAGGCCCTTAAAATATATTCTGTCATGTTTCAGGATCACATTGTCCAGAAAAGTATATTATCTAGACCTATGTCTACAAAATGGTCCAGAGAGGATAGAAATTCAGCATATTCACTAATAGTTTGTTCCATTACAAATTGCTATGCATCAAAAAGCCAGACAGATCCTTACAGAAGAATCCTGAGAGATTGCTTTGAAATTTCATGTAATATTTAGTCAAATCTCTTTATTCCAGGACAAAAGTAGTCATGGTATTATGTAAATGACAAAAACGAAGGCAATGCAGGGAACAGGAGATTGGCGTGGGACAGCTGGAGCAGGTATTCGGTACCAAGGAATGTGAATGCTGTCTTCAGCAGGATGCAAAATGCCACCATTGTGAAAACAGGTGGAGCAAAGATGTGAAATTGCACCTCTCTGACATGTGAAACTAGTGGAGGTGTCTAAAGAGAAACCATCTGAAAATGTGCCTTACCTTGGGGGGGCTGGAAATACCCTTGCACGGCTCCATTTAAGAAATCTCTGCTTTACACAAGTCTGATTCTTCAGTTCTTCTACACTATACTTGACCTATAAAACTCATGTCATCCAACATGTTTCTGCTTCCAGTAGCCCACAGCATATGCTCCAGTGACTTCTTTTGGTCAATTAAAAATGATGCCATAAGAGAAAGACATTTATTATACAACAAGTCCTGCGTGTTTTACAAGATGAAACCAGACGGAAGCTATTGCCACCAGTTTCCTCTAGCCACTGGACAAGAAGCAGCTTTGCCAGATCCCCAGGGAGTTGACATAGAGGAAAGAAAAAATAGCTCTAGGCTGGTACTTGAAATCTAAGCTCCCATTCTGGCTTTGCGTAATACTGTCTATAACCTACCTCTGGTTCAGAGCACAGAGCTATTCAGCAAACCTCCTAGGCAGCATCTTCTATGTTAAGAGAGCTTCACAGCTTTCTGGCTCAAACATCAGGAAAGTCTACTTCAATATTTAGAAAGAGCTTTGACTTTCCATGCCTCACCCTGAACACAAGGCTGTCACCATGCTTCTACTACACAGGAATCAAATATGTGAGCATTTCTGTGGTCAAGACATCCAGGGCATGCCCAGCACTGGTAGCTGGGATCTACTGCAAGGGTAAACCTCAATGAGCTTGAGCCATATGAACCAACCTTCCCCATTTACATCTTGCTACCTGCACCAGATTGCCACGCGCTGCGTTCCTTGTTCCTCGAGTGAGGCCCATCTAGGAAACAGTCTAGTCTCAGTCTGTGCATGGCTTTATAAGCAGCAGAGATAGAGAGGTAGATGCAGAAAGGCAGGAGTTGAGGAATGCACAGCTGTGGAATTGCAGCCTGCAGCACCAGGGGATTTCTCAATATGCTGCAGTGAGGGACAGCTGGGTGGAAAGTGAGAGCAGAGTGGATCTCATACCTGGCAGTTTAACAGAGCTCTCAGGGTAGGGGATTTTCAGTCTAGGCAGCTGGTGGGTATAGGAGCAAGCAGCCCTAAAGCTCCACCCTAGCTAGCAGTGGTGACAGTTTCAGCCTCTCCAGAATCCAAGCTGTAGAAAAATATGCATGTTTCTAGGTTTCATGGCTGTGGAGACCCTTCTAAATGGGAAGCAAGTGTGATCCTTGCAGTGATGTCTGGGCCTGGAGCAAAGGTTAAATCCAGAAGCCAGCCCTGGTCTCCAAAAGGGGAGGTCTCATTTTACTGGTGTCAGGACCCCCTTACAACTTGGTAAGATTCACCCCGGTTCAACACCCAGATAGGAAATGGTCCAGAGAACCAGACCTCTCCAGATTCTGTGCCAGACATCTGCAGGTGCCATATCCGTTCACTATGAAGAGGTCCAAGAGCTCAGCACCTGCTCGGATTTAACCGTCAAGAAATCCCCAGTCACATCACAGCCTGTATGTGCCACTGAAGTCTCCGAGACAGCACTGAACATTGCTGCATTACACTCATGCTGGCAGCCGAACTAACTCCTCTCCACACCTTCCTAACAATACCCGTAATACCGACCTACCTGTACAAGGCAGTCACTTGCGGAAAAAACAACACACATCCTAGAGAGTTTTTATACAAATCTCTTGCATGTCTTCTGCCGCTGCCAGCCACACCATTGATTCAGAAGCCAAGGTAAACAGTATACAGAGTGGATTCCTACATCTCTCTGAAACCCTGGCTTGCACAGACATTTCAAGCAGCTGTCACTCTTAACAGCTTACTAATATTTAGCCTCTGTGCATCTATGTGTAAACAGCAGATAATACTGACACGCTATCTAGTCTACAAACCCTGGATGAGAGAGAGCATTTGCACTGCGCACCGTAAGCACCTTAAGGAAGACTTCCTTCCGTGACCCCTGCCTTTCTGGCACTTCCGCACCGCAAGTGAAAGCTCTCGTGACATTTTAAAGCGACTCCAATATGTTCGGAGCTCTGTTGGCAGACCGGCAGCAGAGACAGCAAGATTCAACTTTGATGCATTGCAAGTACTCCATAATCATTATCTCATGAAGCATGATAAACGCGAATTGACTGTGATGTGCAGAAAACCCATTAATTACCATGACTGAGGTCACAGCAAACCTCAGTGATTAATATTGGGAATGCAAGGGACTCTGAATATGGACGGATATCAGAATGATGACATGCATAATGACTAATTCAGAGCAGCTCGCGACTTGTACTTACCTGAAGCATTACAGGTGTACTTACCTTGACTAGTACTTACCTTAAGCATTACAGGTGCCCAAATACTGGCAGCACACTAGAAAAGGTATTGCCATCCTCCGGGTCATCATCTGAAATATAGTTGTCACCTGAGACAGATTCTTCCCTACTTTCTTGGCCATGAGCACCAGACAGCTAGGATGACAGTGGTGTACAGGGCAGAGCTGTACCACTGTAGATGCCGGTGCATGTTGGTGGTCGAATTTACATTTGCTGCTTGCTATAACTTCTCTCTCCTTTCATTACTACCAGAAAGGCTTGAAAAATAGCTCACATCACTCACAGGTCACCCCTGGCCTGCTCCCATTAGAGTCAGCAGCCATGTCAACATCTTCAACAGCACGCAAACTCTTCAAGCAGATTCCATCATTTTCCAAGCACTCGTCAGCCCTCCTCATCACTTGTTTAATGCATCTCCCTCAGAGGTATTCCCAATCTCCACTGCCCACATATCACCAACATTTTCAGCATTCCTCCAAGATTATTGTTCAGTCACTAACTCCGGGCACAGGTCACCAATATTCCCATGGAACCGATGCAGAAAACCTGGCAGAGATGAAGTGGCCTGCCCAGAACCGCAAGTGTAGCCAATACTGGAATTAATATGGATCCACACTCAGCCAGCTAGACCACCCCATCATTCCAAGACTTCCTCATAGCAATATGCATCCTCATAAAGCAATCCATGTACAGATTAGCCCCTTGTTGCCCAAACTTTACACACAGAGTCAACAGCCCCCCCACACACCATAGGATCTTCTCTTAGACTCCTGCAATATGAAAACCACTGTGTTTGAAGGGACAACAGGCAGGAGGGAGAGGAAGCTTTGGATGGACAGGTCTGTCCCATTATGGTTACATTCATTTTACCTTAACCTTCAGGTCAAAACTTCCCCAGGTGCCCGGACAGCATCACCCTTCACATTTTGCTGTAGTACTAGTACAAATACTCATGCCTCCCCTAGCCTTTATACTTCAATATATCAGATATGAAGTACAAAGGTAGCAGAAGTTCTTTGAAAGTTTAGAAAGATCCAAAAGAATGAGTCCTCTGCAGTGTCTGCAAGTTAACAGATTCAAGCGGTTTAATCCCCAATATCAGCCAGTGCCGTACGCATTCACAAAACCATCTTTTTCATTGGCACCTTTACAGAGACTCAGTGGACTGCAGTGAAGAAATTCAGCATTTGATATTAAGAAGAGAGCATCCAATGGCTGTCCAAGACTGGCTTTCTTCCCTGCCTGCTTGGTGGCTGTGAATTACTGCCCTGACAGAAAATGCATCATTCAAAATGACAGAGCTCAACAAATGGCCAATTGCCATCAGAGCCACACTGTGGACTGCAGGAGGATCCTATATTGTAGGCAACCATGCAATTTTGGCCCCGCTCAGGAGACGTCTCACCCAATAAAGGAACGACGTCCCTGCAATGTCCATAGTCAAATATCCGCATTCCCTCCTCTACCCTGGATTGCAAATCTGCGGTAGTTCTCGCATGGGAGAGAACATGGCCAAGAGGTATTTCAGCACAGGGTATAGTCATTCAACTGTCCTTCAGAACCAGGAATTGTAGAGGTTCAGAAACCTGCTCGACTTTAACAATTTGCTGCTCCTTAGTAGAGAGGAGGGAAGAGAGGAAGGTCTGTTGCCATGTTCTCTTCCACTTCAGTTTTTGCTAATTTTGTATACAATCTTTTAATCCAAGCTTCTTCCCTCACTTCCCACCTCTCAACTACATGCATCTACACTATCTAGATGCAGGGGCATAGGTTGTAGCCGTGTTGGTCTAAGGACATAGGCAGACAAGGTTCTTTGGGTAAATCTGATATATTTTATTAGACCAACTCAAATAGTTGGGAAAATGCTTTAAAGAAGATTCAAAGAATACCCAAAGAACCTTGTCTACCTAAATGCAGATACTTCTAGACTGGAGAACAACAAGCAGGTAAATAATTGTTCAACTGCCCAGCATGGTGGGGGAAACACTGACAAAAAGATGCTGGAACAAACCACCACCTCCTACCTCTGCAAACTTTACTGTGGAGGAGACCTGTCCTAATTTTTTCAGGAGTTTCCAAAAGACAGACAACACTGTATGGCACACAGTGATTCTCAGAAATGTAGAGATTTTAACGCGATCCCCAGGGACCAACGACACCCGAACATTTCTGCTTCAAAAATGAATCCGTTGTGTTCTCTCCTGAATGGTTGGAAGTGCCTCCTTGTTAGACGCATTTCCGCCAACTTTGGGGTCAGGCAGTATTTCAGAACAGTGGCTCTTTTTTTTTGCATGGCAAAGTTTAAAGGGGGTTGCTAATGCCCATTCACCAGTGCATCAAAGCTTCTAGCAGGGACCGCACACAGCGCTGGGAAGGACAGCAGGAGCCCCCGGGGATGATTTACCCTGAATGCTTGACAACTTGTGTATTACACGGTCAGTTTGATCTGCTAGTAATGCAGAGCTGGGTGCCCCGTGTCCAGCCAGAGGCACAAAGATCCAAGATTTTGTACCAGAAGTTTTCAGCTTGAGAACATACGCACAGACAATCCCCAGTACACACAAACAACAGGCTATTGTCAGGAGTACTGAACTACACAGAAAAAAAGAGGTAATTCCAGTAATATGTCAAAGCTGTAGATTTTACCTTTTCAAAGCTTTACCTAAAATACTAAGTAGAGTGTGCTCAATCACAAGACATATGGCCTATTAAAATCTTATTAGGGACACTATTCTTTCCTTAAACCAGCTTCTTATTAGAACAAGGGAATAAAACAACAAGGAGCTGAGGCTTGCATTTTCTATCACACTTTGATCTACAAGGGGAAGGAAGACGAGATTCACCATTCCAGTGCCAAGGCAAGATGTGTTATGCTCACGCAGCGTGCTTAAACCAGATGCATCACACAACTAAACACAAGTCAAGCCATAAATCTGAGGTAGCCAGCGCAGCGTCCTACTTTGCATTCTTACCATCAAAAGTACAGCAGCAAGGATGTGATCATTTCATTATTTTAAGAATATCTAACCCTTTTCCTATCAGTATCTCCTTACAGGAAAAGGGAAAGCAAGAGATCAGGCAGTTTGAGAAGTGTCACCTCTTACCCCCTCTCCTTCTCTCTTGTTCAGGACCTCATTGCCCCCTTTGACAATCATTTTTACAGTCACAGAATATACATGGTGCTTTCACAGACAGATAAGGGCCAGGGTCCCTTCCCTGGGAAAACAACTTTAAAGAGAGACAGAAAACATAGTACTTATGTGTAAGGCAAGACAGAATGGGATTTAATCTCATCTTCAGCAGCATACAGGCCCAGCTTTGACCCAGCCAATGCACTATGACACCAACAAGGATAGCGATGAAGTTATATTACAATAAAACCCTGAAGCTCTGCCTCTGCTTTAAGGGTGGGCATACATGGGGCTGAGAGAGATGGTACCTTGGAAAGGCGACATGCATCAAGTGTGGATAGCATGAGGACAATCATCAGCAGAACCACAGTCTTTCCCCGTCAAGAGCAAACTGAGAACTGTGAACTGTTTCTTATGAATTTTACCCCACATGCACATGGGAGCACGCTGGAGATGTCTGGAACAGTCAGGCTATGATTCTTCCTCTAGAAGCTCCTTCTACCACCATCACAACCCGGAGTGGTTTACACATATTCGATGCTCTTCCTTCACATCAAGGAGAAAACTGCAAACAAACAACACACAACCACTGCAAAGTGCCTGAAAGCATTTACAAACAAGAGTAGGCATGTGTGCATGTGTAAAAGGCTGTCGGACATATCCTACAAGGACTCTAAATGAAAATAATCATGTGGATGACAAAACAGGAGCCTTCTGACTTGCACCAGCTGTGCTCAGCAAGACGCACATTTGACAAATTGTTTGATTTTAACAGCAGGGAAGCCAGGTGAAGGACAACGTTAGTTTCTTACCTGTACAAAATCCAATAACACTTTCAAGGGTTCATTTGTTACACACAAAATTACTCGGTCCTTTGGCATTTCTTTATGCATTTATCTGTACTATTGAAATCCATCTTTCAAAGTACTTTATGGTGAATACTAACTTACCACACTGTACAGTTTTTGCCAAAAATAGGACAGCCTAGCTGCCTCCAGGGTCTGTAGCGAAGTCTTTGATACCTCCTATGAATAATCATTCATTCTGGGATTTGTGTATCTCAGGCAACACCACAGTGTCTGAACATTTTGGGCCAGATCTATTCCACCTAATAGGCATTTAATTCCAATTCTACTCCACCCTGCAGGAGTCCTCGATAAACTACTTGCACAAAAGCCAAGTGAGTCTTTGCTGGGTTTTTTGTGACCTAATCTTTAGGCTTAAATAAAGGTATGTTATAAAAAAGGTAGATGTAACAATGGCTTTTCAGGGACTCTAGCAGGGTGGGATGCTGCCACATTAATAAGTGCCATTTAGACACCTAGGCCAAGTCCACACAAGTATAGACATTTGGTTCCCCGGGGACAACTAGCACCAGGACACCTTGAGCCACTGCTAGTTGTACCTGGGGAATGCCTGTGACACGCACCCTCTGGTGTGCGGCAGGTTACCCCAAGTGCGGCAGGGGAGGCTGGGGCCAGCACTGGGCTGACCCCAGCAGCCTTACCTGGGATCCTGGGGGCCTCCTGGGGCTGCAGCAGCAGTAGCGATCCTGCCATTCGGTGCCTGGCCAGCAGCCGGAGCATGGCTCTGGCCAGCCAGGCTCTGTTTTTGAGCTGCACACGCTGCCCCCACATGCACCACTCGACTTTTTTTTTTTGCGTGGGTTTGGATATCCAGGGGCCAAAAAAAAACAAAACAAAAACCCTGCACTGCTCCCTTGCAGCATGGAGATCAGCTGAATGTGCGGTGTGTGACGCTGCAGACGTGTCTGTGCTGCCGCATACCACACAGCCGCACTCGTCTGGACACAGCTCTTAACAGCAAAATAGGAACTGGCCCTGTGTGCAACCATGGGAGAAGTTTGGGATTTTCTTCTAAGTGTCATGAAACAAACTTTTAATCAGATATTTGCAGAGAGGGCGTGTGTGCATGTGTTCGTGTGCTGTCAGCTGGCTTCTGGGACAGAGGTCCAATGTGATACACATATAGTGAAGAGAAACATAGGACTGAAAGGGGTGTGTTTCATGCCAAACCCAGGTCCCGGCATTCACCCCTTTCTCCATAAAAGGTCCACACACTCTTCCACTCCAGCTCCTCTCTCACAAGCCACACCAAGACAAAGGGGAAAAAAAACCCTGCAACGTACTACAGGAGAGCACATGGGAGACAAGGCAACTAGCATCCTTGAAGGGATGATGACAAGATGCTAATGAACTGCAGTGATTGGTGATGTAACAGGAACATGCGTGTGTCTGGGGTAGTGGGATAAGCAATATTCTGAGCAACAGAATAGCGAAGGGTGGAGTCCAGTGAAGGAACTTGGTTTGAATCCAGAACAGGTTGAGCGCAGGGATATTTATAAAATGAGATGAGTCTGTGCGCTACTCTAACATAGGTAAGATCTGGAAAAGGCAAGAGGAATTGGAAGAGAGGTGCCATCACTGTATCAGCTTAAGACTCAGCTCTGTACCTGGACCAGAAGGAACCTTCTTCCTTCCTCATTTATCTGAATCTCCAAAATAAAGATCTAAAAATCCCCAGCCTCTAAGTGGTATGGTATAAATCCATTTCTCACGTAATACACACAAATGGATCCTACCTCAACGCACCCTTGTTATTCACATCCATAGTCTTACCCTGCAGGATTATGGCCTTAAAACCAAGACGCTCTATGTAGTTACTGTCCTCATTTAAATTCAGCTTGTATTCAAATCCACAAAGGCTCTAACAGTGGAGATTTACTTCCTTCCCAGCATTTCAGTAGATTATCTTTATGTCTTGCCATTGCTTTGAGATTAAGCTTGTTTTACTACCGACTCAGCTGATATTTGCTCTGTGCTCAACTGGCATCTCCTCACGTTGTCTGTGTTGAAACACACAGCGTCTGCTTCTGAAAGCACGCAGGTCAGCTCATGTGTGTGCCTACAGCTCAGCACTGCTAGCAGGATCTGCAGAGGGGGTAGAACTCAGTGTCAATGCTCCATTAATTAAACTACTGCATATTACAGTACAATACCTTTAGTATTACAGGCTGGCTGCTTATTGAAAGCCAATAAGATGCCTGGTAAGAGTTTTATTCCAATTCATTTATTTTTTTAAACAGAAGGATGCTGCAAGAGCTGGTGGACCTAAGATTAGACAGCGACTGTGCTGATCCTTGAGAGAAGCAGGGCTGGAGGGGCCTCTGCTCCATTCTAAAGTTATGGGAAAATCTTAGAAATATCCTGCTTTAAAAGCTAAAGATTTCAATGGCATTTGAAATACAGTTGGGGATTTGAAGTGACAGAAGGGAGCCTAGGGTGAAGCACAGGTGCCCCCTCCCCACCACTCCCAAAAGCACCAGCCTTCATCTGAATCTATATGAGGTGCTGGCATAAAAGGATCTCAGGGTACATCAGAGCCCTGAAGACACAAGCTGTACAGCAGACACCTCTATGAGAAACGGAAAAAAACAGCCTGAAGGATGGAGGAAGGGAAATAAATGATAGCAACAGCTTTCCCCAATACCCAGGCCTCACCAGGAGGAGATGCAGTTAATTGTGACATGTGAAGGCAGGAGTGGAGCTACTGCTCTCTACCGTACAATACTTTATCACTCCTTTCTCCCTTTAAAAAAGAAAAGGTTGTGGGGAGCATTCAGTAATACTTTCAACATTCAGCTCAAGAGAAAGCCACTGCCCATCATATCTTTCTGGATTGTTGCTGCATTATTTCAAGCTCCCAAAGCAACAAATTTACACAGATCCACGTAAGTCAAGTATCTGGAAGTGGTGGGAAGGGAAAAAAAAATCAGAGCCAACTTCAGGAGCCCAGCAGTGTACAACAGAGGCCTCAGGGACTTAATTGGCCGGGATGTTGGAGGCAGACCAAGAGGGGTTTGCTACGGTGCTATGTAATTGCTGATGAGCAGTGAACACAGCGGGTAAGTCTCAATTAAGCATATATTCAAGGCAGGGCTACATCATTTGGGGTGAATGAACTGAACTGCAACCAGAAGCACTTCCTGATCCAGAGTATATATTTTTGTTATGTAATCACTGAAGAAAAAAGTAGGAGGAACTGACAAAAAGCCATCTTAAGAAAATGATTTTTATTCCTAATTTTTTTTTTTTAGTTCTGATGTTTACAAATATGCTTTTACTCCAATAATATAGCTTTTCAGCAATAAAAATCACAGCGCAGCTAGCAAAGCAGCTGACTTAACACCCATAAATACCAGCAGAAAAAAAAACAATGAACAAACCACCAACATTTCTATACATGATCTACTATTTTAATGTCACATTTTGACAATTGTAGATGGTCTACAGAATGTACGTGGGCAAAAAGGCAGTGAGTGAGTCCTTTGAAACACTAAATGTAGAATAAACAGCGCATTATCAACATTTACATGATTCACATCAAATTGATGACATCCTAAACGTATTCCTTTTAAAGGATAGAGATTTGCAATAAAATATTACATTTCATTTAATACTCTGGTACAATACTTCATACATTGCAGGAAAACAAAAAGTAAGGTCTAGTCCGCCTAAGGATCCTTTTTCATTAGCCTTTAGTACGGTAATAAAACAATCAATCACAATAGTGTCATAAATAAACAGGCTTAAAATTAATAATTATGGTTCACTATTTAAAATGGAAAAAATTAACCTGTAATAATGATGTTACGAAAAAATGTCCTAGTACCAACTGTTTGATTTCCCCCAGCCCTACAATGAAAGGGAAACGGGTTTATAACTAAGATATAGCTAATGAAGTTAATTATATTTTTTTGAACACATACCTCAGGAGAGGGGGAAAAAAAAGTTTGGTCAAGATTAACAGAAGAATCAATGAGGCCTAATAATTGTTACCTGAAATCAAAGTGTATGCTATTTAGTAAATGAAGTCTGCAGCAGATTCATGCTGGCTTAAAATATTGTGCCTTGGAGCTGGTTTAAAATTTCCCTTGTGGTATACAGTCTTTTACAACCGAACACTTCAGAACTGCATCCCTTTCCCATTCCACTGGTACAGCAACAGCTTGTCGAGTGACGTTCAGTTAGTTTTTCAAAACCCCGCTAAAAAGACCATACACAAAAACTAAACCACATATCTGCTTCCCACCCCCTGTACCAAAGGATGTGTGTCACCCTTGCTTTATTTGGAATCAAACTCAACCAAAGTTTAAAATAATTCAGAAAGACACACTAAAAATGACCCCTCTGTTGACTAGGTTTAAAAGGCAGCAAGGTTTTAACTCGCGAAGTTTCCCCCTTTGGTTTTCAGCAGGGCCTAACACTCCAGTGAAGAAAATGAGCTCTTCTGCTCACCAAGTCTTTTGGAGGCCTTTCTACCGTTAAGGCGACATTCCTCCATCATGTGCTCCTCAAGATTAAACACACGCGTCTAGAAGAGATGAGACTTCCTCAGTTTCAAGATCAAATTCTTCAAATGGCAAGTGCTAAGCAGCTGAACCTATGTCTTATATGGACAGCTTCCTGCTCAGTACATTGCCATCCTGGTTGTAACCTACCCAAGCCAATCTTAAGACCCATCATATAAATGATGCCTTGCGGACCAGATACTCTTTTCAATCCAAGTACAGTACATTCCTCTGAACTTCTTTCTGGTGCAAAGTAGCTCTACATCTGAACATGCACACTATTCTCCTCTAAACTGAATACCTGTCTGTGTCTTGAGGTGTAGCACCGTGTAATGCCACGCAAATGTTAAACAGACAAAGCTTCATTAAACTGTTCTACTCAACATCATCACACAACACTTTCACCTTAACCCATTAACTATTGCCAAAAAAATAAATAAACTTAAAACAAATATCCCATTTATGAACAAATGACTACAAGAGAGAAAAAACTGACTACTCTTTCATCAAGCCATGGGAATTTTAAATGTTATGGCTGGACTGTAACATTAAGACACGTATTATTGTATGCTGGTGACCAGAGTTTCAAGATCAAAAGACACAGTACAAGAGGCAAAACAACAGAAAGTTCAGCTTAATACTATTAAGATGCACCTTCATTCAGTTCAAACAAAAAATGTTAAGTATTTGATTTTTGCAAAGCACTCAGAGGGAAAGGTAATACAATCTCCCACTTCACCATAGACCTGACACCTTTGACAACGCTGCACTAATTACATTCTAGGCTTTAGCATCATTTCATTAATAGGTCCAACAACATTACTTCATCAGCCCTGAATCCTTTCTGCACTTCACTGCACCGTAACACAGCTGTTGTACCACTATCTACCCATTTCACCACACACTAGGTGAAAATGGGACTGGTTCCTCCATACCAGCTTATGGCAGAGCTAAAAATCACATGACACCCCCAAATAACGAGGGGACAGCTATTGCTAAGACACCAGGAGAACCTACTCCCAGGGCCTGATCCTGCCATTAATGTGTGCACACAGTTGCTAAAGGCTTCAGTGCCAGGTCCAGAGCATGGGACAGGGAAAGCTTCTTTTACAAGAAGCATTTACAAGCCCTTTCTATTGGAACTTAAGAAATCTTGGTAACTATGACAGCCTAACATCTCTCCCTGCAGGAACCTCTCCAAGACTCTTTTGTTTCACTAACAACAATCAAAGTGTTTTGAGATATACTCAATGTCTTTAATTTAATGGGGGCAACAAATTGGAGGTGGCTTTGAAAGGCACTTTAGGTAGGTTAGTGAAACTCCGGCCTGATGATGTAGACCACAAGCTTCTTGGCATTGTTGCCTGCGCTGCCCGTTTCAACTAAGGGAATAGCTAACTTCCACACACTTCTTTCCTCAAGAAGCTCTAGATTAACCACATATGTTAGTGCAAGGCCTTCCTGAAAACCAGAAGCCCTACCGCCATATTTTTTTTAAAAGGGGGAGGGTTGCCTTATCCTGTAGTAACAGGCTGCACAGTGGGTTATCACCAGTTTCACCGTTTTAACACACTGTCAAGGTGTCATTGTGCAGCTTGCTAAAAAAGTCTCAACTCCACAGGCTTGATCTCTTGCTTAAACAGATGAATGCTGACAAATTAACATAGACAGCCTTATACCTGGTAGGCCACTGTGTCTCAAGAACAACAGTATATTGGTGTCTTCGGTAAAGGTCATCTTTATTTTACTGTGATGCAAAGGCTACTTTTTGTCATTACTCAAAAATAGCCCGTCCAGCAAGTCAGCTGAGAAGTAATCAAAGCCAACAGTTATCACACAAAGCACCTTCATATCAAAGAGTTACTGCTCACCACTGAAACTCAGACCAAGTTTGAAATGTATCAGGACTAATTTTATCATGTAGCTGTTTCTATTAATGTGGGTGATCCACTGTCTTCAAAACAATCAAGTATTGTTCCCTTTACTATTTTATATTAATGTAATGGACTTGCTCAAGTCATTGCTCCCCACCCAAAAAAAAAATCCCACAACTGCTCAGATAAACAGAAAATGCTAATAACCAAATTTTGAAACAAAAAAAAAAATGCTATTAAAAAAGTGAATGCCAGTCTAATAGCTTGCTGGCCTCAAAAATTGATTCTACAAAATATCCTCCTACATTACAGAGAGGCTTTCCTTTTTATTTAAAAAAAAAAAAATGAGCAATTTTGTAAATCAGGTATTGGCAAGAAAGAATATAATGATCTTAAAATGGTCTTAAGTTTTGCTTAAGGGTTAAAAACATAAATAAAAAGGTACCAAGCCTTCAGAGTTCACTCTTCATGTGAAGCTTCTTCCATCTCTTTCTTGACCTTTTTTTTTTTAAAAAAAAAGCCATATTTGTTTCTGGGAAGGGAGGAAAAAAGAGACCTTTAGAAACATACATGCAAAACTAGGAATGAAGAACTTTACATGGGAATGCTGGATTTTTCTATCCCTAACAAAACAGCTCTGTGGCATTTCAGGTAGCTTGAACATGGAACAATCAAAATAGATTATGTTTAATCTTTTTAGAGGGGCATTCTAAGGTAGTTTAGACAAATTTAAGCAATACCAGAAATCTAATAGTCAGCATATTTTAAATCAAATAAAATTCATATAAAAACCTCAGACATTGGGCACGGTGTCAGCACATTGCGGGCTAGGGAGAGGGGCCAGCAGCGTATGGTTGTCATAATCAGTGTCTGCACACCGCAGAGTTGCCCAGATGTTTTCCATCGTGTTCATGCACTAACCCTGTATGCTTAAAAAGTTGTCATTTAAGCAGTTTGTAAGGGGAAAATATTTTCTAGAAAGAGGCTCCAATTTTGAATAGCGTTAGAGCGCCCTGGATATTTTCTTATGAGCTTCCAAAATAAACAGAGTTGAACTGCAATTCCAAAATAATTTCAAGCAATGTATCAAATGAATGGTGTTACAGATGCTTCCCAAAATTTGAAAAGTTGGATTCTTGCCTACAGTAAGTGTCTGGTCAGGGGCAAGGCAGCCTTCACATTGCACCCTATAATTAGATCGGTTCAGGAATGAGAGTTATTTAACACATTTGGTCAGATGGGCGAGGTGAGAGGATTCAGATATGTACAGCACCCTCAGTAACACATCTTCCCAGTAAAGGCAATGAGATTACTGCACATGAAAGCTTGCAGGATTAAACCATACAGGTTCCGATTAGCTTCCATAAGTCAGTGATCTTCCTACTGGTATCAATGGTTGCAAGACTGAGCCAACTGGGAGCACATATATGCTGGCAAAGGACATAACCATTGTATCCATTTCAAAAGGATACCAATATAAGCTGCTAAGATGCGAGTCATGTCTGCATCATTCTGTAGCCAGCAAATTTTCCAACTTTAACTCTGTTGTATTTGAAGTCCAAGTTAAGGCAATCTAGCTAACTTGCATTGCTACAGGATCATACTGACATTAAGTTACAGCCTATCAGCCAATGCCCATTTTCAGTAAGACCTCCTGCTTCTCTTAAAGCAGCTAAAAAGTATATTTGTCCATGCCCTGAAAGTTGCGACTAAGAGTCACTTCTGACCATACATGTGTTTTAAAATTGCTTTTCTTGGTCACAATCTTTTCAATCCAAAAGCTGCACATACTACTACTTAGACACTGAAAGGATTAAAAAAGAGAAATCATTTTTTTAAAAGCTCAAGGCAGCGAAAAGCCCTAGCAGTTTTCTAGTTTTGTACACAGAGCAGATACCATCACAGCTGCAGCTGCACTAGTAATAGAACTGGACTCAGTTGAGTCCAAAACATTACCTTCCTCAGCTAATAAATATCTTTGGTGTAGAAACAATGCCGAACATTGAACTGCCCACCCAACACGGAGATTCTTAGATATGTGTAGCATGATTCTGACTGCAGAAAACATGCCATACCCAAATAAAGCAGAGCCAGGTTAATGTATGTCTTCCATTTCTAATGCACCTACCTTCCGTTGCATGGAACTTTCTGTACAGCTTCTCATCTGAAGCTTTTCTGCTGTTGCATCAACCCCACATTTTCATATACTCTAGCACTATCTTCTCTCATTCTAGAGAAAGAAATGTAGTGAGACAGAAAAGCATAAAAGTCAAATATTTGATAGAAATAAAGTATTACAGGCCAAGTCAATACCTGGCTATTAATTTGCCTAAAAAGTATGGCCTTGAGTACAGGACACACAGGAATTGCGCAGGTCAGTGGAACCAATTGTGTGCCAGGTCACATCTCTTGCAAAACACTGAAGTTTTACCTGTATAGTCATGTGCCCACTTTAATGCCAAGTTGCACAAAGTAAGTCAGTATAAAACGTGGCCCCATGTAAAGGCAAGACTACCATAATGCAGCACTGCAGTCTGGCAGCAGTTCTGGTCACTGAAGAACTTAAAAGGAAACAGTTTCACTGTTAAATGATTTGTCTCCACCTCTCTGAAGGTCCTTCTCAGAACCAGAGGGGTTTGCAATTTGTGCTCATAAGCCCTAACAATTCTCCCACCCTCCCTCCACTACACAATTATTGCATATAGTGGCTAAATTTTAATCTAGGTAACTGCATTCATTCTACCTACCATTCCTCTACATTCACACACTAGAAATATGCAAGGCAGATAGTTTGAGTGGGATAAAGAATTCTTCATTTCCTAACTCAACAACTGTTAAGGAATCCCAAAGCACAGTTACTAGAGTTGCTCTGGTTGAATAGATGTTGAAAGCCCAGTACAATGTGTTGCATGAACAGATGTGAAAAAGCAGTTTGTCAGGGATGCTTCTGAGCACAAGCTAATCTTCCCATATGTCTATACCAAATAAAAAAAAAGACCCAGCAAAGGATTGAAACAAAAATGTGCAGGAAAAAGCAGAAAAGAAACAATCAGAACAGGAAAGCAACAGTTTATTAGGGATATTTGTCTCTGTGCTACAATTATAAGGAAACTCTTACAAGGGAAGGGGGGCTGAGAGCAAGGCTCTTTCTATAGGATCTACCTAAACTCCCATGCCATGGACAGAGCTTGCTACTTACTCTGGACAGGTCGGGGTTGGAGTACATGGTGGAAGAGGACTCTGATCCCCACTTGTCTGGTCCGATAAAGAATATTTAATGTTTGTGTACTCATGCCCTTTTCTCTTGCTCTTCTGAAAGAAGTGAACACAAGTGTTAAAAAGGATTATAAGCTGACAATAAAAATAGAAGCCTATGTGTTGGAAAACAATAGTTAAAGCTCAAGAAATTATCATTAAACATAAGCAAAAAATAACCAGATCTATTGTTTTCCCTTCTCAAGGGACATTTTCCATGCTTCTCGCATTAAGGAACGAGACCTTCTTTCAGTAATAGTAACCTGCAGTCATAGTTAGATATTAAATTTGACTATTAGCCACCTGAAATCTATAAAAACCTTGACAGAATTTTTCTTATGCCCTATGTCAAGCTAGACAAATGAACTTTGTAAGCAGAGGCGAATGCATTTTCTTCATTCATATTTGGCAAAAGGACGCACCCTTCACTCTCCAGTTGACCATGTCAGCCAAGAGCTTCCCCACAACCTTTGCTTTCAGCTTTGTCATACAATAAAACAAACTGCAAGGCCCTTTGCAAGAGTTCTAATAACATGCAAAGCTTGGCCCAGGAGGTTCAATGGGAAATAACCTCTTCTTTGCATTCTGCACCCTACGTTGAGTGCTGCAGTCAACGATACCACCTTCATCTCAGGATGCCAACAGCTCTGCAGTCATGACCAGCCCAAGCTGGAGAAGAGATAACCTTTCCCCTTTACGATCAACATTAAAATGAAGCATCCACTGCAGCCAAAATCTCAAAGAGAACAAGCATGCATCAAAGCCCCACTCCAAAGTTTTGAAGGTTATTGCCCTTCGAATGCTCAAATCGGCAACAGATGGCAACCTAATTCTCACGCAGGGTGCTGCAAGATCCTTTTAACAGTGCTGCAGGGTGTCATGCATTATTAGGAGTTAGATGTAAAAAAACTGCCTACACATGATTCACAAGATAAACCCAGAGATATCAAATGGAAAACCAGTGTCAAAACCATTCTGACCTGTTGTGACCTTTTTAGTTCTATGTTGCAAAAGAAATCCTCTGTTATGTTTCAGAAGTCAAAAATTGTGTAAAAGCTAAGAGCGGGCATTTTCTAAAGGGTGTCTTGCGTCTAATGAAGTTGAGAACATTAACTTAATCAAACTGATGAGATTTTCAAAGCTTCCTAGAAAAATAAGATAGCCAAATCCCATTAAGACAGTTTTAAACTGCATTTGAAGAGTGTTCCTATACACCGCTGTCTGCTGAAGGCTGAGCTAAGAAACTGATGTTATTTACAGATCTCTTCCCCCTGCCATCTCCCTCTTGCTCTTGACAAGTCACAGTGGGCTTGACAGCCAGTCAAAATCAATTATTTTGAAATGTTAGAGCTAACATAGACACAGAGGAAATAAGGATTCAGACACCATCCCCTTTTTTGGAATGTGATACAAACTTCTCAAATGGGTATATCTAGCAAAGGTTAATTCTATGCTGAATCTTATAACTGGATTTTGATTTTAAGTACATAACCAATGCCAATTCAAGCAGCAGGCATATATTATACCATAAGTAACAGCAAAACAGAATCAGAAGTCAGCTCTACTACATGATTAGACCAAAATTAGTTAAGAAACAAACTAGGAAAATTAAAACCTAAATCTTTTCTTTCTCTGACTTCCTTAATTCATTGCAATTATTCCTACTATTTAGTGCAATTATTCCCCCCACATTTCCATTAGTCTTAATTAGAAATAATTACTCTTGAGTTACTTCAACATTTAAAAGAGAGATGCACAAATTTATTGGAAGTAATATCTAAACAAGTTCACTCTGCAGCTTTCATACATCCGGAAGAGACAGGCAATATTTAAAAAACACAATCCTTAATTATATCAAGACTTGGGAGGTTCTCAATGCTGCAGGGTAGCAAAAAATATTTCTAGAATGGAGCCGGGCCAGAAGAATCTCAAGCTGTGCCCTTTATTCTACTGCTCCCTCAAGCCATGTTTGCTCCCCATTTGTATCCCAAACATAAGTCTGGAACACTGTCATGTAATTATATAAGTAATTCAGGATCACATTCACTTCCTGCAAGTGATGCACAAGGGTTGTTTTAATCCAAAGCAAAGAGCAAAACATGAAGCAATGGGTTTTAGCTGCAGCAGAGTAGATTTAGGTTAAATATCAGAAGGGCTTCCTAACTGTGAGTGCAGCAAGACAATGGAGCAAGCTATGCAGTCCCCTTCTCTGGAGGTCTTCAGCAGAAGCTGGATCAGCATCAGCCTAGGATGACTTAGGAACAGGAGATCCTGTATCTGCGCAGAGGGCTGAACTAGGCACCCCTCAAGGGTCCTTACCCTTGAGGGGTGCCTAGTTTGAATGTGTATAGTCCCACCTACCAAGTGGCCTAGCTGTGAATGAGGATCCCACTGGTGCTAAAGTAAAGATAAGTTTAGAATCCAGTTTGATTCCCATTTTCATTTTAGTAAAAATTGTACAGGGTGATTACACCTCTAGATTAAGTCTGGCCATTATGGGACAGAGAGGCTGATCTGTTTGATAGTATCAATATTATAGTATTTGAACATCATCTGCCCCGCACAATGACAGAGAAACATTTTTTTTCTTTAAATGAAATGCTGCAAGGAAAAGACTGTATAAACAAGACATGGAAATGTGAGGTCTGCATGGAACTCGTGCATTTTCTAGTTTTAGTGAGATTAAAGGCATTGCCATACAAGATAAATGTCTAAATGGAAATGCCACAGGGCTGTTTAATTAAAGCTGGTGATGATTACACATGTTATGAAGAGGTTGTGAATGGTTGGGAGTCTGAGACAGATCGGTAACTTTGCTATATCATCATACAGCTGTGGCACAGAAGAGACCCTGCCATTCCAGGAAAGGATAAGAACCCAGGAGAGCCATCATCTAAAGCAGGGGTGGCCAAGCTCCATCACGTGTGCCACAAATGGCACAGGCAGCTGCGTGCATGCCAGGGAGGGGACACGCAGCACAGAGACAGACAGAGCAGAAAGCAGAGCAGCAGATCAGGCGGGGGAAGGGATTTGAAGTGACCGTCAGGGAGGATGCAGGGCTAATGTGTGGCACATGTGCCAAAAAGATTGGCTCCCACAGATCCAGAGTAAAAAAGAGATAAAACAGCCAAGAAGGAAAAAGAGTATCTAGACAGTCTGTTCTCCACTGAGAATAGAGATATCAATAAATGAGATGTGTAAAATGGTACCAGTGCTGCTAGACCTTTCAAAGTAGGGAGCACCTTTCCGTTTCAGTCCTTTACTAGCCAGCACTCATCACAACACTCTCACTCTGCCCTTTTGCTCAAGGGACTCTGCTCTAAATGCTCTCTGTTGGAGATTATGTAACACTTGAACCAGTTCTTATATTATTGCAAAGACTTAATTAAGCCCAACATGATTATCTTTTAACACACTTGAATTTTAACACACCCTTGAAATGGGTGTTACAGCTGCTAATGTTTGAATTTAATTACTGTACTTAAACCTATAAGTAAATAGACACCTAAATAACTTTTTTAATCTGTTCAATACACAGGGAAGCATAAGCGTGACCTCTTTATGAATTCAAAGCGACTTAAGCTTTCATTCTTCGCACAAAACCAAACCCAAGTGTTGTGGTGAATGGCAGTTCTGGATGCACAAAAAGCAGCGCCAGACACTGCTGTATGTTCCAAGAAAATATGTGGAAATAGCAACAGTAATGCAAGAACCTTCCAGATTGTCCATCTAATGTGGGAAGAGTAACCTAACATGAGGCATCTTTCCAATTTTCCAGTTCCTTCAAACAGATTCAAGCAAGTCTGAAGGGTGGTTACTTGAAACATAAAGCACAGCTTTCCAAAGTAAAATTAATAAAGTTAAGGCCCTTCGTGATATACTTGATCACACTAGTTGTACCTCAAGCAGGCATAAAACCGAGGCAATTCCTTTTGTTCCTGTGACAGCAGATGGTTCCTAATTAACAAAGTGCTGCCTTCAGCCAATTCTAGGTTTATGACCAACCCACCTGCTCCTCTTCAATTCTGCGCTGAAGCGTTTCAATGTAGTGCTGTACTGCCATGTAAATAAATCGGTACTGTGCTTCTGTCTGAACCATTCCTGACCGCTGAGATCTCACCATCTGAATGGTCTTCGGAACATCAATATCGCAGTCCACTCCTAGGAGACACCACCACAGCGTTAAAACTGCAATATTCTCTTTTCATCTGAAAAAGCTTTGGGACATGGACTGTTTTTTCACAGGCTTCTATAACACCCAGTGCATTTGGCTGCTACTGTAAGAAGTCATCAGGCATGGGCAACCGAGTGCTTGACTGTTTGTTCATAGACAGACATTACTATAAGAGCAGCAAGCCAAACTGTTCTGAAGGGGGGAAAACGGCCCATGTTGGACTGTGATATAGTGATTCTCAACCTTTTTAGACCCAATACATCTCTTGAAAAATTCCAGCTCTTTGTTTCCACTTGTTTCTCTACTATAGGAAAATTGAGAGGGCAATTCTGGCATTGCAAAGAACTCAAAAAGACCACAACAGGTGAGAATGTTTTTAACACTGTGGATTCCTGTTTGAAATCTCTGGATTTACTTCTGAATCATGGCTGTAGACCTGACAGACCTAACATTGGATAGCACCCTGTGGCACTCCTGAAAGGATCTCAAGGCATCTCAGTGTGCTGTGGCACCATGGTTGAGAATCACCGAGCTATATAAATCCATAGTAAGCCATACACAGTCCAGTCCTCAGCTAGATAGTCACTTACCATGGTTTTGGCTACTAGACTTACTGAAGTTGGTGACTTACTGAAGTTGTTTCAGAGAAGGCAGTTTCCAACAAGTGCACATGCCCTCCCCCCCCTCAACACACACACACTGAAAGGTTACTGAAACTTAGATTTCATAGACGTTAGACTTATCACCGCCAAATCTCTCCTTCATCCAGACCACAAAATTGGTTCTTCATAAATTCTCCAAAGCAACAACAGAACTGGGACCTACCTTTCTCTCTGATTATGTCAATAAGAATATCAATCACAATGAAAGTTCCTGTTCGCCCAATCCCCGCACTGCAGAAAAATAAGAAAGCCATTATGTTTCACCTTTCCGAACAGGCAATAAAATCAAAGTAGCCCACATAAGCAAGCAACTAATACAAAGATGCTCTAGACTTCTGGACTGCATTCAAACACATACATTTGAGCCCAGGAAGGCCAGAGTTAAAATTAAAAGACAGCACATGAATCATATGAGACAATAGCACAGTTCATCATTTAGGGGTTGGTAATATACTTAGATTAGAGAGAAGCACAATCACACCTGGCCCTATACTTCCAAACAGAAATTATTAGTCTTCAGGGGAAGGGAGAGTGTCTCACCTTTGGGAAGAGAATAATTAGAGACCCACAGAAAAACTGGATTCCTATGGTGCAACATCAGAAACAGATGTAAACAGAACCGTGTACCACTCTCAAAAGAACCTGCCTCCTAAGTTCATTTCTGATGCTGTATCATTTTTTTCTCTACCCTCCCCACCCCAGCACCATCCTGTGATACTGATACTAATATTTGCCCTGGGAGAAAGGCAACTAGTGTGGCACCTCCCAAATTCCAGAGGACTCATACAAGATTACTCATCTATCAAACTTTGGGTATTCACCAGAAGAGCCAAAGACCCAGGAAAAAAAACTCCGCTTGCTTTTTCAGAATTTGAATGCTTTCTAACCACTTGGTGAAGAGCTCACCAAGTAGAACCATAACAAAGCTACGAGTTACATTGTGTTACCATACCTGCAGTGCACCACCACAGGTCCTGCATCCGAGATGTTTTCCTGCTTGTGGTGAACCTCCTCCAAGAAGTCCAGAACGCCGCCCGGATCGCTGGGAACGCCATGATCAGGCCAAGTTCTAAAGTGATACTGCCAGACTGTTCTCTCTGTGTTCCCCTGAAAGACGAGTTGTGTGTGAAGGAATGAAATCTTTCCAAAGAAATCCAGCTGAAAGCGTATATTTGCTCAGAATGAGGCAGACTGAGTTTGAGAAAAGGGGAAGAGACAAGCAAAGCCTCACAGTTTTCTGGGGATTCAAAGATTAAGACAGGTACCCGTTGGCTTGATTACGAAAACATTCCCCTTAGCTATCCAAATCCCATGCTGCTTCCTTCCCCTTCCAGGCAACATACTGCCACCAAGGTAATCTTCCTGACCTTCTGCCAGCCTTACTGGGGCCTCTGCCTCGAAAAAGTCCTCTATGGCTCCTTGATTCTCTAGGGCATCCATTTCCAGCAGCTCCTTGTCCTCACCTTTAAGGTGCTGCAAGGCTCTGTCCTTGTCTACTTACCAGACCAAGGCCCTAATCCAACAACCCAACTGCTTTCATAATACTGAAATCGGGGTTCTTTTCTCTTCCCCGGCATATCCTGCCACTACCCTGTTTTCATGATGACTTCAGCCTAAGCACCCTGCTGCTTCCCTTCTCCCAGAGCTGCCTCCACCCTTCTTGCTACAGATAGAGCATTTTATCTCAGCATTTCTCAACCCACAGGGCACAAGAATATATGCAAGGGTTGCAAACAAACTTTAAAAACGGATTCTCCTTTGAAGGAGAATCCATGGCTTTTCCCTTGCAGGCTGGCAGAGTTCCAGCCTGCGAAGGTCTCCTTAGGGTCCCCCCCCACACGCCACACACCCACGTCCTGTCCCACACACTGGGGGGCTGGGGCCAGGGGTGGGACTGGCCATTAATACTTATAAATGGGTCCTGGTACAAAAAAGGTTAAGAACCACTGGTCTATCTGATCTCATTTCCCATCCTTCAAATACCTCCTTTTCAGGCTCATTTCTGATGCTGCCCCTTCAAGAAGTCATTTTCATAGGCACATGTTCTAGGATCCAAATATGATGTCTACACACCTCTCAGCAAGAAAAGTGCCTTGCTATCACCTTCCCATTACCATTTTATGTTTTCTTGTACTCAATCCTGCCAAGCATAAGCTCTTCAGGGTAAGGACCGCAATATGTTTTCTTAATACAAGATACCGGGATGCTTTGGGGTATATTAAATAAACATAATTTAAACCCTGAAAAATAATTATACCTGGCTATAGAGGAGCAGTGAATGATAAGGGGGGAGAACCAGGACACAGAACAGCAGCACATCTACGTGAATGCTACCTAGATTTGTTTATCACACTGCTGCTTCCCTCTCTGCTTGGAGCCAATTGAAAGTTTTAGCCTCCTTTTGCAACCTACATTAAAATGTTAATGGTTCTTAGGCACCCTCTGAACACAAATGTCTACTGATGTACTTACCTGCCCAACCTTAGAGAGTTTAAGTTCTCTTAGTGTGTAGTCATGAGCTGCACTTTCCTTAACGTTCCTAACACGCATAACACCATATTCCTTTAACGAGTATTCGTCAGGCCAGTACTTGACGCACTTACTCTGGAAGATAAAACAGAAGTAGTTCATATCAGCCTTCAGGAACCTGGTTTGTTGTGTTTTGTTTTTTAATGGTTTGTGAACATTTAAACACAGTCTACACACAAGTAGGTTACCAATGGTTAACACACGATAGACTAAGACTAAATTGATGTCCATTCAAGCAGTGCATTTTTTATCTTGAACATGGGAAGAAGACAGAGAAAAGCCTGGCTAGCAAATCTGAAAATGCCATTTTCTTTTGGCAGCTTTCCTACTGCAGTTAACATCAGCTTCTCTTCAGTAGTTGTTACTATCATTTTTTTTTTTTTGGAACAAGAATATGACACCTGCACGAGCAGCAGTTTTAAATACAATGGAATGCATTACCTCCACATGCAGTTCTATGGCCAAAATTTAATATTTAAAGCTACAGGCATCAGTCAGTGGAATGGGTCATTTTTAGTGTAAAAAAACCTTGGAAGAACATTTTCCCTCCATCTCCTTTAGAATCAGAGCGTTGAAGGTTTCACAAGGCCTCTAGTCCACCAAGCTTGCAAGGGTATTGTTCCCCATGGTGCACAAACTAATGTCACTGTAGTTTTTAATCTTCCAAGGAACGGTGGACATTTGAAATCAAGTGTTATTTGCAAGTCAGTCAGAATGTATTCCATATTACAAGGAACAAGCTCTCCAGAACCAAGCAGTAATAGTAACACCTAGAAATAGTGTTAGGTAATGGCTAGGAAAAAAATGATTTTTGTGAACCCATGACTGCAAGCCAAGTCCACATGCTGTCAGGATGAACTATTTGTAACAGAGAGTTAGACAGTTCATCTAGCCATACCAAATGTAGACTTATCCAGTGATTACTGTGGAGGGCTGCTTTCCCATAAATACGTGTTTAGCCTCCAACATTTCACTGGCAAAACTCAGCAGCCGATAGAAAACATGTCAGCAAGAAACTTTTCCCTCTGCCAACACAAGATGATGTATGACTGAGGGACATTTTTGAATGCATTCACCAGCATCCTTTGGAATAAAATCGCTTTTTGTTGTTATTTCTTCCCCAAAAACACAAGCTGCACCAAGAACCGTGTCTTGCATTTATACTGACATAACCATTTGCAGTTCTAATACAAGACTCCAAATGAGGAGCAGCTGTTGGTATAAATAATCTGAACATGTAATATTAAGCAGGCATCGGCCTGGGAAAGGAGATGCATATCCATAAGCTCTATAGCAGCTCTCCTGGACTACGTTATTTTAATATGTAAAGATTTGTTTCTTTTTGCTTCTCCTACAGCATGTTTTGAAGCCTTATGAGCCCTAGATAGAACCAAGATGATTTCAGAGTCTCTTCCTTCATCTCTGGGATGGATGCTTCCCTCTGCTTCCTGTAGAGCTGAATGCACCTTGGCCAAGAATATAAAAGCTTTCATATCAAACTAGGACAGTTATTAGCAACTCTAAGGACAGAAAAGGTTGGAGGAAGCTCACAAACACTCAGCACATGATGCACTGCTTTAATAGTCTAATTACAGAATCAGTTCAGACAGCTGTGTCATTAGTGCAGCCTGCAGACTAACAATCAGTAGAGAAATGCCAGGAAGCCAGTGAAATGGGCAGCAAAACCACTGACCGATGGAACAGGGAGCGAAACCTATGTGGGATAGCCCCAGCTGGGGCTGCGGCAGCCTCTAGCAGCACAAGGGTAAGCAAGTACATCTGGGAAGTTAATGCAGAATAGAGGATGCATGATAAAGCCCCACCTCCCCCTATCCTTCAGGAACTTGCTGTTATCTCCAACAAAAGCTGTAAGCATTCATCTTCAACACTGTGTGTGAACATTGCTCAAGGAAAGGATGTGGAACATTAGGCCTCCTCTCACTCAAGATTTCTTTAATGCAGTCACCACATTGGGCGGAATATTTTCATTTCATTCAATGATGTGATACGCAAGAGTCAAAACATAAAACATCATGTTGACAAAAGGTGGAAGACAAAATGTAGGATAGGCAGAGAAACCGAGAAGCAGCAGACTGTCAGCAAAAACGTCTGCAAAAAGGCAGAGGCAACACATTTCAAGAATTAAATAGGCTGGCCCAGAAGTGGGATAAGATTGTCGCTATTCTAACAAAGATTTTTTAGCTATTTTTCATTTTTCTGTTTCCTTCCCATTCACCCAAAACATCCTGCAAAGCTGGGATGCAGAAGCAAAGTAACAGCCTCAGACTGCAGAGGGAGGAGGCGGAAGGGAAGATAACATGAGATCTCCCTGCATGTCAATAAATGAGATGAGCTTTTTGGAATACATTACTGAGAAAGTTCCTTCTTGCTAAAGTAATGTTGTATTGCCCAAGCAGCTCACAAAAGGCTCAGCAAGCAGCTGTGCTCATGCTGAATATGGCATTAGGCTGTCTTTATGGGCAGAGGAACATGACTTTAGAAATAAAAGTGCTAAGTCATTCCTGCTTTAGGGATTCTCATCCACCAGAAGCAGTTGTAATCTAGAAAGTTAAGCACTGTGTGCAAAGGCTTTTACTCATACCAAGTGTGCAAAAGGGTAAAAGGAGGAAAAAGAGAGACCGTTACATTTGTCCAGTCCAATGAAATGCTACTGAGACCTTGGGGAAAATGTGGTAGCAAGTTTCACTCACTGCTTTGGTGGTTTGCACTTGACCACTGATGCACTCCAACATCATTTTCCCACCATTAGGAGAAAAAAAAAATCCACAACCTGCTTGCATAAATAAAATCCACTGAAGCTGTACAACCAAAACCTCTGGACTAATACGAACAGCAGTATATAGGTACAGACACGGTAGATTCACCCCTCAAAATGCACAGAATGCTTGTCTGATTGCATCAGCTCCCGTTAAATCGTTTTGCAGTAAGGAAATTCAGTTTTTAAAGGAAAGCCTGATTCTATGGGATAAGTGTACCCTTTGATTTCCACTTCTGCTAATGGGAGGAAAGGGCACTCCTTTGGGATCCCAAGTCAACACACCTGAAGTGTGTTTGTTCTTTACTTGTAGTCAAACAAAATGGCTTCTACCAGGGCCCACTAGAGGGTCCATTTTACCTTTCCTCTTTCGACTTCCTTTGTCGTCATAACGATAACTCGAGAATTTTCCTGGAACACCATTCTCCAGAAGTCATTCACCGTGTTCTGTAGGCAGCCTTGTGTAGCAATGTAACTTTTTTTTGGCTTTGAATTGTTGCACTTCGTTTCAAATTCAGGCTAGAGATGAAGACAAGCACCAGTGAGCTATGACAGGTGTGACTTTTAAGACAAGCACAATTTAGTTTTAGGCGAGGGCAAAAGAGTAAGTGTGCTTTGTGCCAGTGACGAAGATTCACATGGGCAGTTATACACTTACCATAATAATATTAGCATTGATATAATCTGAAACAGGCTCATTCGGATCACCGTCGTGTAGAACCACTCTGGTATGATCAACTAGAAGAATAAATTCCCTGTTAAGCAGCCACACTCCGATTGCCAACGTAACCAGTTCCTTAATATCAAAACTATTCAACGTTCACAGTCAGCATATATTTTCCTACTTGCCATTTCTAATGGCCAGGTACCACCATTTTTCCCTTTCCAATGCTTCTTACAATGCCATTTTCAAATTTTGGAAGATATTAAGATCAAACATTATGTTGTTTGTTCATTTCACTCTGATTCACAGAAGTTTAGGGCTGGAAGGAAGCTCGTGAGAACATGGGGTCCAGCCCCCCTGCTCTGGGCAGGAAAGACTGCTGGGGTCAAATAGCCCCAGCAAGGTGTGCATCCAGTCTCCTTTTGAAGATCTCCAGGGTTGGTGCCTGCACCACCGCTGCTGGGAGTCTATTCCAGAGTCTGGCCACACAAACCATGAAGACGTTTTTCCTTATATCCAGCCTGAAACCTCCTTCTAGGATTTTATGACCGTTGCTCCTGGCTTGAAGCACTCAGTGCTTCAAAATTTGCCTATGCAATTAAATAATGGTTTATAGATCCACGTAACATTTAAATGATTCTATTCTGTACCAGAACACCATAGCACTCATACAGGTGCTGTTCTGATCACTGACCAGAAGTTTAGGGTTTTCATGCAAGACAAAGCCGTCCAACCAGAGACCTGTGAGGGGTTACGTTGCAGCCCCTAGTGCTCCTGCCTGCCCACCGCTCCCCATACTGCTCTGGCTACAATAGCAGCTGGAGTCTCCAGGCTCTCCCCCCCTCCTCTGCCTTAGGCTTCCTGCCCCCGCCCCAGGGGGTAGGGCAACACAGTACTGGGAGCTGAGGATGAGCCTAGGGCTATGTGGGTGTGCAGTGCAGAGGTTGGGGAGGAAACGGTGCAGTGGAGGGGGAAGGGCAGGAGGTAGTGACCACGCAGTTGAGCAGTGGGGCATCCACCAAGGGCAACTGTGCACAGACCCTCTCCCCCACACTGTACCATGCAGTGTGCAGCCCAAGGGGGCCAAGAGCCTGCAGACTCCATTCGTGCAGTCCATTGGCAATTTGGCCCCTAGCTGCTTAGAAGTTGGACAGCCCTGGTATAAAAAAAAATGGAGATATGTAGGGAGGTGAACCTGGTGGCATCAAACTATCATGCAGCTTACAATATTTGCCTCTTACATCCCCCTATGGTTGAAAACAATACAGGCCAATATTAGTATCAGAAAATTCAAATCTAGCTTATTTTTACAACTGTTAAAAGGAGAAGTGATTGCTATCTAGAAGAACAACAAAAAAGCAATAGAAACATTGGTGAAACTGGATCACTGGTCAATAATTAAGGTCACAGCAAAGAACATGCACAAAGTTGAACAGCCTAAAGTTCAGCTGATAGGGGGGAACAAAGGAAAAAATTATTAATACTTACAAGGTAAAATGTTTTTGTATCTATTCTTGTTTTTGTTTTCTTGCCGTTGACCCTCTTTACGACTATACAGTAGCTTGCATTCTTGCTGCTGCAGAGTCTACATGAAAAAACAGCACAAACAACTGGTTTCAAAGGTGTGCTACATTGTGTTTGGCAAAACTGACCACCCAGCACAGTGGCTCACTCAACGTTTGATCTTCATACTAGAATGCTGACGGAACAAGGTCTCATTATTTTTCTGCTGCAGTCAAGTTGGTTAAATAAGAGGCTGCTTCAAAGAAATCAGCATGTTGAATTAGGAGATACAGGAAAGCAAAATGACTACACGCACGCACGCACACAATCACGGAGGTAAGAGTTTCTCTTTAATCCAAATGAAAGTTGCATCAGTAAGTTGCCAGACCACTATGTGGAGAAGCATTTACCCGTCTCTGCAGGTTGATACCTTTGTTTTTTAAATATAAATTTAACTTTCTCCTGTGGAAAACTGTGTAAGGGACCAGTTTTTGAAAGCTGGAACAAAAGGAGTTTTTTGTGTAGAAATCCTTGGGCCTAAATGGTAACCAGAACAACAAACCAACCACAACACCCAAGCTAATGCCTAAAAGCTCTCATCACTGCACTGTTCAGCACTTGCGAGAATTCAAAAATAACGTCAGCGTTTTGCTCACCTCGGCCACAAAGAGGTGGCCCAGGCAACAACAGATTGTCGTTGCTACTCTAAGAAGGAAAATGAAAGCAAGTAGACTGGACCACGAAATGTGAACAGACAGCAAGCAAGAGCCATCGATCTCTGGAGGTGGCTGAAAGCCTCCTACTAAGTCTCAAAACCAAACACAAAGATACTTAATCATATTTCTCCCAGCTGCTGAGTCACAGGAAGAGAGGAGGGAAAATTTCTACTTAGCCTGGCACTGTCTCCAATGCTGCTTCTAAATAACAACTCTGGTAATCTTTTGAGCATATGTCTATAAAAGGATAATGGCATATTTGTGATTTGGGCTTCTCTACACAGTCTGAACCAGATACCTGGGGATCTAATTTGGCCTGAATTCTTGCCTTCAGGTGAGCAGGTATGTAGCAATGCCCGAGTCCCAGAGGCAAGTTCCCCCAGATTATACTGCAATGCCACAACACGAACAGCAAGAGAGGATTCTTCCAACTGCCAAGCAAATCCTAAACAGCGAGGGAAGAGGAGGGAGCACAGAGGGGGAAAAATACAGCAGATTCAATATACGCATTGTAGACTAAAAAAAAAAACATAGCAGAGAGTGAGGACAAGCTGCTCAGACAATTAGAAGCAGAATACTGAGAAGAAAAGGATATTCCAACCCTTGTCACAAACTATTCCCTCGCATCCGTGCTATGCTAGAGTCAGAATAATCAAGGCAGACATGTCCCACACTGGGTGAGACAGAAAAATTAGCACCAGGGAAAACAACAGGACTTCAACTGTTAATTTCTATCTCCCTTTCAAATGTTAATTAAGCCTCCTCGCACCCTTGAGAAGCGAGGCAAGTATTTATCATCCTCTTCATTAGATGTGGCAAGAGTGCCTCCGACCAGCGAGCAGAAGGATGGATATGGACTTGAAGCATTAGCTGGCTTCAATCCCACCCCTGCTACAAGCTTCCTGCTGAATTCTTGGGCAAGCGACGGAGGGAGATGAGACCTGTGGTTTACATTAATGACCACTGAGTTAAGCCAGAGAAAAACCCTGGTGCAAACTCTCTTGCTCCAGCCTCTGCATGCAGGGGGATGGAGCCTGGCTGCAGGCCTTCATACTGTCCTGCCCCCCACCACGCCATCAAGGCTTCTGGGAGCCGTGGGGTCAAGTGAGGGGTGTCACCCCCTGTCCCAGATTTCTTTCAAAATAATATGGTTAGGCTATCTGATTCAAGTTCAATCGGTGCAACCATCCAACGTAGATGAAGTGCAGCTCTGTGCTCCGTTCTCAGTCTATAAAAAATGGAGATGACAGCAGCTCCTTACTTCACAGTGGTGTTGAAGACTAGAGGCATTAAATATGACCAACTAACCAAGTACAGACAGTATGGCAGCAGCAAAATTGGGAGTCTTGACTCCCTCCCTTCACACAGATGTTCCTGTTTCACCTGCCCTGTAGCTAGCTACTTGCAAGCCCCTCTCCGCTGCATTCTTCTGCTACTTCTTGCTATAGCACCATACCATGATTCACTGGCTAGCTGCTAGCTCAGGAACAATTTTTAGGACATTCAATTCTGTTAACCATTGTTTCAGGAAAAGAGAGCCCTAACTTCAAGAGCAGACAAGGTGTGGTCATGGTGGATGGGTCGGTTTCGACCTGGAAGGACGTGGGCAGTGGGGTCCCGCAGGGCTCGGTCCTTGGACCGATACTCTTTAATGTCTTCATCAGTGACTTGGATGAGGGAGTGAAGTGTACTCTGTCCAAGTCTGCAGATGACACAAAGCTATGGGGAGATGTGGACACGCCGGAGGGCAGGGAACAGCTGCAGGCAGACCTGGATAGGTTGGACAAGTGGGCAGAAAACAACAGGATGCAGTTCAACAAGGAGAAATGCAAAGTGCTGCACCTAGGGAGGAAAAATGTCCAGCACACCTACAGCCTAGGGAATGACCTGCTGGGTGCCACAGAGATGGAAAGGGATCTTGGAGTCCTAGTGGACTCCAAGATGAACATGAGCCGGCAGTGTGACAAAGCCATCAGAAAAGCCAATGGCACTTTATCGTGCATCAGCAGATGCATGACGAATAGGTCCAAGGAGGTGATACTTCCCCTCTATCGGGCGCTGGTCAGACTGCAGTTGGAGTACTGCGTGCAATTCTGGGCGCCACACTTCAAGAGGGATGTGGATAACCTGGAGAGGGTCCAGAGAAGGGCCACTCGTATGGTCAAGGGCCTGCAGACCAAGCCCTACGAGGAGAGACTAGAGAATCTGGACCTTTTCAGCCTCCGCAAGAGAAGGTTGAGAGGCGACCTTGTGGCTGCCTATAAGTTCATCACGGGGGCACAGAAGGGAATTGGTGAGGTTTTATTCACCAAGGCGCCCCCGGGGGTTACAAGAAATAATGGTCACAAGCTAGCAGAGAACAGATTTAGATTGGACATTAGGAAGAACTTCTTCACAGTTCGAGTGGCCAAGGTCTGGAACGGGCTCCCAAGGGAGGTGGTGCTCTCCCCTACCCTGGGGGTCTTCAAGAGGAGGTTAGATAGGCATCTAGCTGGGGTCATCTGAACCCAGCACTCTTTCCTGCCTATGCAGGGGGTCGGACTCGATGATCTATTGAGGTCCCTTCCGACCCTAACATCTATGAATCTATGAACCAACCCTCTTCACTGCAAAACAAAAACAGATCCCATCAATACACACTCTCAGATCTAGTGGTACTCCAGCATCACCCCACGTCTTGCCACCCTTGAACCTTGGACCTACTCTCCGCCCTCTCCTAACCACTCAAAGCAAGAGGCATTTGCAAAAGCAAACTAAAATTTGGGAGTGTCAAGCACATTTACCAACTTTTATGTCTGGCTTTGTTCCTGCCTTGCCGTATGAC
This sequence comes from Alligator mississippiensis, assembly GCF_030867095.1. NCBI lineage: Eukaryota > Metazoa > Chordata > Crocodylia > Alligatoridae > Alligator > Alligator mississippiensis. The sequence goes on along the minus strand of NC_081833.1, from coordinate 3,975,268 downwards.
CTTGGACAAGTCTCCTATCCTCCACGCCTTTCAGTTTCCCCATCTCAGATCACAGCAATACAGTGCAGAGGCTTAACTTCTGCAGTGCATCCAGGGCAGAATGCTATGCTACTCTGAAGCAGTGTCATTCGTAATCAGTGGCAAAGTAAAGACTCGCTTAAGCATGTGTCTGCCTTTCTGCAAGAGCCATCATCATTGCACACCTCTGGTAGACTTGGTTCCTAATGAGCATCTGATGTTCCCATCACTACACATTTAACTGCATTCATTTTATAACCTGCGAACAAAATTTACCCCTTGCTTCCTTCATTTTGGGCCTCATTTTGCGGAGGTAACAAACTTGTCTTCACTTCATATCGTTTATTATTATTGCTCCGTGCATCCCCAAGGATAGATCCATGAGCAGCAGCTAGTTGTAACAAGCCCATTAAAAGATGTATACAGCATAATAATAAATCTGGGATGTTCGTTCTCAAGTCGTTACACCGGCCAAGTACTACATTCACCAAAAAGGTTTTCATAGATTTCATAGACATTAGGGCTGGAAGGGACCTTGGGAGATCATCGAGTCCAGCCCCCTGCCGGTATTTTTTCAAAAGCAAAGGAGACTAGGGCAGACAGCCAACATCTCTATCTGGGGGTTCACAGGAAAAAAGAGGGATGACATCCTTCGACATGCCTAAAGAGGAAGTAATTTATAAGAACCATCTGGAGAGCCAGACCATAAAATGGTGCAGGCAGATTTTTATGGACAACCTGGAGACTTCCACAGAGACAGACGACCAGTGGTTGTCAAATGGAAACAAAAAGCAACTTTCGCATTTTATAAGATGGCTGCATTTCAGAGACCACCATTTCATTTCACCTCGTAAAGACATATTAAGGATTAGCATCACTCTTTCTGAAGGGCAGTGAAAGTGAAAGGAAGCTGGGATAAACATCTTGCATTTGTCTTTCCCTTCCATAAGATTTCTGGCTTCTCAGGGAATAGCAGTTTTTGGGAAAGCTGCAGGGATTTATCTACTGCCATTTCGCTACAGGCTAGTCACACTGAATCAGCTACAAAGCAAATTCTTTGCCAGTACTCCACCAAGACCACAAATCATTGTGAAGAGGCCAGAAGGAGAAGGAAGAAGGAAAAGGTAAATACAAAGTGTTAGCTCAGTCTTTATTTATCTGAGTCTACAGCACATTCAAAAGCACAGCACACAGGAATGCTTTGCCCACTGCATAGTTAGATATTCATTCACGTATCACCCTTACCACCACCATTTACAACAGGGAAAAGAGAAAAAGTCAAGAGTGACTTGGGGCACTTCCTCTGAAACCTAAGGCTCAAAAAGGGTACCTCCTAGCCCAAGTGTGACCCAGTTAAGCTGCTTTATTGCGGGTTTAAGTCCAGCTGTGGTGTGCATAACTGTACAAGTGCCATCATACAGTAATTATTTGAACACTCCAGTGACCATAGTCACAAAGGCTCCTGCTAACTCCTGCTAACCCACGTGGAGGACATTAAGGCTGTTCTTTGAACAGGCCAAAAGGTACTCATTCAATCAGGATACAGTGAGGTACTGCCTTAGATATATAGATGCATACCTTACCTGCTCTGTATTTATCCTAGGCTGCCTCCATCTCCTTTCTGTTCCCCCAGAATAGTGGAGATCAGCTGAGATAATTCTGTTAATAGTACCTATTATGAGCTCCGAGAGCAGAGAAAGAAGTCTGAAAGAAAGGGAGTTGGAAGCTATTCTCCCTTCCTCGTTCTACACATTTTCCTGATCAAGGCTGGGAATTGTCTTTTTTTGCCTACAGATTGTCCAGCCCTTAACTTCTCCCAGTTTAATTCTCGCCCAAAGGCCAGCACCACAGGATTCCCTGCTTTCTTGCTGCCATCTGCTGGTGATCGAATATCAATCCTACAAGTCATTAAGGAATTCCTTGATATAAGCCTGCCCTCCAGATTCACATCGGGATTTGTAGAAATGATTAACCATCTTCACACTTTTTTAGTCTTTGCTCCACAATCACTCCAGTTGGTAGCAAAGCTTTAGACCCTAGGGATAACTCCAGTGTGCTGTGGAATATGGTATGTAGTGGATAGACTGAGTTTCTTCTGAGAAGTTACTGATCTCAGCAGTATTTTCTATTTTAAATGTAAAAAGAAAGCTGTCCCAAGTGAGCAGAACCTTTCAGAGACAGAAAGGAAAGAAAGGCTACATGCAACCAACCCAAGGAGCATGGAAGCATTGCAGATATGTAAAATAAGCAAAGTTGAGAAAAGTACACCCCCTTCTTTTTCTTCTGGTAGGAGGATGGAAGAGCTAGATCCAAGTGGAGGGGCTGCAGTAAAACAAAATGAAAGTCAGTCCTTCTGGGGTGCTTTCAGGAATGCCTAGATTATACAGCCACCATCACAGCATCATCTAAAGTTAACAATGAAATGCCCAAAAGCTCTCACCAACATTGATGTTTTCAAAACATGATGGTCAAACACCCATCTCAAGGACAAGAGAGGGTCAGAATAACCAACGAGACGTTCCATTTACATCTTGCTACAGGAATGTGTATTTGTGCCTTGCTGTCACACCTGCCCTGACCAAACAATTTTCCTTCAGGGTTCCACTTTCTAGGCTACTTATTTCCTTGTCAACTTAAAAAGGTACATGAAAATGCCATTACTATTCAATACAAAACTTGATGAGCCAGCATTTAAAAAAATGGAACCTCTTTCCATTTACAGACACTGATATTCACTATCCATTTCTAAATACCATAAGAGGAACACAGGAAAACCAGTTAGTCTGGAAAATATGACTAGCACCTAAGCTTGTGCTTAGAAGATACAAGAGTACTGAACATGACTATTCAAAACTGAAATCAAAAAAGGATATCACTTTCATATTTGTGGAATTTTTCTGAAATTTCTGTCAAGTTGAGTTCTGTGAAGAGTTAACCTGGATACTGACTTTACAAGATTGGGTAACCAAGACAATACAGTTTTCAGTCAAAAAACTAATCAATCAATCAGTTGAAGTTTTCTATTGTCATTAGTTAATCATTTTTAGAAGGCAAATAGCAATTTAAGTAGTTTTCTCAGGTCACAACTCCATTCGATTCAGTGTTCCTTCCCTACCTGCTCCAGACAAAAGTGCAGTTATTCTACCAGAGAAAGGCCATTCTGAAAATCCTAGTCTACGAGTTAGATGATCAAATCCCACTAAAGTAGATCCTGGTTTTTAAAAACACACACAAACTATTTTAGGTGTTCTGTCTTTTACACCTGTTCACCAGCCACCTCAGAATTGGACTACTTCACAGTTTCCTCATTTGTGAGAATCATCTAGTGGTTAGACTGGGTTAGACCCAGACTTCTGGGTTCAATTCTTGGTTCTACCACTTGCATGCTATGACATCGTGGACTAGTAATGTAGCCTCTCACCCTTATTTTACCCACTGGAAGAAGAAGGATAGTACTTACCTATCTCACCAAGATGTTACAAGACTTCAAGTTGTTTTACAAAACTACTGAAGTCCACATGAAAAGAACCAGAGACATGCAGATGGATTCCCAGCTGGGTTTTCCAGTGAGCCAAAAGAAAGGTTCACTGAAAGGCAACAAGGCTCACATGCCTAAGCCCCAGGCATTACTGATCCGCCACATACTGGTGGGGACAGCATGACTTGATACTGCATTAATATTGTGGAAGAGCTGGTTTAAGCCCTCACAGCTCAGAGAAAAAAGCACGCGATTCAAGCATTCCTCTTTCGTGACCATGGAAATACTGTTTGAGCAAGAAAAAATAAAGATTTGAAGGGGGCAGGATCCAAGTAGCTGGGAAAGCAGTGACAGAGCCAGAGTTGTAGCACAGAGACTGCACCTGTTAACAGAGCATTAGAAACATCATCATCTACCTCAAATTCTTCCCAGAAGCCTTGCTTGACTTTGTCAGTGGTCTCTGCTAGCTTGCTTAGCTCCCGCACCCGGCTTTCAATCTCTGCAGCATTAATACGGGTTGTGTTCAGGGGCTAAAAGAAGAAAGATGTTTTAACAGTAAGCAAAGCTACGGCAATAAGGACAAAAAGACCTTTGCTAACACAGCTCTCCTACACTCAACATGTTCTGTACAGGTATCACTCCAAATTTTTAGGAACACGGTATCACTATAGGTTTTGGAGCCCACTTAATTATGAGAGTGTTCCAGCATGTATCAGCAAATGGGGACCCAACATAAGCAGACACAGGTTTATGGCTCCCATACTCCGCATTAAAGTGCTTCTCTCTTTCACTTCTAAGCCAGCTCTTAGCATCATTATAAACCTACTCTTCCCAGTGAAGCCAAGGGAATTTCTAAACCAATGAAGAAGTGTAGGATTAAGTCTTTATGGACTGCTAAAAAAAAACACCCGCAAAGATTAAAATCCAGTCTTCACATTTGACTGAAAGATTAAGCTTTGTTGTAAAATAGGATGCAAGTTCTCTTTGCATTAAAATAAAAAAAAGGGGTCTTTTTCTGATACCTGCCAGAATATAAAGAAAAGAGGTGGAGTGTCCCCCAACACAGACTGTGGCCTAGAATTAGCTCATTCTTAGGCTCAAATACGTCCCATTTACTCACCTGTTTGAGTTGCAGTACTGTGCCCAAAGTTTCTACCATGGGATTCTTCTTATAGTGTTCCACAAGATCTGTCAGCGAGTCAAATTTTTCCCCTCCACCAACATCGTATTTCAGATCCTTCCAAGAGAGAGATTCAGTGTGTGGTCATTCACAACCATGAGCAAGGTCTGCATTGACAAAGTCTGCATTAACAGTCCCCTGGGCTGTTCAACCCACTGGAATCCTTTTAAGTAAGTTCTTAAAATACACATTTAGACTAGTCCTACCAATCCTTACTGAAAACAAAAAGAATGCCTTTGGAGGGCCAAATCCATTGAAAATGGTATCGATTTTTTTATTAGAAACTATTACATAGGAGTTAGGTTTTCACATGGAGTTAGGGGCACAGCTTCTGAATCAAAACTCACTAGACCTTAAATGCTGGAAGCTGCAAGTGGCAGAGTGACAGGGGAAAGACCCTGGCCATACTCTGTTCACTCTCCCTTTCAGCATCCACTCTCTGCTGGTGTGCGACACGGGACACTGGGCAAGATGGACCTGGGGTCTGACCCAGTAAATTGCAGTCCATATGCTATTAGTTTTATCTGCCTTTTTAGGATACCAGTCCCTTTACCTGAAGAAGGGCCCAATATTCTGCCCAGACTGAACACTTGCAATATATATCACAAGAATTCCAGAAGCAAAACTTGTCAGTCAGTCAAAGCAAATTCCCCCACAAAATGTGATAGTGTGTCCTAGAAAGCTGATATTAGTACTGTACTCCCCATTTGAAAAGAGTGAGAACACAAACTTACTCTCTCATCTGCTACTAGCATTTTTGTGTTTGTCGCAGCTCATTTGAAGATGTGGAAGGGAGCTCAATAATATTTTAGTTTAAGAAAATCTGGGAAATACACACATTTTAAAGGCTACTACATGAAGAACATACAGAAAATGACCTTGAACTGCATAGGATGTTTATCAAACAGAGCTAAAAAAAAGCCACACAAACACTCCAGCAGTTGGGCTCTTTATGTGCTAAGTATCTGATCAACATTTCCCTCTAAACTGTTAGTCCCCCTGCATTAAAGGGAAGGGTTACTTGTAATTTTTTTTTCCTTTAGAGACAAAAGGCCTCACAAGGATTGTATTTTCCGGAAGTGATTAAAGTACTTTCAAATTTATCCCCCATCCCCAGGCACAAATAAAATGGTTCCAAGAGCAAATATAAATCACCATAAATTCTTGATAGACTTAGATGATTTAAACATGTACTTCAGTAAAAACAAACCAACCTACACAAAGCTTAGATTGTAGGTACTACATGTTCATTGGATTGTGCATTTAAAGGATGTTGTTGGTTTTTCTGAAAACACATTAAGAAGAGACGCAAGGATTTATCTGCCCGCACAGCAGAACCGTGAAAAACTCACATAGATGGATTCCTACTACAGTTTTCCAGGTCTATTACATTAACAAAATAGACGCATTCAGACAAGACTACAACAAACTTAAGAAATATTCATGAAAATGAAAGGCTCCGTCAACAAAGGATTTGAGACAGATCTCTGATGCAATCACAGGTAAGCCTATTAGAAGCTTTTAGCAGTTGAGATATGCTATGGCATGATTCAATCGGGCACAGTCAGGCAGAAAAATAAAATCCTAACAGAACCCTGAAATTCTCCAAACAGCCCGTCTGAACTAACAGATGATACACTGTACATACAGCAGCATCTGACAAAGACAGACAGACAAACGCTGAATATATCTGAAAAGTCTGTAATGCTCTGCTGCCACAGCAACAATCCCCCCAGGGGAAATAGTCTTTAAAAGAAGATGGTCCTCTTTTGTCATACCTGGCACCGAATCATGACGTGTGTCACTTTAGATTTCCCATCGTTACACTCCCCTTTATCATCCCCTGTCCGAACAGAAAGGACAAAGTCTCCAGGGTGGCTTTGACTCTCGCGCACAAGGAAGCTTCCATGTTTTCCTTTTTCTGTTAATAATTTCTCAGCTTCTTTTCCAGAGAGGTGCCCATGAAACCACCTTAAATGAAAAATAAATACAAGTGTCTTTCTCATCACTTTACCCAGGACAGTGTGCAACTGAGTTTAAACAGTTAGAAACAAGCCAAGACATTCACCCTACACTGAAGGTTAAACGGCTATGCGTTGTCACAAACATACAGAGAAACTAGCAATGTAGAGAAAGGAGAACCTAGAAAAATTTGGACAAGAAGCTCATGTATGTGTGCACACAGCTGTACATATAAAAAAGGCAAATTACTGTGGACAAATTAATTTGGAAAGGATGGCAGAACTTTCACACATCAAGAGCTGATTTAAAATATCCAGACACTTGTACATTTAAGACAGCAACCAAGACTTTCTAAAATTCAATATAAATCATGAAAAACTAGCAAGAATTGACATAAGTACAAATCAATTTCAGTTACTGCATTCTTAAAGCTATAATTTCCATCATATTTAGGCCAATGATCATGTGATGCACTTGAATGATTTCTGTGTTCTCATTTATAAACAAAAGGGATGCCTTACATTTTGTAAAATATGGTTTCTTCAGACCAGGCGATGGCTTGGCTCTTATTTTTCCTTGCTGTTTTACTTGACCATAAACTGATGTTCACTAGCCACAGCGCAGAATAACTGGCCAAGAATATTTCCAAAGAGAATTACACTTACTTTGGAAGGATCTCTTAACTGTACTTCTTTCATAAATATTAAAAGACTAGGATCCTACTGATCAATGTTCAGCGCTAAGATAAGCGTGAGCAATTTATGGATTTGTCTTTTAAACAAATATATTAATAACACTGCAAAAAAAGATGCCCTACAATGTATAACAGAAGTCACTACAGTAACAGAATTATTCTCTAAAGCTTTTACAACAACAGAATTTTCCAAGAAGGACCAGAAAGTGGGCTAGGGGCTTTAATATTAGAACATGCAACCACTACCAGGGCTTATCCTTTTCAGTCCAGATTCTATCACCCTTACTCCTCTTACTTGCTTGCTACCTTATTTTGCAAGAAGCTGCACTGAAAGTGGAGGAACTGCTTACAAACTGAGGTACTGCTACACTTACTCACATTAGGCGTCTACTTCTATTTGAACAGTAATTATGGGAACATGTGGCAAAGTGAATGGAAGCCATGTTTTTTCTATTACTACTTGTCTCTCTAACCTTTCAGATGTTGGATCAGCACAGTTGAGTGGATACTTCAACTCTATAACATCACCATTCTTCTCTTTGAGCTGTCCATGGTGTTCCATGTAATACTGAACTAACTCAGCCAAGGTGGCAAACTTCTCTCCTCCATACAGGTCATAGTAGTCACCTGTGTTCTGGATCTTGATATGGGTGACAGCTCCATTTCGCCTGTCATTTATTACACAAAGAAAAAAAAGAGGGGGAAAAAAAAAAAATCAACTTTACACAAGTTCACCGACATCAAATCAAATCACTTGAAATCATGTGTTCTACAAGGCTGAAAATGATAGCGATTCATCCTTAAGGCTACATCAGTCACCTTTCAGCAGGAATATTGCAACAGATTAAGTTGCTTCATCCATAGTGTGTAGTAACTACACAGCCAGTAGCCGGGCACTGAAACAATATCCAGGGTTATAAGAACAGGAAGTGGATGTTTAACAGTTATCACAGAATTAAGCATGTTTTAGTTCTATAGTTGTTGGTTTTATTGACCTAAAACAGACTCTGAGTCCCCAGAGTCTCCAGCAAGAGCTCCTTAGGATTCCTACATTTGATTTGCAGTTCCCAGAAGGAAGGAAGCCGTCAGGTCCCATAAGATGCCTCATTAGGGGTTCCATGCTACCCCTACCTGTAGAGCAAAGCCCGGCTCTACTTGGTATAAAACCTGGATAGGTTCCACAAACCATGCTCAAAGAGTGCTCCAGACATCTTAATATGTTTTTCCTGGACTTAACCAGACACCTAGGAAGTCCACAGCCTAAAACCTAGAGCCTCCCTTAATGACAGATTTGCTCCCTGCATCAGCCAAAGACAGCTGTTTATGTTACCCTAATATTAAGGAGGAGCAGAGACCAATGGACAGATATTTGAAAGGACCTTATCCTTTGACTAAGTTCCACTAAAATAACCTTAAATTGTAAAGTAACTAAGTGTCAGGTGATCTCAGAAAATGCATTTCCCTCTCCCTACACCTATGCTGTGCCAAGGGAAAACACTATAGTCTAGAAGAACCATTTCAGAGGAAGCTGAAGTAATGCTGGTTGGCCTTACAAATGATTCTCCTTTTCTTTAACAGGAAAGGATTAACTTAATGTCTCCTTATCCTTTGCATAAGGAAGCATCGAAGTGCCAAGAAATGACTTCTCAACCCTATTTTTCCCAAGTCCTTACATTTCTTCTGTTTCCAAGTGAACCACTACAAAGGGAAAAGCTGCACAATTCTTGTCTCCAGATTTTCCCCAGAATTCTTTGCTCACATGGTCGAGAAAACTTTCTCTTTAGAAATGAATCTATGTGGAAAAGCATATGTTGGAAGTACAGAGGAAGAAAAAAAAGCTTACCGTGTACTTGACTTACCGGACCGAAAGAGTAAAATCTCCTGGGTTACTTTTACTGGGCCGGGCCAGAAAGCTTCCATCAACTCCTCTTGTTAGCAGTAAATTTTCTGCCTCTACTCCAGTGATATTTGGATGAAACCATCTGAAAAAGGTTAAAAAGTAACACTTAAAGTCACAGTATTAATTTAGATCATATAACCTTGCAGTAGACACATCTAATACCATTAGAGTTGCTGGATAGTATTTGATTGAGATGAGTTTCACAGAGATACCTAGAATCATCTGTCAAAAAGACACTGAAATGTTAAGGGTTTTCTTTTTCATGTCACCATTTAAAATTAGGTTGCTACCTATAATTTTCAAGATTCCCCAAGAAAATATTCTACATGACCAATTCAATACATTTAGCTGCTTAGTTTAGAGGAGATATAAGAAAAATACACAAAAATAAAGATGCTCCACTGGTTACTTTGATTTACTCTCTGAAATACAAGAGCAAAGGAATATTCAATGGAACTGAAAGAAAAATAAGAACAAATCTTTTATTTAAAAAAAAAAAAATCCCACCACAACTTGTAGTGTCCAAGGCCACTTGATGCCACTGAGGCTTAGAACTTAACAGGACTGAAACAAAAATTAGACATTCATGCAAACACAGAAAAAACAGAAGTTGCATTAGTTAGAATTTAAAAATATAAGAAGCAAAACAAAACCTCATGCTTCTGGGCACACACCAACCACCGACGGATGGAGGTCAGGTAGAAACTTCCCTTCTGGACAAGTTAGTCCAACCACAGACTTGCCTGCACCTTCCTTTGAAGCATCTGGTACTGGTCACTCGCAAAGACAGGACACCTAGATGGAGCCTTGCTCCAATCTGTTATGGCAAGTCCTGTGGTCCCAAAATACCACAGTCTAAAATTACGGACACGGAGGAATCTCATATTGGTTTTCACCACCCACAAGCAGCCTCCTGAATGATGAGCACAAGGACTTGCCCATATACAGAGAAGAGCTGTATGTGGCCTTTATCTATAACAACTAAAGATCACTTAGTGTCACCACCTATGGCATTAGCTTTCAGACCTATTCCTAGCTATTTCATTTACAAGTATACACTTCCCGTAGCTGTACTCAAACTTTATTCCACTGCTGCAGCACGGAAATAATGTAACTTAGAGCTGGCCCCATGGCTCTATCAACCACATATTTGAGCAATTGCAAACGGTCATTAGGCAACTGTGTGGCCCACAGGGAGATTGGGATTATTAAATCTAAGGTTCACAGCAATCCCTACCACCCCTTAGTTCTTTGGCCCAAATGAACATTAGGCCCAGTCCATTACATCCTCCCTCCCTACACTGTAGAATTGCCTAGCACCAAAACACACTTCAGGTATTACAGGTCAGAAGCTAAAACTAATGCAGAAACCTGTATTAATGAAACATGAAGGCTGGACACCTATAACCTTCCTTTGCCATACTTCTGACCCTGGAAAAAAAAGTACTGGAGGGATTCTAACCAAAATATTAAATTTAAATTAATTTTTAAAAGACTGGTGCAGACAAAAAGTTTCTGAATAAAGGAAGGCACTTAAAAGAGCTCAGGAAGAAACTGGTGTGTAACCTTAAGTACAGGTATAGTCTCATGTATTAATGCAGTCACCTTTTTGACCCAAGTTTGAATCCAACTCCCAGGGTACAGCTGAGGCAATGGTGGTAAGATACCTTAGTGCTCTAGGTAGCTGAAGAGATTCCAATTTTTCACACATTTTAAAATCTGGGAAAGCTAGAAATGAAACAGTCTCCACCGTGCCCCAGAATGACTGAGACAAAACAAAACCATGAAATAAGAGACTGTTACAGAAATGCCAAGTGCTGGACAAAGTGCACAAAAATCCAACTTTAATAGCCTTGTCACACTGCAGCCTCAGATATTTATATCCATAACACCTCTTGCAATTAGAAGTTTCCCTCAACATTTGGAGGCCCTCATTATTTGGACTGCTGCAATAAATCATATGCGCAGGGCCATTTACATTTTTATTTTAGGATTTGTACAGGGTATCCAAGAGAGAGAACGCGCACAATCCCTTGCTCTTTGTATCCCATTGGGTTTTTAGTTTTTCACTGAGTAAAGCAAAATATCAAAGCAAGAGCAGTACTTGGCTGCCTGGCAGCCATCTCCCCTGTTACAATTATAAAAATGCTATATGTAGGATTTTACATAACATTTCTGATCATTCCAGACACAAGTCAGCATTTGGTGGTAAGCTGCTGTAACAGAAAATATGCAAGAGCATGTTTAAATACAGGGCTACTACTTTGCTGTAGTGACTGGTTCAGCAATTCTTTATATATGAAAGACAACTTAAGCTGACAGACCTTTTATTATTATTCTAATTAGGGCCTTATTCAGCACCTTCTCTACCACAATTACATTTTTGTATGTGCTGCTAGACATTTTTAGCTTCCTGAAAAGCTGACCTCAGAGTCGGTCTACCTAGCAGGTACATGGAAGTTACACCTACAGGAATACACAGTCCATTCGAAGAGGCAGTAAATATTCTCTTTCTGCCTCCACGGCCACATCCACATGAGCAGGGACACTGGTTTCCCCAGGGACAAGACGCAGCAGGACACCCTGCGCTGTTCCTACTTGTGCCCAGGGAAAGCCCATGCCACATGCACTCTGGCGTGTGGTAGGTTACCCCAGGTAGGGTAAGGAGGCTGAGGCCAGCAACTGTGCTGGCCCCAGCAGCCTTGCCTGGGGTCCCCAGGGAGCTGCAGCAGACACTCCTGCCGCTGGGAGTCTGGCCAGCAGCTGGAGTGTGGCTACGGCCAGCCAAGCTCCGGTTTTGGGCAATGCGTGCTGCCATGACATCAACCACCCCACTTTTTATAGGCAAGGGTTTTTTTGACTCTGGGATCCACCAGGGTCAACACCCCCTGCATTGCAAGGGAGCAGTGCAGGGAATGCCTGCATGCCACATACCGCACATCCATGCTCATCTGGATGCAGTCTGTATGTCCTACCTAAACCAAAAGAACTAAGCAATACTGTTATTTTAGCTAAGCAAATAACTTGCATAGAAATGTGTTTGTGCATACGCATACAAATATAGCTCAAACCAAGACAAAGTAACCAAAACATCCTACTTCAAGTTATCCCAGTAAATAAAAACCAAACATCAATTGGTAAATAATCTTACGCTTCTGCAGTGCCAATAAGCCTGAAGGACCCAAAGTTGTTCCTACAAAAAGAATACAATGCCACTGGCGTGCAGCTGGTTCTGCAAATATTCTGATTAGGAAAACTGAACCAAACCCCTTTATTCTTTATAAAAAGGCATGAGATTGGTGAAGATCACACAAGACCCTGAACTAGCTCCTTTGAAAGATGTCCCAGATAACACAAGGACCGATACCGCAAGACAGCTCCACTGAAGAGAGTAAAGTCTGCTAGTTGGACAGGGACTGTTAATGTCAAAGCACAGCAACATACCAGAGACTACCTGGGATCACTGCTACCCCCTCTATTCCCACTTCAAAAAAAAAACGTAATTTTAACTTCCCATAGCTGTGACTTTTCACTTCTCTGGCTTAGAAAAGATGCATCAAGGATTAACACATACTGCATGCTACATGAACTGTGGATTGCTTAAAAAAGACCTCATCCCAAACTGATGACTAGCCCTTACGTTGATGGACAAGAGGGCCCGGCCCAGTAGCAGAAAGCCAAGAGGGCCTGAATTACGAAGGAAGAATCTAGCCCATTGTCCTCAACCTCAGAAGCATTTAGGTGCCTATGGTTGCACACAAACACCTAGTGAAACCTCCAGAAGCATCTTGTTATCTAACTCCCTTTAAAAAAGTCTGGCCTCAGATGTGTACCATGAGGCTAAGCAGCTAGATGGGGAATACAGCACTGTCTGGAAGGCATAAACGCCAAGGAGAATTGGACGTGGTACACAGGAATGTTGCTGGATAGAATTAAGATTTCCCTTCCATGTCAAGAAAAGTTTCCAGGTGGGGAAACATATTCAGCTTGGAAACAGCCTCTTAAAAGAAGTTAAATCTCTAAGATTTAAAAAAAAAAAAAAAACTTGACTGGAATGGACATTAGAAAATGTACTCTGAGAAAGAGGCTGGTTCTGGGAAGGGGAAGTTGGACTTTGGACCTTAATCTTGTCTGTTTTCCACTCACCCACCCCAACACTTAACTTGTTTTAGGAGAAACAACTTCAAAAATCAAAGCCACATAAGTTCTAATAAGCAAAAGGCTTAAGATAAGCTGCTTCTTTAGGTTCAAATAAAAAGAGAAGCACAGATACATAAAGAGGAACGTTATCAGAACCAAACCCACAAGCATGTGATACACAGAAGTTACAGCAACTTCACTTTGAGTTCCCAGACACACTAAGAATGGGATGTTGCAGGTACTACGTACAAGCATGCATAATTACCAGTCAGAAAAGTAGCAAAATTGCAAAGAGAAAGACAAGATGGCCTCAGTGAACAAAAGGGACTGCAAAATAACTTAATTTAAATTTGATTAGGAAATCATTTAAACACAGATAATAAAAAAGGAGGAAATTTTGCCTGCGTATCAGAAAAAGGAGTATAGTAATAAACGGGACCAGAAAAATCTACATCCAGGAGACCGAGTTTACCGCTCTTCACCTAACTTTCATTCAATGATATGTAGTTCTTCTGCTCTCTCATCCTTTTATTTTTGGCTCCGAGTGGGAAGATGCATTAGTCGGTCACCCCAAATAGAAAGAAACGGGGGTGTTAGCGACTCCGTTAAATGGTTCCGGACCGGTAATCGAGATCGCTTCCTCTGAAGTTCTGCCACCACGTATGCTTTTGAACCAAGGTGGCCACATCCCTTCCAGCACTAGGGATTGCAGAGACACAGATAGCAGTAATGTAAACTCTATAAAGGATTTTCTCTTACGCTTCCTTTTATAGAGATGGAATGTATTTTAATTTTTTTTTCTGCTTTCCTTTTTCCATCTCTGATCTAAGCACACACAAGAGTTATTCCCAGCAAAAGACTGAGAGCCTATAATGCAACCAAAAAAGTAATGTATAGAAGCATAGTCTAATTAAACCATCAATCCTCACTGTGGGCATAATGTTTCCCAAAGCTATTTGGATTTAATAGATTCTGCCATGCAGCACTCTGCATCACTTGGCATTTCAAAATAAGGCAAAGCTATTAATGCAAAAAGGTAACCAACGAGACTGTCACTCCTCATTTACAAAGGGAATGGGGATATCAGAGAAGAGGGCCTTCACCCTCCTACCCTCCCAAGAGAATCATGTGCGCAGCAGGGAACATGCTCTTGCTTCAGATAAATTCTCAATCACTAAGACGTGACTGTACAAAACGTCTATTTGCAGAACTGCCATGTTTGAGGACATTCTTCAATCATGTGCTATATTAACTGCACGTTTCTGTTTTCTTATTAGAATTGGAATAATCGGTACCTGTAGTGGGGAGAAACAAACGGCATTATTTTCCCGCTTGAAAAGAGAAACAAACCAAAAAAAAAATCAATACACTTTTCCATTTTGCGACAAGGCAAACAAATTGGATCTCCCTTTTTGACTGCAGTACTGATAAAATCACTTCTAAGCCTTGGCTGCCACAAGTGGAGCTATCAGGAGGTGGTGACTTTTAATGTAATTAATCCTATTTATAGGCTCGCCCTCTACCTGCATTATCTTTGCCCATTCTTTTTCATGAGCAATTTCCAATTTAAACTTCCGCACTCACAAGCCAGAAAACAAACACATACTTTTAAGAAGTGCTCAACTAACCTAAGCAGCTATATTTGCAAGGATGGGTAGAGGAGAATACAAAAACTCACTATAAACAAACACCGAAGAACCCACACACGGGTGATTCTTAACCTTTTTAGATGCAAAGCTCCCCTCAGAAAGTGAAAATTACAGAAAAATAACAGCAATTCTTCTGTTAAAAAGAATTTCATAGTATTAAAAAAAACTTTCTGACTTGCTGTGGTCTTTCTTTTGAAAGCTCTGGGTTTATCTTGCACATTGTGCTTGCACAGCTAAGTGTGTGGCACCCCATAGCACCCCTGAAAGGATCCCAAGCCACCCCAGAGCACCATGGCATCCCAGCTGAGAATCACTGCCACACACGTGCACCTCTTCCTTCCTAACATAACACCAACTACAGAGGTGGTTCTCATCCTTTCTGGACTAGAGGCACCCCTCCTCACTAGACTCAAGGCCCCTCTCCACCACTTTTGTGAACACAGTAGCACAGATTACAGGCTTGCCTCCTTGCAGAGAGGCTGGGCAGTGGTGACAGGATATTATCCAGGCAGGGACAAGCCTGAGCCTGCACTTATCTGCTTAGTTTCGCCGCTTCTCTCCTCAAAGCACCCTTCAAAAGTTCTGGTAGCGCCTCAGGGTGCCCCGGTTGAAAAATCACAGTGCTAGGGGATAGGAGAAGGGTGAATGAAACCGAGCCATCCAGTTTCACCCTCCCGAGCTCAACAACCAGAACAAACTGAATCCAAAAAGGAAAACACGGCCAAGGACCAGAATAAGAGGAGTAAAAGAAAAGGCTGTCCATTAAGTGCACTATCGCTCTCATCATGGGGCCACGAGTTCAGGGGCTGCAGATGAATGCGTCAGA
Source organism: Alligator mississippiensis (assembly GCF_030867095.1). Taxonomy (NCBI): domain Eukaryota; kingdom Metazoa; phylum Chordata; order Crocodylia; family Alligatoridae; genus Alligator; species Alligator mississippiensis. The sequence continues at coordinate 3,959,421 of NC_081833.1, read as the reverse complement.
GAGAGGGAGACGAGGTTCTCTGGGTAAATCCGATATCTTTTATTAGATCAACTCAAATAGCTGTAAAAATCCTTCTTTTCAAGCTTTCGGGTATAAATACTCTTTCACCAGGCTGAGGAAGCATCTGCAGTTGGTGTGCACTCTTCCTGGGTGGAATGGCTACAGGGAGGATTTCCAAGGCCCCTGGTACACATTACATATCTTGCGCAATAAACCCAGATGGGCCACCTGTGCAAGATAACGATCACGCCATAAAAAGGATTCTCCAGCTCTCAAAAGAGCCAGCCAGCTACAAAGCCAGGGCTTGAAAACGTGGAACAACTCAGTGGCCCCTGCTACAAATTAAGCAGATTACACAATTAACTGGTTAACTGCACAAGAAACATAAGCCGGCCGCACATACAAAGGAAGACGGCCTACTAGTGCGTGCGAAGGAATTATCACACCATTCACTGGTGAATCGCACGATACATTCACACCGGCCACACATGCAAAGTGATGATCATGCAACGTGCCAATAAATTCACACCAGCCACCCACACGAAGTCACAATCGCACAATTCACTGGTGCGGCACGCAATAAATTCAGTCCAGCCCCCACGCAAAGTTGCGATCACACAACTGACTGGTAAAATGCGCAATAAATTCAGACTGACCATCCACGTGAAGGCGCAATCACACCATTCGCTGATGATTCGTACAACAAATTCGTACCAGCCACCCGTGCAAAGTCACATTTGCACAACTGCCTGGTGAACTGCGCAATAAACTCCCACCAGCCACCCACGTGAAGTCACACACACACAACTGTCTAGCGAAAGGTGCAATAAATGCAGCTGTCCCCTCCATGAGAAGTCACGACTGAACGATTCACTGCCGAATCGCGCAATAAATGCAGCCCAAGCCCCCGTGCGAAGTCACGACTGCACAATTTGCTGCCAAGTCGCGCAATAAATGCAGCCGGGGCACCCGTGTGAAGGCAGGATGGCACGACTCACCGGTGAACTGTGCCCCTGGCCACTTGTGCCAAGTCACCATCACTCCACGGACTGGAGCGCGCAATAAATGCGCACCGGGGAAGCGCGCCATAAAGGGGCCCGATCCCGCCCGGAAGGACTCTCCAGCCCCACAGGGAAGGCGCTGCCCCTCTCCCCCCCCCGAGGCAGGGGCCGCCCCGTCCTTGAGGGGGGGGCCAGGTCCCCTCATCGCGGGGGGAGGGGCGGGGAAGCGGGGGGGGGAGGGGCCCGGCTCCCGCCTCACCTCCGCGATGTCATCTTCCCGCGGCTTGGGCCCGCCACAGGGCCGCGCCCCTGCCGGCCTCCCCCCGCAGCGGGCCGCGGCCGACGGGGCCCTGAGGGGAGCGTGCACGGCCGCCGCCTCCAGGCCCCAGAGGCGCGGCGCGGCCAGCAACGTCATCAAACAGCGACCTCTTCCTCCCCCCCCACCCGCGCTTGAGAGACGCAGGACTACATCTCCCGGCCTGCCCCGGGGCGGGCGCGGTGGCGTCACGCGCCGCGCTCTTTAGCGCCGGGTGCCCGGATGTCCACCCCTTTTCCTTCTCGGAAGGTGAGGATGGCGGAGCCGGGCTGGGCGGCGCTGCGGGCCATCCGCCGCCATCCGCCTCCGGGGGGCGCTGCCGGGGCCCGGGGGGATGCTGGCGGGCTCCGGGGGGGCGCGATGCGGGGCGGGCAGCGGCCGGGCATAGCTGATCCCGGCGGCCGGAGCAGGAGGGCCTGCATCTTCCCTTCCCCGGCCCGGCCCCGGCTCCTCCATCCGGGCATGCTCGCTGCTTGTCTTCCCGGCCTGTGCAAGGCAGTCAGCAGCCCTGGGCTGCTCCTTTCCGGTCTCCGCCTGTACAGGGGTTCCCGTGGGGTTTCTTGAACCACGGCTCCTCTTCTCTTTTTCTTGGCTGCTCTGCCCATCCACGTGCTGTAACTGATGCTGTGCCCTCCTATTGGCTAGATGGCAGGCGAGAAGGCGGCAGGTGAGAAGAAGGCTAAGAAGCCCCGGAAGCACCATGCCAGCCGCAACCCTGTGCTGGCCCGAGGGATCGGGAAATACTCCCGGTCAGCCATGTACGCCCGGAAAGCGATGTACAAGCGCAAGTACACGGCCCCAGAAACAAAGGTATATGGAAAACAAGCTGTCTGTGCGTTCATTTGTTCTGGCAGACGAGGTTCTTTAGGTGAATGTGATGATCTTTCATTAGCCCTACTCATTAACTTGTTCTGATTCTTAACCCGTTCCTTTGTTGTCTTCTTGTGCAGATAGAAAAGAAAAAGAAAGAAAAAGCAGCTGCTACCATCACCAAACCAGTTGGTGGAGATAAGAATGGAGGCAACCGGGTGGTGAAAGTCCGTAAAATGGTAAGGTTACCCCCCACCCCCCAAAAAAAGATGTCAGATAAATAGAGGTTTGCTCTTGCTGAACACTGAGTTGCGTTGATGAAAAGGAAGAGATTTTGGCCCTTTATGTTTTGGGAAGTGCATTCAGTACTGATTTTACGTTGCTCTCCTATGAGACTGCAGTCTTGCAGCCCTCAGCAGACACTGTCTGGGCGCTAGTGTTGAGTTCTGTCGTAGGTATGTTCTCAATCTAGTGACGTATTGCTGTCTTCAGTGAAGCATGTGTGGGAGACCCCCTTCCCCACACACATACACGCACATCTTATTTGAGATGATGCGTGTACTCTCTGAATTGACGTGTCTGAAGAAGGTGCACGTACCCCGTACGTACTGAATTAGAAGCACAATCACAAATATCTTTGCATTTTGTGTGACCTGCTGGGTACATGATGCAAAATGTGTGCCTTTAAAGTGCCAACTTCCTTAAAATACTAGCCTGCAGCAAAGAGAACCTTGCGGGGGGAAAACAAGTCTCTCCCAATGAAATGAAAGGGAGTATCTGTAAAAGGGGAAAGACCACAATTTGAATGAAATTATTTTATAAAGAGGCTGGAATATTTCAGTTCATATTTTGTCGTGTGTTCCCTCTAGCCAAGATACTATCCAACTGAAGACGTTCCTCGTAAGCTCTTGAGTCATGGCAAAAAGCCCTTCTGCCAACACAAGAGGAAACTGCGGGGTAGCATTAATCCAGGAACCGTTCTGATTCTTCTCACTGGTCGCCACAGAGGCAAGGTAAATGGGAAACTTTTTACAAACACTTCTATGCTGTGTTTGCACTTCATTATATTGATTGCTCGGTTATTATTCCCTTCCTCCTCAACACGTTAAAATAAAGTCAGGGTCATCGCCAGTTGTGTGGTTCAGTGTGTGCAATTTCATTTTACGCATATTGTTTTCTGCTGTCTTGCTTTATCTGGACAGTACCCCTCTTTGGTCCTTTGGGAGGCTTCAAGAACAAGACTGTACTGTACGTGGTCAGAATGAATTAGGAGAAAAAAAAAAGGAATGACTGGGCAAGTTACCTAGACACTATTAAAGGGACGTTCCCATACTCTACAAATGATACGGAGTCATGGGTCAGACTTGCGTATCAAGAGTAATATAATATTAATTACCATATACTATTCGTTGCCATTTCTGACTAGGAAAAGGAAGACCCAACATTTAAACTATTGCAAAACAAAATAAAGCAACGTGCATTCTGGATAACGAATTGCAAAGGAAAGCTATAAATCAATACTTTTAATATCACTGTAGCAAACCAAACATCAAAAGACAAATTGGTATCAACACTTATTTTCTTTATCCTAAGAAAAGCATCTTTGGGTAACTGACACTTTAGAACAGAATTTCTAGTTAGACCTTTCACTGCCCTGCTTGCATTTTTTGCTTGTATCTAGTCAAACGCACATGGTCATAAAAAGAGGCTATTTGGGGGGAGTATTCATTGAAACCTGAGCCACGTGGTGCAAAGCTGGTGCTGCTTCACCTTTCTACGGAAAGTTTCTCCCCCTCTAATTTTTTCACACGCACTGCTCGTTACAGAAAATTCAGTCAGTAAAAGTGCTGTCTGGGCAAGGGTGTCAAGATGACTGACTGACTGACTTCTGTCTGCTGGGAGAGGCTCTAATGTGAATGCAGTTAGATTGGCAAAATTATGCTTTATCAGTATAGCTTGTTTTGGCTCCTGGGGGATGTGTCTTTTTTACTGTCCTGGCAGAAAGTATAATTCAAGTAGTGTAGATACGGTTCTACTTTTTAGGTTGTGATATATCAATGATATATATTTAAATATAGATAGATATTAAACTCTGTAAACAGTCCTTAATGCTGCAAGGCTAAGACTAATGCCCTCTTGTATCCATTTCCAGCGTGTGATCTTCCTGAAGCAGCTTGCTAGTGGCCTGTTGCTTGTAACAGGTAAGCAACTTTTTCACTGAAATCTCTTTTAAATTTTTAGTTTTAATCTCCCTGTGACATTTGACTACATCATGCATCTCTGAGGCAGTCTGAGTATCACAATGGGCATTACATGGCATGGAATTGCTTATGTAGAAATATATACCTTTCCAGGAAAATTAATTCACTTACGTTTTAATATCTGGAAACACTAGCAAGATAAGAAAAAGCTTTTAGTGTTGTAAAGCATGAAGAAAGGGTGTCCTAATTTGTGTTTTGTTGTTTTTTTTAATGAGGCTTAGTACTCTCCTCTGCAAGAAATATATGCTTTATACCTGAATGTTATTCCATGAGGGAAACTTAGTTTCCTTAGAGCACAGATAGCTGCAATCTCAGAAATGAAATGCTGCTCTTGTAACTCACTTGGATTTTTTTTGTCTGCCGCTAGGACCCTTGGCTATCAATCGTGTCCCTCTGCGCAGGACTCACCAGAAGTTCGTTATTGCCACTTCCACCAAGGTTGACATCACAGGGGTGAAAATTCCAAAGCATCTCAGTGATGTGTACTTCAAGAAGAAGAGGTTGCGTAAGCCCAAGCATCAGGAAGGCGAGATCTTTGACACTGAAAAGGAGGTAAGGCTCTTCAGTGACCTCTTTATAGTAGGGATGCAAGGAGTGGGTTGGGACAGTCTTCCTCTAGAAGCATATTTTTAATGCTACCTTTTCAAAAAGAACTTAAAAAGCATAGAAGGCCAAATCGGTTTAACCTCATATGGGAACCTTGATAGCAACACTTGAGAATCCACATATTTTAAAATGTGCTGCCTTCAGAATAGCTCCTGCACTGTTAAACAACCAGCAGGAGGCGAACAGCATCTCCTAAGATTGGTGGAGTTGGTCTTGCACATAAAGTTGAGTTGTGAAATCTCCCTCTCAATATGCTCTCCATTGATTTCCTGTCTATGGAAGGTATTCTATTTATTGTGGTGTTAGGGACTCTATTTGCACTGTAGTTTGAGCTGGTAATTTAATCTAGCTCTAGCTGTTGAGCTGTTCTTTATTCTTTGAGGGGGAAAAATATAGATAGATATAGAGGGAAAGAGAGACTGTGTAAAACATCACAGTGCTGTCTATTCCTTGTGGCTCAAAAGGAATGACCCTTTTTTCAGCTCCTGAAGATGGAGTGCTGAGAAGCTTACCCAGCTAAAAACCTTGGCATGGCAGGGAAATGGCCCTTGTGAAGAAGTTCTGCAGGAATAACAGACTGAAATCTGTGGGGTATTCTAACTTTAGTCTTCTCTTTCTTAGAAATACGAGATAACAGAACAACGCAAAGCAGATCAGAAGACAGTGGACTCACAGCTTCTACCAATAATCAAAAAGGTGCCTCAGCTCCGTGGCTACCTGCGTTCTACATTCTCCCTCTCAAATGGAGTTTATCCTCACAAATTGGTGTTCTAAATATTTTAAAGGCATGACATTAATATTAAAGTTTGTGGGGGAAAAAACAAGGCTCTGCACCTGATTCCAGCTAGTTATCTTTGTAATTAAATACATTCCTCAGAGCAGTGGGGGCCAACCTTCGTGGCAGGCATGTCACAATTAAGCTCCACACCCGCCCTGCATGTCACTCCAGTCCTCTTCCCCCTGCCTGATCTGCTGCTTTCCTTTCTGTTCCCTGCATTATCTGCCACCACTTTGCCTGCCCCCTCCCCAGTGTATGTGCCACTAGTTGCCACCCTGGTTTAGACCTCTTCATGAAGTAAAAAAACCTGGTTTGAAATTGGGTGTTTTATGCATTGTGGCATAGGATTCCAAATGGACGGAGCTGCCTGTATGATGTGCAATAGTTTTCAGGTGACATTTTAGTGATACTTTCATCAAAATGATGTGATCGGTAGGCACAGAACTGTGGAGAATCTCTTCCAAGTAATTTCAGGGCTTCTGACATACAAGTGACAGATACATGGGGGATTATTGTTTTGTTCTTGGGTTTTTTAAGGGTTCAAGAGAATTGTCTCCTTATTTCCCTGGACCCCCCAGACATGGATAAGCTTGCCTGACTGGAAACTCAGCAGTTAATTCCTAAGACTGAGTGTACTTTTTATGATTCTCCTGGGAGTCTGCATTTTCTCTACAGCAGCAAAGGAAAGTCTTGAATTTTGTTTGCAGCTCTGACATACTTGCTGTGGGGTGTTTGGCAAATTACCAGGCTTCTCCAATAATTGAGGTGGAAACTGAAGCAGAGAATGATCCTTCAAAATTTCAAGTTCTCTGGCCTGATGTGCTTTGTTGGATCAGAGTGGTGGGTTTGGAGGCCTGTAATGCTGAGCTATTTAGGTAAGCATATGAGGATGATAGCTATATCTTGGGCATTTGGCAGATGCATCATAAAAGGTTCATAAGCTATGTAAGGGAAAAGTAATCTAAAAATACTTCCTGGCCACTGTTGTACATCTCGCCCACAGAATAGATGTCAGGCTCTTGGATGTACTTTTGTGGCCTTTGCAGCGCATTCAGCCTGCAGAAGCCAAAGCTTTTTTAAAAAGGCAAGCCTACATGGTTCTAGAAATAACCTTCCAGCTGGGCTCCCTATCCATCAGTGCACTGTTGAGTTCTTGCTCTCATAGTCTTAGCAGATGGAATGGAGTTAGAAATTGTTGTAAGTGGGGAGGCAGAAAGAAGAAAGGCTCACCTGTAAGCCCCTATCTTCCCACTGACTGCAATAACTGAACAAACTTTAATGCCAAAACAAAGGCCATATTCCACCTTTTTGCAAGACCAAGCACGCTGGAACTCTGAAGCTCTACTGTAGTAGAAGTAAGCTGGTTGCAAGCCTTTTGTGGAGACTACGGTGTGAGAGGTCTCATATTCTAAATTCTATTCCCTGGCCATCTAATAACAAAACAAGATTTCAGCTCTATTACTGCCCTATCCTATACAAATTTAGAGTGTACCAGTGATGGCCTACGACTGATTCTCAACCAGGTTGCTGTGGGGTCTTTATAGGGTGGGGGTGCAATTTTAGCACTGTTAGGTAAAAAATTACCCACAAATGATTTGGAGAGAGACACAGAGATTTTAAATAGGAATTTGTAATGTCAAAAGCATTGTGACTTGCAGCTTTTTCTGACTTCTATGCAACAAGAATTGTTATCTTTCACTTTTCTTTTAAAAAAAAAACTGGTATTTTCTGGGGTCTGCCTTTAGTCTAAAAAGGTTAAGAAGTGCTGGTTCAAGAAATTTGAGGCAGAGACATCTTTCATCAGATCAACTATAGTTGGGAGAGATGTTAAAACAAGTTTTTGGGTACAAAAGTGTATGCTAACATGGGGGACATACGGTGGTACACTTAAACCATTAAATTGTTGCATAGACGTGCTCCGGAATGAGCCTTAACACACATAGGCAATGGTGTAATTATGCTGGTAATTTTTCCAATGGGTACACAACTCCTTAGTCCTTGGCCAAAAATTGAGGTCCCTTAGAGGCGCTGCTTCTTATTACATGTCCTTGCTACATGATTTGTGAGTATTTTTTAAAGTTTTAATGAGCTTAGCATTTGGGTAGAGCACCATCTGCCCACCACTTCACAGATTCACACAGACATTCACTGAAGTTTAGGGCTGGAAGGGACCTTGTGAGATCATGGGGTCCAGCCCCCCTGCTCTGGGCAGGAAGACTGCTGGGGTCAAATAACTGCAGTAAGGTGTGCGTCAGTCTCCTTTTGAAGACCTCCAGGGAAGGTTGCTACAGAAGCTTCGGTAGTCTTCTAGCTGGGGATGACATGCTAACTGTTTAAAACAGGAGTGTTAAAATACTGCCACCACCCACCTCTGCAAGGAGTCCTGCAAAGCAGCCATCTAAGTACCAGTATCCTGACCAAATCCCCCAACATGCCAACTCTTCCAAAAATAATGTGCTTCCTCCTCTTCCCATTATGGGGATGTTGCTTTAGGAGTTTGAAGGAAGAGTGCCACCTATGTACCTATTTTCAAGGACAACAACATGGATCTCAATAGTCCACCCTGATGACAAATACAAGCATAGCATCATTACCTATACAGATCTAATGGATTCAATTTGTGTTGCATAAAAAGGAAAAACAAATAAGATGGAAAAAGGTAGATAATGTATGCTTCCAGCTGAATGGAAATGAAGATGCAATAGCAGTAATAGCTTTCTCCTTGCAAACAACAAGTGCATTTAGACTAGAAACTAGCCTTTTTGCCAAATTCCAGCATAATCTGATTGTTCATAAGTACCTCCTACAGCTTCAAAGGTATTGATATTTTTTGCTTGGTAGAGTCTTGTACACTACAGCCCTGTTTAGTTTCTGGTCATTTAAGTAAAATGCAAATATTGTGCAGCAGGTGGAGCTGATGAGCAGTCTTTATTCCTAACTGCAACCTGTCAACATTTCAGGGCCTGCCATCCAGTTTTCTGTAGTGACTCATGCGTTCCCCAACCCGCCCCTCTATTCTCTATTTTGATAGGTCTCAAAAACATCAAGTGTCTTAATTATTTGACATGATCTCTTGTGCTTATATACATTTTTCCCCTTAGCCCCATTTCTCTTAAATCTGCCTGTCAACATTATAGTATATAGTTGATGTGTTCCTTAGCATTGTAGATGTGCATTGAGGATTTTTTCAAAAACTACCTGAGGAAAGGTCATTTGCAGTATTGGTTAGCTCTGGAAGACGCTGGACACCAATAAAAGCATACTGAAGTGGCTCTGCCCCCTGCTATCCATTGATGTTCTGTTGAAATTATGTTAAAGTGGCAAAGGCAAAAATGTCATTGTTATCATTTAAATATTTGACCACAGTTAAAAATCCAGCTCAGGTGTATGTAACGCTCTAGTTCTTTCAGAATTCAAAATACTGCCTGGATGCCCTCTGGTTTCAATTAACTACTGACTCCATTTGCAAATGTATTAACAGGCCCTCTCAGTAATTTCATTTAAGATTTTTTTTTCGACATGAAAATGCTTTAGTAGCGGAGAAAATTGCAGTAACACAATAGTACCTGCACTTTTAGCTGCCCGATGGTCACGTTGCCATGTAATTTCTCAACCAATTGTAAAGCGATTATTGCTTTTACATCAAAATGCTTCATCTGTATGATAATGGCGTTCATCATCTTCTATGCACTTTATGCACAATTCTCTCATACAATCTGGGGGACAGGTGGACATTATGCCAATTAGCAGATGGCAAAATGGAAGCAGCAGGATAAGTGACACTTAAAACAAGAGAAAATATCAGAGGCAGAACTCAAGGAGCCCTGGCTCCCAACCCACTCGGAGCTCACTGGAGAGCTCCATTTCCTGCAGCAAAGCAAGAAAGGAATTGACTGCAATCACCTTTATCTTCAATGAGGAGGCAGAGCCTGAAAACTAGAAGTCCCACCAGGGCTTGTCCAAGTCCATTTTCATCATTTTTTTAAAGGCTGTGGAAAGTTACGTTTGGTGTTGCTGAAATATGCCATGAATGGGGATAACAAGGAAACAAAAGCATGCTCAAAATTACTGCCATTGAATCAATGTGAATATTTAGAAGGATCTGTAAAAGCTCAAAAATAAATTCTCCCCCGCCTGGACAGTACATCTATCAAATAAAGAGCTGTTTTTGTGTTCTTGTTATTCTGCAGCTTCCCATTCTCAACATGGAAACAATTCAACAGTCCTGACTAGCTGAGTCACTGCTTTTCACCAAGAATATCGCCCACAGAAGAAACTAGAGAAATCTAAAGCCAAAGCCACCCAATCAAAAGTGCTGAAGATATTCAGGTCCAAAAATAGTTACACATTCAAACATAGCAGCACTTCATTAGCATCAGATATGCACTTTGCTTCAGCTGCCTAATAAAGTGATATGTAATTAGAGTAAAGCATTCTTTGGAGAGGAAAGATAGATGTTGGGGCTCTCTGGGGATTGGCAATGAACTATAGAACTTTTCACCTCTGTCCATTTTTGTAGTATACAACATTGCAGTTCTGTTTAATGGCCCGCCTGAAATCAATTGATGAATTCAGTCCCAGTCCTGGAGGGCTACATCACACCTGCCATCAGTGTTCACAGCCTCAGAAGAGAGGTGGATTGCACCTATGCTTCTGTGACTACAAGCCTTGATCAAAACTCAGCCACATTTTCAAGAAAAAGTCTGAGGATGGCACGACAGTATGGTGGTTGACACTTCAGTCACCAGAGTCCCAAATGCAGCATATTTTGTCACCAGGATTACAGTTTCTTTGTCTCCCACAAAGCCAAAAGAAAGACCACGTAAAATCAGTTTAAACATAAAAAACAGTGTTTTTCTTTGTTCAGAGTTAACCCTGTCTTTGCTCCAGGAATGATGCTCTCGATAGAGAGGCCTGGATCTTTCTCTACCTGAACAGACAAATGTATTCAGTTCCCCTCACAAGCAGAGAGGTTCAAGAGACTTCCTGTCTGTTTTTTGTTTCATTTTGTTTGTTCTTTATCCAACACTGTTCTGATCAATATGGGAAAGTTAGGCAAGATTGGCTGTTCAGCCTCCCTCTTAGATATATAGATTTTTTTAAACAATTACAGAAATCAATGATGGAAAAAGACTGACTAGCTCATCCAGCCTACTCCCAGACAACACAGGACAGTTTCTTCCACGCTGTTCTCAATTGCCCAATCCCCTCTGCTTTTAAATTACTTACGGAACAGGTTCCACACCCAAATCAATTTTGCTACCTGGCAAATTTCCTAATTTTTACATTTCCTATTTCTTCGTTCTTCCTAGCACAATTTTGGCATATTTTGTCTCTTTAAGCAAGATGAATTCATGCTCCCTCATGTAAATACTTTTAAGTACTATTTAATCATAACAGAAAAAATCTGCCAGACCAGGGCCACATATTCCATGCAAGTGATTTCCTCTCCATTTGAGTTTGATAAACTGAGTTGTCATCTCCTGTCCCTGCCTCACCACAAAGTCTGCGTTAGGGACTTATCCATCAGATGTAAGAAATCATAAAATGGCTCTGTTCTGTTTTGAGTCCCAAAGTAAGACTTGTCGGCATATACTTAAGGCTGTGAAACTCAATGTCTTTTGAGATTTAATCAGATGTTTCAATTTAAGTCCACTTCAGAAGAGCTAGAGCTCTCCATCTGTAATCCAAGAGAGCTGGGCTTTATCATTTCAAATGATGTGGGACAGCCATGTGAGCATCACTGCACAACTTTGTGTCACCATAGATCTGAAGTAGCAGCTTACATGAAAGCCATGTTTATTCAGGCTTAGTATATAATAGTTACTGGCTCCTGCTTGGTTTGCTTCCTGAGTGCCACTGCTGAAGATCCCACTGACCTGCATGGTCACTAATGAAGAACACTGGAGGAAAATAGCTGCTTATCAGCTAATTGGATTTCTCTATGGTCTCCTATACTATACCTGCCCAAGCATCCCACAGATCAAATTGTTTATGCTGCTAATTAGGCATAGTTTTTCCTCTGAGGATATTATCCATAATAGTTCTCACAAGTTGTTTTTTTTCCCCCCTATTGTTCAGGAAGTCCCTAATTGGGCAAAGTGGCCAAGCCCATTACCTGTAACAAACGTTTGTTCAGAGTGAATCACCAAACAGGCTTGGTCCATGATGGCAGCATGTGGAATTTAACACAACAAGTTTGCCATAAAGCAGGAAGGATAATTTCTTACCTGTTGAGTTGTTTTTTTTCAAGACTATTCCCACCCACTGTCTGAAGGATGGACAGATAATTCTGGCCATCCTACTCCCTAGACGGTCACCTTGCTGGGGTCACCTGACCCCATTGTCTTTTCTGCCTAGTGCAGGGGGGCTGGACCTGATGATCTTGCAAGGTCCCCTCCAGCCCCTTACAATCTAATTTAATCAATTGACTGCCAGCAGGGACTATATTTGATTGTTCCCAGAAGTTGGTTATATCCAGTACCTCAATTTCCCTGCTTCTCAATTGAAATGATTTCACATCATCTGCACATAATAGATAACATACAGCCAGCAGCTTCTAGGCATTGGCCATGGTTCAGGCTACTCTTCCATTAAATATAATTATCAGTAATAATAATAATTACTGATAAGTCACATAGGAGCTTCCTCACCCAGCACCCAACCCCTTGATGCTACACCCAAGGAGACATACCTACAGACGTGGAACGAGAGGCAGAAGAAAATACACGACAGCAAAAAAATGTACATTCCAGCAGCTGAGTCCTTACTACCAGGGGCTGATGAACCATGGCAAAGTTGGCAATGTCTCAACTGCCTATGTACCATACTTGGATGTTCCAAGGAACTAATGAAGAAGTGGGGCTACACCATTGGTTCAACCACCTGTGACTCGCACAGAGCCTCAGACCATGCATCACCTGCTATAATGCCTGCTGCTTGAAGGCACACACACAATGAAAGATCTTGCAAAGTACACTAAATGAGTACAAGCATGCCTAACAAAATGGTCAAATGTAGTGTAGAGACATGAGAAGAAGTAGTAATAATAAATTAAAAGTAAGTATTTCTCAAGGTCTCAGCCATTAAAACCAAATATGGATGCTCAACAAAACTAGTACTTAGTCCTCAGTAACCATTAAACTGACCTTACAGACAATGACAGAGTGAAGGGTACCAGTGAAGGATACCATCAGGTTCTCAGGTCAGGTCATAGCTTCACAGAAGGGGTTAAGAGTGCCTGCATGGGAGACCAGCACGGACACATTCTTTCAGTAAGGCCAAGCTCCAAGACATGGTCATAATCTCTGCCTGAGCCCAAGGTTGAGCTGAGTTCCATTTACTTACGTTAACTTATTTTACTTTCTAATTATAAGCATTATCTCTAGAGGAGGAGATTTTGCTGAATGCAACTATATGTTTCTTTTTTTTATTTCTGCTGAGCCATTCCACTCATTTAAGTGACAAAAGAAAGGAAAATGGATAGATAATTAAGAATACAATATTACATGAAGGCTTTACACTCTGTGGAATCAGAACTGCTACAGCCACCACCATCCTGAAACACAATTATTGCCAGCAAGATTTCCTTCCTAATAAGTTAGACAGGAATTTATCCCTCTGATTACAAGCTATACAGCAGGATTTGGCTAATATAGTTCTCAGATACTTGCACAAATCATCATCTGTCCTGGTTAGGTATTACAGGCTGGAACACTAGAACTGTCACTACATTTAAAATAGGTGACATCAAGCATCTTTCTGGCTCCTAAAAAGCTCCTGATATGGTGGTCATCATCCTAAATATGAAACCTACCAAATGCAAGTTCTTTTCTTTCTAGACAGTCACCTCAGGCATCGTTTCAATGCTGGGAGCATTTCTTGGCGAGTCATAACTGTCCTCACCCTTACAATAGTTTTATGGCACCACTTAAGACCTATATTTTCACAGGTATTTAGTCTCCTAAAATAGTAATCTCGCCATACCTCAGTCAACATGCAGACAGGCCTTTTTTAAATATAGCACTTCAGTCAGATAACTATGATTATATTAAAAATGTTTGGATTAGTATCTTCCATATTTTCCAGGATTTATTATACTTGACCAAATTCTTCCTTCAGTTTTTCCTGTGTAAAGCCCAATGAGTCCTAGGAGGGAAAAGGAGAGGGGGTTAAAAAGTGACTTGAAGTTAAGGTCTGAATTCTCTCCCCAACTCTGCTATAGACTGTCAGTATAATCTTGAGCACTTAATGCAGTCTACCCACCTGTAAAAGAGGGACAATGTTTTTCTAATTCACAAAGGTCTTGTGAAGCTAAACATGTTCAGATTCAACAGAGATAAGGATCATAAAAATACATAAAAGTAAATAATAAAATAAGGTATTTGCATGGGTGTCATACAGGACTGAAGCTGACCTGTTCTTTCAGAAGTTCTTCACGCTTTTGTAATAGCATTCATTTAAATATCAGCATTACTACTAGGAAAAAACGGGTAATTTAAGTGTATCAAAAAGGGTTTTAAAAAATGGTGCTAAAGTGGTATGAGAATGTAAAGCTTTTATAATCCTCTTTATTTGTTATAAATTCACAGCTCACAGGCAGCGTGCTTGCAGAATGCTGCCCACATTTAAATTTGGGAAGAACAGTCAGAGGAACTAAGGGTCCTTCAGGCAACAGCAACTTTTCACACTGAGCTACATCTGGCTTCACTATGATTCATTAACTGTTTATCAATAATCGTAACTTGCAATATTTAATATTAAGTCCTAATATCTTACAAATACTAAACAAATCAGCTTCACCCACAATCAGCTTGAGGTAAAAAACCCTGCTGTTATAATCACTGGAAAACAAAAGCATAAGGGATAAGTGACTTACTGAATCCACTGGAACAGGACAAAGGCAGTACAGAGAACAGACCCACATCATTTTAAATCAGGCTTCAAACCCCTGATCATTCTGTTTTATGCAGGAAGAAAACATAAGACTAAAACAAAAGAGGAATTACATCTGTAGGTATAATTCTGTCAGTCCTAACAGATCATGAAATTTTTCATTTACTTGACAGATGCAATAAGGAAGTCATTGTTTTTTAAATTAAGGCTTTCAGATATTACAAAGAGGTTTAAATGGCATCCCATTGTTCAAGAGACTCATTCTTGCACAAAGGATAAAAAAAAAGAATGTACAAAAATAGTCATATGGAGCAGATTTACATTCTTTTTACTGATAAGGGGGGAGAGTTGGTTTTCCTATTAATGTACTAGATCCTGAATATTGGCTAACTGCTCAGATAAAAAAGGGGTACAATACAAAAAAACTCACAAGCAATTTGTCTGGGATGTAGCCAGTTCAATATATGACAGATGGCTTGACCTGTACATGAGAAGTGTAAGTGTAGCTGTCTTTGGGGGAATTATAAGAATAGTTAGTAGAGGCTCTTGTCTTTCCTAACATTCTATCATTTTGTGCTTCAACTTATCATGCTATTTGATTGGCAGCCACTGTAAGTCTGGCTGGAATGGAAAATCAAACCTAGGAAATATCTCTTCTATGCACTTGTCATGCATAACCAAAGCTATGTGGAGTGACTACAATCTGGAAGTATGCAGGAATAAACACAATACATGCATTATGTTCGTAGCTTTGTATGCAAAATGCTGGACTAACATAATCCAGCTTTGTATACAAACAGACTAATGATGGAGGTGATGCTGGTACAGTGTTCAAAACCCTTGACATCTGGCTTTGGATAATTGACAGAGATAGCTTTGCTGTCACTTGATAGGTTGATTCATCATTGCTTTGTTATTTTTGTTCAAATGCAATTAACTATTCTTCATGGCTTTTTCCACAGGCCAGTTACAAAATTTCTCTTCTTAAAAGGGATGCCAATATGTAGCTAAACCTAACATTTCACAAAACCTTATTTTGTAAACATGAAGAGTATGTTTTCAATTAGCATTTAACTGGAGAGGAATGCAGTGTTTAAAGCACTGCTAGCACGTGGCTTATCCTTCATGGAACAGCATGGAAAGACAATTTTCAACCACTGTGGACCAGGTAGGATGCCATTCTGTCACAGACCTGAGATATAATTACTTATTTGACTATCCTGGTAATATACCATCTGGCTATAAAGAATACAGGGAAAACAGGTGAGCCACAGCAAGCATAACAAAGACTACAGGAAGAAGGTAGTTCACCTCCTCTCTCATAAACCACTCATGATTAGTACAGTTCCTTCATCAGCAAAGTCCCAAGGCACTGCTGTCCCTCCTTTGTGTACTTAACTGCTCCCTATTTAACACCCCATGAAGCTGCTCACTGCTGTTACCCTGTCTTCAGATCACTGCACAGTAGCTTTCAGTCCTCTCTTGTATCTGTTTTATGGTACTGAGATTATATGAAAGGGAGGAAGGAAGACAGAGGAATGATCAAGAAGAGCAGTACAGAACAGGAAGAAGATGGAGAAGAGGCAGACCCAGAGGGGAGAACAACTTCAGAAATGATAGGTGAGCCCGACTCCAAATCAACCCCACCCAGGGAAAAATTATGTTCCCTGGAGGAAGAGAATGCATTCTGCACTGCACTTTGTTTCCTCAGCTCTCACTGGAGTGATTTTCGGCTTCAGTCTAAGATTCAAACATGCATCAAACATAAAGCACAGGCATAAGGGTGTCAGGTAGGTATTACACCAGCATGGTTTCATTTTATGGGGGGGAAAGATGGCACTCCAATTCTAAATAGCCCTTGGAGAATCTGTTAATTAAAACTTCAAGAGAACAGGGAAGAGTTTTGTGAATTTCAAGTACAGAAGGAATGAAAGAAAAGGTTAGAAAAAATAACCAGAACTGCTCATCTGAAGTCCTATTTTAACTTTTCCCTTTTGTGTCTTGTTGCAAACTCTCCAATTGCTGACCAACCTTTTGCATCAGCTTGGTGAATTCTGCTCTCCTGCTCACTCAGGGAAAGTGAGTGGATAAGTACAATATAATTGGTTGTTTTTTCCCCCCTATTATGATCACTTTGATAAGCAGTAGGCCAGTAGATTTAATGTCTGGGCTTGTCATTTGCTTTGTTTTTTAATCTAAAACTAATGTAATCAATTTGTAGCCCTGTGCATGACACCTACTTCACCTCTCTTGGTAAAATCTTTCTCTAATTTATTCTGGGAGAAAATTTACAAAATACATGACCTTCCACATCCTTCTGGTTTCCCATTTTTTCCCTTCAACTTCCTCCTCCTCCAGCACCCTACTATAGATGTAGAAGTTTCTTGTCTCCTCTCCTTCTCTAACAACCTCCATTTGAACCAGGGACGCTAACCTGACCCGTCTCCTGACTGCCCTCATGACCAGTCTCAATCCCTCTCCACTCACTATTCTCCTTAACTTCTCATTCCTCTCTCCAAAAACAAGTGTGTTTTTAGTTTCTTCCACCTTACAATACCCATCCTGGGCACTGCTTGCCTCATCTCCCTTTGATCTCTAATCTTATTGAGCATAGTTTGCAATATTGTTTGCAGTTCCTTTCCTTCATTTCCACACTAGCCCATTTCCAATCTGATTTTCATCCCCTGCTTGCAATTAAAACACTCTCTAATAATGACCTATGCAACCAAAACTCAGACCCAGAACTCCATATCCCTTGACCTGTTGGCTGCCACCAGAACAGTAACCCATGTCCTTGAAATGTTGCTTGAATTCTGCAATGCTGTCCTCCTGGGCCTCTCCCCAGCTCCCAAATCCCTGCTCCAGCATGTCCTTCCTATGGGCATCCACAGGGCTCAGTCCCTATTCCTCTGCTTTTTTCCCTGTGCACCTTCCCTCTGAGTAGCTTCATCTACAAAACAAATTCAGCTATTGTCTCTATGCTGACAACTCGGAGCTCTACCTTTTTGCCTGTCCCCACTTTTGTCCAGAGTCAAGCTTCCTGTCATGGATACCTAGCTGGCAATGAAGCTCAGCATGACTAAACCAGAGCTTTTACTCTTTTCCCATCAAGGAGGCTTCTCTCAATCACTTTTAAGAACAGTCCCATTCTTTCTGTCAGTGAGGTGTATAATATGAATATCATTATACCATACCACAGTGATCTGCTATATGGGATGGTAATACATATCAGAATGTTCCACTTACATGCCTACTGAAAGAGCATATAATTCACTTTACTGCATAATACAGTGTAAGACCCAGTTTTTGCTTATTGTTTACATTATAACAAACATCAGTTGTATGCATATCCATTAAGTGGATAAACCACCTACATGAATTGCATCTTTCAGCCCCACTATCTAACTTGTACTGCAATTAAGCTTTCTTTACCTGCATACTAATTAGCACCAACAACAGAGAGGGGGAGAGCACAGTTGCTAAAGGGCTAGTATTAAAAGTCTTGACTTTAAGTAAAGATAGTCAATTTGAGGTTTGTTATTAGAAGCCTTGAAAAGGAGGCCAAATAGGATCTAATCAGTTTTGCAGATGCTTTTCAATACCTTGAACAGCAGCTGTGAAGCTGACTATAGACAGTCTTGGAAGTGATGGGTCAAGGCTGCTAACATCACAGCACTGACAGAGCTGAAGGAATATTCTTTACATTAAGTTCAGCTACATGCATACTCACAATAAGCACAGGACCGCCTGAGGCTCTGCACATACATGGACTAAACTGTAGTAACAAGTAGGATGGACGGACAAGTTCTTAACTTGTCGGTAGTAGTAATAAAAGCTCTCCACCTACCTACCCATTCTCAGGTTCCATTTTTCTGCACCTAGTTCATTTTAATGTATGTTTCTTAATGTGAAATCTTTCAGAACTTTAACTTATAATAGTTTCCCTGTGAAGCATGAAAACATTACCTTATGGTGAACTGCACAAATATTTTCCTACATATTTTGATTTTCCTGTACTTTGCTGGCTCCAGAAAGTATTTCCAACATGTAATTTATTCTACTCTTAGGTTGTGTCCTGTAATGAAACAAGGCTCTCATCAACATATGTTTTGGAGATTTATAAAGCAATCTGGTCACAAGGAATGAAACAGCCAAGATGCATCCCTATTTCATGATTAGTTCTACCATGTAACAGAGGAAAACTAACAGCTTCACTTGTGAATGGCAGGCTCTGCATTAAAGTACCATGAAATCTAGTTAGGATAGTCAGAATTAGTGTTATAGCAAGAAAATGCTAAGGGAACAACCTAAACACCAGACAAATAGATACAATGAGGTTTTTATGTAAGAGAAGAACCCTTGGGATCAATCCGTAAGTTTCTTGATTTTATGTTGGAAATACCTCAGAAATAAAGCCTTGTTCTTAAATACAAGGGCTATGAGAACACAAGACTGTGTGTGCTTCCTGGTCTTTTAATTTAATTCTGATAATTACCCAATTCAGTTACATTCAATAAGACTTTATTGGCATGACAAGCTGTACCAGTGTTAATAAAATGTAAAAAAGTGACAGACATTTCCGGTATCGATCAGAAACAGTCAAAATCTGCTCAAGATTCTGGGCCACACACACACACACACACACACACACACACACACACACACACACACACACACACACAATCCACCTAGATGTCAAGGATTTTGATACTGTAAAAGTCAACTCACAGTCCCACTGAGGTTTCTCCCAGGAGTTTTACTTATAGGTTTTAGGGTTCCCTAATAGTACTAAATAGTATTATTTTTAAAGATAAGCAAAAGAAACAGAGGACAATAGACAACTCCAGTCCCCTGATCCTATTCACAGTACTGTTTCTCCACAGGACACCCCACTACTGAAAAGCAGGAAGCTAGTTTTATAGAACTCCCTACATTAATTCTGAGCTACACCAGATCCTCACCATCTTCTAAACCATTTTATTAGATCCTCCTAGCTGCAAGGGTCAAACATCCAAACATTCACCTCTGCCATGTAAGTGTATCCCAGTGTGGTTTTCTCTGCTGGCAGAGAGGTTCAATCCTACAAGGGCCTGAGAAAAGGCAACACAGTATGTACTCAGCAGTGGTATGTGGGTTTGGACTGAGGGACTTGAGAAGATAATGGATGGACTTTTCTTTTTAAATTAAGGCAGAGCCTTTTTGTGAAGTTCTCCTGCTAGGACCATGACAAAAGCCTTCTCTACACTAAGTTTTTCTGAGAATGGTAGAATGGTGTGATTTTGCACTGCAAAATGTATTTTACCTTCCATTATAAATTATAATTATATAGTTATATATAGAATATAGAATTATCATTATAAATTATATATTAAATATATAAAATACAAATATAAAATGGGATGTGTAATAACATAAAAGTAATATTAAACACATTAAATATAAGATAAATCATCAAAGTAGAAATTAAAATAAAATGTTTCAGTTGACTTCAGATTTTTTTAATGTTGTTACAGAAGGTATTCAAAACATTCTGCTTTTCATTCCAAACAAGTGAAACTGTTTTTTAATGTCTCACAGAGCGCAGGCTCCAGTTCCCAACCAACTTGAAGGGAATAGCTGTGTAGAAGGAACTGTGGGGTGAAAGGGAGTCTGCTGGGATCAGAGAAGACAACCTGATTCTTCATGGGACTCCAGTGTCTAGCACCACCACCAAGCTCTCCTTTATCACAGAGAAGATTGAACCTAACACAGAGTGAAGAAAGCAAATTAAATATAACACTGGTTGTTGTAACTGGTTCCTGGCAATGTAGACAGCCTTCTTTCCTCCTGGGATTTCCTGCATGTTTAACAGCTCTTTGGAGGGAGCCTTAAATGAGGCTGTACACACCTAGTGAGTCAGAACTAAACCCTGGATGATGAGCCACCCTTCACCTGTAGCAATATTAGCCAGTGAGATAACATCCTGTTTGTCTATTCTTAGGCAGGGCCTCTACAGCTGGTCAGGGTAGCATCATCAAATTGCCCAATACATTTAATTGTCTGCATGATGCGATGACAGTCACTTTGACATTGCAACTGCCTATGAAATAAAAGGGAGCATGAAAGCTGTCTTTATCCTTTTCATTCCATCCAGGAAGAGCACACACCAACTGCTGCAGCTTCCTTAGCCTGACGAAGGGTTTTTGAACCCGAAAGCTTGCTCAATAACTATTCTCCAACCATTTGGGTTGGTCTAATAAAAGATATCAAATTCACCCAAGGAACCTTGTCTGTCTTTATCCTGTGCCTTTTCAAATTATATCATGTAGAGGGATGTGCCTGTATTTGACAGGTGTTCAGATTTAAAAAAATATGGGGGAATTTTAACATGTTTAATAGATCTAGTCTACTTTCTTCAGCATCAAAAATTAAATAATATGACATAGGTCTGGTCTACTCATGGAACTTAATACTGGTTTAATTCAAATCTAAGACAGGATATTAGCTGTAAGATATCGCAATGACAAATACTCTAGATGTCTTCCACTTTGACCAAAGAAATGTGTGAAGAACAAAGGTAAAGATCCCAGAAGAAATTAGATTCTTTCTACCGTGTATGTGTTTCCTGTCAACAGTTAATAGTTCTCAAACACAGAGGCTTTCAGGATTCTGCCAATTAACTCTTCCACCAATCTACAAGGAAATTTGGAGAAATACAAATGTGGGAAACTGAATTATTTCTTGAGATGCCAACAGAACATCAGCATATGGTACTGTTTTCTTTCCGATAATTGTATATAATACTTAATGCAAAATAAGCACCAAATATGCACCCAGAGATATTTCAAGTGGAAGATTCATTTTGGATTCATGTCCAAATATTAGTCCTGCCTGTTCACAGACCTTTTTTAGTATCATACCAGCATTGTGAAGCAGTGCTTTGCTAATCCACAAGAGGAGGAAAACGGTGCAGATTCTGCAACATGGAAAGCTCTAATCAAACGTTTTTGTAACTGATTCTTGGAAACTGCAATTTTAAACCCTCTCAGGACTCAACTAAATCATGGAATTTTACAGCATAGATGCAGAAAACTGGTCATTTCATCACTTCAAGGGGAACTAAAATAATGATAAATTATCCAGTGGTGAGCAATTATTAGGAGTTGATTTGGGGTGGGGGTAGGGAAGAGGGCTGCTGGTAGGCAAGTGGGCAATCAAAACAATGGCAAATTGAACCATAATGTTGAATTATCTTGTAGGCAAATTAACCAGAGTTTACTGTATAACAATTCAGTGTAAAAAGAAGCCATAACATGCCTTGTAAATTGGCCCCTGTAATAATTTGTCAGAAGCACATGCTCCCCTTTTGCTATAATTATGTTTTCATAATAACAAGCGCAATGCTGTCTCAGGATTTTTTTCTGGTTCAGTTCACTGAACCAGTTTTACAGAAGGCTGAATTTTAAACCAGGACAGAATACCAGTATTTAAAATCTACCTATTTTGGGATATTAATTATAAGTCCTCAGGGAGATCATGGATTTTGAAATTCACAGCTCATTTGAACGGATCTCTTCATCCCCTAAGAATCCCTCCTCACCAATAGGTAGCATTTAACCACCTCTCTCCTTAAAAAGGTCCCTTTTGTTCAATTTTTTAAATGCAGAAATTGCAGCTGATAATATATGGGCAACATTAAATAAATGCTTCCTCACATTTCATCTAAGACATTTGTAAAACACTACCATGCATGTCACACACTCATTACAGCATTAAAATATACTAGTTTCCAGTTCATCTCCCACTTAAATCTGTTTCAGATTCACCTTTAATTTAAGAAATGTTTGCCAGGAAGGTGATTCATTAGTAATGTTTCCCACATTAAAACTGCTTTTGCTTCTTTTAAATTAAATCTCTTTCTATTTGTTCTTGCTTCCTCAAACCTACCTTGTTATCAGGCCACAGCCTTATCCAGAGATGGTCATTACTAAATCAAAATGAGAAATATGTTAATGTATTTTCTACTGCAATTACTGAATGTGTCACAAGTCTGAAACTATGCTCTTCCTCTATTGATTTTGTCCTTTTTTCTTTGTCAGATACTGATTTGCCTACTCCAGTCCCTTCTGTGTTTCGAATGGAGAGAAAATTGACAAAGCTGTATTTGTTTAACAACAGTTGCTTCAATTTATGTGGCACCTTGCCAAGAAAACAATATTTTCTCCTGGTGCAGAAATATTAGTGATAGCAGTATGGCTCTGTGAACAAATATTTAGTAGGTATCTATTGCTGAAGAATCAGGTTAGAGGACTAAATATTACAAATAATCACACAACATAGCAACAAATGCTTTTGTTTTAAGCACAATGGAACATTTGTTTTTTAAGTGAATAAAAACACATATTACACATTTAGAATCCAAAGTATTTTTAATCATCATAGAATAACTATTTGAAGGCAACTGAAACTGGAGGCCTAGACAAAGTTAATTTAAATGGTGTTAGAAAGCATAGGCACCAGATGATTACTGTACAGTAGCAGTGAGGTGGCATGTCCAGCTTACCAAAGTGTGCTACTCCCAATGGACCATGAAGGTCCATGCTGAATCCTGGCTGCAGTGATGTTTAGCACCTATACACTAAACATCCATTGACAGGAGGAGGGACTCTGCTACTGGGTAAAGTTAATTCAAGAATTAAGCCAGCAGGGGCAGAGTCACCTACAACTGAAAACAGATGAAGAGACAGTATTTTCTGCAGTGCATACACAGGGAAAAAAAGATGAAGCAGGAAGATAGCTGACCAATCAGAACCGAAACAAATGAAGCAATGAACTCATTCTGGCTTTTCCTGCAAGCCTACTAAATGGATTTTGAAGAAACCTACTAATAATTTCAACTTGTTATGTCTCTAACTTGGTGATTTATGGCAAAAAGATGTTTGTGCCATTTCAAGTCACTCAGACCCACTGTCTCATCATCATTTGATACCAGGGCCAGACACAGACACAGGCAAACTGGGAGGCCACCCAGGACCTGGACAGAAAGGGGGCCAGAAAATGGTAATTTTAATTATTATTATCATTATCTCTGGCAAAGGGGAGCCTGATATTAAAAGTTCACCCAGGGCCAACAGGAGTCTAGGTATGGTGCTGTTTGATCCAATTACTTTCTAATTAATGCAGCATTCTTGACACTGTTGTATGAAAGAGACTGAGACTGACATCTTCTAGTTACCTAAAAAAACAGGACCAATATTTGTCTTTCCAGGTAGACTGCTTCATATGAGCAGAGCCTCATTGCAGGACTAGGGCCTTCATGGTTAAAAAGTCACAGTGCAAACACTTCTACTCACTGTATTACAGCTTTTGGTCCTAAGGCACTCTTTGTTGCATAATAGCATTAATGAAAATAATTACTCATCCCACACCACGTAGAACTGAGAGGCAGCTAGCCTATCAGAGCATGAGAAAATAATCTTAAATTTACTAATAATTGTGTTATTCACCCTAGGCAAAGTTAGATTAGCACAAGATAAATTACTGACACTGCAATATGTTAACTAAGTAACAATTAACTATAGAGTTTTTTGCATAACTCTTAAACCAAAACCAAAACCCTTCCACAAAGAACAAGAACCATTAACAAATGAATATATAATACTGCAGGGCAACCACCTCTAGCATTCATGTTGCAAAATCTTCAGTCAAGGATTTCTAACATTTCTGTTCTGTTTCCCCTTTCCAGTTAAATGGCTGTTCATTATTCATGGGGCAGGTCATGCTACTCACCTCTTGCAGGGATGTATGCATCAGCCTCTCCAGAGACTGGTCCAATATACAGATGGAAATCTGGGTGCTGAACAGCTGCTTAGCTGGATATGTGGAGCTGCACAGTCTGCGCTGGGAGAACTGGTCTGCTGGTTCCCACTCAAATCTGAAGATAATGCACAGGCTTTGCCTGATCCAGGATGCTGCTACCCACCTTTCCAGGCTGCCATCGGTTCCTAGTCACCTCCCCCACCTTCACCATGGCAGAGCTCTTACAGTGGCCTTGTCTCCCTGTAGCATAGGATGCAGCTTTCTGTGTTATAATAGGATGTTTCTTAGCTAGAGAAGGTAAGAGGGGCTGATGGTTTTGCAGATGCTTTTCGAGAAGGATGGCTCAAAAAGTAAGGGACTGGACAGGCAGCTTCCAATAACAGGTTAAGGCGTTTAGACTTAATTTAAAAGCCTGAGTTCCATAAAAGGCTGAATGTCCAACGTATGAACTTGTGTGATAGCCATAGTCCGCTGGGACAGCGAAGACCATCAAGCCCAGGATGAAGCACACGAGAGCTGGAAACAGGGCATTCTCAAAATGAGGGTGTCAGGCAACGCAACAATCTTATAGAGGCCACGTCAGGCAAACCCACAGTCTAGACATCTTCAGGAAAGACTGCAAAACTTTGCCACCTGAGTAGACCTTTTCCCCAGAAATGATGCCCCCAACATGAATACCTGCTTTTCTCCAAAATCCTCACCAAAACAACAACAACAAAAATGCTACCCCAGCAGAATTGTGATCCTGAATAGGGCAGTATGCCAGAAACTTTACCAAGCTCGCCAGGAATTTTGCTATTGATCCTTTCCAATGTTACAGTAACGTGCAAGTATACTTATTTTTCTCAATCTTTCCTTTCTTCCTGTCTTACAGAAATTAAAGAAAAAAATAAAAGTCACGGTTCTGGTTACAAAGCATTAGTGTCACAACTTTGAAACCAAACCTTGTGAACTGAAATAACAACAGCAGCTGCTCTGTTCCTCCAGGGAGACTTTGTGTGAGCAGCATGGTTCACCAGTCAGGGCATAATTGCCAGCCCCCCAAAGACCAGAGAGGCTTTAAACCCCAAGTTGCCACTTCTTTCTACTATTAGAGGAAGTCCCAAGAGGTGATCACAGGGCTTAATGGATGGATATGTCCTTTTGTGGTCCGTGTTTCGGAAAAAGTACAACCTCCTCTGAATCTAGGAACCACCTTTCACAACTGTCAGAAAATCTTCTGAGTCCAACATTTCATACCATCCCCTTTAGAAAAGGATTCACTGAAAGGACAACTCATTCTCAACAGCCTTTGAAACTTCTAGTCCTAACTGCATTTTCAGCACAGAGAAAACGAAAAAGAAAAATCCTCTGCCAACACATTGTTTCTGAAGCAATTCCTTTTGGTCTCCCATGCTTACCCCCTGGGTGTGTGGAGAGTATGAGGGGTATGTGACAGGTGTGTGGGGGGTGTATGGAGATTTTGTGATGGGTGTTGGTAGAGTGTGGGGGCAGGTGTGTCGGGGAAGTGTTAAGGGTGTGTACAGGGTGTGTGTAAAGTGTGTTGACGGGAGCAGGGTCTACAGATATGTCCTGTAGTGGTGTACATCTGTGGTCACTGAGTTTTCACACAGATCAGCACCCAACTGCAGGACTAAACCTGCATAAACACCATACCGAGCTAGTGAGTATAAAAGTTTCCTATATGCTATGTGGCCTTCTCCCTTGACTGGACAGAGGCCTGTGATTTTGGAGAGAGGCTTGCTTCTTCATAGCAAAGATTTAATAAGAGATACAGTGCTGTAGGTAGAGCTCATATTACTCTGGGTTCAAGGGGTTTTTCCCCTTATAAATACTACGGAACACCTCTTACAATGCAATCCTATATTTTAAATTAACCTGGGCAAATAGGTCAATAAATCTGTGGTGCCATCTCTTTGTTCAATTGCACTCATCTACTTTTAGTTCCTTTGCAATGTAATAAAAGCAAAATAGAAATATTCTGCTCTTTATTGGTGCTGCCTACTCACCATCATGGAGGCATGCATGCATATTCATGTTGTACATTTATGTGCAGACACATGTGCCTTGCTGGGACCCTCTGAGCATCTGCACGCCTGCATACATTTCTGAAAAGGCATTGGCAGAGGGGTGAAATGATGGAGGTTGGGAAAGGACTGGGGAGGGAAACAATGGGAATGGGGTGCTTGAAGATGGGCTGGTGACCGCATTGGGCATCACTCAGTATTGGGGAGGGAAGAAGAAGTGCTGCCGGTTGGGTCATGGTCTATTTGAACTCTCCAACACTCTCACGCTTCTTTCTAAAAGTGCCAAGGGGGCTCAACTTTGAGTGGTGCCCACTGGCATGCAAGTTGCACAGCGGTTCAATAGGCATAAGTCAAGGGGTGAGTGTGGGAGAGCATGTATGTGTGCGGGGTACTGACGGGGGGATGCAGGCAGGTGTGTGTGGAGGGTGTGAGGGATATGTATGGGTGTGAGTGTGGAGGGTGTTGTTGGGGTGTGGGGGCAGGTGTGTGTGGGTGCGTATATGGAGGGTATGTGAAGGTGTTGGTAAGGGTATAAGTGGTGTGTGATGGGCATTGGTAGGGTATGGGGGCAGGCGTGTGCGAGGGGTGCGCATGGGGGTTGTGTAACATGGTGGGGTGTGTGGGGGTAGGTGTGGGGGGAGTGTGAGGCTGTGCAAAGGATGTCAATGCGGTAGGGACAGGTGGGGGGGTCTGAAGGGTGTGCAGGGGGACTTTGTGACAGGGGTTGGGGCGTGAGGGGAGTGTGAAGCTGTGCGAAGGATATCAGTGGGGTAGGGACAGGTGTGGGGGGTATGGTGTGCAGGAGGACTGTGTGACAGGGGTTGGTGGGGTGTCAGGGTAGGTGTGGGGGGAGTGTGAGGCTGTGCAATGGGGTAGGGACAGGTGTGGGGGGTCTGAAGGGTGTGCAGGGGGACTGTGTGACAGGGATTAGTAGGGTGTGGGGGCAGGTGTGGGTGGAGTGTGAGGCTGTGCGAAGGTTGTCAGTGGGGTAGGTGTGTGGGGGTATGAAGGGTGTGCAGGGGGACTGCATGACAGGGGTTGGTGGGGTGTGGGGGCAGGTGTGGGGTGAGCGTGAGGTTGTGTGAAGGATGTCAGTGGGGTAGGGACAGGTGTGGGGGTATGAAGGGTGTGCAGGGGGACTGTGTGACAGGGGGTGGTGGGGTGTGGGGGGAACACTAAGGGTGTGTGAAGGATGTCAGTGGGGTAGGGGCATGAGGGGTGTGTGAAGGGTGTTGATGGGGTACGGCAGCTGGTGTGGCGTGTATGGGGGTTGTATGACCAGTGTTGGTGGGGTGTGGGGGCAATGTATGGGGGAGGTTTTAGGGGCATGCGGGCATGTGTGTGTGAAGGGTGTCAATGGGGGTAGGGACAGGTGTGTTGGGGGATATAAAGGGTGTGTATGGGGGTTGTTTGACTGCTTTTGGTGGGGTGCAGGCGCCGGCATGCGGGGGAGGTTTTCGGGGTGTGCAGGCTAGGTGTGTTAAGGGTGTCAGCAGGGGTAGGGACAAGTGTGTGAGGGTACGAAGGGTGCGTATGGGGGGTGACAGGTGTTGGCGGAGTGCAAGGGCATGCGCATGGGGGAGGTTTTAGGGGCGCGTGGGGGTGTGCATGAAGGGTGTCAGCGGGGGTAGGGACAGGAGTGGGGGGGTACGACGGGTGTGCAGGGGGTTGTGTGACAGGTGTGGGTGGGATGGAGGATGCGAGGCGATTAGGGGGTGAGCGTGAGGGCAGGCGCGAGGCGATTTGGGGGTGAGTGTGAGGGCAGGCGCGAGGAGATTGGGGGGGGGGGCCTGAGGAGGACCCGCGGGGGGGCGGGGCGGGGCGGGGAGGGGGAGGGGGCATTGTTCGCGGCGCGGTGTATGCCGGGCCGCTGGGCTCCAACATGGCGTCGCGCTGTCACCCGTGTGTGTGAGGGGGGAGCGGAGCCAGGCGCTGCGCCCCGGGCTCGGCGGCGCCGGCAGACCCCCCCCGGGCCCCGCACCCCCGGGCCGTGCCCGCGCCTGCCATGGGGGGGTAGCGGCCGCCCCCCGCCTGCCCGCCCCGCCGCCCACCTACCCCCCCCGGCCGCCCTCCCGCCCCCCCCCACGCCCGCAGGCAGCGCCGGAGCATGGGGTCGCCGGCGGGCGCCTCGGCCGCGGCCGCCGACTCGGCGCAGTGGCTGTCGGTGAAGGAGGAGACCATCTTCCTGCACGACGGGCTCATCCGCGTCACCGACCTGGCCGAGCTGCCCAGCGAGATCGCCGGCGTGGCCGAGCCCGCCGACACCGAGCTGGAGGTGAGGCGGCGGCCGGGCCAGCAACTGAAGGCCCGGGAAGGGGGGTGGGGGGGGTTTGGAAGGCTGAGGAAGATTGGGGGGGCGGGGGGGATGGAGGGAGAGGAGGGTGCTGAGGCAGAGGAGTGAAGGGTGGGGATGGGGGGCAGGAGGAAGCTGAGGGATGGGGGTGGTGGGGCAGGGGGGAGAGGCATGGGGGAGCTGAGGGCCGGGGTGGGAGGGAGCCGGGGGGCTGCGGGGAGAGGCGAGGATGAGAGGCCTGGGTGGGAGAGGATAGCGGCGATGTGGAAAGGGGGGGACTAAGGGGAAGAGGTTGACTTAGGGGAGCCTGGGAAAGATGCAGGGGACCTGGGAGATGACTCTGGGCTAGGGAGGGGCAAAAAAACCATCTGCTTGTTCCCAGCCCATCTCTGGTGAAGGGAGTGAAGTGCTTTTTTTGTTGGGGGGGGCAGGATGAGGAGGGAATGAAGATGGAGGGATCAGAGCAGTTCCCCTTGTTTTGACTGTGTTTCAGCAAGGCCCGGGCACATTGGCTTTCTTATTTATGCTTCTTCTGATTTTTACTTGTTCTTTTCTATGCTAATAATGAAATCAGCTGGTCTCACTGTAAAGCACCTCGGATGTTTGGGGGGGGGGTCGGGGTCTAGGTGCTGTATCTCAGTGGCTGATAATGATGGTTATTAAAGGGTGAGGGGAGCTGCTGGAGTTTGTATCATAGCTTCTCCCCCCTCCTACAACTGGTGGTGGCTTTCCTTGTGCAGCTGCATGTATTTGTATCTTATGTAATAAAGATGTGCATCTTATCTTATTGGGGGGTGGGGGCTGTCACTGATCGAAGATTGCATCTTTTTTTTTTTTTTTCCTGTGTGCCTCTTTGCTCCCTCACCCCGCCCTCTCCCCCCTGGCAATGTGGCTTGCAATGACACAGGGTCTTTGTCAGAGAAGCTGAATGGTGTGAGCAGAGAGGGGATGGTTCAGCAAAAGCTTTATCTGTGTGCTGGGGTAGGTGACAGATATTTAGGCCACAAAAAAAAAAAACATTTAGTGAGGCTGTGGCTATTAAGCGGGGTGTTGCCAGGAAGAACCCATGAGCCATGGCAGGTGCAGCAACCTGCAATCCCGACAATAACACTGTGGATGTCGGGGACAGGAAGCTGAATCTGGTGTTTATGAAAACTCCTTCCAGCTTTATGTAGCAAGGGAAGATGATCATTTTTTGCTGACTCTGCCTTTTCCTCTCCTGTACCAGATGACACTGGGGGTGGGTCTAGGTAGCACTGACTGGGTGCCATGAAATGCATGTATGTTGGCACAAATCTCAGGAGTAGGAAGGGAGACTCCTATGATGGATGACTTATCTGCTTGTCTATATTAATTAAGAAAAACGTAGGGGTTCTTCTCTTGTGATCAGAGTACCTTTTGACTATTCATTGCAGCTTGTATTCAGAAATCGATTTGAACCCCATCATGTACTTGTGGAGGGAGTAGTGGCCAATTCTGATCACTGTGGTAGAGATCTAGTCATGTCCACAACATTTCTGTGTGCTTATTTCCTCAGACAGTGGTAAAGGCTTTACACTCTTCCCCTTGTAAAATCCTGAAAATGAGAATTCATTAAACTGGATCTGAAATTTTCTCCAGCTTAGATTTTGACAATCGGGGCCTTATCCCTGGAATTTAACTTGTAAATTTTACATATGGTGTTAACCTGCCCTAAAATTTTAAGAATTGGGGAAATGAAGCATTGTGTTGTCCTCTTCTTTCTTGGGAAGAGAGTGGTTTATTAGTTTGGTACCAATTGTGCAGAAAAACTCTGCAATTGGCATATAATGCGCATGTTGCATATGCTTTCACTATGAAATGTGGAAAACAGCTCTTTTCTACAATATATTTCTTTGCTTTGATATGTCATCTTAAATTGGGGAACATTGAGACACTAATGTTGCTCATAATGGCATAAAATCTTCAAGACCACAGACTGAAGAAAATATACTTTATTTTAAAATTCTGTTTGTACAACAAGTGTGAAGATTTTAGACATGTCTCGTATTTGGATTTGTGCTGTTTTTAAAACTGTTGAAATGTCAAATGACTAGTATAAATGTACAGTACTCTGCTCACAACTTCTATTGTGCATTTTATATGCTGCTCTTGTGTTTTCCCTGTAAACTGGAATGGCTTTGAGGGAGCCATTTTGTACCAATAGGTGAATATCTTTGAATTATTATTTTTTCTTAACTGGAGCTATGTACTCAATTAGTAGATCAAAAAGCTCATTTGGACTATTGCTTAATTTTCTCAACCGCATATCCAACACATCTTTAAAACTGGTGTAATATGCATGTCTTGTGAGGGGTGATTAGGTAGAGGGAAGATGCACTGCTGCTGCTGCTGTTTTGACCAATCAACTCTTCTTTATTATGCTTGTAAATTTGTCAAGGACACTCAGGACTCTGGATGGGTGTCTGGTATGTAATTTTTGGATCTAAAAAGTAATATAAATAAATGGATGTGTTGTATTCCAAAAGTGTCACTCTGGTCTGTTAAACTGTCCTCGCATGTTTGTCAAAAGAAAATATTTTGGATTCCCCAGTATGTTTGTGTTTCTTTTTCTTATTTAGAGTTTCCTCTTTCAAAACAAAACAGGAAATACAAGAGAAGTCTGACATGCTAACATCATGACAGAAAGGATAGTGAAGGGTTTTCAAGCTGATATTTTCTCTCCAATAATGCTCTTTAAATGGAAGGCCATGAAATGTCTTACCTTCTCACGAGGAAAAAGTACATTCTTACAATATCTTTTAGTTTTAGGATTACTGAAACATTTAAGTGTTAGTAACTAAATGAAATTTAAAGCTCCATATTTGTGCAAAGTACTTATGTACTACCTTATTCAAAGTACACTAACATTTTTTGTAATGAAATGCTTATTAAAGCTACTGGAGTGACCAGTCTTGATAGTGAAGCCCTCTACCCCCAGAACACATGTGGCACATTAAAATGGTCTGTGAACTTTCCCACCAAGGTTCTTAAACTCTCATGTAAAGAGGAAATAGAAGTTTGAGGTACAGTCACTCCTTTGTCTCGCTGACACTAACAAGGTGTCAGCAGTAAAAGTTGTGATACCATCAATTGTTTACTAGGGTCTTGATCTAAACTACTTTTTTTTTCTTCACGCAGCCCATCAAGTAGTCATCAGATGATAGTGCTTGGTGCCAGGCTGATTAGATTTAAATGCTTGATGCATATTCCTGGCCCTTTCTTCCCATATGAACTAACATCTGGAGGAGGGGTTGAGGCCTGCCCTTCTATGTCAGCTGGTCAAGGGGGGCCTTGCTTCCATGGGTGAAGACCAGAGAACAGCATACTTGGAGCATGCCTCCAGCATTTGTCAGTGACTTGAATCCAGGAACTGCTTATGTTCCACGTTTAACTTACGGCAGGTTCAATTTCCGTGAAACATCACTTGCTACAAAACTTACACCAAATAAAGCAGTGAGAGGGAAGGTGGGTTGTGAGATAAGGAAGAATAAAAACTGTCCCACTACACTTTTAATTCTTCCACGGGTTAAATTTTACATGTCTAAATTAGGGATGTAAATACTGTTAAAAAAAATGATCTGTTTAACCTCCTCCAACTATATTGGTTAAACAGTTAACCAGTACCTCATGCTTAGTTTAGTGTCCTCCAGCAGGAATAGCCCCAGCCTCTTATGTCTTCACCATGTGCCAGACACTGTGTGGGCTCCTGGGCTTTGGTAGGGAGTCACGGGCAGTGGGTGGCAGGTGCAGCTGAGCCACTAGGGGGTGCTGCTTAGCTGCAGAGCCATGGCTTCCCCTCACCCTTGTGGGCAGGGGCTGGAGACCTCTCCTATGTCCAGATCCTGCCACCACAGGGAGGGAGGAAGGTGTTGGACACACCATGGTGGGTCTGCCCAGCTGCCCCCTGCAGCTGCTGGGCCCAGCAAGGTGTTGTTCTTCTTGTGCTGCTGCTGCACTTATGCCACTATGGCTTGGACCTGGAAGACTCCTCTGCGCTGCCAGGCTGGGCCTTCCCCAGCTCACCCCAGAGGTGGTTGAGTCCCAGTGGGGCAGCTTTGGCTGGGCATGCTGCATCCTTCCTCCTGCCCATGGCACTGGGGCTGCTTGGGGCCTGGCCCAGCCCCGAGGCGGAGCTGAGTATGCAGCTGGTTCAGGGCATTGCAGTAGGTGGTGCAGGGTCTGAAGGGTCATCACTGGCCCCTTGCGTGGTGAGCTTGGCCTTAGAGCACTGCGGAGGGGCAGCAGGTCTAGCCTGGGAGGCTACTGTTGCAGCCCTAATGTTCCCCCTAGGATCCCTGCTGTGCTGCCGTGGCTAAGGAACACTTTGGTGCTGTGCTCACCACCTGAGGGGCTGGCAGCAACCCCTCAGATCCAGCACTGCCTGGTCCAGCTGCCTCAATGCCAACTCAGGCTGAACCAGCTGTGTGCTCAGCCCCTCCTCAGGGCTGGGCCAGGTCCCGCACGGCCCCAGTGCCATGGGTGGGAGGGGGAAGGATGTAGTGCGTCTCACAGGCCATCCCACTGGTACTGAACCCCACCCTTTCCCTTCTGGAGGACCTAGCCAGGCAGTGCAGAGCAGCCTTCCGTGTCCAGGCTGCAGGACATGGCAGGAGGTGCAGGGAGCCCATCATCCTGCTTGGCCCCGCCACTGCAGGGGGACAAACAGGCCCACTGTGGGCCAGGAGTCTCACTGCTGTACCAGGAAGGCCCCGCCTGACCTCCTGGCACCTCCTTCCTTTCCTGTGGCTGGAGGATCCAAATACAGGAGAGGTCTGCAGTCCCAGTCACTGCCCCTGCCCATGGAGGTGAGGGGAAGCCCTGGCTCTCCAGCTAGGCAGCAACCCCTTATGGCTCAGGTGGACCTGTTGCCTTCTGCCTGCAGCTCCCCACCAGCAGCCTGGGACCCATGCAGTGCTGGGAGCATGGTGAAGACAAAAGGGCCAGGGCTGTTCCTGCTGGAGTTCACTAAATGATAGAGTTATAATTGTGGTTTAACCGTTTACATCCCTAGTCTAAACACCCAATTCCTGTTTTTGGAGCTAGAAATACAACTGCTGTACCTGCAGCCAGTCACCTACTTCCTTGAACTTGAATACCACTGTTGGGAGGCCACTGGACTGGTGGTGCTTTTCAGACTTCATGACCATATTTGAGAGATGATTTGGGGTGTTGAATATAGGGCTGACCGCTCAGATCGTGTTCTAGTAGTCTTGGGTTTGTCAATAATTAGCTTTCCAACTGAGCCAGGGTTGGACATCCCAGAAAAGAAGGTGCCTATCTACCCTGACTTCAGACTAACAGCTAGCTACCTCTCTCCATCCTCAGAAAAAAAACCCCAAACCAGCTGTTCCTAGATAATTAGAACTAGGCACCTTATCCCTTTCTGCTGAGGGCCTGAGTCCTTCACCTGGCTGCCTACACAGGAATAGGGAGGCCCTGTCCTAAGGGAGAGGTCTGGGGAATGTAGGCTTAAATCTAGGAAAGCTCAGCTTCTCTGGGTGAGAACTGAGAAAGGGATGCTTGGAACAAGCACCAATCGTCCTGTGCCAAGACCTGGGTAGGAGTTAAGGATGGCATGCTTGCTATGTATCCTGGATTCAGAAGCAGTGACATTGGCAAGGAGGATGAAGACACTAAGATACACAAATAGCTCTATTAATCTTAGAGCTGTTGTTTCATCTCTACTCATCCTCCTGGGGTGTCTTATTCACTTGGGAACATCTCACTGAGATGAATGAATGGACCACTTCACACCTCTCCTGTTCTGTAGACGTCTTTGTAGAGTTTCTTCTGGGTTCCCTAGACCCAGATCTGAGTGTGGGGACCTTGCAAGCCCAAGCCCTTCCTTGCTCCATTTAGTCCAGTTTTTCCTCATAGCCCCATAGCCTGGTGATTCTCAGTCTTTTTCCGCAGCGACCCTACCTCAGGTCAGAACCAGACCACTGTAATAGGATTTCTGTGAGGCTCTTGACTCTGCTTGTTAAGTCTGGGAACTGCTGCCACAGCCCACCGTGCTTACCAGGACTACAGAGTGACATGGTGGAGCAGACCGTGGTGTGTGTGGATGAAAGGAGATAGTACCTTGGAGCTCTAGGAATACGGAGTGCATTTTAGGAGACAGGAAGCATTGATAGGAAAGTCAGAGCTGTTGGGGGTTTCTAAAGAATCAGAGTCATGAGCTAGGCTATTTGTAAATGGAGGTACTGAGAAATAATATATAAACAAACAAACTAAGGATGTGCAACATCCTTAACTTCATTACAAAAGAGTTGAAGTTGTCCAGTGGTGCCTTGTGGCTTTCCAGATTGTGTAGTGCTTAAAATTATTCTTTATTTGGTGATTTTTATTTCAAAGGTTTATAGTGTAAGACAGCTCTGACTTTTAACTCCTGGGCATAGCTGCTTGCACATGCTGTGCAACTCGGTGCTTGAATGAGACATACAGGATCTCTTAGGATATACCTGCTTGTTCTTCCTTTAATCACAAGTATGGTGAGATACCAACAAAGGATCTTCTCCTCACTTCTAAAGGCCAGGGTCTCGCAGGACTCATTGCAGTCCAGGTTCTGCTAATTTTTCTAATCCTGCCACCATTTAGTACAGCTACACATAACACAGTCAATACAGCTAGAGTGCCCCCACAAAGTGACTGTTCCCAGTTCAGCAGGGGCACAGTTAACCGTGAATTGGTATGTACTTTAACGTTTGAAAAAACAGATGCAAGTTTTGTTGAATGTGGCATTCTGGAAGGGCATGAGGTGCTGGTGCTCAACCTCAACAGTGCATTAATAAGAGATTTTATTTTTTTTTAATCAGTGCATAGATACAGAAGGTGGGTGGGATCCCCATTAGTGGGTTGTAGGGATAATACTCTGGTGAGGCGGGGAACACCCAAAGTACAGTGCTGGGATTTCTAGCTGGTCGTGAAATAGTTTTGGGTGTTCTCTTTCACAATGTCTTCAGACTTAGGTGTCATAAATTTGAAGCTATAACCCATTTTGCGTTTTTTTGGGGTGGGGGGAGCCATTTTGTCTTGTTTATTTCCTTAGCTGCTGAAAAAGGGGTGGTTCTCTTTTGGTATTTATAAAGTCTCTCCTTCTGTATTTTTGGATTCTCTTTCATTCCAACTACTCCTGTATCTCTCTGCTGGCACCTCTAGCTTTCACAAGCAGGAGCAGCATGAAATCTTGAAAGTATCGCTGCTGCCCAGAAGAATGACATCATAGGATTAGTTCAATGCTGGACTTCTGTTTTGAAGGTTATCTTTGCAACTATATATACTAGTACTAGCAACTTTAGTCTCTTAAAAAAAGAAAACTTAAATTCTCCAGCGGTTGATGCTGAAGACCCACTCACTCACCAGGGCTAGTTTTTAATTTGCTGCTTTGGATTTTTCAAAGCTCCAGTAATGTTCCTTCTCAGGATCACTTTCATAAGACAATCTAGGCTCGTGTCTCTAATGCTGGTTTGATTTAATCTTCAATATAGATGCTACTGTTAAATGTTTTATATCACCAGTTACCTTAACATGACTCAGGCCTGAATTATAAAAATTGTATCCCTAAAAGGCACTGGTCCAGTTACACATCAGTGGCCTGCATAACTTTAGCTTAAATTGTATTCTAAGTGTCTAAGTACAGAAATATTAGAAACTATACCTTTAGGTCTGATTCTGCAAACATCTGTTACCAAGCATATTGCTTATTGCCGACTTCAGCAATCAGTGCTATACTCTGCAGTGTTTAAAGGATGAGGATCTGGATTTTTTTTCCCCCTCCCAGTAATTTCTATCCAGAAATATAAATAATAGGAAAGGCTAAAGGCCCATTTGAATACAAAATCTCCCACAAAGCTTTTTCTTTCGTAACAATATTTGTATGCATTTCAAAATATGGCTGAAGGGTGGTGGGATTGTTAATAGTATCATCATTATCAAATGGCATTTTGGCGTGACTTGTTTATTCCTTGCATGCACTCTAAAAGATATGAAAACTGTTTAGAATATTTGATTGTGTGCATACATTTTAATTATTTTTTTCTTATGCCATATTTCAAAGTGAGTGATTAAACTTCTGATGCTTCCACAGGGGAAAAATGGTTCACACTTTTAGCTGATCTGTTAAAAAGTCATGCTTCTATATACAGCATAATATGAATCAGTAGAGGGTTTGGACAAGGGGATATGATTAAAGTATTTGACACACAAATTGGAGCAATCTATAAACTCCTGATTTTAAATTGAGGGTACCTACTGCTATGTGTAATGTTGTAGTGGTTGAAAGACTTGTGTTGGGAGCAATGGAATTTGGGATGACAATTTGTAGCAGCTTTTAAAAACTACATCTTTTCAAAATCCAAATGCCAGATTGCATATGTATACAGATGCATCAAATCTGAAAGCCATATACACAGTTTAGATGTAGCAGTGCACAGAATAATAATAAGAATAAGGAAGTTTTAGACAGCGTTCTTATTAATAGGGCCAGAATTTTTCCCCCTTATTCAAGCTGAGTATTACTTTTCTCTGGGAGCTTTCTCTTTGAATAAGATTCAGTGGGACTGTTTGCATAGTAAAGTACTACTTATTATCTCTCAGGGTTGGAGACTCAGATTTACAGTTTGAGCTATTTTATAAAAATAGTCTTACTGATTTCCTTGCATTATGGCTTAGGCAATATGTATATACTGTCATGTCTATTGGTTCTCACACCAGACTGAATTTTGTCCAGTAGTACTCTTATTAAAATGTCTGTTAAATTAGGAAGTAATCTAGTACCCAACATAAAT
This sequence comes from Alligator mississippiensis, assembly GCF_030867095.1. NCBI lineage: Eukaryota > Metazoa > Chordata > Crocodylia > Alligatoridae > Alligator > Alligator mississippiensis. The sequence continues at coordinate 3,921,829 of NC_081833.1, read as the reverse complement.
TTAATTTAAAACTATTCTGTTATTTCACAGATGGAAGAAATTGAAGGTTGTAATCTAATTATAATTGAATAAAAACCATCTATGCAAAGGTTTACATCTCCTTGTTATGACTAAAACCCCTATATATTCAAAATACCAGTAACTTGACTGAGGCCCTGCATTATGTATGCAACCTAGTACAATGTAATAATCATACTAAAACCTTAGTAATACTAATACTAATAAGTAAGACACCTGATTGAAACAGTTAAAGCAGGTTTCCAGCATCAAAAACTCATATGATGATATAAAGGCTGTCCGTGCTTTCTTTTCTCTTGATTTTAATAGCAGCTGAGAACTGATCATGTACTTCTCTCAATAGGCAGGATATAAGACAGCTTTGACATCTATTTTTCAAAATTTACATGAACCACGTGTAGACACAAATAAGGATTCCTTTGTAGACACTTTATAACTAGTCTTAAATGTCTTTCAAGCCAAATTATCAGATGAGTTTGATCATTTTTCAAAAGAAACCAAGAAACTCCAGTCCTTATAGAACATCTGGGTGACAATTACATGGCCATTTGTTCTTGTTAGACTCAGTGGGCAGTGCACGTGCAAGTACTGACCTGTCCAAGCACCAGTAATGCTAGACTCCTTGATCTATGACTTATTTTCCATTTTCAAAGTGAATAAACAGACTTTTTACAAAGCCATCACCAATTTTGGTATAATTGAAACCTGTAGATCCTAGACTTAGAGTTTACGATGCCTCCTCTGTCAAAGGATATGAAAATCCTTCCACAGTTGTCTCAAGTCCTTCCGTGGAACCCCAGCAGATTAAACACATATCAATAGAGATAAATCCAGACATTTGGAACCCGAACTTTTTCAAATCTCAAAATCCAGTCACTGGAAGATTCTTGTGACAGACAATGGAAAAATAAAAACCACCTTTGTTGTGCTTCCATGGGGATAAATAGTGCAAAATGTTCTATAGCTTTTGTATTTCTAAATTCGTGCAACAGGCCATGGAAAAGATGAAAAAAAGAATATTTCCCTGACCATCAAGTGGTAGAGTAGATAAAACCAATAATAATTTTGAGAACAAATTGTTTCAAAAGTGCCAGAGTTCACTGCAGCCTGAAAAGTGCCCATTGTGCTTCTCAGATGCTTCAACCCCATAATTTTTTTTCAGCTAAAATCTATACACAGCATATTTAACCAAACTACTAAAAAATACTTAATGAGTACTAGACAGATTGGTCTAGACACTGCTCTTCAGCTGTCTTCGTCTGAATTGTTATGGACTTTGAACACATTTATCCATGGAAATACTGAAGCATTTTTATAGCTGGCTAACCTCTTCTTCCAATCTGTGGCATAGGTGCCACAAGTGGTACGGGCAACTTCTGTGCGTGGTGCACAGATCAGGGAGGGGGCAGCCAGCACAGTGGCTGATAGGACCGGGAGCGGAAAGCAAAGCAGCAAATTGAGGAGGGAGCATAGGGAAGGAAGTAGAAAACAGAGCTGCAGATGGAGCCAGAGAAGGGGATTGGAGTAATCTTTGGGGAGCGCATGGGTCTAATTTGTGGCACACCTGCCAGAAACATTAGGCTGGAGGGGCTAACCTATGCACAGCTATCATGGGTTTTGAATCTAGCAGAAAGGGGAAGGAGATCATGTTTTAGCATCTTCTTCCAAGATAATTGCACCATGGAACTCATTCTTTGTGGTGAAATTTCATGTCTGTGGGGATGATATTGTCTGGAAGCCGGACTAAAAGCTGTACAGTACATCTGAACATTTGAGTTATGCATCATTCATTTTCTTAGACAATGTGAGACGTAGATGAGCAGTCGTGTAGTTAGTAGTGCATTGTTAATGCAGAGTATGACAATGAATGTCAGAGCCAGTAAGAGCATACTAGAACCTTGCCAAGCTAAAAAAGAAACCTGTTTCCTTTCTAGGGCAATTAGCTTCAGGGTAGTTGTCTCATTCTGTCAAAGAGCTCCCTCCTGTGAGTCCATGTCATTGTCCCTGTGGCATGTGCTCAGTTCAGCTAGTAGTGCATTGAGTGACCAATTTCCACATACAGGTAGAATGAGCCATGATTCCTGATTTAGTGCTGAAGAATTGGCAGTGGATTTTGCCAAAGTCTGGGATCAATTCTTCATGGTGTCACAGACACTTTTAGCTTCCAGATTGAATCTCCTGCTGTAAGTCACCATGAACTACATTGTCGGTTTCTTCCCAAAGACCTATATATTAGTTAACAAAAAAAAGGAAGAAAATATTTAGCCTTTCAATACTGGAATTTGTTAGAATAGCGTAAAGATTGAGTCATTTATGTGTATATGAAAAGATTTTACTAGTTCTATAAGAAATATTCCAACCATTAACTAGTGTGAGTATTTAGACTGCCTATCTGGATTACAGTACAACATACGTTTTACTGAGGACCTCAGGTATCCCACTGTCATTATTGAAATTGCACACCTAATTTCCAAGACTCACTTTTTTATTAAATTGCTGTTTCTCTTTAGTATATGCTTAGAGATTTTATGAGTATATACATGACAAGTTTCCACTATCTGAGCTTGGCATATGCTCAGAATAAATGTATTAAGTGTATTCTGCATGGAGTTTAGAATTTACGGTTTACTGCTTTACTGTGGTTTCTAGCCTGTGTCTTCAGAAATGGCAGTAGGCAGATGTACTGGTCTGTAGCATGCTGACTGAAACCAGAGGTCTGAAGGTTGAGTGTGTGTCCGAAATGTTTTGGAGCAGGTGATATTTCCTATGGACATATATGATGGTATTTAGTTTGCAAAAGTTTATGAAAGTCTTGCATTTCTATTGTAGAGCAGTCTGGAACTTAGCATTCACTTTTTCCTACTAGACTTTTTTTTTTTAAAGACTAAGGGACCACAAATAGTGTCTGTCTGTCTACATGTGTATAATATATACATAAATAAAATGCTTGATACTATATAAAGTATATAATACATATAGTATAACTCTATATACAGATACTTTCAAGTATATGCTTTATACACTATATAATGTATACTGTGTATTACTTAAGTAGTATTTAAATAAGCATTAATAACAATTACTATTATACTAGTATAACATTTGAAAACATACATAAGTTGAAATAAACTAACCATGCTACTTTTGGAGGGGTGAGGGGGGAAGTAGTATGAGCTCTTTAATGTCCATAAGTAGTACAGAATCCGCTTTTCTCTTCAACAGGCACATCTTTAGCAGCACTTTAGTCCTTATTTCTTTGCTGAGGTGTAGGTGTAGCATTCTGTCAGAACAAAAAAGGTGCCGTATACTGAATGGGCACTTTTAAAATGTTTTTTCTTGTAGACATTTGGCTGATGAAGTCATGTGCAGTCCCCTGATGTCACATGGCTGTAGGGTTTAACATATTAAAGAGAAAATGCATATTATTTTCTGTAAGCCATGGTATTATGTTAGCAGTTGTAGCGTAGCATATCATATCATTAGAGTACTTTGAAAGCTTGTGTTAATTCATGATGCAGGAATTTTCTATATGAAGATCCTTAGATTTGTTACAGACATAAAAAGCTTTTTCTCTTCAGTCTGCAGAAATATGTCTACATGTGAAGTGAACTCATTGAGTCTATTAATGCTTATTACATGTGACACTTGATCATTACACTTAATATGGTGAAAAATGTCTAGAAATTACATTTGGTACCTTCTCTCACTAGAGAAGGTAACTCCGTTGCTTTGTTTTATTCGTAGTCTTTATTGTTTTCTATAATCAGTTTTTTAAGGCAAGGAAAAGCAGTTATTACCCTCTGTGGTATTTTTAATAGAAGGCCATTGAGCTCCAATTCCTTCCCTTCCTTTATTTTAATGGTGTTAATTGAAGGTTTCTAAATGCTGATGTTCTAAAGGTACCTGGGATTCTTGTGCACTTAAAATGGGTTTAATCTCTTGATACAGACATAAAGCCAACTATCATCAATGAGAGAATTGAGTAAGCTAGGCTCTATGAAGACTGTAGGAAAATGTAGTATTTTTGCACTGCATCAGGAAAAAGTCCAGCTGTGGTTATCTGCACACACAGAGTATTGCTGGCTGCAGAATTACAGGGGTCCTGCTTTGCTATAGTTCATTGCCCCAGGACTATAATCTCTGTTGTACACTGGGAGGTACAGCATTCTCTAGGTTTTGGGGAAACTACAGAAGCATTGCAATGCCTAAAACAAATGCCAGTGAAGGGAAAAGCACAAGATCAAACTCTGTGTAATGCATCATTGTGCATGTTTTGGTGGCTGTTTTGGTAATAGAGAACTATAAAAATACATACAGCCAGCGCCATAAACACAAGTGATAGTTTTGATGTAACATCATGTTTCCCTTTGTGTATATCAATACTGTGTTCTAATTCAAGTCATTAATATGTAAATTCAAGTAATTTATAATGTTCCATCTGAAGTGGGAGGTGCAGGGGAAAGAACAGTTTTTGGAGATTAGAATTTAGATTACACAATTTTTTTTCGCAAGTTTACCAACAACTTAATGAGAAGATGGCTGTTAAAAGCTTAATCTGTAACACAATTTTTGTCTCTTTCTTCAACATTGTGTAAAACCCTTACAAATAGCATCCTTCCTTTCTGCCTGGTGTTATTTGGCTTAGGAAATGAATCAGCTTCTTGTTACCAGGCTGAGATAAAAACGTCTGACCATTTCTCTTAATGTCAGGAGATCAGTATCCCTAGTATCCATTTGTATCTGCCATCACTAAAAATGTCTTGAAACACCATTCCAGCTGGTATTCGAGAGTATGAAACTGATGTTAACAGAAGAGTTGGTTTAGTTTTCAGTCAAATTTCAAATTATCAGTGTCATACCAGACTAAATAGGGCAGTAGTTGATTGAAGCTGTTATTCAATAATGTCTTTTTATGTGGCTGTTTTACTTGCTTATATCTCGGGTTTCAAACATGTCCCCCAAATATATGTCTTCGTGTACACATTATTTAACAAAACATATAGGTATCCAGCAAAAGACACCCCTCAATATAATAAAAAGGCAATGCAGTTGCTGTTGGGAAGGAGCAGTATGTGATAGTGGGGAGGCTCCAAAAATCTGTTAGTGTGCTGACTTATACTATCACCTTTTTGCCAAAGGTCTGTGAACAAGTTATTGTATATCAGCTGCTCCACAGTTACTGCCCGTTTGCGGGCCCTTGTCTTGCAGTACGTGAGCCTAACACCCGGTGACTCCTTCATTAAGCACTAAGGCCAGGTGCAAATGTTATACTTATACTGGGATAAGTGATCGGAAACTGGTCTACACCCATAATCGAACAGAAGTTCAGCACACGTAGGTTTAAAAATAGTGAACTTGGTCTAAGGTGGACCTGGATTGATGTGGTGTCAGACTTAAATGATTTAGATTATGCCAGTCTGTTGAACTTCTGTACCAAATCTAAGAGCCAAAGCAGACACCTCCAGAACCATGTTCAGGTCTTACTCAGGATTGCCTGGTAGTTCTGGGCTTAGTCAGTAAAACATTCCTCAAGATAAAACTTTTGTCACAAGCCACACGATTCGATGAGAAGGGTACTGGGCTGGGAATCAGGAAACAGGTGTTCCTACCCCTTGCTACTGACATGTTTTGTGACCTTATTTAAAACACTTCATTACTCTCTGTTTCTTTTCCTGGTCTTTGTAGGAAAAAAGTACACTTTTGCTTCTTGTGATGGCTGTCATTTCTTTAGGGTGAGAGCTTTGTATGTGCAGGATCTGCTATAGTGAGGTGTCAGTCTTGGTTGAGAATCAAGGTGCAGCTCTAATACAAATACACCTTTGTGTAACATTCCCATTTTTCTCTCCTTTCTGTAGGAACATGATGTTCCTCTTCACTCGCTATTTCAAAGATTTTGGATTCCTTTTCCACATGAGCAGTTGTTTTAATTGTCACAGAGAGATATGATCCCATAAGGGAGGTGAGGAGATGTGTTCCGTTGTGAATAGCTGTAGCAGTAGCCATTTTTGTTTCAAACGTGATTCACACTTAGAGAACTTAAGTGTTTAAAAAGCTTATATTGATTAAAGAAATGAAGCCTTGACATCAAACTGCTGGATCTAGATACAACTATTTTTTGCCACGTTGCATTTAAGAATTTGTATGTACCTCTTCTAAAATGTGTAGTATGGTATTTCTTAGCGTCTCCAGCATTCATTTGTTTCATGTGTCCCTCCTCCTCCCTACCCCACACCCATTCACCCCCATTCTTTTGAGTTTTTCTGGGGACAACACCAGTTGTATTCCAGTTAAGTGGGATTCTGAAACTTAACAGCAATTGGGCAATGTATAACGCATCCCGTGATCTTAAAGCTCAGCTTTTGTCTGAACATCATTTTAATGAGTTCCTCTTGCACTAGACCATGCTGTACATATTTCTTTTCAGGCTCCTCCCTAAACAGCAGACTGTGCCTATGGCTCAACTTCATGTTTTCACTTCAATAGTTTTTCTGCAATTGTTTACAGTGGAGAAAATAAAACCTTCTGCAAACTCTCTTTATAAGCACACTAAGCAAGTCTTTAATGCCTCTTCTCCACTAATAACTTAAATGCTAATAACTTGTGCTTACAAGAGGTGCTGAGCAGACACTCTTGGAAACTGCTGTCCCATGCATGTCAGGTGGGATGAGGTCTCCTCACACTTCCTGTGTCTTAGACTTTGGGTGTCCTTGTAGAGAAAGGCCTGAACTGCAGGGATCACTGCTCTGGGTTCTGTGGGTAAGGTAGGCGCTGGATGGAAAGCTGGCTGGGTTGTCTGCACACCCCGTCTCAGCCCCCTCTTCCTCTCTCTCCCCCTGTCCTGAACATACATGATGATATAGCTGCATTGCCACTTGACTCCTGTTGATTGTCCATAGCAAGCAAGCAGGCATACCCATTCATACACCATCAGGACCTTTTTCTAGTAACTGCCTTTCGTATGTCTGTTTAATTCAAGTAAACTGGGTCTGCCTTGGTTTACCAGGTTTTAGCCCAGTAGTATCCTGGGTCACACTACACTTTGGGTTTTTCCCTTATTAACTGCGTCTCCTAATTGAGGTACTGATTTGTGAAGAGAGGCTTAATCATTTTCTAGCACCCTAGTCTAAAGTTTTCAATTGATGGGGAAAATACAAAACTCAGCAAGTTTTCTTTCAGTGCACCTGAACATCTCTTTAGTTTGATTTAAGTTATTGAATTAGAGTATAGAGCCTCATAAAACATCTCTTTGTACTGCAAATGTTTCTGTATTAAAAATTCCATGTAATAAGAATGCTCTTTGAACTTCTCCCTAAAAAATGCAACCAGAAAAAACCAAACAATAGAACTTGTCAGGATGTTTTTAAAATTCTGCTATGTATACAGAGGAAACATCTTTCCCTATTGGCTACAGACAACTATGAACATGACATTTTAAAACTAAATGTGTATTTCTCTAGTAGACCACAGTGTCCCTAAACAAATGTAATGCCGTTTAAGGTTTACCAATACTGATCCTACCAGTTAGGGAAAATTTGAAGGTAATTAATTCCTTATGTTATAAAACCTCTAAATTCTTTTGCAAAATCCTTTTTTGTTTAAAAAAAAAAAAAAAAAAAAAGCAAATCTCAAGTAATAACTTTGGTGTAGATACAATCCATTCATAGTCAAGTGTGTGTTGCAAAATACCATGAGTATTATTTTTACAGTTAAATCAGTCAGTGTTCTTATCAGGGCTCAGTGAATGAATTGTGCTGAGGTCTGTGTGCAAGTGGTGCAAAAGAGCAAGACTAAGCAGGTGCCTCCATTTCTGTTTGACTGGAGAATAAAGAGTCCATAAATGACCAGGAGAACGATACATTCAAGGTAGGGGGTTATGTACAAGCTAATGCTTCCACTGTCACTTTTCTAAGCATCCAATTGATAGTCTGAAGTAAAGAATTATGCGAAAGACTGGGACCTTGGGAATCCGAAAACCAGCAAAAAGAAAACCTTATATATCTGATATACGTTGCCTTAAAGGGAGAGTTCTTAAGTTAGCTGAGGACTGTCCTAGAAGACTTCCTCATGAATTGATGCACTTTAGTAGATGTACGCCATAAGTGCCTTAAAGAAGGAATGGATGCATAAGTGCAGATACATATATAGCAACCTTTTGAGATCCGTGCTCCATTATTTGAGAAACCATCAAATAAGCAGTGATATGAGGCAGCCCTGTGTTTAATACCAGTACTTTGTCATCAGGTATTAATTCTTATCAGCTTTCATTACTCTTGTTAGAAGAAAACCGTATTTTCACTTGGTCGATCTTTGGACTTTGGTTCAGAAGACTTGGGGCCAGATCTTGAGTATATATAAAACAGCCTAGCTCTCACACCAGCTGAATATTTAGTCTAGGATTTTTTGAATATAGGAATTAAAGTGTGAATAATTTAAACGTTCACAACTGAGCAAAAGACAGCTTCTAGATGAGTGCCAGATTTCCAGTGTTGAACTAACCAGAGCCAAATAGTCCATATCAAAAAAGCTGAAAATTGCATTATAGCAAGTAAAAACACCCTTTTTTACATTCATTAAGCTAAAAATAGGCATTCTGCATGATTATTAGAAAGACTGTATAACATACTGTTTTAATAACTGTCTAGAGGTACTTGAGCTCTGACACAATTGTTTTTCTAATTAAAATATTGCTAGCTGTGATTATAAGGTTCAGTAAGAATATGTTAGTTGACTGGCCTGGTACAGCAAAATTAAAGCAATACTGATCTGAAAAGATGATCTTAAAATATGTTAAAGATAACACCTTTAGGCTATTTTATCTGAGAGTGTTTTGTTTGTGGGGTTTTTTTTTAAATAGTAGCTTTAAGCAGACATGATCTGTATGAGGTTGTATTCTCAGCTGAAGGTAGACTTGTTACTCATTATCAGTTTTGAAACAAAGGACAGGATTCTCAGTTGATAAGAACAATCATACTTCTGTTGATGTTTACCATAAATATAACCTAAGAATTACAGCAAAAACTTTTAAAAATCACTTCCCTTCCTTATTCTTTTCCGTTTCCTTTATTTTATTCTCTACCGAGTGTATAGCAAGTGATTGTGACTTTCATGGGATTTGTGCTTTTGGAAATATTTTAAATTGTATTAACAAGGACAATATTAACGCATGAAATTTAACTTTTTAGTCAAATTAAGATGGTTTAAGGTTAAACTGTTTTAACTCTACCACTGTGATGAGTGGATGCTGTTACACTGATTCAGTTTATGTCCATATATAGAAGACTGGAAAGAAGCTATATCTGTAAAAGGCACCTGTATAATGGTACAAATGCATCCTACATGTTTGTACTAGTATTTCTAATTTGAGGAGAAACATTGAAACCCCAACAGAAGTGGTTATACTGGTTTAAAAAAAAAAAAAAAGGCTGTATAGACCAGGCTTAACTAAACCTAAGGAAATACAAGGTTACAGTCATAGCTGTTAAAAACTTTTTATGTAATGCTTATTGTATGCCTTATGTATGTATTTGGGGTGCATTTGTGGCATTCATGTACGGGAGACACATTTTGGGATCTCCACACTTCCATAACTTTTTAACTATCTTGTGTCATTGCAGTGTTTTCTTTTTTTAGTTTGAAGTCTATTGCACAGTCCAGCTGAAATCAGTAATTTTGTACACATGCAATTATTGTAGAATCTAGGTCACTCTAGTTATAGAACCTCTTTTTAAGGTAGTCATCCTACAAGATGATTACATCGTTAGATAGTCTCATTATTCCTTTCATAGGCTCCTTTCTCACTATTCCTTTCATAGGGTAATCTTTTGAAACCTAACACGATCCCAAATACAGTCTTAGATATTCCTTTCCATTCCATACAAGTTTGAAAATGTTTATACTCCACTGAAGTTAGACTGTTTCCCTAGAGACCTTAGGATGCAGTGCTTTCAGAAATTAGTCAAGTTATAAAAGGGTAAGTCTTCATTAGCTTTCCTAGAAGGGGGAAGCTAACAAATAAAAGCACACACTTCTTGGAGTGACAGGTGGGTAATGTAGGCACCCAAAATTAAAAACTTGTTAGAATTTGTGGCCTTTGCCTGACTATTAAGCCTAACATTTCTTTCTATGTATGCAGTTTCTTTAGTTGTCACAGGAATGTTATAAACTTCTAAATCCAAAGAGAAGAGAAGAGCCCATAACAGTACTTTCTCAAAAGCCTTTCTTTTTTTGATATGCTGAATTTAATGTAGCCTGTAATACTTAGGAAGTTTGTTTGAAATTCTGGGTTAAATTTATTCTGTGTTACTCAAATAGTTATAATCTGCTCAACGAATCTAGTGAGTTTCTGACTTTCCCGTTGTAAGGGCTGCATTTGGTTACACATTTGAATAGTTTATTTTTAATTTTGAGCCAATGTAAAAGTGAAAATAAATCTGTTGACAGGATTCAAATAATAGTTTGGATCTGCTAATGTACCATTCTTGGGACTGTGGTATTGCAGTTAATTTATTTAACGCTTGAGTGAACTCTGACTTTAAAATCTGTTTTCAAGTAAACCAGACATTTTATTGTTGTTTCTTATTTTCAAATGAAGGCCATAGTTGGGGGGTGAGGGGTGGGGAGGGGGAGCAGGTTATTAGAAGTGTTTCTTTGCAGGCTTGCCTTCTCAAGCCATTAGTCCTTTGAACACATGATCTGTATTCAAAAGTAGATGCATCTTAATTGCCTTTAACATTGTTCTCAAAGGATGTGGGGTTCTCTCAGAACCTTAAATGTAGCTGAGATGTCTTCTGCTATCTACTTCAGTTCAAGCCCCAGTTCTTGCTTCTGCTTTTAAACTACCATGTAGTTATACCAAAATTAATTATTCAGCTTACTGTTAAAAATTTTCTAACACGTTTTCCTTCTCTTTTTTCCTATCCTATTCCCACTTGAGAGAAGGGGGAGGGAAAGAGAGGAACCCAGTGATTTAGTCTTTGAATGGTCAGGTTGGTCACTTCAAATGAACATCCCTATTTCCATTTGAAATGAGAAATGCAGCATAAATCAGTAGATTCATTAGCTGAAGCAAATACCGGTGTATACTCTAATCAATTTACTTGCAACCTCTGAGACTACTATTTGCATGTTCACACACAAAGCCAAATATCTGTATACTTTTCTTCTGAGGGATAGGAAATATGCTATTGGTGTCTTGCAAACTTGGCTTTGCTCAGGCCTACTTTGACCAGGTAAAAGTGACATTTGTACTGTAATCACGCTTTAAAAGCAAATGGTGAATCTGGTTTATTGCAAGTGCACTCCAAACTTGCACGCTGCCTTTAAATTCCCACCTGTGAGAAGAGGAGACTTGACTTTATCACAGAGATGATGTGATTGACCTTTGGAATAAAATAATAACTACTTATGCAACCTTCCTGCTTAAAAGGAGGAGGGGAAAACCATTAGCATGCAAGATCACTAAGGTCTGCCAGCCTTCCTGACCAGATGCAGTGAAAAAGGGAATGTGTTTGACTTGAGTGTGAAATTTTATTTGTACCATTTTAAGTAGTTATAGAACAACTATAGTTAATAAGTAAGAGGCTGGACTACAGAAAGGTACTCTGTACCTTTTTCTTGGAAAAGAAAAACACAAAATGATTGTTTTAAAAAAACATTTAAGGCTATGACCTTCTTATTCTAGGAATCGGTGTCTGAGGAACAACCTCGTTTTATTAATAAATAGACTTCCTAGTGCTTATAAGATGCTATTGAAAATGGCTAATGCTGAAGAATGTAATGGGTTTTTGAAAGCACAGTAAGCTTTGGGCACTGCTAAATCAATACATATAACAGTCATTTAAATGTGTGCACCATATGATGCCTATTTTGGTTAATTATCTCTCAGATCCTTTCAGAATAATCCTATTTGTTGTTTGCAGATAGAATACTAAAAAAATTACCTGTGTACAGGATATAAAATAGAAAAAAGACTTGATCCACAAAAAATTGTGGAGTTTTTCTTTATCAGTAAAGCTGGATAGTTAGAATCAAATTTACAAATATCATACTGGTTATAAAATTGCAGTATCAACATTTGGTAACAAAATACCCACAACAGTGTTCTAATTATCTGAACTAGCGAAAGCATGTTTTGATTTTTTGGATAATTGCTTTATGTAAAATTATTATTTATTTAAAAAATGTAAGATAATGTCAGTGGCACATATGTATGTGTGTTATATCAAAGAGTTATTTATAAGAACAACCAAAAAAATTACAATATCAGTGGTGAAAAAACACTCTTCTCTGCAAGAGATCATTTAATTGTCTTCCAGCTGTTCGGACACAATTAGGAAGTTGATTAGATTAGGTGCATAATTTTTGCCTATTTTTCACAGGTTAGGGATGAAATAGAATGAAAAATGGATAGCTTTCTATTCATCAGCAGTCCAGAGAGCCCTCTGTAATGGCTGGGGGTATATAACACTTTTGGCAACTGTCCCTACATGGATTATTGGAGCAGGAGGTATGGTGATCTGTGAAAGACTTTCCATCATGAAACTGGGCTTTGCAATACAATGTAGTCTTGGTAGCATTCAGTTACGTAATTGAACCCCTTTGTAAAGGTCCACCCTCAAAGCTAATCTCTGTGATACTACTTTCAGCACTATATAATTTACTAGTTTGGTCCATTAAAATGTTGTGTACTAAGATGAAGTATTGAATTTGCACAGTAATTGACCTTTGCTTTGAAATTTCCATTCGGTTTCTTCCCTCTCCTTTTCTTTTCTGTCTCTCTTCTGTTCTCATTTCATATATATTAGTGACGTATTAATTGAATATTAACAGGGGGGTAGGTTGTAGCCGTATTGGTCTAAGGACACAGGCAGACAAGGTTCTTTGGGTAAATCTGATATCTTTTATGATTATGAGTGGGTCTAATAAAAGTTATCAGATTTACCCGAAGTACCTTGAATAGTAACATGTATTCTGACGTTTTTGATTTTTTTGTTGTTGCTGTACCTCCCTCACTGACTAGTGCTTTGGACCATTCTGAAATTTTAAAAGTGACCTTTTAAAGTATTTTCACCTATTATTTGCTCGTTTAGAATGTCCCTTTGGGTAGATCTTATCCATATGCTCTTTTGGTGAATTTATGCATGTTTCTCTGTCAACTTAACAGACAAGGTTCGTTGGGTAAATCCAGTATCTTTTATTACGCCAGCTAAAATGGTTGGAAAAATTCTTGTTCGCAAGTTTTCAAGTGCAAACACCATTCTTCAGCCAGAGGAAGCGTCTGCAGTTGTTTTGTGCTCTTCCTGGATGGGATAGAATAGAAGCCAGAGGCAAGTATGTGAGAATGCCAGTCAGTAAAAATGATGCAAGTTGCGGCAGACAGTGGGTGAGAAACAGGTGCGGGAGTAGGGAAGGGGAATGTAGACCTGATGATAAGATGTAGCTGGTAAATAGTAGAGAGGTTACCTGGGGTATCCAATGTTAGGCAGGTTATAGAAAATGTGCCATAAATCCAACGTCTATATTTAGTCCATTATTTTTTGTATCCAGTAGGTTGGTGAAGTGTAAGCTTGTCTGCGAAAGGTGTTTTGTAAATTCCCTTTGAGGATTAGAACTGAAATTGGAAAGAGTGGTTGTCTTGTAAGAAATGTGCCCTCGCAGGTAATTGCGTATTCTTGTCTTGGTTAGATTTCCAGTGTGCATTCATTCTGGTGTGCAGTTTTTGTTTGGTTTCTCTTACATATTTTCCATCAGGGCATTTAGTGCACTGGGTAAGATGTATTACATTTCTGGGGGATACAGCTATAAGATCCAGGAATGCTGATGACTCTGTTGTGGGGTGTAGTAATTGTGAGGGTGGTAGAGATATGGTGGCAGGTTTTACATTTCTTGTCATGGCATGGTCTAGATCCATTTGGTGTGCTTTGGGCCATAGGAAGTTTGCTTCTGGTGACAAGGTTGGCAAGATTCGGTGCTTCCTCTGCCTGAAGAATGATGTTTGTACCTGAAAGCTTGCAAGAAGGGGGTCGGACTTGAAGATCTACTTAGGTCCCTACATCTATGAATCTATGAAAGAACAATTTTTCCAACTATTTTAGTTGGTCTAATAAGATATTGGAGTTACCCAAAGAACCTTGTCTGCCTATGTCCTAGACCAACACGGCTACAACCAATATCCCTGAAACGTGGAAAATATTAAATCTCTGTCAACTTGACATTGTTACTGCTGGACCTAATTGTAGGAAAGGAAGAAATATCAGAAAGTGGAAAAAATAGACTGGCAACTAAGAAGCCTAAATATAGCTGTTTTAATTCGTAGTATTAAATGCTATTCTGAAAGCACAATGTCTTCTAAAATAATGTTATGTTTGTAGAGTTCAAGTTTAAGGCTTGAAGCTACTGATTAGGTTTTCAGGGTAACTGTACCCATTGCTATGTCTTTAGGTGCGACTGTAACCCAGGGGCAGGCAATTATTTTGGGCAGAGGGCCACTTAACCAAGCTGTGGCAAGCTGTTGAGGGCCGCATAGGTAGCCCCGCCCCTTGACAGGGGTCCTGTCCCCTGGTTACCATCTTGGAACCAATGTCCTAGGGCCAGCACTGGTGGGGCCCAGAGCAGGGCGCAGCCTGGCATGGGTCTGTGGAGCCGGGCTGGGCTGCACCAGCAGGGTGAGGGGGGAGCTGGCCCGGCTCCATAGAGCCCCTGCCAGCCGGGACCATGTACCCTTGCCGTCCTGCTCTGGGCCTTGCTGACACTGGACCTGGGACACAGGTGAGGGCCTTGCTCCTTCACAAGCTCACTCGCAGTGCCCCCCCAGCCACACAGTACAGGCGGGGGGCAGCATGCAGCCCCAACCCTGTGCTCACCGACAGGGAAGGAGCTGGTCCTAACCACAGGGGAAGAGCAGCCCCTCACCCGCCCTGTGGCTGGTGCTCCCTGCTGCAGCCACTCGCAACCCATGCGGGGCTGTCCTGAGCAGGCACAGGCAGCCTCACACAGGCTGTGAGCAGCTGCCCTGTGGGGCACCAGCCACGGGGCAGGTGAGGGGCCACTTTTCCCCCATGCTCAGCACCAGCTTGTAATCCACCCCCGCTGCCAGCCTGTGCTCCGTGCTGGCTCATGGCCACCACCCCGTGCTGCAGCCCCATGGGGCTGCCTGTGCCTGCTCAGGACAGCCCTGTGTGGGCTGTGAGCAGCTGCAGCAGGGAGCTCTGGGCACAGGGTGGGGGAGGGGCTGGTTTTCCCCCTGGCACTCAGCGCCAGCTTCTTCCCTGCCCTTCCCTACATTGTCCTCCCCCCCCCTTTATATGAGTTTCTGGCACGGTGCAGCCATATGGTCCCAGGCCAGAAGCTTTTGCTGGGGCTTGCGGGGGCGGGGCCAGGTGGGCCCTGTTCTTGCAGGAGCTCTCCAGGGCTTCCCCTAGGTCCTACTGATCTTGGTTCCTGTCATCTTGGACAGGAAACAAGGCCAGATAAATTTTAATTTTCTAAATTTTTTTAGGGGCCCTGCAGGCCAGATAGAATTTCCCTGAGGGCCGCATTCAGCCCACGAGCCAAATTTTGCCTACCCCTGCCGTAACCTGACTGGAAAAAAGGGATGCTATGATGTTTGAACTTCATGCTTCAGATCCACTTAGCAAGTAACTGTATTTCAAGATAGTTATAGATTTTGTTTGTAGCCCATACAAGGCTGTAGAGATTTGTGAATTTAATATAGTGATACATGGGGACTTTTGGCTTCACTGGGCACAACTAAGTGTTTAAGCCTCATCTGGCACACACTCTGAAGGCCCCATTATTTTTTTGAGAAAGAAAGAGGCCGAAAAACACAACGTAAGTGATCTAAAGAAATCAATTTTTCTAGTGTTTATAACAGTATCAAAGGAGAACCCAAATAGCCACATAATGATTCCCCTTTGTGATGCCTTTGACATTAGTATAGTAAACTTTTGTTAAAAGACAGGCTTTTCTCCTTGGGTTTTAACTCTTGAGGGAGCTGCCTTTTCTGTGGAAGACCTACTGGTTTTGTTTTATTTCTTTTTTTGTTTTCTAAAAGGAGGTCTGAGATGACAGCAGTATATGTATATTCTAAAACTGATTTTCATGAATTGGTCTTCCTCTTTGCTGTTCCTACTTGTTACTTTCCATTTGAAAATTCATCCTAGTGAGTTAAAAGTGTAATTTCCTGCAAATGCAGTCTAGTTTGACTTTCTCTGAATAGAAGTTTTAGGTTATGATTGCTACTATAAAACAGATCGATTTAATTTTGTCTCCAGGAGGCAATAGAATTCACAAAGCTTAGCATTTAAAAAATGCATTTACTGTAAATATTGTTCTGTATAATACAGTTTAGAAGCTAATATTCTTAAATTGCTTAGAGAAATTGATATATAAAATGTACTTGCATTTTAATGGCTGAATATTAGCTTCTATAATGATGTAAATACAGTTAGATTTTTCAGGTTTTTTTAATTCATTCTGGTTAAGTAGTAACAAACCCCGCTTACCACATTCATGAAGCCAGGAAATAACTTTTCCTGAAGCGATTTATTTGCCTAACCTGCAGACTCATAAGATTTAGCTGTAGCCATGTTATCAAATACCCTGGATGTCTGTCCCCAAAATTAAAACATAAAAGGACTGTGGTGAGTGTAACCACCTCAGCTCTTATTCCATTCCTTCCTCACTAGCCTGCGTGACAAGCTTTTGCAGCATACCCAGAAAGCTTTTCTGATGGACCAAGGTGAGGAGTGAATGAGTTCCAAGGACTTCTTGCAAAAAAAAACACACCGTTAGCACCCCTCTTTGATTCTGTTGAAACTCCAGCTCCAGTTATTCTGCTGATCTCAGCTGCGGTAGTGTCAGGGAGAAAGATGACCCATCAGTTGTCTTGTATATTATGGTTTTCTCTCTTAGCATTTGGAAAAAATTCTCAAACACCCGCCTTTCCATCGGGGTTTGTGATTTTGTTGTTGCTGTCATAGCTTTGCTTCCCTCTTTGCACGGAAGTGCCAAGACCTTTCTCCTTACAAAAAATGCTATCTGAGAAGAAAGTGGCAGCAGCTGTTTGAGGTGATATAACCTGAAATAATTTGAAGCAGAAGAAATTAGGAGTATCAGGATGAAGTTAAGAGGAATATCAGGAAGCAAACATAGCTGTTTGTTAAATTTAGAGAAGTGGTGCCAACCAGTCTAAAATCAGAGGAAGTATAACACAATGTACTTCATGGAAAAATTCCATATTTTCTGGGGCATGGACTGAAAACAGACTCGCATTATGTCTCAGTTTAATATGTAGAAATTGTATTCCATGGATATGTTTGACTTTGCTTTTTGAGTCGCACTAGTAAATGTGAACTTCTTCTTTTTTTTAGATACTAACATTTGAAACCAAGAATCCAACAGAACTAGCCGAGCGTTTACGATCTGTATGTGGAAACCAGAGCAACGCGTATGCCCGACTTCTTGAATACCGCTTAAATGCTTTGCGCGGACTCTGGAATGCCCAGCGCCAGCTCGCCTTGGAGGAGCAGCACGAACGGGAAAGCTCTGGGGATGAAGAAACATTGGCTTTGCTTAAACGTCAGGGCTTGTTACAGCAACCTGAGCAGGCACCATTTACTTCCCGAATGGGGCTCTTACTGGTCTTTCCTCTCATTCAGTCTCAAAGTAGAACAGACCCTTCTCTCTGTAACATAACTGCTGAGGTGCTATTGAATTGCCTTCGGGACTGCCAGCCTTTGAGTTTGACTAAGGAACCAGCTGACTGTCTTAATGGAATAGAATCGCTGCTCTGTTCCTGGCTGGAGGACACTTCTGCGACAGGCCAGCAGATTCCATATAAGCAGAAAGAAAATGCAGCTGCTGCCCTGGTTGCCTTGGCTTGTGCAAGGTGAGAAAAATGTGAATTGAGCTCAGTATGGTTGATGTTGATAGTATGCGTTTGTGCTAAACGGTACCAGAAGTTATGTGCTCCTACTGCTGAAAGAAATGTAAAACTCTAGAACTCTTGGTTCAGAGATGATACCTTTTATTAGAACAGCTAAGAAATCACAAAAAAATTACCTACTGCTGAAATACATTTTATTTTACATTAGCCTTGTTTCCTAATATTAAAAATACTTGTGAAAAATGAATTTAGTGAATTAACCATTGATACTGAGCATAGACATAGAAGGTTTTAGGTTATAACTGAATAATATGTTTGTGGGTTTCCTTCATTATAGTGAGTCCTCTTGTAGGAATGATCAAAACAGGGTTTGAAACATTCTCCTCATCTTTTTTATCTCTTTGAAGGGGAGGCCATGGTAAAAGAGTTCTCTTTCTCCTTTATGCTTTGCCTCCCTGGTTCTGTAGCTTCAAGGATGTGTGGAGGGCAGCTTGCCTCTGTGTCAGTGATACTCTGCCTTAAATTACAGTAGAGCCGTTCTCAGTCAGTTGCCACTGGACCTTGGGAGGGTCTCTGAGTAGGAAAGATAGTCTGATTCTTTGGGGGGGGTGGGGGGGGTAAGAATTCTTTAATGATACTTTCTAAAGTAACTGGTGATTTTTATTTTTTATTCCGTCATTTATTTATTGGAATCCCACTCATCCCTTTCTGAGAACAAAGTCATCTCAAGGTGGGCACCTCAAATCAATAGCGAATTATGAAAATCTTGGCCTAAACTATTTTTTTTTAAGTTATTTCTTAGCTGAGGCCTTGTCTACCATTTTAACTCTGAATAAAGTGGTAAAGTAGAGTTTTAACCCAAAGAAAACTGTCTCTCAGAATAGAAACTAACACGTGGAGAGAGGAATGTTATCGGGTCCTGTTGTACTAGATTTCTTCAACACTGAATCTGAAAAAAGACTGCTATAGTTTGTAGGGGTGTGCGAAGCGGGCCCTATTTGATTTGGATTTGGCCTGAATCAGGGACAGTGATTTGATTCATTGATTTGGATCACTGTCCCTGATTTGATTAGGCCGAATCTGAAGATTTGATGCTGATTCGGAGAATCAGCGATTCAGACATAGACACAGCTTTAAATGTTTTTTTCTACGTACCTCAAGGTACGAGTGCAGCTTGTGAAAGCTGCAATGGTAGGGCGGATGGAACATCCCACAGGAGTGGGAGGGGCCCTCCATGTGCTTGGCAGCAAACCTGGAAGTGGACCGGAAGTATTCTAGTCCACTTCCAGGTCTGCTGGGGAGCGTGCAGGGCGTGCCCCCCGCATGCACCCCCGGCTTGGCGATCAGCCGTGGGGGGACCTCATGTGCCCCTCCCTCTTCCCCTTCCCCAGGAGGCACCAGTTGCTGGGGGGGGGAACGCGGGGGAGGGCAGTGTCCCCAGCGCGCTCCCCAGTGGACCCAGAAGTGGACCAGAACTGTTTCTGGTCCACTTCCAGGTCTGCTGCCAAGCATACTAGGGAATCCCCCACACTCCCGTGGGATGCTTCATGCGTCCCAGCATCACAGCATTTATGAGCCTCCTGCTACCCAGAGGTATGTAGAAAAAACATTTAAAGTTGTGTCTATGTCTGAATCTCTCTGAATCGATTCGGAGGGTTCCGATTCGATTTGGAGAAATTAAAGGGTTGTCCGATTCGATTTGGATCTGGCCCTAGTAGTTTGACCTATTGATGTGCACGTCCACTGAAGTCAATGATGAACTTCATATAGTTTTACTGTATTTTGCAAACTCTTCTACTTTGGAAATTGCCTTATATACAAGGTATTCAGTCAAGTTTATCCTGGGTAGATTAAATTAAACTGATAAGCGAGGAATATTTATTTTTTTAAACATGACTTTTGAATGCAAGAATTTATTGACCCAAACAAAAGGGGTATAACATAGCCTCATTTATCATATTCAGTTTAATTCTTTCTGTCCAAGATGACAGTTCTCAAAAAACTTTGAAATACTGTTAATTCAGTTCAATTTGTAAAGGAAACACAGTTTTAAGTGAAAAAACAGAAACGCAGATCTTTCTCAACAGATTTGTATTACTTTACCTACAGTGTAATATAGTATTTTGAGATCTCTTTCATTTACCTACAAAAGTCAGGGGTTTTTTTACATTTCAAAATAATTCCAACACAGCCATATGAAAGTTGTTTTAAGAGGAGATTCTCATTGAGATTCCCTTTTCCAATCTTGGGGGCTTCATTTTCCTAAGAATATAAGACCTAATTTTTGAATGACCCACTGAAGTTTTCGGAGGGAAATAAAATTAAGCATCTCAAGAAGTCCCTAGATGGAGGCTTTCCCATCTTATAAAAGAAAAAAAATGCATACATTAGCACTTTGAAATAACTGGCACCAGGGACATCTCCCAAAGCCTGTGGGGAAGCATTAAAGACAAACAGTAGAATGGCCATTTATGAGGGAAAAACCCAAAGATACCCATAGCAAAAGAAATCATCTAGGGGAAAAAAATCTCTTCACTTAATTATTTGCAGTTCTTCAGAAACACTCAGTGCATTTGCATCTGAATATTATCACAACTAGGGCACAGTCAACTCTTCCATGCTCAATAAGAGTTTTAAAATTTTGAAACAAAGCAATCCCTTAATACTCATCTCATAATTTTATCAGAACCTATAAAATGTCTATTAAAAAAGAAGTCTTTTTTTAATTCCAGAAAAATGTATTCACCATTAGGAGCTCCAACTACACACACACACACACACTCTCTCTCTCTCTCTCTCTCTCTCTAATTTACTAATCAACAAAAAGTACAATTTGAAGTTGAGCTATTGAGCTATCATGGAGACTCAGTTTTCAAGAGACAAACTTTTACAAGTTTCTCCAGTAAAGTGACTTTTAATCCTTTCAGGAGGATGTCATGCCTTAATTCCTTCAAATATTCTGCTGTCTTTAACAGAGAGCAGGAATTTGAAGGAATGCCACATTCGTATTTAAATAGGAATTCCTATTTAAAAGTTATTATAAACATGCCCTGAAAAATAGAATTTTAAAATTTCAGCCAATTCTAACTGATCTAAATAATAAAATACTGTCAGCTCATAGCTGACTGGCCATCTTTAGCCCTACCATTGTTAGTTGATGATAATCTAACTTTATTCCTGGGGGAACCAGATGTACTTGAACGTGTAAAGATCTTTCATCAGATTAACCAAATATGTAAATGTGGCAGTCTTATAGGAGAAGATGTAGAAGAAGCATTTGAAGTTTCCCCATTTGAAGTCTTTCCTTGCGTATTGTTCATGGAGCTGCTTTGAGGTTATGGCTGTCCGATAACTAACATTCCCATCCTTGACGGTTGCCACCTCCGACATGAGACAGAGATCATCCAGGTGAAGGATGCAAACTGAGAAGCTTTCTCTGTGTGAGAAAGAGAACCCTCACTGAGATTTTGCACTGATGGACATTATACTCTAATTGTCTGGGTTTTTTCCTTTGAGAGCTGCCTTGTGTGCATATTCATTCTCTTTTCAACAAACTAATCCCTAGTTTTATTCTTCTCCTAGGGGATCGCTGAAAACCTTTGTTCATACAGTACATCTGTTGCAGAAACAGACTGATCTGGGATCCCTGCCTGTGGCTGATGTATTATACAGGTAGGTAGTAATTTAGTGTTTCGTATCAGCTTTGAAAATGTGCAGATGTTCATGAAGATAAAATGTCCATCCTGAATTGTAGCTAAATGGCTTAACTCAATGAAAATAGAAGGCTCTAGGAAAGATCAAAATCCAGTCAATTTGCAGAAAAACAATACTAAAAGGCTAATTAAACCATTGAAATTTCCTTAGAATGGCTTAATATGAACTCAGACATTAAGATTTTCACCTTTAAAAATGTTTTTATCTTTAGCTTTTGAGCTGGTTAATTGTTGCTTTCATAGTTTTACTGAAATTTTTCTTTACGTAACTTACATTATATCCTCTGTTGTTTAAAGGTTGCTGCTTTTAGAAGGGGGACCTGGATCTCCCTCTTGTTTGTTGGGAGGAAAACACATAGTGTCTTGGGGGTTTGAAGATATGTTACCTGCACCTGATGCCAACAGTGGTTCTGGCACTGAAAACAAAGGTGAGTTATTTTACAACTAGGACAGGATCCGTGGAGGGAATGAAAGATATGTTTTGGAATGATATGGTGCTTTTAAATCTTTAGAATCTGAAAGTGCTTTCTGCTTCTAGTCAACAGCATAAAAGCAGTCACAGTATATATCAAATGACAGAAAACTGGAGCACTCTGCAATCAGATGGAACGCACAGGTCACATTTTCAGAAGCGAGCATAAATGGGCCCTACAGAAATGGGCAGACAGCTGTTTTATCTGCAAAGCTACACCTTTGCACAGTAAAATGGCTAGCTTGGCTGTCATTTTTCCATCTTGCACATTCCAAATTTACTTTTATGGTCAGGGATCTAATTTTACAAGGCTACCCACACTGTTATTTTGCTGCATTGGTATATAGTACAAACTCAGGAAGATGACAGTATTGGTTTTCCATTCTGTTCATGTGTAGACAGTTAAATTGGCAGCCACAAGGGCCAGAATGTTTTATTTTTTAATGAAAGCTCAGATTCTCTGTTTCTGAATCCATAATGCAGGGCACACAAATACATTAAATAGACTGTTTTTTTTAATATCCCTGTTTTTATATAGTGTGTGCCATAGTTAGAAACCTACCTAATACATGGCATTTACAAAAAAGCTGGTGGTCTGAACATGGAGGTGGTCTCCATTTTCACAGTGGAGTGTTGCAGGGTCGTGTGTCGTCCACCCGTGGCCCGCCCCCCCTCCCCCCCACGTGTCTGGCCAATGGCCATCTGTCAATCTTCGGGGAGGAGTGGGACTTTGGGAGCCCCTCAGCTACACTTTGCTGCAAACATTTATTTTCCCTCCCTCCCGCTCCCCAAACTGCCTTCCTCTTACTTGAGGACACAGGACCTTCTGCCCGTTTGTTTTTGCAGCGCGCTCTCTTTTTTTTTTCCCCCTCACACTTTTTCACAGGGGACCTTCCAAATCCATGGTTTCCACAAAAATCTCAAAATTGTGAATTTGGTAGGTCCCTAGCCTCAGTAGTCAACAGTGAATCACATTTTTCTGCATTTCCTCCCCCTTTACTTCGAATTTCGTATTTTTGTAGCTGACAGTTAAAAAAAACATGTTAGAGATGAGGTCCTCCTTGATCAAAAATCTTTCTCAGTTTAACGAACATCAGAGGAACAAATGGTTACTTATAAAGAGAAAAAGTGAGTTGCATCAGTAATGATATTACAACTGTATGGGGGTACTGTACACTTCTTCACAAAGCTCCAAACAGTGTTTTAAGCAGCAGGGGTGGTCTTGAGCACAAAAGTTTGTATGTTACTACATCGTAGGTGTGTTCTTCCCTTTTGGTACTGATATATGAACAGCAGTAGCCTCTTGTGACACCCTAGAACAGTGATTCTCAACCAAGGTGCTGCAGCATCCTGGGGTACCTTGAGATGCTTTCAAGAGGGCCGTGAGGTGCCACACAGTGTTAGCAGTCTTGGGTGTACAAACACCATTCACAAGATAAACCCAGAGATTTCAAATAGGAATTGATAGCATTAAAAAGATTTTGAGTTGTTGTGGTCTTCCTGAGTTCTTTGCAACAAAAGAAATAGTGTATTATTATTTTGTAGTCAAAAAATGAGTGAAAAATAAGCTGGCATTTTCTGAGTGGTGCTTTGAGTCTAAAAAGGTTGAGAACCACTGCTCTGGAAAGAAGAATTGCATTCTTGTCAAGAAAATAAAAGAAAATGGTCCTCCACTCCTTTCTGCCCTTTAATAGAAAACGCTAAAATGTAGTATAAGGAATAATTTTAGATTTTGTTAATGAAGATGAAGCATTTTCCATTTACAGTTAGTCCTGTTGAACAGGTCCTGCTTCCCAAGCACAGTTAACTGCAACCATCCAGCTTGCACTATATTTGTTGATTTAGAAGCCTGCAACCAGTAAAGTCTATGAGCTGTATATCTGTGTATTCGATAACTGTGGCCTCAGCTCTGAACCAAGAGCCATCTGGGATTTGAGGCTGCAACTTTGGGGTGAAAAGGTAACCTAGAAATAAGAAATAGTGAAATACATGTCCTAGATGCCTGGTTTTTTCCTACTGACTGAGAAGGAATACACGATGAATAACTATGTATAAAAACAACAATACTAATTCTGATCAGTGTAGAGGAGAGTCTCCCATAGGTTTTCAGTCATTGATCTGAATGTAACAGACATGATCGTCATGGCTGTGTTGCCTGTTAAAGGTCTCTGATCATTTCCTTCCCATTTCAGATGCAGATTTAGGGCGCTGTCTTGCAGCAGATGGACTCTATCTTTATACAACTAATTCAGTGGGCAGAGGAATAAGCAAATTAGGATCTGGATTACATGGTACTTTACGGTAAGCCACAGCAGAGCTGAATGTTCACTTTGTGATATTTCTTCCTCTGCTCATTTTTTTATCCTGTCAAGATAAATCTTTTTAAAGGAAATGAGATGTGCTAAGTATCTTAATGTTTTTATTATTATTATTAAACCATTTTTTCAGGGAATTAGATTTTGTCACTGGTTTTCCCCTCTGATAATTATTGCTGTTAAGCACCATCCAAGTTAGGCAATAATTTATTAGGCTTTTGTTAACATATTGAAAGCTGTAGTTAGTTTAACTGCAAACTGGTTTCTAGTTATGGAATTTACTATACAAATAACTAGTTCAGATGTGACTCGTTTTACATATTCTTTTTTCATTGCTTATAATTCTTGAAATGTAAAACCAGCATTACAGCACTAAATATTTAGATACATGAATCTGTAGCTAGGGTCAGGAGGAGTTCGGGACAGTTCTTAAAAGATGTAGCATATTTAAAGGTTTTAACATCCTACCATCCTTTTTTCCAGAGGCTTTGTATATTGTCGTAATGAAGAGCTGGAGGCTGGCTGGGTTGCTTTTGGCAGTGGCAAACTTCTTCATCGTCCTGTCTCCTTTGATAATAAACCTCACTCCCTTTTCCAGGTCATTGATCAGCATACCCTTCAGGTAAAAAAAAAAAAAAAAAAAAAAAAAGAAAAAGAAAAACCTGTGTCTTTGTTTCAAAATAATAATATGGTAAAAATGTTTTTCATTTGTCATAGTTATTTATAACTTAGTCTAGTTCCATTATGCTCAGAGTCTGTTTATTCCCCTTTATGAAACTTTACCTGTAGCTCCTCACTGAAAGAGTTATATGACAGCTCACAGGCCATCTGTGGTGTCACAATACTTGTGCATACAGACCACAAACTAGTAGTAGCAGAACACAGGCAAAGAAAAATGGATTTTTGGTGAGAAATCAAATAGTTTTAGAGGATGCAAAACTCCCAGACACTTCCATTTCCCTCTAGTGTAAGAATAGTTTGAATCTTTGCTACTCTCCAGAATCTGTGTTTTGCAGACCAGCTACACTCTCTCTCTTTCTCAACATGGTTAAAGGATTTTTTTTCCTGTTGTGAATTAAAGAAATTCTAGTAAAAAATAAAGGAATAAATTGTTTCGTTGTTTCTAACTGCATACAGTGAGTTTCCTCAAACTCAGCATTTGGATTCTGGAAGTTAACATTTTGGAAAAGTAGGGGAAAGCACAAAACTGTTAGTACTTGTATGGTACCATTAGAAAAATGTGTGTGCATTTCCTGCAATTTGAAACCAGTGACTTTTTGTTTATTGTAGATGGATATTTATTTAGATGTCTTGCTAGCACGGACTTCTAGTAGGCGAACATTATATGCTACCCCTCAAACTAACCAATAATTAAAAGTGCACAAATAAGCCTAACAAGCCTTGCTACTAATACCAAAACACCCTTTTGATATATGTTGCTAGACTTAAGAACAGACTGTGAAATGTGAACTGGTAAGACTCTCTCCTTTTTTCTTGCTTTCCTACTGTACTTGTAGGTATGTCAAATAATCCCAATGCCAGTAAATCACTTCCCAGTTGGCAGTACTATGACCACCGTGCATCTTTCTTCAGATGGTACCTATTTCTACTGGATTTGGTCTCCTGCGAGCCTCAATGAAAAAACACCAAAGGGACACTCTGTCTTTATGGACATTTTTGAACTCATAGTAAGTTTAGTTTAAATATACTTTGCAACTGCTTTCTTACTCTGTCTTAATTTGATGACATGAGTAGCACTTTAAAATGCCAACGTTTAGTGAAGTTAGGAGACAGGGAAATGATGGATTTAAGTGCTAATATTTGTAACCTAACAAGTAATAAAAATATTATCAGCAAATAACTACTATTGAACAAAACAAAGTCAAGCTATAAGTTTTGTACTCTAAAGGGCATGCTAGCATAACAGTTGTATAGTATGTGCAATATATTTGTATCACTGTTCTTGCTTCATTTCATGCTGAAATAAATAACTGAATATAAATGTGAAATATGCATCAAAAGTTGTTTATTCCAGATTGGTTTTATTCCATTGTAACACAATAAATAAAATAAATAGATCGTTTTCACAGAAGTCATGTATATGCAAAGCTGCATAATTCACTTTGTAACCGAACTTGTCAATCACTGGCTTTTAAGTAAATCTAAATGCTTTTCAAAAAAATTACACTTCTTGGAGATCTCTAGAGTTTGGATTTCTTTTCCTTTCAACAGCCCCTTTGTATGCAAAGGAAATGTTAACAGTGTAACACTCCTGTCTCAACGCTGTATAAAATGCTAATATTTATCAAAATGGCATCTTTCCCAACAAAAGCCCTGCTTATCATTTGGTGGTGTTGCCAGTTCTTTGCTGTACAGCAGTAAAACCTTCTAGTTGTAGGCCTTCTCCATATTATCCCAAACTACTTAATAATGGGTCACTTTCCCTTCAGATTTTTCACATTGTGCATGACTGAGAGGCCTTCTCAAACTTAATGATTAAAAAAAATCTCATATAATATACCCTAAAAATAAGGGTTTGTATAATTATAGATAAATGTCTAGAAATTAATTATTGCTATGGAAAACAGACTAACAGTTCTGCTTTCCAAAGGATTGAAGGTCTTACATTCAGGAATGTTGGTTTTACATCATCATCAGAATAAATCTGTCTAGATATTTACAGCAATTACCTTGTTAAATAATTTTTGCAAGAAGTTCTTATCCCATGTAGTGTTCACACCCAGATGTGATCTATTATCTCCTTTATCTTAGAGATTTTTGTATCTAAAGACCTTTTTTCTTCATTTGAATAGGTAGAAAATGGTGTATGCATAGCAAATCCTCTACAGGAACGCATCATACTGATGAGAAAAGAGGGAGAGTCTGCAAAGAGTATTAATGAAATGCTTCTGAGTAGGCTTTCAAGATACAGAGCCTCCCCATCAGCAACACTGGCTGCACTAACTGGCTCTACCATCTCCAATACCCTGAAAGAAGATCAAGCAGGTTAGAAATGTTCTCTATCGTTTTACGTGTTTAGCACATTTGTTTTCAATGACACATTTTAAGAACTACTGTATGTGGCAAGAGAAATAATTCTGTACATACCATATCTTGCACACCCATGTGTATGGTGTCTATATTTAGTTTCTTTTCAACTGCTGTCCAACACAATATTGTTTTTTGTCTACAAGAGTATTAAAATATTTTTGAGCTGTGTTAATTTCTTTGCAAAGATAACTTTGAAATATTTATATAAAAGTACTTTGATGCAGATGGTTAACACTCAGAAGTCTAGTAGAAAAAATGTAGTTCGTATTAATATGAATTAAGCTTCTGGAAGTGGACAGAAGCTGAGCTTTGAATAACAGGAGCTATAACTGTAAACCCAACATCTTGTTATTGAAGCTATGCTCTTGAATGGCTCAGTTCTGCCCCCCTTAATCACACTGATTGGTACCTTTCTCGTCACTTAGTCCCACAGTTTCAGTACAACTATTTCAAGATTAAGTACAATTCAGGTTGCATTGGCTTTTTAAGCATTATGTTTAACATAACATACTGCAGTGGAGAAAATATAATTTCTTATTTGAGACGCACTTATATAGTGCAACTTGGAGGTAATTTGTTTAGTTGCTTATTTTGTTAAAAGGAATAATTGTAGAAAAGTAGGGAAAATACCAAATGAATTTGCACTGCAGATCACCCCTAAATTACTCTTGAAAGGCCTCAATCTCCCTTTGTGTTGACATTACAGCAAACGTCCTGAAGTAGATGGAAAAATGTTGTTGCCACTGCATCCTATAAACTTTCCATAGGTTATATGAAATTTACTTAACTGAAAATTTCAAAATCCAGAAGATACATATGAAGACTGAACGTCCTGAAATAAAACCGATACTGTTGCACACATGTGGGAAAGATGTGTTTTAGACAGAACTGACTTGCTTATTCTCTCAGCAAATAAGTTTTAGCAGTGAGCTTCTCCTTATGTATATGTCTTCAAGGACAAAGCTACCCGCTGTTATGTGGATGAGTAAGTAAAGCATGGGAAGGGATTGGAGCAGGGCCGAAGCCTGACTGGAGTGGTAAGCAAGGTCTGTGAGCTTAGCAAGTACTTTCTGAGTTGATTGAAGTCATGTGATGATCACCTCTTCCCCCTAATGGACATGACAAAGGACATTTGAATAGTTACGTATCTGATTCTAATAAGGTTTGGACAAAATGTTGGTTATGGGTAGAGAGAAGAAAGGACAGATTTTGGCAATACTGTTGTAGAAGGAAAATTGGCAGGCTTGGATATGGAGAAAAAAAGTGAAGGAAGAGTTTAATTGCCAGGATAGTGAACCTGTATCCCATGGGGGGGTTAATGATATTGTGATGAAAATGGGAGAAAGGGGAAAACAAGCTAGATGCAGAAAGTATCCTGTAAGCAGTCAAAAATGGCATTTGTAGTATACTGGGGTAGAGAGCCTTAAAAAAAATCCTCCAAGAAATATAAAAGGACATTTTTTTCAAATAAATGTTTTATTTCTAGACAGTGGTTTGTAATTAAAGCACTGACAGATCTAAAATGATAGCATAATGAATTACTTCTGTTATGGCATCATTAATTCTCACTAGGAATAGGATACTGCAGAAAATCCTAAATAAGCTGCTTCTGGTTGTTTGATGTCAGAGGCTTTCAAAATGAATTTTGATATTGCACCACTCGGTGTACTCTGTGTGAGAACAGTTAATCTTATTCTTAATATTTTATGCAAGTGACAGTGTGTATGTTGTAAAATTTCATTAAGCTTGTATAAATACATTTTGAGCAAGAGATGCTCAAATGCGATACTCCATTCTGTTTGAGGCATCTAGGTATCATTCCCATTCAAAGCTTTTCTATCATACCCTATTCATTTTGGGGCTGTGGTGGAATTTCTCTTCTTTGATAGTGTCCTATATTATTACTGATGAAGTGGCAAGTATATGGATGTTGGTATAAAATATTTATGTATTATTAATATTGCAACATTACTTTGTTATGAACTTGACACTAATAATTTAGGATCGTTTTAATAAGATTCCTTGACCAAACCGGTATATTTATTGCTTTCATGGCTTTTGATTTATTTTTTTTTAAGCATCTCCCCCAGGCAAGATTTTAGTTAGGTCTTGAACAGTTCTCTTCCTGTCCCAAAGATGCTCTGGGGGCCTGGACTCGCTGGCTAACATTGGATCATTATAAAGTTCTGAACTTTTAAATACTTCATAGATCCAGCTATCCCTTAAGTACTTGGAAAGCTAGAAGCTTGAGTGGAATATACAATACTTTCTGTAAATATTTTCTTAAAGTTTGTACAGATCTTACAGACTGTGTGTCCGGGTATAGAAAAAGAAGATATGTGGAGATCTTTAAAAGGATCATATTTGGCTAAGGAGTGGATTGAATTGTTGTAGAAAGAGAATTCTGAGTTGCTCGTGAGTGAACCCCAAATAGATAATGCTTGGGGAAGGGTGGATCATCTTTTGGAGGCAGCTTCATTCTAACCTGCTTGTCTGGGTGGTTAGCTCACTGTTGGTTAATAGATGTAGAGGATGTATTAAGGCAAAGTGATGATGAATCCCAGGGGGCCTCTTGTCTTTAAAAACTTTTCTGGCTTTAAGATATTGCCCCGAGTACTTTATCGCCTTATAGTCCATATGGCAGATGTCTCTATGTTAGGTACTTGTCTTCGTTTTTTGGCTAGGTTTTTATGGAGATGGTGGAGTGGAAACTAAGACTTGGTATTCTTATTCATATTTAAAGTTGTGTTTTTTTCTAAAGTGTATTGAAAAATACATCTGAAACCATGTATGCTCTCTTAGGGATTAACACCTAATTTACGAAGGATCTTTAGGATCTAGTAGCTACTTCCAAATACTGCACAAATGTTGCTAATCAGTATTTCTGATGAATTGATTTAAATTCCAGAACCAACGCCTATAAGTCTTGCCACCTATTATATTCTACATATTTAATTGTTCAGACAACCAGGTTTTTTTACTGTAGTTTCTATTTAATGTTTCAGCTGCCAACACTAGTTGTGGGTTGCCACTAAAAATGTTACGAAAAACTCCCATTTACACATGTGGAACGTATTTGGTGATGTTGGTCCCACCGCCAGGTGGATCAGGCAGCTCTGCTACACGATCACTGTTCGGTGGTTCAAGTGGTTTGTCATCACTGAAAAGTAAGTGTGTTGTGTTTCTGGCATATTTAAGAAAACTCACTCCTGTAATTAATATGACGACCTTCAGAGAGATTAATTGGAGACATTTTTTTTCTTCTCTCCCAAGTCCTTGCTTCTAGTTTGGTGTTCAATATTTCGGATGGGCAGTTCACAAGCCGAGCAGATCTCATTGATGCTGCAGGAAGCTCACTTGGACGTGGGGCCCTAGTACCCGGACTTGGTAATAAATAGATACATTTTATGGGAACCAAACAGTACTGTAGCAACCCATTTTCTGCCTAATTTCGTGTCAGTTGGCCATGCCTCATAAGCAATTTATGAGCTCCCAGATTTATGAATTGTTTAAATTTTGTAAAAGTCTAAATACAGACAAGAATTTGTGAAGTGAAAACTCAAGACATACTGGAGGAAGATCCTGGTTCTCATTTCTCCTGGTTCTATTTCCTATACAATATATAAGTAACGTGCCAGCTTCAGGAGTGAGCAAAAACATTGATCCTAACAGAAAGGAATAATAGAAGAATTTTTGTTCTAAATCTTCTTGTTCTCTTTTTCCTATAAGTATGTAGTATGTGAATAATTAGTGAGTATGTGAAGGGTTGTAGAAAAGGAATTTTGAAACCATTTTATCTCTTTTTTTTTTCTTGAGAACAGCAGCATCTGATACAGCCCCAACTTTTCAGTTGACTGCAAATGGTAGCAAGCAATGAGTGATAAGATCATGGTGGAATACTAAATATAGAACTAACATGTTTCTCTGAGAGCAGAGGAAGGGTATGCTTTGATAACATTAGGAAAATTCTTTTAACATTTTGTTATTCTCAGCCGTTATTTTTAAGTAGCTTGGTGTGCCACGTAATAGATTTGAGGGCATAATATCAGATATAGCAATATTTCAGTTTTCTTCAAAGGAAAATATTATGATAGAATTTGCTATAGTCAGATAATTTTTAATACAGGTATTTATTTTTTCTCTCCGCAGGTGCATGTTATGATACTATGAATAACATGATATGGACGTGCTCTAATGACTATATTGATCAATGGTGTAATCCTGGAAACCAAGCTTTCCATTATGTCTGTCAGAGACTAGGAGTTAGCCATATCATTACAGAGCCCAGAGGTGAGGTAAACCTACCATAAGCACTTTGTGTAAAGTGCAAGTGAAATATGTAAATGAATTTACAGTGACATACTGTAAATTCAAATAAATGGCTAAACAGATTTCTTTAGAAAGTCACAACATACTGCTTCATGCAAAAGTGGTTATACTTATTGGACAAAATTATTTGATCTCACTGAAGAAAAAGATGTTTTTGCATGTGTGTTTGAAAGATATTAGGTTCTTACTGTCTTTAATGTTTAAAAATATTGCACAGAAATCCCTTGCCTTTCATGCAGGTGGTAACAGAAACACTGCTGCATTGGCCTGATGCTGATACTGATTTCGTAATGTATTTTAAATGCGGGTGTACATTTCACAGAAGTATTGAAATTTGATTTTCCTTGTAGGCGACGCTATAACCACAAATGAGGTTATCAACCAGTTACTGCACCATGTTGGTGCCATGTGCATCCACCAACTCAATCTGCTTGCAGCCAGTAACAATCTCCCAGTAACTAATTTTTTGGGCAAGCAACATCCAATTGAAGCACACCATCTCAGCAGTATTTGTGACATCATGGAGAAAGCCATGGTTAATGGAGACACTTGCATTATACGCTGCATCCTTGTTGTCTTTCAGGTATAAAATAATCTCCCATATATTTAGAATCAGCTCTCTAAAGGAGATCTTTGAGAATGCAGGCTAAAAAGTAAGCTTTTTTAGAAAAGGAATGGTGACATTTGTCAAGTAAAAAAAGCTAATGGACATTGACCTAAAATTGACATTGTATTTCTCTGTGTTTCTGTAATGTCTTCCAGCCTAAAATTAGGACTCTGAGAAGCAAATACTTATCCCCATTTTGCAGAATGGAAAGGTACCAGAGGGTAGGAAGTGCAAGGGGTAGGAAGGATGGCTTGTCTTGTTAACCTGCTAGCCTGAAACTCAGGAGATTTTGGATCTAATTCCTGACGCAGCTGCAGATTTTGAGGGATCCTGTGCAAAATTAGGGTTTTAGCAACAAAAATATTCAAAATTCTTTTCCCCTTTAAGCCACTGTTAAAGATCCTTTTCTTAAGGATTTCTCTGGAGCAGAGAGAAAATTCACTTTTAACTTTCTGTTTTTGCAGGTGGTTTTAAAATTTTTCTTCAGCCCCCAAACTGAGAGAAACAGAGACATTGTCAGAAGATCTGGCTTGTTACTGTGGCAGTTACTGATGGCACCAAAGGACCAGATTTGTTCTGAAATTCAGAAGGAGGTTTGCCTAGCAATCAGGTAAATATCAGCTGTTTACTCAGATCTAGGTGAATCCTAGCATCTGACTGATTACTACAAAAGAGTATTATGATTGGCTTACAGGGTTTTTAGGCTTTCTAAACTAATCAGGTTAACAGTACAGCTAGCCTCAATTTTATTACAAGAATCTAGGTTTTAGTTGTACCTTTAGCAATTTAATTTTAGATTAGTATCATTGCATCTTTTAAATCTGGCCTGTATTTTGGATAGTGGGATACATTAAGTGGTAATGGTGACTTATTAGGTAATAGCTTACATTACGTCTACTTAAAAACCCAGTAGTAGATTTTATTAGCTACAGCATCTTTATTTTGTCACCCTAATCAGGTGCACGGTGTTGAATAGCTGCAATATTCCAGTTAGTGACTGTAGATGGACAAAGCAATTACATTATAATTTTCAGTTATAATAAGTTTCGTCTGTCACAATACAGGAAGCTAACCCACAATAATTTTACCTAAATGAAAAAGGGAGTAAAATTATTGCAGTTGAGCTCCTATTAGCATGAGAGGACAGATGAAAGAGGTAATGCAGTTCAGATGAATCTGCTATATTCCACCCCTGCTTTTAAACCAGCATAATAGTTTCATTTGTCCACACTTCAGTCATGGATGAAGTGACTTTCTTGTGCTGTAATGTATAAATTTGCATATGCTCTAAAATGAAGGTAATATTTGTGTTAGTTGTAAATAGTAGTGCTTCAGAAAGTAAGTTGAGATTGTTGGGAGGTGGCCAGGAGCGTGAGGTCAAGTAGAGTGGGTTGTGGAGGATGCTTCTAGGTTGATGAGCACTTTGAAAAACTACAGAAGGGATAGCACATTTGTCCAGCGAGTCACATGGGGAGGAGAGACAAGAAACCTGTGCATGTGTGGGAGTGAACACGGTGTGTCTGCAGAGACATCAGCCCTTGAAAAGCTTACACAAAACAGCTGTTTCAGTTCCCCAGCATGCTAGATAGTGCTGCTGCTGCACTTGAACTACAAGCTGAACGACTTCTTTTCCATGGTTTGTCAAAACAGCCCCAGGGCCAAGTAGAGGACAATAACAATGGAAAAAAAGGCAATTGTGTATCAAGAAAACAAGATAATGTTCATCTCAAGGGCAAGGAACATTGTCTCAAATGTTCTGTTCACAGATCTAAATCTGCTTTCAAGTGGGAAGTGTTCCAAAGCTTGAGAACAAAATCTTCCAAAGATCAACCTGTGTGGTTTAGTTACAAACCACAGAGTTCCACAAGGTTTGCAACCATTGAAGTGCATGGGAGAATACATTTGAAAAAGCATCTTTTAAATGTCTTTGGATTTGTTCACTGCATATATTGATATTGGGCAACAATTAAGTTATTGTTACACTATTTAAATGTTTCTTTGGTCAGGAAATCTCTTAGAACATTTGGGGTAGATAAAGAAAAGAGCAGATCAGTGAAGACCAGAAATCCTTCCTTTTCCTCATTGTGGTATTAAGATACTAACCTGTACTTCAAACTTGGAATTCATGATTTTTTGGACAAATCTGGAATCAAATCTGAAATATGATTCATTGACTTTCCATGAGTTAATGATTCTGAGTCTTTATTTCAAACCTACCTGGATATGGTCAGCCATGGAGTTAAAAGGGAGCAGATGGCTCAGGGCAGGAGAATCCTCTGTTTGGGGAACAAAACGTATTTAAAGTATTGTATAAATTCTATAGTATAAATTCTATGATTCTAAATAGCAGGAGAAAACAGCTGTCAATATGACATTATTTTATTTTTTTTAGCTCTGGTTTAAATATCCTATATCCTGGAGAAGTAGAAATCAATAACTTACTTAAGTTGGTCTTAACTGAAGGTAAGAAGTTCTTATTCTCATTTTGGAAAGTAATTCCTGTAATTGAAAACACAATAGAAGATGTGTGTTATTTTGTGGTGAACACTCTTCCATTTCTGGGATCAGAGCAGTTTAGGAATGCTAGTGGGTCTTAGCCAATCCCACCAGCATCATTATTTTCTTGGAAGTCATAGGATGTTTTAGGTCTCAAACATTATTCTTTACCAGAGTATTTGCAGTTGTCTAAAGCTGTGATTCTAAACCAGGGTGCCATAGTATACCCTGTGGTGGTGTGAGATCCTTTTAAGGGTGTTGTGGGATGCCACCCAATATCAGCACTGTTAGATATGCTAATGTAGTGTCAAAACCATTCTGACCTGTTGTGATCTTTCTGAGTTGTTTACAGCAGAAGAATCTGTATTTTATTTTTCTGTAGTTAAAAAATGAGTGAAAGCTAAGAGGTGGCATTTTCTGAGGGGTGCCTTGAGTCTAATGTGGAGTGTCTTGAGTCCTAAAAGGTTCAGGTCATTGGTCTGAAATCAAGAAGGTTTAAAAATCTCTTCCAACACATAGCATGTCCCATCCTGTTTTGCATAGCATGGGAATGTTGTCTCAGAATTTAAGATAGGAAATTAGGCATTTCCAATAAGTTCCTTTGTCTATAGAGAACCACAGTAAACAATAAGAGTAGTCACTGTTGGTCTGTAGCGTATGGGAAGCAGATGCTTTATGAATTAATAAATATTGTTTCTATAAAAGGCTGTTTTATAAGTTTTCATCATCTGTATCATAAATGTGTATTCCATTATAGGAGAGAGAAATAGTGGTCTCTCCCAACTTCGTGATGTGATCCTGACTAATTTAGCTGAACAGCTTCAGAACAACAGATTTGGAAGTGAAGATGATGATCATTACAGGTAAATTAGAATAATGCTTGTCTTTGCCACTCTTACGAAAAATAGATTTCAATACATATTAGGAGCTTTATTATAAACTTGATGTATTGCTAGCTGTATGATTGTACTGCATCGCTTGCCTAAGAAGCACTAAATTCTCTGGGTGGTTTGAGGTATTAATGGAGTTTTGGAGATTTCTGTAGAGCTGCAGGAGTGCTTTGGAGGAGCCTTTTGTGGAGTCCTCAGATCGTTACAATAGAGCAGATAGCATTCTATAATTTGACACGGCACTCCACATTCCCATATTACAAATGCTGCTCTTCCGCCACAAAACTAAGTTACTTCAAGATTGAAGTTTGGGAGAGGTCTCTTTTTAAGAACTGATTCACATCATTGAGTCCCTCAGAACTGGAACAAAATGAATGCAGATCCATTGCACTGAACTCTCTTAACCAAGCCAGGGCTAGTTTTTCTTGTATGAATTATGGTAAGATGGAAAATTTTCCAGCATCTTTGGTATGGTATGCTCTAGCTAGCAAGTCAGTCCTTCAGCATTTCTGATACAAAGTCATTTGGTTGGTTTCACCTAACTTGTAATGTGGTTTGTCAGGATTTTACACTCATTTGAAAAGTATCCATCCTGATCAACTTCTCCTTATCTTTCCTGAATGTTAAAGACTAAATGATGAGCTGTTGCACTACATTCTCAAGATAGTTGTTCGAGAATCTTGTGTCTTAATCACCAAGTGCCAAACTGTATCTAAAGATGACTTTCAAAAGCTTCTTTCAACTGTGCCTGTAAGTAAAATGTACCTGATTAAAAATGTTACATTTGCTTAAGCTTTTTTTTTCTTGTTATTCAGCCCAGCCATTTTTCCCCTAGTGTGTAGAAATATAACTAATTCAGGGTGTAGCCTTCAGAAGGATAGGTGAGGTAGCTTCTTTAAGTTATACTGTTGCAAACATGAAACCTGATTAATCTTACAAATTTGAAATGCCCATAAATGGAAAAGGACAGTTGAAAAACAGTAACATTCCTTCAGTGCAATGATCCTTTAAACGGTGGTTCTCAACCTTTTTTGTACCCGGACCCATTTGTAAACATCGATGGCCAGTCCTGACCCAGTGCCCCTCACTCCCAACCCACTACCCCCTGCCCCCTCTCCAGTGTGTGGGGCAGGGGGGCCCCAAACAGCCCCTTGCAGGATGGAACTCTGCCAGTCTTCAAGGGAAAAGCCATGGTTTCCCACATTTTTCTCCTTTAATGGAGAATCCTTTTTTAAAGTTCATTTATCCACTTTTAAAGTTTGTTCAGGACCATTTCTTATAGTCTTGTTACTTACTTTTGGGGCATGATCTACGGGTTGAGAAACACTGCTTTAAACAGTGCAGGGTTACGGACTGATGCATTGTTCCTTTCACTTAGCTGTTTCAGTTATTTAAAAAAATACTTTCATATAGTATCCTTCAGAATTTCAAAGTAATTTACAAAATAGGATAGAAAACAGAAAACCTTTCAGAGTCGTATAAAATGGTGCATACAGAGGGGAGGAATGCTGTAGGTGCAGAAATAAGAGATGAGAAAAAGCTGATATTTAAAATGTTAGAAATGCATATAAATATTCTTAGAGTCAGCTTACAGAATGGAAGGATGCAGTGACTGGGAAATATTAATTGGGGTGAGGTTTGGGATATGTAGTGTTTCAGATTTACTGCAGTAGCAACTCGCTAATTCTCATTTCAACCTTATTGACCCTGTGCTCCTCATAAATTACATGCCAACCAATTATGTCCTGCCTTTCAGCAAGGATCCTACGGCCGAACTCTGCAAACGAGGTCTTTTGTTAAGATGTCATTGCTCTTACAATACATATGTGTAAATATTTAATGCTTAATTGCAGCTGCAATTTTTCAAATAAAGTATAATGCAAGATGTAAACTTTTCAAATGTTTCATTTATTTGTTAATTTGCAAAATTCAGTGGTTTGCCATTGCTCCCAACACTTCAGCATGAACTAGGGAAATTCTGCTGATACAGCAAAAGCACTGTAAATCGGTGGCAGTAGTCTGTTCAAGAGAAATAATTGTTTTCCTTACGCTCTGTTCTTTTTTCTTGGTTGTTTCTTGTTCATATTTTTAAAATGCACAAGGATTGTCTGTGCCGTGCTTGATTAAAGAAGATGGATAATGTAAAATGTGCTTATTTATATTAAAGGCTGCGTCTTCATGCTTGCGGTATCTGATGGCCGTACAGAATCACCTTCTCAGTAATACTATATTGATTAAACCTGATGAAAATGATGACAGTGACAGCTCCTTGCAGGGAGAGACATTGAAGGTACAGGTAAACACCAAGTTTTATTCCCAGTACTGCTTTCTCCGGCCAGTGTTCTTCTGACAGTTCTTCTGTCTTCAGTGCAGCTTACTGGTAGAATCTTTGTGTGCCGTCTTGTCAGGTTTTGTTATGTTGATGCGTTACATGGTGAAAGCCAATACCGTTCCATATTTCAGCTAGAATTGATGGTTAGTTTTTGTATAATGTCATTGCTTGACCTTTTTTTGTTTAATGAGTTCGTCAGCGCCTCCCTTCTAAAAATGTTTATAAAGGGGTTCATATTTAGCCATTAAGGAGCACATCTACATGTGCATTAATGCACTTTAGTTAATGTGCGTTAAATCTAGTATCTCCGGGCATTTATACGCATACCTTTTTGTCCTGCAGTGCATCAGAGGTCAGGTGGATCAGAACAGACTCGATTAATCGAGCTGAGGCACACTGCGCTGTGCCGTATGCAGTTGTATAAGCAGCAAAATATGTGTCAGAGTGCAGAAAATGGTGGCAGTGCACTTTTGAACTAAAACACCTCCGAAGTATTTTAGTTTAAAAGCACGCCACCATCATTTTCTCAGCACTGATGCGCATTTCGCCACTTAGAAAACTGCTCGTGCCACAGCTCCGGGCACTTTTAAAAGCACCCCACACTGCAGCATAAGCATGTGTGCAAATGCCCTCCATTGTGAAGTACTAGGAAAATGCACATTAGCCTGTCTTACTGCATATTAACTAAATAGCACATTTTTAAGTGACGCTTAATGCACATTAGCCTATTTTAATGCACATTAACTAAATAGAATGCTTTTTTAGTGATACTTTAATGCACATTAAAGCACATGTGTAGATGTACCCAAGGCATGTTTTGGATAGAAAATTAGTATGTAGGAAGTCATCTGCATATACATGTCTTTTTCTGTATTTATAGCTGTGAAACAACTAATTAAAAAAAGATTAGTTCTTCTGAGATTTAGATGCACGTCTGTTGCTTTCAGAAAATGATTTGGACTCCTATCACTCAATTGGCATAATTTATATATATTTTTGTGTGTGTTTTGAGCTTAAGTCATGTGGAATTACCTTCTTCCTTGCTTTGTAATAGTTTGAGACCTGTTCACCCTTAGAGCTTTGTCAAAGCCCACCTTTGTCTTCTCACCCCAGCGGGTGTCATGGGAAGTATGACATCGAGGTATTAGAGTGGTTTTGTCGGTTCAAGCTTTATTAAACTGTGGTTATAGTTACGTTGATGCTGGAATAGTGTTGTTAGTAATTCTCAGTTTTGTCCCAACACTTGTTTTGTTTTCATACGTTATACTGTGATCTTACTAACTGCTGTTGCTGGGCTGTTTGTCTGTTGCTTTCTGTAGGAGTTTGTGCTTGCAATCTTAGGTAGTTTGTTTCTGTTCAAGCTTATTCAGTAAATACTAAATGTCTCAGTACAGTTGTCTGTCATTCTCACTATTCATCCATGTCATTGTTCAGTTTCTCTCTCTACAGCGATCCTCAAACTTGGTAGGACATTCTGTCATCAGGTGCAGACCCTTGGCTGGCTAGTAGCTGCTCTCGTGTGCTGGGGATTCCTTCCCTCTCTAGAAACTGGATGTGCATCCAGTAAAATGCACCTAGTTTCTCCCAGCACTTTTGGGCTTAGCATTAATCAAATATAAGTCTGGGATGAAGCTACTCCTGCAGGCCTGCCAGGTCGCATTACCGTTATTTAATTTGGAAATCCATCCTTTTACTGCTCAGTTGTTTTATTCTCTAGGAGTTTAAGCATTGTCTAACTTTTTGCACCTAGGAGTTAAAGGCCAGTATTTTGTCTCTTGCTACACAAATCCTGACCGGATGTGATGAAGTCTTAGAAATGCTGCAGCAAGTCACTACAGCTCTTATAAACAGTGACATTTCTGACAGAGAGCAGAGGTAAGACAAGCTGCCTAAATACCTGTTAGTCTGAAAGAGGTGAGCTGCTGCCCTTCTTGTAGACAGGCTGGCTCAGTAAAAGAATGTTATCATTATCAGTATTTGTATTTTTGTAATTAAGTTGTTGAAAGAGGACAGGGCTATTTCTTTATACCAGCGGTTCCCAAACTCTAACAGGTTGTGCACCACCAATTTAAAATAAGTACCACCAGCAAATTTTTCAGTTCAACCTTAAGTTTGAAGTAGCACCAGCAAATTTTTGTCATATAAAGTAATTATAATAAATTTGTTAACGCGTAGCACTGACAGCTTGTCTGCGTACCACTGGTGGTACACGTACCACAGATTGGGAGCCGCAGTTTTATACCATTATTGTTTCTACTTCTGGCTATTTCTATTTCTGTCTCTCTCTCTCTCTCTGTTTCTGTCTCTCATTTTATAGGCCTCAAGAGTTATATGCCATAACTAGAGCCTTCCATCTCCTGTCTTCTGCAGTCCCTTTCCACCTTGTCACATCTTTGCCCATCCCTTCCAGATCAGTTTTTATGTAATCTTCCCATCGTTGCCTTGGTCTGCCTTGATCTGCCTGAAAGTCTGATACCCTTCACCTCAGCTTCCAGAATTTGTCTTGCATGCCATATCTTATTGGTCCTTGTAATTTATGATTTAAAAATATTAATGTACTCTCTACATGTTAATAGATGTTATTGATGTGCTTGAGTAAGTATTTGCTGCCACAGTTTGAACCATGTATGCAGTCTCATTAGATATGAAACTCATTTCTTTATATAAAATGGTCATGACAACTCATGAAAGAAGTGTTCCTATGTATATCCTTGACTTTTGCAGATTAAAAGGCCTGGAACAAGTTACTAAGGCAACCATGCTTGGTCATTTGCTTCCTGTATTACTGACATCCCTGATGCATCCAAATTTACAGACTCTTACCATGGCTGATGCACTGATGCCTCAGCTGGTACAGTTGGTACTTTATACCAGTCAGGTATGGCATTTTTACAGTAGATATAATTAGTGATTTTAAACGCATATATTAAACTTACTAGTGGCATTTTCATGAGTAAGCCTCAAAACGCAACATGTAGGCTGAAGAAAAACAACAAAATATTATTTCAGACATATACCCAAAATGAACTGTGCTGGTAATGCAGCCTCCAAGGTGTTGAGGCATAAAAATATCATCTAATCATAAGAACTGCCATGCTCTGTCACAGGTCCAGCTTATCCAGTATCCTGTCTCTGACAGCAGGTGGCTGGTAGCAGTTACTTTATAGGAAGGGTATAAGGAACAAAGCATGGTTAGAGTTGTACCCAGTAGCCATCAGGTGTTGTTTCTATCAAAGTTCTTTCGTTATGTGTATCAGAAAAAGGCTAGGAAGAAAAGACTAAGTCAGTTTAATATTGCCTATAATTCTAGCTTTCTGGTGATTTTTACAACCCAATTGTTAAGTTAGGAAAAAGTTCCTTAATTTTGACAGCGCTCATGTGGCTGCAGTAGCTGAAGTAAATTTTGCTTTAATACTTTAGCTCAGACATTCTGGTATGACGGTATCTTACAAGAAACCTTCATAAGCTCCCTTAATATTAACAATTTCACACCTTCCCTGTGGCAACAACAGCAAGTGTTTACTCGAAATAGGATTTTTCATGTTTTTAAGAAGTGATTTTAGACCAAGAGAACAATGAGAAGAGCTAGGACCATATGACCAGGCATAATTAATGCGCGGATTGCAGTCTAAGAACTGCTGCTTGACACCTGCTGATGTTGGAAACAGATTCCATGCAACGTGACCAACCAAGTTTAAGACACACTGCCGTTAATACTTATGCTGCTAATATTAACAGACTTCAGGGTACAAATCTACCCTGTTTCAGTAACCCAAGCAATTCTGGAGAAGAGAAGACAGGATTTGATAACAGTCTTCAAATATCTGAAGGGTGGTTATAAAGAGAATGAAGATTAGACTCTTCTCTGTGGCTGTAAGGGACAAGACTAGAAGCATTGGCCTCAGACTGTAGCAGAGGAAATTTAGGTTGGAGATTAGAAAGAACTTTCTCACTGGCGGTGAAGCAATGAAACTGGCCACCTAGAGAGGCTGCGGAATCTCCATCCCTTGAAAATGTTTGAGAGCAGGTTGGACAGACACTTGATTGGGATGGTTGAGTCAGGGATGAGCATGCCTTGAGCAAGGGGCTAAACTACTAGATGACTCCCTG
The DNA here is from genome assembly GCF_030867095.1 of Alligator mississippiensis. Lineage (NCBI taxonomy): Eukaryota > Metazoa > Chordata > Crocodylia > Alligatoridae > Alligator > Alligator mississippiensis. The sequence continues at coordinate 3,879,612 of NC_081833.1, read as the reverse complement.
CGGCCCTGACCAACCCTGCTTGACTATGTTTCTATGATTCTTAACATCAAATGTATTGTTTATATACTGTTAAAGTTACTCCTGTTATGTTACAGACTGCCTTGTTGCTTAAAACTCAGTCTCCAGTTTTTGCGGAAGTGTGCAGTTCCCCCAGTGGTACATCAGACCAGAAGAGCAAGTTGTTACCTGATGAGAGGTGATTGATGTTAGATCAATTTTTTTCTCGCCTATTACGTACCACCTTTCATTACTAATGGCATTCCTGGCTAGACCGTTACTTAGGAAGGAATGAAAGAAGCAAGAATCTTAAGGGTCATCACTATAGTTGTCTGTAAATTTCCTTGCGAAGTCATAAAAAGATGTACAAAGTGTATTTGATTTTTTTTTTAAAGGAAGTAATTTTGTTGTAAAGAATTGAAAGATCAGTCTAATCAAGATGCTTAAATAAAGTACAGCTTCATTTCTGACCCTTCAACTTTTGAAAAGAATTTCTATAGCCTAGAATCGGGGAGAGCTCTATAACAAAATGCCATGTATTGTAGCAGAATAGAGTATTGAAAATGCATTGGGATTTAAGTTGTAATGGGCAAGATGTAATTATCTAAAGTTCTGGCTTTAAATCATGGGTCGCAAATGAAAAGCATATACTTTCTGCTTGAAACCTGTTATGATAGCTGAACTTCAGTTTTAGCAATTGGCTTTTCCAACTTGCATCTGTTTATGAACAGGCGGTATTAAGGGGGTATTTTGAGGCATGTGAAATGTATGGTGAAACAGCAGCGAACAGCATGTTTTGCACTCAGTCTTTTGCCTACCTGGAGTGAAAGTTATATGTGTTCTTTTATGATAGTCTTATCTTTTATCAAGTGCTATTCAGGAAGAAAGATTGACATTTTTGATATTAACATTCAGAAACGAATCCGTTTTCAGTAAAATACATAACTTTTTCTAGAGCTGCTTAAATTTTTAAAACACCATAAAATGTATTTACTAGGTAGACCCTTGGTATCTTTTACTTATATGTAAAGTGTTCACATTATTAAAAACTCAACTTATTAAAGATGTGTTCACATAATTAAAGACTCAACTCCTGCTTGAAGTGAGAATTAGTCAAATATTTGATTGCCTTTTGTTACTTGAAGAGCATCACTGGGCCTTTGAAAAGCATGTTACGGTGTTTTGAATGCATACTACAAAACTAAACAGGTACATTATGAGTAGTAACTTCTTGCTTTTCTGTGGTTTCAGAATGCTAGAAGAGAAAGAGGAACCAGGTTTTCTCACTGGCTTGAAGATCCCAGCTCCCTGGGCCGCTGGGAAGACTGTAGAAACAGTACATCCTGTCAGGGACAACTATAAATTTAAAGAAACTGTACATATTCCAGGAGCCCGGTGTTTATACCTTAGATTTGATAGCAGATGTTCCTCACAATATGATTATGATAAGGTAAGCAAGGGCCAGTACAGCAACTTGCTTATCTCTTAAGTGTTTCTTTCATGAATGCCTCTCATTTTCATTTTGGCTGCCACTCGCTCTCCATGGCGCCTTATTTCTAGCAATGACGATAATTTGGGATGCTTTAACTTACAGCAAGCAGTACAAAGGCCTCCCTTTGGTCAGAGGATCTTAGAATGTAAAGAGTGAGATAAATTATTTGGGGTGATAGGTAGCTGTGAAATAGTATCCCAAAAGAATGGTGTAAGTCTTATCTCCTGGAACATGTGGAATTAGATTTGATTAAACGAGAGAATATGTTCAAAGGCAGTTACTCTGAAAGGGCAGGGAGATGGGAACAGTGTGATCTTCCTGCATCTTATTCTCTCTCTACCACCCACCATTCTTTTAAGAAAAGTTGCAAAAGGGTAATCACTAAATGCCTACAATGGGCCTGTCTAGAACATAGCGTCTAGTGACTGTGTTTAACAAGAAACTTAGTTGGCATATCCTTAATGAATTTGGCTCATTTACTAGCCTACATACAAAAAAATTCTTTTTAATATACCAAAATGGGGTGGTGATAATTGAATGGGAGATCTGTCAGCCCTCAGAAAAGTTACCTTCCCTGCAAACCCAAGCCAGTCTTGTTTGTTGACATCCATTTCATGACTGCTAAGGTGGCTTTTCTTTATTTTAAAATGTTGAATTCATTTGCATTTTCTGTCACCCAGTTTTCCTTGTTTCTTTAACTTAAACCTGCCCATCTCCTTTGTAGATCAGCACAGTTTGTATCAAACTGGGCAGAACTGGAAAGGATAACTTTCTGACAACAAATGGCTTGTTTACATGGATTAATATTAACGAGTATTTTCAATTTAAGATTGTAGCTACTACCATTTTTCCTTTGTAATTATAGAGCTGCTTTCACTGATTAGTAACCATTGCTATATGTTCTGTAACATAATAGAGTGAGTCCTGTGGTACCTATATTAGATTTATTAACAGAAATACATCATAATGTATCTGTCACCAGTGACTGGTTAAGCACTTCTTTGGGGAAATTTTTGGGCCTTATCATGTTCCCAGTTGAAGTAGCTGGAAAACCTAATTCCTGTTAACTTCAAAAGGAGCAGGATCAATCCCTTTATTGTAGAGAGGCAGCATGTCTTAGTGAGCTGGGCATGGAAAGTAGGAACCCACCTGATTTCTATTCCTAGCTCTGCCACAGACTTGCTGTGTGACCTTGGGCAAGTCACTTAACTCCTCTCTGCCTCAGTTTCCCCATCTGTAAAATGGGGATAATAATGCTTGCCTTCCCACCTCACAGGGCTGTTGTGAGGGTTTGTTAATCAGTGTTGATAAAGCGCTTTGAAGATTTGAAGCGCTATACAAGTGCTAAGTATTATTATTATTATTAGATTTTTTTTGTTTTTCTCTTACAGTCTAACAGTGTATTTTATGTTTTGAAGTTGGTGATCTATGCTGGTCCTAACACAAACAGTAGGAAGGTTGCTGAGTATGGAGGCAATACACTGGGATATGGCAGCCGTAGTGTCTTAGGAACTGGTTGGCCGAAAGACTTAGTAAAGGTACAGTATTACAATCCAACGATATTTCACATAGAAAAGTGCCCTCTTGAAAACTGTATAGCATCGTTTTAACTGAATTTTTAGCTGTGGAGTCCAAGTATTTGAGTGTAAGCTTACCCGTGCGGAGGGCCCTTGCTAAGAGGACTTTTAAGTCCCCGGGGAAGGAATTCCTGTCCTACATTAGGGTTGCCCCTTTTTTTGAGTATGGCATCACCTTGGACATTAACTTATGTTGCGTTGTCATGCTGGGATGCGTTAGCAGGATTGTGTAGGATGAGAAAAGAATTGTGCATCAGTCCCTGAGACTTTAGGGACAGTACCTTTCTACATGCGTGTGTTTGTGTAGCACAAGTTCCTACTGAACCTGAGGTTATACAAACTTCTCAGGAGTCTTAGACGTGTCTTTGCAAACAGCTCAAAAACCACTAAAACCTGTTAAATATAACATTTTTTTCTCTCTCTCATTTTGGTTTGGATTACAAAATAAACTAATATGTATATTTAAGAAATAGAAATTTAGTGGAAATCCATTGAAATTCCTATACATCTATTCACTTAAGCAAATGTGACAATGCGTTCAGTATGTTTTCTCTGATTCATATAATATCACTTCCCTTACGTAGTGGATGTGCACCACAATCTTACCTTTATTGTCCTATACTGTAATTGGGATTGTATGCTTGTTTCAGTTTTAGAGTTGTTGGCTTGGGAATGGAATGTCAGTTCCCGTTTTCCAAATTAGTGGAGATCGTAGAAAATTGTCAGGAATGGGAAGGTTCAGTAGTTTTGCCAGCAGCCCCTTCTATTCACTAGATTATTTTACCAGCTTTCTCTACTTGGAGAGCTTATCTCCCTTCCTGGCCACAGTGAAGGGCTGTTGAATTGGTCTATGCTGTCAGAAGAATAAAGGAAGTGTTTTAGAGGAAAGTGGTAGGCCTGTGCTATTTGGCCTCAAGACTTTATTGGTTATTCTTGTAACTCTGTGGCTATACCCTTTTCCCTTGCCCTGCCTTAAGTAGCTGGCAGCAAAGCCTAAGCAAAGTGAACCCAGAAAAGGATACTCTTGGAGGAAAGGGGAGAGGGAGGCCAGAGCTTAAATTAGCCTGCATAATTGGAAATAGAATACTTAAATCAACTGTCACTTTAAAATTAATCCATAAAATAAGCCACTTTTGTGAAAGCTGTGTTTGTTTACTTTATTGAGTGTCCCTTTTTGTCGTTCCTTTAAAATTGAAGGTGGAAGGAGATACAGTCACCTTCTCCTTTGAAATGAGGAGTGGCCGGGAGCACAACACACCAGACAAAGCCATGTGGGGCTTTGCTTGCACAGTTCGAGCACAGGTACTTGCAGGGTAACTTAAGTCTGTCACAGAGACTCAGCTTTATTTCAGAATTGTTTTGTGCAATATTAAATTTTTTAAAAATATGAAATTACAAAATGGACCTGGTAGCTGTTTTAGTAGCCATGTAACCTCTTTCTGTACCGAGTAAGGTTGCCCCGTCTTCAGCATCTTATTTTATTGGCTAGAGACGCTCAGGCACAGTTTAAAAAAAAAAAAAAAAAGGAAAGCAAGTGACATTTCTATAGAACCTTATTATTGAAGGCAACTTAGACCTTCTTTGAGTGTTAATGATCATGGGTTCAGTGGGGTGGTTGGGTTGGGTATCTCCTTATGAGCTGGGCATTAAAGGGGCTAAATGTTAAATAATGTCTCCAAACTAGACTTGGAGAAGAGGCAGGAAACTGAAGTCAATCACTAAGAGGAAAATTTGTACCACATGAGACAAAATCTGATTAGCAAGATAATAAGAGTCCCTGTCCTCCACCCAAGAGGACCAAGAATTATTTTTATCTGGCTCCCAGTTCTCTATGCTTGGGGTTTGATTCTTCCAAGCATTGATTTGCAGTGTATCTGAAAGTTTGGGGGGGTTTAAAACTGTTAGAGCATGTTTCATTGTGGCACAACTTGATTATGCTTACAGATTTTTTAAATAAGTTGCTTTGATTAGGAAGCAGTTGCAAAGGTAATTGAGCAACATGATTTATTCCTGTCCATACTGCAGGAATCTTCGGAAGATGTGTCAGGAGGCTTACCATTCTTAGTTGACTTGGCTTTAGGCCTCTCTGTGTTAGCTTGCTCTATGCTAAGGATCTTATATAATGGACCAGAAATTACCAAAGATGAGGAAACGTGCCACGAGCTTTTAAGATCTAAACTACTACAGAGGTAAAAAAAATCCTGGTTTAATCTGAGTTCAAATGAATTTGTTTTTTGAGGCTTTAAGAAAAAAAAAGCTTCTGTGGTTAAGATAGTTGTCATGTAATTGACTTGTTTTAACTATTTATTAGTGTTCTGTCTTGGCAATTTTCTTACATCCTATAAGCTGCTTGAAAGTTAAGAAATGATCTAAAGAGTAAAGGCTTTAATTACTAGGGTTGCGTGAATAGTGCAAAATGTGTGTTCTGTGAATATTATTTCACACTTAAGAGAAAATTTCCATTTGTGGTTTTTTTATATTAGCTTTTGGCAAACAGTTAAGTACTTGAGCTTTATCAGCTGAAATACTTATGAAAAGTGAATTTTTAACTCATTCTTGAATATTAGCTAAAAGCTAATTCCCAATTTGTGGTGGTAGCTTGGTAAGTAATGTGGCATTTCTGTTCTTAGATTGAACAGTTCGAATAACTGACAAACTGCTTGAATTGCAAGTGCTTCAGTCTAATATAAGTTGAGATATCTGGGCTGTGTGGGTTAGATATGTAAATTACAGCACAAGTTGTAAAAGCAATTTAAATATGCACTGTTAGGGTGACTTATGGACACTAAGAATTATCGTTCCTTGAATGTGCTGAACTTTACAGTCTCTTCAGAAAGGATTCATTAACAGAAAAAGACAAAATTCCTTGAATGAATTATTCATTCCAAATTAGGAACTCAAATTACATGAATTATCTTTTCTGACCTTTAACCCAATGCTCTGACTTTGTTAGAGGATTGTTATGTGTGCATTCTGGACTTTCTGTGCACTGTTCTGCTTTAGGCTATGTTTTCATTCCAAACAGATATATGATGATTCACTACAACCCAAGGGTGAAACAGTCAAAATTTGACTCTTATCAATGCTACTTCCCATATGTTGTGGGGTTTAGGCACTGCTTAGAATACAAGCCACATTCTTTCTTGTTCTCAGAGAGCCACATGTACCCCGTGGTAGGCAGGAGGATGTTCTGAACCATTCTGTCTTTTAGGATGTGAAGAGTAAGAGTTAGAAAGAAACTAAAAACCCCTTTGATATCTGTACTTTTTTTCCCCCCCTCAGATGTCAATGGCAGGTGGAGGCAAATGGTGTAATATCTCCAGCCCTCACTCCAAGTCCTTCTCCACTGCCTCTTACCATAGATGAAGATCGAGAATTCACATATCCTTCTGATGTTCTTGTGCCTCCTGTGGGACACTACTTTGATCTGCCTAGGATCAGGCTGCCTCCAGGAATCATGATAAAACTCAGGGAAATATCTGGACGTGCTCGGCCCCAGTTTAGACCTAGTATAAAGTAAGTAGCCGTGGCTTTTCCACTGTTTTCCCAACTCAGTTTTAGTAATAAGATGGCTGATGCATAAAGGAGACAAACTAAAATGAAATCTTTGACCTCTCAGTGGTAGTAATTGCAGGGAGATGCTTGCAAAAATATATTGGAAGGAAATTCTTTTCAACTTGATGGCCTTAAGTTTAATGTTTGCATTGTTGTTTATGTAGGCTAGTGAATTAGAAATATAAATTGTCAAAGTATGCAGTGAGCCTTGCCCTAATCTGTTTGTTTTCCACCTGTAACATCAGAGAAGTGATTCAGCCAGAAGTAATGGAAGAGATGGTAGTTTCGTGTGTTATTAAACATTTGAACTTGGTTGATGCACTCCAGTCCCTAATAAACTTTCAGTATCAGGAAGAGCATGCGGAGGAATATGACCTTCTGTGTAAAATTATGGGAGAGACCTTCAAGAAGCTAAATGCCATGGAAAGACAATTGCAGGTAAGAAAGCAAAAGACACGTGAGCAAAGGATGCTATTGAGGCATTAGAAATGTAAAAAGTATCAGTGCACTTGACCACTTGTTTTCTGACTGAGGTTAAGATGAATGAATACATCTGTATATTCAGTATTGGTTTTCTGGCTTTGAATAGAGTGTAGCTGAACTGGAACAGAAATGGCAAAGTGAAGTAGATGATGCCATGCATGGAAAGCTGGAGAACAATTTTCCATTCTTTTACGATTATCATTTCAATGAGGTGAGCTCTGCACTTATTCATGCTGATAAGACTTTGCTGTTTTATTTTTGTATTTATGGACTGCAGTAATAGCCTTTTATTTATTTGCTACATTGTTTTACTATGTTAAATGCATAATGGATACAGAAAGGATAGCATACTTATGTGTAGGCTGAAGATAGACATTTTCTATAAATGTCAACCAGCATTGCTTTTTGGAGTAGTCTTTTTTTAAGAAGTAAAAGGAGGGGTTTTTTAAGGAATAAAATCTCACAAAAATATGTGACCAAAGTAAACTGGAAAGTAGTAAATATTATAACTGCTGCCATGCCTAGTGCTTGTATTCAACAAATCACGGTTCTATTCAGTCTTTTATATTTCAACCTTTCTTCCTCAAATCCTTTTATCTACAGAGTAAAATGAAAGAACTGGAACTTTTATGTTCAATGAAAGAAGTGTCCTTTGATGGAAGTGATCTTGAGAATGTGGTCCTAGCATTAAGGTTAGTGGTTGGATCTGTTAGCTGAGTTTTTAGTCCTCTGTTCAGAAAGATAGATAAGGAAATGAGTGACATGAAGCATATGTAGAGTCCCATTGAGTTAAATGAGATTATTCATGGATTTAAAGTTATGCATGTAAATAAGCATCCCTTTAAACAGGGTTGTGAATCCTATATAGTAGCATTCCTGACACATTGATATGGAACAGAAGCGTTAACTAAATAATATTTTGAAGACAGAACTTTTAATTCTATGGAAAGGTCTTTCCAGGCGTATATATAACTCCTACATAAAGGAGACATTATTTAGGAGCAGCAGAGTTCATAAATATTAAAACATGTTGATTGTAAGTAGTTACCTCATTTGAGATGTTTTACAGAGAGACGGGCAGAATAATCCTATTAGATTCTTCTGTTTTCTGGTTGAACTTATTTCTTGACACGAAAAGCTTAAGTCTACAAGATGAACAGATCTTTACATAACTTTCTTTAGTGAAGTTATATTTTTGGCGGCATAAAAATAAATAAGCGTGCATTGACTTTTGTTTTATCGTTTTAGGGAGAAATTTTTTCAAGAAGTGAATTCTTTGGTTCAGAAACCCTCTCATCCTCTGGCTAAAACAAAAACCTTAGTAAAGAGCCTGATGAACAGAGCAGAACTACTGCTGCATGTTACTATTGCAGCCCAATCTGGTATCACAAGAAGTATATCCGGTACACCTGCTGAGACACCAGGTACCAATTTACATTACATCTGATATTTAATATTGTGTGTTTATTTACCATTAATTAAGTTAAACATTCCTATATTTTGTGTTCTAAAAAGCACTGTTAAAAGCTTGAAAATTATGTTTCTCTTATTTTATTCTTTTCCATTCAGTATGAACTGTATTTTTGTTTGCAAGAACAGTGAACCAAAATAGTGTGCTGTGTGCCACCATTGTCATTTTGCCATGAGCAGAGCTGATTGCTGAATTGCAAAGGCAATGGTGGAAATTTGCAAAAAAAAAAATTTATAGTTACTGCAAACATAGGTTTAGGGGAGTTTTTTAAACACTTGAATGTGTAGCATTAACTTTAAAAATTAGTCTCCTGACATGATTCACTAGGTGATATAACCAGTGTTAAAGAGAATGAGAGTTTTAAATTCTCAGAATTTATACAACATTTTCACCTTTAGCATGTTTATCTAACATTTTGCTGCTTGGCTGGATTCCACTTCAAACATCAGTTTTATGGGGTAAAATATAAATTAATGGGTAAGACTTTTGTCTGTCTATTCTAATTTCTGGCCAGGGCAAATATTTATTCTTAGGGAAGAGTTGCATTTCTCCATATTGCATCCAATCATATATGTTCTCTGCATGTGGATTTGTGGGATTTTACTTCCTGGCCAGTCCAGAAGGATGAGGTTTAACTGCCATTCTACCACTGTTAACTTGCATAGCTGTTTTGCATTTTAAATCCGGCTGAAGAATGTCTGCCACGTAATGGTGAATTCCACACATTGGTTACATGCTGCAGAAATAGCACCTGTTTTAAGATATTATTTCATATGTCTATCAGTTACTATCTGATTCATCTCCTTCCCCAGTCTCCTAAAGTGTTAAACGCTACAAACAACCAGAATGAAAAGCATATTTTAATTAGAAATGGATACCTTGAAATAAGGTTTAAATAATTGAGGTTGCCAGCAGGAAAGTCATGGAAATTGAATGCATAGCCCTCCCAAACCCACAGGACAGTGTGCAATTCAGTTTTACAATTTTTGTTCCATCATTTTACTAGTTGAAAACAATATGTAAATGAGGTGAGAGATCAGGGGTGACTGTCCTGTCTGTTCTGTGACTTTGCAGCCTGTAAGTCAGCATCTGAAACCAAAGTAATCTCTCATGCTGTCCGCCAGCCTGTCTTCTTGCGAAGCATGTCAGCACCTTCTGACCTAGAGATGATTGGAAATGAAGATTTGGAGTTCACTAGATCAAGTCAGAGGTATATAAATGTTCTTCCACTGAGTTTCTAAATGATGCACTCTATATTGTGAGTTAAATTTTCTGTTACCAGTCCATTCCTTTAATTTCTTAAGTTCTGTTTTCCCCAGACGACGTCATGTTACCAGTCATAGGAGTAGCTCTTTTACTCTCCTTCAGTCTTTGACCATTGAAGACAGCAGAGATAAACCTACGTACAGTGTCTTATTAGGGCAGTTGTTTGCTTTCATTGGAACAAATCCGGACCAAGCGGTATGTCATGTTAAATAAGCCAAATCATTAAATAGTGAAGAACATACATGTTGTCAAACCTTTTAAGCTGGAAGATACAGATGCATATCTCATAACAGGACTTCACTGTGTCTCTTTTAGGTGTCTAGCAGCAGTTTTCTATTAGCTGCTCAGACCAGGTGGCGTCGTGGGAACACAAGGAAACAGGCTCTAGTTCACATGAGAGAGCTGCTGACAGCAGCTGTTCGGGTTGGTGGTGTTACACATCTTGTGGGCCCGGTGACTATGGTTCTTCAAGGAGGGCCAAGGTAAGTTGCTCTCCGCAACTTTGGGACCAAATGATGAGACGATTGGCTGCCCAAGTCCACACCATTAATATGCAGTCTTTATGCCATGACCAGTTCTCTTGTAAAGCATTTCAGGGTTCCTCTCAGTATTTTCTACAGTGCTTCAGAAGAGCTGCTAGCTAGGTCCAGTAATTGTCAGATAAGGTACATGTATCACAAAGTCTTCTGGGGCACTGTGTTAATGTTTAAGAAGAGCTAGTTGCAAGTTGGTTTTAGTAAATTCATCTCAATGGAAGACCAAAGACAGGGAAAGAAATACAAGTTGGGAGCCCCCCCCCCCCCCAAGATACTTGCCACTGACATAACTTGTAAGTTGAGAATTGAGGGAAGCGAAACTCTGGGCCTAGTTTCTATTACGGTTTTTAATTCCTGATGACTGTGTAGGAGTAGGAAGGAAAATGGACTGGCTATTCAGTTCGTAGGGATGGTGTCGTATATGTTTAACTGAGGACATGAGCTCCTAAAGCAGAAGGGAGAACTCTGTTCATCTGTGATCCAAGTCTGCAAAATAAAAAAGAATTGACAAAACCTGTGTGTGTGGATTTTCCTGATACAGGCTAACGCATTTTGAGGTTTTTGTTAGGGTATTTTATGAAACTTTAAAAATAAATGCAAATATCTGTCTGGATTTTTAACCTTAAACTCGTAAGTGAAATTAATTTCTTATTTGGATAACTTTGGTCTGTGTTGCTTTAACTTAGTATTGTTCTGTTCTCAAAGACTACCTGCAGAAGACTGCTGTATTTTTAGCTTTAAGAGTTTCTTACCATTTTATATGAATGCAGTATAGATTTTTTTTCACATCAATCTCGTGAATTCTTTCATATTGTGCAGATGTCCTATAGCTGTATTGGTAAGTGTATTAATTCTATACGACACAAATGTCTGATTTCAGACATTTAACTTCCAACAGAATTGAAGAGCTCACCTGTGGCGGGATGGTGGAACAGGTGCAAGAAGCCTTTGGAGAGACCATGACTTCAGTGGTTTCATTGTGTGCTCGCTATCCCATTGCCTGTGCGAATAGCATTGGCCTCTTGTGCACTATACCTTATACAAGGTAAGAACGGCTTTTCCTCAAGCAAGACAAAATGAAATTAGTGCTGATACAGTTACGCTGTGTAGTAAACTGTTGTGTAGAGGGCACTCTATTTTTCTGGTTCCCTCACAGTCTGAGTTCAGTAAGTGGTATTTAACCATTGTTAGCGTAAAGTCAACTCTGTAGGCTATAGACTTCATCGTGTCTTGGTAATGCTTTATATAGCACTTAATCTTCTCTTGGGCTTGGGGTAATGAATATGATGGGCCAGGGGTAATACTGATGTATATCTGCAAATATTCCACTGCTTTTCCTTCAAGGGGACAAAATGTAAGGCAGGAAAAACAACACAAGAAACATGTACATTGCTGAGTATCAGGAAATGTATGATAGACTTGTGTGTCTAGCAAAAGACTGAGAAGTTATTGAAGTAGGATCTTAATGCTTCTTTTTTTCTTCTGGGCAGGAGTGAAGAGAAGTGTTTGGTTCGCAGTGGCCTGGTACAGCTTATGGATCGGCTTTGTAGTCTGAGCAGCCAGACAGAATCCAGCTCGAATGAAAAGCAGACTAAGAAACAGAAGGTGGCCACTATGGCTTGGGCTGCCTTCCAGGTTTTAGCCAATCGCTGTGTTGAATGGGAAAAAGAAGAGGGTAGGAACAGTGTTAATAGCTTTAATTGTACATATTTTAAATTGAGAAGAAACAGTAAATGTCTCTTAAAATATTGCATTGACTAGGCACTGGCATTTAGCAGTAGCAGTGTTATACACAAACACTGAATTGGGATTCAAAAACGGGGAGGGGGGAGGTTTCTAAATGAATCAAAGGAAATTTTTCATTCCAGAATGTTTCAAGGGGCTAGAAACGGTTCATATTCTTCCTTGGCATTACTGCATGGGAAGGATTTTATCCTTTGTTTTTGTCTCCTTTTTAATCTTACAACTCTGAACTTTAAACAGCAATATTGACTCTTTTATTTTTGTGCTTCTAGAACATCATGTTTCTAAAGTAATCTGAAATTTCTCGTAGCTAGACTTTCCAGAGATTGGGTTTACTTTTTATGTGAAATGAGTAAAATTACTCATGGGGAAATGACCAAAATTACAAACATACTTTAACGTGTCTTCATATAGAGTGTAGTCAAATGCACTTTACTGGCATAAGCATGTATAAGTATTTGTCCATTTGCTACTTAGCAACTTCTTTTTACTTGAGGTTGGATTTCATTTAACTCAGAGATAAAAAAAAAAATATTGTAGAATTTGTAAGCAAATGCTGTACTGTAAATGTATTGTTCTGATCTCTTCCATTATGTGTAATGTTTATCCCCGCTCCTTTCTACCATTGTGATTTCTTATCATTTTTGCAGGTGGTTCAACAGAAGCTGTTCATTCTGGTCTGGCTCGTCAGGTCTCCAGCCTTCTTACCAATCACCTGGCTCGAGCTACAGAGTGCTGTGGTAACCAAGCTGCTGGAAATGATGCACTTCAAGATGTGCTTAGCCTTCTTAATGACCTGTCAAGGTGGGGGAAGAACTCTGACAGCTAGATTCTTTTTAATGTCTGAATTACTCTTCATTGTGGTAAAAGTCGCTTCATTTTCTCTAATGGAAATAGCAAATATAACAGCATTTCTTTAAATACCATCTAAAGCTAACAGTATAAACTTGTGTTAAATCTTGGTACATAATCCCTTCATAACAATAGGTGATGGTATGTAGACTTAGTTACGCACTCTAGCTAGAATCCACACTCTGGCCAAATCAATGGGGTTTTCTCATAACTTTCATATGTTTATTGTTGTCACTAGTCTGCACATTTTTAATGTTTGTTCAGCAGTCAAACTGCTGACTTAATGCCATGCTGAACCTGACCCTGCTGACTCACATGTGCAGTTTTTATTGACTTCAGTAGGAGCAACTGGAACAGCCACAGGACTGGAATGTCTGCAGCCTCAGATACTACTTTTGGTATTTGTCTATGTATGGGGGTTAGTGTTTGATTAGTGACATATGATGCAAAGTTGTAACAGTTCAGCAATTAATAATCATCGTGTTTTGTACTGAGCTGTGCAATACATCTGAAAAAGGAGATTAAGGTGGCTGGATACCATAAAGCTTCTTGCTTTTTTTTTTTTATTTATAAGCTTTGGTGCCTAACAGAGCTTTCCTGAAATTTTTGAGCATGCAGATAAACGGTTACTACATATCAACACTTAAACTGTCATGGTATAATATTCATCTTAACATTTCAAATAGTAGAGCTATTTTCAGGGCTGTGTTCTTGGTGATCCTGTGGGAAATAAGAAAATGGCATTCTTTGAGAGGCTCAAAACACTGAAGACAGATAAGGGGTTCCCATTCATCAAGCACTTCATAATAATGTATTGATCATATATCACCTTTCAGACCCTTTTTCCCTGAGGCAGACTGTCATGTTTGATTTCAAAAGTATAATGAAACATGCCTGTTTTTGCAATTAAAAAGAGAGGTAACTAGGCTCTTCTTTCTCTCAGGAGTCACATAGGGAAAGCAATCTTGAGTCAGCCAGCCTGCGTCTCCAAACTTCTGTCACTTCTTCTGGACCAGCGTCCTTCACCAAAGCTGGTCCTTATAATCCTCCAGCTCTGTCGTGCTGCACTTCCTCTCATGAGTGTTGAAGACTGTGGAAATGTTGAACTGCCCCCCTGGAGTTATTCTGTACCCTCCCTGAACAGTGAACAGGACGACCCCAGTGACCCAGCCTCCAAGATTGCATCTCTGCTGTTAGCAAAACTGGCAGACTATGTAGTACCAGGTGCTAATATTTTCTCACATTGCAGTAGCTTGAGAAACTGGGAGGTGATTCATGTTTGTGCAAGAATCATATGCTGACAAAAGGCTCAGAAAGGATGATGTGTTATATGTGAATGTTCTAAAAGTGAACTTGTCGAAAACCTTAGCAGCAGGATGAGCTAGCTATGTCTATCCAGCATTAGACATATTTCTTTCACTCTTTCATCCTGCCTCTTTAGCATAGCTCAGTTATCGGAATATATCCGAATATAACACTTATTGCGGGCACATGAAAGAGAGCTCAGAAATATTTAAAAGCATTATTGTTAAAGTCAGGAAAGTCCATCAGTGAAGTCAGCGTCAAAGCAAATGGCATTTAAAATGCTTGACAATTGTTCTGCTTTTTCTTTTTGATTGAAGGGTGCCAAACTGTTCTTTCTCCAACTGCTTCTGAGCCAGATACAGCTCTGGCAAAAGCCAGTCCAAAAAATTCCATAAAAGGAGATAAAGATCCTGGGGAAGAGAGTGAGGCCGTGGATGGTAAACTTTCTATTTTTATTCATAAACGGGAAGATCAGTCGTCCCATGAAGTTCTTCAACCATTACTGAGGTAACTTTAATTCAGTGGATTAGAAATAGCAAAGCAGTTCGGGGATTTCCATTTCTGGTCCTATTCTTCCACAGCTATGGAAGATGTCAGCTGGAGATGACACTAAATGAGAAGGCAAAATGTGTTTCATATTCTATTATGTACTGTTGCTGCTTGCAAATAAGTTCTGATGCACAGCGTACAGTTACAGAGATAGCAGTGTACGTAGCTATGCTGAAGTTGAGACAAATTAACAGCATCAAGAACATGGATCGCAGCTCCATTAGCTTCTGTGCGTGCACATATATACTCTAAAATTCAAATTTCTATTTATGCCTTAATATAGATGGGGGAAAGGTTTTTCTTTTTCTTACTTCATGCATTTCATAGTATTTGTTGTATATCCATCATCCCTGTTTTGTTGATGGTTAATTGTACTTCATTTCAGAAGCACTAAGATAATGACCTCAGATTTGAATCTCAGGGAAGTTTTTGTGCATGTTTGTCTCCAGGCCCTGCAAGAATTTCCTGCCCAATGATGATAACTGTAGCCAGGATGAAAATCTGTAGAAGGAGGGAGGTGGTAGAGGTGTGACAGAGGTGTGGCCTGTCTTGTGGACTTATTCTTATGGAGGGGTTTTGAATAACCTAGATATGTTAGCAAAAGAGCAGAAAAACCTTCAATGTATTTTTTTTAACATTAAAACCCAGAACTATCTATTTACAGGGCTGTAGGTTATAGCTGTGTCGGTCTAAGGACATAGGCACACAAGGTTCTTTGGGTAAATTTGGTATCTTTTACCCAAAGAGCCTTGTCAGACCATCTAGTTAAAACCTACTAAAAAAAGGTTAAGGTCCTGTCTTAGTCCTGTAAAACAAGGTAATATTGCAGATGGTAGAAATATCAACAGAAAAAAAATATGTTAAGTGCCACTCCCAGTAAATGGCCGTTACCTGGATAATTAGTTTGTTACGAGGGGTATATAAGTGGTCTCAGTTGTAGGTCATACTAGTTTAGATTTTGATTTCTGAAAGTATCTGAAGAGATGCCTCCAAAATAAAAATGGGAGACTGGCCTGGAAGAAGCCATGTTGGCAATGCATTATTCAGCTCCACTTGCTCTGAGTCAGCCGTGAACTGGTGCCTCAGTGCAAAATGAAAAGGTACTGTGCCAGACTGCTCCTGCCAACACTGCTGTCTTCCAGAAGCTCTTCACCACTCAGGGCTATCTAAGCAGCTCATGAAACTTTTTTTGTAAAATTAGAAGTATTACTGCAGCATTGCCAACAAATTCCAGTGTGAATGTTTTAACTACATTCCACCTATTTTTAACTACATTCCACCTATGCCTTTTGTTCTTTCTCTGTAGTAGTTCAGAGGGTCGGCCGTTCCGGCTTGGTACTGGGGCTAACATGGAGAAAGTGGTGAAGATGGACCGGGACATGACTAAGGTAAGAACAGAATGAAGGTGGTTATTTAACACCTTTCAAGGTTATGAACCGGTACATTCTCATTTCCCCCATTTGTTCTTAAATCCTGTTTAAAAGAACCAGGAAACTAAACTTAATTCACTTCAGAATGAGTTCTAAAGAGAGCTTTTTCCTAACAGTTTTAGACTGCCAGAGTCTATTGACATGCATGTATAAATGCTTAAAGACGGCTGTTGTGCACTACTTGCAGTGGTGGATAAATCCTGCAAAAATAATTTCTGCTGTTATTTTCCCAAACAAATTTGGATGAGGCTCCTTTTAGTGTTCACTTTCTATTGGCACTTTAAGGAGACCGAGTTTTACTCGGAGGAGGCCTAAATAACGTGAATGTCAAAGCACATGTTAGAATATTTATGCAAACTGAGTTTAAAGTCATACCTGTGAGTATTTGTGCCAGAGGCAATGATGGATTCTTTAATCAAAACAGAAACAATACTCTCTGGCTGTCTGAACAGTCAAAACCAAGCTAAATTATGCTGCTTGAATACCTAACCATGTCAACTCCACACCAACTTATTTTTGATTAATTCATAGGGGAGAATGGAGAAAAATCTGTTCCATGTGAATAATGAATAAATCTTAAGGAAGTGGTGGATCTGTTTTGTGAATCTTCCACAACTGGAAAAATAATTTAAATTTGTTATATAAATGATATCCTTTTAGCTCCATCTCCATGGATTATATTTAATCTGAACTGAGCTAATTAATTATTTTCCATACCTCTGACATTTCCTTTGTAGAGTGGCTGCTGTGAAGTTATTACAGAAGAGGCAGCTGCCGCTCTTCGAAAGGCAACCAAATGGGCACAGTCTGGACTAATTGTCAGTGTCGGGCCCCCCATTGAAACTGTCAGTCCAGAAACCACTAGTGGCTTGTCAACTGGTGACAAAAAGAAAACTGCTCAAACCTCTATTTGCAGGGAGAGGAATTCTGAACTCGCAAGGTAAGCAGTCATGGTGGCCTCTCGACAATAGCATAATTGTCTTTGTCTTTGTTTGTAATCAGAGCAACTCTTGGAGTCTCCTTGGCTGGGTTGGGGAAAGGTAACGATTGTTGTGTGAGTATTGGGCCAGTGAATATTTTCTTCTGTACAGAACGGATCCTGTGAGACCATTCATCAGTGGGCATGTTGCAAACAGCATGGCAGCAGAGGTGATTGCTTTGCTTCACAGCTTGCTGATGGCACCAGAATCTAATGCAGCTCAAATATGGACCACAACAGCTGAAAAAGTAAGCAAAAGTGGTGTCAGTGATAATGAACATATATTCCAGTCTGCATATCCAGTGCAAGATAACTGCTGGCAGTCTAGAGCCATTTCCAGTCCCTTTCTCTCCACCTTCCTATTTGTAGTTGTCATTACTCAGCTTTTGCCCTCGGCCAGTTTGTCAAAACATTTCTGGAAACAAGGACTCCACTGCCATTAATATATATATTTGTTAATATTCATGTGTTCAGGTGATAAACCTACCTTCACAGTCCAATCCTTTCTGACCTCTGAGGAGCTACAGGCTGGACGAAGTTGTCTCTGCTTCCAGATCCCAGAGGTCCCTTTGTCTATATCCTGGCTACTCAGCCTATGTGCTGGAGAGGATTTTGGCTAGGACATGTGCACATCTCTGCATTTTAATTAATTTTGGAATGAGCAAAATAAATCTGGCGTTGTTACTTATAAATCAAATTTCTCACTGTAAAACATTACAGGCGATAATTGTCTTTGAAAGTTGAAAAAAAAATCAAGTGTGGGGTTTTTCAGACAAACAAAAAAAAGCCATGTGCTCAAGTCCTCTATTTTTTCTCACCCTGCATTACTTCTTTTGTATGTTCAGGTTCTTTCTCGGGCTCTGATGTACATTCCACAACTTGGGAAATATGCAGAGAGCATCTTGGAGAATGGAAGCAGCAGTGGCAGGAAGTTAGCAAAACTTCAAAGAATTGCTCGACAGGCTGTGGCTGCACTGTGCGCTCTTGGTGGCTTTAAGGAGACAATTAAAATAGGTTCTGAAGTTCAGGTAATTTCCTGCCTTTTGCCATTTATACTTCAAATGTAAGTCAGCGCTTTTAATCATTTTACTGCCTACAGAGTCCAGATTATTGTATCATATGCAAACTCGGAGCAATTATGAATCATGGTCGTAGCCATTGTACTGATGTTCATTTGTGGAGACTATTACTGTGCAGTATTAATTGTACTCCCAAACAATTGTATAAGGGTTTATTGTGTTAAGTATTCTGTGTTTAGCATTTAGTGTAGGTGGTTGTAAGTCTGAATAAAATGTAAGTGATCTTTTTTTGGGGTTTTTTAATAGGTTTTGGGTCGAGGAATAGCAGGAAGCATTGGTGTGGTAGCGTCTATTAACGAACAGGAAGGTATAGCAACGGTCAAATTTCCTCCTACCAGTATAGACGGTAGAAAGACTGCACAAGCATCAGACACATTAACTATTCCATTATCTAGGCTCTGTGTTCCACGATCTGAGGTAAGGTAGCTTTGAAAAATCTAACGTTAAGTGCAATCACGAGTTATGCTGTGATTAAAAAACAAACCTGCGGCATGTAAAAGGCCTTGATTCATCTTTGTTTGTTTAAAGATGGCTTGTAAAACTTCTTTCTTTTTTGTTTTAAACATTTCATAATGGTATTTAAATATAAAGTTCTCATCCAAGTAACAGTGTTCATTCTTCCACTGTTAAGGATGTTCCATAGCATACTGTATTGTGTTTCTCTTTTTGACTTGTGCTTTTTGTGTGTGGTGCTGTTTTTGTGATAGTGTAAAATGAGAGTTTAACTCCAGGTGATAAAACTCCCTCATTTCCTAGAAACTAACTACTTGAATTTAACTTTTTACCATGCCCCCCACCACCACCATCAGGCATTGCCTCTTCATAAACTGTCCATTACTGAGAAGGTAGTACAGGCAGTCCAGTCCATGTTGCTTCCTCAGGAGGGAAGTCTATCTATTCATACCTCACTTCCTGCAACAGGAGATGGCTCAACTCCAGTAATGGCAGTGGTCCGACTCCTTGCTGAAATAAGAACAAGGTGAGTTGCTGTTTGCTTATACAGTGCTCTAAATGTCCGCCCTGCTGTCCCGAATGAGCATGTTCCAGATAGATGGGTGCATCTTTAGTTTAGTTATTTGTACATAAATAGTAGCATCTGACTACATGAAACTGCATAGTTCATAAAGATTAGTATTAGTATTAGTGTATTAGTTTCCAAAAGAAAATAAAGCAACTGATTATGTATTAGCTAGCAGTGAGGTGCCACTTTAGGAACCCAAAGCCAAGAGTAGAAACAGCAACACAGAGAGCATGGCGTTGCTTTAATATAAAGCAGATCAAATACATTTTGCTGCAAACAGGCAAAGTAGTAGAAAAGAATGCAGCTCTTCTTCAGACTGGTCCTGAGATGGGGTTCATGATTATTGATATCAGGCTCAACAGAAGAGGTCCGTGTTAAAGTGTTTTTAAATGTATTCTTTTTACATTAAGAGCATGCCTGGTGATGGCCCAGCTGTTAGAAGACAGCTCGTTCTGTGAAGAGTTCATACAACAATGTCCAGCTGCTGTCGAAGTTCTGAATCTGGTGGCCCAGGAGTGTAGCCCTGGTAGGTCCTCAGTGTGTTTTGACAGCTGTCCTGCCATATTTTGTCGTGCCAGCGAAGTCTTTGAATATTAAACTACTTTCGTTTTGGATACAGCCTCACAAACTATTTAAATACTGTACAAAGTGCAGGCAACCTCTGCTTAACGCTGTTTTGCTTAGCGCTATTTTCCTATAACGCTCATTTTAAATTGATACCTGATTCCACTTAGCGCTCAGCGAATTCTATTATAATGCTCGTGGTTGCCGTCTTGGGTCATTAAAAATACTTGTGGTCACCGTCTTGGGTCATCAAATACTTTCAGTTTCACTTAACACTCGTTTCGCTAAACGTTCGTTTTTTCAGGAACCAATTAAGAGCGCTAAGCAGGGGTTGCCTGTAATAGGAAGACAGTAGTAATAGCACTCAGATTGATTCAACATGCCTTATTATGCTTTTAGACCTCTAAATATAATGGTAGATAAAAGTCAGCTTGACTTCTTTAATTAGGTTTTGTGTCTGAAGGCAGTGTGTTCGTATCTGACCTCTGTATGGCCCTTCAGATCCCCTCACGTAATTAATCTTACTGTTGGTTCACCGGTTTTGCTTCACATTTTTAAATCGAAGACCTTTCTTTGAGAGAAACCTATGTTAGGGTACAAGTCTACTCAGTTTGAGTTAATAGTAAAGCCAAATCCAAATGAGATTGCAGAGGATCTCCAAACTGTCAAAAGTATTAATTTTTAATAAGCTACAGCAGTGATTATTTTATAACTGTAAGCAGAAGTATTCTGCTTAGTTTACCTGCCCGTTCTAATGCTCAAACGTAATGGAAATGGAATCTTTAAATAGTGGACTGAGGGCTTGAGTTCAAATTAACTCAGCTTTTGTTTCCAGTGTAAGCTGTTGTCTTTTTCTTCACAGTTCTCTTCAGTGCGTTCTGTAGCATGTCTCTGCCTTTCATCTTTATTAAATGCTACTTTTGTTTTCTTCTTCTTAACCTCCTCATCTCTCCCCCTCTTTAAGGCTAGGCACTTGAACCCAGCAGAAGCCCTAGGTCAAGAACAAATTATAAGATCCAATCTGAGTGTTTAAGTGGAGGAAAAGGACTGAAGAAAAGGAAGCCGTGAGGCTGCAGAACCAAATGGGACTCTGTTTGGCCTCCAGTATGAAATTGGGTGTGCCTAGCTACTTGCCGTGCAATGAATTCTGTTGACTTTATGCTTCTGTTGGGTCATAAGCTTGCTGACTGAAGTAATTCCTAGTATAGACCTTGATTTACTTAGCAGTATAACTACTCACCAAACAGATTTGAATTCAAACAAAACCAAAGCTTAGGCAAATGAAATGCATTGTCCTTGCTTCTTGTGGTTGGTAGTAGCTGTGGAACAACCTGCACAAAGGGAGCATTAATTTGTGATGCTGAGTCCTGTTTTAACTGGCTTCCAAGGGACTAGACAAGGCTGATTGGGAGATGGAAATTTCCAGTTCACTTTAAAAAACAGTGCTGTGACTCTGGCAGTCCTTCTTTGCATGCTGAAGTGCATGAGTGAAACTTCAGAGCTGTCAGTTGCCCTCTGCTTTTGATTTTTGCCTTTCTATGGCTCGTTGGTCTTTCTCTCCCCTATTGTAGTGGAGCACTATCATAAAAATATTCAGCATTCAGGTTACTCCACTGCTGATTTTGAAATTTTCATTGTTGCAAGTTTTATTATTGCAAAGCTTAAAAATACAGGTTTCTTGAAACTTAAGCCTACTGACAAAAAGGCTATTAATGTATGACTATGAACTGAAAACAAGACTCTACTTTTAATCTTTCATTTAAAATATGGTGGCTCTGTAGACGTGCACGTGGCATACAAACTGAATCGTGAATCCTCTAATAGTTCAGTAGTTTAAACAATGAGCAAGCAAAATGTTCTTCCTGACTGATGGAAGTCATCTTTTCTCCTTTAGGCTCAGCACCACTACTCCCCAAAGTTGATTCTACCTGAATTTTGGAAGCTTAATGTGGTTTTTCTTTGGCTTCCAATGTTACAGCTCTCGTTGTAAATGATCGGAAATTAGATTTAAATCAGTAAATCAATTATAGGTGATTAGATAAGCATAAGTGCTTCAACAAAATGCTGACAAGGTTCCTTGGGTGAATTTGATATCTTTTATTAGACCAACCCAAATGCTTTTACCCAAGCTGCTTAGTCTGTGCGTAGCCTCATGGAAATGGTGTGAATTATGTATCAGACATATATAGATTAATTAGTTTTTCCCTTTCTTTCCTAATTGAAAGGAGTATGTTTTAATGATATGTGGTTTTGCCCTGGACACTAGTTTCAAATTTCTGTTTTACAGGTGCATCTACACGTGCATTAATGACCTTTTCCAAATGCGCATTAAACTTAGTACCTTCAATATGAGGTACTAAATAAATGCACGTTAGTCTATGCTAATGTGCAGAAGCACAAGTGCACGTTTTTTAGATGATGCTTAATGTGCAGTAGCTTATTCTACTGTGCATTAGCATATTAGCACTTCTTTTACATGCTGCTTTAACATGCAGTAGAATAGGGTACTGCGCATTAAAGCTCAGAGTGTTTTATTTATTGTCAGTTGAAAGTTAAGCTAAGTCTCTCAGCTGAGCTCATCTTCAGATAGTGTCTTCTTTGATCAGGAGTTCCCCTTTTTTCCAGGTAGGCTTCTCCATAGAATAGTACCTTTGAGGGTGATGTTAACTAGGCCTTGAAAGGATCAAGCACCATCTGCTCTCAACTAAACAGTGAGACATGTTAGTCTCATTCTTTTACTCTCTGCTCAGTCACAGCTTAACAGTTTTAATAGAGGGAAAGATTTATGTGTTCTCATTCGCGCAACATTTTCTAGCTTGAATTTTCAAAAATGACGAGTGGTTTAAGAATCTCGCTTCTTAAATGCCCAACTCGGCACTTCTGATTTTTCAGAAAGTGCTAAGCACTCTCCCTTTCAGGAAGGAGGGTTTCCATTTGGTTATCCCAGATCACTGCATATTTATGAAGAATAATGCGTGCCCAGTATAATTTATTTCAAGCAATGATCAGGCTGGCTATTTTATTTCAGTGGCCAGCCTATAACTTTGAATTTCCTTTACACAAAGTGTCCTGTAAGAATCAATCCTTTGAAGCATTTTGGCTACCTCAGTGAAAACACAAGAATTGGATTTGACAGCACTTTACTCAGCTTCAGCTTCACTTGAAGCTGTATCAAGCTCATTGATTTTAACTTGAAAAAAGAAAAGCATTAAATCATAAGGAAAGCTACAAAGAGTAAGGTAATCCTGAAAGGTGGTTGAAGGGAGTAGGTCTGAATACATCTCACAGCAGTGGGGATGCTAGATGTTGCTGTAATATTTCATTCTCACTCTGCTGGGAAAAGAATGAAGTGACAATCTTAAATGCAGAGTAACTGCTTTTGTTCATGCAAGCTAAAGTTACCCGTATAATTTGTACAGGGGAATTACAAATCAGAACAAAATACACCACACGCAAGCCATTTTTAAAGGTCTCATTTTTTGGTAAGGTGAAACGAGAGATTAATTGAATGTATGTATTTACAGTTTGACTTGCTTGCAGCATGTAGTGGCTTTTAACACAGTTGTGCTCAGTCAGGAATGCTAGTCCCCCACTAGCCTGACCCACCTAAGAGCAGATGCCACAGGTTTCTTTTGTGTTGTTACAGGGGAGAGGCTCCTTGTTGTGGAAGTGCAATGTGAAAGGCTGAGAATGTTGTACCGAGATTGTGCTCGTCCCCCACCCCCGCCACTCCAGGCAGACAGAAGACAGGTAAATAGAGAAATATGGTGTTGGTTTTTTGGCCCCTTTTCAAATGGATTCAGGAGATAGACCATTACAGTATAAAAGGGAAGGCATTTGTCCCACTTATATGTGCTTGAATGCAACATGTGGGTTCTGTAGGTTACATCAGGTGTGCTCCATAAGCAGACTTGGTCACTGGATTGCAGCAGGCTAATGTCTACCTTGCTGTGTCCAAAGCAGTCAGATGAAGTAAAATGCCCTCTTCTGATTTCCAGCCCAAGGAGATTACATGGAGCCCTTCAAGAGTGTTTCCACCTGTGCGAGCCTGCATGTTTTCATCACATCTCACAGCTGTCACGTTCTTGGCTGACCCTAGCGCAGGTGGGGGACTGCCTCGTGGCACCTTTATCTATGCTACATCACCAGTCCCAGTACAGGTAAGAGAGCAGAGAGAGAGTGTGTGTGTGTGTGTGTGTGTGTGTGTGTGTGTGGCTGTATCATTGTGATTTGTTTTGAATGCCTGACAGCACAGATAGTCTCTGCCTGACTTAATCCCATGTGTGACATTTTTTCCTAGGCTCCATCATTCTACTGGGAAATTGAAGTAGTTTCCTATGGAGATACAGATGACGACACTGGTCCAATCGTTTCATTTGGGTTTGCCACTGAAGCAGAGAAGCGGGACGGAGCTTGGACAAATCCTGTTGGCACGTGTCTCTTCCACAAGTGCGTTGGAAATGCGTTCACTGAAAAATACAGCCTTGCTCACTATATTAATGGCATATAAGCCCTTTGAGACTGGGTATAATTTTTTTCTGAGTACATCTGCGTACTCAACAAATAATGTCGACAAAAAAGGAATCTCTTACCCCTTTTTAGTGAAATATGGTAATCCCTTATCCAAATGAGGAGAGTTCCAGTTGTCTTTCAGCAGCATGAGCCAGTTTTAATGTTGTCTTATATAGAGTACTCCTGCTGTTAACGTGTCTTCTTCCTGTTTTCTCTCTTAGCAATGGACGAGCTGTGCATTACAATGGATCCAGCTTGTTACAGTGGAAGAGCGTTCGCCTGGATGTGACGCTTTCTCCTGGTATGTCCGGATGTAGCTTATTTACATAACTGAACACCTCTTAAACTTAGATAGTGGGACAAAAGCAAATAAATGTGTTCGTCTGATTTCATTTTTCTCCAGGTGATGTAGCAGGGATTGGCTGGGAGAGAACAGAAGGAACTCCTCCCCCTCCAGGGCAGCCAGCTAAAGGCAGAGTGTACTTCACATATTGTGGACAGAGACTTGGGCCATATCTGGAGGATGTCTCAGGTGGAATGTGGCCAGTCGTGCACATTCAGAAAAAGGCAGGTGTAACACCCAATCATGTATTTGTTGATGTACTCTCTTTTGTGAGCATTGGTAAATTTTAGCGGAGGGGAAGAATTAGCTGGACTTTACATATCTGTTACTCAAGAGTAATCATTTTTATCTTCATGTTATTCATTTGAGTTAAAATATTTATTCGGTCCTCCTGTGCATATACCAGCAATGGGTAAATGCATTTTTTCAGCAGCAGTTTAGGAACACATCAGTGTGTTAAAACCAGAACTTCTTTTGTGTGATCTTTGTTTCAGAACACGAAAGTCCGTGCTAACTTTGGATCTCGCCTGTTTGCCTATGCTGAGGGACAAGCTCACAGAAATGCTGCTGATCTGTGCATTGACCTTGCTGAAGAAATCAGTGCCAACTTTGAGGCTTTGCCTTTTGCCATGGCTTCCGATAGTGATAACGACGCTGGTACCAGCATAGCTTCTGATCCCGGGACCCACGGACCTCCGTGTAGAATTGCTGCTGTTGCCACAGCTCAGCAACGTAAAGTAGTCACTAATAATATCTGAATAGCTTGTTTGGTTTATTTAATTAAGACTGTTTTACTGAATTTAAGTATTCTCTAGCTGAATTTCTCAGGGCACTTCCAAGTGTAAAATGCAACTGTGATGCTTTGTGTAGAGCTGCCATTGGCAAATAAATGCTCATTTCATTTTAGACAAAGCATTGTAGAACTCAGCTGTCTCTTTCTTCCATAATATAGAGCATATTGCAATCTGTTGTTCTGAGTTAAAATAACGGTAATTAAAATGTCTTTTTATTAGGAATCTGGATGTAATTAGATGTTGTAATTGATTGAGTCACCCAGTTATCTATACTATCTCTAAATTCATTAAATTTCCACCATCTGATACAAGATGATCTGTAAGGGACAAAGTATTTGAAGGACTGCTAATGCTCGGAAGTTCATTATTTCATTGTATTTGGTTACAGAATATGACAGTGACAATTCTTGTCATTATAAAATGGAACTCAGCTATGAGAATTTCATTACGTCAGGACCTGATCCCCATCCCCCTCCGATTGCTGATGATGAAAGCGATGATGACGACGATGATGACATCCCACGGGTAAGAAAGAGAAGCCACTCCATGTACTGTAAAAAATGGTTTCTTAATACAGATTTCGTATATTGAAACAAATGCATGAACTACAGGTTTTTCATTTTCAAGAAACTTCAGTTTCTTCATTGTTTTCTGTTTGACTTTTCTTTGTAGGAGGATCACTATGCCTTGTTGGTGAAAGCCTGGGAAACTAAAGTTTTCCCTACCATTAGAAGACGGTTTCGTAACGAAGCTGAAAGGAAATCTGGTTTGGACCAGATTAAGGGTGCCTTACAGCTAGGTATGATTATTGAATGTTTATTTCTGTGGTTATAATTGTATGTGATTAATGATGGGAGAGGAAGCAAACTATAGTGTAATGCATTTAAACTGCACAGTAAAATCTGCAATATCTGAGAACCTAACTGTTAAGATTCAACCAACAATGTGTTATATTGTATTTTTCAGTGTTTTTCTAATTTTTTTTTGTGTAAAATGCACAGGATTTGGTGGAATTAATCATAGTTGGTAGGGTCGGAAGGGACCTAAGCAGATCATCTAGTCCAACCCCCTGCCATGGGCAGGAAAGGATTCTGGGGTCAAATGACCCCAGCTAGGTGGCTGTCTAGCCTCCTTTTGAAGACCCCCAGGGTAAGGACAAGCACCACTTCCCTTGGAAGCTGGTTCCAGATCCTTACCGTCCTGACAGTGCAGTAGTGCCTCCTGATATCTAGCCTAAATCTACTCTCAGTCGAGTTATGGCCATTGTTCCTTGTTACCCCGGTAGTGCTGGGGGGAACAGGGACTCTCCCACTGCCTGCTGGTCCCCCCTGGCAAGTTTTTAGGCAGCCACTAGATCCCCTCTAATCCCGTAGGCTCAGGTCCCGTAGGCTCTCCTCGTAGGGCCTGCCCTGCTGCCCCCTAATCATGCAAGTGGCCCTCCTCTGGACCCTCTCCATGTTGTCCACATCCCTCCTGAAGTGCGGTGCCCAGAACTGGACACAGTACTCCAACTGCGGCCTGACCAATGTCACATAGAGGGGGAGGATCACCTCCTTGGACATGCTTGTGATGCATCTATGGATGTATGACAAAGTGCAGTTGACCTTCCTGACCGCGTCCCCATATTGGCGGCCCATGTTCATCTTGGAATCAGTATTGATTCCAAGATCCTTTTCTGCCTCTGCACTGAAGAGAAGGGAGCTCACCAGCCTGTAGGTATGCTGCTGGTTCTTCCCCCCAGGTGCAGCACCTTGCACTTGTCCGTATTGGAACCCATCCTGTTCTCATCCGCCCGCCCCTGTAACCTGTCGAGATCTAGTTGTAGCCTGTCCCTCTCTTCTAGTGTGCCCACTTCTCCCCACATCTTAGTGTCACCTGCGAACTTGAACAAGGTGCTTTTCACCCCCTCGTCCAAATTGCCGATGAAGATATTGAACAGTGCGGGCCCAAGGACCGAGCCCTGGGGGACCCCACTGCCCACACCCCTCCAGGTCGAAAATGTCCTGTCCACCACCACTCTCTGGGTGCGGCCCTCCAGCCAATTGGCGACCCTGCTTTTAGAATCTTTTGATCCATTATCCCCTTGCATTAACAAAGGTTTTTATATTTAATTTTATGCACAACATACCTTTTAACCAAAAGTCCTTGACAAACTACCATACCTCTCATGAACTTTTGGTGGTGTGCTCGATTTTGTACTGTTCTTCAGATACTGAGCACTATGTAACAGCAGAGACTACAACTGTAACATCTTGCAGGCAATATATATGAATGAATTGTACTTCTCTGATGGAAACCATAGCATTGTTATTAGTTTTTCCTTTCCCTTCTTTCATATTGATAAACTGGTGACTTGGACAAAGCAGAAAGATGCTACAGAAGGGTCTTTACTTCCATTTCAGCACAAATTTGGAAGGCACAACCTCATAGGCAATTCTCTGCTCAGCAGGAGAGATGTCAGCTTTCCCCTATATCTTCCACACAGACATCACTCATCATGAATGTTTAATACAAAATGTGTACTGTAAATCCAACTACTTCTGCCCATTTGTTCCAGAAGTAATGTTTTATTCCCCTACCACGTGGATACTAACTCCATTTGTCACGTGAGAGTTTGAGAGAGCTGGCATGTGAGTAACAGTGTAATCCTTGTTCCATATCCCTTGATGTTGAGGTGTAATGCTGACCTCCTTCATGGGATGAAAATGAGGGTACTATCTCTTCATGCCGATTACAATAGGATGCTCTTATTAAAGAGAGAGAGAAACATTTCTGTTTAGATAGCTCTTAAACAAACTCTTGTGCTATGACTTTCCCTTAAAGATCATGCTTTCTTATTTTCTGTTTCAAGACCATTTTAATCCTTTGACTCATTAATCTTCATTTAACACACCCCTTGGTAATAGCAATCCTGGACTCTAATGCAAAATAGATTAGTTGTAATCAGCCTAGCTGATGGACTTTTTAAATAATCCTTAGGATTTTTTAAAATAAGCCTTAGGATTTCACTTACCTGTGATGCTAATGAGGAACAGCAGTGTTCTTAATTCTTTGGAAGAAAACTTTTCTTTTGGGTGGAAGGGAAGCAAAGTGCTGCTGCCATTTATATCCTTTCTTCCTTCACTCTTGGCACAGTTAGGGACCTAGAGTCTGTCTCCAGTGTAGAGGCTATTCAGGCATTAAAGTACAGTGCAGTATCCTGAGTGGCAGGGCAGGCATACTAATACTCTACTGGAACTATCAAAGGAGTGATAGGGAGATGAAGCGATAATTTAAGGCTTACCCTGCATAATGGACCCATATAATTCTGCTTTTGTTTTCCATGGTAGTTTTCCAAGTGTCTATGTACAGCATCTTAGAATGATGCTTTGTAAATGTCTTGTTCCTTAAATAATTACTGAACCACAAGCCTAAATAATAGAAAGTGGGGATGGCAACTTTTTGTTCCAGCTGCCCACGTTTACAGGTTTAAATACTGTGTAATGTCAACATTGTGGCTAATGTACTGTCTACAGAATTACTCAAGGGTGTAAAGGAGTTTAGCTCCACTATAGAACCGTGATTATCACTTGTCTGCAAATGTATTGGCTTTAACTCTAGAAATGCTTTCCAAAAACTGTCAGAATTGATGTAGCCCTCTTTTTTTAAATCTTGGCATACAACCAAATACTGCTAACCCTTATTCACAGAGATGAGTAAAGATGGAAGAATGTGGTTTATAGTAACCACTGGTTCATTGTGGTGGTTGGGTTTTAATCCTCAACTGGAGAATCTGACCTGAAACATTTGTTAGAGATGGTGTGGTTTGTTCCAAAGATGACCAAAGCCAGATTTAATCAAAGGCTTTTCTGTTATCAGGCATGGTGGATATAGCCCGACAGACGGTAGAATTCCTTTATGAGGAAAATGGTGGTATCCCAAGAGACCTCTATCTTCCTACCATTGAAGATATCAAAGATGAAGCAAACAAATTTACAATTGATAAAGTTCGGAAAGGTAGATTTTTCTTTCAATGTTATCAGTAATGGAAGAGTTGGGTTTGAAATGCTGTTTTAACTTTGCATGCAAGAATGAGGCCCAGGACAGCATCGTGCTTGGTTAAGTCATGGCTGCAGCTCTTCTAGGTAACTAAACGCATAGAACAGATTTCTTTGTGTATCCTAGCCAAAGATAAAGTTGTGTTACTTTGGAGCTAGGGTCCAGTTGCATAGACTGTTACACTTAAATCAAGAAAACGTCTTGTTGTCATTTTTCTGGAGATATGCTGTTCCTTTTATCTCCAGGTCTCACAGTGGTGACTCGCTCTCCAGACAGTAACAATGTGGCCAGCAATGCTGTTGGTACAGCTTTACCTAAATTTGCTATTCGTGGGATGCTGAAAACATTTGGTCTCCATGGTGTTGTTCTGGATGTTGATTCAGTGAGTAAAGCTGTATTTCAGTTTTTAAATGCATTTACAGCCTGCATGTATGACCCAACACGATAGCATGTGTTAGTCGAAGGTATGTTCTGCGTTCTTTGTCTAAAACTTCTTGTGTATTGAGACACTGCACTTGACATTTCAGGTCAATGAGTTGGTACAAGTGGAGACTTACCTCAGAAGCGAAGGCGTTCTGGTAAGATACTGGTACCCTATCGATATGTTAGAAAGGCCACCTGCTGGTTATCGGAGGACTGCAACAAATGGCCTGGTTACTCTGGATAATACAAATATTCAAATTCATAGGTAAATAGAAAATCAGTTCAATAAACATTTCCATTCCTATTGCATAGATCAGCCTGCGGTGTTGAAAACTCAACTCTGTTTTGCATTTTTGTAGAGAGCTGTTGCGATGCGAAGCCTCACTTGCCAAGCTGTACTGCCGCATGGCTCTCCTGAATATCTTTGCCCCCAAATCTCCACACATGTTTACACGCCTGTTTCATATCCCTGCCATCCGTGACATCACACTGGAGCATCTTCAGCTCTTGTCCAACCAACTTCTTGCCCCACCGCTCCCTGGTAAGTGATACTTGACTCAGGTTCTTCCAGTATGATAACAGAGTGATCCCAAGCAGTGTATTCTTTCAAGAAAGCCTGTGAAAGATGGAACAAATTCAGAGGCTTCTTGAAACTGCCAGTTTTCCATTTGTTTCACAAAGTCATGAAATACTAGTGTCATTATAATTAAACTTTTTCAAAGTTGCACAAACGCACGCAGTCAGCAGTCTCTTGCTAGATTAATGAACAGCTGCAGAAAAGCTTGTGATCTCAGAAAGGCAGGTAAGTAAGTTCTGGGCTGAACCATAATATGTTCACTGTAAGAAGAAAAGAGCTAATTAAGATGAAGGACAGTGGTACAAAAACAAGAGGAAGAGGGTGCAGAATTGCCATGAATAAATTTAGGTTGGATATTAGAAGAAGGTGGAGTTTCCCAATAGAACTAGTAGGGGCAAAAAACCTGACAGCTTGAAGTTCCTGAAAGTGGTTATGTAGCATGTTTGTTTGTGTAATGTGGGAGTGGACTTGACTCAGAAGGACACTTCCAGTGTGAAGCCCCTAAATATTTATCAGTGAGCTCATGAAAACTCAGAGCCATGAGAAAGACCTTTCCCTGCTCGCTTCTGCCCCAGACAGATTTATTCCACTGGGTGCTGTGCTTTCTGTATGTCCCCTTGAGGTAAAGGCAACCAGGTAGGATACTGTAGAGCCTTGTTATCCCTGGGCTCTTGAAATGTTTTTGTTTTACCAAGTGCTTAGAAGTGTAGAGTCACCTCCCAAGTCTGCACTGTGTTTTCTCCACCATTTGCAGATGGAACAATCAGTTCGAGTTCAATTCTTTTGGCCCAGTCCCTGCAACACTGCATCCATTCCCAGAACTGTTCTGCCACAGACCTGTTTTACCAGGGCAATTCACAAGCCATCCGGGAATGGCTTACAGTCGCTATCACCCGGACTTTGCATCAAGGAGAGGAGAGTCTGTTAGAACTCACAAAACAAATCTGTTCCTTCTTGCAGGTAAAGTGTTCTTCTTGATGCTTTCTGAATGTGTTTGTAGTTTATGAGAAACATTTAACTTACTAAAATATGTATTACTCTTTCTCTTTTCTCTGTGCGTTGCCTTTGTTCTTGACACAACACCTTGACACTGCTTATCACTGTTCATAAACTCAACACTGTTTGTCATAGTGCACCATTTTTCTGAACATGCTGTAATGCTACTCAAATCATACTAGGCAATGGGATGTCCCGTGTAGTATTAAACTAAGTGACCTCAACATGTCAAATTATTTGCAATCCCACCCTTAGTTGTGCAATAAGAGGAGGAGTTTTGGCTTGTTGCTTTGCTACCCTGAGATTTTCATGCTTGAATGTCATTTTACAGACTGCGCCAGAGCAGTTCCCTGCTGAAGAGTTTCCTATTTCAGAATCCAAAGTCAATATGGATGTTAACTTCCCTGGGGCTGCTTTTGTAGTTGTGTCCTGCAAGGAGAGTCAGTCTGGATTCCGCAAAGAGTAAGTTCTTCAGGAAAAGGAAAAGATGACAAACCCTGTCAGGGCCAATAGGGCTGGAGTGGGATCTATCCCTCCCAGTACTTCCTTGTGAATTCTGGGTAGACTTGGGTCCTTTTTTTTTTTTTTCTTCTTTTTTTTTTTTTTAAATAAAAATGACCAAGGATTTCTGAGGTGGGGAGGATTAGTATGGCAGAAGGGTACAACGTGCATACTCAAGGGTGTGGGTTTTGATCTGGGTCTGGGTTTTGATCAAGCACCTAACCTATTTTCTGGTTATTTTCTAGCTCCTCCCTATATAAGGCTCCCTGGGCTCGAGTGCTTGTTTATGGTCTTGGTCATAAAGTAAAGCGGAATGGCCAGTTAAACCTCATTGAGGCAGTGTGTTACCCTCGGGATGCCTCGCCAACCAACACAGGCTTGACGCCTCCCCCAACAACCAACCAGTACCCTTCTGTGATCATCCCCACTGACAAGGTCCACATCAAACTAGGTAAATATGCCTTTGCCATTTCTAGAATAGATGGACGATGTGTCATCTCTTAGGAGTTCCCTCCGTTTGCACCAGATCTGCACTCCACTGGTGTATGAACTTAGAGGGGGCATATTGAGCAGTAGGATTATAGTACAACACTAACCAGACAAAGTTTTATATCTCTGGAAATCTTAAAGTGTTGCTTCTTCAGAGTGTGATAGCATCAGTTCACAGAAGCCTGTCAGTTCCTGTGTGTTCCTTGGGTGTCTCTAATTCACACAGCTGGAAGTGGTATATGCAGCTAAGTTCAACCCTGAGCTGGCTTGGTGCTGTGCTGCCTTTTGAATAAAATACAAAACCTAGGTGGTGCTGTGGCAGGCACTCATTGCTGCAAAATGAAATAGTAATTACTATTATTATATTATTATATTGTATTATTATATTAATAGTAATAACAGCATTCTTCTTGTACAACCAGCAGGAGAAGTGGCTTGACTTGTTTAGAGAGGAGTATGTGTATGCGAGAGCCCTTTTCCTTCAGAAGACTCTTAAGTTTCATCATCTTTGGTCACCGGTTCCTGTATAACATTTTCCATTAGCCCTGCTTTCCATGAAAACATGCACCTGGCCTGGTGGTTTTTTTTACCTTTGGCTTGGCATCATCATTTGCTTTAATCAAATTGTAAAGGTTGTTTCTCCCTGTCATTTTGTCTAGGGGTATCTCCTCCTCCTGGAGCTGTGTTAGTCCTACATTCTGTCCCCCTTGAATTCCCACTGGCTATGGCATTTACTGAACAAGTCTTAACTTGGAAATCAGAGGATGGTGATGGCAAATCCGAAGATGAGCTGGATACTATTCCTGTGTCAGTTCTTCTACAAGTAGTGGAATTTTTAGGTGAGAGCAAAGTACTTCTTGAGTGTCCGATAAGCACCAGTGAAAAAATGTGATCAGATGCAATGTTCATCAAAACAGAAAAATGACAGCAGTTAAACATGTTTGAGTCACTGTCATGGGACTCTGTTTTTTAAAAGTCCAGAACTGTCTGTTGATGAGATTTCACCTTTTCAAATATTTATAAATAAACTCAGCATTAAAAAAAGACCAAAAAAACCACATGACACTTTTCCAGCTGACATGTTTCATATGACTGGATAACATATTTAGAAGTGCCCCAGTCAGTTTGAAAACGTAGTCATTTAAGGACCTTTAACTTTTTTTCTCCTGGTGTCATCAGTGAAAGATTTTTTTTAGTAACCAGAGCTTTGCGTGTTCTGCAGTCACAACTTTTTGCCATAGAACCCGAGATTGCCCTGGGGAGGAAAAAATATAAATATGAACAGAGTATGAACTGATGCGGTGGTAGCCTTCAGACAGCTTGAGACCCTAGGTGTTAATGAGCAAGTAAACTGACGTATTCATCCTCAAATAACCATAAAACCTTAAAGTTTGGAAATCTGAACACTAATTGTTTCACTGCTCATCATTTTAAGATAAATATCCAGGTAATTTGCTTTTTTTCATTATCACAAATGGCCTCCTATGCTGCCTCAAATGCCCAGAAGCTCAAGCTGTCTTCACAGAGCTGCCAACCTCTCTATCTTCCCATGCCAAGTTTTTTATAGTGTACGTATGCATTGTGGCTTCAAACATACAGACCATAAAATCTGAAAAGATGTTGACATTACAAAAGAGATTGAATGGAATATTACAGGAATTCAGGGGCCATTGGTCTGATTATACTCTTGCTTTTTAAAACAAAATTGAAAAAGCTGCTACATCTAAAGCCTTCTGCAGTGCAGTATTTAGGTTCATTTTGCCTAGCGTCCTTTGTGATACCTACATGGTACCATGCAGCTGTTGGTTGCACAGTCTCTGTGGGAAGAAAATAGCCAGCGGGTTTTTATAAGTGGCCTTGTTGATGTTGTATCTGTTGCACAGCATTGTCACAAATCGCATACTAAAGCCAGTTGCAGCAAGATCAGTCTGTTTGTCATCCTGTTTAGGAAACTTTCTCTGGACGACAGACATGGCAGCTTGCATGAAGGAACTATTATTTCATCTCTTGGCTGAGTTGCTTCGCAAAATTCACAGCCTGGAACAGAAAAAAAACCCAGCTGGGTTGTCTTCCTCCATTGCACTCCAGCTGAACCCCTGCCTGGCTATGCTGATGGCGCTCCAGTCAGAACTGCACAAGTTATATGATGAAGAAACGCAAAACTGGGTGTCTGGAAATGCGTGTGGTGGTTCTGGCATCGGAGTGGCTGACCAGGGGAGATTTTCGACCTATTTTCATGCTCTGATGGAAGTCTGCCTTGCTGTAGCAGAAGTGACTCTGCCAATCAATATGAGCATAACAGCTAGCGTGATGTCCTCAACAAATGCACCAAATCTCAGCGACTCCTCTTCCTCGTCCTCCTCGTCTCCAGGGCAGACCCCACAGAGTCCAAGCCTCCTGTCAAAGAGGAAGAAAGTCAAAATGAAGCGGGAAAAGACGTCGACTTCAGGTAAACGGACTTCAGCCCGAGCTGCCGAAACCGACACCACGATGCTCAGCATAGGAGGAAGCAAACCTGAGGACATGTTATGGTTTCACAGGGCACTGACCCTGCTTATAATTCTCAGACACCTGACTAAAAAGGACCCCCAAGGGCTGGGTGTGACAAATGATGCTGTAGCTGATGCTTGTCAGGCACTAGTGGGTCCAACAGCTCACAGTCGGTTACTGGTGATTTCTGGAATACCCACTCACTTGGAGGAGAGTACTGTCAGGAGTGCAATCCGGAAGGCATGTAACGCACACGGTGGGGTCTTCAGAGAGGAAATCTACATCCCTCTGCAGGAAGAGGACCCGAAAAAGGTCAAGGACAAAGCCGAAGGGGGAGAATGTAGGACTGAGTTGGAAAAACCAACTGTGTCGAGTAGTGCTGACAGCTTGGATATCAGCAGCTCTAGCAGCGTCACTCCTGCAATGAGCGTGAGTGCTTCTGCCTCTACAAGCCAGGCTTCTCTCTGCAGCTCGCAGGGCATCTCTCGGACAATTAGTGATATCTCTGTGGACCAGTTTCAAGGTGGCCTGGAGTTGGCCATTCCACCAGGACTGCTAGAACCTCATGTTGTTTCCAGCCAGGAAAGCTTAGACCTTTCGCTTTGCAGCACTGGAAGCCTTGGCAGCCTTGGCAGCCTGGGGGAACAGCTGGACAACGTAGAAACAGCATCGGTGTCTGATGTTGGATCGATGTACACGGTCACATCACTGGACAACCAGCCGCTGATGTCACGGCCCATCAAGGGGTTTGCAGTAGTAGAGGTAACAGCCCCCGGGCAAGGCGGGTTTCCTTGCAACAGCCGGGTTGGATTCTCCCCTAGCAAATAAGGGTGATTTTCATGACAGTGTTTTCCTCAAACTGCAAAATCTGACTTTTTGCTTCCCTGTGCACAGTGCTCTGGGGGTGGACTGCTGGGATGCAAAGGGGGAAGGGTTTCTATGAAGGAGACCATGACTTTAATAATTCATTTGTGTGTGGTGGATGGAGAGTGGCAGGTTATTGTAAACACGAAGCTGTTCAGTACAAATGATGCAACCAACAAGGGTGCAGTGTAACGTGTATTCCCATTTGAATTTGGATGTTCTTTCCTATACTAACCTGTCTGCAGATTTATTGCTGCCACCGCTGTGCAGTGACCAATCGTTTCTTCCCACAGGCTTTATCAGACCCTTTAAAATACAGCATGCTTTCTGAACATAACCATGCAAAGTGACCGACTGGGGATTTTTGCACAATCCATTCGGTGTAGAGCCTTGTTTGATTCGATTAGTGTTATGGTTTGATATTAAAAGGTGTATTCTGAATTCCACAAGCATAAATCCTGTTGTGAAAGCCTTGTGCTCCTACACCCCTTCAGCCTACGTGGAAAGTCTCCCAATGGGCTTCCAGACACTGCCTTAATTTATTCTAGTTTCAGAATTAGACGTGTTTCAATTCCTCCTGAAGAAGGAATATACCATAATTCAACAGCAACTATTCAGCTGCTGGTCTTAACTTTTAATTGACCCAAAGCCATGACCATTGAAAAAAATAGTAGGTCTCTACAAGGAAAATGGCAACATAATCATGTTAACTCCTGCTCTGGGTCTCTAGCAGCTCCGGGAATGATGTATGATTATTACTCACAGCATTCAAGGAAGTTATTTGGTGTTTCAATTCCCCTCTGCACAGCTCTGGTTCCCAGGGCTGCTTGTATCTGGTTTTTTTCCAAATGAGAAATGAAGCCAGACAATATGGTAAAGGAGAGCTGCAGGTGACCTGTCAGCCTTTCAAATCATCGGCAACTCTATTTTCTGATCAGAAGATTTCTGTGAGTGGCTACCAGAGTTGAGATATGGCATAGCAAGTCCCAAGAGGCCAGTATCATTAAGTTTTTGGTGTAGCAGTTTCAGCTAGCTTTTTTCTCAGAGCAGACATGTTGCCAGGTGCATCTGAATTTTGGTATATGAAAGGGTGAACGTGGATGTATAATTCTGAGTCACTGCAAGAAAAGAGAATAAAAAATTAACTCATGGATGGCAGATCATTTGTCCCTTGCCAGAATTCCTTTCAACTCTTTCCTTTTTTTGCACAGATAAGGTCAAGAGCTAAAATAGAGAAAATCCGTGCCAGTTTATTTAACAGTAGTGATCTGATTGGGTTGTCAAGCCTGGATGGTGAAGATGAACTAATGGAAATGTCAACTGAAGAGATTTTAACAGTTTCTACTGTCAATCAGAGTTTATTTGATACACAAGGGAGCCCAGCACTGGAAGACTATTTCAATGATAAATCAATAAAAGGTGTGTATTTTCCATGTTAGCAAATAGTTTGCTTTCAGCACATAGACAAGAAGGCAGATTCTGCCTTCTCATTGGTGCAAATTCAGAGTACTTTATTGATAGATTGAGGAGTAAAGGGGAAAAGTATTTCTCATTAGTTCCTTGCCAATAGATGGTGTGGAAATTTGTTTGCAGTCTGAGTAATGTTCAGTCATCTCTAAAGCGGGCAGGTAATAGGAAACCATTATTCATGGCTCACTTCTTCCATGATAGATGGGGTGTAAGATTAATTGTTGATGGGCAAGAGGGGGAAAGGAAATTTGGCTAATAATTAAAGTATTGACACATACTACTGTGTAGCTCTACAGATTGTGATCTGAACCTTAGGACCATATGAGAAATGCTGAAGCCACTCAGAAGTCTAGTAATCTGCCTGATCAAAATAAATGAAAGATGCTGCATGCAGTAGCACAGGCTGAACTGCTTTTTGTAATGTTGTCAAAGTGTATTTGATCCCTAATACACTAGGTGCATTTGATATTATATTGGGTCAATAGAAAAATATCTTTCCTGTGCCTTAATCTTAAATCCTCTTTTTATAATGCCTTTGTATCTGTACCGCAATTTATTTTTTTGTAATAGGTGAGAAATTGGTGCCAGGTGCTCGGGAAGTCCTCACAGAAATCTTTAAAAGCTGTGTCCATTCTGAGCAAATGCTGAGCCTGACCCCGGCAAAACCCATTAAAGTTGCTGATATTTATCTTAGCAAAGAGCAAATCAATTCTCAGACCCCTGGAAACCTTCTCCACGTGTTCTTCACGAATGTCCGGCCCCCAAAGAAGGTGCTAGAGGACCAACTCACTCAGGTAGCACTTCGTAAAATGTGTTTTTTAATTCCCTGCTTGGATAATTTAGAAGACTTGAGGCTAACTGTTCATTTTCTCTGTTGGCAGATCTTAAGGAAGTATGGTGTGCCCAAGCCAAAGTTTGACAAGAGCAAGTATAACAAGGCGGGCAAAGAGCAGCATCCAGTGAAAGTCGTGAGCACCAAACGCCCGGTTACAAAGCCACCTACGAAGGAAAAGTCTGTGCTCAACAGTGTCAGGTGAGCGCGTTGAGGCTTCCAGCTGATGTACAGAAACTGTCTGTTCTTTAGGGAACTAGCGGTTTCTTCTCTGCGTGTGGGACAAGTTAAAAAAGAAAACTAGAAAACTCATACCCTCAGAGCTGCACAGTTTTTGCGCTCTCTGCCAAGGCAGTGGTTCATATTGTGGCCAGATAATGACGCTTATTCTCATAAGGAAGTGTGCGTTCTAACATGCAGATGTTCTGTCCTTTAGCAGAACAGCGTTAAGTGAGAAGAAACCTACTGTGAAGCCAAAGTCTCCAGAAAAGAGTAAACCTGAGGAGAAGGACCCTGAAAAGTCTCCCACAAAGAAACAGGAAGGTAGTGTCTGCCTAGACATTCATGTCATCACTTTGTCTGGGGAAGGAACCCATTTACCAATGGGGAATACATGTCACAAGTCCACATTGCCCAGGTTTAACTAAAAGTCTAGAGTTACGTGGGAATCTGGAGTGATGGATGTAACTGAGGGGAACTTGGTTAAGGAATTATTTTGTTTGTGCAGCTCTTAGAGCGGGTGTTACAAAAACCCAAGTTCTCTACTAAAGAAGCTTGTAGTTTAAAGGCATCATACGGGGGAAATGAAAGATACTGCAGTAGAGCAGTGCAGCTTGCCCATGTGTTATGTTCCCTAGTTTAAGTGTGGAATAGCTCTGTTTTCATTAAAACTTCTGTAATCTAGTGTGAGAGAATCCTCTGTCACCAGCAGTGTGGACTGCACAGTCATTCATAGGGCTGGAGCCTGGTAGTCTACTTCTCGGCCAGCTGGGGTTGACTGTGAGGGTTTGCTCTGTGATGCCATCCCTCACTTTTGGAAATACGGGATCAGCTCTGAAGGGGAGTGTCAGCAGCCAGCTGTGAAGCCTTGAGGTGTCCTGTGATTATATACCTAGGCAAGAATACCCTCAGTGGAGCTGGGGAGGGGAGGGTCCTGGGTCATTTGCAAAATAGAAGTGAGCACCCTTCTCTTAGAGGTAAACGTTAGTCAACGTAACATTTGGAGACTGAGTTGTTCTGGGAGGGGCTGCGCTGTAGTTCCTCGTTCTGAAGAGGGAAAGACCAGAAGGAAGCTGGCAGACACAGTGTCTTCAGGTTGTGAACTTGAGGGCAGCGTAGGCCTGCTTATGTGTTAGTGTCATGAGTCACTAAGCATTTGATATTTGCATTTGTGCTACCAGTCCCTGAAGAGAAGTATCTGACGCTCGACGGATTTCACAGATTTGTTGTTGACCGTGCAAAACAGGACATCCGGAGTGTCTGGCGAGCTATTCTGTCCTGTGGATATGATCTTCATTTCGAAAGGTAAGTTCTGTAAAAGTAATATCCAATAGAGAAGGCTTCATCTGAGCACATTTGGACTAGGTTATTTTTGCTACAGCAAGTCTTATCAAACTTCTTTAATGCTGAGCCCCTGCTGTAGATGACTGCAAGGCCTCAACACAGAATTGCTAAATAAGCCCTTGAAGATGATTTACAGGATGATGCCCATTCAGCAGCCAGGAGGGTGGTTCCTAGGCAGTAGGATCATATCCAGAATTACAGAGATCTGCTTTGAACAAAAGAACTTAATTCCCAAAACTCATGGCTAGCTGTGGACTCTTGTACTGCATAAACCAGCTCACGTGGCCTCTTGCCTTGTCAGCTTTGTATTCTGAGCCCCATGATAGATGTCACTGTTGT
The DNA here is from genome assembly GCF_030867095.1 of Alligator mississippiensis. Lineage (NCBI taxonomy): Eukaryota > Metazoa > Chordata > Crocodylia > Alligatoridae > Alligator > Alligator mississippiensis. Next base: position 3,839,482 of record NC_081833.1, on the reverse strand, counting down.
AGTAGATGTCCTCAGTTACTTTGCGGGGGTGCCAGTAGGGAGAAGAGAAGGATCTGTTACCACATTAAAATGAAGAAGTATCATCACTAGATCCTTGTTCTCCTCTTGGATCAAGCCATGGGTTGGTTGATTGCTGTGTCCCCTCTGCACTCTTTATGGCAGTGGGTAAGCCTGCTGAACAGGGGTTGCTTTTGTCAGACTGCTGAAACCGAGGCTGGGGTATGGTAATACAGTCCTTGCAGACGCCTGTGCTAAAGGAGTTTCATAGTTGGTAAGGTCGGAAGGGACCTGAGGAGATCATCTAGTCCGACCCCCTGAGTTGTTCTCAGGAAAGTGAAAAGAGAGATGAGTAGCAAGCCCCCTGGCTTCTGGTTAACATAGGCTCTCTCTAACTGGGGTATTGTTTGCATTTCACCAGTTCTAATCTTTTTGTCCTTTAGATGCGCCTGCATTGATGCCAGGCATGCACAGAAAGCTTCCCGGAAGTGGACTTTGGAGATGGATGTAGCCCTCGTTCAGTACATCAACCGCCTCTGTCGTCACCTTGCAATCACCCCAGCACGACTGCACCCGCACGAAGTTTATCTGGATCCAGCTGACGCGGCGGATCCCAGGGTCTCATGTCTGCTGAGTACGTGCAGGTTATAGGCTGCTCATGGGTTTGGTGTGAACGATCTAGTAGTGAATGTGGATTTAGTGCTGGGGAAGGGCACTAGGTGGGCAGCCCTGGAGACTAGTTGGCTCTCACCATAGAAAAAGAATAGCATGGGCTGTAGCAACACACGTTTCCTCACATTACTCTGTTACTGTGCCTCGACACTGGTCTTCAGGGTGAGGACAGGTCCTTTGAGTGTAGGGTTCCTAGACTGTGTGTGCTGGAAAGTTGGCCCTTAGAGGAGGGAGGAGTAGGATTGGATGCCCTGCCCTGCCCTGTCCTTTCACCCTCTGATTCTGTATGGTTCCCCCTCAGATGTTCCCATTGAAAGTCTGCGCCTGCGTTTTGCACTACTTCAGTCTCTGAACACCACATTAGAGACCTTCTTCCTGCCGCTGGTGGAGCTCCGACAGACCAAAATGTACACGAACAGTATCGCCGCACTGCTGCAAGAGGCCAAAGGTCAGACTCTGGGGGACTGTGAGAGCTCTTTGCGTGTGTCAGGGTTGGCACAGACATCCATGGGACTGTGGGGTGCGGGAGAGAGTACAGCCTTCTGGCAGGGCCTTGCTGGCTTCACCTCCGCATCAGAAACCTCATGCACTGCCTGAAGGGGCAGCTGTATAGGGACAGCTGCTCAGGTGGAGAGCACTCCTTGTTCTCCCTGAAGCGGGGAGTTGAGCCGGGGGGCGGGGGGCTACACTTGAATGAACCTGGCTGAAGTGCTGTGAGAATTTGCAGTGGGAATCTCTGGTAGAAGGCTGCATCTTGTTAGAAACAGCATGAATTTTTAGATATTTGTTGAATGGAGACGGTCTCCTCTACATCTGTGTGGTGCCTGGCACAAACGTGCCTTCATCCTTTTGGGAGGTTCAGGTACTTCTGCAAAGTTAATAATAATAGTCATAGCAATAATAATGGTAATAAGGCTCAAATGACATCACTGGCACCTGTAGCTTACTTGGGCATTCCAGGCGCAGCACCGTGAAAAGATCACGTCCTTGGTGTGCAGTCTCCACCACGAGAGAACTAGAGATCAGAATGATGTATACCAGGCATAGACATTCAGAGTAACTAATAGATGTCTTCATGTGAGCCTCCAACACATTAGCCTGAGACTTGTGCTACTGTAGCTGGGTTTATTTCTCCAGATTAAATGCAGTTATCAAAGGTGTAGAATGCTGTATTGGTTGTGATGTAGAGCCTTGCTGTCTCCCTCTGGCTAGTCAGAAAAATGGCTTACAAAGCCAGGGTGGAGAAGTCTGGTATTCTTAGGCGCTGCCTTAATATAGAGCCAAGACTTGGGGGCACCGTGTGACACTTATTTATATCTGGTATCTGTCTCAGAGAGCATCGTATCTTAAAGCTGTTTAGCAATGCACGTTTCCTTCGTGTCTATACAGCCCATAGTTTGGCTGGCAAGAAATATTTCCCTAATGCAGGAAAAATCTGGTGATGCAGAAACCATGTGGAAAAGTTCTCATTTAACACCTTCCTTCTGATAAACTTGGAACGTAAAGTGTGCCCAAAGGTCACCTAGGTTGAGCAACTCTTAGACTGTTACTTAACGGCATTTTCGGTCCTTTCCCAAATGTTATGTTGCATGATTTCAGGAAATGAACTTCCAGAAGGATCAATAACAGACAAACTGTGTGTGTGCGTTTAGGTTTAATCTTTTATGACACAAAGGTGACTGTAATGAACCGCGTACTGAATGCTACAGTGCAAAGAACAGCAGACCACGCAGCCCCAGAAATCACCCTGGATCCGCTGGAGATAGTGGGAGGTATGTGCAGCAGTTGCACTCTGAAATCAGTGTGCGTTTACTGTCAAGGGGACTTGGAATCCATCTCAGTGCCCGAGCTCAGCGGCTGCTGAGCACAGCACACACACAATGCATGCCAGTTCAGAAAGGTGCTTTCTCTCACAGGTGAGATCCGTTCTTCAGAAAACTCCTACTTCTGCCAGGCAGCTAGACAGCTCGCCTGCGTACCATCCTCTCAACTGTGTGTCAAGCTGGCCAGCGGGGGGGATCCCACCTACGCCTTTAACATCCGCTTCACGGGCGAGGAGGTCCATGGAACAAGTGAGTTATAGTCCAGGCCACATGGACCTGGGTGCGGTAAGCACAATGTACTGGAAGAGCAATCAAAGCTAGGCTGACCCTAAGCTTGAAGATCGGTGTAGTCATGGGGGGCCAGACCCCCTTTGTATTGTTTTGAGGCAGAGGGGAGGACATGGTGACTGTAATGCATAAGAATTTGAACACCAGGAAGTTTTCCTTTCATAAAGCAGGAAAACAAACCTAAGTTTGGTCTCTGCAGTGCCTGGCACTTGTTTGACTTATCTGAGCAGAGCTTGTGCACTCTGTAGAAGGCTGTGCTTTTCCTCCTGGCAATCTGAAATGAACATCCAGCGCTTGAAGACAATGCGCAGAGCTTGAATACTGAAGTGCGCAGAAAATTAACCCGCTGCGTGTTCTCATGTCATGAGCGTGGATGGTCACTGGACGCAACCCAGTGCATTCCATATGCGAATCTCAAATGATAAAGTGTGATTTCACGGGGGAGGAGACTCTTGCAGTGCAGCTGACAAGGACGTTGCCCCGTTTTTTTCAGGTGGATCTTTTCGTCACTTCCTGTGGCAAGTCTGCAAAGAGCTACAGAGCTCATCTCTCTCCCTCCTCTTGCTGTGCCCCAGCTCTGCTGTCAACAAGAACAAGGTGAGGGGCCAGACTTGCAGCCAGTGGTGTTCCTCTTCCAAAATGCCGGGGAGGTACAAGTGTTTTTGGTGCCTGGGACAGGACTGCTGACAGCAAGGGGAATTTCCAAACTGCTGCCTAAGCAACAGGAAGTTAGCCATGTGTCTCCCATTAATCCAAACCCCGTGCCTCAGACTTGGGTGTAATTAATGCCCCCAGAGCTCTTTTTTGAATCTGCTACTTTCTACAATGCTAACCTTTGATCAGCACTGGTCTGCGATGTCCTTCGAAGGGTTCGACTGTGAGAGCTGCTCTGGTATCCACATGAAGTTCTTTTTGCCACTCCTACTCTGTGCCCTTAGTGCCACTCATGAAGATAGGCAAGGGGATTGATTGGAAACTCTGAATCTTGCCCCTTTTACAGATGCAGAGGTGCAGTCTAGGGTCCATGCCCCAAAGAGCTTATGATAGCCGAGGCCTCGCTCCTTCCCTGCAGAGCTCAGGGGTAGGTCAGTCACGTGCAGGGAGACTGCATTAGCTCAGTCCAGCCTTGTGCCTGTACTGCTGGGAGTTACCATCCGTCGGCTTTAGGTAATAGAATGAAGCCAGTGCAGCAGGTGAGCGTGCCCCTCTGCATCCTCACATTCCCACATGGAGACAAAACCACTGGTGCCAGCCTTTAACATGCTTGTTTGGTGCGAAGGGCCAGCACCTCAGATATGAAAGTGTTTCTCTGTTAAATCATGCTGTGTGGGCGCAGCTGCTTGCAAGGCTGGGCGTTGAAGCATGTGTCTGTTTGTTTTTCAAGGGAAAGTACATTCTGACACCCAGCCCTATCACCTATGCAGAAGAGCAGTTGCTTCACTTATTTGGGCAGCTGCTGGGCATTGCGATTAGAGCAGATGTTCCTCTCCCCCTGGACCTCCTGCCCTCGTTCTGGAAGACGCTGGTGGGTGCGCTGCTGGACCCCGAGGTGGATCTCCAGGAAGCCGATGTCCTGACATACAACTATGTCAAAAAGTTTGAAAACGTAACTTTCCTTCTTTTCCTCTAAACGTGGCCCTGACTGCACTGAGCTTTAGCTGCTCCTGTGAGCAGAGCCTGCAGGGAATTGCCTGAGGGCTTTGCCCTTCAAGTTGATCCAGTCATGTAGAACCACGTGGCATTCTCTGGACTCCCTTTAGGCATAGGGCCTTGTTAATCAACCACAAGGCCAGGGCCAGAATCTTACACACTTGCATCCTATCTGGAAAGGCAACTCAGTCTGGCATGGAGGGCAGATTTGCCTCCCCTAAACGTTCCCATTAGCAAGTGTAAGGAGTTTGTCCTTCAACAGGTTGCTGACAAACCTGGAGAAACCTAATGCTGTGAATCCATTGTTTGGCAGGAGTAACTCAGAGCCAAGGTTTGAAATGCTGTGAGCACTACACAAACCCTGCACAAGTACTAGTGACAGCACGACGGTCTCTAGAACCACAATGACGGTGATAACTTTGAACAGACAGAGGTGCATTAGCTAGATTAGACTCTTAAATCTGACCTGGGGCCCAGGCATGCCCCTGCCCAAAGCACAGGTTACCCAGCACTGCCTGTGGCGTTGTCCTTGGATGATGCGATTGGGCGGTTGTACTCACTCCCTTGGCGCGACTTCTGGTGATGCTCTTCTCATGTTGTCCTAGATAAATGATGAGGCAGAATTGGAGGCCTTGTGTGCGGAAATCGCATCCCAGCACCTAGCCACCGAGAGCCCCGATTGCCCTAACAAGCCATGCTGCAAATTCACCTACCTGACCATGACAGGCGAAGAGGTGGAGCTGTGCCCTCGAGGCAGGCGCATTCCTGTAGTGTGAGTAGAACCTTTCATGGCAGGTCGCTGCACATGGGTAAAGGGACATGAAATGATGCTTTGACCAGGAAGCCAAACAGCTGTGACGTGGGGAAAGCTGTGGTGCTGGGGATGCAGACAGGGGGAGGCGTGAAGATAACAGGTGTTGATGGAGCTGGGATAACTTAGGAAGGGATGGCTCCTTGTGAATGTGTCAGGAAAACCATGCACGGGGCTGTGCACAGAGCAAGATGCTCCCTCTCAGACAGACTCTCCTCTTCCTGCCAGGTGGGAGAACAAGGACGTGTATGCAACGGCCATCCGGAACCTGAGGGTGCACGAGCTGCAGAATCCAGACTGCATGACGGCTGTGCGTGCCGGGCTTGGCTCCATCATCCCCCTGCAGCTTCTCACTACGCTGACCCCTCTCGAGATGGAACTGAGGACCTGCGGGCTACCATACATCAACCTGGAGTTCCTAAAGGTACCAAGTACTGACGTGGACCTGGTCAGTCCACATCAGGCAGTGTGTTGGCGGGACCTTTCCCCAGGGGAAGCCTGCCCAGGGAGAGACTGCTTGTATTTGTACTTAGCCTTGGCCTTTCATTTTACACGGTGAGCAGCCTGTACTGCCTGGAGGAACTGTTTGCAACCTGCTGGGTTGTTTAATACTGCTAGCCACCTGTATTAAAAAAAGTCACCTCTTCAAACGTGTTTGCCTTGCTGCAGCAGCAGTCTGGAACTGTGGCCGGCCAGTGTATTAAAAGCAATCCATGGAGACTGTGCACAGAGCAGCCTGGTGTGGACTGAAATAGGGTGGCCAAACCAAAGCCCAGGGCAGTGTCTGACTGTTCACCATGCACCAGGTTGAGTGACTGACTTTTCATGGGTGCGTGAGACTGTGGAAACTGGGTCAGGCTACCAGGAGGGTGAAGGGAGTATCATCTCCATGATCTCATCTTCCTTTAAAGGAAAGTGATAGAAGCATTTGAGGGAAAAAGGCAGTGGACATTGTGTCCTTCCCCTCTGGATCTAATTCCATTGTCTTTCCTTCTCTGTCTCCTAGGCACATACCATGTACCAGGTGGGGCTGATGGAAACAGACCAACACATTGAGTTTTTCTGGGGGGCATTAGAGATGTTTACTCAGGAAGAACTCTGCAAATTCATCAAATTTGCCTGCAACCAGGAGCGAATCCCCTTCACGTGTCCGTGCAAAGATGGAGGGCCTGACACTGCACATGTCCCGCCCTACCCCATGAAGATTGCACCACCGGATGGAGCTGCAGGTAGGCCCGTCAGTGGTTGGCGTGTAAAGGATGTAGCTGTGCTTGAGTTTTCTCTTCAGTCCTTATTGCTTTTGTAAAGGGAAAAAAAATCCTTCCTTACTCAGAAGAATGACAGCACAGTAACCGTGTGGGATATGGCTAGAACTAGGGAAAGAGGCTATCCTGCTGCTTGTAAGATGTGCTCTAGGTGCCACTCTGATCTCCTTCCTCTGTCCAGTCTGCTGCTCTGCGTCCTGCCCTATCTGCTGCTACGCTGCCTGTCCCCTCCCCGATATCCCATGCCACACAGTGGTTGTCCATGCTGCGGGTTGTCCCCCCACTGTGCTGTATAAGATATTTAAAGGGAATAAAATAGCTTTTAAAGATTCAGAATAACCCACAGTTTGGCTTTGTATCGCTACAGAGCTGGAATGGCAGAGGGAAGGAGCATGGGGAGATTCAAACTGCTGTAGTTTGCTGTGCTTCTAGACTTGCCACACTGTCAGTTAAACCTTGGACCTCCAGGCATAAATTCCAGTGAGCCTGTTGGTGTGAGACCCACCAAAACCTGACAGGGATCCCATTCCTTTGACATCGGCTAAGCTTACACAGTAAAAATTAACATCCTTGGAAAATGAAGTGTGAATACAAAGTAAAAGTGCAGTGTGTTACTGGATGTCCCTGTGGTTCCTTTCCAGGGTCTCCGGACTCTCGATATATCCGCGTTGAAACGTGCATGTTCATGATAAAACTTCCTCAGTACTCCTCTCTGGACATAATGCTGGAAAAGCTTCGGTATGCCATTCACTACCGGGAGGATCCACTTAGCGGCTGAGTTGAGTAAGACCAAGACTAAGAACGACTCCTTGGAGGATTGTTTCGGGACTCTGCTGTGTTGGAAACCCTTCGATTCACATGCAAATACCTCCTGTGACACTATGTGAAGAGTTGGAGGCTAATTTATTTTCTGAACTTTTGTTCCTGTTACAGTAATTACTGGAAGACTTACATTTTTTGTATTTGTAGATTTTGTGGTGGACTGGTTATTTTGCTGCCTTGTTTGTGGAATATTTGTAGGATAGTTTAGTAATGACCAGTTTGTTGTATAATTTAATTTAAAAAAAAACCTTTAAACATGTACATTTCTAATTTTGTAATTTAAATTGTGTTGCCCTTGCGAACACAACAAACTTGAGCATTCTGAGGTCATGAGAGCTCAGATGTAAATGTCTACGAATCTTTCTGCCCTGAAACATTTCTGAGTACAAAAATGGGATTAACTGAAGAGAAGCAGCTGCCCTCCTTTCCATGACGTCGGAACATTACCTCTCGTTTCCAAGTTTCGAGGGTTTGCTTTCTGAAGTGGATAGAGGCAACGTTTAGCCTTCTCTTGGGCTGTGCCATTTGGTAACAGGTTTTCTGTTGCCAGTGTTTACATTTCGCAAAGAGTTCTTACCCCAAGTCACTGGCATCCCCTCCACAACTCAAGTAGTCTTCTTTTGAAACATTCCTCTTCCAAGTCTGCATTTGGCTAAAACATAGGACAGTGGAAGGACCATGAGGACCCTAACCAAGATGTCCTTGCCTTTATATTCAGCCACTTGACGCAAGAATTCCTTCAGTGATCTTTAATTTTCTGTGGCATTATAGAAGGATGTAACTTTCTCCGCAGACTTTCCCTGTAATCAGAACCTGAGTTACAGGCCCCTCATTTTGTTTTTGTACTCAGAAATGATGTAGCTAAAATAAATTATCCTAAAAATGTGACACAGAACGGGGTGGGCTAGGGTGGGAACGGGAGGCACAAAGGTGCTGGTTTGAAGAATAGAGCTTCTATTTTATATGGAAAGATAAAGGCAAAGAGAGGTAACGATCCTTTATGTTAAACCATTGTATGTATCATACGTTGTGAAATACGTTCTGCAGTGGTAAAGAACAGCACACGTATCTTCCTTCACTAATGCAAAAAACTTTGCCCTGTGCCAGGTGCATTTAGAAACAAAGCAACACTTGGTTACACCATTTTGAACTGGACTCCAATGAACAAGCTGGAGAACCGGAGAGGACGTTGACGTGACTGCTGTCCTGAGCTCTGTACTACTGTCCGTTAAGTGCCAGTACTGAGCTTCGCGTTAGTTATTTCCTTCAGGTGCGTCCGGTGCACATCTAACCACATCGAGATCCGTGACTGTGTGCGTGACTGTACTTTAAGGTGGTTAATATACATGTCTCTTTAGAAGACAGACTACACTCATTGTTTGGCTTGTCCGTGGTCATGGGAATTGAAACGCTGTATTTACTGTATATTATTGTGAATAGTGGGAGTGACGAGTGTGTGGTGACTGAAGGGTACTGTGTGCAAACAAGGAGAGCCCTAAATGCGTCTTTTCCTGTTGTTCTGTGAGCGAGTGGCCAGGTGTGCGAGAGAGACCCCGTCGTAGAGGTAGTTGTTGGCGTACGAAGGCTCCAGATCCTATTGTTAGAAAAACTGTGTTACCGTTTTATAACACATCTCACTCCCCAAGAAACAGTTCCACGTAGGAATAATATTTACTCTTGAATTTTGTCCATTTTCTGGTAGAAGCATATATGTAGCTGAAATATCATTCAGATTAAGGGCAAACACATGTAGAGTTTACAGAGACCAAGGGAAGACGAAGCAGAAGAAATTGCTTGAAACAACCGAATTCCAGTCCAAAAAGTCAAACTTGCTGAGTAAGAGGAATGTGAGAATGTCTTTGGAGCTTCATGGAAGAAGCACTGTTGCTGCTGGTGATGAGATGCTTTGGTTTTCTTTTGAACACTGGTTTTGTATGGTTTTCATGGCTCTTTTCAAGACCTTAACCTAGCGGGCGTAAAATTTTGTCAAATACCTCACGGGGAGAGGTGTGAGAACTCGCTATTCCAATCCTTTCCCAGGATCTGATCCCAGCTGTGAGTAAGACAACTGCTGCTAACGTTTCTTCTCCTTCCAGAGAGCACATCTGGGTAAAACGTACCCCATCTTGGCCCTGAAAGCGTGCGCCGTAGTTACTTGATACGTATTTATTACGATTATTTATGGTTGCAAGTAACAAACTTTTCCTCTGCTCTTTACACCCCGTTTGTGTAAGTGAAGCTCGTTACTACAGGAAAAAAACGTGACGACAATAATCCAGAGCCATCTACTTCTGCTGTACTTGGAGAGTGGTGTGAGCCCTCGGGCAAGAGTCGGTGTAAAGAATGTTCCTAGAGTGACGCGCTGCAGTGGTGTGGACTGTAGCCCAATGGCCTTGAATTAAAGCTTTTTCTAACCATCATCACTTTCCTGCGCTTTGAATGAACTGAACGTTATCTGTAGTAAGCTTGTCCTTCAAAGCCAGCCTTGGTGTGTGAGTGTTCATTTATTCGGGTACTCATTCAGAATGTAAAATTACACTAAACAATGGAAAATGCAGAAGTCGGGTATTAGTTCTAGTCTGTCGTGTCCATCTCGGTACCTTGCACAGCATTAACCTGTTAAGTGCTCTTGGCCATACAGTGTACACTTGCATAAAAGAAGATTAACATCCCTCGAGATGTATTCTGTGTCCTTATTACTTGGGGCTGGAAACGAACAACCCTCTCTTGCCGTTGAAACGGCATCCATCCAGAGAGCTAGCCTGCTAGGAGCCCGGTCCAGGCTACTTGCTTTGAATCCCGCACTGATGGGTTAAGACATTGTAATTCTTTGTATTTACTTGCAACAGATGTAAATATTTTGTACAAAAGGGAAGCAGCAAGTAAAACGATCCATCGCTCCCGTTTCTCTTGCACGAGAAATGGTGCACACAACCCAAAGCTGTCAGCTGAGCGACTGTACTTAATTTATTCTATTTTCACACTAAGAGTTTCTCAGATGAAGTATCCTCTTGACCCTCAGAAAAGCAGCACAGCCCTAGCTTTCCCACTCAACTGGCTGTAGCGTTTTTCCCCCAGGAAATACCATTGCAGAGTTGATCGCCACTTGTTTAAATACCTTTATTCTGCTTTTTTTTCTTGTATTTAATAAATGCTTACATTTGGTGGAAGCGTCCTTAAAATGTTTTCTTTGTTAAACCCGAGATCCTCTTAGTGCCACTGCCAGCTTGATTTGCATGTTCAGCCTCTGCCGCGCTTTACAGCCAGACCTGTCCAAACGCAGATTAAAAGTGGAACTAAACATCACTTTTCCTGCTTCCCCACCACCGCGCAGCAAAGACAAGGGAAACACAGGCTGCCACCGAGCAATCCTGAATGCTATAATGTTCTTACTCATTAAAAGACAATTGGTTTCTTCAGTCCCCTTCCGCCTGTGCCTGCTAGGCTAAGGATGTGTCTTGACAAAAACAAAGCAATTTTCCTCTCAGGCTACCCAACTTTCTCTGATCTACTTGGAAAAAGTAGTGTTTTGAGATCATCTCAAAATGAAATGTTGGCAGCTTAAGTGCCACTTCCCTTGTCAATACAACGCTGCTCCTGTTCAAAGCATCCTCCCCCCAGAGCCCAAGGAGATAGCGCGAGGCTCCTAACCAGGATGTTGTTGCAATATAAATTGAACCTGTTAACACAAGACCTCCTTCGCTGGTACCTGTGCCAGCTAAATTAGTGCTAGCACAGGTGTGATTACCATGTAATAAGCAGACCTTCCCACTCAGAATTGAACAACGTTGTATTCTTACAGCTCGCCCTCTTACCTTGGCACTGCTCCACTCCTCTGCTGACATGTGGACTTGCCAAGTCCCTGCTGCGGCTCAGCCAGTTGATCTGGAATTCAGCAGCTCGTTTCTAACCTGAGCAGGATAGCATCGCTGGCAGCTAGCTCATGTATTGCTAGCAGCAGTTCAAGTGACCGTCCGTCCACCTTTCCGCTGCCCCCATTTCCATTACTGTTGGAGACCAGCAGTTTTACTGTTCCGTACATTTGGTACCCCTCCAGCACCATCCCCGGACCTCAACTTCTTGCAAGTGGCTCTTCCCTCACTTACCCTCAGCTTTCTTTTCCCTTGGTTACTGAGGAGAACCTGGACAGTTCCTGTCATGACCAATATTGTTCAAAGCTTTTGTTGTTTCTGATCCTAAAGGGCTTGAATCTCAAAAGAAGTTCACAGGTGTCCACACAGGCCATGATCCAGGCTGTCCCCACGCTTAATAAGACCAGCTTTCTACTATCCCTGCATCTCCTCTTCTCACTTTAGTTTCTTCCCCGGCTCTGGGCTTTCACCCCGAGCTGCTCAGCAGGTCAGCTCAACAATTTCTGGCAAACCTTAGAAAAGGCGGATGTGAGCAGAGTGAGGGCGTGATTTTAATCACCCCACGAGCCCTGGGAGAAGGAAGCGGCTTTGATGCCAGCTACCCACTGATTTGAAGTTTTCACTTCCCAGGCAGAAGAAACGTGACACACAATCAGAATAAGAGAAGCCAGGATGGGGAGTGTGTTGGGCGTGAGCAATTCCCTGGCGGAGCAGCCTGCCCCTGCAGCAGAGGTTTCCCTTTTCAGCGTGGGGAACGGAACAATTCCACGCGACCAGTACAAGTCGTTAACAGATACAAATTTTATTCCAAGGAATTTTTAAAAAGTAAAGGCTCCAACATAGCCAAAAATAAAAGCAGCCGAGAGAATGGAAAACTCCTGGGCCTGGATCTCCTCTGGGGGGGGTCACAATCCCGCTGGCAAACGCCTCGAGGAATATTGGGCACTTGTGGTATCAGACAGACACATAGGGACACAGGCACAAACACACCATGATTACAATTGGTATGGCTTTTCCTAAGCAAGTCAGAGGATAGTTGCAACAGGATGATGGTGGAAAGCTTAGAGGAAAAAAGGCTTAACTGCAGTCAGATGCAATACAGAATTATTTCCCAACTACCACAGGTAACAGATGGGGGAACAGGTTTAAAGCCAAGACAGTAAGCTCACCCCTATCCCAGACCTTAGTGAAACCAATCACCGAGATCCACTGCTCTTTAGAGAAGTAGTGTCCCCCAGTCAGCCAACATCCGACTCTGCTGAAACGTACTACAGCGTTCTCTTCCCCCGGAGGAGTTCGGGTGTTTAGCAGGTTTGGGGTTTGTAATGCTAGTCGTTATCACTTTGCCTTGAAGGCAGCAATGGATTATTTGTTGCTAACTACTAAATCCTGGGCTACCATATTAAAAAGAAGGCTCCACTCACTACATGTCAATCAAGCAGCTGCAATAACAGGTTGGTTCCTTCCCTGGGGAAGTCTTGGCTGGCTTGAGATGTTGCCAGTTTAGACCACAGAAAGCAGCAATAAAAGCCCCAAGCCACCTTAGATCCCCGGTCTCCACACAGCAGGTCTGGGGCCATATATTCTACTCCACAAACTTTAAAAAAATATAAAATGATCGCAGCCTATAAAGATTCAAATTGGATACAAAGTTTTCCACTGATGCAGCAATGCAGCGAGTCCTCACGCTGGGATAAATAGGTATGTTAGTGCATAGTGAGAGTGCTACAAGTGCTAGGTGTGCTCCCCACAAGGGGCCATTATTCCTCCTCGGGGTAGCTGGACTCTGGTGTCTGGGGTTTTACCTGTGGACAGGAGGAAGTGATAAGGAACATGTAGGACACGTCTATTCGCTACGGCAAAGCACTCGTTCTCCCCCCTCGGCCACAGAGTGTCAGAGCTACCCTAGCTCCTGTCAACACCAGAGCGGCAGTATGTTTGCACCAGCTGCCTCATGCCCTCAGACATGCTCCAACATCCCATTCTGCCCCCAGGAGGACAGAGGAGCGCTGAGGACAAGTCAACAGCCACTTTCTGCACGTTAAATGCTGCACACCTGTGCTTGCCATGTTTAAAATGCCAAGTATACAGTCAGATCACGGGACAGCGGCTCAGACGGTTACCTTTGTGCTCCTGCTCCTGAAGTGGCCAGGAACATTGGGCATCCTCTGACTCCTCCCTGCTTCATTCCTCACGCTGCTGAAGAGAAGACTTGGTTAGATAAAGCAAATCTGCAATTTCAGCGCTGTTGTATGAGCTGGTTTAAGGAGACAACAGCACAGTTCTTCTGGAGAGAGAAGGATTCCTTCTTAAATCCCCAACTCCACATCATCTTCCCATATCCAGATTGTGGAGTCTTGGAACGTGAAATCTAGACTCTGCGAATCCCCCTTCAGCTACTCGGCTAACAAGAAGGTTGGCACAAAAACACTTGGTTATATAGACTGGAAGCTGGACCGACCAGCAAAGAAGGAGTGAAAGCTACAGCTGGCTGAGGGAGAAAAGAGTTTGTTAGAGACTCCACCATGGTTACTCACTCCCTTGGGAGAAGGAAGCATTCAGGATACAGGCGCTAACTGCATGACTAGACAAATCCCCTTTCCCCCTTGAAGAGTGCCTTAGCAAACCTGGGGTCCATCCCATTTTACTCATTTAACTGCAGCTAAATCAAATCGAGGAGCTATGGGCTAAGACACAGGAGGGGAGATGCTCAGTGTGAACTAAGCCCTCTTCCACCGCCCTTCTGCCAGCTCACACATGGATACCTGCATTGCTGGAAACAGGCCTCAGACAGTCCCCTCATCCTTAAACACAATGCTACCAGTTATCTGCCCACCATTAACCATGCCAGGCTGAGTTCTTGTCACCACTTCACCACGCAGATGAGTTACCTCGGTAGAGTTGGAGGCATCCTTGAAAAACTGGACACGTAGCTTTCCGGGTGGAAGTTCCGACTGGGTCGCACAACCGAAACGTGGGCAGCTGCAGATTCATCTGCGCCTATGCCCCTCACTCTTCCTTCACCGCCACCCAAGTTGCTGGGCTTTGTTTTTGGAGACAGAGCGTTATTCATCTTCACGGTGTTGGAAGAAGTCAGCTGCAAGTCGCGGGCAACTGCCAGGTTGTTCAGCGATCTCTCCCCTCGCACAGCATTGGTAAGCTTCTGCTGCCCGATGTCTTCTAAATAACGAGGTGAAACTTCCCCTGGAGGAGAAAGGATGTAACCAAAATTCATTTGGCACAGCAATAAAATAGGCGATCAGGACAAAGGGCACGCGCCAGAACGAGAGGCAAAGATACCTTGGCAAGTACTTATGGTGCGAACCTTTGCCTCCCACAGCAAGGCTGGGTTTCAAGGTGATGGCCAAGATTTTAACATAAGAGAGGAGAGAGTGTCCTAGAGCAGGAATTGAACCGTGACAATACTGAGCCTGGTCCCTAAAAACGGAGAAGCCAGTAAGCCAATAATTTCCTTACTCCTGCCCGTTTGAAAAACCAGGTAAGGGTGAGAAACACAGGGATAAGATTAAGTCAGTACTGGAGTATTTTTTAATTTATTTCTTTTTGTAGGTGTACAGGGAGCTTTGCCAATTTGGAAGAAGCTGGGGGTTAACACACATTTTATACACACTATAATGGAGGCTGGAGCCCTTTGAAATTGAGTTATGGGCACTGTTCACCATGGGAAACCCAACATAAAAAGAAGGTGTATTAAACTTGTATTTTGGAGCCGAGTAAGGAGCAGAGGGACTAACTTCTGCAAAGCAAAGGTCTGTACTTTGCCAATACCTTGATGCCGCATGCGTCTAACCAGCTCTGGCGATTCCCTTCTCTCCGTATTGTCTTTAGGAGGCAGGGGGTGCTGCGACAAGCCTTGTGTGGGGTTGGCAGTGGCTGGATACAGATCACATTGGTCCTGAAGCAAGAGGCAGATTTAAATGCAATTTAACACTTCACCACTGGAGACAGCTCCTCCGTCTCGCCGCGTGTGGTCTGTGTGGGCTCCAGCTACACCTAGACTACAGGCTTGGTCTCGTTCCCTCGCCCTCCTCAGTCCCAGTTGCACCTCGTGTCTGTCTTCATTTCACACCTCTCAGGTTCCCCATTGGGTCTGAGCCTTTCCTACTTGCCCAGTGCTTGTATGCATCAAGTGCTTTCACACCTGGCTACCCCAATTTTTGCTCCATGCTTACTTCTATCTTAAAACTAAAGTTCTCTGCAGCGTGGACCACCACCTTGCTCTGTGGCTAAAGCATTAAGCACCACAAATGTCCAATCTAGAGGGACATTGTTTATGGCAGTGGCTTCATTTCTAGGGAAAATGATTTCCAGTTAGGGCAACAAGGCTCAGCTTTCCTCCCTGCTCCCTCATTTATACAGTACAGCCTGCCTTTCCAGCTAAGGTTAGCAGACTCTTTGGACCAGAACAGTTTACATACCGATTTAAGAATCCTTCATTTACCAAGTAGCTTTTCATGAGAGAAAGCTAGCCAGGAAGGGTTTTCAACTGTGCAAAACCAATCTTCATCTTCCACCCACATCTCATGTTGGTGGCAGAAAAACTTACATTTCCCAATTAAGACAACTGCCAGCTGTTTGACCCATTAGACGCGACTGTCAGCTACCCCCACTGTCCAGAAGCTCAAGCCTGGAAGAGATACCTAAAAGGACTAAACTTCTAGATATCTTCAAAGTGCTCTCTGAAGTACACCGAGGTGTAGACTTGAGTACCTTCTGCCATTTTTCAGGTTCTGGCTCTGGGGCTTCTTTTAGCTATATCAAAAGATGGTCACTCTGCGGACAGTATTACAGGGGAAGAGCGGAAACGTGGCTGCAGAAGCTGCTTAGATGCAAGCAACACACTCTCCTTGCACTGTAAAAAATTCTCACGCTTGTTCTTTCTTTAATCAGAGCTCCAGAATCCTTTATCATCTTAGGGTGCCAACCGCAACTAGTTTTGAGACAGGATGGGTTCAGAAGAAGACCCTGGGAACTATCACAGTCAAAATATTTACCGGTAGCTGGATCCGACAGCTCTCATCACATTGCAACCGTGAACAGTTTTGTACCTGGTGGTGGAAGAGAACCTCCTCTTCTAACTGAATGCCACAGAATTCACAGGGAATGACGGTGCTCCCTTCTGTCTGCACAGCTTCATCCTGCCCTGGGTATGAGGATCTGCTACCAAAGCTGGTTCTGTCCAGTTCCAAGTCATCTTTAACCAAGCCACCATACCCTTGTCGAGTTGGAGAGAAGCTTCTTTTACTGAATGAAGCCAAGGCACTTGCAGGATTGCAGCCTGTCTGTAAGGTGGGCAACACTGAAGAGTTAGCAATACGTATTTGCCATACAAAGGCTTTATAAACCATGCTAAAGCAGAACATAAAGCTCACCCAATATTTAACACACATTCACTCTCTGTTTCCAACATGGAATAACACAGCATTTAGTGACCACCATAAAGACTCTACTTCCCTTCAGCTATTCAAAAGGGACAGCTCATGTTCGGCAACCATCTATTCTTCCACTGTAAAATTCAGTTTAGCTTGTTAGCAAATAATTTTTTTCTACAGTTGATGTGGTTTATTCTGACATGGATAAAAATAAAAGCAAATGGATGTCATATGTAGACAAGGCTTCAGTGTCTGACTGCAGAGTGCATGGGAATATATTGATTAAAAATTTTAAATTAGCATTTGAGACATTCCTATTAGACTTAACCGAGTTCTAGACCTAAATTTCTAACATGGTATGCCTTCCGTGTTACAGGGAAACTCATTCCAGTACTTCACAAAAACCTCATGTTAAAAAAAAAGGAAAAACACAGGAGTTTCAGTTAGGCACAAATGCTACTACCATCCCCTCCAGTGCAGGCACCGAGTACAATACAAGAGTTACCCAACCTGATGGAGAATCAGATCTTCCTCAGGGTACAGCTCTTCACAAAATTCACAGGGCAACATGATCACGTCATCATCTGCAATGCCAGTAAAAAGGATGATCACTCCACCATAAAAACAGCTAACATAAGCAGACTAACCTGTCATCATTTTTAATTTATACACTTATCCTGTTTTGTGCCCTAGAGGAGGAATTACAGCAAGCCTCATGGGAATATTTATTCCCATTTCGTACTGCCCTGGAGTTTTACAAGCAGGGGAAGAAAAAAAGGTCATGCATTCCACAGTTTGGAAAGAAATTTTGGCTAAAGAACTTATGCTCTTTGGTCTAGTAAAATGCCCATTACTACATTCCCTAACAAGAACATTCCTTCTAAAAAAGTCATTTGGCATTTCTACTCTCCCATATTCTCTCTGACTGTATTTCACGATTACTCTCTCAACCACTGAGTTGTGGCAGAAATAAGTTTGGCTTTTTTTTTTTTTTTTTTAAGCCAAGGAAGAATTACAGCAAGTTAGATCTGCTCAAGCACTATTCTGAACTCTCATCACTTTTGCCTTCCCATTCTAGTAGACTATCCTCTTCTTTTCTCTTATCAAAATGTTTTTGTATGAGAAGGGACTCCTGGACAGACAGATATCCATGTTAAGTCTCACTCTTAATTCTTATCCCCCCTTTTTCCCCATCAGTTTCTTAGATTTAAGAACTGAGGTATTGCTCTGTTAGCACCCAGTATAATCAGACATTTTGGAGAGCTGAAGACACATTTTAGAAAGAAGGAAGGAAATGCCTCAAGAATAGACACAGCTCTTCTACCAGTTTCACAGAAGGTCTCTCTGATGAAGAAGTAACATCAAAGCAGTTGATGGAGTCTGAATGCTATCTAGTCCAAAGAGCCTCCCTGCTCCCCAGCAACTTGGGGGCGGGAGAGGGGGGGTGTTATACTTGCTTTTTAGGTGATTTGTAATGTTAGACACCAAAGGTTCATGCAGGAAAGTATCGGACTTGTTTATTCTGTTAAGATGCTCAGGTGGCTTGGCCCCTTTGGAGTAGTTCTTCCAGAAGTCACTGCGGATTTCAGTGGAAGTAGTGTCGTGGGGATTATTCTCGCTTTGCAAGCTAAGAGCTAGCATATAGTCAAAATTGGAATTCTGCTCTTCAGAAAGCGAAGACTCAGTATTTTGATTCCTCTGTAGCTGCTCCCGCTCAGCCACTTAAATAGAGAAATATCAGAAGTATGAGAGTGGTGAATTTATAGGCATTAGTGTTTTAATCCACTATCAATTTAACCAACAGAGAAACAAAGTTCTCACAGGCAGAATTGAGCCCCACATCAAACAAACACCCTGGCTTCAAGGAAAGGTTGCAGAAGAAAGGATAGGAAAGGCTGAAGATCACTCTCTCAATTAATGGATTTTCCACCACTTGAAATTCTTAAAAATCAAATTCAGGCATCTACATCACGTAGACATGAGCCTTTTGCGGAAATTAGTGGGGAAAGTTCTGATCTGTGTTATGCAGAAGGTTAAAGGAGATCAGCATGGCCCCATATAACTATGTACTGTATGGATCTTCTCAGTCTCATGTTTTCTGCCAACCACTTTCCCACCGATCCCACAAAGATAGGCTGCTGGAGATAATGCATGAATAAGCTGGTGTCTCAGGAAGAAGCATTCAGATTCCCAGTGCACGCAATATTCACTCACATGGGAAATGCCACTGAAGTCAACAGTGTTCTAAGCAAGACAGCATGCTACAAGACTGAGACTTAAGGAAAGCAAAACTCCCACAAGCTGGCACATTTGGGACAAAGACTGCCATTATTTCTGAACTGACCATGTCACCCAGATTTGTTTTAAATCTGTAGTTTCCATAGGGAGAAAAATTTTGTAATTGAACAACCACCCCTTCCAAAGAGTTCAGTATTAGGCTTACTTCTAGAGGTACGCTACTAAGCAGCTTTTTTGGATTAAAAATAAATAAATAATTATAAAAACACCCAAGGCCAGTTTTCTACAAGGTCCATTATTCAGTGTCCAGCAATGCAAGTCCTTTCAGTGTCCTAGAACATGAAACGGGACACGTTCAAAAGACTGCTTGGAGATAGACCGTATCGTAAAAGACTTGACCCTAGACACACTGAGGAAGGAAGTCTGGGCTAAAGCGGAAAGAGCAGAGGGGCCTTTATACATCTTAGCTATGTCCAAACAGGTTGCCATTGCTCAGCAGCAGGTACATGAAATACCAGAATCATTTTCCCCAATCCTTTTATGTAAGTCAAGCAGAGAAGAGGGACTGTTATCTAAAAAAGGACCAAGCACGAAAAACGTGGACACCCAATTCCATTTTTAAATAAAATGGATAGTTTGTTAGAACATCTGTTTGGATATTTCAGTGATCATCTGCTTAACAGGTTTTACTGTGGCATAGAACCACAGGTGTAAAAACAGAGCACTCCTTAATGGACACTGGCTACGTTACATTAGAAGTTTTCTGCCCATCTGATATTTGTATCCGGTACAGAGACATGGAGTTTTCACACCACTGAGTTAGGAGCATTGAATGAGAGGCCATTCTGAATTCAAACTTTTTCCTGCCTTATTCAAAGTTTACCTCGATTCTGATCTCTCCACATTGACGATGCAGTTCTTGTGTTAATATCCTTAAATAGCTGATCTCTTCCAAAGCTGCTGTAAAATGGACTTTGCAGCGGTCTAGGCATCCCCCACAGAGTCCTCACGTAGTCGTCCGGGCTCAGAATGTTTCGGATGCTTTGAAAACTGCACGGCTCTGCTTCCTCATCCTCACAGCTGAAGAGCGCTCTCGCTTTGTTAACCTGCTTTTGTTTAGCCTCCTTCCCACAAACTTCAGCGTGCAACTTCAGATCTTTTACCATGATGTTGCGACCACACCCACTGCATGTTTCGGTCCTAGTTCCACAGTACTCCTCGTGGTCCTGAAGCTTGTTGAATGCAAGCTCTATGTCACAGTACTGGCAAACTGCAGGACGCAGAGGGCACGATGATGCCTAAAAGATAAATGTGAAAAACCCTCGATATGTGTAGTCTGATAGTTATAAAAGGCTTGCAAAAAGTAAATCAGGTGGCCCACTCACTGTGCTATTACCAAGTGATTTATTATACATCAGATCTAAGGGATTTAGCCCACCTTCACACAAACACCAATTGGCAAAGAATAGTTATGCAAGACTTCATACATATATACAGGAACCATGCTCCTGGGTATGTATACACAGCATGCCTTTTGTGTAGCACACGCAGTTCAGAGTACCTTATATTTCATGTACAAATACATTAAGGGGAAAGAAGCATGCATTTATTCAACATCGCATTTCAACATAAACATCTACAAAAACTTGAAAGAGTTCTGAATGGATCAGGTGTTCAAACCTGGCAAACTAAAAGGAATGCGTTTTGCTTTGCTGCCCTGATATCCACCATGCCTCGTTACAAGTCTTGCTAGCTATCACAAAGAAATCTCTAACCCAAATTACTATAGCAGAACTCAGTCACTTGTAAGTGGTACCCTATAACCTAGGAGGTCCCATCCATTTTTATTTAGTTTAAACTAAGCTGTGGAAACTTGTAAGTCATTTTGACAGAAGTTCTTGGATCTTGCACAAAGTTTACCATGAAAACAGAGCTGAAATAACAAAGCTAGGACTCTGGGAGAAAAAAAAAAAAAATATTACCAGGCTCAACACTGTTACAGCCTCAATTTTCAGGCTTAGCCAGAAATAAACCTAAGTTGGTAACCCAGCTACCCCCTTGGACTGATTCCTACTTAGCTGAGAGCTGCCTACAAAGCATGCGAACACCCCACCGCAAGCCACTAACTGTGTTTCTTACATACTGCATGTATCTACATGTGAACTTTAACACAGACTAAACTAATTAAAGTAAAGCCCCAGTATCTGTGTGTGTGCTGGTATTAGGGGGACATGTCAGGGACAGTACTATCTTACAGCGGAATAATGAATTGCGATGAGACGCACGTGTGGACGGTGACCACAGGTATAAATTGCACCCAGTCAGCAGGAAGCCAAATGGCCAAAAATGTGGAGCTGTGTGGCTAGGCAGCTCTTGTGCCCAGGGCTGAACTCCTGAGCCTGCTGTCAGCCTGGGTCCGCTCCACGCTGGCTCATATTGCTGCTGTCCTGGGTGCATGGGTAGCTGCTGTGCCTGGGAGCAGTGTACCCTGGCTCAAGCAGCTCCAGAGTTTATCCCTTTGAATTACCTGTGTGTGTAGATGTAGATGTAGATGCACCCACTGTGTCCGAATAACATATTTTCTAAAGTCATGCTAAGTGTGGAAAGAGCAGATGCAAGATCAGTAAGCTCAGCCATTCTGATCTGGTCAACATTAAGGCTCTAGCACTGGTACTAGAAACACACTAGTTTATTACCAAGTGCAAACAAATAAAAAAAAAAAATACACCAACCTCATGATCTTCTAGGTCACTTTTTTCAATCTTCATATTACATTTACAGGTAACCTAGGATAAACACAGGCAGTTGTTAAATCACTGCATGAAGAGGAAATGTAATACAGGATAATTGTTTGTTTCTATTTTATCACCTTCACATGTTTAGATTCAACATGGTTTTTCATTTCAGATTTGGGGACCGACTCCTTGCAGAAGCCACACACTTCAATGTTTCTGCTGCAGTGGAGCTCATGGATGGTGAAATTAGCCACCGGAACATCCTTTTTGCTGCAAGAGATGCATAAATGTTACTCGTCAGAACTTGTCATTAAATTCAAACAGAACAACTAAGGAATCAGAAAGGTCTGGAAACAGGAAGCCACTGCAAAAGCAATACGTCCTTTAGGGCATGCCTATAACACTCAATTATGGTGCTAGGCAGCGGCGCGCAGGTTTGGCCCTAAATATGCCAATAAGCTCTACCTCTCAACGCAAGTTGCCATATAGCCAGACTGTTTGGAAGGGAGAAATCCTCAACTTACTCAGTTCTGAAAAACAAAGTATTCCGTCCTCAGCTACGCACAGACTTATCGACTAAAATTATTACACACACACACATACACACACACACGTTTGAAAAAGAACCAGAAGCAAAGCACCTGAAACTCAGCCCTGATTCTACCCAAGGAAATACCATCATCTCCAGACATTCAAGCTTTTTCCCTTAACAGGAAACAAGTTCATAAGCCCCAAAAGGGCAACTTATTCATTGCTAATAAAAGGCCTTTGCCTGCCACAACGTGAAAAACACAGGCCTCCAAAACAGCTGCAGCCCTTCATACTCATCCTCTGTCTGCTCCCAAGAACCCAACAACCGGAGAAGCTAGCCAAGTGATGCTGTGCACGTGTGACGTGCTTCAGCTTCTTGCAATTCTGTTTTAAATACCTGCTGCTCTGAAGATTACTCTCTACAAGCGTAAGACTTTGAAATGCTGGTTGTTTCCTGTTTTCAGGGTGGACCCGAGAAGGGGAGACTACCAGCAGCACCCCCCTGCCCTAAACCAAGGGCAAGCACCGATCATCATTACATAACTAAGCCTCCGCTGGTACATTACAACGGACCCTGCCCCTCCAAAGGTCCTGCCAAAGCGGCCGGAGCAGACCTTTGAAAACGCTGCTCCCCTGTTATCTCACCTGTCGAAATCAGCCCAGTTGGATGACTGCAAGTTATCCAATCCAACCGGTTACATTTCTACTTAATGGTCTACCAGGGTTTATCAGTGTGTTGCAAAAATGTCTTTCTAAGAACAAAACTTCCCGTTGAATCAAGTATTTTACAGGCAAGTTTCCTTTCCCTTCACAAGAGTTAGGAAAAAGCTTGTCAGCAGCCAGCGCCCGGTGCCAACAACAAGGCGAGTCCCTCGAGCCCGCGTGGAGGGATTGCAACACCCCGCGGTCGGTTGGCTCCTGCTTAAGTTTTGTTTCTCACCAGTTGCTGCACAGCCGGGTTTCCTGCTCCGTCCCCACACTCACATCCATGTCGTCTCCGGTTTCTACGGGAGTGCAAAGTTAGAGCGGTTTCAGTTTCATTCCTGCTTCCAAGACGAGCTCGATCATTCATCTGCCGCTCACGGTCCCTCTGGAGCCGCCCCGTTCCCATCGCGCACGTCGTGATGACCCATGCCCCGCTCCCTCCCTCCCTCCCTCCCTCCGGCGCCTCAAGACCTGTCGGGACAGCGGCCGCACCACAAGGCGTGCGAACACCGCTGACGCGCTCACCCCGGAGACCGCAAACGGGGGTGGGCTTGCAACGGGGGCGGGGGGCAAACAAACCCGCAAACCCACTGGTGTTTTCTGTAGGTGGAAAAGAGCGAGAAACGACATGTCCAGACAAACCCGCTCGACAGGCGTCGCTTTCGAGCGCGGGGGCTCTCTCGGCCGACTCCGTTTATGGCGCGATCCGCACACACGCGCGCGGGGCTGGCCTGGGGGGAGGGGGGGTCGCCAGGGAATCCCGCGACCCCGCGTGGGGCTGCGCTCGCGCCACGCACGCAACCGGGTACATTTATGGTGCGGCCTGTGAGGAAATTGCGCGGTCTAACGCTACATTTATGGCGCGATTCGTCACCGGCATGATGGCGGCTCCCCAGGCCGAGGTAGGCCCGTGGGGCAGGGGAAGCCCACCTACCTGCCCACCCACCCCCCGCAGGCCGCACGTCCACTCACCGGCTCCTCCGGCCCTCACACCGCGCCCCGGCCGGCTCTGCGCTTCCTGCCCGCCCCTCGCCTTCCCATTGGCCCCGGGGACCCCCGCTCGCGCGCCGATTGGCCGCGGCACCCGCCCGTCGCGGGCCGACTCGGACACGCCTCCGCCGCGCCCGGATTGGCCGAGGGTGACGTCACTGGAGGAGGCTGTGCCCCAGAGGGGCGGGCCGGGCCGGGCCGGGCCGGGCACGTGGTGGAGGGGACGCCCTCGAGGAGACCCCCGCGCAGTGTGGACGAGCCATTGTTTGCAGGATCTAGAATGAAAGGCATCCCCTCTGCCCCCGGGTTTGACCCCGTCCCTTCTGCACCCTCCATCGCTTCGCCCAACCAGCCCAGGCCTGCAGCCGCTGGCACGCAGCCGTCTCCGGAGCGGCGCGCAGAAATATTGGGGTGACACTGGTACTATCGGCAGTCGCTCTGCATCCACGTCCTAGGATTCGCCTAGTCACTCCTAACTACCCCAGGCAGCTCCGCTCCGACGCGGTCCGCCGAGCTCTACAAGGACCGCGTTCAGGAAAGTGTCGCTTGGCAAAATACGTGGCTGAGTGGCGACGGATCGTGCTGAAAGGTTGGACTGGAGACGCGGCCAAGAAGCAGCAGCAAAATAGCACGTAGGGTTCAGATGCAGTGTCTGACAGTCAATGTAGGGCCAATGCCGTGACAAAGGGAGGGTCTCCGAGGAGAGTTCTGAAGAGCTGTCATCCCTAAACTCTTCTTAGCTACTTGAGGCCTTTCATTTTTTTACCGTGGCGGGTCAGAAAAAAGGACGAATCCCTTTTTTTTATTTCCTGGTCTGCTAACAAACAAGATGATTCTAATTCTCTGAGTGAATCAGATCTCGGGTGATGTTCGCTCTCCTTTCCTTGAAGTATATTATAAAAAGATACATGTTATGAAAAGATCTATATTACAGACGTACTGATCGGTTGGTTCCCTAGACGCACAGAGAGGAGTGTTTGAAATGCAGATCCCGGATAGTAGCAATACCAGGCACTCATTTCAGTAAAAGTCATGGATATTGTACCATGTAAACTTGGATCTCTACCTTCTGCTGTATGGGTAAGACTCTAATCGAGGATGATGCGTATGGCAGAAAACTGTGCAAACTTTCCAAAGAGAAATTTCCCAGGCCCTGCTCTCCTGTTTGCTGAATATACAGTCATTGATTATTTGCCGGCTGTCAGCACCACAGGAGCACGGGTTCTTGAATATATACAGTATTAGGGCTGGTGCTATGAGAGAAGAACTAAACTTCATTTCTTAGAAGACTTGTGTCAGAGAAGGGAATAGAGCAACTTGCCTTTCAGTCAGCTACGACTTCTAATTCAAACAAAAAGATATCAGTACTTGGGAGCAGACCATATAGAAAGGCTGGATCGGAGACACGATGAAGGACTAATGAGAGGTGTCAGGCTGCCAGCCCTAGAGAATGGCATCAGCGTTTGCACAGAACAAGGACAGAAGAGGTAAGTTTGCCCTGCAAGCTTTGCTGGATGAAGTCAGAAGGTAGTTCAGGCTTTGTTACTGCAGTAAGGCTGCCAACTGGAGTGTTGCTTGAAATGAGGGCGTCTGCTTACTGAAAACTGGACTAAGACTGCTAAACCGCAGACTATACGCAAAGCTCCCCCAGTAAGTGTCAGTCAGTTGGGGCTAAATTTGTTTTGGTGACCCAATGAAGAAGTACTCTACGTCCAATTACCAGTCCCTGAACCAAACAGTAGCCCTCTCGTTATTGTAAAAGTGTAAGCTGGCAGAGTTTTTGGTGGCTGTCTGGAACAAGCCCTGAAGGGTAGGCTTTTCCTCTCTGATGATATTCGTCAGAGGTTTTAGAGCCAGGCCCTTTTTTTTTGCAGGCATAAAAAACAGTAACAATACTCAACACTCATCGTAACGTGGGGCTTCCTGTGAAGTTGCATTTCTAATTTTGGCCAACGGTTATTTCCAGAGTTATAGAGGAAAAGACAGATGCCTGTGGGAAACAGTACTAACAGGACACAAAAAGGCAGCTTACAACTCTTAACATGATGAAGAATACAGTCTTGGGACAAGTTTGAAACTGCCTCACCTGCCAACCCAAGATTTGGCATTTGTGACATGCCAAGGCCTGTTGGAGGACTACAGAGTCTTACAATTGTGTGAATAATGACGACTGCGATGTGCTGCATTTGGTGACAGCAAGATGAGATGATCTTAGTGTGTGGGTGCGGCGTGTGGTTGAGCATTGAAAACAGAGGGCAAACTTCAACTGCTGATATAAGCAGGTGCCATTCAAGTGATGTCACTGCTAAATTTGGCTCAGAGGCTGCTCCTTTTGCAGTGTTCACCCTAACCCTTCTAAATCCTTTGTAGTAAGACTTGCAATGCTTGATTTTTTTCTACTTCCTTCATATTCATCTTTATTCTTGTAATTTTAAATTGTACAAAGTAATATTATTTTCTTTGTAATTCTTAAATCTATTTACTTTGCCTAAGAAATGCCAGGTTGATGGCCCTAGAGAGAGAAATATGGCCTTTGCTCTCCAGATAATGGAGCTGAGTTTCTGTAAGAAACAGATGGGAGGAGAGAACATTTATTTGGCACTGTAAATGTACTGTACAGCGGGTGTTGGTTGCCAAACAGATAACAGGTCCCTTGACCAGATGAGCATTACGATCCTGCAGAATCAGGTACAACACAGAAAATAAAGAGAGAAGTCAACCGTAGAGTTAGAACGTCACAGAACAGGTGTGCTCTTGGTAAATGACTTACATTTTGCAAATCTTCCTTTTATTGAATTCAGATCCGGTATTAAATCTGCTTGCATGTTAATTTTGATAGTACTGTAATTTCAGCTATCCAGTAATTCCACTCGGCAAGCATTAGTCAGACACAGACACGTACTCCGAACAAATATTATTCTAATTTCTGGATCCACAAGTATTGCCAGATTAGGATGCACATATATTCCATCTAATCTGTTCTTCTGTCTCAGACACTGGCAAAACCATTAAACAACCATCTGTAAACAAGAGAAGATTAATTCACTGATTTCGTTAACCATGGTTAAAGCCCTATTCATCAGACGGAATAAAAATACACATACATGTATTAATGTGACATTCAGAGAGGGCTGGTTGTGAGGGAGGGGATCTAATCATGATTGATATTTTTGGCCAAGTGTTACACTCAATGCTGAATACCACACTTGGCATCCAAGTTATGGAGTTTGTAACATTGGGTGTAGTCAAGAAGCCTATAAATGTCTATTCTCTTCCATTTTGCTAATGCTGGTCAGGCATGTACTTTGCCACAGAATATTAGATTATATCTCCAGATTTCAACTAAAGAAAATATATAATTTGAGGCAAGTTGTTGATCCGAAATGTTGCTTGAAAATATGCTATCCGTTTCTTACTCAGCTTTATGCCATGAACTTCTTGCCTGCTATCTGCTACAAACTTCTTTATGCTTTAAACTTCTTACTCTATATGGTTAGAAACAAGACAGTCTTTATGCGATGACCTCTGAAAACTAATACAGTGCATATTGGACATTTGCCTTACAAAGAGGTTACAAAGATGGAGCTGGGCTGTTCTCAGTGACGACAGATGACAGAACTAGGAGCAATGATCTCAAGTTGCAGCAAGGGAAATGTAGGTTGGATATTAGGAAAAGATGTCTCACGAGGAGGGTAGTAAAGCACTGGGACAGGTTACCCGAGGGGGTGGACTCTTGTCCATTGGACTCTCCACCCTTAGAGGTTTTTAAGACCCATGCAGACAAAGGCTTGGCTGGGATGATGTGGTTAGGGATGGTCCTGCTTGGAGCAGGGGGTTGGACTAGACGGGAGGTCATTTTCTATGATTCTGTATAAAACAACATCTATTTTCTCTGCAGTTAAAAATAAACTAGAAGCTTGTACTAATACACTCGGGGCCTAGGGCTGTATTATGTGGTTTAAAATTGTAGCAACAACAAATATAACTTAAATGGAATGAATTAAAAACAGTCTGCGGGGCTGTGAAATAGGAGCCTAATTTAATTACCAGGAGCAGCAAACAGACAGCAGCCTTTCAGGACAAACTGGTAGCACATCAGCCCATTCAAAGAAGAGAGGGTCCTTCTGCCCTAGCACGGTGTGTGTGTATTTATTCATTTATACACGCACAGTATATCCTATTGTATTGTATCGTGTGTGTTTGCATACATATACACCCCCCCCACACATATATGGGGGGTGTATACCTCTACATGTTGTGTGTGTGTGTGTATGTCTCTGAATGGTGTGTGTGTATACACATCTACATGGTGTGAATGTATGTGTGTATTTATATCTCTAGTGTGTGTGTGTCTCTCTCTCTCTCTACAGGGTGTGTATATACGGTGTGTGTGCGTGTACATCTCTACACAGTGCGTATATGTGTGTGCAGCTCTCCCTATGTGGTGTGGATGTGTGTGTATATATGGGTGTGTATACCTCTACATGGTGCATGTGTGCTTGTGTGTACACACACATACACAGTGTGTGTATCTCTTCCTCTCTCTACATGGTGTGCATGTGTGTATATATGGGTGTGTATACACACACACACACACACACACATATAGCGTGTATACATCTCTTCCTCTCTCTACATGGTGTGTACGTGTGTGTATATATGGGTGTGTGTATACCTCTACATGGTGCATGTGTGTGTATGCACACTCACACACACATATAGTGTGTATACATCTCTTCTTCTCTCTACATGGTGTGGATGTGTGTGTATATATGGGTGTGTGTATACCTCTACATGGTGCATGTGTGTGTATACACACACACATATAGTGTGTATACATCTCTTCCTCTCTCTACATGGTGTGTACGTGTGTATATATGGGTGTGTGTATACCTCTACATGGTGCATGTGTGTGTATGCACACTCACACACACATATAGTGTGTATACATCTCTTCCTCTCTCTACATGGTGTGGATGTGTGTGTATATATGGGTGTGTGTATACCTCTACATGGTGCATGTGTGTGTATACACACTCACACACACATATAGTGTGTATACATCTCTTCCTCTCTCTACATGATGTGTACGTGTGTATACATATATGGGTGTGTGTATACCTCTACATGGTGCATGTGTGTGTGTATACACACACATATACACAGTGTGTGTGTGTATATCTCTTCCTCTCTCTCCATGGTGTGTAGGTGTGTGTATACATGGTGCGGGTGTATATCCCTCTACACGGTGCGTACGTGTGCGCGTCTATACCGATGCACACTCAGCGCGTGTGTACTGTGTCTCTCTCTACAAGGGAGAGACACGTGCGTGTATATTTCTCTACATGGTGCGGACACGTGTGCGTGTCCCTCTCTCTACACGTGGTGTGTGTGCGCGTGCAGGGACACACGCGCGCAGCACGCCCACCCCCATAAGCGCGTGCCGCGCACCGCACCTCACGGCCCTTCCTGCAGCGGCGGCGGCGAGCGGGAAATCCGCCGAGCGCTGCGGGCGGCCCCGCCCCTTCCCCCGCCCCGCCCCGCCCGGCCGCGCCTGCGCACTGCGCTTCTGCGCTCTCATCATGGCGGCGCGGGGCCATGTGCAGGACCCCAACGACCGGCGCCTCCGGCCCATCTACGGTAGCGACCCCGCGCCGGCTGCCCGAGGGGCGGCGGCCCCGAGCGGGGGGGCGGCGCGGGCGGCCGCGCGGGGGGGCGGGGGGCACTTCGCTGACTGGAAGTTGCCGTCGCAGCCCCCCCCCCCTCCCCCCCGGGGGGCGGCTCGGGGCACGGCTGCCAGGCAGCTCCCCGTGAGGTGCCAGGCCCCATCCCCCACCCCCTCCGCGCCCGCCCCCCACGGGGGAGGGTTTCCTGTGTGGAAGCGAGCCACGTCCATGGGGGCCGCGGCTTCAGCCCCCGGCATCGTGCGGGACGCGCGCGTCGCGTCGGCGATGCCCACCTCAGTGTCCGCCTTGCCGCCCTGCCCCTTTCCTGGGAAGCCCGGCTGCGTTCCCTGGTCCCAGGACGCTCGCCGTGTTCGCATCTTACCCCTCAGGCGGAGAGAACGACGCTGCTTAGCTTCGCTTCGCTTCCCCGGGGCCAGCCATGGGCCGGCGGGTCGGCGCCACGCGGAGCGCACGCCCTCCGTCCGCACGAGGGAGTCGCTCGTCCTCCCCTCGCCGAGACGATCTTAAGTTAGAAAAGCAGTTCGGTCTGCGAGGCGGTTGAAGTAGCCGCGGGCGAGGGCAGGCGTGCGAAAACTCGGAGCGGTGAAATAGCGAAACCTAGACCAGAAAGCGTTCTCCTCTAAGCGACGTCCTGGTTTAAGATGGCGCCGGAGTACCCTCAAGAAAGCCCCGTGCGTTCGGTTCTTTTTCCACCTTGATATTAGGCAATGTTTGCCTGGTTTAAAATCGCCCCAAGAAGACCCCACGCGTCTTTTTCCCCCCCACCCTCACCTTGATCTTGTTTCCTGAGGTTGTATATAAAGTTTTAATTCCTCCGGGATGTCAATATAAAGGGAGGGAAAATACATCCCCCCGACTGGGGTGTTGTTTATCTTGTGAGTACATGTTGCATCGCTTGTCGAAACTTATGTGAGATCCCAGGTAGAAATAAATTGCTGGGGAGCAAAGAGGAGAATGGCGCTCAGTTAGGGACGCGCTTGCTTTCTCGTGTGCACTGTTTCCCGCGGAAATGGCGGCGCGGGTCTAGGTATCGACACCGAACAGGTGGTGGCGCGGGTCTAGGTATCGACACCGAACAAGCGTAGTTCTCCGGGCCTAGCTGGGGCACGACATGCTCCCGCTTAATCTTAATTTAAAAGACTGCCGAGAGCGAAGGTCTAAAGATGCAGTTGTAATAAAGAAAAGCGTGTCTTCCAGAAGCGGTAACTGCTGCCCTTCGCTTTGCTTTGATGCAGCTTTGCAGGGGGTCGGACTCGGCGATCTGCTGAGGTCCCTTCCGACCCGAGCATCTACGAATGTACGAGCTGTCTGAATTTTCTAGTCAAGTTGTCATTTTCGTATGTACGTGGGGATTGCAGGGTGACTTCTTGAATGGGAGAGAGTTCTCATATTGTCATCTGAAATTGTATTGAATTGAGCCATGTGGTGCTGAAATACTAACGTTCAACTGAGTCTTGTTTCAGTGCTTCAACCACTGGTGGTAGTTGCCAGTGAGAGTGAATGCCTTTAAAAAATGCCATGTGCTATGTGTCTAGCATTGATTTATTCAGAACAGAGTCTTGCATTTAGTATCTAGTATCAGAAGTCCTGAATATTTGGAGCGTAGTAAAAAAAATGTATTTGCGCAGCTTTTCTAAAATGTTTACATGCGGGCAAGGTTCTCGTTTCTTCATTTCTAACAGTCCCGTTCTCTTTGCACTCTGCACTTTATTACTCATACTGCCTTGACAGATCTACATTTTTTTTATATTTGTTCTTTGTACATTAAACAGAAAGTTAATTGTATTGACTTCCAGCCATTGAATATACACACCCACAAACTTGCTGTTAATAATCTGTCTTTGCATGTTTTTCTTTATCTGAAGTTCTCCTGGATGTTGCCACCTTTTTCTGTTCCTGATCAACTTGTTTGTTGTTGACAAAACATCGTTCCTGTTCTGCTACTGTTCAGAAAACTGGTGACTTTATTTAATGTACTTCAGAAGACCTAAGAAAGAGAATATATAAAGACAGCTGGTCATGTAACAGCACTAAGATAGTCAGTAAAATCTGGAAGCTGAATTTTTGTCTAGATGTTGGAATATAAATCCTTGAACAACAACGATGACAATGACAAAAATATAGAGAGGCTATGAGTTTATTCTGTTTCAGAATTTGTAAAACCATCTGTATTGGACAAATCGGTATCTGAATTTTAATACCAGTATAGAATAGTATGTACATGCTACAGCCTCTACCCCACCCCCTAAAAAACCAACCCAGCTACCTGACTTATATTTTACATGATATATTTTTGCCTAATTACTTGAAATACTTGAAAGATTTTTGCTTTAGTTAGTGTGGACAGCGTGCATCCTTTGTGCTTTAACTTTACAAGATGCCTGTGGCTTAATTCTCCCGCACAGACATGGCCTTAGAGGCAAATATGAAAGGTCACTTAAGGTAAATCTTAATAAAGTAGTGTACACATTGTGTACCATTTGCCAAGAAATTACTAAAAGACACTTTTTAAATGCATCACAGTGAGAACTGTAGTCATCATTTAAAAAAAAAAAAAAAGAGTGTAATATACTTTAATTAGGAACACTTTAATTAGGTCTTTAGGTCTGTTGCAGTAGCATTAAAACTTTTGGCCCTGCAAGCCAGGTGAGTGGCTCAAGAGCAGATCGGGCCCTGTGCAGCCTTGGCAGCCCACTGTGTACTAGGATAGGGTTGTATACTGCCTCTGCATGCTGGGATCAGGCACCGGGGCCCGTGTTTCAGGATTGGGCCCTGTACATCTGATCCAGCATACAAGGCCATGCTCTCTGGCCTGCGGGGCCTCCCACGGTTGGCAACAAGGAACTGGTGCCACACTCCCCTGCTGCTAAATTTTCAGGCTCCCAAGCCAGGGGTTGAGAACCCTTGGTCAGCTGGATCTGGCTTGTTTGTTCTGCGCTAGGGCTAATATGTCTCAAGGTTTGACGCGACACAAAGATTGCGTTGGTTTATTCTTTTTTTAAATGAGTCTCTTATACTGGTATTTGTAATGTGACTGCATGTCATTGCAACTGCAAGTAATGGTATAAAATTGAGAAAAAGAAAAACTGGCTATTCAGCTGACATTGTTAACAGTTGAAGCTGTATTAGATAGTGGAATAATCTCCCTAGGGAAGGTGGAAGCTTTATTGTTTGAATCCTTTAAAACTGGGCTGCGCAAAGCACTATAAAACGTTGGTGGGGAAGAAACCTGCATTGACTGAGAACAAGAGAACCTAGTGGGTCTTCCAATTTACTGTTATATTAGACTGCATGTCTCTAGGACCTAATCCCCACCATCTGGTAAAGTCTACTGAAACTCCCATTGACACACCAACTTAGTTTCTACTGCTTACCAAAGCAAAGGTATCAGTCCAGTTTACAGGAGAGACTGTTTTACCTGGCTCCCTTGTTACCACTTAGCCTTTACATTATGAAAGCTCTGGGTAGATTTTTATAAGGAACAACCAAAAGAGTCTCTTACAGCACTTTGTGTTGGGATAACTAAACCCAGAATAAAATCCCCAATGTGGCAACGACCGCTAAGAACTTTTTTCCAACTACTCAGTTGGTCTAATGAAAGATATCACATCTATCCAAAGAACCTTCCCTGGCAATGACCACTAAACATTTAGATTGATGAAAAATACATTTTTGAATAAAGGTACTACCTTTCCAGCACAGGCCCCCACCAAGTATAGAGAACAGACATCCAGCTATTTTTGCTATATCTTGTAACCACTGTGTATGTTCTTTTTCACGTAGATTATCTTGATAATGGTAATAATAAAATGGCAATCCAGCAGGCAGATAAACTGCTGAAAAAACACAAGGATCTTCACTGTGCTAAGGTAAGCCCGATTGTTTTTCATTAGTTTACTTTTATTTAGTTATCAGAGTTCTGAAGTTTGGGGGCATTCAGCTGTACTTTTCAAGCATCCAGTTTTCTCTGCCATTTTTTAAGCACACTGTGGTCTCTAAATGTTCAGAATGTGAATGGCCGTAGAGAACACTAGCAAGGCTCGATAGCTGTTTATTGCAACAGTTCTCCACTTACCATAGTTAAGATGACATTTGTTTCTGACGAGTTTATTTCTTCATGAGCTGCTAAGAGTAATGTTTAATAGCTTCTGCTTTATCAACTCAATAGGTTCTAAAGGCAATTGGCTTGCAGAGAACTGGGAAGCAAGATGAAGCATTTGCTCTAGCACAGGAAGTAGCAGCGCTTGAACCCACGGATGACAACTCTTTGCAAGCATTAACTATCCTTTACCGAGAAATGCATAGACGTAGGTTTTTTGTTTTGTTTCTCTTCCCTTTCTTTTACATTGTTTTCTTATATACACTGAACTGTTTCAGTTCTTTGAAAAGAAGTGAGATCCATAATTTGATGGGAAAGGTGCCAAGCTAAGTTTTCAGATACAGGCACATGAATAAGAAGCACAGATGTAGAATTTAGATGCGCAGTTCAGCTCCTGAAGCCAAAGTACTCTCTCTAGGCTTCTTATAGAAAAGTGAGCTCACAGAAATGCTAACAAATGGCAGGTTAATCATAATATCAAATGAGTGCACTTGTTTATTCTAGTGAAAATCATTTGAACGTGTTTCCTTAAGGCTGTAGTTAGAAAATGATTACTGCAGTATGTGTGAACATCTGAGGAGCAGAATATGCAACGTGACATCCAGTAGACAGTGTCAGGAATGTAGGCAGCTGTGCTGCAAAGTCAGAGGACAAACCCTGGCTTTTTCTTCCCCTACATTACTTGTTTTTTGCAGTGTTAGGGTAGTACACCAAAACTAAATCTTGGCTTCTTTAAGTGGCCTGGCAAACAAGCTGGGAATTCTCATTCTGTAAGGGAAACCATATGTATGTGCAGCACACACAACACCAAGAGGTCACTCTTTTTCTTCTAGAAATCTTTTTGCTGTTCTGGGGATATGGTAGGCATGTTGATTGCCTTATCTGCAGCGTAAAGTTATTATAAAGCAGAGGTTTTTTCATGCATATGGCAGATGTAAAACCAGTCCTTAATACGTAGCAACCTCTTGCATCATTTTAGTTTATTTCATGTCTGAAAACCTTGATTTGCTACAGCCCCTTTACTGCAGCATCTTAATGACAACCCTTTTTTTTTTTTTTTCCTACAAGTCTTAGCAACTTGCTTAAAGGTCACCAGTCCTATTGTTTTTTAAAGGTGTTGAGATGTACATTCTGCAGCATTACACCAAAATGTTGACAAGTTTCTCTAAGGGGATATTTGTAAGCACTTGAAGCCAAGCTTTCGGTGTACCTTAAGCCTTGTTTTTGATCAATTTACACATTTTTTACACCAATTATTTTTGTTTGGAACATTTTTCTTTCTGGTCCAGTGTATATTTGTATGGGTTAGCATGTTGAAAGAGAACCTGTGGGTTCTGAGCCTAATTAGATTGCTCTGCACAGTATCCAAGATGTTACCTTGAGATGGCTGCTTTATAAACTCATCCCATATGTGTCTGAATTGAGTGTCTGGTTTTGGTTTAGCGGAGTTGGTAACTAAGCTTTACGAGGCAGCTGTAAAGAAAGTTCCCAACAGCGAGGAGTATCATTCTCATCTCTTCATGGCCTATGCCAGGGTTGGGGAATACAAGAAGATGCAACAGGTATGTTAATCAATTCCAGTTACTGTCAATTTGGGTGTCATTTGTGCTGACTGGAGGGGAGAGCTGTCAGCAGCATCTCGGTAACAAAACAACGTATTTACCAAATTGAACATTTCCTCAATGCTCTTTCTTTCCTGTACTATACTGCACATTTTAAAATTATATTCTGTCACTTTTAATTGCTTTAGGTCAATTTATTTTAAAAAATCCTCGTGTTTAATACTTGATACAAAGTAAAAGAGCCATTGTTTATATTTGCTTGTTGTGTATAGAAGACTGTTGATTCCCCTTCCTTTAAAAAGGGAAGGATAGCTTCCTCTCTTGTATGTTTGTCCTCCTTGGGACATTAGCTGCCTATTGATGCCAGTTTCAAAAAGCACTCGGTTTACACGCAACAGAAATCCCAGAACACGTATATGATCTAATAAGAGCTTTGAGCCACGTAGTCCAATTTAACATAGTCTGAGTTACTATTTTTTTTAAACTTGTTTTACCCTTGCTTTAGACCTCAGTGTGTAGTTAGACTTGTGCCGTTTGTATTTTGATGGGAAGAAAGCAGATTTATTTTTTTTACTCTAAATGCATCTTAATTTTCATTTGGCAGAGCAATCTTGTGCCTGTTAGTTTTGTTTCTATCCTTTCCAAATTAGGTGCCTGGAGAATGACTATAAATGGAAGTTTCTTTCCCAAGCATGCACACTCCCTCTTTCACGTATGCAAAAAAAATAAAAGGACAGAGAAGCAGGCCAGTCAGTTCCAAGCTTTCTCTCTTCCCACTAGTAAGGTGACTGGTATCCTTACACGAAACCTCAGTCCGTATAACCAAAACCAGAGCAGAACAATGGTGCTAATCTCTGTCATGGCTCAACTGGGTTGTGGCACAGTTTAGTTCAGATTGGGAAAAGGGCTAAACTGTACTTGACACTTCGCAGAATGAGGAACTTTTAAATAGATTACTTCACAAAAGGATTAGTCTTATGGTATCATAGTGTGTCTGATGTCAGATTTATGCCCAAGACTGCTAGTTTGCAGCAATTCTTACTGTTCTCAATTACTTTGAAATTCATTTAAAAATAGCTCTAGATTTGACCACAGCACAAAAAAAACTCTCTCAGTTGTTAGTCGCTAAGTTTGCAATGATTGCAGTGGTTAATTATTTAGCTGGTGTCAGTGAGACTGATGTCTTGCAAGAGCTAACTGCATCTGAAGTCAGTGTCTAGGTGAGTGGTGGCTTTCTGGTGGTGTATGTATAGCACCAAGTTACAGGATTATTAATAAGGGAATATACATGCCTGCCAAGTGCTAGATACTAATTCAGAGTGATCTGATTTATTGCTGTTTGACATGTCCTGGGTCAGAAGTTAACAGCTTTTATACTAAAAGGGCAGGAATGTAGTTTGACATGAAGTGTATTGCACCATATGTGATATTGCTCTTCTACAGAAACACGGCATGCTCATTTGGTACTAGTCTAAACTTAACACTCTGCTTATTTACTGTGGTTTTGTTTGCATAGACAGATCCTTCAGATCATCCATGATTGTCATTCCTTTTGAATTAATGCCTTAAATAAGGATTATGATTATACAGACAAAGCAGAACCCAGAATTATTTTGTTTCATGTGTGATCATATTAAAACAATTGTGTTTATTTAGGAATTTTCCAAAAAAAAATGCAGAATCACTACTAACTTAATTTTTCAGATATTTTAGCTATTTCTATGTGTGTACGTCTTTTAAAGATTATATTCCTTTTGAAGTCAACACAGATAAGCATGTGTTTTACACTTCAGGGTTCAGAATCAGCAAGGACCTGAGATCACATCAGTACCAGGCCATTTCAAACTGAATAGTATTGCAGTCCCAGTTTAGTTATGGGTAAAGAGCAAAGGCCTAGAAAATGAAAAATCTGTTTATAGGTGAAGTGTGAGCTTTAATTTATTACTGAACAAAGCAAGGCCCTTTTTCCTACCCCGAATGTGTAGAACTCTGCCTGCAGTTCAAAAACCCCTCCAGCAATTGCAACTTTTGCAGACGTTCTCCAATGAAAAGAACTTCAGTGAAGAGGCCCCATTGTTTACTCTAGCCCAGTACATTGTGCTGCGCTAGGAGCTTTATGTGACAGCCCAAATTCAGAGACAGCTGACCTTCTAATAACTGTACTCCTAGCTGGAATAATGAATGAAAAATGTCAGTTTTAAATAGATAACATTACTTACGTTGACTTGACCTTTGGTATGTTGAGGGCCCCATGCAAACATGCATCTGGTTTAATTATCCAGATTTATCCTCATGAATAGTAAATTGAATTGCCATTTTACCTAAAGACTTAGCGATGAAGACCTCAAACCATTAATAGGATGGGGAGTAAAAAATAAACCATCATCTCTTCGGTTCTGTCTAATCTGAAATGAAAGTCCTGAATGTGTAATTGGGTATCATAATCAGAAAACTGGCAAAGAACATAGAAATTAAAAGGAAAAGTTTGCACCTCCTTTAGAGACAGATTAGGTAGTTTAAAATACCAAATACTGTAAGTATCTGTTATTTCTTCTCAAATTAAAACTGCTAAAGTACAGGAGGAAAGTTAAGCCCCTGTTTATATAAAGAATTAATGCAGTTGTGAGAGGACTGTGAAAACTTCCATTCACAGCTAAATATCTCTGAAAACTTTGGCTAGGCCTTGATATTCAGGGCTACATTTTCAGCTGGGCCTCCTCAGTCATCCCTGTGCACTTGCATTTGTGTTTCCGGGGACTTGCTCTAAAAATCATAACACAAGCATGTATGTACAAATTAAGTGTACACGTGCAATTGTTACATTCACGAGGTCTGATTTTGGTTATGT
This sequence comes from Alligator mississippiensis, assembly GCF_030867095.1. NCBI lineage: Eukaryota > Metazoa > Chordata > Crocodylia > Alligatoridae > Alligator > Alligator mississippiensis. The sequence continues at coordinate 3,801,494 of NC_081833.1, read as the reverse complement.
GTATATTAATGAGCATGTGCACAAGTGGAGATCACAGCTGAAAACGTCCATAACCTGCAGGCGTAAGTACTCTGTTTTACCGTGTATGTGTCAGCCTGGTAATGAAATCCATCGTCTGTTAAGGCAATCATCTAATTTGCCATTCCTCTAGAAATGCTTTGTCAGGCCTGCTAAAGCAGTAATCCTTAAGAACTGGAGGCTTATGCAGCTTCTTCCATTTGCTGCTGCTCTTGTAATATATGTTAGGATAAAAGGGGTCTTTTTGAGATTGTGGTCAAATGGAGTCAATAAACCCCTCCCATCTGGCCATTAATCCCCAGATACTGTCCTCTGTTTTAGTCACACTGTTTAACTTGCATTTGCTAAAATAACAGGTTTATAAATTGATTAACTTTGGGGGATGATATGTGCACATCTTTTCTTTTTCAGGCTGGAATGGCACTTTATAAGATTGTTCCCAAAAACCCTTACTATTTTTGGTCTGTGATGAGCCTAATTATGCAGGTGAGTACAGCAGTGCAGGTGAATTTAAGACTTCAGCAGTGGATGTAACATTAATGGAGATGTTCCAGGCCTGTTGTGAAAATGGCTCAGTTGCTTTAAGGAAACCAGCTGCTCTTTCTGTGTAATGCTAGAGTAAATACTAATCCCTCCCCAAACTGCCTCCTTTGTGTAGTGCAGATATTTATCTGGCATTTCTTTTCTGTATAAGTGAATGGGATCATACTTTTTAATATAATTGATCAACAAAATCACTTCACTTCAGTTGTTAATGCAAAGACTTTGTGCCATGCTTCTCCTTTTAGTTCCATTTACTTAGAACTAAAAAATGAATTGTCTGCCCAATCACTTTCTACAATGCCTCAAAACAGAACTGTGACTGGGTTATAAAGCATCTAGGAGGAAAGGCCTGCTCTTACCAGGGTGTCTTTTGGGCACAGGAGGCGGAAGCAAAACATGCTTTGTTGTAATCAGCAAAGGTAACAGACTTAAAGATTAAGTAAATTTCCTTTGTGCCTTGATCAGGCCAAAAATAAGTAGGGAAATAATAATTGTGTGCTTGAAAATAGTTTGATTGTAGAAGCAATTAATTTGTTCTTCAGACATGGTATTTACTAGTTACGTTTGATCATGGAGGTCGGAATACAATAAGTCCCACATTGTCATTAGGTCTTTAGCAGAAACCCATTTTACACACATGGACAGAGTACTATTAATGATGCTAGCCCCAAATAGGTATTCTTTGTTTGTAGCATGATTCGTTTCACAAGAAGGAAAACAAATGCAGTTTTCACTGGGGCAAAGTGAAAGGCTGATGAGACGTTACAGTAATTCTTCTCTGTGCCTAGTCTATTTCAGCCCAGGATGAAAACCTCTCGAAAACTATGTTTTTGCCTCTAGCCGAAAGAATGGTGGAAAAAATGGTGAAGGAGGAGAAGATTGAAGCAGAGGCCGAAGTAAGATTTACAGATGTTTTCTACTTGACTTCAGCATCACTGATAGATTGTACGAGCGCCGTGTTATGACAGCAGTGTAACTCAAACACATTTATAGCATATTTGGTAAAGAGTGTGGTTTCCATTATGGTGCTTCATAACATTTTATTATTAAATGTACAGAGCAAAGCACTGTGGTAGGGATCCAGGGACAGCTGGCTGGTCAGTGCTAGCTCTCTCTTCAGCTACCAAATCATGATGAAAACATTGAAAAGAGGTTCAGAGAGGCATGAGCTTTGCTCAGAGGAGCTGTCAGTGAAATTCATATCCCATGCCCTTTTTGCTGGCATACGTCTGCTCATGCTGTCTGGGGTTCTCTTCTTGGTTGTGCAAAACAGCGTGTTAAAGTTTTCTTACACGGTTATGTGCAGACTGAAAACATGAAATAAGTTCTGCAAAGAACCTCATTTTTTGAAGGAGTTTTTAAAAAATGATCTTCACAACTATTGAAAAGAATTTCTGCACAAATTTGTGTAGTGGCAATTCATGTGAACTTATACAACAATTTTCTAGAAAGTTGCAAAGCATACCAATAACCAGCTACACAATGAATATTGCTCAGAAAAGAAAGATGTGTTTGAGATGGGTGTTGGGGGGAGAGGTTGGTTTGTCTGCAGGGAACAGAGGACTCTTACAAGTATCAGGAATACATGAAGAAGGTGTGAAATAGAGGCAGAGGGGGAATACAAAAAGCAATGAGAGAGGATGTAGAAGAGCGCAGGAACTGGGGGTAGGGCAAAATTATGAGTTAATTGATACATGAAGTGATTCCTTTCTAGCCTGTGCAAATCCCTGGAGATATTGTAGGACAAAGAATAGGAAATAAATTTACTTCTTGAATTTTCCTCTGTGGCAATTGGCATCGCTAGTCTAACAGGTAGTGTTGGCTGTCTCCTCTTCCTAATGACGGTAACACAAACTGCTATTTATTTCTGGACACACTTGTTTTCTTTGCACATAAACCACTTTTTTTCTTAACTTGTTTTCTTTGCGCATGTCAACTTACCCTAATCTTTTTCTTCAAGGTTGAGCTTTACTACATGATTCTGGAACGCTTGGAGAAGTATCAAGAAGCCTTGAGTGTTGTTAGAGGAAAACTAGGAGGTAATTTTTAGAGAAAAGTTTGTCAATTAATAACTATGGTTGTGTGGAGGTGTGATATGTTCAGACTTTTTTGGGGAAGGTTTTCAGTGTATTTAATTGGCAAATTCTGCATATGTACTACATACAATATAACCTCGTGAATCTGGCATGCTTGGGACTGAGCACCTGCCGGAAATGTGAACATTTCAGATTTTTGAAACTGGAGCTAGGGGAGGGCAGGGGGTAGTGGTGGTCAGTCCTGGGGCAGTGGCCGCACACAAAGTGGCGGTGTGGGGTGGCAGATGGCGGTGGCAGCCGCTGTGTACAAGTTTCCCCTTCCGCTGTTCTGGGACTGGCTGCCGCTAATCCCCAATGGAGTATAGTTTTTAAAAGTGCCGGATATTTGATAATTCCAGTTTTTTGAGGTTATACTGTAGTTTAAAGGTAAACATAATCTAATTTAACTCATAACAGCAGTTACAAACTTTGCATCTAGTTCCATCTGCTCCTCAGTACCAGCCTAGAATCAGTGCTTCCAGAAATTAGATTATGCCCCTTACTCCATGTTTATGCCATAAAAGTGCATTTGTTGGTGAAGAACTAGGTTCCTGTTGGACTCTGCGGTTCTGTGTTTAGCTTGATCTACTTTCCAAAGGAAAGGTGTGAATAGCTGAGTGGATGCTTGTTTTAATAGATTGTATAAATGTGCAGGTTCATTCTCCTCTTGTCTTCTATTGGCCCCAAAGCAGGATAAAATATTTCCTTTCTGATCACAGTTCCAGCGTGTTCCCACGTTTGAAAAATATGTGCTTATCCACCAAAATATAGCAGAGCTAGAATACCAGCTCTTAAAATAATTGTTAGGGCTGTCAATTTTATGCTAACTGAAGTGCTCATTTCCAGTGCTGTCGACTTGAGGGCTTATAAGAGCTTCAGCCTGTCCATTGATTTCCTAGTTAAGTGGTGCTTTGTAGCACTAGTTTTGGATCTTGCTTCTGGCCCTCTGGTCTCTGAGACCGTTTTCTCTTTTGCATTCTTGTAATCGGGTAAGAGTCTCTGTTCTGACAGTATGGATAGATGGTGACTGACTACATTCACAACTTTTTCTCAATTTAGAGAAGTTGACAAGTGAACTCCAGAGTCGAGAGAATAAGTGTATGGCAATGTACAAGAAGCTGGGCAAGTGGCCAGAATGCAACGCGCTGTCTCGGAGGCTGCTATTGAAAAAGTAAGTTGGAATTATGGCTACTGTAAAATAAAAATAAATAAATAAGAAAGAGCAGAAGATTACAGTTGCCCCAGGGAAATCTATTGTGGAGATTGTGCCAGAAGCAGTTGAAAACAAAGACTGCAAGTTAAGATGTCTGCAGAGTGTTTGAGTTTCTGTGCTGCTGACTCACTGTGTAACCTTGGGCTTGTCACTTTGTCACTGGTATCTCTCTCTCTCTCAAGGCTTGTGAGACTAGTAATGTACTTCTGGGGTTTTCTGATAAGAAGTGGTTATGACTGCAAATTATCATTAGTCCAGTCCTAAGCCTGGCTGACTTCCACAGTGAACAAAGAGTCACTCAGTATGTCCTTTTCCAAAATAAGTTGATTTAATTTCCTTCTATGCTTCCAGAGAGCCATCCCAGAAAGAATATAAAAAAATATATTTGCATTTTATTTCCAAGATCTGCTCAGTTCCCTTAATCTGTCAGGTGTCCTTCTGGGAAATGTACTAAGTGGTTTGAACCCATGTGTGTCTGTGCATCAAAGCGAGCCAGGATGATCAGATCTGTCTGTGAGAGCAGCTCTATGAGTTTTGTTATGGACTGAAGCACCGTTAATGGCATCCAGTCTGGAACCACCATCCAAAGGGTCACTAAAAACATCTTACTGAGAAAAAAAATGTTCTTTGCTTAAAGACTGACTATATTTGTAGTGGAAAATTTAGACAGGGACTTTAAAGCATCTGCTTAGAGAGACGCCCACTTGAAATTCACGTATCTGACAAAAAATCACCTAGTAACACTGAAGGTTGACACAACTGAAAAATGAATGCATTCAAGTTTTTTTTAGTCAACTTTCTAGATTTTACAGCACCCTGATTATAGTTGGTTTCACTGTTTTGCTGATTGTTAGTTGGAACTTCCTGTCTCCTGCATTAGCAGTCGGGTGGAATTGCTTTTGAACCCATGTTTCCCCTTGCTGGAAAGACATCTTTATAAATGTTAACGAGAGATCGGAAATCCCAGAAAAGAATTATGGTACAGGAACTTTAAAAAAAAAAAAAAAAAAGAAGCAGGCTGTATCACAAATAGTTTCTCAAATTAAGTCATGTTAGGTAATTTAGATGATGTGTCCCTCCAGGGTGAAGCTTCTTCCAGTAGAAATGATTCTTGGTACAGTATTGTTTTTCTTCCTGTAACCTTCAGGAGTCCACTCATCTTGTCCTTTATTTAACACTTATATTTTGCAAGGAGTAGAGTTGCATGTATGAGTCGCTTTGTTTGCACTTCTCTGAATTTTGCATCTTGTCTTTTTGTTTTAGCTCAGATGATTGGCAGTTCTATATAACTTATTTTGAGTCAATTTTTCAACTGATTGACTACAACTGGACTCCTCCAGCAGAAGGAGAGCAGTAAGTTAACAAATATCTCTCAGGTTTTTTCTCTGTGCTGTAGAGTGCCGAAATACTCATAAGTCCTGTCTCTTACTAATTTATCTTAGTAGATGTATGTAAAGAATTGGTGTAATTGCAGACTAATTTGAGGTTCTCTACATACCTAGTGTATTCCGGGTTGAAGGCCCGTGCTGCTTGACTGTTGAGACTGGTCCTTTCTGGAAGTACTGGTATAAATAACAGTTTTGGCATGATCAAGGCTTCCCAGCCTGCTTCCTTTGCAGGAGTTAATGTACCACACTGGACTATCTTGAGGGAATGTTTATGGGGCATTTTGACCAATTATTGCCAGGGCTTCATGAGTAGGAAAAGGCTAAGCCTGCTCATCTCTTTAATTGCACAGCTCTTTGGAAGGAGAGGTGCACTATTCTGTAGAGCAAGCTGTGAAGTTTGTAGAAGAAAGGATAACAGAAGAAGCAAAGAGCTCTCGGCCACTTCGGGGACCATACCTAGCTAAACTGGAGCTGATTAGACGTTTGCGGCACAGAGGTTGCAACGATGAATATAAACTAGGTAAGAGCCGCTAATTGGATGAAAAATTAATCCTTAAGGGAGAGAACATAAAACTAGAGCAAGCCCTTCATATTTGGATCATCAATTTAATGGTGCCTGGTGTTAGTGCGTGCAAAGGTTTCATATATGAAGTATTTTGAAATGTTCAGATGAAAAGTGTTTGAGATGGACAAGATTTTTTTTTTCCAGGGCTTTGGGAAACAAGGTCCTTGGGAAAGGCTGTCAAAGATGTCTAATGGATTTAGAAATGTAAACTGCCAATAAATGTACATTTCTTTGGCCATTTGGAAAATCCCCTCTGTCATTTTTTGGTTTTTAATTAGTGGGCGATGTTTCTTTGAGTGTGTTAGCAGCCTTGTGTAGTTGCAAACAATTAGGCTTATTGGACATACTTATGGGGAGTTATTATTGGCTTTAACAAACACATTTGGGAAGGAAGTGAGGGGGAGAATTTGATTCCTGTTAATGACGTTTCTGTATTCCAGTAGTCTCCTTTGTACTAAAATCTAAGTGAATAAAATTTTTATATTATGATTTCAGATGAACACATGTATATGAAGCCACTGCATTGAGTTCTTATCTATTTGGATAGCTTGAAAGATTCTGCTAGATTTGTCACTCGTTGGTTATCAATAGTTAGGCCGTCTAGTTGACTCTAAAATCTGAAGGGGGATATCATAGTTTATAAATCACTGTTTAAATTTGAATGTAGGAAATTGCATATGACTGTACTCATATTTGTCATAGCAGTATTATAGATCTTGCTTTTAATGGAACCTTTTACAAAATTGAACTGGCCTTTCTGTTAGGTGACCCAGAAGAACTAATGTTTCAATACTTCAAAAAGTTTGGGGACAAACCCTGCTGTTTAACTGATTTAAAGGTGTTTGTGGACCTCCTTCCATCCAGCCAGTACACAAAGGTAAGGATAACAGCATTGGGTAAAATGAAGAAGTGCTGCTGGGAACTGCTGAGTGCACCTGCAGTCTGGTGCTGTAACAAAGATTTGCTGGTAGCTTAGGGCTCTGGTAGTGTTCGAAGGAAACCTTCCTCCCCACTCTCTCTCTCTCCTTTTTTTTTTTAAAGATCTGTTTTGGGGAAACTACCAATTGTTAACATGATGGAATTGTCTAATATTTCCTCAAAACTCTTCAAGCAGAAAAAAAATACAGATTTTTTGAAAAGCCAGAGTCCCTCAGCTCTCTGAGTAACTTCATCTCAAAGGCATAGGGACTTGGGGTTGGATCCACAAAGCCTTGCCACCTGGTACACTACTCACTTGCAGGTGTAGCTCCAGTGGAGCAGTTAGTAACTCTTTGTAGGTCTTAGGCCTGAGCTTTTTGCCTTTCAGTCTTAATGTGTCCAATTGCCTTGAGGTGGTCTTGGTTGAATTGCTGTCCCTCTGGATTAGTACATCAGGAAATGCAGTTTAATTGATAAATTGCCAGGTTTTTTTCATTTTTCAACCAACTATTCCCCTGCTGCTCTTGTTCTTAAATTATCTGTCACAGTCTGAGATGTGGAGTAGAGCCCAAACGTCCAACACCCCAAGGAGGCTTATCTTCCTTTTTTACATGTGCACAACTCCCAGTGACCCAAATATCAGATGCAGACAAGGCCACGTGGAAATTGAGGTTCATTCTGTTGGAAAGATCAGGCTGGATAATGTGGGCTTGCTGTCTACTAGCACTCATTGCTTTTGTTTTTAAACATTTTTCTCCTTTCACCTCGTTTGTCCCATTCGCATGCTGTGTCAAATCTCCTAATCCCCATGAGGGCACTGTGTGAATCTTTGATAACATAACAGCAGACCAAGCTAAAAGAGTGGTCACATCAGCAACAATAAAGAGGTGACCAAAAAACTCTCTTTCTAGAGTCTCTCCCTGAGACATGCCCTATCTACACTTGAATTGAGAGAGCATTTCTGCAGTCATGAGTAGTTTGTTGGGTGATTTTTGGCATCTGGGAATCCAGCCACTCTCCCTTGATGTGCAATTACTGGGGATAAGGATTAGCAATACAAACCTGGGAAGGATTAGAAACACACACACCTAGTGGAAGCCGTTAACAAATGTTTGTAAACTATAAATTGACAATTTGTGTGTCAGGGGTACATTTAAAAAACAAATCCCTGTTGTGTATAGTGCATATCTTCTATTAGACATAATACATTATATTATGTAATATACTATATGTAAAATGTATGAATTGTATGCATTGTACAATGATATGTTGTTCAAAAAAACAAAACCAAGCCCCCGCCTATTAACACTGACTCAAATTCCCCAGCGATAGCAATTTTGGGAGCATTTTTACAACTGGTTCGCTGCTAACATTTTAAGCTCCATAGTCGTCCTAAACAGCATTAAAGTCATAAACATTGCAGTGTTGGAGCCATTTTTAACTAGGGGAAGGTGCTGGGGATGTTTCAAATTAAAATGTAAAAAACCAAGCCACCCAATTCCTGATGCCTTTTACAGGTTTAATTCTAACTTTTTCCAAGAAAATCACTTGCAGCCCAGGGTAAAAGTTATCCTAACTGGTGCTGATGGACATTATTTTTAATTTACTTCCAGTAAATTTCACTGGGACCTCTCATTTTTGTAAAGTTAAGCACTTAACAGAATCGGGACCAGACTGTTCACCGCATTACAGGGTCAGGCTCTTAACTGTAAATTTCAAAACAGCCTCATAGACTTGATGGTTCCGGTTCATGAAAAAGGAATTAAAGGTTTGTTGCTCGCTTCATGTGACTTAGATTTGTTGTCCCCATCGCTGCTACTGCTCATCGGAGGTTCTTGGATACATTGCAAAATTCAGTCTTGTGTTTCCTTTATAGTTCATCAATCAGTTGCTTGGAGTCATACCTTTGTCATCACCGGTAGATGGTGATCTTGCATTACCAGCAGACATCAAAGCTTTGCAACAGCACTTGTGCGTGGTACAGCTATCAAGAGTGCTAGGCCTCTATCACAGCATTGACAAGACGCAAAAGCTGAGCGTTGTCCGAGAGTTGATGTTAAGATACCATCACGGACTGCAGTTTGGTGAGAGAACTTGAAGCAAATGTATTTCTGTACATTTATACTTGGGCCTTTTCATGGGCTATGTTTCCAAAATACGTCTTTGCTGCCCACCACTGGTGTTGAAAGCACAGTTTCTAAGAAACGTTTAGGCAGTGTTTTACATTTTCTCTTTGTTGGGAACATTGTAGGTGTTATGTAAAGTGGGGGGGGGGGGGGGGGGGTTTCTTTTTAAAGTTACTTTTTTTCAATTGACTGGTGCCTTAAATATAAATGAGAGGATGTAGTTGCTGTTCCTTGTCGCATCCTCTGATTCAGTGTTTTGCTAAATCATATGTTTGTTTTAAAACAATTGGCATGCTTTAGAAATGTGTTAGCAAAGATGTTTACTAATAAATCATTGAATTTTTGCATATCTGAAAAGACATGATTAAAAAAATGTATTCATGATTTTATTTTTTTTTCAATACTGCTCAGTGGTGTCTTGTAACCCAGAATCTTCAGTATTAAATTAGTGCTTACGAGTATGGAAGTGGCTTTACTTAAAAGTGAAATGGCTCCATGTGTGACTTGAGAAATGGCATGTTCCAAATTGAAAGAATCAAAAAAGCACAAATGAGGAAAAGCAACAGGCTTACAATTCTTTCACGCATCCTGCCCTTAACAATTACAGATAAAGATATTTTGGGTTGATTAATAAACCTGACAGTGTCCTGCAAATGTTACTAGCCTGAAAGACAGCCACCTTCATTAAATGATGCAGTTATTGGCCCCATTTGTAGAATGCATTAACTTTTGCCATTTTAACTCTGTGCATTGTGAATGAGTTCCATCTTTTATCTTTTAGGGAAATCTTGTTTAAAAACTGAATTGCAGTTTTCAGATTATTACTGCCTGCTTGCAGTTCACCTGCTCCTTGATCTGTGGCTAGAGGAAGGTATGTCCCTGCAGTCTTTCTTCAGAACACTCTTCTCCTTACATCAATGTGTTGTGTTCTCTTATCAAGAGACTGAACCATACTCCCTTCAGATTAGATGATCGTTAGTTTGCGGAAGCCGTAAGATCTGCTTTGCCATACAGCTGGCATATATCTGTATGCCCTCCAAGTCCTGGATTCAGAGGGCTGCACAGCTATTCTCCCTCCCTACCTCTGTTTTTTCTGTCAGCCAGGTCAGCAGGTCCTCACCCTGGAAATCCCATGGTGGGCTCCCCACAGCAGGTGAACTTGCCCCTTAAATCCTCAGCTTGGCTGGGGGACAGGGATTTTTCAGGTAGCTTTTTGTACAGCAGTATCTTAAAGCACCTGGCTATGATCTAGAAATACTAAGTTGTCTAGGATTCACTTGTCCCACACACATAGCATTGCACTCTATGTGGTGGGTGATAGCAAGATGTTTCTAGTGGGATCCCCACTCTGCTAGAACCTCCTTCCCCCTGCCCACCCAAGGAGAATATTGGGTTACCAGTTTCTGAGACACTGACATGTCTTGAGATGGTGATGAGCACAATTTAAATGTGCAATTTAAAGGTGGCAGAAACTTTCCAGTCCTTTATAGCATTGTACATTTCAAACCATTGCTTTATAAATCCCTGTTCACACTTAACTCCTGTGTACATTTGTCTCCTCGTCTCCAGGTGAAGAGTTGGCTGTGTGGCAATCCCTAACTTTATTAGAAGAAGGATTATCTCACAGCCCTTCTAATGCTCAGTTTAAATTACTGCTTATTCGAATCTACTGCATGCTTGGTGCATTTGAACCTGTTGTGGAGCTCTATTCCAGCCTTGATGCAAAGCACATACAGCACGACACCATCGGGTGGGTAGTATAAACTCAGAACAACTGGTCACACCGGCTTGCCACTAGCCATGCTTAACTTTCTTACTGTTTTCAGTATCTTGTAATGTTAAAAGTCAGTAATATATTTTTTTTTAGTTTTAATAAAAGACATTATGTAAATGTATATTAGTCTTGCAAGTAAAACATAGACCTGAAGTCTATTTCAGCTGTACCATAGCATTTATCTATCCGCTTTTTTTTTTTAGCATTCATTTCTTGCATAGTCGTATTTGGTGACTTCAAAATCTTGGTACCACTGGCTTTTACAGTGTTCTTGCTGTGAAAATGTCCTTTTCAAATTGTAAGTCTAGCACTGAGAGAGCTTAGCCTGATGTGCAGGACTATTTGTAGAAGTTCAAGATAGCTGTTGTAGAGTGCACATGATAAATTCCCTGAAGACTCTTGAATAGTTTGTAATGTCACTTGTTTGTAGGTATAGTCTACTTAAAGAGACCATTGTGGCTAGAAGGAAATGGAAATGGCCTCCATGCACTGCCACTGTTAAATATGTAGCTTCTCCCACTAATAAAACTGGCATCTGTAGGTAAAAGAGAGCCAGTTTGAGAGCCTCCCCTTTCCCTGTTGAGAATTGTGTACAAAGGCCAAAGTTTTCTTCAGCTCTCCGTTCAGAGCAATCTTAAAGAAATTGCAATTCCTGGGGCATAGTGTGCTGGTGTTTAACTCCAACTATTGTGTTGTATTGCAGTTACCTTCTGACACGCTATGCAGAATCACTGGGTCAATATGCTGCTGCATCCCAATCCTGCAATTTTGCACTCAGGTTTTTCCACTCCAACCAGAAAGATGTAAGTGAAAGTAACTTCTACCCTGACTGCTATCAGAACAGTTGTCCAGACAACTTATAGGAGACCATGTCTAATATAATGACTTGTACGGGACTTACACTGGTGGGATTGCAGTAAAAAAAAAAAATCGCACAGATAATATGCTTGTTTGTCATGGTTATGGTATATCTTATTTAGCCATCCTTTCTTATTTATACGAGTAACTTCACCACAGGACTTCGTTTCACTCTGGAATTCTGCTTCCAGCTCCTTATTTTCTTGAATCCTACATATTCTAATTACATTTGGGAAATGTTGATGTTGCCGTTTTTGTATGATGCCTAAGAATAAGTACTTTCTGCATTAACATAACTAAAACATAACGCAGCCAGCCTCTGTGATTTACACCATCACATTTAGGATTTGGGGAAGACACTTTTGGCATGGGGTGCCTTGTTAAGATCCTGACGTTCTAAACATTTAGATCTGAAACCTTGCAGTGCAGTGGTTGAAATGGGATAACTTTTTAATGACTATACTCAGGAGTCCCAGGCTGTTGGGATGCAGCTCATGCAGGAGCATGGTGGCAAAGTGAAGAGAATACAAATAACACTAACTTTATTGAGAACTTCCACACCAATAAAGCAGAATAAAACTGAAGAGTAGAAACAATATTTTGGAGTAAAAGATGAAGGCTGTGGGTTTTGCGAAGGTAATAGAAGCTGTTGTTTCATCTGCCTTTAGCAAGGGGCATGACTTAGAGCAGTGGTCTTCAAACTGGAGTAGGCATACCTCCAAGGGCTTGCAGTGCTTTGCCAAGGGGTACTTGCCTAAATTTTAATAATGGCAGTGGAGCTTTTGATTTCTCAGTGCATGGTGAGTAATAGCATTGGTGGTCACGGACACAGGTGTGGACACACTTCCAGTGGGATGAATGTGCGGTGTCATGAAGGATGTAGGGGACACGAGCAGCAATATTTTACAGGCAGGAATACACAAGCAGTAAAGGTTAAAAATGAAAGGAAGCACTTCCTGATTGAATGACAGACTTTAATGGGACTGATGGTGAAGAAAGGTAGCTGAACTCCCAGAAGAGCATTGATGCTTCCTAAACCTGTCCCTTGGCTAGGCCTCCAGAGCTGTTCACTTCTGTGTTTGTGTAATGGTGGTTGTCCTGACTTTTCTACTTGGGCACCACATTTCCTTGGAAGAATCTTGGTATACCTGTAAGAAAAATGCCAGAATTTTCCTGGCATCCAATCCCAGCACTACACCAAAATGCCATTGGCTGAATAGAACAGTATAGTCAGTAATAAAAATGATGTTGCACTTACTGATTTCCCGACTCTCTTGGCAGGAATTTATTGTAGAAAACATTGGTTTAGTGGAGGATGCATGCAAACTCTTGCTCCCCAGGAAGAATTCATGAGGCACGTCCCTTGGAGCAGGGAACAAACAATCCATGTAATAATATTTACACTGCAGTGATCACACCTTTTGATTGTCAAAATACCCCTGGAGTTTCTGCAGGAGAAAGCGATTCCCAGTTTCCCAGTGTAAAGGACCTGACACACAGAGGGGTGGTGACTTTGCCATGCTTTGTGGCTCAGCAGAGATTAATGTTCAGGAGTTTGTGGTTCCTAAGCCAATGTCCAATCTAATGGTTCACTTTGCTGTGTGAAAATGCTTGTATGATGCCTGCAATGCAAGCATCTTACAGAAAAATTCTCTGGGTCTCTCAGTAGCTGTCAGTTCTTTTACTCCCAAAGATGGAAATCAGAAAAATAGGGCTAGTCCATCTTTCTGCTCAAGGCAAGATCAATCCAGACCTTTGGTACAGTAGCAGAGAGAGGTGTGAATGTATGGCATTTTAATAACTTGTTCTCTTACTTTATCTTAACTTACGTGTGTCTTTAAACTGCTGATCTTAACATTTGAAGATCAAGTGTCTGGTGGGTACATACCACTGAAGTAAGGGCATGGCATCAAAACAAAAGCTTTCTGCCAAGCAGGAGTTTGGAGTCTGTTGCTGGTAGTCACTCTTATTACTGTTTCCAGGAGGGGCGAATCTCACTTTAAAAAAAAATGTTCTGGATTTGTTTCAAAGTAATTCAGCGGCTGTTAGTGGAGAAGGACACAGATGAGAGAGAATTGCTTTAACAGAGCAAAAGTTTGACTGCAGCATGCCAAAAGGAAGATACGAAGATTTGAAGAAAACATTTAATGGATGCAGTTTACTTAATCTAGAGCTCTACATTGTAGAGGGGCAAGGGACCAGCTGGAAGACAGCCCAGATTTAGCTAACATTACTGTCTTGGAATCAACTTTGGACAAGGATCTTTTGTTTTGTATGAATCATAAAGGAGCTTCAGATGGAAAACACCCTGGCCTCTTTTTTTGGTAGCTCAGAGTACCTGTCCACATAATGAGCCACTAAACCCCATCCCCTGTGGCATTAGGACGCGCCTGACATGAGGAGCACTGCCGCCCAGTTCTACAATTCAGTTGCTTTTCAGGATTCGTGGAGTACCTCTTGCCTCTTATACTCCATTAATACCTCCTCTCAAAGGGTTTGAATCACAAGTGGAAAAAGATTAATTTGGACAATTTGTTCTTTGTGCAACTGGACCAAGGATACAATTCAGAAGACTGGTGCGTGTTTTCCTTTCCTCCTTGCGGAAGGAAGACAGTTGATTTCGAAAAGGCTAGACAGACCTGCCCTTGACTTCCTTGAGACGAGCATCGATTTACACTGTCACTGTTCCTAGATTATTTCTGATAAATATCAGCATTTAAGCTTGTGAAATGGGAAGTAGGCTGTTGTAAGCATTGCTTGCTTGCACATTAGCATTCATCTTTAATCCTGCTTCATTATAGGAAAATGCCAGAATCCCTCTGGCATTTTTCAGATTTCCCTAGAATTACAAGAGATGAAGGTTTGTTTCCAGAGTGGTGTTTGTACAGGACGATGGCATGCTAAGTAGGGGGAAGACAGGTTTCCAGATACAGAGGCCATCTCACAAGTTCAGCACCTCCTGGTCCCTTCCCTTCTGCTGTTCATTTAGGATTGCCTCTTTATCCTGCTAACAGCTCTCACATCGGTTTCTTGGATCCCCTTCCAATCCCAGCGCAGCATCTAACTGCAGTGTTAAAGGAGGACTGTTATTTAAAAGCTATCTTTTTTGCTGGGCTAAGATATACTGCCTGCTCCTTGCTTTCAGGAGTTTGTGTTGAAAAGTTTTCCAGATTTCCCTAGAATACATGCTGTCTCCGTGGTCCTGAGATCAAATACCGCGTGCCACGCAGTGCTCTGACCCCGGGATTCTCCCTGAAGCAGTCCGTCTCTCAAAAGTGCAGCTGTTCTTGGTGAACAGTAGCAATAGTTTTAAGTGAATGTATTTTCAGCTAGCTTGCTGCTTTGATACTCTGTTGTAAGGTGAATTAAATCCCAGTCAGAGTCCTAAAATGAACGTGCAGGAATTTCATGGGACGCTGCATCATTTTTGTGTTATGAGAGAATGTAAAGGACGGGTAGAAAGAAAGAGCAGCAACTGTAACTGTACTGACCAAAACTAAAAAGGCATCGTCATCCTTTTAAAGGCAGTCCTCCTTTAAATCTGCAGAATCGCAAGTAATCTCTCCAATTTTCTTGTGTCCGTCCGTCTTTAATCTCTCCAGGCAAACAGAACACCAAGCTGTCCCATGGGGATTTAAAAGCCACGTCAATGCAGTTGAATTAGCGCCCATGGCGCAATCCCACAGCCTGACATGAGCTCTGCAAGGCTGTTTATCAGAGGGTACGTTGTTGACTATTGACATATCTTTCGTATAATGCACATATCCAAATTATGAGACAGAACCGGCTAATAGGACATTGTCAGAAATAAGGAAACATGGTAGCAGTTGGCTGGTATGGTATCCAGTGTGTGACAGGAGGAGGCTGACCCGCTGTCCTTGATACAGGGTCTGTCAGGTGTAAAATCATCCCCTAATTTTGTTCATGGGTGGTGTTCTGATTTGCCAGGGTTTCACACTTGTTGGCATAGTTTTGATTAAAATCTTGTCTTAGTGCATGTATTGTATTGTATTTCTTTAAATGTAGATGCTGACATCAGCATAGGTATTTGTGTGGGGCCCCTACCCTTAGAGATCTCTCCATTGGACAGACCTGAAATGTTGGTTGAGAGCCTTTATCGCTGCGTTTTGTCAAAGCGGGGAAGCAAGCTGTCGCATTCAGCCCAGCGTTTCCTTCGGCATTGTGTTCGTATTCTGTTGTAATGTGTGCGCGCTGCACAGTGCTGTCCTATGACGCTGCGTTTCAAACCTAATAAAAACGAGAAGCAAAAGTATAGTGTAATTCTTTACACCTGTGTTAAAACGACACAGTGGCACGTGCCTATGTTAGATGCAAGAAAACGTGGAGTAGATTTTTTTTGGTAACAGCTTTCTCAGATGAGATGATCCATGTCTATCGCATACATCACGAGGTTCAAGAAAAGCAGAAACTTCCATGGTTTAAAACAAGTGGCCTCTCTCAGTTATGTTGGTGGCAGCAGTCTGATATTTCTTACCGTTAGCTCCTTTATTTAATAAAGACATCTGTACCACGATAGACATGCTGTCCAAGGAGCAGTCTGGCTTTGTGGAAGGGGGGCGTCAAGGCTACACAAGAATCTGAGTCTGGGAGACTTGGGCGGTAGAACTGCCAGCTTCTGGCAGATGAGTGCTCGCTGACTTCATGCCTCCCGTTTAGTAATAGCTGTCGCAGTTTGATTTGTTGAAATAACCCTATTAAGACTCTTGATGCTTTTTAAAGTTCCCTAAGTAACTAACGCAGGAAATGGTGTGTGTTCTGTCCTAGACCTCAGAATACATCATTCAAGCCTACAAGTATGGTGCATTTGAGAAGATCCCAGAATTCATTGCTTTTAGGAACAGGCTGAACTCCTCACTCCATTTTGCACAAGTCCGCACCGAACGGATGTTGCTAGACCTCTTACTTGAAGCAAATATGTAAGTGTGGGGCAGAGGCAAGTACAGTGGCAGGAACAGTAACCCAGTGAGGGATTCCTGCATGGGGAAGATGGCCTTGTCTGAGCAGGCACTGCTATCCTACCTGATCCAGGTCTTCAGCACTGCCTTCCTTATTCTGTCTAAGCTTTAGTTTCCCCTTCTGTAAACTGCTGTGCTGTGCCATTGCTTCCCAGGAGCTGGGGAAGCTAATGTTTGAGGGCCCTGATGGAATATGTTGAAATTAAAAAAACAAACAACAAGTAAAAACCCTTGCTAGATGCTCCAATAACATTTGCTACCTTTAGCTAGGCTGCAGCCTAGCTAGTCCATCTCTGTTACCAGTGTCCTGTCCCCACAAGCATTCCTTTTAACACTAGTAAGTTATTTATAATAGTTTTTTCATTTTCACATGCCACCGTTAACCGTTCTCTGCAGGGATCACAGCCTAGATCAGTGGGTTGGGCTTTTGCCTTTAACTTTTAAACCTTTGGTTTAATGACACTAATATTTATGTGCTAGATCAACCAGTTTAGAAGAAAGTATAAAGTCCATGAGTCTGAGTCCAGAGGAGGATGACATTCCATGGAAAGATTTGCGTGACAACAGAGACTTAACGGTCTTATTTAATTGGGATCCAAAAGACAGGTGAGTAGAAAGGTCTCAAACTGTAGCATGACAACCTTTCAAAAAGAAAAAATCCTTTCAAGGCGCATTCTGTTACTTAAGTGTTCCCTAGACTGGCTAACTGTACCAATTTAACCATAGCAGCTTCAATCATAATTCCTAATTATGCACTTACCTTGCTCATATTAACAAAACAGCGTTTCTAGCCATCCCCGTCCTCTCCACGTGTTGTTCCTAAGCTTTGTGCCTGAGAATAATAAAGAGTGTATGCTGAAGCTTGCTACCATGTTATGAATATAAAACATTTGCCTGAAAGCGTTTTGGTGCCTTTTTTTAGGGATATTTCTGAAGAACACAGGAGACTGTCATTAGAGGAAGAAACCATCTGGTTGCGAATCCGATCTTTAACTTTAAGGCTAATAAGCGGACTTCCAAGTCTTAGTCATGCTTTTCAGCCAAAGAACTCTGAAAAGACTGCTGAGAATGGAGTTTCATCCAAGATTGATACAATTCGCGCTCTGCTTCAGCAGCTGGAAGTGGCCATGGATTCAGGGAAGAGGTTTCTAGAGCAGACAATTCAGGTATCCGTTAAGAAACACTATCCCAGAATCTTAAATGAACGTGGATGCAAGCAGAGAAACTGAATGCATCTTGTAACATCCAGCAGGCTGCAAAGTACAGTTAACTGATCCTGAGTTTATAGCTGTGAAATCTGCCTGAGATGTGCCAAAGACTGACACTGTTACCCAATTAAGGAAAAGCTGCAACACCTTTATCTTTTTCTTTGCTTCTTGCCTAGTATCCTGTCCTTGGCCCTCCTCCTACCCGGATGGCTGGCTTCTTCAGCAATGGCAGCTGTCAGTGCCAGACTAGCTTGTTTTATCTTGTTAGTGATATTTATGAACTAGATACCAATGGCTTAGGTAAGTATGTGGGGAGGGCAAAAGCTTAACAGATGCTCACGGGGTGTAGTGGGGGTTAGACCAACAGTTTGAAATTACTGTGCGTTAGTTAATCAGTTATGTGAATGAGTTGCAGTCAACCCAATAAATTAACTGCATGTACATTTTTGAATGACACTTCAGCTTGTCAGGGAAATGGGTTTTATTTAATCTTGTATACTTAAGTTGTCTATTTTTACAATGATACTGATGTACCAGTTGAAAGCAATTCAGTTCATTTTTGGGGGCATTGCGTATTGTCCTTTTTTTTTTTTAATGCCTCTTGGGTTTTTTGTAAGCAGATGTATCTCCTAACATATATAAGAGAGTTAACAATAGCCTTTTTTATTTCAGAAGATTCAACAGACATCCAGGAGAGGATAGGGAATAGTTTAAAATCATTACTAGAACAATTAACAGGTAAGTAGTAATGCAGGGACAAGTATGTAGTCCAGGTATTATTCAAACATTGTTATTTCTAACGGGAAGGGCTTTTTTGTAGCGTGGGTCTTGGAGTGCAGTGTAGAAAAGTGGCTCAGAGCATTTTAAAAACAAAATCGGACATTTGCAAGTGAAAGCAGGATTTCCTTAGGCTCCACTGATCTCGTCCTCAAATTGCTGCATACCAAGGACTGTTCTGTCCTGTTGTGGTCCTGTTTTTCTCCAAGTAGAAAGGATGGTCTTCTACCAGCTTTCTAGTCCTGGTTCATGGTGAGCTAAGAATAAGCCAGGCAGTTAATCTACTTTTTTTAAAATACTTATTCTGTACTCCAGGTGTTCATGCAATTTTAAAGCAAAAAGCCAAGGTCACCACAATTCTAGATTGCATTTTTAAGCAGAGTGATTTCATTATTGCAAAGATCCCTATGCAGCAGTAGAGGCCTACTCTGGCACATTTTACATGTAATTATAATCTCACATTCTTTTTAAAAGGGGAAGAAAAATGGCTTAAGCTATTTAATGCAATTTACTGTCTTGCATCAGCCAAAAGTTGCAGATATCTGAATTCTGGCTGGGGTTGCACAAAATTAGATCTGAGCCAGTTCTTCAGTTTGCAGGCTAGTTTATCCAATGAGGCAGGGTAACTTTATCGGCAGTCTGAGGAACCAAGGAGTAAAAGAACCTCACCTGCAGGTCAGGGTTAAGGTATTCTTATGAGATGGGCTCAGAGAACTGGCACTGCCCTTATTGCATCAGATGTGTGCACAAGTGTGCTGCATTCCCTGGGTCTGTCAGCCCAGCAACTGTTGCAAGCAGTGAAATCTGCATAGAAAGGATCAAAAAAACCCTGTTTTGGAATCAAATCACTTAGTAGGTTTAACAGCCAGCTTCTGCCAGCATGACAGGAAATGCATCACGTGTATCAGTAAGTTGTAGAGAACTAGATCATACTTTCTCTGTCTGGGCAGGGAAGGCACTGTAAAAAAAAAAAAAAAACAACAAAAAACCCAATCCAGGTGGAAAGGGAAATATAAAAAAAACCCCAAACCTGTTTTTGTTTTTTTTTCCTACTTTTATACTCTTATAGACTCTAGCTGTCTTGCTTGTAAGCAGAGTTCCTGGCTTCTGATTTTAAACTAATGTTTAATTAAAAAGAAGGTAGCAGAACTTCTTGGTATCTCCCACCTTAAACAAGTTGGTGCCAAATCTTGGAAAGCCCTGGTTGCGTGACCTTCTGCTTCGTTCCTGGCTATAGATTGACTTAGGGAATGCACACAGCCCAAAACACTGGAGATTGTATTAAATGCTTTTTGTCAAGTGCTTTGTATGCAGGGCAGTTCACAGCAGTTCAGAATGTTATCCATATGAGAAATGACTTTCAATCATACACCAGCTTGTAGTTAGCTCTTCTTATAGTTTGTGTCTTAAGTTGTGCACCACGCAGAAAATTCATAAGTAAGTATGTTGGTCCTTATTCAGAACATAAGGTTTTCTCATCCCCTTTTTAGATTTGTTCAATAAATGTAAAGGTGACTTGATTGAAGTCAGAGATGGCATCTTGAAAACTCATCCAAACGTTTTAGAAAACTTAGTCTTCTTTGTTGAGGTAAGTATTTTTCCTTTGCTGTAATTCTTAGTGTCTTTGGAAAATTTGCAGAGCTAATTTAAAACTCTTTCCACCTGAACAATCATCCTCGGATTACAAGGTGAAATGCGTATTCTGCCCTCTTTCAAATTCTTCTCCAGCACCTTACTTCTACTGCCTGGGACTTTTCAAATAATGATGATGCAAAAATACACCCATTTCTTTGGTCGTGAAATTAAGAGGAGCACGTTCTGTCACCTTAAAATGTTTGTATCTTGGTGTAACAGCCCATTCCTTTTGATTATTGGGAAGCGAGTTGTTACTTGGAAAACCAAGACATGATATTTTAAAATAGACTGCCCAGACCTACCAGAATACATTAATTAAGGTACTTCCTTTGCTCGGTGCTGCTTTTGCATTCCTTTCATCTTCTGACTGTTGGGGGGGTGTTAAATAAAGGATGAAACATTGATTTAACATCATTTTAGATGCTGTTGATGCTACTTGTAATGTACTTGTGTATTTGTCTGTCTTCCTTTCAGACTCTCTCCATCACCCTGTGGATTTCAAGTTACTGTGACAGTGTCCTCCGACCCTTCAAATCAAACTTGCAAAAAAAGAAGAAGAAAAAAAAAGAAACCAGCATAGTTATGGTAGGTGATTCAGCAGAGACAAGTTTCAAGTCTTGTGGCGCTTCCCGAACGCTGGTGGGTAGAATCTTCAAAAATAATTTTAAGAACCCGAATCCCATTATAACATTTAAGGGTCTCAAGTTGCTTTAGAAGCCGGAATCCTAAATCACTTACACGCCTCTTTTAAAAAAGTTAACTTGCATCTCTACAGGAGCTGCCTTATTCTGTGGAGAAATTATGGTTACATTTTCTCTGTTTTGAAACCTGCGTGGAGTAGACAACTTCAGCTGCAAAACTGGTCCTTAATTTTGCAGGTTACAGCTACTATTTGTACAGATTAGTGCTGAAGTACAGTGCTGAGAGTGGTAGCCCATTACTAGAAAATCCATTCTAGCTCTGCCTAAAGGAATCCATTGTTTTACCCAATGATAACCTAATTTTTTACATTTTAGTTTCCCTTTTAAAAATACGAGTGGTGAAAGTGTATTATCCGTAACTTTGTGATATAGCCTGTGAAAGTTTTGTTTCTTAATGGCATATCTCTTATTAACAGTCTGGTGTATACACTCGTCTATAGAGTTGGTATGATTTTTGTGTGCAGCTATTTTGAGTTAATCTCTTTGTTTTGAAAATGATCGATTTCTGCAATGAGGTGATCATCAAATTTGATGAACTTTTAGGTCTTTACATACAACAAAACTGCACTTCTCATCCTCCTAGTTCTTTACATTTCCCAGACTAGTTAATGTTTGTAATCTTGAATAGAGCTGTTGGGAAACTTTTCTGATGAAAAATTGTTTTTTTTGTTGTTGTTGGGGTTTTGTTGTTGTTGTTATTGTTGGAAAATTCCAGTTCATTTAAACCAAAACTTGACACCTCCCCCCACCCCATTTCAATAAACTTTTCTCAATGAGTGTTTTCAGGTTCAGGATGCAACTGAGACGGGCATGCTTTCATGTCTGGGATGTGGGAAACTGCCATTTTGCAAAAATGAAAATATTGTCAGCAAAAGTTGAGAAGCTATGTTTAAAAACCACATCTCTAGGTTTGACACACAGCAGTCTGTTTTTATCAAAATAGTAGGCTGAACGCTTTGTGATGTGTAAAATGAACATAAATACGAGTATTTTAACTTCACTTTTCCCCTAACTTTTTTATAGCCTCCTGTATTCACCAGTTTTTTGGATTATGTTACTGAGCTACAGACATTAACTTCCAATGTTATAGATCATATCAAAGGGCTTGAAGTAATGTTGACTGCACTAAAACTTGAAGAACTGTCCCTTGAGGACACTTTACTTTCACAGGTAAGGAACTACACCTCATTTGACATGATCTTTCAAAAACAACTGGAAAAAAACAAATCCTAGAGAATCTCTTGAATAAATCTTATTCTTTCAGCCATATGTTGAAAAATCTTTATATCCATCCAAATGATTTGACTCAGTTTTGCCTGCGTGTAATTTCCTTACCTTGGCTCACAGATTGTTTGCAGTGCTAGTCGTCATCACACATGCTTGTACCATGACAGAGCCAGATATTTAAGCAATTTAACGCTACTAAGAGCCAGTGTATTAAAAATGGCTGTGTATCTGCACAGAGAATCCTGGACACATGCAATTTCCAGACTGACTTAAGAGATGGCTTTTGGAACAGTTATTCTTGGTGTGCTAGGTGTTGAAGAGGAAATGCTGATTTGTTATGGAATATAACTAACTACGTACTAGCCAGGGCCTTCCATGGTTGTGTAACATTCACTTTTGCGGTGCATAGAAAAAAATGTTGTCCTGTCTTGAGCGTGTTTGAAAGGTGTCTTGCGAGGTGGCAAGTCCCCCACTGGTAAAATGGTGTTGATGGCTGCCGTTTGTTTAACGGCACGACTCGCCCTTTAGATCTGCACAGAAACAGTGGCACGCAACATAGGGAGGCAGATGTTACTTTGTTTTAGCTCTGGCTATACTGTAATGTGAAGGGGTGTCATGTACGATGGGAATTAAAGAAGCACGAAGAAGATGAGACTGTTCTCAGCTGTCTAACTCCTGCATCTTTGGAAACCTGGGAGTGGCAAGGTTGTTTAGAATTGTTTCATAACACGGGGGAAACCGATTCTGATATTCTTGAGCTCTAGTTTCCCACCTTGAGCCGTAGCCCAATCGTGCCTGTAGGATTTGGGGTAAGACTTCTTGTTTATGGCTTGCTGCTGGTTTGAATTTGTCATTGTTTCTCCATGTAAGTGACTCCTGGTTTAATACATATTTTGTAGATCTAAATATCTTTATTTTGTAACTAATGTGGATGCTGTCTTACAGTGTTAAGTGCAAGGATATCTCCTGCAAATATTAGAGAATGTAAATTTTCTATGGGCCGTGCAATAGGTAAAATTCATATCGATATAAGTAGGAAAAATATGACTGTTTCAGGGTGTGTTTTAGACTGGATTTGAGATTGCATTATAATTTGAGTCAACTCAAATACTGTCCTTAATGTTGTTGTAGCGAGAGTTCAGTCTGACTTCCTCCCCTTCCCATTCCCTCCTTTCACTGGTGCAGAGGACTAGAGGGATGTTACATGGGGATTTAAGTGATTACATTATTAGCCTGTGAAGTGGCTGACTTTTTTTTTTTTCTTGACGATTTACAGGAAGGAAAAAAGTTTACAAAGACTGTGCAAGGAAAGGTCCAGAGCAGTTACCAGCATTCAATTCAGGAAATTGGAGAGCTGCTGAAAAAGAGACTTGATACTGTTAAAAAACTAAAGATTTAAGAAATGCACCGTAGGCATAAAGTCTCCCTGACAGAGTGACATCATAATCCCAGACAGAAGCAACATCCGACGTACCATCACTTTAATCCAGAACTTCCTCACAAATGCATGAAGGACTTAAACCATAAAATGACTTTTTTTTTTTTTTTTTTAGGTATTAAAGGTATATTCAGCCAATTAAATTATTGTACATAAATCGGAAGCAGGGACCCTCCATTGGGGTTTGACCACTTTTTATACATGTTCATAAGCATATTGCGACAGGAAAAATTCAACTTTCTTCCCTTTTGATCTCCAGGAACAACTGGAGATGGTCTTTAGAAGCAGCAATAGAAATCCCGTGTAAAGCATATATCTCAAAGGAATTGTATTTTCATCACCATACAGTGTTTATACTTTTTATGTATGGTCCTTGCCTTAGAAAAGCAGAAATTGTAGATGCCCAAATTCAACATTGGAGCTTGTGTGGCCTCTTCCACTGAAGCAGGTTAGTTCTGGAGCTCTCCGTTTTGTTGGCAAGCCACCTGGCCCTGCTTAGCTTACGAGTCCAGCGTGGAGAGGTGACCTTGTGTTGGAAGCACATCTTTTATTTATAGAAAAAGCCTTCCAGCGATGCTCACCGTGCACCAGATAGGGTCATACGTAAGTAACAATACAGTTTCCTCTAAGGACTGAACCCCAGAGAGGGCTGTTTGCACACAGATCACTTTCTAATGGAAAGGTAATTTAAAAAAGTACGAGCCTGATGTAAAACACAACACAACATGGTCGTTCAGATTTAGAAAGGTGGGAATTGGTGGTTCAGCTAAAAGCTAGAGACCTTGTACATATCTGCAGTGAAGTCTGACACCACAATCTCTGATTTCATGTCAGTTTAGTGTAAAACAGCAATCATCATGACTTTAAAAAAAGTGTACTTAGGTGCTTGAAACTTTAAAACTTAAATATTTTTAATGGAATTGAGTTCTATTGACTTACTATGGTTTTAAGTTGGCAGAGGTCATTTTTGCTTCCACTGTGGTATGAGGCTGAGAATGTTGCTCTTTTAAAAAAGAAAAAAATGTATGCTTGCTTTTGCAATTGATCTTTTATGAGTATCCAAGTACTAGTACATAAATTGTTCTGTTAGAAAAATGTAACTGCATCATCTGCTCCCATCAGATCTGCATTTCTGCTATTTTAGTTTTTAAAAAAGTGATACGGTCTATTACAAATAGGCACAAGAAATACATGTTGCACCTAGTATCTGAGGGACACTTCAGACTTTTACAGATTCCTTATCTTCTGATGGAAAAAAGCAACTATAATCTGAAATCTATATTTAAAGTTCTAAGAGAGCTGACAACCCTAGCATTGTCATCTCTTCTGAATACATTTTTGTTAGAAATGCTACAGTGTTGACGAGAGTATTTTTTTAAAATAAATCCCTGTGTAAAATTTTAAGTTGCTGCTCTTGCTGGATTTGGTTTTACTTAGCCCCATCCTAAAAGGGAAAGAGGAGTTTGTACAAGTTTGAATTGTAATGGATGTGCTCTGGTTTAGTCGCAGCGTCTGGTAAGTGCTTTGGACCCAGTGAAAACAATATCAATGTGTTAGGTCTGCTTTATAGTGAGACACTTTGCTGAGCAAACGCAGCTATCTTGTGTAGAAATAACTTTGGAAAAATGAATGTGCCGTTTTAAATTAAGAGTCATCACCAGTCATGTGAAGTATGAAGTTTAAGTGGGGGGGGGGAAATCCATTGCTAAGATAGTGCAGTTACTGTAGTGGTACTGAGGAGAGGCCGTGCAGAACTGTTTTGCTAAAAATCAAATCAAATCACACAGGGCTAACTCCAGCAGAACCCCACCTGCGATGCTGCTCCTGTATACAAGACTCGGGCAAATGCTGGCCTGGGAATACCAGCGTGCCAGATAGATCTGAACAAGACCGGATAGCGCAGTGATCTACGCTGGACCTGCCGCCTCTTTGGTGCCGCTGCCAGAACTGAACCAGCACTAGGGAGAAATCGTAGTGAAATAAGCTGAGTGTGATTGAGCCTTAAAGCCTTGAGTACATGAGGTGGTAGAACTTGCTAAAAACATGATTTTCAGCATCAGTTCCCTTTGAAGCAGGAGCAAAACAGCTGGGTGCTACGTCTAGATATGTGGGCTTTAGACAACTGCATTGAGCTCTGGTGAGGGATGGACGTTTCACTCGCTTCCTGAAATGGCATTGGATGAATTTGTGCCCGGTCCACGCTAGTATGAAACCATTTTCTTATCAGTTCAGGGAAAACATGAAATATTTCCCAGTGTAGATAGCCTCTACCTAATTGATTGTAAGTTACATGTCAAACCATATGACTTTTGTTACTCTGTAGATGTTTTATACTAACGTGTAAAATCTCTAAAAGAGAGGAGACTGAATGGGTGTGCACAAATGGCTAAATACGACTGATTTTCCTCGGGAAACTTCTCTCAATTCCTATAAATTGTGTACAGTTAAATATTATATATTTCTTACTAAAGAGCAGGTTCCCCTCCAGCACACATCCTAATGAGATTTGATAAGAAATCTAAGATATAACCCATTGCTGCTGTTATCCTTTTTTTTTGTGGTGAATTGAAATACAAAGTTAGAAAAAAGCTATCAAGACTACTGTTTACAGACTGAGAAATTATTGCTTTTATACTACTGGGATCATGAGCCAAGATCCTTCTCTAGATTTTCTTTTTCAACTGTTTTCTTTGCTTTAAATCATAAATCTTGTGTGGATGAAGGTCAAGAGTTCACCACCTACCTTTTTCTGCATAAAGAAAAATGTACAATGCCTCCTGTGTTGCTCATCATTTTTTTTTTTTGTATCATTTTAGCAATTTTAACTGTTCAAAAATTGCATTTATATTTTGCAAGCGTTATGTTAAATCATGTTTTCCTTTTATTTTAACCTTTATTAATATAAAAGGATTTTTTGTTGTATCTACGGCCTTACCTGAACTTTCTCTTGATTATTCATTGTAATTTATGACTGTGGAAGATATGTGTGCTTCGGCCGTCTACGGAATTAAGTGACACAACTGCAAGCAATCTGCTTTAAACTGGATGGGTTTATAATTTATATAAAGGTCAGTTTCATTATAAATTATCCTTGCTGCCTTTTTTTTTCTTTTTCTCATCCAGATCTTTGGGAGTAGATGAAGTACCAGTCTGTGCAGCTTCACTTTATACGGTTGCTGTCCTGGTGAACTCGAGCCAGATGCTTCCTTTCTTTGTGAGTAGGGGAGCAAAAGCTGCGTGGAAAACAGGGCTGCGGGGCAGGACAAAGTGCTTCATGCTGACCTCTGTATTTTCATGCAAACCAAAGACGTTGGTTGCTGGCAGGAGCAGAGAGGAGAAACGGTTATTCATATGGCTGATTGATGTATAAATTAATATTGAACTACTTCTGGATTACCTACTTGCCAAGCTTTCGGATGCAGTAGAGGCTTGCAGTAAGCAGGGATCTGGAAATATGACTTGGAATAAGCCTAGCCCCTTTGGCGGGCTTGGACAAGAGTATATGTAGTGGCCTGTATCCCTGGCCTCTCTGCAGTTGGCAGGCTCTGTGCTCCCTTGCCCATTCCAACACCAGATTCTGGAGCAATAGACTTGTCTTCTCAAGCTGCCTCTTGCACTGCTTCCAGCCTTCCTCTGCCCAGAAGGGGATGACCTAACTCCCTTCTGTTGTGGAACATAATCTCCAGATTGCTCTCTCTTGCTTCCAAGTGTAGTGTGGATTTATTGTCGAAATTCTGTTGAAGGGTTTCCAGATCTTAACGACGGTCTTGCCAAAAGCAGCATCAGCACATCCGTCTCCTCCCTCTGGCTCCGCTCAACCCTGACCTGTGAGCGCTGCTGTGTCTGGTGGGTTGCTACCCTCTGCCTGTTGGGGCACGGGCACCCTGATGATTGTGCTCATCTGTTGTAGCTTCTTGACCTTAAATGTTTGAGTCACGTTTGAAATGGAAACCCACTGACCAGAGCGCACCATGTGCCCGTTCTTAGCTCAGCTGCCCTAGGGTGTTTGGATGGCAACATAGAAATGCGTTACCAAACACTAGTCTCCCTTTATCTCCTTGGCTGTGTAGTATCTCCAGGTGCTCACCTGGTTACAGCTGGAAGGACTTGGGGCCGCAGTAACCAGTAAAGCTGGTAGGGGAGTTTTATAACAGCAGAGAAAGGTCCCTGAACGATGTGCATGCTCAAGGTAAACCCCGATTACCTAGAGAGCAGGGGCTGTTGCTGCTGCTTGGCCTATTCTGGTTTTTAGGGAACAGAGGCCGATTGTTTGCATGTCCCTTAAATACTTCACCTCAACAGCAGCTAGGTGCAGAGCTGCTCAGTCGTTTTTCTAAGAGGGGGTTGGTTCTTGCTTGGGGCGCTCTAGGGGGAAAGGACCAGCAGGAGACCATTGTAAGCACTGGTGGAAACAGCGCACGGGCGAAGGGAAGAGTCCCCTTAAATGCTGCGGCCCGCTCTCCCCGTCCGCCATCCTCGCTGGCCCCAACGCTGCGCGGATGCCCAAGGGGTGACTCCCAGGAGAAGCCCAGCTGGGCGATCTGGTGGGCGCAGGACCACGTGGAGGCGTGCCTCGAGGAAGCGGGTGTCCCCCCTAGCCGGGTGCTGCTGCCGCCTCTCTGCACCGCGGAGCGGACTTGCAGCCTGCTCGTCGCGCTCGCCCCGCAGCGGACGGACTGCTGGGGCGGAGGTTCCCGCGGGGCCGGGGCCTGGGCCGGGGCCGGGCTCGCGGCGGCGCCTCCCCCCGGCAGCACGTGACGGCGAGCAGGGCAGGGCAGGGCAGGCCGCTCCATCATGGCTCCGGCAGGCCGGGCGGGTTGCGCCGTGTCGCTGCTGCTGTGCGGCCTGGCGCTGGGCTGGCAGCGTGCCGGGGCGCTGCACACCAAGGGCTCGCTGCCGCTGGACACCGTCACCTTCTTCAAGGTAGGGCCGCGCGCCGGCCCCGCCAGGCCGGTCTCAGAAGCTGCGGCGCGGCAGCCAATGGGGAGAGCGCGGAGGTGCCGGGGCGCGGGCGCCGGCCAATCGGCGCGGTCCAAATGGAGCAGTTGCGCTGCCTGCCAGCCGCGGGCGCGCGGAGCCCTGCGGGGGAGCCCGGCTGCGCTGGGCTGGGCAGCGCAGGGCGGGTTGCGGGGCCGGCGCGATGGCAGGGATGGAGTTAGCCTCTGCGGGGCTTTCACAAAGCGGAATGGGGAAAAGGGCCTTTGATCTGCCGAAAGGGCGGGTGTGTCCGCAAGAAGGACTCGGAGTGCAGCCCGGCTTAGAGCAAAAGGAGGAAGGGAAACCCAGGAGAAGCAGAAACGTGGTGGGGAAGCGAGAAATGAAGTGGGCTGTAGCAGGCGGAGCCCGCCCGCCGGCCCGCCCCTCCCTTCCTCGCCTGGGTGAGCAGAGGGGCCCTGGGAAGGAAACACCTGCCCGAAGCAAACCAAGTGTTGGGACGCCCCAGCTGCCTGCAGCTGACTGGGTTTTGGTGCGCTGGCCCCAGGGTCCTAGGACGCCCCGCCGGCTTTAGCTTCTAGCTCTTCTGCAGGGAGGTTGAGGCAGCTTCGGTGCCACATTGCAGGAAGGAGTTTGCAAAGCCAGGCCGAAATGGTAAAGCCACACTGATCGCAAGGCTTGAACCACAGCAGGAAGGAAATGTAAACGTAGGTTTCTGATTCAGGGGGCCGAAACCAAAGAGTTGGCTTCAGGTGTTGCAATCAGCCTACCGCCCACCAGTGCTTGCAAAATGCCTGGGGTGGAGGCCAGCTGCTGCAGTCTCCCAGCACGCCTAGCTCAGACATGTTGCAACATGGGCTCCCTTAGCACAGGAGGTGCCAGAGCAGGTGCTAGAGTTGCCAAAGTGGGGTTGTATGTGCAGAGCAAACATGCACTCGTTGCTAATCTCACTGCAAACAGTTAAATGGACAGGGCTGAGTTCAATGCCCAGCAGCACAAAGGATGGAAAGTTTTTTTAAAAAAAGGCTTGTTGTCAAAATGCAAGATTTTCTAAAAAGATCTTTCCACTTTCTGAACAGCGCTGTAATTTGCTTCTCACTATGTCTCAGTTGTTTTGAATATTTGTTGTCCTATTGCTGTATCTCTTTGGCCTCAGTCCTTCTTCCATTGCTTGTTTGGGATGTCCCGCTGCGCTCAGTTGGCTTGATACCGACTCCCTCCAAACACTCAGTGTTTGGGAGATCCACTGAGTGAGGTGAGCGCAATGTGATCTGCTAGGTCACTGATACTCAGCGAGGGTGCTGCAGCACGCTAGGGTGCCTCGAGATCCCTTCAAGGGTGCTGCGAGGTGCCACACACTAGTACAAACAAGATTCACAGTATGAATTCAGAGGTTTCAACCAGAAATCCATCATTATGGTCTTTCTGCATTCTCTGCAACAGAAAATCTGCTCTCCTTTTCTGTAGCCAAAAAAAAAGTGAAAACTAAGAGCGGGCATTTTCCAAGGGTGCCTCGAGTCTGTCCAGGGATGCTAGGAGCCTAAAAAGGTTGAGGACCACTGCATTATGGCAGTTGGATGTTGCTGTTACAGAAACGATACGAACATCACAACTTCCAGGGTGTAATTACAAACCACAGTAGCAAATGCTGAAATGCACCATCTTGAATTTATTCTAATGGCAGGCCCGGAAACACACATGTGCACCCTGCTCACTTCTTCCCTCCATGTTGCCATAGGGGCAGTCATGTTTACTACCTGAACACATGTTAATTGATTACACTAATCATTCCCCATCGTTCCCCAGACTCCATATTCATTTCACAGGGAAAGTCAAAATAAGCTAGAGCATACTTGTGTGCAATTATAAATGATATGATTATGCAACAGTCAAGAATTGCTCTCTTAATTTACGTTGTTATTCCAGGTGATTCCAAAGAACAAGTTTGTCCTGGTGAAGTTTGACACCCAGTATCCTTATGGCGAGAAGCAAGATGAGTTCAAGAAGCTGGCGGAAAGTTCAGTGTCCAGCGAAGAGCTGCTGGTGGCTGAAGTGGGAATATCAGGTGAGATGCTGTAATGTAACAAAGTAATACGGGGGGCCGGGAAATGAAATGTTGGCGCTAATCAACCTTTAAAGCAGCCACTGCCAAACCATGCAGGCCTGTTTTTCAGCAGGCCTTTGAGGGAGCTCTGGTGGTGAGTGGTTACAGAAGAATTACAGTTGTCCAGTTTGACTCAGGGGATCTAAGAATAGTTTGCTGAAAGGCTCCCTTTTTAGTTGCTCTTGTTCTGATTGCCGCTTTATTGCAGTTAGTAGCAGAGCGGACTGCCCCCAGACGTGCTGGGTGTGGGAGTGCTGAAGTTCATGAAGGCACTTTAATGAAAGTAAATATACATTTTTGCTTTGCAGCTGCTCCTGCCAGGGGGCGGGGAGGGTCTGTCCTTTATGCCTCAGCAGAGAAAGCTAAATCCCTGGGTTCGTATCCTGGTGTTTCTTCCAGGAATTCATGTGAGACCTGCTTGTCCTCAGATCATGGTTTTTAAATTTGTTCGCTGTGTTTTTGCTGTGAGTATCTGCACGGACATGAGTTTAGGAATAAAACTGCAAAGAGCTGTTGCAGTCTGCACACTTCACACCTTAAGCTGATCTCCAAGAAGAAATGAAACCATCAGAACATGACTCTGAGAAACCAAAGCAGTGAGAGGGGTTAGAGCAAGGTTAAAGAAATGCATTATGGGGGTGGGATTTGCATCATCCTCTGAAGGACATAATGGACTTTTAAATAGGCTTTTATTTTTGTTCCAGTGGATGGCAAAGACTGTTACAGTCACAAGCACAGATGTCTACTGGTTTGGAGAGGAAATAATCTGATTGATGTACTAAGCCTTTTTGTGTTTGGTTTCTCTTCACAGATTATGGTGATAAACTGAACACTGAGTTGGGTGAGAGATACAAGCTGGATAAGGACAAGTATCCTATTTTTTACTTGTTCCGGGATGGCGACCTTGATAATCCCTTACCTTATAGCGGCCAAGTGAAAGTGAGCGCTATTCAGCGCTGGCTGAAGAGTAACGGCATCTATCTGGGCATGACGGGCTGCCTGAAAGAATATGACATCCTGGCAGGCAAGTTCATGAGCACCACTGAAGAATTGGAGCGCCGAGCCCTTCTCAAACAGGGCCAGGCGAGTTTAGAAAGAGCCAAGGAGACGGAGAAGAAATCTGCTGAGCAGTACTTGAAAATCATGAGCAAAATCCTGGAGCAAGGAGAAGAGTTTGCTGCCAACGAAGTTGTCCGGATCACAAAACTGATTGAGAAGACCAAAATGAGTGACGGGAAGAAGGAAGAATTACAGAAAAGCCTCAATATTCTTGCCTCCTTCCAGAAGAAGAACGAAAAGGATGAGCTCTAACAAGCTGGAGAACTCGGTACAAGCTGTGAAACTGGTGGGAGGAGTCCCCTTCCCTTCTTACGTGAGCAAACTTCCCATCGACTTCAAGGGAGCAACAAAAGTCCTTCTAACGTCCTTGGTGCTGTCGACTACTAAGAGGATGACATTCCTTTCACAATAACAGTATTCTGTAGCTGGAGTTCAAAAAAACCATCACCATCTAAAGTGAGACTGCAGTGTTTGTGGTGATCAGTATTACAGCCTTTCTCCTTCCCCTTCCCCCTCCAAAAAAGAATGATGGTAAAAAAACATAAGCATGGAGCAGCACTTGAGGGGCATGCAACACTTCCCAGTGGGAATTACTGTGAGTCTTTAACGGCAGATCAGTGACAAACGCTGAGTCCCTTGAGCTGCAGTCCAGGGTCTCGAGGGGAGTGTGATTCGAGACAGCTCGCTCTTTTGGCCCCGCTCTGAACCCTTCAGCCTGGTCCTTCCTAAACGTTTCCCCATTCTGGTACTTTTCCTCCACTTCTGGCTCTGTGGCTTCCCAGTTCTGGTTCCTACCCCTTAGGCTTATGTTAAAAAAACCATGTTAGTCCCAATGTCCTTGTGCCTAGTCCTCGTTACCTGCTTCTTTCCAAAGTCGGTTGGTTCAGCAGCTCCCACACCTCCGCGCGCTCTCAGCTCTCTCTCCCTGAGAGCTCAGCCCTGTCTTCCCTTCCTCTCTGCCTAGCTCCCAGTTTCGTTGCCCAGGTGCTCCTTCCCCAGCGTGTCCCAATAAACTGGTCCTGATCTACTCCTTCCCTCCCCTGAGGGCTAGCTTTCGTCCCTTCTGCCTTCAGATCAAATGCGTTCGTTCCTCTACGCTGCTTGGGGACTAGCAAGAAGTCACTGATGGCAGGAAAGATAGGCATCATCCTCTGCGTTTCTGTGGCCGGCCCTGACGCTCAGAGCAGCCATGACAGCCGCCATCCTCGCAGCAACAGATTGCGAGACATTTCCAAAGTTTTTGCTAATAACTCCTAACCTATCTTCATTGAGTCTGTGCAGACTAAGGTCCCCTTTTTCCCTCCCCCTAAATACTTGGCCAGATTTTTTTTTCCCCCCACGGTGGCCAAAGCGTATGCCTGCTACAAAGGCCGCCAGACCTCCCTTCCTGTCAGATTTTACATTCCCTTTCTCAAAGTACAGGAGCAAGAAGGGAGGAGACGAGCACAAAAGCATTTAAAAAAGGTCGGTCTTTAAACAAGAATTAAGACTTCAGTTTCCGTAATGGCTGAACACCTTTGTCTAGGCTTAGAAGAAAGTACGGCCAGCGCCTAGCGCAGAAAGGTAAAGCCGCCCCCCATCCCCGTAACGTTTTGGCACGGTTTCTAAGCCACCGAAAATGGGATCTTAATAACGGGAAGGGCTGGCAACCGCTGGTGATGCGTAGGGGGTGCACGCGTGTGTACGTGTGCCCGCAGGAGGTCACCGCTTGCCACCCTCCTCCCCGTCGCTGCCAACGCTGCTGGTGGCGTCTGCGGGTGGCCCGCGACCGCTGCCGGCGGTGCCTATGAGTGGTTGCTGACTGTCGGTCGGCGCTCGCCACATGCCACCACCACCGCTGCCTGCAGGAGCTCGCCGTGCCCCGCCATTGTGGCACCCTTGCTGAGGGGCGGTGCTAGCGGCCCCCTCTCTAATCCAACATGGGTCCCCGTGCAGAAATCAGTCGTGTCCAGGGATGGCTGTCGCAGGCGCTGCCATTGCTCTCGTCCCATTGGTGACGGGGGTCAGCGGAGGGAGGGATGCGGCTGGTGCGTGTCACCCACGGGCCAAGGGAGGGAGGGGGTGTGACAGCTGCTGCCTTGCTGTGGGAGGGGGTGGCTGCCAGGCGGGCTGTGCTGCAGTAAAGGAGCCTGCTCCTTCCTCGCCTCCCGACCCAGCGCCTCGCCGCCTCTGCAGGGCAGCCGGGGCTCGGGCCCTGCGGCTGTCAATCAAGGGCGCCCCCTGAGGCGGGCGCGCCTCTGATTGGCCGCTCCCCCTCCTGCCCGCCCCTCCTGCCGCGGGGCGGCCAACCGCAGCCCTCCTCGCCGGCCCCGCCTTCACGCCGCGAGCCCCATTCCCTGCCGGCGGTGGGGGAAGCCCGGGGGCGGGGTTAGCCGGGTGACGTCAGGCGGAGGGCGTGGCGGCGGGAAGCCGCTGGTGGCCACGTGCGCGCGTGTTCGCGAGGTGGGGGGGGGGGTGTCACTCGTGTTTCGTGCCGCGGGTGCGAAGCGCCCTCCGCCGCTCCCGCCCGGCCATGCCCCTCTCCGCCTCATGCCAGCCGCGCCCGGAGCCGAGGCTCGGCCCCTCCCCAGAGGAGGGGCCCGGCGGGGCGGGTGGCGAGCCAGCCCTGGCCGCCGGCATCGGGGCGAGAGGCAGCTGGTCCTGCCCGGTCCCTGCTCCGAGCCCATGGCCGGGCCCCAGCTCAGCCGGCGGGACGGGGACGGGGACGAGGACTGGCAGGAGGTGAGCGGGGCCCGGAGTCTCCCGCCCGCCCCGTCCTGTCTGATGTCTTTGCCTCTGTCTCTCTCCCCTCCCTTGCATTTCCTCCTGGACCCCTCTTCTCGTCGTCCAGCGGCTCCATCCCGCCCCAGTGTCTCCACATCCCCTCTGCTCTTCCTGGAGGCGATCCCTCTCCCCCGATTTCTCTCTCTCCATCCGCCGCTCTTGCTCTCTCAGTTCTTCCCTCCGTCTCCTCGCTCGTCCACTCGCGACGTGGCGCGCGTGTTAGCCCCCCTCGCCTCCAGAGAAATCATTCGATCCGCTTGGCTTTCGTTTCCCACCCAGCCTCGGGGGTTTTCTGCCAGGCTTCGCAATCGACTGCATTTAGGATTGAATTTAAACAATAATTTCAGGATTGCTTGGTGTAAAAAGTATGATAATAAAAAGCATTATAATCCGTAATAGTGAAAAAAAAGTTTCTTTGACAACACTTTTTTTACTCCTCCCCAGGTTTATTCTGCGGTACAATGGATCCAGTTTGTCATGGCCACTTTAAGGTACGGTACTTAAGCGACATATCGATGTGAGGAATTGCGTGTAGGTTTAGTAACATCCTTGACATGTCTCTTCTCGTCGTTCCAGCTCAATAATGTGACTTTTTATTAATTTTGATTTCAATGTTAATAAACTTAAGTAAAAGTAGATGTGCTGCTCTGTAGCTCTAGAAGAAATGAAACGAAATCCCAGGTTTTGGTCTCACGCCAACCTCTCGATTGTCAGTGTTACAGGCTCCAGCTCCATCATTGCCTACGCCGTCTTCCAAAACACGGTGCGCTCTCCGGAGGTAAGGACCCCGCCTTTCATTTTTTAAGTGCCTTTGTTTGGTGCCCTGCGGATAAATTGGACTTTATGTAACCGAGCAGATGTTTGTGCACGAGCTCTCCGCTAGGACTACGCAGAATTTTTAGGCACATCCTCTTTTGATTGCTAACCCTTAAAAGAAATATTTAGTACTTGGAAGCAGATGTCTGAACGATTCACTGGACTGTTATCTGAAATTATACGTTGTTTTATGCAACAGATGCTCTTTCTAGGATTTTTATCCTTCCCCACTGCATGGATTTAAGAGGATAATGAGAAATTGCGGCGCTGTGGTCTGACCCCAGGACTGGGAACGGACAGCTTCTCTCGGTAGTCTCGATCTTTGCTCTGACCCTGACTGTTTCTGTCACTCTGGGAGTGTCACTTAACCTCTCCGACTCAAAAAATGTGCCAAACAATGGAATAAATAATACTTGATTTACTTCATGAAATGGAAGAAAAGAGGTGGTGGAGATTAATCAGTTAGAAAGGTCAGAAGGATAAAACTGGATCGAGCTCGGTGGCTACCTACTTGTACACATCTGCCAACTAAGCACTGAAAGTGGAATTGAGCCCCCTTTCCGAGAGCACAAATGAACCAACATCAGTGTGTGCACAGCTACATCCTGTATCCAAGCTATAGATCAGTGAACAACCTTGGGCAAACCATTTAATAATTTGCGTTTCACCTCTTTTCTAATGCTTAGCTGTTGTAAACTCTAAAATGTGTTCATGTTTTTTTGTGGCATTTGCTGTACATATGAAGAGTTTTTAAAAACAGTTTTGATGCAAATCTCCAGAATTCAAACTTCAGTATTTGCAAGGTTTGGTAATTATGCCAGTCACTTGGAGTTGCCTCCATTCCCTGGTTAAGTGGCCTGTGTAATTAACCTATATATATTGCAAATGTTCCACTAGGAAATCATTTTAAATGAACTTTCAGTGGATATTTGTGGATAATATTTTTCGTAAGCATGTGTACTAGAAAATTGCAAAGTAAATGGAAAAATGAATGGGGCTGAAAAGTAATAAATAGGTATAAATTAGTTGAGTTCTACTGACTCCTAAGGATTAATTCTGGCATCATATAACAAAGCTTTCTGTTTTATGCACCTTCCTTGTCTCCAAAAAATATTGCACACCTCATGAGTCAGATCTTTGATTCCTATGTGCGCACATCCCCATGGGCCGTAGCACAGAATCGGGATGTGTGCACAGTCAAGTACACATAACACAACATTGGGTGACGGTGGAGAAGGGAAAGGATGTTTAGGCAGTTCCTAGAGATTGGGGTCTTACCTACAGGATGTCAGGTTTCAAATCTCCTTCACAGAGGCCATCTAACACGCAGAGTAAAGAGTATGCAACTCATTCACCTTGGAAGAACAAGGGCTAGGTCAACCTTGTTAAGATTTGAGGTGGTGGCTTTAGGTAGTTCAAGTATTTCCACCCTCATGCCATCTGTTTCTGAAGGCTTCTGCTGCAGAAGCAATGCCTGCCCTGGCTGTCGATTCCTGATGCTTCAGAGGCAGGTGAGCTCTGCAGTACCTGTGCACTGCTATGCACCCTGGCAAGAATCCAGTCAGTTGCCCACTTGTGTAAAGATTTGGGGGTTTCATAGATTCATAGATGTTAGGGTCGGAAGGGACCTCAATAGATCATCGAGTCCAACCCCCTGCATAAGCAGGAAAGAGTGCTGGGGTGAATCCCTCCTAATGCTTGTAGCAATCATCTGATTCCTCGACTCGTGATATTTTATGAGTAAAGTATGATAAACCAGGTGTTCGTTTCCCAGCTATGCCAGGTGGGGGATAGAATTATAAACAGTGATTCATCCAGACTGGGACCTGCTGCTGAATTTCAAAACACTGAAGCACACTTTCTGGGTGTATGTTGCCTAGAAACCCCCCGGCACTAACTGTTATTTAAGGTGTGACACGTTAGCAAAATAATCCCCCCGGCCAGCCAGCCTTGTGTGGGAGAGAAACCGGAGGGGCTCAAAAACACGGGCTATCTGCCGGTAGATGTGCTTTGGGGAACTTCCAGTCAAATTGCACACAATACTCACGTTTTTTTTCCAGTCCAACTATCTGTTCTAAACCATTACATTGTAAACTAGAGGAAGGACATGTAAAAGAAAGCATTTAGTTTTTCTTTTTGAAAATGAGAACAAGTTTGCCTTCCACTTCAACCACAGTATCATCTGCTTCTTTGTCAGCTTTTGTGCCTAAACATTTCCCTATGGGTGAACTGTTAGACAATGACTGGGGTCACCTGTTCACTCAACAAAGTTGCTGATCCACTTCTTCCAGGGTTGTTTTCTTTTAATCTACCCATGGGAACAACCATCAGTGAGTTCTAGACTTCTGTACATATACCTCTTGTCACCGGTCCAGTTCTGCATTCACAAGTGGGTGGCAGCATTTAAAAAAAAAAATGTTTTAGGAAGAATGAGTAAATACAATGAACTCAGTCATAAAAACTAGCTGAAGATATTTACACAGAGACTAAAGGTTTGATTCACTGGTCGGCAGCTATTGGATGGTGCTACTCCAAGGTAAAATCTAGAGATCCATGTTCTCAGACGCTATAAAGCAAGAGGTGCTTAAACTCCAGGTGGAACAAAGACTGAGACCTAGAAAAACCCTGAAGAAAATCCATTGCTGCCTCTTTGTCGCTATAGAATAAGGACCAAACTGATGGCCAGATTTTTCACCCATGTTAAATTTAGCAAGCCATTTCTCTTCATCTGGTATGAAGGAGACTGTTATAAGTAAATACTTGTGCTGGTGCATAGTTGTTTTTAATTAAAGAACAGTGCCAAGTCACATTCAGTCCAAAACATTGGTTTTGTAAAATAAATGACCTTTTGAAAAACTAAAGCCCGTAGAAATGTTTCCAGATTTGTTCAAGCTTTAAAAATTCCTATAGAAAAAAAATTACCAGCATATTTTCTCCTGGATGTTGAAAGTTAGGAACCAAAACTTACATTTTAGTGTCTGCATAATTGGCCTGATTTTCAGAGGCTGAGCCCCAGTAACTCCAGCTGGCCCAGAAAATGTTGGCCATTTCCCGGTAGTGTTTACAGTCCAACTTAAACAGCTTTTTGCTTGCGTCTGAGAATGTGAAATTGTCTAGAAACTGCCGATAACAGGGATTGTTCTGGTGCTTAAATGCAGAAAGATGCAGCAGAGTAACAGTCACATTGCACAACTTTCAGGTGTGTAAAATTATTTCAGACTTAAGTCACTATGGGCGCTAATCATAAGACATGGAAGGACAGTCTCTTTATCAAATTATAGGATTTTGAACCTTTAAACCACTTACATCCAAATTCAATGCAGCTCAGTGGATTTATTTAAAGTTGATAAAATGATACAGAAGTTAATTTATTCTGGGCATTTCTGGTGTAAACCTTCCCTAAGTGCACAAACCAAACCACTTTCTAGTGTAGGGATAACAGCACTAGCTGGGTACCTGGGCATGAAAGTTAATCAGGAGAAGGATAGCAAAGCTCTAACTGTTGAAGTTGGTTCAGACTACCTAGAGCATTCATGAAACTAACTAATCCATTTGACTTTTCTAGGTGCGCCCTCTTTTCTACCTAAGCCTCTCTGACCTGTTCCTGGGGGTTTGCTGGCTTGCTGGGGCTCTGCTCTATAGCATGCAAACCACAAATCAGGATATCATATGCTATAACCTGCAAGCAGCTGGGCAGGTGAGTAACACTGGGTTATCAACTTACGCTGTCAGGTTGCTTTGTCTGAACTATTGACTGAACTGTCCTAGAACAAAACTCCGAATGCAGTCCTAAATACAGCTCAGGCACTGGCTTCCTCTCTGATCTTAATATGAAAGATTGCCATTTCTCATCTGTACAGTGTTGTAAATAATATAGACCCGTAGCTCATGGCAGGGCAGCAATGTGCTGCAGTGTTTGATTATCTGTCATAAAAATAGTTGATAGTTTCTCTCTTTTTGAAAGGGTACCAAGATTGCCATTATGTGTAATATAGCATTACGTTTTTGGTTCTATTAGAAGTTTTCTCCTCCCAGCAAAAGACCCAATTCTAATGTTCCTTTAGGCCAAGACCTGAAAACCTCAGTCGCCAAAGCATCCTCTTACGTTAGTAGTCCTTGCCCTCACAGTTTGTCCCAATGAAGCCTAGTAGTTACTCAGTTGCCAGAGTGCTTCTCCTGAGGTTTGCTGCTTGCGTCTGCTGCCCTGCAAGTCTGCTGCCCGTTCCTGTTCTGCACTCAATTCATGTGCAGGGGCATTAATGAAGTGGAAGCATTTTCCTGACAGTTCTCTTTGTCTTGATGGCTTGCCTTGGAATCATTAGGGTTTCTTCCTGTCGGAACCTATTTGTCATTACCTGGTGCACATCAGACATCCATCTATTTCAGGGAGGAGAGGAGAAGGGGGAGAAGGAGGCTCTAAAAAAGGTGTCACTGGTTCAGCAAAAAAACCCATTGCCCTCTGGTGGCTACAGGACCTTGGAATGGCTTGAGCTGCAAGGAACGCGTGGAGTGTATACAGTCGAGACTTTGGGGCTATGTAAACTCGCAGAGGCTGCAGAAGTTTAAAGTTTCTGTTATGTCCAAAAGGACGAGGGGGCTCCAGCTGGTGTTTGGACAAGTTTAGTGTGCACCCTAGAACAGGAGAAGACAATGCACTGGCAAGCCTGCTGTACATAGCAATACTGTACTGGCTTTGTGGGTGATGGAGATAATGATCCACTCAGTCTCTTTTCCTTCTCAAATTCTTTTATTGCAGTCAAGATGTGGACCAAACCTCATCTGGTCTGTAGGCTGCAAATTGTCCAAGTGGGCTAACAGGAAATTTCCCACTCCTCTCCTTCAAACCAAGTCAGTGGGAGTTGGAAATAGCTCTCTGTAAATCCTAGAGAGGCAGGAAGACAGCTCAGTGTATAGTATGCATGAGACCTTGCAGTGCTACATTTCATAGTCAGGTTACCATGACTTAGGTTTTTTTTAAACATCAGTACTCTTAGGTAAGCCATATGACTCATCATAGCAAGAGCTGTACTTGTGCACAACTATTCCACTTGTAGCTTATCTCTGACTTCTCCAGTTCCTCTTGTGCTGCTGTAAAAACAATGATATACATTTGCCTTGGGGTAGGGAACAAACAGGTTTGTTAGGGAATGCGCTGTAGTGGTCCCTTGGCAAGGGGGAGAGGGATGTATTCTAGCTGGGGTCACATAAAGGAGAACAGTGGGGGAGAAATAAGGGGAGTATGTGAAAGGATTTTCTGGGCATGTGGCTGCTGGGAGCTTTGAGGATGGAAGTCACTTTGTAGGCCAAGTAGGTAAGCTTCTCATTGCAGCATGGTTTTCAAGGGCTACACCATCCATCCAGGCATGGTCCAAAAAAGTCAGAGTGTTGTATTGCCATGACACGTGTATATATTTGGAAAGCAATCATGTCCGCTATTTTTGCTGGTTCCGTCTGCTCAGGGAAAGATGGGAATGCAGGTTTGCTTGGAAGCGGTGCGCTCTGTTGTGTCTCAGGAGATGTGGGCTTGGCAGTGACTTCAGAGATGCCCCCTCTTGCCCTAAGTGCAGGGAAGGAGCCAGTGTGCTTAAGGCCCTGAAGATTCATGGCATTAATTGTAAGGTTTCATCACCACTGAACTCAAGGGACTGCACTCCATGCCTTCCCAGCCCCAAGGGGCCCCTGGCAAGGCCCCTTGGTGGCATCTGCAGGCACCTGGAGAACATGGAGGAGAGAGGGACAGTTGGAAAACAACAGAGCTTTACTTTCTCTGGAAGCAAGAAATCCAGACCATGAGTTGGGGCAGGACGCTACTCTAAATGGATAAGGAGTACACCGAGGTACAGCGAGTCCTGCATCCATTTAAGAGACACTTTCAGCCCTCAGCTGTGTTTCAGCCCCAGGTAGGGCAGTATTGCAGCTCAAGATTCCCACTGCTGTTTCCCAAGTGCAATGAAAGTTGAATGAAGCCTTTACCCTATTTCCAATGTAACATGGGCCTAAGTGGCCAGCTCCCCACAGTACAGGAAAGGGGGATCAAGTGGACTTTCCCTGGGTAAAGACAAAGGCAGTCGGTCTCTGGTAGAAGGGTGCTCCAGCCTTCAGCCCTATTGAAATCTCTTTCTACTGTTGACTCTAGCAGGAGTTAAAACACCTCAAGTACTTCCCGTAGCAACCTGTGGAGTATATGCACCGTGTGATAAAATACAGGACAGTTCATTAAAGAAACATGCTCACTACAACTGCATGTAGTGAGAACTTCAGACGTATACGAGTTGGTAATCACATTTGACCGACACCTCAGCAGGCCACAAGTGATCTGCATTGTAATTAAATCAAGAAATATCTCTCACCACCATCTACAACTTCCTTCTAGTCCCCTGGCTCAGGAATCTCACATTGTGTTCATAGACATTTTGTTTAAAATGGTCCAAGCCTTTAATCCATGCCCCGGGCACATTCTGATAATGTTTATAATGCTCTGAACTTCTTAAGTAGAAGGAGCGAGAGATGGGCAAGGAATTGATATTTCTTAGTGTTCTCAGATTAAAGGCACAGGGACAGGAGTGCAAGCCTCTCCATACTGTTCCACCGTGTGACATGCCTGCAGAAAACACACACAAGCAGTTGAGCCTGTTTGGCCCGTTCATTATGGCCTAAAAGAAATCAATACGAACTAGTGCCTGTAAATTGCTAGCTCTGAGGGAGGTTAAGTACTGAAACAGGTTACCTAGAGAGGTTGTGGAATATTGATCATTGCAAGTGTTTAAGTGCAGACACGTACCTAGGATGTCTTAGGCAGCGATTTTTCTCCACTGCAGCCTCTGACAGATAGTTAAATAAATTAAATAAAAACGTAGCATACGTTCCCCTCTGCTGGCCTGTGAGTTTATCTTTTTTCCATCGTGGCCATCGATTCCATGCTACAAGAAACAGAGGAGGTGCCACGGTAATTATGAAATGTACCCGCAGTCTCCCAATTAATTCTAATGGAACAGTGAGATCTTTTGTGGATTCCACTCTGTTTGGCTGACACAATGGGAAACTAATTATAATTAAGGACCAAAGAGGAGAAAACTAAGTGCTTTCCATTCTCTTATATTCCAGCCTCATTCCTATATGCCAAGTGGTGATGGGGATGGCAGCCCAGGGCCTGGAAGTTTATCCTCAATACCAGAAGTTGAGGGGGGAGAGTCAGGAGAGCAAGGCTCTTTTCTTAGTTCCACCAGTGACTCAATGAGTGGCTTTGCATAGGTCTCTGTGCCTCAGTTTCTTATACGTGAGAGGCGAGAACAATAGTTACCTGGCTTTCAGGGAGGACTGTGATGTACATAAGAACTAAAGTGAGTTATGTTTGCAGACTGTCCTATGGAAGACACTGCAGAAGAGCAAAGGATTCTCATTCAACTCCCACTGTGGGCTGGAGAGCCATCCTGCCACTCCTGACTCAGAAACAGTCGTCAGTTCTTTCTTGATCTTCTTGCCCAAGAGCGTTTGTTGTCTTGATTAAAACGAAGTCTCAAGTTTCTCTTACTTCATTAATGTTTCCCAGGATAAGATGGGAAGCCCCTAGCATAGTCCCTCTGCTGGAGCTCATCGTTGCTTAAAGTAGCCTGAAAAAGCGGTCTGTCATCACATCTCTGTCTGCCCATGTCCAGTGGCTAGTTCTGGCTCCAACCTTCAAATCCATCTTGTTCCTTTAGCCCCCACACACTTAGCTCTGTCCTTCAGCCCCCATCAGTTTTGGCCTCTGTTCAATTTGCACCCTCTCGTTGCCAATCACTTCTGCCTCTTTAGTTCCCAAATCAGTCCTGTTCTTCATCCCCTCCTCTACCAGACCTATGGTAGCAGCTGTAGCAGGGACGTGGACTAGAATCAGCCGTTTAATTTTTGGCATGTCCTGATCTCTCCACAGTGTTTAATATTTTACCTCCAGTGCTGTATCGTGGTATGTTTTTGCAGTTAGTATACAGTAGCTTGATTAGTGGTTGGGGTTCATTGGAGATGTAAAGTGTCATAAAAACACAAATGTTATTGATGGAATAAAATTAAACCTGTTCTTATTTCTCAGATTTTCTATATGGCTTCTTTTCTCTACACCATTAACTATACCTGGCATCTATACATGGATTTGAAAGTGAAATACAGTCAGAACCTTCACAGGATGTCCTCTTTGGTGAGTGCTGTTGGATGGTTTTTCATGTATTACATATTAAGAAACCGTGCTAAGACTTACGACACTGTCCAAGACATAAATTAGAAAGACAATTCTGGACACAATGAATTTACAGTCTGAAGCTCCAGCCCTGTAATTCTTTCTTTAGTGATTGACAGGTTAAGGTCAAGAGGGCTCCATGTGGGTCTGTTATAGGTCCTGATAGTTAAAGTAGGCCTGAAAAACCAAAACAGAGAAGATAATCTACACTGTAGGTCACAGAGGGAAGAATAATTCAGAGGGCCAGATACTCAGGCAATGCATGATGGCATCTTTCTGTCATCAGTAATGCAGGAAAGAGAGACAGCCTGACTGAGGAGCAGTCCAGGCATGAAGAGCAACATGAAAAAAGGATGAAAGAAATACATGTAGGGACAGATCCTCCTCTACCTATTGAGTGCCCAAGTGCTCCTCCTCTTCCACCCTGCTTGAGTCCTTGAAAAATATTCATACAAAAGGTGGGTCCATCCTCCTTGTTATTTTTTTTGTGTGACTTAGTTTTAAAGCTAAGCCTGTTACAAAAATAGTTGTATTAATGGACTTTCAAGGACTCAAAAAAGGTGGAATAGGACTGTATTTAGGCACCTAAGTCAAACTGGGCACCAAACAGGTGGAGTAGGATTTGTTCTTTAATATTACTGTGCTTCTCTTGCTCCATGTATAAAATAGGCATAATACTTACCTAGGATCACACAGGCTTATTGTACAGCTCCATTCATGAATACCTGCCTGTAAAATATGTTGAGAGTTTGAGTAGGAGGTGTGATGGAAGTCAGCATTAGTATTAGTAGGACAGGTTGGTACTCCAGCATAGGCTTTTTTGAGCTACTGTCATCAGGGGCATTTAGACATGC
This sequence comes from Alligator mississippiensis, assembly GCF_030867095.1. Lineage (NCBI taxonomy): Eukaryota > Metazoa > Chordata > Crocodylia > Alligatoridae > Alligator > Alligator mississippiensis. The sequence continues at coordinate 3,757,311 of NC_081833.1, read as the reverse complement.
TGTTCAAGATCTAGCGTAATCTTTAGGAATGAAGGAACACAAAGACACACAACTCAGAAAAACAGCCTTCAAGTACAGGCTAAACAAACACTTCACATGTCATTCTTCACACCCAGCTACACCTTGAGCAACTGCTATCTCTGGGGTGAGAATTCCTCCTGACGTATTACTGCCCGACAAGAGGCTCTTTCTCCAGCACTTCCTGATGAGTGCGTCAGTTGAATTTCTCTGTGTATCTGTCCTTTTTCCCAGTGAGAAATCCCTTTGCCAACTATCCCATGCTTCCCCACACAGACAGTCGCTCCTTACGTTTCCACGTTTCTGTTGGTGAAAAGCAGACGTGACAGATCACAATGCAGCTGAGAATTTCCCAGATGTTGGACCAGCTCCAAGGGGCATTTCTCCCTCTTCGTTAGTTCTTACAAACACCCACCCCATTTTTACACAGCAGGCCAGTCTGAAGTCTCGTGTTTAAAATTCAGCTCTGAGCACTGTAAATTGAGACCATCGCCACTTCTTCTGTGCCTACTGGTTTAACTTCTCTGTTTCAAACCAAGGCTGAAACAACCTGGACCTTTGTGGTCCCGCTAATATTGATAACCTGTCTTGATTTTAGGGCTGCTTTTGTCCAAAGACTGTAAGAGTTCTGCTTTATCTCTGCCTCGCTGCCTAGGTGCCTCTGGGAAAGAGGAAGGCAGGATGCCAGTTAAGTTCTCCTTCTCTGCCTTAAAGGGGAAATCAAGATGTGTGTTTATGTGCCCACCCTGAGTTCTGGTTTCTCTCATCGTTCAACAGAAAAGGTGGCACATGATTACCCCACAATGCAATTGCATGAATATGTCTGTAGAGCTATGTGAACTTGAGCAAGAAGGAGCTCTGATCAAGAAAAACATTATTTGAAACTCAGACTCTTGCTGGGAGTTTTTACTCATGCCACTGGTTTTCCACGGCTGCAGAACTGGATGGTGTTGTGGGCCAAGCCCACCGTTTCCTGGGGGCAGTCTAATGTGAGCAGCCACAGCACATCTCCCAGCAAGCAGGCTCTGACTCTCGTACTTCTTCTCACAGTTTGGTTATGCTTCTCAGGAGCCTGCCAATTTCTATTGCACAAAATTGTGTGCAAAGACTTCATCAAGAGTCTGTTTTCCATTTTGAAGTTTTCCCTCTGGATCCTTCCAGCTTCTGAAGGGCAGCCATTCAACAAATTGTTGGGAGAAGCAGTTACAAAAGTTAAATCTGTGTAACTTCCATTGCACTATGCATTCCTCAGTGCATTGTATATCCCTCATTTTGGGTTCAATAAGGATTAACGTGCCTTGAAACCACAGTGGGGAAATGCTTCCAAAGTTTAGAAATGTAGCTTAATGGTCAGAATGAGTTCCCGAGAGCCGGGAGCTCCTGTCTGAGACCCTATCTCTGACCCTCCGTTCCCCATCTGCGAAATACAGGTAGAAACAAAGCTGTTTAATTACCTCAGAGGGCTGACACAAGGATTAACTAATGAGTGTTTGTTAAACACTTCCACCTCGTAAAGGTCTCAATACATTTTATTATTTGCAAGTCCCTTCTGCTTTGGGCAGATACCCCAGAGCTGTTATGCAGCAGAGCCATGTGGATCAAGAGGATTTTGGTTCCAAGTGTATGTGGCCATCAAGTGACTCATTCCTCAAAGGAAAATGTTTCCGTGCTATTCAGTGGAATCTCTATTTTGTTTTTTTGGTCTTTTTCATGGATTCTCACGCTAATAATTATTTCAGCATCTGGTAAACATAATGACTTACATACTGGTCTTCAGGGCTTAAATGTTACATGTTCATTTACTCCTCCCAAGGAAGACAGCATCAAAACTACATCCATGTGTCTTATTCTTTCCTTAATGCAGTCTGATGAGATATTATAGGACAAGTCCTACGGTGAAGGGAAAATCACATGTCAATTGATGGAGAGAATTCCCATCGATTTAACTGAGGTCATGATTCAGTCCAGTGAATGAGTAGTCGTGTGGCTTACATGCCAAGAGAATGAGAGAACGGAGCTGGACAAGAAAACAAGGGGGGGAAGTATAAGGAGGCTTAACATAAAGCACTGCGAATCTATCATATGCTTTCTTGCTCGTGGCTTTTCTAAACACAGCCTCACCCTGTTTCATATGTTTCAGCTTATACTCATCGGTACAGCTCATGCTGACTTACTGATGTGTACCTTACCCCCATTCACCTCTGACTTTTCTCTCATTTTTCCTGTGTAGTCAGGAATCTGACTGGCTGTTCGAGACCTCTCTCCTCATTTGGTTTCCTTGGAGGAGAATGATTAAGTGAGAATCATTCTAGGAGATCCACGTGCATGGGACTACTAGGCTTGGTCTCAGAAGCCAAGATTTGTGGCTTATTTTACATGTCAGTTGTTAATTTGGTACTTCCCCCTCAGTAATTTGGCAAGATTTACTACCTCTAGTAAAGCAGATATCATTATGGAACTGAGCTCCTGATAATTTACCCTCCAAGCGTGAATCCTCTTAAGTTAACAGCTCTCATGCATACAAGGAATGATTGTTCAACTAAACGTTTCGACTCTTGCAGGTTTTAGACTATGGTAGTTGTCTTGGCCGAACAGCAACAATTTTGTGCAGGTAACGTCTATTTCTCTCTGAGATTGGGTGTTTTCAGTGAATCAGTGCTAGCTCAAAGCTCATCTTTATATTTGAAGCCATTATTAAATCCTGGCTCTGTATTGCATGACTTGGTAGTAGTGGGGTCTTCGACCAACAGAGTCGGAACCTCAGCGGACACAGATTGCTTTTCCTCCAGTTAAATTAGCTGTAATGTGTCCAGCTGTAATGAGCCATTGTTTACATGCTTCCATGTATGAGTGTGTGGGAGAGAGACTGGAAATGGGACTTGATCAGTGTGTCCTGGATCCCCTGGTGCTAACACCAAACGACGATCCTCCCTTTGGAGGATCTCAGTTTTATTCTTACCATCTCGGTGCCTGTTCCAAGCAATCTTGATATGACCATGAAATGATTATAATTTCTGGTAGGGATCACATCCAGTTTTTAAATTCTTTGAAAATATAAAGTACTGTTGCTTAGATATACATTATTGTGATTATGAGGATCCTTCTGGGTTATCAGAAGCATAGCAGCAGTGCCCACGTCGTAGCCCTGCCAGATTCTAACGAATCTGCAAATTCTGCTAAATACCTGTCCTCAACAGTCTCAGACAGGACACAAGAAGTAGTAGTACAAGACTATTAAAATATACTGAAATAAATTATACTCTGTTACCCAGGTATATCTCCTGCTGTCCATATGAATAAAGGCACAGAAGCTAGAAGTTTATATTAATTGGATGTTAGAGAACTATTATTTCACTATATATCCATGAAAGCACAAAAGAAAATGCTGGTCGGGTCAGGAGAGAGCAGCTTCTTTAACTGAGCTACTGTCATTTTCTCTCTTCAGCTTGATCCCTTTCCTACTTATGGTTCCTGTGTTTTGCCTGGGCAACGGTAGTGATTGCTATGGGAACTTCAGTCAGAAACATGGGTAAGCCACACTTCAACTCTGAATGCCTCGCTCCCTCCAAGATGGCTATAAGGAGTCCCCCCAAGTAAATACACAGGCTCTCCCCTTTCTGGTTCCAGGTGTCTCCTGATGCACACAGAATTAACCAAACCCACTGGTCAGCTGCAACCTGTTGGTGGCTCTCTTTGTTCTGTGATATATTTGTATGGCATCGGGATCTTCCTGATCTCTTTCTGGGTCAGCTTCATAGCCATTCTGGTAAGAACACTTTTTTCCTTGTCCATCAGACTGTGAGTATATGCAGTAAGGATAGTGCTTCCCATCTGGATGATCCCCCTGTCACTTTGCAGTCACAGGTGGGTTATGCTAGCAGCCCTTATATTCACTCTTGGAGTCATCAAAGGAACTATTAAATTACCTTTCTTTGGCAGTCCCAAGCGCTCAGCTTTGTTTGCCTTCAGGGCACTGATGCAAAGCTTACGTTTGAGCCAGGCCTTTGCTTGACCAGACCAAGCAAGCTATGGAGGGATTTCTCTCTTCTTTTCTCTTATTCTTCTGTGAGGATCAGTGACCAAAGAGGAAGTTTCAAACCGCAGTGGGCAGTTACAAACAGATGTTGGTTTCTGTGTGTGATATACCCACGTGTCAAGGTGAGGGCCAGAGTATAAATAACTCTATATATGGTAGATTTAAAATACATTGGCTGTGAATGTCTTATTCCCACTGGGTACCTGTAGGTGTTCCACCCCAAAAACTACCCCTTTGTGCACATTTAGGAACTCTTCCACTTTCCACTGAAATGCTTCCACATCTGAAGTGGAGAGCAGCAGTTGTTTAACAGAACCTAGCAATGCTATCCAATAACTCAAGGTAGGACAAATACCAGAAATCCTAGTGTGTGATCAGGAATTTCATAAAAAGAGTGGATTGTGTTGTTATAAGAGCTGCTAAGGGTGATTGCTTATTTCCTGGAGTCCAGATCTACTATCTAGAGTTGCAGTTGCTGGGAAATAAATTTATAACAAGTCAATCACTGTTTTCCCCACAGACAAATTATTGTTTTAATAATATGTTATATTGCATTGTTAAGCATGTGGGCCTGGCCACTGTAGGAGGGCAGATGCCAGACAAAAGGGAGTGTTGCTCATATCTGGCATTGCAGGGTCTATTTACCAGAGGTTTCCTAGATTAAATTCTGCCCAAATGGCTTGGATCGGGTCAGAAATCTATGATTTGCAGGCTGGATTTGGCCTGTAGACATGGGGTTTCAGTGTCATTTGGCAGCAGAGGGCTTCAGCAACAGTCATTTTTCCCTGCTCCCACAGGGAGAGGACCTGGTTGCAAGCACTTTCTCTGTGCTGCTGCAGGAAAAGACACTGACAGCTGGTGTGGCTGGGTCCTAGTCCCAGTGGTCCTCTCTGACCCAAACTGGATTACTCCGGCCTGCAGCCTAAAAAAGGTTGCCGACTGCTGGCCTAGATACTCTAGATGAACATGTGTCCGACTGCAGCTGTGCGTGAGATGCAGTGAATTTTCCAGTTACACATACGTAGTCATATATATTAAGAAATGCAGTTTCTTTTCTAGGTTCTACTCATTCAAGCCCGAGGGTTGTACAAAAGATATGTAAACTCATCAGGATTCTTGGGCAGTCAGCAGTGGGCAGTGATTAAGATGGTGGAACAAAGAGTGGTTTTTTACCCCATCGCTTACTTCTGTTGCTGGGGTCCAGGTTGGTAGAGAACTGTTATTTTTTACAAGATTCCCAATCTTGTGTTCTAGCTACTAGATATAAAGAGAGAACAAGTGATAATGCAAAGGTATAAAGGCAACAGCAAAATCATGTTACCGGTTTCTTTTCCAGCTGTCCTCCTTGGAATAATGAAGTTGACTGTTTCAGAGAACAGCAGACTCTACATGGCTCTGTATATTCTGCAGGTAAAACTCAGTGTATGAAATCTCCCAGAACAGGTCTTTTTGACATCCAGCTGTGCTGTTGGCCCACTTCTAAATCCAGCATGCAAATGTACTATATGCTTTCACTTATAGATTGCTGTCATGTGAGTTTATGCGCAATGCATGCTTGGGGTTTGGAAAGACTCTAATTGTTCTCAAGTTTATTTTGTGTCCTTTTTCTGGTCTCAGAGGCCAGAAGAACTTTTGCACATTAAAAAGTGCAAACACTTAAGTCTTTGAGGGCCAAATACTAACGATCCTGTCTTTCTATAGTTCTCTTCTTCCCTTTTACAAGCATAATACTGACACACCAGTCTGGGGTTAGAAGTGACTCCTAGGGAAAAACAGTCACCCACTGAATGGTCATTCACCACTTCCATGGGGTTGACACAAATGTTTCTAATCCAAGTTTGGACATGCTCAGTTCTGCTGAACTTGGGAATGGCTGTAGGCAGACTTTTGAACTGACCTCTCAAACATCATCCACCACCTACAGTTAGTTTTCAAAGAATATCAGCTGCCATGTGGAACTTCTGACTATCCATTTGTGCTCAACAATAATGGGGGCACCAAAAAAGCTTTGGGAAACAGGGCAGGTAGAAGGATACTGCACTGGCTTCCAAGGGCAGCTGGGGTAGTTTAGCACACTGAAACTTCTGCCAGAGTGCACTCAGGTCAGCAAGTATTCCCCTGCTGACTCCACCAGGCTCTGAAGCAGCATTCCCTCTACACTGCGTGGCCGCACAGGCGTGCATGACTACGTGGCATGAGCAGGCCTGTGTGGCTGCGCACACCACACAGCTTAGAGGGAACACTGCTCTGGAGCAGGACTTCCAAGATTATGCCCTAATGGGACTTTAACATCCTATTCCAATTTCAAGAAATCTTGCATTTCTCTTAAAAATGTATCCTCACTTTAAGCCAGATCCAGTTAGAAATGTGCAAGAGGTACAGAAGGCAAGGAAAAAGACGTAATTTAATTCCTAATACTTACTATGCATGATGTAGGATGAAAAGGAGTGTTTACCTTCCTGGGGTCTTTCTTAGGCACTCACTGCAGCTTCCCAGGGGCTCTTAAACTGTATCGTGTATGGGTGGACCCAGAATGCATTCCAGTCCATGAAACGCAAAGCCTGCCGTGACGTTGACACGCAGACACCTCTCCTGCGCTCCCAGAAGAAGTTTTATGCCAGCGTGCCCAACCCCAGCACCCAGGCAGTAGCAGTATCTACATCTACAGTGCTCTGACAGTTCTCTGTCAGCAAAGAGGAATAGATGGCCTGCTACCTTCCAGCCCTGGCCTGGTCACATCTGGTAGATGTCAGGCAGACGCACTTTCTTGACTGGAATTAACTTAACTGCTTTGTCAGTTATAGGCATGAAGAGTTGCATTTAGGCTGGCGGGCCTGTACAAATCTGGATGGAGATGAACTGTTCTCAGTGAAGATTGTTATTTATTTCATAGGGTTTTTAATGCATTATTTTACCTTGTAATATATTTAGTGCAGTCTCTTCTTTATGGAAATATCTGAGAGTTGCACAGATTGTTACGGTGTCTCAGTCCTTAACTGCCTCTCTCATAAGGAGAGATGGCCAGGGGATATTTTTCTTGCCTAAGTGATTGTCACATTGTACTGACAAATTTCTGACAATAAAGTAAAGAGGAATATTTTAAAATCATGCTCTTATTACCAAAATATAAAAAGCAAAGAAGCACAACGATAGAAGCTGAGTGCACTACAATGTAAAATGATGATGGCAGGTTGAATTAGAGGTCAGCCTAACCCCGTCCTGTAAACCCACTGAAATATCAAGGGTACTTTCTGAAAACCGATACCCTTATCTTTAGACTATTAACACGGAAATAATGCTTAAGACTTAACTTCCCTTATATGCCTCATTTCGCTTTGACTCTAAACAGGCGAGTCCATTTCAGTTCTCTCCTCCGAACTGGTCATCGGTCAGCTGAGTGTACCAAGGAGAATAATCCCATTTTAAGTCATTGAGGTTCTTTACACAACCAAAGTAAGCAGGATGTAGCCTGTTGACTATTTGTACAGAATATTGCTGCTTTAAAACATTTCTTGCTCCTTCAAATCAGAGGGCAAAAAAACAGCTTTCCATTTGAGACACAAGCTTTGATTTTTCTGTGCTGTGAGTTTACGTGTTTGTTAATTTACATTCTCAGAGAAGACCCCTAAAGCTCTGGAGCTAGTTCCCCTCCTCCTGTGTCTTACAAATACCTGTCAACTGAACATTTCAGCATGCTCCATAGGATCTCTCTGTACCTGGCTTTTGCAGAAGGGGGAGTTTGGTGGGATCAGGTGGGTTATAATTCAGTATTTAACATCAAAGGGCCCAGAGTCTTAGATGCACCTTTTTCAAACCTTTTAAATACATCATTATAGATACAATGTGGTCATGCATGCACTCAGGTTAGTTACTGAAGTCCTACTTTAACTTTTTTCTTCCATATTCTGTAGTTAGCTAGAAAGAAAAACCTTAAAAACTTGATAACTTTCATGTTGTTTATTTGCCAACATCTCTTTCTTCCTATGCAAAGTAAACTTATTTAAATATTATTTAAAAATAGAAATATAACACTGGAGTTTTGGGTAATAAAACAATTTCATGGGAACCCTCGGGATCTAGTAATCTAGATCCACAGATGCTCTAGTAGGAACTGCCAGGCCATGGCAAAGCAATACCAGGTAACCCCAAATGATGGTCCTTCCACTTCTTTCACTTTTGTGAACTAATTTTGCCTTGTTTCAACTGTCTCTTTGCATCCTGTTCAGGAGGAGGACTTCTCTTTTGGCCCCACCTTATACCTGTATTAAGCACTAATGGTCTGATACCCTTCTTAAATGCTGTCAGCAGTAATCAGAGCAACGACAAGGGGAATTATCGAGTTGCTATTACTGCTTATATCTCTAAAAGGGTGGAAACAGATATTGCCTATGTGCTGCACTTGTGAGGCTGAGGAAACAGAAATCCTTGCCTGTTGTCATGCTACAAGTGACTAAAAAAAAAAAAAGAAATTGTGTGACAACAGGAGTCATACTTTTTTGCACCTCCTTTTAAAAATTATAAAATTGATTGTATGCGTTTAGAAAGTAACTTTATGTGAACCCCTAAACTATCTGAAACTGTCAGTTCTTTTTTAAGAATGCCTTGTCTTTTCCACAACTGCTCAGAGACCCCCTAAAAAGTGGACTTTCCGTTCTGTATTTTCTTCGTGAAGCTAAACTGTGTCGTCTTTCTGCGGGCTCCTATCATCACTCGGGGGAGACAGAGTTCTAGACCGAATGTTTTGAACTGTTCTACTAACTGCTTGCGTTACAGCAGCACGTCTAAATATTAGAACGGCAAGGATAACAATTATAGCAATAGCACCAAGGACTATTCCTATAATAAGCATAATCAAATTGAGAATTCCTATTTTGGAAACTGGTGGAGGCCCACTGTCACGGCTTCCTCCAAAGCCAGGAAACTGGCATAATGGAGGGGCCCAGCCATCCTTGCAGTGACAGTTCCCATTATTGTTGCAGACCCCTCTTCCATGGCACGTTGAAGAAGGTGAACACGATAATTGCAGCAATACTGAATGATTGAAACATGTTTGATTATAACATATCTTGTCTGCAGCACATGTTGCACCATCTTCTGTTAATCCATAATCAGTTGACTCTGCCAGCGAGTAATAGTCTGTGCCCCAACACCAGATATTGCTAACAAGTGTCTGAATGATGGTCACGTGTTCCTCCAACCAAGGTAGCGTTTTAACATCCACACATTGTAACCTCCCACACAATACATTTTCTGGTTTACATTTCTCAAATGTCTCATTTTCCCCACCATCCCAGCAGTTGCCAAACCGATCCCCTTTCATGTTCACTTCTCTGAAGCAGCTTATTGGAGCAGCTTTTGCTGGCTTGCCAAAGAGTTTTTCACATTGTATATTGTGACTACTGCATTTCCCGTAAAAACAGTAGCCATCACCACTGCATACAGTCCCATCTTGTATGTGCGTATCCTCCGGACAATATGGAGAAGTCCCGTTGCAAAACTCTGGCAGGTCACACTCGCCTACAGTGTCTCTACATTTTGTCCCTTCTACAAGAAGCTGGCAATTTTTACAGCATTTTCCAACATTACAAGTAGCCCCTTCTTTTTTTTTGCAAGTGTGATCACAACAGGGGTCCTTTCTACACTGCTTCTCAGAGCCACAATCACATTCTTCTTCTTCTTCTACAATTTGGTTACCACAGCGCTGCATTAGAAAAAATACCCCAGTCTCTGGGAGGTTATTCAGACAGTTTCCCTTGCCTTGACGCATGAAGTTAAGATAGTATCTCTCGCTGCAGTTACTGAATTGATAGACTTCCCTACGAGCTGGGTCCATGATGCAGAAAGATGAATTGCCACATGCACATGCTTGTTCATCATGCACCATACCAACCTGGTGTCCCAGCAAATGAGCAACAAGCAAAGCAAAGTTTTTCACAGGACTGTTGATGAATGATACCACAGCTGATGCACGTGACCGGTCACAGGCACTGTAATGATAGGATTTTGCGGTCAATTTGTCCTGCTGGTCTTTTCCAAAATCGTTAAATGAAAACAGGTGTCCAACATCATGTGGCACACGTGCGAGTAGCTGAGCTTTTCTCCAAATGTTGAAATTATGCAGAACTTCAGCTACGTTCTTTGTTATTTTGATTGGATTGTCGTCTGTCCAAACCTCTAACGCGGTCAGCAGAATGCGAAGACGAAGGGAAGAAAAAAATTCATCCGCCAAATTCACTACTTCAATCACTGACAGTACCACGTTAGTCATATTTTTGTCAGCATAGTCGTAGCGTTGTTTGTCTACCACTACTAGAAACTCTAGGTATTTAGTCTGCCCCCATACAAAAGGTTTCTTTGATGCATGCTTCCTAGCCTCCATCACTTCAGCAGTTTGCTTTTCTCTCTCTCCATCTGTTAGTTCACACGCTGCGGGCTCAGGACCGGCCTCCCCTATTCGATAGAGGTGGTGCTGGAATATCAAGGAACTCTCCACAGGTTCAATGCCATACTGTAAGCTCCCAATCCGGAGCAAACCTCTCAGTCCTGAGCAGGTGCTGAGGACAACAAGAGACTCTGGGCTATCTTCTACGTACCCATGATAGTAGCAATCCTCTGGAATGGAGGGGTGATCTACCAGCAGCCTCCCCTGGGGGTCATAAGTGTAGACTGGTAAATTTTTTACTATAAATCTTTTTTTCTGCTTCAGGTGAACAATTTGATTCCTCCCTTCCACCTTGATGACATAGGACATTTCATCCTTGGCAGCATTTCCTTCCTTTGATACAAACTTCCTTGGAACAATTACTTCATAGGAAGCAAATCCTGGAGGCGGATGCGGGCCACAGTCTGTGCTGGGAAGAAGCAGCCCCAGGAGCATAATAGGGACTCCCAATCCAAGGAGCACCCCGGTCTCCTGCGCTCCACCCCCTGCTCTGAGCCACGGCCGCATAAGTCCTACTGGCCTCTGGATCTGATCCATGGGCACTGCCTCCCAACCTGCAGCAGAGAAAGGAAACATTGTGTTAAGTTAGACTGAGTGCACCACCACCAAGTCGGTCACAGAGAGATGCCTTCAGCCATCATAGCCCAAGGTTTTCCAGCAAAATAGATGATGCCTCTCCCAATTTCTCTCCATGTCCTCTGCCGGCTGCTTCCCTCCTCGACTTAGCTGTAACGATACAGCTGTATCCCACCTGCTTTTACTCATCTCTTAGGACAGCCGCAGGTAACACATAGCGTATTCTGCCCCATGTATAAATACATTTCTGTGGGCCTCTCCCCACCCTCGTACTTTCCAAAGCATTTCCCTAGCGCCGGGGCAAACGTTACGTACCTGAAAGAAAAAGGCCAACCAGAAAGCCCTTTAAAATTACTTACATAGCATAGAAAATCCAACAAGCCTCAGCAAAACGAAAGGAAATGCGGTGCTGTAAAACAAGGGGAGGAAAAAGCTGGTTTCGGAGGGTCCCGTTGCAGTCCTGGCGTGGAATGGCGCAACGGGCGCCCGTTTCCGTTTGTGCCGCTTTGAACGTGAACATTCCACGGCCGGAGACGGGCGCGGGGCGCTGGGCCGAAGCACGGACGGCTCTTCGGGCCTCCTCATTAACTATTTTATTGGACGTTGCCTTTTTTTTTTTTTTTTTTGTTAATTGTAAACAGAAATTTCTTTCCTTAAAATGTATTCCCTCCACCAGCCAAGAGGCATTCGCGTAGGATCTGACACACCCGTTGGGCCACACTCGATTAGTGGGACCTGGGCACGAAAGCAGTTTGTTTTGAGGTGAGGTTTGGTCATTTGGGTTCTTCTGTATCTGAACGAGATCGGGCAGAGTACAGCTTTGGACGATCGACGTCATCCCCTCCTCTGGCTGTGTTCGACTAGGGCTCTGGCAATATCGAGCTGATATATTTCCTTGTGTTATAGTCTACATTTTATGAGTTTATTAACCCAAGGGGCAAGGAGAAACATCAGAGAGTGGGATAACAGCCGGAGTGGATCAAAAACTCGGACAAAGCTCTATTGGAAATGTTGCATTGCAACATTTCCATAGGTTCTCACCAGAAACACTGTTCTGGTCCCAAACTCTCAGCTAGGGGTACTCCGAATCATGCAGTGCTGCCCTTTCCTCCCTGGTTTTGTTTAACAACAAGGATATTTTTGCATCTGTATATTAAAGGGAAAAGGAGATAAGAATTAATGGTTTCCAAGGATTCCTTTATAGGGTGAGTTACCGGGTGTGAAAAGAGAGGTGAGATTTATTACAGTTACGTGTGTCCGTAGCTACTGGAGTACAGACATAGTCTTTGCCCTCCCCAATTTTATCAGTTAACAGCTAAATCACGTAAGATACTCTCAAGGAATGGGACTAAATGTATTTTACTAAGTGCATGCTACTGGCACCTACTAGTAGGTCCCATAGTAATTCAAGAAGAGAGGTTTCATTTTATTTGCCCACCGTTACCAGTGCAAGATTGATACCTACTGTATTTTTGTAGGTGCTTTGTCTGGCCTAGTTTTGTAGCTTACCTTTAAATACAGTCCTTTTCCTGTGAGCTACTCAAAGCACTTTACAAAGAATAAAGACTCGTAGCACCCCTGAGATGCTGCGAGTACAAACATATTCTATGTTTGTGTTATTCTGCATGGTTTATTTTAGCTGATTTTTATAAAAAACCATGTGACTTCCCATTTACGAAACACAGAAGCCAGAAATCTTTTAAATTTAGTAAAATCATTTATGTACACTAATGTAAAATATTTACAATGTAATACTGGTCCAAAATAATGTGATTGATAAAACTGGAAAAGAAAATTAAAGTTTTTTAATACAAAGAACAAGTTAAACGTGACCCACACAGGTCTCCAAAAAGGACTTCAAAGGAAAAAATACATAAGGTGGCGATACCAGAATTTTGACACATTGCCATTACCAAACTAAAACATCCTCTTTCCTAATCAAGTTCCTTTAATCTTTTTTAAAAAATAGCCAACAACAGGATAACCCAGATATACAAGAAGATATGTAAAGGTCAAATGATTTCCAGCAAAGATTATTTAAAAAAAAAAAAAAATCAAAATAGAATAGCCATGGCAACTTTCTGGTATGCTTTTAGCATTTTTACGAAGAATTAGCCGGGCACCATCCTGAAAATCCTGTTCAAGGCTACTGCATATCCAGTATTCACAGTCTCTCCGCACATAAACGGTGCATTAGCATCTCATTAATGGAATTTCATCAACTGAAGGGAAAATGGAAGAAAAAAAGAGGAAGATACAATAAAGCATCCCTACACTCTCCTATACGTAGCATCCTCCTCCTCGCTGCTCTTTTGCGATCTAGGGCTAGGAGTTTGCTTTTAATGTCACTGTGCTTCATTTCCCCATTTATAAAATGGGCATAATACTTGGAGAGTTCAGGTGGGAGGCGTGATGGCAGGAAGCTAGTCTTTCAAATATTAAGACATTGAGCAGGACCAGTTAACACCGTCAGCATAGGCTCCTCTGAGCAACTATCGTCAGGACCCTTTAAAGATGCTGCTCCAGATCCAGCATAATCCTTAGGAATGAAGGAATACAAAGACATTATTCAGACGCGTGTCAAGTACAGGCTCAATAAATGCTTCGCGCACCCTGTGACCAAAATCTCTCCTCGCAGCTGTTTCATTCTTTGGACCCAGCTAAACCTTGAGCAGCTGATCTCTCTGGGGCGAGGACTCTTCCTGACGTGTTACTGCCTGGCAAGAGCTCTTTATCCAGCACTTGCCAATCAGTTGAATTTCTTTATGCATCCTTCTTTGTTCCCAGCGAGTAATCCCTTTGCCAAATATCCCACACTTCAGCACTTCCCCGCACAGACTGTCACTCCTCAAATTGCCCTGTTCTACGTATCCGTTGACAGATCAAAACGTAGTTGAGACTTGCCCAGGTGTTGGACCAGCTCACAGAGGCATGTCTCCCTCTCCACTACTTCTTACTCCGAAGTACTGTCTTGCAACCACCCACCCCCACCTTTAACCAAAAGGCCAGCCTGAGCTTCTGCACTTCAAATTCAGCTCTGAGTACTGTAAATTGAGACCGCCTTCACTTCTCTGGGCCTACTGGTTTAACTTCTCTGTTTCAGACCAAGGCTGGAACAATTTGGGCTTCTGTGGTCTCACTAATAATACTCGGTCTTAATTTTAGGGCTACTTTTGCTCAAACTGTAGGAGTTCTGTGTTATCTGTGCCTTGCTACGGAGGTATAAAGACTAGGAAAGGCAGGATGCCGGTTGAGTTCTCAACATGTGTTTCTGTGCATCCAACATGTGCTCCAGTTTTCCCATGTCCCATATTTGTTTCCTTCAGGGACCCCTTCCTAGCCATCACATACCATGGCACTAAGTCCCCTCTCGCCAAGTCTGCACCCTCCCAGACAAGGCTCTGGCTCCTGCACCTGCACCCCGACACTGCTCCCCTTGCCTGTAGCCTCCCACCCCTCAGATGCCTGCCATCCCCCCCACCCTCTTCTCCGGGCATGTTGTAAGGAGAGGTGCCGAGAGGACTCCCCGAGGCAGCATGGCTTCTTTCCCTCTGGGAAAAACAGGCGGGCGCGCTGTCCTTTTCTCTTCAGGGCAACCTTTCTCCCTCGTGGGCTGTTTGGGAAATGGTAGCCGAGGGCTGCCTGCGGCTTCCGCTTTGCTCTCAGGAGGCAGCCGTTTTGAAAGGGGCATTTTTGTGAAGAAAAATGGCCAAAATCAGAGCCTTCAGCTTAAAACATTTACTTTTGAAATCCCCCACTTGGGCCTTACCACCCATTTTGCCAGCAACTGCATCAGTTACTGCAGTGTTATTAAAAAAAATGTAAAAAGGTCCACATTAGCAATGAATCAGGCAGCACCGCTCTTGGGGTTTCGGTCGGACACCGCTCTCACACCCTCACCGAGGGGAGTAGCGGTACAGTAGGGCTGCTCAGGTCGGTTGAGGACCAGGGGAAGTTTAAATCATTTCAGTCGTCCCCGTATTGTTATCCCAGGACAGCATCACTATCATCACACACCAGCCAAACCAGAATTTCTTTTTTAAAGGAGAATAAAATGCCAAAGCAGATATTAAGAAGTTATATATATGTGTGATGGTATGCACTTAAAACAGGGCTATAATATTGGCAGGGTAGTTAGAGAATGGCGATCGTCTCTCTGGCTGACGAGACAGGATGAACGTGGTTGCAGACTGCCATAAGGGACATTTGGGAGTGGGGGTGTGCACACGTGCACATGGAATTATAATGTACATTTATCATTATAATATATATTTTTATCATTTAAATTATAAATGTCCAGTGGTGGCAGCAACACCAGCAGCAGCAGCAGGAAGGAGCTGCCACCAAAGGGAAGCTTGAGTTTGGCCACTGTACCGGGGCAGCAGGACCAGGTGCATGCGCCACAGCCCAAGTTGCACCCCCGTGCCTAGGCCAGGTGGGGCAGAGACCTGGCACAGGCCAGATAAAATCCCCTCATGGGCCAGATCTGGCCCTTGGGCTTCAGGTCTCAAGACTACCTCTTCCTTCTTTCTGTTCTGTGGAGATTTACATTCCCTTGTTCATCTGAACAAAAGAAGCCGGAAGCCTTTTAAGTTTAGTAAAATCATTTATGTACACTGATGCAGAATATTTACAATATAATACTGATCCAAAATAAAACTAACATGTGACAGATAACACTGAAAGAGAAATCAAAATGTTTTTAGTACACAAGTTAAACATGGCCAATGAAGGTCTCCAAGAGGGATTTCAAAAGAGAAAAAATAACCAAAACCCACATGATGTAATGATATCGAAGCTCTGACATGTTGCTATTACCAACCAAAAACATCTTTTCTAATCAAGTTCCTTTAATCTCTTCTTTTTAAATAGCCAAAAACAGTCAAATTACAGGATAAGCTAATATAAAAGACAATATGTAAAGGTCAAATGATTTCAGCCAAAGATTTAAAAAAATAAATAATAATAATAATAATAATAATAATAATAATAGCCATGGCAATTTTCTGGTATCCTTTTAGTGTTTTTACAAAGAACTATTCTTCTATGGGTACCATCCTGGAGACCTTTCCATTTCAAGATATCATATATACAATACTCACAGTCAGCTTTGAAAGATCCATGGGATTTATTTCCAAGTTGAATTTTACATAATCAAGAAAAATACCTTGTAGTTCCAGTTCCTGAAAAAACTTAAAGAAAGGTGGAAAGACGAAAATATAACTTGTAAATATTTACATAGGAACCAGTAAAGTATATTTAATTCTGAATTCTAAAATTTAGCCTAAAATTTTAAAAAACAAAACTAATTAAAGTTTTTATAACCAGACATATAAAACCATTTGACCTTTAGGTTTAGCTAGTGTCATCTTAATCTTCTTTTCCTTATACACGTATCAGATCAGCCCAGGTTCATCAGCTGATGAACAATATGATCAAGAGCAAACCCCTACACAAGTACTTTCTCACCAAAAACAGATGTCAAAATGCATTTGATTTCTCCCTTCCAAACCTGCACTGTTCAAATATCAAATTGGTTTAGTCAGTTGTGAATGAACCCACCTTGCAATTACCAATGGCCCAGAATAATTCTGTTGTTTAAATAAATTAAAGAGATTCAATGGAGAACAGACACCTGATCACAATGATCAGCAATGAATTAGGCAGTTCTAGGTCTTCCTAACCCATTTGCTATTTCTGTTTCAAGTCTATCTAAAAGCAGTTGCTATGACAGTCTGAGGCTTTCTGCTCCTGATATAACACCTACTTTGTATTGTGGAAACAGCTTGAAACTATTTCTAAAAGGATCATTACAAAACCAGCGGCAGAGGAAGTCTTGTTGGAATCTCATATTAGTTTGAATCCCAGAGCAAAGGCAGATTAAGACACCAGGTCACCAGTTAAGGCAGAAGTAGCCAAAGGTGACCGATGATGGAGCTCTACAGGCAAGCCTTGCCAGAATCCCCTTTCATACTGGGGGCAGCCCGTGTCAGAAAGCTGGTCTCAGTGCATTTATACTGCATCTTGCTCACCAACCAGAAGTTTGGCTCATGATAGAGGGTAGCATGGCAATAGTGCATGTGCAACACCGCTCCTTTTTAACCATGAGAGTAGTCACCATCTGATCCCATTTCATACAAGCTAAATCTGGCCTCAGGCTCCTGGGAATTTGCTAGTGGCTTGTATGGTAAAGCTTCAAAGTGGTCTGCGGGGAATTAAGCATGTAATTCCTACTAAAAAGACAGTGCAATCTCTCTGTTTTATTCTCCACATCCCATGCCTAAAAATTTGCAACTAAAGACAAGATATATAGTGACAGTTTGTTTTTTTAATTAAAAAAAAATCTGAACTCTTTAAAGATTTGATGAAGACTGACATGAAGAAATACAAAAAGTGCGATTCCTTTCCTACTAGGTCACTACCTCTCTCGTTAGTATGCATCAGTGCACAGGTATTCTATGTAGTGTTTTAAAGGCTGCAAGTCTGTCATTCTTGTGCAAGGAGAAATCTCCCACTGCAGTCAGGAAAAGAGTTGGCTGAGTAAGGACTGTCCGAAATTTGCAATAAATCAAGAAGTTTAAAGCTCTGCAATATGGAGGACTGCTGAAACAGGTTGGAAGAAAGCTAATGAGGTTAATGTACACACTGGAAAAAACTGCGACGTGACATCTCATTTTCGTAAGAAAAACTAAGACATTGTTTACAAAATCCTGTAGAAAGAATCAGACACAAGTTGACCATCCAAAGCTACGAGTCTTGAGGAAATCGGATTTAGAGAGGGGAAAAAACCCAGCACAAAATGAACAAGGCCCGACTGCCATAGTGGGTACACTGGGAGATCCATGGCTCAGGTTAAGGTTAAGAATAAAGGTTAAGAGTAATTACTCCTAATAGCCCTGAATTGGCACTTCAGTCAGCAGACCAAACTTTCTCAATGTCTGCACAGGTATGGTACCAAAATATCTCTATAAAAAGCCTTCAACCAGTCTCAAAAGAAAGAAAAGTGTCAGAAGATAGAAAACTAGAAATATGTACAGTTTTGTTTTTTGTAAATTAAAATTAAAAAAGCAGCTTTTTGAACCATTTCAGAGTAGTGTAGGAATTTGCCCTTGGTGGCCTCAGTACTGGCAGCACAGGGACCTCAAGTTAGGGAGCAGTCCTGGTGAATCACTCTGCCGGCAGAAGGGACTCCAGTACAGCAATGCAATGATGAGCTTAGACTCCAGAGGGGCTGCAGCCGAGTGACCAGCAGCAAACTCACCGCAGCATCGTGTTCATACAAGGGAGAAACCAGGAGTCGTCATCTGATGCAGAGTCAGATATTCCAGCAAAGTGGAGGGAACTCAGGCTCCACTTTTTTTGTCTGGGGCAAAAGCAAACAAATCCCATATAGTGTTGTCTGAGGGAGGAACCACCATTCAAATAAAAATAGGAAATCAGAGTTGCTAAAGTTCTCCCCCATTTAAAAAATAACATGAAATAAAATCATGCGACAGTTCCACTGAACTGTCACTCAGTCTTAGAGAAGCCAGGATGAAGAGGCAGGGCTGAAGGAGAAAGGACAAGAGTTATCACTCAGAACTGAAAATTATAGCAAGCATATGGGTTTGGATGCACAGCTTCCTGACAAGTGCTAAAAGAGTGGCCCTCAGGTCACTGCCAGGGCAAATTATTCTGCTGCCACTACCAAAAAAATAAAAATCATAATTTAGGTACAAAGGGTGGCTATGAAGTTTATGTTCCACAGCACTCGCTTCAAGTATTCATTGAGCAGAACGCTAAGAAATGTAGTTGCCTCATTCATTTTTTTTCTATATATATATATATATATATATATATATATATATATATATATATATAGTCGTTGCAGCTGGCTGGCTGTATGTATAGCAGATGGAAGGCAGCTTCTGCATCTGGTTATTAAGAAAACAAATGGTTTTTAAAATAATAATTTGCCCCACGTAAGGGACTCATGAGTTAACAGTACATAAGTGATCATATATACCTTGAGGAACTGAGTTTTAAAAAAATATTACAGTACCAATGATTTTTATATCTACAACTATACAGCATCTTCAAGCAGTATGGAAATTTAATGAAATAATTATGATTTATTAATTTACATAAAAATACTTTTTACAGTTAAAGAATAACTCTTAAATGGTAAAAAAAAAAAAAAAATAAGATTAAGAAGCTTCAGCTATTGTGAATCATGAGAATTTGTCTGTTCTTCAATAACTTGTTTTACTATTTCTGCCAGTTTTAGCCGATCCACCTTATCTGTGAATCCTCTACCTGGAATTAAAGAAAGAGTTGGTCAGTTTTAGGGGTGGCACAAAGAGGAAAGCAGTCCCAAGTGAGACCACATCCTGGCTGAATAGAAAGGGATGTGCAAGAACGGGACACGGGATAGTGTTCAAAACTACCAAAACTTGTAAGGAGCCCAAGTTCCATTTTCAAAAGTGATTTGGGCACTTAGAAGCCTCACATTAAAAACCACCAAGACCACATAGGCTCCTAGGTCACTTAGATTCTTTCTGAAAGCTTTACCTTAAACCTCCTACGCAAATTAAAAGCAGGTTTAAAAAAAAAAAAAAAAAAATTGTGCTCTGTGCTGGCAAGATGGACAGTGTTGGAGCCTGTAAATTTGAATCTATTTTGAATAGTTTCAGGGGCATGGCTCAATGCGAATCCTCACCAGCCCACCCGTGGTAACCCTGCCTGCAGTAGCAGTCCCCATGCGAGGGGGAAGGTGCCTCTTACCATTCCAGCTGAAGCTTTGAAGAGTGTCTCGTAATAACTTGCATTCCCTATTATATTTCCAAGCTTCCTGCATCACTTCATTCAGTTTCTCATCTTCATTCTCTCCTGTTCAAAAGAATTAAAAGATAAGAGTTATACAGTACAAGTGATCCAAAAATATTAATACCTCAAGTAATAGATGCATACAGTTCTTACTGTAGGTTGCTATAAACATACACAAAATTAATATAATAAAAATGATTTTGAGAGGGGACACTGTTCTGAAAGCCACTTTAAAAGCATGCTGTTGGTACAGCGATTTGATGACAATATTACATAGCTATCCTAAATTACAATCCAGTTAGTTAAAGTACTCCAATCTTTTACATAGAAATTCTGCAGCCATATCGCCTTTGTCTCAAGTCCCTCTGTGCTGCACCAAGAATCTACTAACTGCCCCAAAACAGCAACACATTAGGTCTGAAAACATATGAAAAATGCCAGTTACAATGAAGGACCCCAGGTATTGTAAATCTGCATTTATATTCTCTTGCCACTAAGCCAATGGAGACATTTCCTTCAAAAGACTATACATACAACTACACAAACACCTCTCTTTTCAATATGAATTCCAGATCCAGGACCTCTTCTAACTAAATGTCATGCTTAGGTTGACAGAGTCACAACAATTATGTGTACAGGTCAGCCTAGTGCAATGCAGTTTTCTCTATGACAGAACAGGAGAGGAGGCAGGGGACACAGGACAGAAAACAGAGCAGGAGATCAGTCCGTGAGCACAGAACAGAAAGCAGAGAAGCAGCCTGGGCAGAGGAAGAGATTTGGGTGAGAGACTATAATTTGTAGTATCCCTACCAAAAACATTTAGCTCCCACTGTCCTACAGAGATATTAAAAAGAACACAAATGCCTTTCAAGATACCACATGCTAGTCAATGAGCTCCCCACCTCCTCCCAGAGACTGACTAAAGTAATAGGAATGATATCCATGCTCCTTCAGTGTTGACACAGGATCCCATCTCGTAGCACAAACACAACCCTCTCCCTTGCACATTTATGAACATAGATGTCTTAAAAGCAGCAACCTTTACCAGCCTGTGGTAGAATACACTGTGCAATCACATCTCGGAGTTTCTCCAGAGCCACGTTGGAATCATCACTTCCATTCTCGGGGTCATGAATATAGACACCATCCTTTGGTTTAGTGCTGCAAAAGAATGGTATGAAAGGAAAAACTATTACTATCTGAGCACAACTTGGGCGTGTAAATAAGTCGGCACTAAGAGGTTTATCAGTTGTTAGTAGCAGATGATTCAGACAGAAATCTCATCACATCCAGTTCTCAGTGAATTCTTCTCCCATTGCATCTCGAAAGCTGCAAATGGGAGTAGGAGATATATCAGGTCTTCTGATATACACCACTCTGAATTACAACAGCGCTTCAGAAGAATCTAACTTAGTGCTCACAAAATCAAGTGCCGTGTCCACCACTCCTTCAAAGCGGAGAAGCAGCATCCACATTTTCGGATGCAGAAAGTCAGGAAGAAGAAACAAGCCATGTGAATTTGTCCATTGAATCAGTAGCAGATAAGACCCAGCCTTGGAGTCCTGAGTCCCTTCTGTTCTGCTCTAAACACTAATGCATGCCTTCCCATTCAAAATTACAAATTATATATTGAAATCCTTATTTAATACATATTTTACAACTACTTTTCAAAATACGTCACAAAATACAATGAAATAAAACAGTCCAACTAGTTACATATTTTTTCAAATGTTTATATTAATCTATTTAGCTTCTAACCACAGGAGAACAAAAAAAATAGTCCAGCCCAGTATATTTTAATTTATAAGAAACTGATTCTATATATATGACAACAGATTTCAGTATACACTATCTTCTTATTACTCAAGTGGAAAATTATTCTAGCAAAAATGCCAGTACGAGTTATATTTAAAGTTTGCTGCTTCCAACCTTTGCTCTGAAGTCCCAACACCTTCTGGATATTAAAATCAAGGGCAACAACCACTTTAAAAGCCACATCAGAGGTGCTCTAAAGAATATTTTTTCTTATTATTAAGCTTAAGCTTAGGTTTCTGGTAAATGTTGTAGCTCTTAAGCCTTGTCTGTATATTCCTTATATTGGATACTGTACTTCACATTAGCTAACTGTAGCATCTTAACAGGAATTGCCAAGACCTTTAAAAAAAAAAAAAAAAAAGAGAGACTCAAAGGTTTCTCTTCCAAACAGACTTCAAAGTCTTCCTTCTCCTTGCAATGCTGGCACACATACGACTACTCCCTTCCTTGCTCTAGGTCAAGGAAAAGGTTTTCATCCTTTTGCTTTTCTGCTTCAAAGAAATGACTATGATGTGACTAAGGACAGAGCAGCGCTGAAGACGAAGGGAAAGAAATGGTTACAGGTTAACGGGGATAGTGTAACCATACTGGTACACGCTGGGTGACAACTTGGAAAATGAGGGAATTCAAAGCCAGGCTCTGGCTCCGATTTGCCAAGTGGCACTTCACATCTACTTGCCTCAGCTTCCTTACAAAAAAAGATGAGGATAAGAACATTTTCCTACATGACAGATATTTGGAAGGGGGGGGGCTGTGAAGTTATAGCGATACAGGTTATCTTCACTACACTTTATCCCAGGAAACAGGAACAAGACAGCCAACCGGAAGTCTTAGGAGGGAGCTTCCCATAAACAAGCCCAAAGAAGCAGCTTGTGTTAAGCATCACCAAGGCATTAGAGCTGTTAACGTTTAGAAAAGATGCTAGATTTAAGGAGACAAACATTTGGAAAGTTACCCCAGCAATTTCCTTTTGCGTAGGATTGGGTTGTTAACAGAGTTGAGGGGTTTGAGGCTGACTTTGAGGTCTTGGATCCTCATGTTAGCAAGCTGTTCTGCATGAGCCTGTTGTATCCCAGCAACCATTGCCTGGAATGGAAAAAGTTACACTTAATGTTTTAATTAGTTCCTTTGAGCATAAAAGGCCCATATAAGCCAGCACAAAAATAACCACATGAAAAAAATGGTGCATATTTCAAGGATGCACAATAAAATTAAGCTTGTGCTACATCAAATCCATTCGGCACTATTAGCAGAAAACAGCCTCGCCTTAGAGGGGTATGAACATAATACACGTATAAAAGGCTTCGACTTTTCCAAATTCCCTGGTCTCGCAGACCTGAGTTTGAAACCACTTTTGTGAAAATGAGTTTTCTACTTAGAGGGGAATAAAAACTGCACACATCATTCGTTGTGACCTAACAGAGCAGTAATTGCAGCTCAGTGATAAAAAGTAAAGAAAGGATACAGCTCAGAAGTGAGCAAAAACAGACAGAAGAACCCCAAAAAGCGACACCTGCTGTTACACTTCACCTCCTGGCTAGTGTAGGATTCCTCTTTGCAGCTTATCTTCAGGCATTTTCCCAGCCTAATTTTAAACCTACTAAAATTTTGCTTTTCCCTTCTCATAATCACCAATATCCTGCTATGAAAGAGCATAAACTCTTAATCTTGCAGCAAACAATTTAAGGCAAAATGCAGAGACCATCAGGTTTACCTAACTGTGAAATGCAACTTTAAAAAAATAAAATAAAATAAAATATCGTTTAAACCTTGTCCATCATCAATTGGGCAGAAGGCAAAATGTTATCAAGAGCCTCGGTGGAGTTTAGCCAGGGATGATCCAGCACTCCTTCTATCGTCAGCCGTTCCTCAGGCTTCACCTTCAGCAGCCTGAGAGAGAAAAACAGATCAGTCCTTCACAGCGCATTGCTCTTTTCAGATATTAATGTGCCAGAGCATTTTGCACCCAAACTTCAGAGTTGTTGAAGAAAGCTCACCATCTCCTTAAACTAAAATGCAAAAAGTTCATTCCCAATAAGTTATTTTATTTCATTCTGAAATATGTTAGCACTGAGCAATTCCAGTTCAGCTAGGGTATCTTCAGCAACACGGCGAGAAGAAAAATAGTTGAATCCCATTTCAGTAATGGAGTTAATTCAGCTAATTTATATGTTCAAATCCCCCCAGACAGAAAGTTCTTCCCGGCAAAATATCCAAAGCAAAACTGGATCAGTGTGTTAGAGATTTGCCAGGTGGCAGTACTTACTTAATCAAGAATTTTCTGCATGGTAGACTAAAAGAGAATTTCAAAGCTGGATATATGTTTATTGAACAGACTCTGCTGCTATAATGCAACTTCTTAACACGGTTTCCTCAGCAGCATGATAGACTAGTGGACACCTCTGGGGCAGTACTCAATATAAAAGAAATCTCCAATGGGCTATTAATTTAGGCAACCATTTAATGGCTGCGCTTGCAACAGATGGACAGCCTGCTTTCCCTTCTGTCCCTGGCATTGAACATACAGTCTCCAGAATAGGTTGTTAACAAGAGAAAGC
This sequence comes from Alligator mississippiensis, assembly GCF_030867095.1. Lineage (NCBI taxonomy): Eukaryota > Metazoa > Chordata > Crocodylia > Alligatoridae > Alligator > Alligator mississippiensis. The sequence continues at coordinate 3,733,061 of NC_081833.1, read as the reverse complement.
TGCTACATTAGTTATTTTCACCCAAGTCCCAGTGTTAGCAACACTGCCAGACATCGGTTTAGTCTTTGCTTTTTTCTTGTACAAACATTCAGAGCACGTGCGGAGTCTCACATAGGGCTTTTTTTAACCATATGAGAAAGCAGTTATATAGGGAAACCTTATGGATTCTGATGGATAGAAGTTTTCTATTTGTGATACTAGGAAGATAAATCATGAGACATACACCAAAAACAGCAGCCTGGAAAGAAAGATTCTTTGGGTAAATTATTAAGCACGACTGTTCAATAAAAAAGATAACGTTTCATTATTTTGGTTGAAATGTAGGAATAGGAATTGCTAAAAGACAAACCTAATAAAAGCAGAGGTGGAACCAGATAAACCCAGAAGGACAAATTAAGTCATAGTAAGTGTACAGAGCTGGACTGCAAACAAGCAGCCTGACTATATGGCAGAGCTATTTCACGTACAAAGAGAAAGCTTTTATCCAAGTGTCAGAAGTGCCTCAGGCTAGTTCAGAGTTCACTGGCACACAGGCCTCTATTTCAACTTTTATCAAAGATTTCCCACACATGCCTTTTTCTTTTTAGACTTACAAGTCAAAATTTACACAAGTTAGTCTTTAATGAGTAATCCAATTAGTAAAGATCAAGGACAAAAATCAAGGCAACATGACCGAGGCAGGCAGCCACGTGAGGCCAGAATGTAAACTGCAGAACCGCAAGCTCACATGAATAAAGTTAGTGATGATAGGTTTATGACTGCAACTGTGAAAATACAACTAGCTTCACTTAAAATACATAAATAATTAAATAAATAGTGTCAGATTCTAATTAACTTCATTTTCTCATGTTCATGTATTAGCAAGCACACTACTGTAGTGTTTGGGCTACAAATGTTTCAGGGTATATTAACGGGGGGCGGGAATCCCTGGGGTTTAGAAATGAATGGAAGCACTTACTTTAGAGCCTTATGCTTTGTAACAGATTTTAATATCCAAATGTGAGAACAAATTTGATCTGGCAACATCATGTTCACAAGAAAATCAACAGAAATAAGTGTGTGCACTCTATCCAGATGCAGGTTTCTGTTCAGCTGCTCCTTTTAGGTTGCATACATGTTGACTTAGCCCTAAATCCTCACTCTGTTTTGTTTTATTTTTTAAAGAATCATGCATGAGACTCTAACGCTACCAGTCCTGCTGAAGGCTAAATATGCATATAACTAAATGTTCTGGAGATAGGATGTATCAAAGCTGGAGGACAGTAGGTCAGAGAGGAAGTAGGGGAGAACACGGGGAAAAGAGGAATATTTACCAACACTGAGGTCACGCTGAATACGAAATACAATTTTTCAACTTAATGTACTGCAAACAGTTATTCTCATTTGAAAATGGAGCCTTTAGGGAAAAAACCCCAACCAATCTTAAAGGTATTTTCCAGTTCCTTAGTATAAAGGGTAATATAAAGTTTTCCTTAGATGACTCACTTTCTCACAATGTCTTTTGCCATTTCTGAGATCTGGCTCCATTCTTCTTCTGGAAATTCAAAACTTCCCGTCATGATCTTTTTCCGCATGTCCTTTGGAATTGTCCGACTCTGATGCTTAGAGTAAAACGGAGGGTATCCGCACAGCATCACATAAATGATGACACCCAGAGACCACAAATCACAGTCCTGAAAGCAAAGAAACCATCATTTCTGGAGCAGAAGCGGCAACATGCGCTGGTCTAGCCATATTAAAAGATCTACTTGACTTCTTATGAACGCACACATGCATCTTAACCTCTCTGAAAAAACAGTCTGTCTGAATCAAATCAGAGGGGAAAAACAAACTAACAAAAAGAGTTAGAATTCCATAAGGATTAAGGTGTCAAAAGTCTTTTCCCTCCCATTAGCTGCTTAATATGTGTTAAAAAAAAAACATAAATATACTCCGCATTTCTGCCTGTGCAGGGTATGTCTACACTGCTGAGTGCAGAGTCATGCAGCAGAGACAGAGCTGCTGAAAGGTGTAAGGATGAGTGCCTTGAGTTGCTAAGTTGTGTAAGGGTGGATTCACAACAGGAACCCACAACATGATGCTTTTACAAAATGTTAGTTTTAATTATTAAAAAGCCCTAAAGCCTATGTAATTATATAAAATACCCTTCACATGCAAGTTTTCCACCAGGCAGAGAGAGCTGACATTTCAAGAGCAAATTCTGTGCGTCACCCCCCGCATATACACACACACATGATCCAGTACACACAAGGCATAACGTGGCAGGAAAAAGAGAGAACCAACATTCATTGCTTGGTACTCCTTAAGGATTTATAATCAGAACAGCCCTGAATTCCTATGGAACGGCAGCGCACCCGAGTTTAAACACAGGTATTTCAGAGACCAAGGCATGTCCAGGTGGTTCTTTGCAATAAGCCATATTTGGCAAGATGTAGGCTGCAATATTCTGTACAGCATTCCTAATTAATGAAACCACAATTGAAAGCAACTTGAGAATGAGCTGGAACAGTCCTTTAAGTGATCTGCCTCATGAAAAAAGTAGTTTGCCATATCACCATGCAATCTGATAGGAGATGGAGAGGTCTTAATATGTGGGGAGGGAAAACGGTCAACCTTATCAATACAAGGACAAACAGAGTTGATTTCAGTCCTGTTTGCAAGGCTCTGTCATTTCTCCCTTTACTGTATCCTCAACTTGAGAAAGTCTAACTCACACCAATCACTTTACGATCCCATTACAAAACAAAATTCAAAACCAGGAACATAATAAATCATGCTATGTGTCAACAGACCCAAGATAGCTATTTGGGCACAGTGAGCAAGCCGAGGCCTCTGAATTACTAGGTAACTGCATTCTAAATAGTACCCCTGAATGAGTAAGTTAGCTCTAAAAACCCCTCAAAAAACAAAACAAAATACAAACTTCAGCAACTGAACAACGGGGAAATCTGTATGTTAAGCTAAGCTGCACTCAGTTGTATTTTTGAAGCAATGTCTGGCCTTTCTCCATGCCATAATACTCAAATAGCGCTTGGCAAATGGTCTTTCCATAAGGTTTGTTACAGTTCTGGCTTTTACATGAGGAACTTCAATGTGAAATATTCATGTACCATAAAATTCAGAACATTTACTGCCCCTCATCCCAGATGCTCCAGTGGCATGGCAATACAGTTCTTAACATGCAATGATCCGGCCTTACAGCCCACAGTTGCACACATATGTAGAGAGAAAATGGATTGTCCTTAAAAGGTTGTGAACAGCTGAACTATGTGAAAAAAAATTACCTTGTTATAAGTGTAGGGTGTAGGTGAGGTAGGGATAATACCAGATTTTTCTTTTTGATGTCGTCTTTGTGCCTCTAAAACCTATTGCAGCATGAAGAAAACGAGAAAAAAATATTACAAAAGCTACGGTAGAAGAGTTAATTGCTGACAGTACCTGTAGCAATGCCTATATTCAAAGCTACCTGACACTTTCCACTAGACGGTCCTGTTGTCTGCTTGTTATATTCAGGCGCATTAATACAACCAGAGCTCTTTGCAAGTCTAAAAAGTCTCAATCATGGGTATCAGCCCACCTTTCACAGGGGGATCATTCTCTCCAAGGTGCTAATTCACAATTTAACATCTCATTTATTTTCAGAAAACCCTTTATAACACCGGTACTAAACCCCGAGTGCTGAGACAGTACCATAACCATTTTGCCTTCAGAGCAATGGGAAGATTTAAGCAGTTAAACTGAACAAATCCCTTAAATTATGGGTAATTACTATAATTCCCATTTTATTAATACATGCTAATACCATACTATCCTGTAGAAAGATGAATAGATTTAACCAAGACTGTGCAACAAGATAGCGTGCAGGCTAGAAACACAACCTAGGAACACCATCTCACAGAGACAGAGCAGTCTTGGAAATCAACTGGCACATGGTCCTGAAAGAAGGCTATCCACATGGCTTATACAGGACTTTCAACTCCTTAATAGCACAGAGAGAGACATTTAGTGCTGTAGTATAAACTGATGGTTTAGATTGCAAGGTGTATGAAGGTGCAGCCATATTATTCCCTTGACAACAGTGCGTTCATTCGTTACCTGAGGTGCTACATAATATGGAGTGAACTGGGGTGTCATCAAGTCACCTTGGTCTACCTTGGCAAATCCAAAGTCACACAATTTAACAGGAGCATCCTGAAACAAGCAGGAAAGATTCTGTTACGGAAGCGGGCTGTCTTTAAAGCACAGATCTTTCCCTTTCATGTCAACTCGTCTTACCATGGCTGTTGTTTGCTCCTCTTTTGGGACTATTCCCTTACCACTGCCACAAGTCAGAAACTGGCTCGCTTCAGCAACAAGAGCCCAAGGCATACCTCAAGCCCAGGCATGGGAGGCTCTAAATGGCAATTCCATTGCACATGCAAGGTAGGAAGGGACAAGACAGGCCATGAGCTACACAGATGCAATAAGCAGAACATCTGTATTGGACGCATGTGTGGGGGAGTGTGGCCTGGAGGCATGCGGGATCTCTGCAATATAATAAGCAGAACAGGAAGGGTCCAAACCCATGTAAGGTCTTTCACACAAGGTCCTTTAGCAGGACTTCTTGCCTAGGTGCAGGATTTGACCTTCACGACAGGTCCCAATGAAATAAGCAGCCCGCTCCAAGCAGATCAGGGGCACTAGCACAGGAACAGGGGGATCTTCCTAAAGAAGAGCTGGAAGCTAGGAGTGCCGTTTGAGCCACACGACAGAATTCAGCAATAAACAAAAAAGACCAAGTGTCCATCTTACCAAAGAGTTATCCTTGAAGAGGAGATTTTCAGGCTTGAGGTCTCTATGTGCAATATTTAGTGAGTGGCAATGCTGCAAAGCCAAAGCTATCTGAAAAAGGGCACAATAAATCAACTACAATTTTAGAACTCCCTTTGCCTTGACAATAACTTTTGCTTTAAAGGGACACTGTCCATGCTGGCTACGCTTCAAACGTTTTCGCCTAGAGATTCATTTTAAATGCAGACATTCCTGTACGCTGCTGGAAACCTGAACAGGGCAGCACTGGATTACTGCATAAAAGCCAGGAATAAAATTACCAGAAGTGCTGACCTTTCACTATGTTTTTCAAGCTAACAGCATAAGTTTTAATAATTTTTTTTTCAACCAAGATTAATTTTTAAAAGCCAGGGCATTCTTACTAATGCAAGCAGGAAATGTCTTCTCTATAATGGGGTTTTGTCATGACAGTGTCCCTTTATATGCAGTACCCCGTCAACAGGGTCATTAACATGCTCAAGTGATTACATTCGACTTAACCTTCAACAGTGACGTTCTTATTTCAGGCCTTCAGCTATGAGGATTGATTTTTACCAACGCTTTCTTGCTTTTGTTACTTGTTTGAGAGCCAACATTCAGGCAGCTTTTCCCTTCAGCCCCTGAAGGGACTGCCGGTGCGTACATGTTACCCAATTTGTGCAACATGAAACACTCAGTTCTTCTAAGGAAGAATAAAACAGGTTCTTATACCCGAGCAATAGTTTAGAAATTTGAAACAAAAAAAATCTACAGATGTGAAGGTCTAATTCGTTTAAAAAGAAAAACAAAGAAAATATCTAAAGAGCATCACTGACGCTAAACACACCCCAGGCCTAACCATGCAGTCCTTATTTGGAAGGACTCCTACTGATTTCAGCAGAATCCCACTAATAAGAGAGCTGAGCATTAGGAAAAAATGCATATATTTATTATTTTAACAAGAATTTTTCAAGGTTAACTTAACACACAAGCATATGCAAAAGTGTAAATATGCACCCTCAAGTAAGACAAGATAGTTTTACATCAAGGGTTTAATATTTACTGGGAGCAGGGGGTTAAAAATCCAATTGCAGGCATTAATCAGGAGAAAAAAGACACAAGAATAAGATTTTAAAGTAGTTTCTAAAGTCCCTGCTTTGCAAGCATTAACACAAATATGTCACTTTACACGTTTTTGTAGGCTTGAAGTCTAAGTGAGCTGAATTCAACCCAGGTGATTACTTAACTCCAAAACTTGTTTTAAAAAAGAACTTTGAACAAGGTTTTCCTGGAGACTTATGTTTAAGGAGTGCTCAGTTTTACAAAAAAAAGACAACTTTGCAAAGGCCTTAAAAGGCAAACTGAAAAGAACAATCCCAGACTTCCTATCTAACCTCTATACAGGTGCATAGCAAAGAGTGAGAGTAACAGAATGAAGCCATGAAACTGCACGGTTTTAACATTTCTTTACCAACAATTCACAAAGTACGTTGTGGAAAACTAGAGCTGGGAAGAATTGGGTCCCTCCCCTCCCACCCAACCCTCCCTGCCCCCAGAAACCCAGCGCAGCGTCCCTAAAACAACCACACACAGAAGTCAGGATATTAATAACTGATCATTATCAATACCATAAAAAGCCAAATACACTTTCTGGTAAACCGTGAAAAACATTTTATTTAGAAACAATTATGTTCATACCACATTATCTGGTTTTCTCCCCTTTAATTTATGCACAAGGGTCATTTGCATAGGACCAGGATATTTGTTGCTCAAAATGTTCACTTACGCTTGTGTATTAAAGGCCCAGGTAGAGCTCACACTTCAGCTACTTGGGATGTTACCATGATGAGGGACAGGGACAACATCTCTTGGATTGGCATGCCATTTGGCACACAGCGGGGCTTAAGCACTTTCACAAGACCCTCCCTTCCTGCGATTCCTGTCCGAGGTCTTTCCACGCGGATAGTTCTCTGGAAAGGCTCTTATCTCCTTCCTTAAATCTGGGCTTTTTGGTGGATCTCTAGACTTGGTCGACAGTGTAGGAGGGAGAAGGAGCAACTAAGGAATGATGCAATAAGCGGTCCTTTGGCCCATCCTATCGAGCCCTCTCCTCTACTTTTGCCCACACCTCATCCTTCTCGTCGGAGGTAAGCTATAAGAGCAGATGCCACGCTAAGCAACAAAGAACCTGATGGATGCAAAAGTCCTTAGTAATACAAGCCAGGGAGGTGACTAAGATACCATGGCAAGGAGTATGCTATAACTGCCTAGAGATAAAATGAGAGGAATGAAAGGAACCGCAGAAGATGTGGACTATACACCAGGACACGTCTCCAGAAACTCAACTGGGTTTGAAGTCTTCCATGACATGTTAGCAGCGCCTTAACTCTTTGAGCTTCCAGAAAGAATGAATGCATAGGACATGTACACATTATATAGCGTGTCTGCCATCTCCCAAGGCTCGAGAGAAGCAGTATTCATTAGGTGTTATGCAGAGCAGTGGCTCCCGAACTGTAGTCCCTGAAACCATCCACCGTCCACAGAGACCCTCTTCCTGATGGTCTGCTGAACACAGTTCAAGAACCTTAGTGAAGGGGACACAGCAGGGAGATTCAAGTCTCTGTCCGGTGAAGTGCTCCAGAGAGCAAAGAAGTTGGAGAACCACCAGTAAGGACTTTGGAGGTACAAAACCTAGTAAAACTAGCCCAGAACTTATGGCTATCACAACTCTGATATTGTCAGATTATAACAAAGCAGGCAATGATCATCGGATCAGAACTGAGGGTTATTTTAACTTACTTTTTTCCCTCCCCCCTCCCAGGAAATTGTAAGTACTTTAACCATTATTGCTCATGGCTTGGCTTATACATGGGAATTAACTTGCCTGCTTTGTTACTTGGCTTGCTTGCTTCTCAGTAAAGTGCCGGTGCTGGCTGATTCTGTGAAATAGCTCTCCCCCTTCCATCATCTCCATTACAATTAGGAGCCGAGCCCTGTTTAAAAGCATTTCATTTCATTACATTAAAAAAAAATTATCAAAATACAACAAAATTGCTAGTCTAAGAAAGCACATTTTACATCTGTTGATGCAGGGCAAAAAAAAAAAAGAGACAGTGTAATTGTTCTTTCTTGTTGTTCCTTCTGCTTTGGTTTAATGATTTGGGCTTTTGGAATGTCAAGTACAGTATTTTCTGGTCTCCTGCACAATTTGACTGGCTGAATAATGTACTGTGCTATCCCATGGGAGACTACAATGCACTCTTCACATTAGGTTCTCTCACTTCCAGCTGGAGGGAGCACACCGAGCGGTTATTTTACCAGTGATCTGTGTGCTCACAGACATTTCTGAACAGGAGGCTGACAGGCGTCCTTAAAGTTTCTCAGTCCGGATACCACATCTGGGCTCCTAGTTTTGTTCTTAAAATTCTTCCAGACCTAGCACCCGGTTAGGAACTAATGATATTCAATACGGCATCTTAGCTCATCCTAATCGTTCACAGCGGTCCGGGTTTTGCTGCACCCTTTTTAGACAGGGCCATGTTTTGACAGCTCAAGGGGATATCTTACTGCCAAGTGCAATTTAATATTAGGATTTTGTTTTAATAAAACTGATGCTTTTAAACATTCTTCAGGCCAGCAGTAACCACCCTCTTGCAAAGGAGCCTCACTTGTGAGATTGGGTGAAATGGGAAAACGTCACTGTCGGGGAGAATAAGCAACAGCTCCCGGCCTCTTAATACCAGTTTGCAAATGGAAAGCTCCTCCAACTACAGACTGGTACTAAAGCGGGGCAGAAGCCTATTTTTACCTTCTAGGCAAAACGTGTGTGTTGCAACTGATGGTACTGTTCAAGGAGACAGGATCTAGAAGCATGCAGCTATGAAATCAAACATCCATCGGAAACAAAACCCAGCGCATACAACGTACAAATGCTTTTCACCACACAAAAAGCCAGAGTGCTGTTATGAGAAAAATAGCTGTGGCTTACTTTGAAGAACAACATCACACCCAGGAACTCCTAATGGGGCTTTATTTCAGTTACATTATTGTTATTATAAAAAATCTCCACTATACCTTGGCCTAAACATGGAAAGCAAGCTGTGGGAATGAATCACCCTATGTAATCTTACCTTGGACTGGATTCATGAGGGAACTGCACACTGTTAGCATAAACTTCAATAATTTGAACAATATTTGTATGTGTTGCACACATCATATGCAGACGTACCTTAAAGAAAAGGTAAGAAAACGATACTGTACACAATGATATGTATCAGACAGCCCAGTTCCTCCCTCTACCCCCAAGGCTATAGGATGAAACCAAGCTATAAGCCATTGAATGTTCAGTGTAAATTACATGAGTTAAAATTATACAATCCATTCAATTCAAATTAAAAAAATATATGGAAAAGCTTCCATTTGACTAACCAAGGAGCCAGTAAGTTATACTTAAAAAAAAAAAAAAAGACAAAAAAGCAACACAATTTATTTACATGTCGCATTTTGTTACGGACCATGGCATCAACTTCAGCAGGCCTCTAGGAAAGCTCAATCTTTAGAAATTATGTATACTTTAAAAAGAAATGCAAACCTAGAAATAATGTTAACACAACAAGGACATGGCTTCGGCTGGCAAGTCTTGAAGTGCAAAAACTGAAAGTCTGTAAGTTATAGCCTGCCTCCTTTACGGCTAGGTGGAACGGCACTAATAATTTATCCACAAGTGTGTTGTGTTCAGACTCTCTGCAGAGCTGGAACCTGATGAATTTCAACCAGTTTTAAACCTCTTAGTTTCTGGGATCAAATCAGGCCCTTAATATCATTTTATACTGAGTTTTGGGGACAATTTAGATTGGAATGAACTTTGAGCACAACTTTTTTGGTGGTAAAATAGCAGACAACAGCAAGTTGGCAGTTTCAGTGTGAAGGAAAAGAAAGACTACAAGAGGTATTAAAAAACATGGCATACTTTTTTATATAAAACATTCCAGAAGGGAAGAATGGCTGCTAGAAATACCACATCTCTTTTCATAGAGGAAGAGGAAACAGTTCAAAGCTGCACACACCTAACAGTCGCATCCCAGATGACTAACTCCCTGTATTTGTCAGCCACAAATTATTCTGGCGTGATCTTAAGTGACTACTTTAGTGATGCCTGAAAGCGAGATGCATGGAGGCTAAATTACCTCCGAACTGTTCCTATTACATGACGGAGAGCAGAGCATGAGAAAGGCACTGTCGGTTCATAATACACCCTTCCAAACTGCACTTGTCCAAAAATAGCAAATTATCTGTGGTGAATACAACATAGCCACACACATTCCCAGTATCCCATCCACCACGAAATACATAGCTTAAGGGTCAAGTGTATCACAAAAAGCACACCTTCATGAATTATACCTGTGTATCCTGTCAACGGGTGACTTTCTGCTTTGGCTTTTACAAGTGAAACAACTTGGAAAAAGAGGACAAGACTCCATGTTTCAAGAATTATACAGTTTGTTTGGTTTTTGTTTTTTTTTTTAAAGAAAAAAGGACTATACCTCATTTCTAGCTTTTGGACGATCAAGAAGAATTTTCAGTGCAAATCGTTCTTGAGTAGATTTTTTCACGCAGACTCTGGTATCATACCAATAAAATTATTCAGTCAGCAGGAAGATTAATAGGACATTTTAAGCAATTGCTTTATAATTACTATAGTCAGTTAATTGCGTGGGAACAAAAATCAACGACACATTCTGTAACATAAAAGGGGTCTGATGTGATACCAGGCTAGACGGCCTCCATGGGATGATGGGGTGGCACTGTATTTCACAACAAGCACAGGACATACTTTGAAGTCACATTTTACACAAAATTTATACTCCAACAGTGTATATGGAGCATCACGAATAAAGAGAAGGCAAAGACTGAAACTAGCAAGCTGCTCTGCAGATAAAGAAGTCCGTTATAGCATACAGGTCCCTTTTAAAGGGATTTTTTTTTTAATTATCATTATTATTTAAAAAACAAGACAACAACAAAAGTATCTGGAAGGTGGAGTCCGACTTGCAGCAATAAATAAAAGGCAGCAGAATGAAGGCTTTCAATGCGACAAGGCCACAGACCATACTGCACAAATGCTCAGTTTCAATTTGCATTCAGCATCAACTCAAACTGCTCTGGGGAGAAAACCCCAGAAAAACAGAATAAGGAACAAAGGGACATTTCTAACTAGACTGGACACAGTAAGAGAAAAGTGTATTGCCAGAGAACATCCTGCCTGGGCAGGGAGAGAGAGCAGGCGGCCTCCTAGGCTCTCGCCCTTTCAACCTTCCAGGAATGACATTCATTTGAGGGCACAAAAGCAAATTTCAGCTCCGTAAAGGGAGGCTGTGGTGCCTTCCGGGTAGGGCCCTTTTCTTGTCGTGGTAAGTAGATCCATGGCAGTCGGGGCTGGGCCAGGGGCACTATGTGCAATGGCCTCACATGATAACCTGAAAAAGGAGCTGGTAAAAATAGCTAAAGGGCGTCTAGAGCTGAAGCCCTGACTGACGATACCATAGAAGGGAGAGGTGCCCTTTGCACTGTATTGACAGTGGTGTTAGAAGGACAAATAGACATTAGAAGAAGAATTTTCTGCCACTGCATTATCCAAACAGACCCCTGATCCTGGTCTGGCTTAGTAATGGCATGTCAGGAGATGGGGCCATGTAAAAGAAATGAGAGGGAGGAGCTTTATTTCAATTTTTTCCCCAGTAGCAGCAGTCATTCCTGTGGTATACTGGCTACACGGACAACCGAGTCAAAAAGAGAAGCTGGCACACTGACTTTTCCTATTTTTCTATAACAAACAAGAGAAACTTTTCAGTCACAGCCTCCTGCTAGCAGCACAGCTAAAATACATACTCACATCTTTGCTGCCAACAAAACAGTCTGATACTATCCAAAAACCAACAGGTGTGGTGCCTTACCTCACTGGACCACTGATTCCAGCCCCCAGCTTCTGGGTCCAGTTAATGTTGTATTCCTCTAAAATGAAGGTTTCCTAATCAAAGAGGAAAAAATGGATTACCACATCCTGTCTGGAAAATGCGTCTCAGCAGACCTAATCTGGGAGAAACGGGAGTGCTCCGTTTCTAGATTTCCTAGGAAAACTCTACACACACAACTATTAGCTGCCTAACATATAGATAAATAATATTATATAAAAAAGATTAGCCAGCTACCATGAAGAACATGCATAAACCACGTGAGCACCTTCATAGAGAACAGGGGTGGCAGGTGATGGAATCACTGTACTGAACATTCAACACAGCAGGGCCCAGTGGCATAAACTAGTTTGATATTGTCTGGCAAGGGACCAAAATCACAACAGCTCAATTCTGTTCATACAAGCATGCCATGATGGCGCCGAGATGCTGAAAATACGTTCGGCCTTATTAAAGACAGAGCCTAGATTAATACTTGTGCCCTTTGCCGTTAGAGTTAGCGATCTAAAACTCCAAGGAAAAAGAGCATAGAAGAATACAGGTGCTGTATGTTAATACAGTTCCCAAGAAAAACATCTTAAACTGGTCCTGATCCTGAACATCTTTCCATAAGAAAGTCAATAAAAACTAAAGAACGGGGCCAAATGTTCTAATCTGTCAAGAGAAACAAGGACGCAACAGAAGTCAACAGGGGAGAAAACAGGAGAAGACGACTTTTAAAAGGCTGTGCAGAGACAGAAATAAACCACCTGCCAAGTGACTGTATTTAGATCTGGACTTCTGATGTGCATAGAAACAGAAAAGTGGCCAATCCCAATCCACGCTCTGTTCTACCCATCGGTTTCCCTACCCTACAAGGTCTGAAACAACCGTTTTCCAGTTACCACATTTCAACTCCGTGCACGATAAATGCGTCACTAAACAGTGGGAACTAGCACAATCGGAGAGGTCACACCTTATACCATGAAACACACGATCTTTATATGAGGCAGATGATAGTGTCCCGATGCATTACTGACATGCTGCAAGCTCAAATTATGTGGATTTTATTTAAATGAGACAAAAACATTTATTGCAGCTGGAGCATTAATGTTGACAGGAAGCCCCCAGAAAAGATGTTCTTGAAGGCAGGTTTTGGAAAGGGCTAGAGCTCATACATTTGGAGTCCTTAACATTACTTTAATTAAACTGATTAGAGCTAACAGCAATTCCAGCAATCTTGGAAAGACATGTTAAGGAGCAGATCAGAGTATCATAGAGTAGGGCTGGAAGGGACCTCAGGAGGTCATCCAGTCCAACACCCTTCTCAAGGCAGGATTGCCTTGGTGTATGTTTTAGTCTATACTCTGTCATTTTGCTACAGGGAGTAGAGTGAGCGACAGGTAAAAGGAAAATACAATCTTAAAAAAGCCCGGTCTTTTGGCTAGGAACGCACCAAGAAGAAGGTATAGTGTGATGAGATCCACTGTTCCTATGCAGTCCCAACCCACAGACACTAACAGACACCGGAAACTTGAAGCTTTGTCCAAAGAACAGATAAAGGCACAGAGGGGTTTTTTTGGTTTTTTGTTTTTTAACTTCAATATATATATTTTTTTCCACGTAAAGTGAATCCGAACTTAGGACAACCTACTCCGAGGACTACACTTACTAAAACTCTATAAAAATAATTCATATGACCCAACAGCAGTATTCAAGCAGCACGTGCATGTTGGCAGGTCGTCTGGAAAGTCATTGGCTAAGCACCTAGAACCAGGGTTTGGCAAAGAGAGAAACAGCGTTTGACAGCTGGAGCGCCTTCTGCGGCCGCAGAGAAAACATTCGGCCTCTTTCAGATCGGTTCGGTCCAATGACTGGTTCATCCAAGTTTAAGAAACTGAGAGTTGAAAGAGCAGGAAAGCTTGTTTCCCCCACAACGCACTCCATGAATAAAAACAAGGTACGATAGGCTGAGATCTGTTACTAAAATCTTGAAGGACGTGGCCACCAGAAACAATCAGCCCAATTCACTGACTACAAATAATACTTCCTTTCATTAATAAATCAGGCAGCTCTAAATCTAACATACTGGCTTTATTTTCCTTCTGCACCCAGCACATTTAATAGGTTTTTATTTAAGTAATAATAATTGTTCAAATGCTGCTTTTCTGCATTTGTAGTTGAAGTCCAGTTTCCATAAGATCGGCTTGACAAAGCAGGAGTAAACAAAACGTCACGTAACTGGCCAATAACTACTCTCCAACTATTTGGGTTGGTCTAATAAAAGATATCAGATTCACCCAAGGAACCTGGTCTAAGGACATAGGCAGACAAACACGGCTACAACCTCCACCCCTGGCCAATGAGACACTCATTTCCTAATATACTAAAGTGTAAACATTAAGGACCCCGGTAAGCGTACGTTAAGCTGTTTATGTCTATTATGTCCACTTGGTTAGCAAAAAAGCAGCGTTGAAATCTTAGGATAAAGGTTCCATTTATCTGCAAAAATCAACGTCTTAAAGAGAGTCTGACTAGCGCAGGTGGAAGAAAAACTGAAACGTACAAACGCGAGCAAAACTAACGAGAGATTTAAATCGAGGCTTCGTCTTTCCTGATTTAAGTCAATCCCTTGTAAATTCAGGTAGCAAAGGCCGGAAGAAAGTAACTCGGACTAAAAGTGCTGCAAGGCACAGACCTCGTGACGCGACTGGGAGGAGAAGTCACGCTGAAGAGCGTGCACGTGCTTTATCCAAAGCGATGCAGTTTCCTCTTGAAAGTGTTTTACCGCTACGACTGGAGGGATTTTATATTTCCTCACCGTCTTAAAAATCAGCCCGAGCGTTCGTTCATAGTCGCGTCACCGTGAGGTGAAGGATCCTCCTCCACCAGACCCGTGCGAGCGGTATATTTTTCCGTTCACCTTGCAGCCCAAGGTAAGTCCCACCTTCTCTTCCCCTCGGGCACAACCGCGCCGCGGTCAGACCGAAGACACGCAACACAACGGCGCAGACCTCTTTTCCGCGCGCACAGACTCGTTCCCGCGAGGACGGGCCCAGGCGTCGGGAAACGTGTCAACTTCTGCTACGGTCGGGCCGGACCGATGATCTCGCCAGGTCCCGTCCAGCCCCCATGTCTACAAAAACCAGATGCAATCCAGCCCCCATGCCTACAAACCCAGGTCCCGGCCAGCCCCCATGCCCACGAAGCCAGGCCGCGTCCAGCCGCGGGGCCGACACAACCAGGTCCCGTCCCGTCCCGTCCCGTCCCTCCCTAGGGCGCGAGTCCATGAGGGCGCCGCTGCCGCCTACCTTGATCGTCCGCTCCATGTTGCGCTCGTCCGACATGGCCCCGCGGGCCCGGGCCGCGCTAGGCGACGGGCAGCCCCGGCGGAGCCCGCCTCATGCCGCCCGGCCGGGCCGCGGCCGCGCTCCGCCCGGAAGCCGCCGAGACGCCGCGGCCGCCTGGGAGCCGGGCATTGCCGGCGATGGCGAGGCGAGGCGGGGCAGCCCCGCCGGGCCGCGCGGCGCCCCGAGCCCCCCCGAGCGCCGCCGGCACAGCCCTGGCGCGGGCGCGCGGCCCGAGCGCTGCCCCCCCGCGCCGCTCCCCGGATTTTAGGAGCCCCCTCCGACGCGGCGGAGCGCTTGACAGGCACTCGCTTAGCCTCCTCTGACAAAGCGACCGCAGGGGCCTAAAGACCCCCACCCACCGGGGGCCTTGCAACCGCCGGGCCCTTTCTTGTGACGTCACCGCGCACTGGCGACCATCGCCTCGCCCCTCAGATGGAAACGTCACCGAGCAGGTTGGTGAGGCCCCGAAGTCTCGCGAGATATGAGGGCTATAAAAGCAGCGCGCGCAGCGTTCTCTTCGCCATTTTGTGAGGGATGGGTAGGTTTGTTAATAGCATCGTGAATATTGTTGTAGTAAATAATAATCACATTCAAAACACTCCTTACTAGGGAATAATTAATATTATTATGCTAAATAATAATTATTAAAAAAAAGACTCCTCACTGGAGAATAATTAATATTTTAATATTAAATAATAGTAAAAAAGACTCCTCAGTGGGGCATAACTAATATTTTTATAGTAATACTATTATTCCCCACTGAGTTGCTTTTATTATTATTATGTTAAATAATATAGAAAAGATGCCTCAGTGGGGGAATAATATTATTAAATAATAATGGAAAAGATGCCTCAGTGAGGAATATTAAATAATAAAAATAAAAAAGACTTAGTGGGGAATAATTAATATTATATTAAATAATAATGATAGAAAAATGCCTCACTGGGGAATAATTAATATTATTATATTAAATAATAATAAAAAAAAAAAGACAGGGAAAGAGCTGGTGCCTCGTAGTCGCGAGGTGGTGGGGGCTAGGCCAGGCTCAGGCCCCCTCGTGCCTCAGGGCGCTGGGCCCGCGCTCTGCCCCCACAGCCTCGTCTCCTGCCTCCAAAAACGAGGGGTCAATGGCTCCTGCGGGGGCCGGCGGACGAGCGAGTCTCACCCTGGCGCCCAGGCGTGCCCGGCCGTGCTCTCGGGCGCCCCGCTGGGTGTGCAGGCATGACTGGCAAGATCAACCCAGAGGCTGCAAGCGATGCCTAGTGTTAAAAATAATTCTGACTTTGTGGTCTTCCTTAACTTGGCAACAGAAAGCCCGCCGTCTTATTTTCCATCCTGAAAAGAAAGAGCTGGCAGTTTCCGAGACCCACCTAAAGCGCGAGTCCGAGACGGTTGAGGGGCGCTGGCTTTGCCCCTCGCGGGTCAGGCCCCGGGGCCGCTGGGGGCAGTTCTTCCAGTCGGCATCAGGAAACGCCTCAGACCCGTGCGATCTGGCCCTTGCTGGGTGCGAGTTAACGGGGAGCGCATGAAAGTTATCCTCTTCAGGACCCGTGCAGAGGTGCAACTGGAAATCTTAACTGGCTCCCTTTTCAATAACAAATCACCCTCTACTTGAACTTGGATGCTGCACTGTTAAGACACCCTGTTTTTAAAGTACATTTACATTTTTTTGGACCAGTGCTGGCCAGCACCCTCCCTCTGGGCTCTTGCTTCTCTATCGCAGCATGGTTGATCAAATAACCGGTAAATCAAGCAGTTCTTAGGTCACCGCTTTCATCGAGCCGGTAGCTGCGTTGTGTAAAGAAGGGGCTGCGTCTCCTGATCGCTTAATAAACAGATGCAGAGACCGTCACCATCACGGCAAAGCCCCATCGCATGTTAGGACGACTTAGTGGCCTGTAGATGTCAGTCGAGTACCTTCAACTGACAGAAGTATTTCCCCATCATCCCTCCTACTTCTCAACTCTTTAGCTTTGTTTGAAGATTAATACCGAGGGTGAAGAACTTCCAAGAAAACCTCGCAGCACTGAGTCAGGCCTCAGCTTTGGTTTCCGTGGACTTCATGCCAATGTGAAGAATTATGCCAATGTCTTTTGAAAAAATAAATAACATCTCCATGCTGTTTAAATCAAGCAATGTTTAAACACACCAGCATCCATGAAATATTCAGCCATAATTCAGGATCAGCTTTATCAAGTAGAACAGGCTGAACAGGACAAGCATGTTTATTATGAAAGCTATATGTAATGCAGGCAGATTTCAAATGACTGTTTCAAGGTGGCAAAAAGGTTTATGCTTCAAGATTCCTAGTATTTTACATTTTGAAAATCTGAAGCCATATGTACTCCCAGAATATCAGAAGCCAGTATTACACAATCAATCTTGGCTGCTTATAGGACCCAAATCCTGCTCGCAATGCTGACATAAATCAGTGCCTCGTGGTAGACTGAAATTTGGCAGAGAGATTTATTATTTAAAAAAAACACAATCATCCACCCAGCCAACAGTAAGCTTTTAATTAGCTGATTTTGAGGAACTGTAGTTTTCACAATGTGTCCAAATGATGTTTTTAACATTAAAAAGAAAAACAACCCACATTAGAGACTTCAGATACGAATGCAACAAGAAATTACCTAAACGTGTCACCCGTTAATGTAAAAAGATTCGTGTTTGTTATCAAAAAAATTAAATGCAACTGAGGTTTCAGACAGGTAAAGAACACAGAACTGCCTCAGGCACCTTTTCTCAAGAATATTATCTTAGCATTTAGTTATATTTAGTACTCTTCACTTTTGTACTTATGTTTCTGTTTGCTTTGAAAAAACATTTCCCTATTTCCCTACCCTGGTAACCTTCAGTTGCACTGGAGTCTTCAAATGCACCTTGCAGTGAATACGTCCTTTACGAGTTCTTCTGTGGGATTTTGATTGTTACCTGGAAACAATAACATGGGTTACTTTCCTTCGTGTCAAAAGCACGTAAGGTTCATTTTGTTCACTTCTATGGGTCTATGCTGTTACCCTCTTGCTGTTCTGCTCAAGTGTAAGGACCATGGAAGAAAAGGAACTATGCTCCAGTTATTAAAGGTGCTGATTGATATTCAACTTCCTATCCAACAGGCAAAACTCCTTTCAGGCAACATACATTATTAATCACGCAGCCTTCATTCCTTCTTCAAAGGAGTTAATTCAAGAGGCACAATATTTTGAGTAAAATTCAGCATTACCTCATTTACAACTAAATTCAATTAAAACAAATAGATTCTAAGAGGTTTCTCAATTACAGCATTCAGTGGAATTGGTAGCAGATGAGTTAGGACTCTTGGGTTTCATTTGCGAGTCTATGATTGGCTATGTTACTGATCTACATTGAGTTACCATCTCCCTTCACACACTTCCATGAAGTTTTGTTCACTATTTGTGCTGGCATTTTGCAAAGAATGAAGTGCTACAGAAGTGCCAGGGGTGTAGGTTGTAGCCGTGTTGGTCTAAGGACACGGGCAGACAAGGTTCTTTGGGTGAATCTGGTATCTTTTATTAGACCAACTTAAATAGTTGGAAAACAATTATTAAGCAGGCTTTCGGGTTCAAAAACCCTTCGTCAGGCTAAGGAAGTTTCAGCAGTTGGTGTGTGCACTTCCTGGATGGAATGAAGTTTCACACCAACTGCTGAAACTTCCTTAGCCTGACGAAGGGTTTTTGAACCCGAAAGCCTGCTTAATAATTGTTTTCCAGCTATTTAAGTTGGTCTAATAAAAGATATCAGATTCACCCAAAGAACC
This sequence comes from Alligator mississippiensis, assembly GCF_030867095.1. NCBI lineage: Eukaryota > Metazoa > Chordata > Crocodylia > Alligatoridae > Alligator > Alligator mississippiensis. The sequence continues at coordinate 3,714,192 of NC_081833.1, read as the reverse complement.
TTGTCTGACAGAAGTGTCAAGCTTTCTCCCATCCAAGGTTAAGGGAGCAAGCTTGAGATGTCACGAAGAATGACCCAGTTTCCATCTGCTTACGTGGTGTGAGAAGGCATAAAAAGCCACATCCTTTTGAATTTCTCACCCCACTGCCCTCATTCCAAGACATGCAGATACTCACCGTTTTCACTTCTGTATATGCCTCCAGGCCATACTCCCCTAGCTCTCGCCCGTTCCCAGATTCTTTGTACCCACCAAACGGGGCTTGAGCTCCAAATACATCATAGCAGTTGATCCTGGAATAAAAACCAAGTGTTAGAAGCAGTTTCTCTTCCCAGAGCATCTACCAGGATCAAGGAGACTATCCATGAAGATTTCCTTCTTGTACCCATGTGAACTGTCCATTTGTCAACCAAGGAGGACATTTAATTTTAGGGGATGCTTTTCCACATTATGAGGATTACCCAATCCACAGGCTTTCTGACTGAACACATCCAAATCACTCGGCATCTAGAGTCAAGACAGGTGGGAGATAAGGGGTTCACTATACAATTTTCCTCAATGCAGAACATGTTCCCTCCTGTCGCTCACCAAGCCTCGGTGGGACCCAGCTCATCAGATTGCCTAGATTTTGCTATACAGAAGGGCTGAAGCTTTCACTTAACACTTGGGTCTTTGATGTTAGGTGCAGCTTGGCTTTGCACTGAACGGTAGCATGAAACGTTGTTCATTGGAAGGAGGCTGCTTAGACAAGAAAGCCAAAGCTTGCAAGACAGCTTCTAAAAAGTTCACAGGAAAGATTGGGCAATAGAGGTCCTATGCATAGGCTCTCACCAGACAGTTCCAGCTCGCAGTGCTTGAGACACGTAGTTTGCTTTGTCGATATCTTTTGTGAAGATAGCTGCTGCCAGGCCATATTTAGAGTCGTTTGCTCTCTCAATGACTTCCTCAACAGTTTTGAACTTCAAGATCTGCATGACTGGCCCAAATATCTGAAACCAAAACAGAGCGTGTGACATATACACGTGTGCCATAGCACCAACGGAAATTACAGGCCTGATGCAAAAGTTGCTGAGTGTGGTTCTCTGCCTTGTGCTGTATAAGGGGCAAAATAAGTTTCTAGATAATATATTGTCTGTCTCGCCTCATTCCAGCGAGTTAGAGCTCAGATAAAAGGGAGGCGGTTTAGGATTCCCATCTGTGATCTGCAGATGTCTGGTATCTGGATTCCCAGTCGTGTCAGCATTAACAGAAGAAAAAGCCACACACATGAGAAATTTGACATTTATACAGAACAAAGGTTCACACAGACAAAGTCCGCGTGACGCTATTGTTTTAACCTCCTCTGTAGCAATGGTCATTTTGTCCTGCACATCTCCAAAGATGGTTGGCTGGATAAAATAGCCTCTGTCTGCAGCAGGGTTGCCACCACACAACAGCTTGGCTCCTTCACGCTTCCCAATATTGATGTAACCAAGGATCTTCTTAAACTGCTCCTCATCTACCTAAAACCAGCAAGAATAGCAGTAAGTCAGCTGGATCCTAGAGAGGAGGAAAAGATTCTATTACAACCTGTTCTACATAAGAGCTCTTTATATCAGTTAGAAACCCTACTTAATGAGATGTAGGCATGCAACCTCTACACGCCTCTCGTTCTAGCTTACAGGTGGACCCTACATGAAAAACAAACTACAGATTAGCAGCAGTTTAGGAGAAAGAAAACAAATGTTGTGCTCTCACCTGCGGTCCCTGTTCAGTTTTGAAGTCAAACGGGTTTCCAACCACTCTGGCTTTGGCTCTCTCAACACTCCTCTCCACAAACTCATGATATATATCTTCTTGGACATATGTCCGAGACCCAGCACAGCAGCACTGCCCTTGATTGAAGAACAAGGCAAAGTGGGATTGCTCAACCGCCCAGTCCACTAGGAGATAAATGTGGGGAGACAGAGACAGGTGTCTAGAGGAGAACCAGCCACAGAAACAACCTTCATCATCGCTGAAGGCTATGAACCACCTTCAACTAACATCCACTTCACATGGAATGCGTGAAAATGAGAGTCTTTATGCCAAACAGGTCATCCTCTAGCTCGATCCCTCCCTCGGTCTGCGGCATCCATTTGACATGACCCAGGTCTTGATGCCCATTTGTTTGGATCAAAATAAGCTTCCCTTTCCCACCGCCACTTAATAGGATATGCCAGGTTCCTACCTCAAGCAAAGGGAAAATCCATATGGAAGAAAAATGGGAGAGAGGACTAAAAAAACCTGGAAGGAATTAGAAGGAGGTAGGCACAGAAGCATAGCAAAACCAAGTGGAAAGAATGGGAGGAGAAACACTGCTCGCTACAAAAGATAACAAAAAGCTCAGATGAATAAGCAAAGGAAATAAAGAAAATAAGGAATTGGGAAGTCATTATGAAGCAGAAGTTGAATTTTAGGTTAAATTAAGTTGCTCCACCTCCATCCATTACTTCTGTTGTTATGAAATGCTGACACACGCACCATAAGCAGACAAAATGGGAAGAATATATTATGCTCTCTGCTCATCTTGGTATACGCTGTGCCCGAGACAAGCCGGGTGGTACTGATGGGTTTCATGGGAGAGAGATTCCACGATTCCCCCCAAGCCCGTCTCATCGTTTCCCCCCCAACAACATCATCAAACTCTACAGCTCAGTCGCTATGCTGAATGGGCTCTTACTGTCAGCGTCAGACAAGATGATGTTTGGGCTCTTCCCTCCAAGCTCCAGCGTCACTTTCTTTAAGTTACTCTCTGCCGCAGCCTTCTGGATCTGATGCCCAACCTGAATCCAAAAAACCAGAACTGTTCTTAGGAAACCAAATCTCCTCGACTTAGTTAAGAAGGGTAGGTCTGTTAGTGCTCGTTCCTCAGAGGCTCACTTGGAAGCCACTCACACGGCACCATACTGACAGCCTACTCCTGCCAGGTAGTACTCAGCTCTGCTGGTGCGGCAATCGCTCTGCGGATAATCCCACCGATACAAAAATGGAGTAAGCAGAGCAAAACCCAGCTGCTCGTTTCCCAGCTCTTTCATGGATTACCCTAGTGTCTCTGGGCGAATCACTTAACTTGTCAAGCGTCTTTCCTCACAACAAAAGGTTTAATGGAAAGTGCAGAGACCCTAGGACAGATTTGTGCGGAGCGTTCAGCCTTCAGAAAGTTTTCACGTCCACCCCACTGCCACGTTAAGGAGTCAGCACCCCGATTTTCAGAGAGGTTGCCCACAGCTCCTACCAAAGTCCATTAACGAAAGCTGCCCGTGATCAGAACGTCTAAGCACCTGAAACACGTGCCCATCTTACGTGGCTTTAATTGTAGAGAGGGTAAACAAGTGTTATTAAAAAAACACCTATATGAGATTAAGCTCTTTGATTTTTCTGGAAGTCCTAGTTCATGCAACACCAACTAGTGCTGGTCATCTCACCTGGCAGGCCCTGTGGTGTTAGGCATTGTCAGCAGTTTATTCTAATCCCTTCATTGTCAGGGCCCTAACCGAATAAAGTAAGTCTCAGCAGAGATTAAACTTAACCTACAAAAGGAGCAGCTCACCAGAAATAATCTTCTGTAATAAGCCCTCTTCCAAACGGACCATCTCAACAGAGAAAGCCTTAATGGGGTAAAAATAAATCCTGCAGCTTCCAGCCAGCTGCTTTAAAAAAAGACCCCAAAAATGAAGGCGAAACTTTTCTGGTGATAGGTGCAGAACACGATATTAAGATTAACGGAGGCTCCCTTCCAGCCCCACAACCCACAAGTATCTAGAAATGTTGCTTCTCACCTCAGTGGAGCCTGTGAAGGCCACTTTATCCACCTGCATGTGGGATGAAATGGCAGCTCCTGCACTCGGCCCATAGCCCGGAACAATATTAACCACGCCTGCGGGGAACCCAGCCTGTGAGTTCACAAGCAGAAGACAAACGTTACTTCACAATTGCCTCCATGGGTCAAGACAACGTGCACCACTCACCCGTCACACCAGCCTCTTACCTCCCACTGGCAAAGAACAGGGCCCCGTTCCATCCCACTCCCATCTGCCAGGCTTACAGCTTCTTTATTCGGTTTGCTAGCCCACAGGCACTAGCCATTTGGTCACAGCCTGCCTTCAGAGCTCAACGCTAGGAAGCCAGCCTATGCATCCCTCTGGCTCATCCTTCCCGGCGCCTGCAAAGGAACCTGTAACTCCCTCTTTTCTATCGCTGCACGGCCATCGTATACTGCATAATCCCAGACCGAAGTGTAAGTAGGAGCCTGGGTCCAACCCTGCTTACTGTCTCACCTCTTTGATCAGACTGGCCACGTAGAGAGCAGACAGGGGCGTTTGCTCAGCTACTTTCATCACAATCACATTCCCAGTGGCTAAGGCTGGCCCAAGTTTCCATGCCTGCATCAGCAGCGGGAAGTTCCACTGAAAGACACAAGGAGATACTTTCACATCTGACCAAAATTCACAAAAGAAACGAATATGCATCAGGTTAATCTTCAGCCAGCGTTGTCATCTTAACACCACCGAAGGCAGTTTCACCAGCTGTAGGAGTTAGCCCCCCGTTGTTTTCTCGCCCGTCCCTGCTTTAGGAAACACTTTAGATTACAAATGCGCGGTTCCTTTCGCAATTCATGCACGCAATGCACGTGCTGCACAGAGAACCTGGACTAGTCATTCGCTGGTTGGCGTCTGATCTTTGACACTTCTCACTCAAATGGATTTTGCATTGTGAACTCCGGTGCGACCTCTTGCATGTTTCTCATTTGCATCACATTCACCAAGTTTCTCACAAATCGGGAGGGATTTTAGTCTCAGAACACCTATGTAAGGTAGAAGACCTTCTGTTTCACTGATGTGGAAATGAGCAAAGCGATTAAGCAAGCTGCCTGGGGCTGCACTGTCAGCGGAGCTAGGAACGAACACAGGAGCGAGACCCAACTCCCAGTCTAGCGTAGGAACCACTAGATGCCCATGTCCTCTTTGGGCTGAATATGAATGCTGCGAGAGCTGCAGACTTCAAACCTTTGGGAAACAGTAAAATTAGGTATTAGGAATCAGTTTAATCTTCTAGGGTTAGACGACAGGAAAGCTGCCGCTTCACTTTTTTGTTCTGATGTGTCAGGAGAGAAGAGACCACTACACAGAGCAACAAACTGGGATCCTACCACCATGCTGCACGGGAGATACGTGGCAAGAACCACATGGATGCTTCTCACAGATGTCATTTTTAAATCCATGGCATGCTTTGGGGTGGAGGTGGGTGAGGAGTTAAGCTATTTTTAGGGTGACCTCTGACCTTAAAGTAACCTTTGGAATGTGATGGACAAGGATTAACTTCATTAAGAGCTAAAGCTTCATTTGCTGGTCACTTCCTAGCCAGACATCAAGGCATTTGAGATGTTAAAGGAGTGTGCCTGGAAGAGCTTGCTTCCAAAAAGGCCAGTACTAAACTCATTGGCAGATTAGGAGTCCAGACTAAGTGGTTTATAGTCAATTCCAGCTCATCAGGACAGCCACAGTACAGTACATCACAGCTCAAATTTGAACATTCATGGATTTTTGTAATACTACCCATGGAAGAAAGCTTAAACAGGACCTTGTTACAGGCAAATCGCTTCTTTGTACGCCTGCCATAATTCATTGCAACAAGGCAACACTCAACTTCAAATGCAACCAAGTTAGCCTACATTTCATGCGCTGACTTTTTTTTAAATGATTATTATTCTAAGGTCCCGTCTCTACTAGTAATTTGAGCACATAAAGCATTTGATATCCTGCACGCCAGACTGGACTGAGCCATCAGTGACTGTGCTCCTTGCTGGGGGGAGGGCTCAATTGGACACGCACACACTCAAAGCTTGGCTGCTAATTATACCAAACCTGCTTTCTGCTGCGGCAGCTGAGTAGAAACTCAGTGGGGCACACGTATAATTTCCCTTCAGAATCAGAGGGAAAGTGGCCTAACGAAGGGCAACATCTTTCATTTAGAGCCACTCTTATGTCCGAGAAGCGCATTGCAGCAATATCGTAGGACCACAGAGGCACGTTTCTTACCGGAATGATCTGTCCGCAGATCCCAACTGGCTCATGTCTTGTATAACAGAAGTAGTCTCCATCTACGGGAATGGTTTTGCCGTGGCACTTATCAGCCCAGCCTGCAAAGTACCTGGCAATGACATTGTTTTAGTCACTGGATTTAAGACAGGAAGCCTCCCATGCCCGGGGCGAAAAGCGCCCGCCTAGTCACTTCACAAAACAGGCATTAACAGTCAAGCACACTCATTTTTAAAGTTTTAAAGGGACTGTCTTTTGAAAGAGAATCATTTCCCTATGAAATCTCTTAACTGTGCTTATTATATGTCAGAAGGAAGAAGTAATTTCCCATTTACTGTTTGAAAGCACTTTTTAATCAGTATCTTTGTTTCCACAATATGACTGTTCCTCCTGTTTGGGTCTTCTGTATAACAGAGGGCGGAAAGAGCTTAGACGACACCCATTCTCAAAGCAGGTCTCTAGGTCAGGGTCCCATGCAATCAGTCTGTGCTTTGCAGAGGCTTTCCTCTCACGCCTTTCGTTCTCAGCTCTCCTCTCTCCATCCACCCCCGGCGCTCTGGCCCGCAGCCAGCCTGGAAACGTGTGGTCGCTTCCTTTCCCTGCTTCCCCCAAGGGCTCTGGGATTTGCAATCCGGGACCACAGCCGGCAGGATGCTGCAGGATTGCTCCCTTCTGTTACACATTCATCTCACATTGCAGCACGCAGGGCGTTACATTACACAACACACATGTTACGCAGCTTCAGCTCAGGAGGGGACAGGGGCATTTTACTTATCACCAGCCCGGTCTGTCCACATATCACCACAATGTTAAGTAAACTCATGATATTATATTATATTATATTATATTATATTATATTATATTATATTATATTATATTAAAGACCCCAGCAGTCTTTCCTGCTCAAGTGCAGGGGGGCTGGACCCAATGATTTGTAAGGTCCCTTCCAGCCCCTAACAACCATGAAACGATACATAAAGGGCAGGTCAGAAGGCTGAAACCAGAGGGAAGAACCCCCTTCTCTTGTAAGACAGCCTAGGGGGTCTCCTCTCCTGACCAGCATGGACCCAACTGGGGCGGTCCCTGGAAGCGCTCTGAAGGGGATGGCTTTTCAGGGGTGTCACTGCGTTGGGCTGCAATCCCCAGAGGACCAGACGGGAACACCAGCCCTGCAAATTCTACCTGGCCCACCAGTCCAGCAGCACTTTTTTTTGTTTTTTTGCTGGGCAAATAACATCTCCGTGACATTTTCATCTCCATCCTGGTGGGAGCAGTGGGAGACAGCTGTGCTCATGCATGTTTGCCAAGGCTGATGGGGTGGCAAATGCTCCAAGGAATTATACCTCCAGCTGAAATGCTAGAAAAATGCCACACCTAAAGGACCCAAGAGGCAAAGCCCACTAGCATAAGATATGCATCGCTAGAAAGTCCCCAGCTAGCAACTGTACTGCAGCAGGCCATTAGAAACCCGCAAGAGCTGCTCAAGTGGCATCTTTTTCTTGGATTGCGCGCAGCAACAAGACAAACAACAGCAGACAAACCGTTTCCACTAAGCCAGGACGCAGCATGATGCACCGCACCCGTACGTTTGGTTTAACACATCCAAGCACTTTCCATCCAGAGACCTCATATACATGGTATCATCTTTTAATGGTAGCACGTGGCTTCTGGGATGCCCAAGGAGAGGCAGATTCCTGGATGAGTCAATGCTTCGTGCCCTCCCTTGCTCCCATGAGTGACTCACTAAAGAGAGCTCCTACCTGAGACACTTAACTGTCATGTCCAAATCCACCAAGTAGGCGATAGAGTATGGTTTGCCATTATCCAGAGTTTCCAGGGCCTGTGAGCAAAGGAAGATTGTTTGCATATTCTCCCCATGCGCAGACCCAGCTCCCAGCAACAGCCCGAGATGAGCCCCAGCTCTGGATTCTGCCCGTTATCTTTGGGCTTACGCTCAGCACACCTAACTCTGCACAGACTCTTGCTCCGTCCTGCCCACCTCCTGCACCTAGCTTGGAACTAGCTCCTTTGGAGGCTGAGCGGGGTGGTCTCTCCTCTTTCCTAGGGCAAGGCCCACTGATCCCACAGCTGTCCCAGACTGGGCTCCCACCACGTGGCAGCACTCCCAGTTTAAAGGCATCAGATTTCCTGAGCTGCAGTTAAAGGACAAAGTCCGGACGTTCAGCCACTACTTTCCCCACTAAATCTATCAAACGGTGGGGTGCAGGAGACCATGCCGCACAGGGCACAACATGCAGGACAGAGGTGGAGCGTGATACACACAGCCAAGTAAGCCCGGTCTCTCTCAATCAGGTCTGCAAGACGGTTCAGCAGCTTTCCCCGGTGAGAGGCATCCATCCGCCTCCAGGGCGAGCCCAGCTGGAAAGCTGCTTTGGCCGCATTCACGGCTTTGTCCACATCCGCCTGCAGAAAAGCCCAGAAAGAGAGGGTGAGTGGAGAGCACCCCGCACATGACAGCCCCCGTCCCTCACTTCCGGCTGCATCCAGAGGGCACCAACTTTGCAGCGGACGCCCAACATGAGAAGACATTGGCAAGAATTGACAGAGCCCCTCCAGCAGCCCTGACTCGGGGGAAGCAGCTGGCACTACATGGAGACTCCTAGGGCTTCGCTACTTCTTATAGCAGGCCAGTAAGTCATCTCAGGAGGCAGGCTGACTTCTCCCAGGAGCTGCTGGGAAGCTTGGAGCGCTCCACACTGAGCCGCAGCCTTCCCCTGACATGCGGAGAACATGGGAGTGGGGGCCTCTCCTTCGCCCTAGCAGAGGAAATTAATGGGCAAGTCCATGTCTGCATTACAGCTGGCACTCGGGGAGCTGGCAGCCTAGGAGTGCAGCCTTGCTAGGGGAAAGACAGTCCACTCCGAGTCCTGGGCTGGATGGAGGGTGCTCCAGAGCTGGGATGCTGCTGCATCTTAGACTGCTTTGAAGGGACAGGGAGAGGGATGGGAAGTCCCTCCCTTCTCCAAGCCAGGTAATCCCCTACCAGCGCTTCCAGACCCTGGCATTACAGCACATGCTCTGTGGCCCTTCATTTAGCGATGAACTTTGTGCAACGAAAGGAAACTTTTCCTCTCCCACTACTGCTTCCCCCTACGCATGGAGAACCTCCCGGGGTCCTGGACGCACAGAGCGTCCATTCAGGAATTGCCTTCGAGGGACGAGCACAAGTTTCCTTGCAAGCAAGATGAGCATGCTTCCCCAATCCTTGGCAGGCTGCAGTTTGATTCCAGCCCTGGGATGTTTCAGAGCCATCATCAGGTACATGAACACTGCAGGGTAAATCATCCCCCCGCTAAATATGGGGCGTTTGCAAATAAACTGGCTCTGGGGGATCCTGAGCAAACTTAGTGCATCTCCGCGTTACCATCTGCTGCACAGGCACAGCAGCTATCTTCCCCCCAGCTGCAGCTTTCCTGCAGGATCGCTGTGTTCAGAGATAATATTGTTACGAAACTCCCCAGATTAGAAAGAGCGAAACTGGCTGAGGAGTCGGGGCCTTGCCCCACAGAAGACGTTGGCCTGTTCAAGCCACACCAGCTGGTCAGCATACTTCAGCCATGTTATCTACAGGGTTAACTCTTTACATCTTCTCGCAAAGCAGGGCGAGAGCCAAGCGTTCTTGTGACTGCTGCCAGGATTTGTTTTTGAGTTCAGCAGGAAAGTTTTCTCAGGGACTTTTTGTCTGTCTATTTTCTCTCCAGAATCCAGTTTCACTTTTAAGGTGCCCATCTCGTGTCTCAGTTCTAACTCATACCCCAAAGAGGCAGGCAAAAGTCCAAGTCACTTCCTTCCCCATTCCCCCACTGGGAATTTGGACAAGTTGCACCACCCTTTTAACCGCCCTTCCACTCCCAACCTCCAACAAAAGGCTCAACTAGGGAGCTGAACGCTGGCTTTGTGGGCAGGGCACTGGCAGAGACCCACAAGAACTGGGTTAACCCTGTACAAGATTTACCCTTGGGCAAATCACTTCATCTCCCTGTGACTGTTCCCTGACTGTAAAACAGAGATAATGTTTCCTTTGTCTTTGGAGGCAAGAAGCTTTTTGGACTCGAATGGTTTCTTACCACGTGCAAGTGCAGCGTGCAGCACACAGAGGTCCCCGATGCTGGCACTGAGTTAGTTTGGACTGAGCGTGTCTTCTCCAGTTCTGACCCACCAGCTCCCACCCCCGTTTCACTGTGGCCCCACCAGGCCTCTGGTCCTAGCTGACATGTCTTGGATCACGTGTATGAACTACTATGAAACGTGGCAAAGCTGATTTTTATCTCGAGGCAAAAGCGTCCTGCCAAAACTTGAGCACCATGTCATGCCCTTCGTAGCCTGCCTCTGACATGTACTGATCTGTAGCCTCAAATTACAGCAACTCTCAGCTTCTCTCTGCATGTGACGTGAGGAAGGGTGCAGCCATCTGGGGCAGGTTTTGCAAAAGAAATAGCAGAATATCTTGGAGCAGCTAATCATCTTCACCGCCCGCTTTGCACACATTTTTGATTACTTATTGCAAAGCAAGGCCAGGTGTTCAGGAACTGGAAATGCAAAACAAATAGTGTTTTTACCGAACCACATGGAAATGAGGCACCCACTGGACAAGGGACAGAGAGCAAACACACGCAGTCAGGATCACCTGAAGCTCATGATTTTTGCCAGTCCTTTATATCTCAGGAACACGTCAAAGCTGTTTCTAAGACCCTGGAAAGATAACGTTTACCTTGTCACCCTCAGCAACCTGGCAAATCACCTCCCCTGTGGCTGGGTTGATGGAAGGGAAAGTCTTCTTGCTGACTGCATCGTGCCATTCGTTGTTGATGAAAATCTGTAGGGAAAAAAAGACACTTGTGACAAGCGTTCGAGCCCTGGAGCCAGATCCAAGCAGAATCTGGAAGCTCTCCATATTTGTTTGGTGCCGTCTTAAACAGGAGCCCCGAACATGGGCACCATGCCTTGCAAAGCCAGCGACTCTCTCCCTCCTCTCCCACGTTTTTAAGTCGCAAGAATCTGGAAAGTGTAACATGCACGTACACACCCACGCCGCAGCTCTGCATGGGTGTAATAAATAAAGCCGCGGACACAAATCACATGCCAAGAATCCCAAAGAAGCCGCTATTAAGCCTGATGCAGCTGGTTTCACTTAACATTTTGGAACAGTTTTGTTCTTCTTGGCTCCACGAGAGGCGATTCGATGAGACTGGAGGCAACAGCCGCGACAGGTAGATTTCAAAATTGAGCATTGTGTTTGGATATCAAGCTCCTCACGCTCAGGAGATAATCCAGGCTGGAAGGCATCCTCCGAGACAGAGCTCCAGCTCTCGGCAGATACGCAGCGCTGGGCTCCCCGTGCGAGACCCTGCTGCCGTTTCTGCTACTGATCGGCTGCAGAGAGCCCTCCCTGCCAGGGACCAGGCTGGGCCATCGGCCCCACACCTGCCTCCTCTCCGCTCTGAAGATCTTGCCAGAGCTGAAGGCTGGGTGGGGAAGGAAGAGGGCAGGCAACACGGAGCAAGACACAAGCCACTAGGAAGTGCTACCAAATGGATCAGATACTTAAGGCGACCCCTCAATCTTGTAGATCCATCTCCAGTGGGACCTGCCCGACACCCCCACTCCAGTCCATCCAAGACCTGGCTGCCAATCTGGATCTGGACCCCTTAAAGGCAGCAAGCACAGTATTGCCAAGGCTGCCAACACTACCAAGCCTGCCGGAGCACCATAAAACCTGGCGATACCTTGGCACGCAGCTGGCAAACCCTGCACGTGGTCTCAGTCCAGCTCCTTGTTCAAAGGAAGAGAAGAGCAGCAGACCATGCCTCTCCCCACCCTTCCTATCTTCCACGTGGCACATGGACTTGTTGCTCCCCAGAAAGCGCGGTGACCCCTGCCGTTTCTGTTCCCGGAGCTCTTTGTACAGCAAAAACCCTGAGCTGGGCTTTTAGGCACTGCTGCAAAGAAGCTTGAACAGAGCAGCCTAGTTTGTTCGATGCCTCCTACGGGGGGTTGAAACCACTCGGGTGATGCAGCCCGGCTGTCACGCTCTTCCACGGCACGGACAGCACCAGACCGGCGTGCGTGCAGGACACACTTCACACCCCCACAAGGCTTCAGCGGGTTCATTTAACCAACAGCAGACCCACCGCACTGAAAAAACAACCCCAAGCTTTCCACGCAAGACACGCCATGCGGCCCACAAACCGCCCACGAGAACTGGCAGTTTCAGATGCGACGCCCGCATTCAGCGGGGCATGAAGCGCCGCTCCAGGGCAGGACTCCGCTCCTGGGGATACAATAAATCAGCCTGGGGCCTGGGCACATCACCTGTTGCCAGACACCAGTTTATGGCTTTTCTCTCAGTAGCTTTTACAGTCCTTTCTCTATTCAGCGAACAGCTGCTGCTGCTACAGCGCCTGCTCGTACATCATCTCTCCCCCAAGGGCGAAAGAGTCTTCTCTGGAGCTGCCCCCACCACGAACCGCCTTCCTCATTTAAAATGTTTGTAGCATCCCGGTCTCGCTGGAATAAGAGGTCAACCTTAGACTCATCTACTGGAGCAGCCACGGTTCATTTCGATGTGGGGCACCATCCAAGGGCAGTAAAAATGAACCAGTCTGAAGTTTCTCTTGCTCCAAAACACTAAGAAGCTTCAAGGCAGCCCTGCTTCTCTGCCAGCGCCTGGCACCGAGCCCCACCAGCTCCGTCTCCGGCTCAGACTTGGCAAGTCGACGCATGTGAAGTCCATCGCAGTTCTGAAAAGCAGCCGGAGCTGCCAGGAAGGAAAAAGAAATGCTCCCTTGGAGACCACGCTGACGATCTGCCCCGTTTAATTGCCCTCCACGAGTAATTGCGGTTGACGTTATTAGCATTCTTCAACATTTTCCCCTAACTGATGTGAGACCGCTTCTGTACCAGAGCCCGGCCAGCCGCTGCTTGCCCAATACCACGATCCTTTCCTTCCAAATTAAAGATTAATCCAGGGCATAAGCCCTAGAACAATCACCGTGCAAAGATCAGGGCACTTCCAATCAGCAAGAGCAGGACGCTGCCCGTCTAGCAGCCACCGCTTGCATCATGCCCGTTGGACAAAAGCTGTGGCGCAATAATTCGGAGGCCCTGCCTGTGCCACGAAGCCCGGCGGTTCTCCCAGCAGAGCCATGCTGCCGGAGGCGTGAAACAACACACGCTGCAAGCGCCCGGGTGCGAAGGTGGTGATGCCAGGCGAGAAACTCCTGTCACCACAGTGTCTCTGCGAGGCCCCTGCTTCCACAGCCAAGAACGTCTAATTTTAGACCGGCAGATGATTACACGGCTCCAGCCAAGGGCGTTGCATTTCTCCTGCAGGCAGACACCCGAGCGGCGTGTCCTAAGACAACGGTAAGGAAAAGCAGAAGACTGGCTACGCAACGCAAGCCTGCAGCCCGGCTTCCCCCTTCCAACGGGGCAGCTCCCGGTGCCCTGCTCGCCTGCAGCTGTCGCCGAGGAGCCAGCGATCATCACGAGGCAGCTCGACTGAAACCAGGGAAACCCAGGCTGGCGGCAGAGGACAAGTGCTGGCTTGGCCAGGATCCACTGCACAACTGCGGGAGGCCACGAGGCTCCAAAACGATTCGCACCAAGCACGGGTTTTCTCCTGAGAAGCGTTTGCACTGAAACACAACCCTGACATCTGCCGCGCCGGGCCCTTGCAACCAGCTCCCTGCCTGGCACCGCTGAAGTGTCCAGGCTGCCCGCAGCGGTGCGGCTATTTACTCAGTGCAAAACAACCCGGAGCAGAGGGAACGGGGCGACTGCACGGGCCTGCCCGGCCCCTCTTGCTTCCTCTCCAGAATAAACCCATTGCTCCGAGTCCCCGGCACCGGCCAGGGAAAGGAAGAGACTCGGGCCTTGCGGTCCGGAGAGGCGGCGGGCGGAAGAGAAAGAGAAACTGCTCCCTGCGTTCCTCCTGCCCTGGACCACCGCCGCCACCTCCCCCAGCCCAAGTCAAACGTGGGGCTTTTATTCCGCTATCGCAGGACTTCAGACCCGCAGGGCAGCAGCTCCCGACTTCGCAGCTTGGGCACCGCCAGCTCTTTGCTTTCACTGGGAGCGTGGGCTGGACTACGGGAAGATCCCAAGAGCAATTCCCCTGCTGCCACCAACTCGGAAAGGCCTGGTGGGAATCGCTGCCCCGAGCTGGGGTCCCAGGCCTGCGGGATGCCTGGCGCACCTGCCCGCTGTGCCCCCGCCAGCCCCGGGTGGACCCGGGCGGGGGCCCCGGGGCGAGGCGCTGCCGGCAGCCGAGCGGCGCCGGGACAAGCCTCGGGGAAGGGGGCGCGCTGCCCCTCGGCCCCGCGGGCAGGGGCAGGGGCAGGGGCTGCGCCCTACCTTGCTGCAGCGGACCTCGGGCCGGGGGTCGGGCACGGGCACGGCGGCGGCGGCGGCGGCCGAGCAGGGGCGGCCCCGGGCCCGGACCAGGCGGGCGGCGGGGCGGGCGCGGTGCAGCGCGGCGAGCAACATGGTGCGGGCAGGGCTGGGCAGGGATCGGGGCCGGGATCTTCCTCCTTCCCCCCTGCTGCGCGCCGGGGCGGGGCGGGGCTGGGCGGCGTCTGCCCGGCCCGGGGCCCTCCTCTCCGGCCGCGGCTGCTCTGGGGGCTCCGGGCTCCCCGGGAGGGAGCCGTGCACCCTGCATAGACTCCACGCAGCCCTGGAGCACCCTTGTCTCCCCTGGGGGGGGGACTCCTGGCACCCTGGAGAGACTCCACACACCCCTGGGGCACCCTTGCCTCCCCTAGATAGACTCCATGCACCCCAGGTGCACTCCTGTCTCCCCGGAGGAGACTCCATGCACCCCTGGGGACACCCTTATTTCCCCTGGAGATACTCCATGCACCCCCAGGTGCACTCCAGTCTCCCCTGGGGAGACTCCTGCACCTCTGGGGACACCCTTGTCTCGACTAGGGAGACTCTATGCACCCCTGGGGGAGACCCTTGTCTCCACTGTGTAGACTCCATGGACCCCTGGGTAGACTCCAGGCACCCCTAGGCAAATGCCAGCTCTTAGTTTCTTCTGGTCCCTGGGCAGGGAAATAAAAGACCAAAGTCCCTGAAGAGGGAGGCAGGAAGGGAGCAGCAGTCTGCAAAGAACCAGCGCTCTAGCCTCGCCCCATGGATCCCTGCTTGGGTTGTCTGGTGGCCGGTGTTTGCACAGCTGGCACCTGGACAGGATGCACAGGATCCCGGGTGCAGCCTGAAGCCAACAGGGCTCTGGGGGTGGTTGTTGCCTGGAATCCTGTCCCTGGGTCATTCGCTGGACACTGACCAGTGCCGCAGAGCGAAATGGGGGGAAAGAAAGGCCACTCGCAGGGTTAGAGCCCAGCGCGGCAGGGCCCAGGGTGGGTTTGCATCTGCCTGGTGCACTGAAAGCGGCTCCTGCTGTCAAACCCTCAGGTTTTGGCAGCTGGAGCACATCTGGGAGCAGAGCATGCAGGGCAGCCATGTAACAGGCTGGCAGGTACCCAGGAACAAATGGATTAACTGCCTAAGGGAAATGAACTGGTGGCCCCTAGGCATTGTCCAGCTGTATCCCTGGCCCCAGTAGTCATGCCCAGCGCCCCAGAGCCTGGCTTCATCAACCCATCTCAGGGCGCTTGGCCCAGCCAGCAAGCACCATCGTTGCTATTGCCCCGGAGCGGCACGCGCAGCCCAGCTGCAGCAAGGGGCCGCGTTCTGGGCTCAGAGCTGCTGGTGTGAGCGGATGAAGTTGGGGAGCTGGGCTGCACTCCCACTGGTGTAAACGAGGCTGATTGTGCCATCGACCCCCCCCAGCTCCCTGACCCCCACAGTGTGACTGGCCCCGGGCCTCTGCTCCTGGCACACCCAGCACGTGCTGGGGCTCACCCCCATTCCCAGGCCCCTGCATGACTGTGAGAGGGCGCAGGACATCCCTGTTCTGACTGCTGGAGCCTGCAGAACGCAGGGATTCGACATGCCCAGCACAGCAAACACCTGCAGAGCCGGGGACGACCGTGTGGCTGGGAACACGCAGGGCAGGGAGAGCCTGCAATGATGCCTCCCCCCAGCGCCACAGCAGCAGGACTAGGGCACAGGCACACCCTCATCCTTACGAAGGTGAAGGCAGGGCAAGGTGGCACCTCAGAGACCAACTGGTTCAGAGAAGCATAAGCTTTGACAGCAACAGCTGATACCACCCTGCCCTGCCTTCTGCCCGCTGCAGACTGCCCCGGCTAAGTGCTGCCATCCTCATGGGCGAAGGGGAAGCCGTGCTACAGCTGTGGGTGCAGATGCCTCCCTGCTCCCCAGCTGATGGGTCCTGGTGGGAGAGAAAGGGGCAGTGCAGCAGAGAGGGCACCCAGCCACGGCAGGGTAGGGCCCCAGCTCTGCACCAACCAAGAGAGCCTGCTGCTTTCTGTACTGGTTTAATGTGTGCCAAAAGATTGGCCCAAAGCACCCTGACGTGAAGAGAGTCTTTCCACTGATTCTGGCAGGATGGAGACCCCCCCCCGGACCGGCTGCTGGTGTGACAGGGGGCACCGCTTCTCCATCTCTGAGGGCTGAACGCTTGCTGGCCCTGGACGTGGGGGAGGAGCGCAGAGCTGTGCAGGGCCCAGTGCACCCAGCCAGCTTTGCCCAGCTTGCAGACACCCCCAATATGCTCCTTCTGCCTAGAGGCACCAAGCACCAGCAAGCACACCACTACAGACAGGCATGCCTGCGCTCATCATAGCAAGCCCCTCGTGTCCTGCGTCCCCAGGCTGTCGCGGGGAAACGCCTCGCCCACCCGCTCACGGCGCCTGCAGCTCCAGTTTAGCGACTGTTGTCCTGTGAACCTCGTCGGGCCCGTCTGCAAGGCGCAGGGCTCGGGCCCAGGCGAAGAACTGGGCTAGCGGGTAGTCGCTGCTGAGGCCAGCCGCTCCGAAGGCCTGCAAGAAACCAGCAGGAAGGTGGGAGGTCAGGACCAAGCTGACAGGACCTGAGGGCAATAGCAGTCAGAGAGGGGTGGCCAGTGGCATGGGGGAAGCGGGATGGCAAATGCTATCGGCCCGGTGAGTCTGGGTGCCAGCACGTGGCTCCCAGCAGCAGAAAGTTCTGGCCTGGAGGCTGCAGATCCCAGACCGGGGCAGCGCAGGGGAAGGCAGGGCGCATGGACCTGTCTTGGTCCTGGCCCAGCGGGAGAGGTCTGGCACTGCCTCCCCAGGCCCCAGAGCCAGCAGATGGTGAAGAAGAGACAGGACATGTCTGCGAGCTGAGGAGCCGGACCCATGGCGCTCCAACCAGCTGCCCGCTTTACCTGGGCCGAGCCCTTAGCTGGGGAGGGGGTGAAAGAGGAGCACGTGCCCCTCTGCTCACCTGGATGGCACGGTCGGTGACGCGCAGAGCCATGGCCGGAGCCACCAGCTTGATCATGGCAATGTCCAGAGCAGCTGCCTGTGCACAGCCAGGAGAAAGCCCATTACTCCCCTCAGCCTGGCCTGCAGCCCTCTGCTGCCCAGTGCTGGACTCCCCGCACCCACCTCTGGCTAGACCACCTGCCCTGGGCTATCCTAGTCCCAGCCCTTGTCTGAGCCCAGACGGGCTGCACTGTATCAGCACTGCCATCGCGGCAGCACAGGGAGCGGACCCCCTGGCACATTAGCAGGGAGCCTCTGCTATGGTTCTGCGCAGGCCTCCAACAAGGAAAGCCATGGCCACAAGACTTGCTGGGCCAGCTCCTCCCTGCAGATGGGACACTGCAACGGGCCAGGCCGTTCCTTCAGGAAAGCCACCACCACCCACCTTGTCAGCCACCGCCACCGCCACCCACCTTGTTGCCAACGGTGTCCATGAGAAGAGCAGCCTTCAGGACCAGAAGCCGGGCCTGCTCGATCTCGGCCCGGGACGTGGCAATGTCCGCCAGGATTGTGCCCTGCTCTGCCAAGGGCTTCCCAAAAGCCACGCGGGACTTCACCTGTAATAGGCACACGGGACCGAAGTCCACCCTGAGCGCAAGGAGCCCTGGTCACTGCGCAAGACCGGACAGAGCAGAGCGGCTGCTGACAGGGCCTGGTGCAGCCCCCACTAAAGCCCAGCCACCTCTGGGTTGGGAACGGGGGAAAGGAGCCTCCATCCAAGTGCCAGGGGCTTTGGTTACCATCTAAGCCACGTGCCCCTGGTCAGCAGCAGCAGGATAGTTTCCAGCCTTCCCTACGTCTCTCCTCAGCCCTGCAGTGGAGGCGTCTGGTGCAAAGGAGGGACTGCCCGATGGAGATGCTGAGTGGGGAGCAGGGCTCAGGTACCCACCCTGGTGCTGGTGCCAACAGCAGGATGGGCTTAACTGGCCTAAAGCATAAGGAGCATGTGGTGACGCTACAGCAGCTTCCGTCTGGGGGCACCTGGGGATGGACCAACACGTGGAGGTGGTGGGGAATGAGAAGGGTTACTCCCTGGCGAGGAACAGGGAAGAAGCTGTGCAAGGGGCTTTGTCAGGGTGCACAAGCAGCTGTTCCACCTCAGGAGGGCAGATCACAGAGAAGTGAGGATGCTCTGCGACACTCCCCGCATGCGCCAGAGCGTAGACCTGCCCACGCTGGGACGCGGGAAGGCTGCGCTCCCACCACTGCTGTGGAAGGGACCGGGTACGGGCAGAGGGATGGTGCCGGCAACACTCACGCGTTCCTTCATGAGAGCCAGCGCCCTCTCAGCAAAGCCGATCAGCCGCATGCAGTGGTGGATCCGTCCAGGCCCCAGTCTCCCCTGGGCGATTTCGAAGCCTCGGCCAGGTCCCAGCAGCATATTCGCCTTTGGCACGCGCACGTTTTCAAATAAGATCTCCCCATGGCCAGCTGCAGGGACAGGCACAGAGCAGGAGAAGCTGGGGGGCCGCCTGCTACCAGGCTCGGGATTTCCTCCTTATTCTCCCTCTCTGCCTGCCCCACGCAAGATGGGGGGTGGGTGCCACGGCTTGCATCTCATGGGGCTCATTTGAAGTCCAAAGGGAAAACTCCCAACTGGCTTCACTAGGTTTTGAACTGGGCCGAAAGCAGAAGCCCCTGAAGGCCTGACACTGCCAGCAGCAGGGAGCCAGCGAGTAATGCTGCCCTCTCTGGTGAGCTCAAACGGGGAACAACTGGGTTTTTCTAGCGCTTGAACAAAGATTAAAGCCCAAGGCAAAGGTCCAGGAGGGGCCTCCCAGGTCTGCCACCTGCTCCTGCCACCAGCCCCAGCCACTCACCTGATCTGCACGCAGAGATTGCGAACAAAGAGAGTCAAATGCTGAGGTTGTTTTTCCTGTGGTTTCTCCCTGACAGGGGCAGGAAACTTTACCTAAGGTCTCAAGAGCTGAGCAAACAGCGGGTAGGATTTCTGTGGGGGCTAAGCAGCAGTTTGGTAACAAAACACCGTCTACTTGTGTCACTGACACCCCTCAGTAACAGAAGCGAGAGCCTTGTGTTTGCTTTAGAAGGAAGTAGCAGGATAATATGAGGGGGCAGGATTATCCTGCCACTCTCGCCCTGCACAATACGCTTGGGAGACGAGTCCTGTCACGCAAAGGCACAGAGAAGTCACGCGATTTGCCCATGTGGAGTCAGCGGCCAAGCTGGGGAGAGGACCCCCGAGTCCTGTACATACTAGGGAGAAGGGAGGGGTGTGTGACTGCAGGCTGGAGCTGGGGTCTTTGCTGGCCTGGACTTCAGCTTCCTCCTCAACATCATAGGGGAAAATAAGGCCCAGCTCCTAGGGGAGCTGTGAGGCTGCAAACCCAGGGATGCCCAGGATAAAGGTGGCTATCACAGGCATCACAGCATGTACCCTGGCAAAACCAGAGCCAGGCGCCTTTGTCGGCTGTGCAGGGGACTGTGATGCTCACACCCCGGGGGTTTCTGCAGGTGCCTGTGGTGGCCCGGGCAGAGCAGGAGCGGAGGACTAGGATGCACTCGGACTCCCTGCCTCACCTGGCGGGTCGTCCAGGCCATACACGCTGAGAGGCCGGGTGACGGTGACGCCTGGGGTGTCCATGGGAACCAAGAGCATGGACTGCTGCTTGTGGCGCGGGGCGCCAGGATTTGTCTTTCCCATAAACACGCAGAGCCGGCAGCGAGGGTCCAGTGCTCCTGCCGGAGGGAGAGAAAGCACGAGCCCGCCTGAAAGGTGCTGAAAACTTTAGAAGCCAAATCAAGCCTAGGGAGCTCCAGCCTTTTTACGGGAGGACTGCTGGGGCCAAATTTGGTACCCCAGGGTCGCATCCTGCCTTGGCTCATCAGCTAAGCACGTGGACCCAGCCAGGCTGGCCACAGCTAACTCAAGACATGGTTACTGTTCGGGGTGTTTGAGGAGTTTCAGGCAAGTGGGGAGGAGGTGGGAGCAGAGGGGCTCTGAAGAGTCCTTTCCCCGATACGGGGAAGCCGGTGAGAAGCCACACACTGAACAGTCCTCCCGAGGCCCAGAGATACAGTCCAGTCTCCGAGACCTGTCCAGACCCAGGCTGCTCTGCTCTGACCGCCAGAGGTGTTCACCAGTGCTGGCTGCGTCTCCTGTGCACCCGCCTGAGACCACCTGGCTCCCAGCCACGCCAAGCCCCTTGTGGACAGCAACCACTTGTGGTCCCTGCTGCCGTGGGCAGGGCCAGCACTGCTGCCTAGCAGAGAAAGCTCCGCAGGCCACATGCAGCTCCCCGTAGTTTCGGTTGGGTCCCTCCACAAAGGCTTTCCTTCCTCCAGACCAGCAGGAAGCTGTGGGTTGCAGTGTGGGTGCTTCTTGGAGAGGTCCCTACCTCAAGCAGCTTGCAGCAGCCACGAGTTTACCCAAAGCAGAACAAGGCTGTTGTAACTCTGTAGCTGGGTCTAGCAGAGCATGTGCAGAGACCACACGCTGGGCCTGCCGCAATGAGGCCAGAGGGCGATCAAGGTGCAGGGCAAACCTAGCGGGGTCCTGCACCTCAGCAGCTATCAGGCCAGCTTCATGCAATCAGGGGAGCCCCCAACCTGGGGAGGAAACCGCGGGCCTCGAAGCAAACCTGAAATCCACCACTTGTGCCCGTTGAGAACGTAGAAACCCTCTTCTTCCACAATGGAGGACTCGATGTTGGTGGCATCGGACGAAGCAACCTAAGCAAAAACGTGGCGAGTTCGGACATGCACCGGCATCCTGCTCCAGGCCACGAGCTGCAGGAAGCCCTTTCCCACCCTCGCAAAGCTCTGTGTTGCGGAGGCACCTGAAGGGCTGGAAGCCTCAGACCCAGCAAAGGAAGGAAGCGAATTTGCCTTGGAAGGGAATTGAGCCTCAGCAAATGAAAGTCCCTTCACTTCTGAATGGGGCTGTCCACTTGGCGGGGGGTGTAATTCAGTTTAACTAGCCCATTTCCCATGGTCACCTCCAGTTAATCTGGATTAAACTTTCCTGAGTGTACCCATGTGGACAAGGCAGGCACAGAGCTCTTGCAGTCCCCCAGCCACCGCTGAAACTGCTTGCCGGGAGGCCACGACAGTCATCGATGGCCAGGGTGGGACCAGCCCCTGCCTGAACAGAGGGGCTTCCCCCCGTCCTGCTGCAGCACTGACCTGTGGCTCCGTCATAGCAAAGCAGGAGCGGATCTCCCCATCCAGCAGAGGCTGCAGCCAGCGCTCCTTCTGCTCCTCTGTCCCATATCGCAGCAGCACCTCCATGTTCCCGGTGTCAGGGGCTGAGCAGTTGAATATCTGCAGGGGAAAAGCCCAGCACTGGGGTCACATGTATGGGAACGGGAGCCTGCAGATCCACCCCGAAGCCCCCAGCTGCCTGCAACTCCTGGACCACCCCATCCAAGCACCAGGAGCTGCTGCCAGTTGGGCAGCAGGAGACTGATGCAAGCTCCAACCAGACTGAACTTCCAGCCAGGAAACTGGGCAGCCCCCGGGCCAGCACAGGCCCCTCCAAGCAGCATGCATGTTCTTAGCCAGGAGGCTGGGAGGACTCCTTGCTGGGGACACCAACCAGGAGTCCCTCGGCCAGGCCGAGGGCTAGGGACTCCCTGCTCAAGGCAGGTACCTCAGGTGCGTGCAGAGACATCCCCATAAGCTCGCACAAGTGGGCGTACTCCAGGTTGGTCAGGCCTGCTCCATATCTCACTTCTGGGTCAGTCTCCAGGGGTAAGAACAGGTTCCACAGCCCTTCGGACTTGGCCTTTCCCTGAAAAGAAGAAATCAGGGTGACACGAGGCACGGTTCCCCTCTGGACCCCCTGCCCCTTCAGAACACCATCCGAGCAGGAAGGGAGGGTGTGCTTTGGGCACGGGCAGAGCTCAGGGCCGAATGCTGCCCTTCCCATTCATCGAGAGACAAGCATCACACAAAGCAGGGCCATGAATGGGGCTCATCCTGCCGCCAGCCCACAGAAGCCTTCATGCCTGGACTTGGCCTGGGATCAGGGTCAAGCTAGGTCCATTCTGTCATAACAAAGACCCTGCCACCAGAGTGCAGCTGATGGGGAGAACCCAGCTCCCAGCTCCCCCTCTGTTAGCTGCACAACCAAGATCTGGTCAGGACACAGGGCAGCGTTGGCTCAGAGATGGCTTGGGGGAAGACAAAGGCAGCGAGCACGGCATCCTGGAGAGCTGTACTTTGAGGAGTCGCTGCTCAAAGCAGGAGCATCACTGACCTTCAGTTCTTCCACGAGAGGGTGCGGGGTCCACCTTGTCTGCGACACCTGGTGGTCCCTCAGGGCCTGCTCGGCAGGATAGACATGGGCATCCATGAATCTCCTCAGCCTGCCATAAAGATCCTGTGCCCTGCCAGAAAGGCCCTCGGGAGAGAGAATCAGATGGGCCGGAGCTGAAGAGGAACGGGGCACGGTGACATAGCTCCTCCTGGGGAATGGCCCCTGCCAGGCCCAGGTGCTGTAAGACCTCCCCGACGGCGTCACAGGCGGCATGGCTTTAAACACCCGGAACCCTTCCTTCGTGGCGAAATCCCATGCGAGGTCGGCCATGGACTCGGCCTGCTTCCCGCCACTCTCTGCCGTGGCTGAGCTTGCCTGCCCTGTGTGAAGCAAGCAAAAGCATTGTCCTCTGCTCAGAGATCCACAGTGCAGACCAAGGCGGCAGCGCCCAGACCAGAACATGCCCTACAGAGTCCAAAAGGGACAAGACAAGAATACCGCCTTCCCTCAGACAAAACACCAGGCCCCTGGGCCTCCTGACAGGCTCCCACCAGCTCCCCGCAGGGACAAGGCCCGAGCAGCCCAGGGAACAACCCAGGAGAACCAAGACCCTTGAGGTTTAGCAATATGCACAGTTCCTGCTCCACTGACAAATCACACCCTTTGCAAGGGCAGCTCCCTACTGCTGGGGGTCACCCCATAGGAGATGCTGCTGGGAGGGATAATGTCCCTGCCTCCCCGTCTCGCCTATGGGCCAACCGTGCTGCCTAAACTGAGTCCCCCCCATTTGAGTGTGGTCTCCCTTCGACTGGGGAGAGTCTGGCCAAGGCCAGGACGGCAAACCCCTGCTCCCATGACAGGGGTCCATGCAAAGCAGTCAGCATCTGGTTTGTATTCCAGGTGCCAGGCCGGGCTCAGCCTGAGCAAAAACCTATCCCCACATGACTCTCTCAGCAGCAAGGCTCCCAGGGGGAGATGGTGGAAAGGAGGGACTAGAATCCAGCCCTCCGCTCCCACTCTGGACCTGAGTTTGCCTCTCAAGCCTCCTGCCTTTGTCTCCAGATGCCGGAGCTGCTCGAAGTTTGGCATGGTGCCCTCTTGTGGCAAAAGCCCGCTGCACAAGCTACCGTGCTGATGCCGGAGCTCAGCGGCCTCACCAGTGAGCGAGCGCTTGTAGACGCCCTGCAGGATGGCAGCCACTCTGAAGAAGGAGAAGGCCATGTAGAAGTTCCAGTCCTCGATGGGCGGGATGCCCATGTGGCCACAGTACGTATGGAAGTGCTCCTCTGCCGTGGGGATTCCCAAGTGTGTCAAATCGCAGTTGCCTAGACCTGAAACAGGAATAGAGTGGCACCATGACTCGGCCACAGAGTGGAGCTGTAAGGCCAGGCTTCTGCTCTAGAATCCCAAAATTTGGGGCATTTTCCTCCCTTGGAGGGTAGAAAACCACACACCACAGGCCCAGACCAGCTCTAGGGAGTCGGCTTATGCCTATGCTGCTAACAGCACATTCAGAAGGGGCTGGACAAGTCTCTCCAGGGACTTGGAACAGAGAGAGAGCGGAGGATGAGAAGGACGAGTCCTTTCCCCCATTTCCAGCCAGGTGCTGCGGACACCAGCCTGTCCATTCCTGCTTCCCAGGTCTGCGTTTGCAGAGGGCAAGAGGAGATGTGATCTGTGCCCAAACATTGTTGTTTGTTGGGCTTTGCACAGTTCCCTTCTCAGCACGGAGTTCAAAGAGCTCCTGGGATCTGGGGACCGCTGCTCACATGTGCTCACTGTACCTTTGAGCAGGCTGAAGCTAGATGGCAGATAGTGAGCCATGCAGCTATAGGCCACATCTGAGATGGGGTCTCCCAAGGTGGAAAGCTCCCAGTCGAGGACAGCAAGGACTTGTGGCCTCTCTGGGTGAAAGATCAGGTTATCCAGCCTGGACCAGAAAGACAAGGAGCTAGGGAAAAGTTGTTGCAGGAAAAAAAAGCCCAACTCACTAGGGAGAGCTGCATTCCCCATAAACAGGTGTCCAGGAGCTCTGTGCAGTTGGGGGCTGTTCCCAGTCACCCCTCCACCCCCGGCAAGTGATGGGCAGAAGAGGTGCTGTCTGTTAATGATTTGGGTCCCTACATCGCTGTTTGTTGGGCTTTGCACAGTTCCCTTCTCAGCACGGAGCTGAAGGAGCTCCTGGGATCTGGGGACTGCTGCTCACATGCAAAAAACCCATTCAGGCTGGTTCTGTTTAGCAACCGAATGGGAAACCGTAAAGCCCGAGCACAGATAAGCATCAGTCTGCCAGGCGTATCCGCCCTGCCCCACCAGCCCCCAGCCCCGCCTGTCAGGTCCTGACAAGGCAGGCGAGTGGCAGCTGTCCGGTCAGGGGCAATGGGAGGATAGGAAGGGACAGTAAGACGGTGGCATCTTCCGCCCGTATTACACACAGGAGCTCCAGCAGAGGGCACCAGTGCCCACGCCAGCAACGAGACAAGTCAGGATTTTGCTCCATGCCCAAAGTAGCAACGTCTAATGACAGAAGCCAATTGCACCGTGAGCTTCCTGCTTTCTGGTGTCATGCCCCCAAGGGTGGCGACCTCATGTGTCACATGAGGCATGGGCAAGCTCATGCCCTGGGTCACATCAGGCTGCATCCAAACACTGATCTGTTCTACCCGTCAATAATTCATGTGATGCCTCGTCATCCCTAACTACAGGAAGTGGAGCAGAAACTAGCTTCCAACCCCAGCCTCAGGTCTCTGTTCAGCTGCTGTCACCAGCCAGAGAGAGACCCCAGTGTGTGGATCAAAAAGCAAAGTGGGGACAAGACCCCTGGGGTCTCAACTTCCAGCTCCTGCCTCGAGCTGCTGAAGTCCACTGCCCTCCGGATGGGCTAATGGGGAGGAACACTCATGGCCCTGAGCTGACTGCAACTTCTCTGTGCTCTGCAATGTTGGGTTGCAGAGATGTCTGTCTCCAGAGCACTACACCTCTTGATGGCCCAAGGAAGCCGGGGCGGATGCAGGCTCCCAGGTGCTGAACACACATATGTACAACAGGCCTTGGAGGTGCCACACTGCACACACACTGTCCTGCCCTGCTTACATATGGGCACTTGCTACCAGGTTGTACCTGAAATCTCCATGCACGAGAGTGACTTGGTGAGCCTGGGGGAGGTGCAAAGGGAGCCATTCGATGAGCCTCTCCATGGCTGGGATGGTGTGCGTTTCCGTGGCTCGGTACTGCTTGGTCCAGGTTTGAACCTGCCGCTGAACGTAGTTCCCTGGTGCGGAGGGAACACAGGCTTTGAGCACAATTATGCAAAGTGGGAGGCTGCTAGAAACAGCTACAGACCTGCTGGAAACCCTCCCAGAGCCAGTAAAGCTGGCCCACCTCCAGCCAAATGATCAAGCATTTCACTGCTGCCACGGGCCAGGGCCAGCCCTAGCAGAGCTGGGGAAAGCTCCTGGTGGCCCAGGCTATGGCAGGGCCAGGGAAGCAGGGATGTCTGTCACCTTCCTGCGACTCTGCAGGATGAAGCCGCAGCCAGACAGGGCAGGACGTGGCACAGGAGCTCTGGCCAGGTGCTCCATAGCAAGGCAGCCACGTTGTTACTGCCTCAGGAGGGGAGGTCACTTCCTGTAGTGTTGCTCTCCTGTGGCACGGGGTTGGGGTGCCACATTCGCACCTGGGCATGGGGTCAATCTCTTGCGGGGACGGGGGTGATATTCTGACTGGTTACAGAACCCCGCGGCATGAAACAAAAGACCAGCTCCGCGTCCTGGCTCCCAACTCGGCAGGAACCGAGCCCTCGAGATAGCATTGCTGAGAGCTCAAAGAGCCCTGTCGCGGACAGCAAGGCCCAAGCACTGGTAGGATGCTTGGACGACTCTGCAGAGATCGCAGACCTCTGAAGCATCCCCAGCAGCTGGGAGAGGCGGCTCCGACGGGCCTGAGGACCAGTCCCACCTCCTCTGCAGCTCCCCTGCCCCAGCGCTGTCCAGATCTGGCCCATGTCCCCAACACAACAGAAGGCCATGCCAGCACCCCAATGCCCACGGGTTTCCTTCTCACCGTGCTTCCCATAATCCTCCAGTCCAGCTGCTTTGAGGTCCACGCTGTGGATCTGAGCAAGGACTTGGTTCATGGCAGCGTAGATGGCCCTGCGCTGGCTGGGCTCCAGCCCGGGGAGGGAGGGGTCCTTGTAGATGTGGCCGGCGCAGTACTCCATCAGGTAGAACGGCGTGCCAATGATGCTGGGAGGCAGGGGAAGCAGAGGCCTTTTAGTGACTGTCCTTTGGGACTCTCAGTGCTCCGAGGTGGCATCAGGGCAGGAGCGAGATCAGAGGCTCTGGGGTGCCTCTGAGGCCCCCTCTATAGGTAAAACCTCGCCTCCATCCTGTTCCAAAGCCACATCCCTCACCAAGGCAGGAACAGCAGCCATTCTGTCTCCACTGTCATCCACAACCTCTGTGGGCAAGCCTGATGTCCCTCTGCTTCCACAGCAGTGCCCGAGTCCTAACAGCTGCTGTCCATGCACATCCCTCTGCCTGACTGGGACTGTGGCCTCCCTGCCAGGGCCATGAGCTGCTGTCTCCTGCACCCCGTCATAACCCGGGTCCCCACGGCAGCTGCTGTCCCACCCACAGCTGAGCTGCGGAGAAAACGCTCACCTGGAATCTTCGCAGAGGGCCAGCGCTCGAGGGACAGGCACGCCGGACTCCGCCAGCGCCCTCAGCACCCTGCCGGGACAAGCAGCGGTCAGTGCAGAAGGGCTGAGTCCAGAGGGAGCCCTCCCATGTTCCCCCATCCAGGTGCGTACACCATCTTCTCACCTGTACTCTCTCTCCACAGCATGCGCGGATGGGAGCAGCTTGCCTGGGGGCTTCTTCCTCAGCACTAAGCGGCGGTCCCCGTACTCCACGTAGTACGTCGGGTTCGACTGGCCATGGCTAAACTGCCGGATGAGCAGAGAACCTGCAAATTCCAAAGCAGAGGCCTTGTGGAAAGCAAAGAACAGGAGCCTAAAATGGCCAGAGCCGAGGCTGAGCATCGCTGACTTGAACCAAAGGCCTGCTGAGGACCAGGATGCTCCGGCTGCAGTCTGGAGGGGGGAGGCGCACTCAGTCAGACTTAGCAAAGCTAACGGGTTGGGGGCTGTGTCCCAGGCAGAGCTTGCTGCTGCCTCTTGGGTCTGTATCTCTGTGCCTGGGTTACTGCAGTGAGCTCTCTCGCGCAAGGGGCTGTACGCTCGGCCCAGACCTGCAGGGCACTGACTTACACAGGTAGCCAGAGGGCCGCCTGGAGTCCTGCTGAAGTCAAGGCAGGGCGTCTGGGAGCCTGGGACTGCTCTGTGTTCTGCAGGGGCTTTTCTGCTTGATCCCTCTGCATGGCTGTGCCTCCCCTAGGCCCCAAGCCTGTGCCCTGTGCCACAGGAACCTCTCTGCCTATTGCCAAAGGGGCAAAGGGAGACAGCTCCAGCAGCAGCCCAGGCCAGCTCCCTGGTGGAGGTCTGCAGCTGCTGGTGAACTTTGAACCTTTCGTTACTGGCCTGGCTTCCCTCCCATCTTCCACTTGCGCTCCAGTGATTAACTAGCAGCCCCGATTACTCCGATTCAGTAAGCTGCTGTGAGTGCTGTCAGCAAGAGTTCTTCACCAGCTTAAAGTGCAGTCAGCGTGAAAAGGGAGAGGGTGAAAACAGCCCCTCCTGACTTAGTTCCCTGTGAGTTCTTGACCAGTGCTGCTGGCTTTAAAGACAAAAAGCAGGGGTTTTGTTGCATCTTATTCCTACTTTGCCAACGTGGGCAAGAGAAATTCATAGACAGGCCTGCCAACTAAAACCCCACTGCAAAACCCTGGTGGTGACAGATGATACAGGAACTAATTTATATGTATACAATCCAGTTAGTCTATAAGGTGCACATCTACCCAGCCTTCTGCCTGATGGCAGACTAACATGGCTACCTATGTCTCTCTGATATCTGGAGCCAGGAGACTCCATCATGGCTCTGATCGGTGAGAAAACTCATGTTTTTATGTGAAAACCGAGCACATCTGATCTGTGGTTTTTCTGAGTCACTTTTTGGAACAGAGCAGAAACGTAATGGACTCTCATTTAGGTAACACTGGTGTCTTTGTTTGGCCAAAGCCTCTGACCCGTGAGGTTATAGCATCTAAGTCAACGATCCCCTGTCCTTACATTAAGGCTCAGGGGTGATCTGATGGCCACCTATAAGTTCATCAGGGGTGACCACCAGTATCTGGGGGAACGTTTGTTCACCAGAGCGCCCCAAGGGATGACAACTAGGTCAAACAGTCATAAACTACTGCAAGACCGTTTCAGGCTGGACATATGGAAGAATTTCTTTACTGTCCAAGCCCCCAAGGTCTGGAACAGCCTGCCACCGGAGGTGGTTCAAGCGCCTTCACTGAACACCTTCAAGATGAAACTGGATGCTTATCTTGCAGGGATCCTACGACCCCAGCTGACTTCCTGTCCTTTGGGCAGGGGGCTGGACTCGATGATCTTCCGAGGTCCCTTCCAGCCCTAATGTCTATGAAATCTATGAATTAAACTGTAGTGAGAGTCTGGAAATCAGGGGCAGATGAAAGAAGCAGAATAGGCACTGGTTTTGGAATAGTTACAAGGCACAAGGACTTCCTGAAGGTTTTAAAAACTGGTTGGCTTTTTTTAAATCCAAACTAATCCTGAGCTTTTAAAAGTGTCTGGTTTGGTTCAGGTGCCAGGGATAATGGGCAGTGGGGAAAACAAGCATTTGGGCCTTTTCTATGAACTGGTTCTCCAAGCCAACTATCAAAGAGAGACCAGCTGTCAGCAGAGACTCAGCGTTTGAGGTTCTTAAAGCCCAGTGCCAAAGGAAACATTGTCGTGATTTGTTTTGACATTGAAATGAAAGAGGCATTTTTTTTAAAGCATATCCCTGCAACGTTCACCTTCCACATCTCACACAATCCAGCCAGGGCTTGAAGACATGGAAGTGAAATGGGCTGGAAACAACAGCAAAGTTTCCCGGTCTGTTTACGATGCTGCAGCAGAGTGAAGTAGCC
This sequence comes from Alligator mississippiensis, assembly GCF_030867095.1. Classification (NCBI taxonomy): domain Eukaryota; kingdom Metazoa; phylum Chordata; order Crocodylia; family Alligatoridae; genus Alligator; species Alligator mississippiensis. The sequence goes on along the minus strand of NC_081833.1, from coordinate 3,684,460 downwards.
GGTTAAACAACCTGCCTGAATCATAAAAGGGAAATGATAGACGCTGAATTCTCTCTCAGAATAGTCCACATTGTGGTTAGCAGCATAGCTACAGCAAGTGGTCATATTTAAATGACAGTGGATCTGGCACTGTTGCTTTAAAACCTGCCTTAATCTAAGGCTTTCTAGATGACAAGGCACTTTCATTCTGGTCCCAAAAGGCAGTCCCAGAGCTGCGTGGCCATGGCAGCGACTGGAATCCCCTGGCCAAGCAGTGAGCGCCTGCCAGCAGCATCAATCACTGGTTCTTACCCATTAACAAGGGTTGAGCAAAGAAAACCCCACTCTAATAAATGCCATTTAGAGGCCTTGTACCCAGAGGCTTCTGGCCAGGCCGCACACCCCTCTGCACTCCAGCTAATCATGGTGCTGGCAATTAGAATGAGGCTAATTCCAACGTCTGGAATTAGAATGAGGCAGAATCACACATGAGATCTCAGAAAGCATTACCGAGAACGCTTCAAACAGACCAGCCTTTTGAAAAGAGTATGAAAAGGTGCTCAAGTCATGAGAGTGCTTTGTTACATCCCAGTAGTCAGTGTTAGGATTGTTACACACCCGTTAGTCTTGTGCAGGAAAGAGACAACAAATCTTTAGGGCTGTAGGGCAGGAGAGTTGTGATACCTGTTGTGTGGCTGCCTAGGACATTTTCCAGGTACTTCTGCAGAGGCACTTGTGGGATTTCCATGGTTGGCCTCACAGAGCGAGTGAATGGAACAGCCCCCCGCAAAGGGAAACCCAGGAAGTTTTCTAACTCTTTGAGAGCCACTTCTGGATCATCGACCTGATATTGGGGCAAGAGGGAGGGTTAGGTTGTAAATGGGTAAAAAACTTCCAACTGTTTGGTCCATATGGGTCATTTGGGACGACCACGCGCTGAAGGCAAAACTAAGGCTACTTTAGTCTCCTTTGAGCACCTGTTCTTTCCATGTGTCTTCTCTGCAGCCCTTTAAGCCCTTCCCCTGGAAGACAAAAAGGCTTTGCACTGCAAATACAGGCTGGGACATGTGTGTGAATGTCCCCAGAGAGAGGGCCAGAGGGAAGCAGAACTCGGTCCTTCCAGGGGTCCCATCCTCCGTCTCCACCTCCCTTCTCCTCAGCAAAACCCTCTTTCACCCTGTAAGCCAATCAGCCCCCACGCAGCTCGCTTCCAAAGTGAGGTCAGTCTCCCAGGCCTCTGTTGGGTAAATTTTGTTCTTTCCCAGGCGAGGAGCTGAGACGCAGAGAAGATAACTAACATGCACAAGGCTGTGCAGAGTTGGAGGCAGAGCGGGGAATGGAGCCTGAAAACTCAGACCCTGACAGTGAACCCTTGTTCAGCCTTGCAGCGACAGCGCTCACTTGCCAAACAAAACTATGGGCATGGGCAGCGAATGAAATACCGCAAGTCTGGCTAGACTCGGGTAACCATACGCAGCCCATTCAAGTCAAACCCCCAGGTGGCTGTGCCAGTGCTGCTCTGTACCTTCAGTGTGTTCATGCCAAGCTGGGCTGCCGCTTTCAAGTTCTGGCCAATATCATCCAGGAAGATGGATTCATTTGGCTGGATGCCCAAACGCTCCAAGCACAACGTGTAGATACGAGGGTCTGGCTTGCATATCCCTTCCCGGCAGGACTCGACTATCTACAACAAAAACCAACCATGTTGGAAGCGGTTCCACAAAAAGCCACCACAATTCCTGTTCACGAACGTCAGGGAAGTTGTAAGAACAGAGGGCACGAGTAAGTGTGAGACTCCTGTGTAGCACAATGAACAAGGGGCAGGGTGCTGGCAGGGCTGTGCTCGCTGTCATCCTTACAGGGTGGGAAGGAACTGACCCAGGCAGCTGAATGAGTGTTTTGCTGCCTCTTGCCTCAGCTGGGACAGTGCCAGATAGCACAGGTTGAGCAGCACCAACCAGTTCTTGCTGGAGAGCCATCAAGGAATATGGCTGTGAATAGACACGGTGGATGGTCCTCTTTCCCCCAGAGTCAGTGCTAAACCAGCAGCTCATGTACTGCTGTGAGAGGAAATACAAAGTACAGTCCTGACTGTGATACTTATCAGCCATCCCAGCGGTAGAGACCTTAGGCCCAGGGTTTCTGACCCCCTTCTAATCTAGAGAAGAACATTTGTCTCCATCAATTCCCACTCTGCTTAGAATTGAATGCAATATTAGCTTATTGCTTAGAGACCACATTGATAGGCACTGCAGAAAGAGAGCTAAGGCATACATTCTCCTTCACTTCCTGTCCTATATTAGTATTGCCTCATGTTGCCGGAAGCTGTTATACAGCAACCGCATTTCACAGGTGGTGACATTTCATTGCAGGGTGTGTTCTGTGCACAGGATATGGAGTCATTTCTGTGCTCTGAAACTGTGTGGAAGAAAAGGCATTACAGAAACAGAATACAGCATTAGAATAGGGTATTTTAAGAGGCCAGTTTCGCTATGAAAACTGAACAGAAAATAATCCCTATGTTAACAAGGTGACTTTTCTTCACACACGCTTTTTTTCCCCCTGCCTCATTAAGGCTATAAAACAAGGCCAAACTTTTAGAGGTCTGCTGGCGCACACAGCAAAAGAGGACTGTGTTCAAGGTTATGTCATTCAGAAGGGGCTGAACTGAAAGTACCTAAACTTTCCTCTTAATGTATTAGGAGTAGATCTGAAAGAATAGGGCCACATCTAGAGTAAGCCGAATAGTTCATCTAACCGGAGAGCACTCATGATTGCCCCGAGTAAACGTGCGTGAACGAGGTATAACTTGTGGTTAAAACAAACGTGAGGAAACAGTGAGTGCAAAGGTCCCTGCCGAGCCCGGAATGTGCTGAAAGCTCAGACAGGTTTAAAATGACAGGCCAGCAAACACCTGATTATTGACTTAGGTCTAAAAAGACAAGCCACAAGGCAGCTAAAATGATCGTGAAGCCAAGTGGTTAACTGAGAGCCAACAACAAGGAAGGCTCCTGTCTGAAAATTGAGGAGCAAATGTTCTAGCAGCCAGCGCGTGGTGGAGGAAAGATCACTGTCTTCGTACACGACAGCCATAGTTCAGAAGCATCCAATAGCTCCGACCTCACAAAGCTGCCCACGACCCGGCACGGTGCCTGCATTAGCTTACCCCGCAAAGGAGAGCACATTCATGTAGGACTGATCTATCCCTCTTCATCCACGCCAGGGCCAGGCCTTCTACCTGCCTAGACCGAATCTTGGATTCTGGGACACACAGCGGCAACCTCCAGTGGGGAAAAAACCCGATATGCATATGCAAAAGTCCAGCGTGCTGACTCCCCACAGCCCACTCAGCTCCTGCACTAAGGGCAGAGGCTTGCACTGTAGCCACAATGGTCCTTTCTCTCCCCTGGGAAGATGCCAGCTGGCCAGCTATGGGACACCACACCAGGCACAGCCTGTATGTCACGTGCAATGTGCTTTCAGACCGATCGAGGTGGAGAGTGCTTCAAAAGGGTAAAAGTGCTAATTCATAGATGTTAGGGTCGGAAGGGACCTCAATAGATCATCGAGTCCGACCCCCTGCATCAGCAGGAAAGAGTGCTGGGTCTAGATGACCCCAGCTAGATGCATATCCAACCTCCTCTTGAAGACCCCCAGGGTAAGGGAGAGCACCACCTCCCTCGGGAGCCCGTTCCAGACCTTGGCCACTCGAACTGTGAAGAAGTTCTTCCTAATGTCCAGTCTAAATCTGCTCTCTGCTAGCTTATAAAGCTTTTCATCTTCTGCGCCTCTTGCACGGTACATAAGCAGAAGCAGGTCTACACAGTACGCCGGCGCTTTGCGACGACCCACTGAAAACGTAGGCGCCCGCTACTCCCTAAAACCCGCTCGGTGGGTCTGTTACAAGAGCCGTGCCTCACACGTCGCACTAGCGCGCGAGGCGTTGCTATCACCACTGTCGTTAGCTCGGCACCTGCCTCTCCAGTATCGCGCCGGGTGCCTTTCATACGTCCGAGCACATTTGGGCTTACCACATCAAACTGCTTTCGGTCGAGGGGCAAGAAGCTCGCGCCGCTGCGCAGGTAGAAGTTGTTGCTCAGAACCGCTGTCTTCAGGCCCTCTGCCCGGATGCGCCGTATCGCTTCGGTCATCGCGGGGAGCTGCTGTGACATCTCTTTGCTGGTGAGGTCGGAGAGAAAGGAGTCCACCGGAACGGGGGAGCCTGTCTGAGGAGCGAGAAACACCCCCCAAACGCTCATCAGCCTCTTTACAGAGAAAATAACACTTGCCTCTCCCTGTAACAGAGCTCGCCGCCTACGCTGCTCGCGCTACGGCGCCCGGGAGCTCCTGCGGCGACTAGCTCTACAGGGGGAGGTGCCGGCGTCCGGGGACGACGCTAGGACGGGAAACAGCTCGCAGCTCCTTTATTTCTCGACCCGCCCGGTGACACGAGGGGTGCCGACGCCGGGAGCAGCGTGAAGCCTGCGGCGCGGCGGGCGCGTGCTACGGCGTCTCTAGGGTTTACGGAGGCCGGAGAGAGGCGTTAAGAGGCGGGAAGCGGGGCGGCGGGCTTACGATGTCGAAGCACTGGCGCGCGAAGGCTCGCACGAACTCGTCCGCCGTCAGCTCCCCCCGCATGTACTTCATCCAGGGCCGGTCGTGCCCGCCGCAGGCCACAGCGCGCCGCACGGTGCCGGGCGGGACGCCGTTCCGCACCTCCCAGTCTGCGCGGCGAGGAGGTCGTGGTTAGCCGTCCCCGTCCAGCCCTGCTGGAGACCGGCCGCCCCGGGTGGGGGGGGGGAATGACGGGGGCCGGGCACTCACCTCGGGCGCACGCGTACGGGGAGGGCAGCAGCACGCCGCCCATGTCGAAGACCACGGCGCGGCAGGGGCGGGCGGCGCGGCGCGACCCCCAGACCTGCAGCAGCCAGCGCAGGCCCATGCTGCGGCCTGCCCGTCACCAAGGCAACCCCGTGACCTTTGCCCCTGCTGGCGACTCTCGCGAGAGCACACCACCTCTTCACGTGACCAGGCACGTTCCCGCCCCCACTACATACGCACGCACACGCCCCGCCCCGCGCGTGCGCGACCTCGCGGGGTCAGGGGTCAGAGGTCTCCGAGGCGGAAGCGGCTCATAATCGCCGCCGCTGTGCCTCGGCCGGTGCCGTTCGGGCCCGGCGTCCCGGGGCCTTATGAGCGTGCCGCTCGTGGTGATCCGGCTGGAGCTGGCCGAGCACTCGGCGCCGCCCGCCGCCTTCGCCTACAGCGCGGCCGGTGCGTGCGGCCCTGCGCCGCGGCCTCCTCCCTCAGGGGCCGGCGGGGGGAGGGGAGTGGGGGGCATTGGGGGGGAGGGGGCATTGTCCCCTCAGGGGCCGGCGGGGGGGGAGTGGGGGGTTGTTGGTGAGGGAGGGAGCATTGTCCCCTCAAGGGTCTCCCCTGTGCTGGGTCCTGCTCAGGCAGGGCAGCTCTAGGTGGTTTCTGTGCGTCCCTTGTTGCTGCCTCTGCGCTCCCAGCCTCGTCCCCGTGTCGAAGCAGACCCACCCCGTGCCCCTGGGTGAGCGGGGGGCAGGGGGTGGGAGCCCCCTCAGGACTCGCCCCCCACAAACCCGGAGCCGCTCTGCGGAGGAGCTGGTAGAAGCAGCCGGCCCACCCCTGCCGTCACAGCGGGTCCCGTGCCCGCCTCTGCCCAAATGACCCGCGAGAGCCGAAGCGGGAGGGATGGACGAGGCCAGGCCCGTTCCCTTGAGGGGGGGCATGTTTCGCGTGTGTGAGATATCGACTCCCCAGTGCGTCCTGCCCGGCCCGCGCGAAGATCTCCGCTTTCGGTTAGCGCTGCCGGATTCACGCAGGACGCGACGCGGGCGTGTAAAGCGCCCGATGGCGACGGGGGAGTCGGTCGGGGCGTAGGGTTGAGTCTGTCTAGACGAGAGCGAGGGGTCGCAACGGGAGGCGAGCAGGCAGCCGGCGTGGAAGGAAGGCGAGATGTTGTTTTTCACGCAGCGGGTCATTAACGGGTGGGACGTGTTGCCGGCAGAGGCGTTGGAAGCTGAGAGTCTAGCCAGATTCGCGAAGGGATGGGACACGCTCTTGGAGGAAAGCGATGTCTGTTGTGGCTGTTGAGCTTGGGGAGCGCGGGGCGCGGCCCCTCAATCGGAGCTTCCCAGACCTGAAATGCTGGAGGCTGTGAGTGGGAGAAGAAGTAGGGGGGGAAAAAAACCTCTGTTCAGACCCAGTTCGTCACTCCTGTGTAGCATCCGTTGCTGCCAGCGTGTGGCGTGGGGGACAGGCAAGATGGATCTAGGGTCTGACCCAGGAAATGGCAGTCCCGATGTTCTTGTGCTCATCTAATGCGTCTCTTTTTTGGTCTATGACAGAGTAGATCTTCCCCTGACTGACAGATGTCATGGCTGGTTACCGCACTCAAACCACCGCGTGCCAGGTCGCAAGGGTTACGTGTGTGGCAGCAAAACAAACTTTTTTTTTCCCCCCCTCCTCTGGTTGATGGTTTTACTCTGCGGAAGAAGGAATAAAAGCAGCTTAAAGAATTATTGTAATGACCTGGTAGAGACCTAATGGCTGTTATTAGGGAAGCCTGCTCTGCCTTCCTTCCACTGGCGTTGCTTGTTTTTTGCTCCGGATCACATTGTTTAAGTAGCTAATTGTTTTCCTCCTTAGCCACTCAAATGTCTGATGAGGAAATCAAAGAAAAGTCGCTTGCTTCTGCTTCAGCCTGTTTAGAAGGAAAGGCGCTGGTGGAAAAAGCAGCTATTATTCACCAGCATATTGGCCGCAGAGAGATGACGGATATGATCATTGAGACGATACAGCTTGACCCAGGTAACCGTTCTAAAACTTGAAAAAGGTGTTCCAGTAATCGGTCTGTAATGCCTGTAAGGTTTTTACTAGTCTAACATATGGGTATTCTCTTAAAAGTATTAAATTTGCTTGCAAGTTTCTTTGGGTAGATGTGATAATCATCTTTATCAGACCTACTGAGTAGTTGGGGGAAAAGTTCTTAGCAAGCTTTCAGGCACAGTCACCCTTCATCAGGCAAAGGGAGTCTCTGCTGGCCATTTAAATTGGCTTGACTTTCTAAGCTGCTGAGCTCCTGGTAAATGCAAATCCTGCCTTTTAAGGACATGAGAAGTGATGCCAGTACAGTTTATAGACCCAAAATCTGATCTAAAACTTCTCTTAAATAAGGATGGCTTGTTGATAATGATTAAGAGCATTAATGTTGCGAGTCACAAATTGCAACATTGAGCGTGCCCTGGTTTGATTGTGTGTTGTTACCTCTTGTAACTATCTTCTTTGAATAGCAGGCGGATATTGAAACTCTCAGTTGTGCCACTGAGATACTTTTTTTTTTTTTTTTTTTTTAACCCTGCCCTTAAAATTGCACAGCATAGAAAGCTAACTGAAAACGAAGCAATGCAAAACTAAGCACAGGGATTATCCTAACTATATTGATTGCTTTTATGTTAAGTGCAATAAAAAAATTAACTTGTAGTTGTTGGATAACAAAGTAGCATACTGCAAAACTCAGCCTGGCACCCTTCAGAACTTGTCTGACTAGGTTTGCAGCGCCCGTGACCCAGCTAAAAGGTCTCTCAAACTGGTGCCTAAATATGCCTCAGTTCTGTTGATTATTCAGTGCGAGGAGACCACTGTTTAGAAGCACATAATTTATTCTGTGCTTTACGTGTCATAATTTGACTTTTTGAATAACTAAATCCTCTCTTGTACATAAGATTGCACTTAAAATGCAGTTGAAGTTTCTGATGTGTGGTTCAGTAATCTGAACACTTTTGATTTGTAAAAGATGAGACAAAAGCTGCAATGGAAGGAAGAAAATCTGCAGAAGCTTCATCCATTGATGACACAAGTAAACATGACAGTCAGAGTAAAGAATGTGAGGCTGCTCCAGACTCGCCATCAAAACAACTTCCTGACCAGATTTCCTTCTTCAGTGGGAACCCATCAGTTGAAATAGCTCATGGCATTATGCACCTGTACAAAACAAAGTAAGAATGTATTTGACTCATTATAGATCTAGTGGGAATTGCACCATGGACTCTTGCCATCCAGAAGGGTGAGTCAGGAACACTAGGGCTGTTGCTACAGGACTGATGGAGCAATGACGCACAGGAAGCCTGGGGTATTGGCACCATAGACAGTGTCTGGTGTAGTCTGACTTGCGTAGCTGCTTTGATGGTAGTAACTTAAGCCCAACCCTTCCAGCTGTGGGTGAGGATGTCTCGGAGAGCAAGTGTTCATGTAAGCAGTGGGAGTAAAAACACCAGTTGGAAGATGGCCCTAGAAAGATCAGGTGTGAGGGGATCCCACAGACAAAGATCTCCTTGTTCATGTTCCCCTGGAACGTTAAAATGAACGCAAAGGTCTGCACTTCCCAAGTTTATTGTTGCAGTGATGGCATAATCGTATCTCCTCCCTTAGGGAGCTGAATGAGAACCATCAATTTCAGATGTTCTTGAACGTGGCCAGGACACAATGGCTATTACATCAGTAATCAATATTGCTTGTTTACTCTAGAAATATTTTGAGTATTTGTGGTTTGCAAGGCCCAGGTACTCTTACAAAAATACAGCTATCAGAATATGTACTGTGGGTCAATATCTGTTGGTTGCACACGTGAGCCCTTTCTTTAAAGATGACTAAGTACCTTTTGGGTGTCTTCAGACTTGTTACAACCACCTTTTAACCCTTTAACTGTGTACAAATAGGCAAAGAGCTTTACAATCACAGGTACATTTAAATTGTGAAGCATGAAATTGCTGTATGGTCTCCTGTGTAAGCTGGTCTTAAGATGTCAGTCTTGACTTCCTCAATTTTAAAAATCTACTTTATTGTCTTCTTAGTAAGATGACCTCTTTGAAAGAAGATGTGAGGCGCAGTGCAATGCTCTGTATTCTCACGGTGCCTGCTACCATGACCAGTCATGACCTGATGAAGTTTGTAGCCCCGTTTTATGAAGTCATTGAGCATATGAAAATCATCCGGGATTCCACTCCGAACCAGTACATGGTATTGATAAAGTTCAGCTCACAGGTAAAGCCCAGAAGTGTGGTGCCAGGTTTCTACTGTTTGGGAAATGGGCTGCTGTGTGAACACTAATTTCAGGCGCTGTCCAGTTTTAGTGGCTTGCTGTTTCCTGAGGTCATGGGCCTTTGCTATGAGAGGCTTCCTGTGATGTAATGTTGGGGGGGTTTTTGTAAGTGATACTGATGCTGGCCCTCCATTAGCCTTCATCATAGACCTACAACTTGTACAGTTGCAATGCTGTTATGCACGTCCTGGCTTACTACTTGCTTTATCATAGCCAGCAGAGTATTAAGATCTAGACAAATCCTGCCTGACTTCAATACCTCACCCATTAAAAACCCTGTGGAAGAGAATGCAATAAGCAAATACAGATGCTCACTAAGATATGAATGCATTGTGCAGTCTGTCTTAGCAGACCAAGAAATAGCCTGATCTCTGTGACAGCATTAGTTCCTATGGAAACTGAGGATAGCAAGGAGCTATTAGACCATCTAGCCTATACTTCTGTTGCGGTCACAGGGACTGACCATTCATGCGTACGTTGCTCCCTCCCTCCCAGAATTGTGAGAAGGGGGTGGGAGGTAAGATTGAAGTGAACTAGATGACCAGATACTTGTGGGTCTCTTCCTCAGCTGTTACAAGCTTAACACTCCTGTGTTGTGCACAACGTAAATCCCACAAGCCTATTTAAAGTAAGCCCCCTTCATAGAAACTCACTTGGGGGCAGTGTCTGATGCCAACCATCTTTGTACTAATTCAACAGAGTTTTTGCCCAGTCCACTGATTCAAGACAACTTCCCACTTGTCTTTTAAAACTGGCGGACTCCCTGCTTCAGCAGGCCCTCACCAGCCATCTCTGCATGCAGCAGAAGCACGTTTGAGTTGCTCTACATTTTATTTCTGTGTAAGTGTGTCAGTAAGGTGTGTGGTGAAACTGGAACAGCTTCATGTTTCATCATTCAAGAATTGGGAGACAGGAATGAGAATGCCTTGACTTCCAGCTCGCTTTCCTCCTGACGGTTGGATTGCTGACTGTAATAAGCCAGCACTTGAGATGTTGTGGCTCATCCATAATAACTCAGATGGGTTATTTTGTGTTCAGTCAGCAGTGCTTCTTTTCAAGTAATGCTCTGGTATGAAGTGCTTCAGTACACATCTGCATAGAGTGAGCATTTGAGCTTTTTCTGCAGGTAAATGATATACTGTACAAATCTTGATCCCTTTGAATAGGGCCCTCTGATGGCAGTGTCTTTCTTCCAGGCTTTTGCAAAGAAACAGCAGTTGCTTTCAGTTAGTGCCAAAATTGTTGACTGCAGACAAAGCTGATATTAAAGAAAGAAATTGGCTAGTGCTGTTTGAGCAGTATGTTTGCAAGTGTCCAGTGCTGAGAGCTCTTCAGTTCTTCTGCCAGTTTAAGTTGAAAACTGCTGAATCCAATGCAGAGATGGAATAGTGATTAGCATACATCAAGAGATTTACCTATGATATATGCTTGTTTGGGCACTTGGAGCGGTGGGAGAGAGGATATTTAATTCTCATTCCTTCTTGCTTGGTAATGTAAGCTGCAGGTAGTATGAGTCTTGTTCCTCTGGTCTGTTTTTAGGCAGATGCAGACAGCTTCTATATGGCATGCAACAGCCGACAGTTCAACTCCATAGAAGAAGACGTTTGCCAGCTGGTGTACGTGGAGAGGGCTGAAGTCTTCAAATCAGAAGATGTAAGTTTCCTTTCCAGACTGTATTACAAGCTGTTTAATAGGATTAGCTGGAGCTGGACAGGGCAGGCTTGTCTGCAGGGGCTGCAGACCTTTAACTGCCTCAAGTCTGACTGCATCTTGCCACTGCAGCACTGCATTTAGGGGAGCAACCCTGCCTTCTGAAGTTCTGGGACCTTATACATCCAATCTCCTGGTCTCCCTCTCTGGAACAGTTATGTTCTGCTGAAATCTGAATAGGGCTTAGTGCGGCTAAATATCCTTTACGTTTGGCCTGCTGGGAGGAAGATGTATGTTTAGTCCCAGAGGCATGTGTTTCCTCACACCTTATTAGCTAGTTAATTCTCAGTATTTCAAGCTGATCATTGCAACACCCCTCTAAGAGGTTGATGTGAATCCTGTTTAAAACATGGAGGAAGCAAACTGCAATTAAATGACTGGTCAGAGGGAGTGCATCAGAGCTGGGAATGGAACTTGTGGGTGTTGTCAGAGTCATGTCCTTGACATAGCTGGTCTTGGAGGTGTAGGAAGAACTCATGAGCACTGTCCCAGACGTGTACTCTAATTGGTGCCAGACTAAGTGTCAAAATGGCCACAAAGGGTAGTCACTGCTACCTCTGGTAGAATTTTTAGGCTGCCTATAATTTTACTAGGATTCATAGCGGTTCATTTAGGCTTTTGTGTTCAGAGTGCAGTTTTTAGCTGTACAACTTGCTTGGAGGAGGTCCAGCAATAAGCCTGTGTCCCTTTTTCTTGTGCAGGGAGCCAGCCTTCCTGTAATGGATCTGACCGAGCTCCCAAAGTGCACAGTGTGCCTGGAGAGAATGGATGAGTCTGTCAATGGGATTCTGACCACCTTGTGTAACCACAGCTTCCACAGCCAGTGTCTGCAGCGGTGGGAGGACACCACGTAAGAGATGTTGCTTTGCTTTTCTGTAATTCAAAGTACCGGCTTTGCAGCTGTGCTCCTCTTCTCTGTACTGATGGGGCTGGCTTTGGTCAGCATCTGCTCTGCTGATTTTTTTTTTGATGTCTGAGTTTCTGCAGACATGGTGCCATTGGCAGCTGTAGGGCCTGGAAAATGTCCAGGATGAGGTCTCTGCTCTAAGGAGACTGCAGTCTAATTTAGATATGCAAATATACCCAATACATCATGAGCAAAAAGCTAATCATCTAGTTAATAAGTATTTCCCACTTCCTACATGCTCAAATTCAAGATCAATGAAAATTTAAGCAAAATAATTACTCAAACAGGCTTGGAATACCCTGTAAGGAGCAAAAATGTGCCTTATAGAGTCTAGAGGTTCTATTTGGTCGTGAATCTGCATAGTCTAGTGTTTAGATTGAACAATACAAATTCATTTTGCCTTCAGACGATGAGTGGCATTCACACACGAGAAGATTAAAATGACTCTTAAACAGAGGTCTTGGATTTTAAAATCTCCGGATGATTTTAAATCAATTCATCCTGATGAACTGCAGGATATAAATGTTATTTCACATGACAAATGTGGTTTGCTGGTACATTTTGTCCTTAAAGCCCATGCGTTTTTTGTTTGTTTTTGTTTTTAATTATTTAACCTTAATTCTTATTCCATGAGATCCCATTAGGTAGAGCAGTGAGGTACATGTCAATCCTTTATAGAATCCCTGCAGAGAACAGAGTCCTGTTATCTGTCTCACACACTTTACATTCCTACTGGTAGCTGTTTGTTACATGTCAGGCAGTTAGAGACTTCTACAAGAAGCTCGGTGCCAAACTGCAGATCGTTTTCTTCAGCTTTTCTTTCTTTAGAGTACCAACCTTAGTTTGATCTTTCATCATGTATCACGAAACCTCTTTTGCATGAGGTTTCTCAGCTGTGCTAGTGGGTTTCCCCAGCAGAATCTGTTTTAAATTCAGGAAGGCTTTTACTGAGTCTTTGGCCCCATAAATCAAAGCCAACCTAAACATATGTAAAAATTTGTTCATTGACTAATGCATCTTGTTCCTAGTTCACTCTGACTAAACACTGCCACAGTATCAAAGTCTAAAATGTATGTCTGGCACAAAGCTGTCATCATCAGACTTCAGTCACTTGCTTGACACACTTTTTTTTCTGAGTGTGTAATTGCATTAGATTGGAGGGTATTTAGTTGGTGCATGTTGGGAACTTTCTTTCCCAGGAGCCTGTTGCAGACAGCAAACTAATGATTAGTCCAGGATTGATCTCCAAGTAACAGGGCAGAGGCTGCGGTGGGGAAGCATGGCCAAACCAAGACGAGTGAAATATGTGCTTGGAGGGTGATGTATGTTGCCAGTACCCATCATGATTAGCAGGTGTCCTCAGCTTTGCTTCCCCTTCTGAGATCAGGATCCTGAATTGGGCACTGCTAGCTGAGATGGCCTAAAAGACCTAGATTGACTTCCTTGGTGGCTTCTCGCAGTGTCTGTGGCTGAGGACAAGTAACAAGTCAGAGCTGAGGTCACAGACTTTGTGTTCTTAGCATACTTTCTCCATTGGGAAGCCAGGCCTCACAACCAATCTCCTCTCTACTCCTTCCAGTTGCCTCGCCTCCTGGCCTGCAGTTGGACTGGACACAGTGTCCTGTGATATCCTCTGTTTTTAAGATAAGGCATTCGCCAGTTTTACAGGAATAAATAGTGAAAGAGCAGCAGGCTTGTGAAGGCAGGAGGCAAATCCGGGTCGGATGGTGAGATCCAGTCAAAAGGGATGACCATGCAGTGGGGAGTGTTGTATACACTCACCAGATGACGTGTGATCCAAATTTTCTAGCCTGTCAGCTAGCCTCACAAGGAACCTAGTGGTCGCTGTTGGCTAACTAGTGCTGCTTGCTGCCTTTCTCTAGGTGTCCTGTCTGCAGGTACTGCCAAACGCCTGAGCCTGTGGAAGAGAATAAATGCTTTGAGTGTGGCGTTCAAGAAGTAAGTAGGTGTGGAGGGTGAAATCTGTCCACCTTTACTATTGCAGCTTCTTTCCCTTGATGCCTATGACTGCTGTTGGGCCACACTTCTGCCTGGAACAAGGTTCCTGTTTGTTTGATTTGGTACTGGCATGGGGCAGCTGGGTTCATCCCAGAAAGGTGTCCTGTTCTGTGGCTTTCTGAGGCTTGGAGCTGCAGGTTTATGAAGGGGGATTATACAGTGTGGGTGCCAGTGTCAGCAAGCTCCTGGAGTGGTGACCCAGCTGCACTGTCCAGTCTTATTTTCTTCAATTTGGCTTCAAGATTTTCCAGGATGTCCCCTTCACCCCTGTGACTTGAAAGCCATTTATCTAACATGCAGGAGTGGTTGATGCCTCTCTCATTAGGCTTATACTGTATTTGAATCATCAAGTAGTTTCATTCTCTAGCCTGAATGATGCTTCAGGAAAGGCAAAGATTGCCCTTTTCCTAGGGAAGCAACAGGGACTGTGAGCAGCAAATGTACACTCTTCCAATCCCTTATACTGCGCCCACAGCTTTTTACAGTGGTGTTTGTTGCTCACATGTTGGTCCAAAATCCTTTCTTGTTCTGTTCTCAGAACCTCTGGATCTGCTTAATATGTGGGCACATTGGCTGCGGGCGCTATGTGAGCAGGCATGCTTACAAGCACTTTGAGGAGACTCAGCACACGTATGCAATGCAGCTGACCAACCACAGAGTCTGGGACTATGCTGGAGGTAAACCTCTCCCTTCTGCTTGTTAGGGGTGACCAGGCTTGTGTGGAAACGGTCCTCAAAACCTTTCCAGGAAGACATTTTTAATTAAGCCCTAGCTTTCTGGAGGATTTGAAGGGCTTTTCTGTAGTATTTAATATTCCACATTTTAGGAACATCTATTTGCTGTAGTACAGCAGCTTCTGTGCCTGTACCAAATGCTTCAGAAAAAGATCGTAAACCCATAATGCACCTGGACAGCCCTCTAGTTTCAGCAGTATGGGAGGAACTTTAGCAGGAGGTAGATCAGTTTTCTCATAGCACGAGAATGAGCTTTTGTGATTTTATCCTAGATGGTGTCCAATAGATTCTGTTAAGCGTCAAATATGTCCATTAACTCCTAGGTCTCGCCCTCCATGAAGCACTGAGACCACACAGATCCTGAGTAAATTGTTTCCCTTGGCCCCAGTTAGGTTCAAATGCTTGGGTTTTATCAAACTGAAGCAATCCTTGGTCAAATTTCTCTCTTCAGATAATTATGTCCATCGTCTGGTTGCCAGTAAAACTGACGGGAAGATAGTTCAGTATGAGTGTGAAGGGGATATGTGTCAAGAAGAAAAGATCGATGCCTTACAACTAGAGGTAAGTGTTCTAGTTTCCTTCAGACGCTGCTGTGTGTTTTATGTAAATATGCCTCAACTCCAGATTTGATTCTGACAAGAATGGCGCTGGGCTGACTTCAAGGCCGAAGGAGCGTGTCGCTGCTTTTCCTTTTACTCGCTGGCTTTGTCAAGTCAACACCAGCAGGCGTGGGAGCTGGTTCTGTCCTGTTAATGATGCATTGAATTGTTCATGAAATTCAGTTGGTTGCATCTCTGCAAAGTCAGTCGCGTTGGTAGTGTTTCAGAGTTACTGATAGCAAACTCTGGTCTGCGGAAGGTATTGGGAAGGGAAGGGGTGCACAAACATGTGCTTGACTCTGGGACCTCTTAGTGACTTTGAGCTGTCACAAACTCTTCCATGCCAATGAAACAGGAAGCTGCATTTCTTTTTTTATTTTACCAACATTTTTTCAGAGTAAAGCTTTTAAAATAAATTTGCTATTCTAAACCTTAAATGAGAGTAAACTTGAACTTTCCCCTGATACATTTTTTGATTTTTAATTGATGCTATTTAAAATGGCAGACAACTAGCAGAACTTCAGTTGAGCTTTTTATATGGGTTAAGCGCTCTGCTACAGCAAACTAGAGCTAAACATTTGTAGGAAGAATTCACCTAACTGTCTTGACTCAATCTGATAATTCCTGAAATGGGCAAGAGGTCTTTCTCCTGCTTAATCCTGCATTCAAGGTATAATCTGGTATGTCTTAATCTGGAAATCATGATCTCTCTCACAGTCTTCATCCTGTTGTAAAGTTTTCAAAATGGGAGAAGGTGGGATGTGAATTCTGAAAGTCCTTGTTTTAAACACCAAAATAACGTTGCTAATAAATAACTCTGATCAGAGGGAAATAACTATTCCTCAAGTGTTATCTTCAGTCTACAATCTTTCCTCAGCATGCTCTTGAAATGGAGACTAGCTCCTAACACCTTTCCCGTGGTATTTCAGAAGCTTGCTTTCTACCATGACAAGGCAAAATCCACATGAAAACATGGTGAGGAGGAGGAAACACCTTCAGTTTTCAGTATCCCTAATGGTTCTAATTAGGCTGGCTGACATCTTCATGTTTGTGTCTGCTGCTTCTGTGTTCATATTTTCTTTCTAATTTCCCCAGAGGCAACTCATCTAAAGCCTTCAGGGAGATCCCTAACCAGAAGCTATTCAGTATACAATAGAAATTGAATTGACTTTTTTTACTTTGGCTCATCCATCCAATGACTCTGCATTTTGTACTCTGCTAAAACGTTCAAAATGCTGTCTTGACACAATTTCACTGTAGGGTTTTTTGTTTTTAAATGAGAGAGAAACTTTCTGGGGCCCTTCGGGTTATAAATTGATGGTACACTTGATCTAACGGTGCCTTAGTCCAGCTCTGTTTGCTATTATTATAGTACTCGTATTTGCTAACAAGCCAGCTGGAATCGCAGCGCATCTACTGGGAAAACAAGATAGTCCGAATAGAAAAGGATACCACTGAAGAAGTAAGTTCTCTTGTCTTATTAACTGTTTCTGGCCTTGCTTTCAATGTGCTGAGCACCCACGGCTCGCACTGACTTCGTGCACGTTGCGTGTGTTTGGAGAATTAAGAAAAATGAGTCCATTAATGTGTAATGAATGACCTGGCATTGGCCACCTATTAAGAGAGTGAGAGTTCACTTTTTTCCGTTGAGGAGAACTGGCACAGATCTGTTCTTTATCTTGATGGATGGGTTCTAGCAACATGCTGTTCAGCAGTGCAGAAATGGGCAGATTGCCAGTGGGGTTGAAACTTTGCTTAAACACGGTGTGGAAGTTGTTGCCATGTCCGGCAGCTTGCCTTGCAGGCCAGGAGATCTCCCAGCCAATGGCAAATGGTAGAGGAGACTCATGGCACACTCGCATGTGCTAATGGAAGGAGAAATTGCCTACCTGCCCATGCCACACATCACTCAGAATGCCGTTTAAAAGATTCATGGGATGTTTTGGCAGTTGGGCTGGGTTTCAAAATGTCCTGAGCCAAACGAACCATGGTGCTTCAGTGGAGTTGAGTGGAATCCCACCGGTTTCTCCCTTTTTTTTTTTTTATGCCTCCAAGTTCCTGGACAAATCCTTAGCTGAACTTTGCCTGGGTGCAGAGCAGGGTTGCATAAATGTTGTAACTGCTAATTAACCAGGCACTGTGTCTGCTGTTAAGCAACTCCATAAATGTATAAAGAATTCCCTCTAAAATTAGCTGAGAAATAGGCCTTGACAAAGAATGGATTTAAGTAAGAAATAGCTGAAGAATTTAACTGACGGGTCTGGTGTGTGAAGTGAAAGGTTATGGTAAAATCCTCTTTGAAATAGCTGAAAATACTGGCTTCAAACCAGTTGTTATATCCAAAAAGACCTAGGCTGTGTAGACTTAGGCTGCTGCTTATTCTAAAGATTGTGGAACTAAACTGGAAGGTCCCTATAAGAGAAGAGCTTCACTGTGCAAAATATTCTATTATCAGAGGGAAGTCTGTCATCCCCTACCTTGGAGGTCTGTAAGAGGAGACTGGACAAGCACCTGGTGGGGTTCACCTGACCCCAGCGCTCTTTCCTGCCCGGGGCAGGGAGTCGGACTCAATCTGCTAAGGTCCCTTCCAGCCCTGAACAGCTGTGAATCCCCAAATCATCTCAAGTTGCCTTAAACATTCAATTCTTAACCTGGAAAACTTTAAAATCTGACCTGCTTTTATAGCAGCTCTATTGAAACGGGTAGATGCAGTGGCTTTTTAAATTCAGCCCAGCTATTAGTGCAAGAAAGCAGTGTCCTTTGAATTCTGTATCAGCAGCACTTACTTGACACTGACCCTCTGCCCAGGTTAATCAATAATTATTTCCTGGGTAGCGTACAAAAATACTCCTTGTCTATGTTGCATTTAGTGCGTGTGTATGTGTATAAAAAAAAAAAAACAAAACCCCTGTGCTTTAGCACTAGGTGAATTTAATATACAGTATTGCCTAATTCTGATAGAAGAACAGGAGAAGTAGCCTGTACGTTCTTTTGCTTACAATAGCTGTGCTTAGGAGCGAATGTCAGCTACTGTCTCATGAGTGGCATGCTGCTGCTTAGTCAAAATTGAGGTGAAACCATGGTTTTTTTCCTTCAAATTTTGACCAGGTATAAACTTTTTTTTTAAATGGTGGGCAAAGAGGAGAACGTAACAGTCGAAAGCCCTAGGATTGAATGTTTAATTTCATGGAACTATTTAAATCCTAATAAGCTGCAGAAACTTGCCTCTGAGTTCATGTTCTTAAATTAAAGCTTTTTAAGCTAACTGCATTTAAACAAAAAGCAGTGAGAGACCTGCTGTGGCCTTGCAACAGTGTCAAGCTGGGTCATCGCACATCTTTGTGAGCTGAGTCATAGTTCTTTGGAAGTAGTGTATATGGAGATTTAGCTACAAGTCAGGGTTTGTGCGTTACATTTTCCTATCAGCAGTGCTATTGTAAGTATTTCTTTGAAAAGGGAAAAAGAAACTTTTTTTTTTTCCATTGCTTCCAGTCATTTTAGGGCTTGTTCTCACAATATAGTAAACGGTCAAAGTCTACAAACTGCTCCAGAAAACGTGAATGTCATAATGAAAGTGCACAGGACTTTGCTCTGTTTGAAGTCTCTGTGTTTGTTTTTACAGATTAACAACATGAAGACCAAATTTAAAGAGACCATTGAGAAGTGCGATAACTTGGAACAGAGGCTGAACGAGTTACTGAAGGAGAAACAATCTGTCGAACGAAAGTATGTGTTTCTGTCTGAGGACATTTTTCACAAGTCTAACTATATTTTATTCTGAAGCTCCTCTGACTAAAACAGATCTGATTTGCCTTTTTTGGAATCCTCCATTGGATCCTTGTTAACTCTTAATTAGCATGGTAAGGACCCTATTGATTTCAGGAATCTGATGCCCCAGTTCTGTTGGGTGCCTTTTAAAATGACTCTAATGCCATTTGGTTTTCCAGCTCTCGGCTTTTTCCACATAGCCTGCATATTTAGCATTCATTAAACCTTTCACATTTTGCGCCCACTCAAAAAAGGAAGCTGGTCAGTTGTGCAATCAGAAGGGGTTCAGTCTCTCAAGAGGAGGTGGAAGGCTGCCTGTGGAACCAGCACATGGGATGTGCAGCAAACAGATTGAGGCTCTGCCTTGAGCCCCAGCCCCACACTGTCACTGCTACGTGATCCTGGCCCTGCCCGCCTGCCCACCCCACTCTGACACCACTCTCCAGCCGAGCACACCTTGCCCACAGATGTCATGGGCCAGTTTCTATGGACTCCCACCTGTCTGCTCCACCCTGCACCCCTGGCAGTGGGTGCAGGGCAAACAGGCTGGAGTGCCTGGGCAGTAGGGCTGGGTCTAGTGGCAGTGGTGACACTGGTAGCAGCAACTAGTGTGAGTGTGAGAGCAACTTGCCACTCATGCAGGCTGCCAGAAAGCCAAGTCCGGCTGCCCCTGCCATGCTGCCCGGCCCTGCAGACAACAGTTCCTGGCATGTCCAAGAGCTCCATGCCAGGTAGCACTTCCTCACCCAGGGGTGGTGGGACTAGTCACATGTTCCACAGCCTGGGCTGCCCCCCCACGCCTAGGCCTGGCAGGATGGAGGGACCCACTGCAGATCTGAATAGAATCACTTGGCGGGTTGGATCTAGCCCATGGGCTGTATTTTTTTTGCCCACCCCTAGCCTAACTTCTCTGTTGCATGCATTTTTAAGGTGCGCTCAGCTGAATAACAAAGTGTCAAAGCTCTCCAGTGAGCTGAAGGAGGAACAAGAACTGAACAAATGCTTGCGAGCTAATCAAGTCTTGCTTCAGAACAAGCTGAAGGAAGAAGAGAAGGTGCTGAAGGAAACTTGTGAGCAGAAGGACCTGCAGATCTCGGAGATCCAGGAGCAGCTGCGAGATGTAATGTTCTATCTAGAAACACAGCAGAAAATTAACCACCTCCCGGCTGAGACGAGGCAGGAGATCCAGGAAGGACAGATCAACATTGCGATGGCATCTTCTGCGAGCACCCCAGCAGGGGGCACAGGCAAACCCTCTTCCAGGAGGGGCCGGGGCAAAAGGGGCAAGTGAGGTTTAGGTCGGTCTTGCCCAACTGAACGTGCTTCTGAAAAGCCAGGCACAGGAGTGTCAGGACTCAGGCTGAATGCTAGGTTGAACACTACACACCCAGTCCGGTAAGGTTCAGTTAGAAGCTGTTCTTGGAGCTTTTCATAAAGCTGACTGCCAGCCAATGGGGAGTCTATGGTATTTAAAACCATCTCACTGCACTATCCAGTTAATGTTAGGCAGATCTTAATTATCATTTTACCTTCCTACCTTCTGAAAGCCTCTCCCCATGCTGTGCAGTTTACCTTCTCCTTGGAGTGTGTAGCCTGTTTTAGGTGAGTGTGTTTGAAGTGCAAAAGCAAATTGCAGATCCCCTCCAAAGGGATAGTGCACCAGAGCTTGGGCCAAATGCTGACTTCCATCTCCTCCCTTAGAAGCCAAGCTTAGAAATGTTCCTATTTAATAAAAGCTTTTATTTGAAAATAATTTTTCAGATATAAGTGCACGCCCCACCCTCCCTTTAGAATGTGCAACCAGAGCCCTGCAGCAGTGTGTTAACACAGGTATAAATTAGTTAGCTTAGACATGAAACAGAGCGAAGTGTAAACCATGTTTTTGCTGTCAAGAAGTCTTAGATATGATCATTTTGGAACGTATCTAAGATGGTAGCTGCTGTAAGGGAATTCATGTTTAGGCAATTAGCTGCTTATTCCTTGAGGCGGTCTGGTGCTGTGCTAATGGCTTTTGAGTGCAAGAGCACACACGAGCTTTGTGCTGCTGAAATTATTGAGCATAACAATAGCCATTTCTGTTCATTTGAGAACCTTTCACGCAAGGACCTGTTGCACGCTTCCAGCCATTGGTGATCAGCACTGACAGGATGTATATATTCTTAGAATAAAATGCATATGCATTGTATAGATGCAGTTTAAATGTGGGGAAGGCAGTAATGACCCTAGTGAGGCAGGGGAATGAATTATGTGAGAACAGTCATTTAGATCTGTCACCTTTCAGGGTCTGTCCCATGTACTCATACTTCAGTCGCTGCCTTCCATCCCTTAAGGAATTGTGCGCGCTCTGCGTGCAACCTATACAGCTTGCTGTCGGGCTAAAACGTAAGCAAGCTCCACCCAGAATGGAGTGCAAAAGCAATTCACTGACTCGATGCGTGTATTTTTATCCACTTCCCATAGTATTTGAACACTTAATGCTTCCTTTTTCCTTGCACCTGTAACATGCTCTAGTTTTCTTCTGGCAGAGATGCATATTCAAAAATCACCATACAGTCTGCCCTGTTGGCAGGCAAAGTCTTGAGGGAGAATCCATTGTACAAATCTGACTCTTGGTCCTAGAACACGTGCTAACTTTTAACAGCTCGCCCTGCAGAACTTGCCCATTCACAAAGGCTCGAATGCGTTGGTCCCATTCTGTTGTGCTTGGTGGGTATCAAGCATCAAACAGAAACTGGCCTCATCCTTCCCTACTGATGAGTGGAGGTGGGAATCTTGTGCCCAGGCCCCCAGAACTAAAGCAGATCCTGTTCGGTTACTGGAACTGTAGTTATGATGTTGGTGTGGGATTTTTATTGTATTATTTTTAAATGCTGAGACAGTGAAACTGCAGCTGTGACTTACCCAACTCCTAGGAGGAGCTAAGAAGTGAAACTAGTGTTGTATAGCAGACTAAATCATTCTCGTGATAGGGTCACATGTGAGTTACAGTTGTCACAGCCGGGTCAGAGAGGCTAAAATCTAGTTTTAACCAGTTGCAGGCTTATTTTTAAGAACATTCCACTATACGTGGCTCTTAGCACGCTGTATGCTGCTTTGTCTTTGGTTTCTAGACATGCTCTAGTCTAAAGCTTTTATTTTTTTTTTTTTTTGTAAACTTTGTAGCATGAATGTAACTTACTTTTTTTAAATGTGTGGATTGGACAAACAGGCTTCAGCCTTCTGTAAAATACAGAATCGGACTTCCACAACCCAGCTTGCTCTCCTATAGAAATTCTATTTTATTTAAAATATATTTTTACACCAGTTGGGATCCTCTGCCTTTTGCTGATAGGTTGCTTCACTGAGATGCTGTACTAGATTTTAATAAAACTAAAATGTTGTGTATGGTAGGGATTTTGGAGAGGAAGGGTTGAGGGGTAGGGTAGTATCTGCTCACACTATTGAGGAACATCTCCAATAGTGAAGGAGAGTTGCATTTTGAGGGCCAGGAAGAGAATAGTCCAAGAGACACAGTGGAGAAATTTGAAATAAAATGGTGGCAAAAGTGAAACTGCCTGAAGAGAGTTTTATCAAGGTAAATATTAGGAAAGCCAGTCTAAATCCACCCTGTGCCTGGAGCATACACGATGGTCAACATCCTGTGAAGTGGGTAGATGTTTCTGACTTGGTCTGCATATCTGATGCATCTGTCTCTGCAACCGAAGATGAACAGGCTGGAGTTCAACAAAACTCCTTGTTGGAGCTAAACTGCTCTGTCCTGAAGGTGTCCCATCCTGCCCCAGCCTCACAAGGCTGCGACTAGAAGCCTTGCATGTCTGCTGCATATACCATCCTTTGGCTATGGTGAAATAGGACTTTGCTCCCCTGAGCAGTAGCACAGCACTTTCCACAGGCACCAAGTTATCTTGAAGTAGTTTGCCAAGTGTTTGCACAGAATTTAATCTGGTTTGGGGTTTTTTTTTTTGGTTGGGGATTTTTTTTAAGATGGAAAAGAGAACCTGACCGATTCCCTTTTAAGACTGATACTGTACTGTCCTGTAACATCTAAAATAAAAGTTAATGGCTGTATTAAAACTGCTGAAAAGTGGATGGATGGTCTCTTTCTCCCCCTCTGTCTCTCGACTTTAATGCAACTGAGTGGTGGTATCCAGCTAGTGCTGTAGGAAAATCTCTCTGCTTTCTAAATGGGATGATGAAAGAATCCTGCTGCATCTAAGGGGAAGACAGTCCCAGCTTGTTCATCACTACTTGAACTTGGTGTAGGTGGGGGGAGAGGGAGTCTGGCTTTATTTTCTTCAGTGCTTTCATGTGTGGTTTATCCCTAGCTAGATGCCTCATTTGCTTAGATTTGCTGTCAGGGATGGGACTAATGGCAGCTCTGACCTCTAAACACCCCCCACACCCCCCCCTTAGGCCCTTGCTGTAGCTTTTCTTGTGCTGAATTGTGCAGTTCTTCTGCTCCAAGAACAAGCCTTCAGCTGTGGCTCCTAGCTCCCCGCTGCTGTGAGTGCCTCGGCAGGCCCGGCGTGTTCAGTTGCTGGAATTCAGTTCCTCCCAGGACTTCTGACCATGGCTGCCAGTCGTTGGAGACCCTTGGAGCAAAGTGTGTATGTTAGGACCAAAGCGCTTTTGGAGAGAGCTGGCCTTAAACAAGACTCTGCAACATCTAGCTTCTATAGTGTTTACAGTCTAATAGAAACTTTTTTTTCCTCCCCTTTCCCCCCCCCTCATCAGCAGTACAAGATTTTTTGGGGGCCTACAGTTCCTTCCCAAGTCATCTTCCCAGGGAACGTGTGCTCCCTTCATAGCTACTGAGTGTCCCTTTAGTCTCCAGGTCGGCAAAGCAGCCATCAGGCTTGGTAGTAGAGCCTGGAAGTACTGGACTGTCCTGTAACTGCCCCGAAGCGTGGGTTACTAATTCGTGTATCCACTGCCTGTTTAGTTTGTTTTTTCTAATGGTTCCTTAAGTGAAACCAATACTGCTCAAACATCTTGGGGTCATACCCCTTTTAACTTTGTTATAGGCTGTGTGCCCCGGTGAATCCATGTTAATGAGGATAAAAATAACACTTTGTTACCACATCTGCTCTGTAAAGTTTCCAACAAATGCAGTCAACTTCACTTTTTTTTTTTTTTTTCCCCCCTTTCCCTTTTTTACATTTTCCTTTTCTCCTCTTTCCCATTCCTAGACGACTGCTGTGGCTCCCAGCCTGAGGACCTTCATGCAGGGAAATACAAACTCAGTGTTCAGTAACTTCCTCGCACTGACCAGGCCAACAGGGTAGTAATGCAGCTATTACAGGGATCAGAAATCCAGAGCTGGAAGAAGAAACTGGGTAAAGTGTAAGGTTTCTTCTAAGAAACTTAAACTTGTCCTTCCTTTCACCCACATCCTTTCAAAGCAATCTGCAAAAGAGGGAAATACCATAAAGGGGCCTGCCTCCTTTTTGTGCAGAGGGGTGGGTGACAGCAGCCAGGACTCTGGCGCACTGGGGGGCTTTAGGTCCTGCCCAGGAGTCTATTCCCCACTCGTTCATGCTGGCCCTAGTCCTCAAGTTAAATATCCAAATCAGAAAGAGGTCCTGGAGAGGGGAGTTTGCTCCTCAGGTGCTACCGGGGTGGGTGGGAGTGCATCCTGGGCTGGACAGTGTTTGCTTGAGAAGGCGCTGCAGGACCTGGGCCTGGTGGTCTTCCTGCAGGCCAGGCTTGGGGCACTCAGTCCCAGGGTTCCCCTGGCTGTGGAGCTCCAGCACCTTTCTCAGAAGTAGGTTGGACTGCTGGGGACAGGCACACGGTGCCGACTGGCTGCCACAGCCTGGATGGGACCTGTTGGCTGACGAGCTGCAGCCTCCTCTGAAGGGGAAGTTGTCCGAGAGGCCCTGCCTGCAGCCCCAAGTCTCCTGATGAACCAGCGAGGCAGCGGATCTTGGTCAGGCTGCAAGCCTAACTCGGGCCCTGCATGAAGAGGTGTGTAGCTAAGGAGGCATCACTTTTCCTTCTGTGAAGGGCTCAGGCAGCTCGAAGCCCTGACGAGCCCTAGGAAGCTCAGGTCCATCATCCTGATGTTTCTAATCTTAATGCAAATAAAAGGTCTCCATGTTTGAGTCCTGAAGACAAACTTCCCCTCCCCATCCTCTTCCTCACAGCTCACTGTTATACTTCTTCCTCTGGTGCTTTTTGGGGTTCATGTGGGATGCGATACAGCACCTGCGTTGGAGTCTGCCAGGCAGAGGATGTTAGCTGGCCCATTGGTAAACCTGGTCGTGTTGGCTGTCTGGTGTTAAGTTATCTTTCATTCCAAAGTGCTTCATATGTGGTGTTTCCTCTCTGCTGAAACTGCCAGCCATTCCTGCCACAACATGCTGCATAATAAGACTCATGAAATCCCTCTGTGCCCCTCTGCAATTGGAGCTTGAGTTACAGGAGAAACAGCATGGAAAGGTTAAATGATTTGCCTGAATTCCTGCTCGCTACAGGGGTGTCTGAAGGGCTGCAAGCAAGATTGGAGCCTTGTTATGGGATGTGTCGTAATAAGGGACCATCCTTGCTTCCAAGAGCCAGCAGTTTGACTAGACAAGACAGCCAATAAGTGGATGAGAGGGGAGAAGACTTAACAGTTGCTAGAAGCATGTGCAGGTGGGAGAGCTGAGGCCCAGAGCATGAAATCTAATGGAGCCAGGAAGTGTGCGTAGTATTTAAATCTCAACCCAGTATACTAACTGCAAGGCCAGCCTTCCTTGTCTGTCCCCTGAGCCCGAGACAGCTGCCTGGAAGAATGATGCTCTAGTGATGCACTTGGAGTTTCTGACCAAATGTGACGTTTTCCCCTTGAGAGTGACTCAAGAGATTGGGTAAGCTCTCAGCATTTGGAAGCAAAGGGGAAAGAACCAGAGAGCAAGAGAGTGGCTGTGATCTCCCCTGTTCACAGCTCTGAATGAGCATATCACACTGGAGATGTTTCTGGGAGCAAGCACCCAGGGGGTTAGAGGGCAAACTGCCTTCCTTAAAAGGGAAAATAAAGTCCTATTGTAACCTGCAAGGACCTGAATTGTCCATAACGTGGGCCCATCAAAAGCAGAGAGGAATAGCTGCCAGAGTGTGGGAGCACAGCAGGGAAGGAAAGGGAAAGGCCGATTGCAGTCCACAGCATGGAAGGCTGCAGGCTGGGAGTGATTCATCTAGAAACAGGCACAGTGAAAACTGAAGCGTTCGTGATTGAGCCTGGCTGGTTTTCAGTAATCCCATTCCAGTGAATACAGCTAATCTTGGTGAGGCCCTTCCCACACAGGGTAGCGGGTGCAGGCGCTGCGCAGTGGAGTTAATTACGTATATTGAATTCTATAGCCGTTCCAGAGCAGGCGCGTGCCACGGCCCTGGGTCTGTGTTGATGACTCAGGAACTGCCTGTCTTGGCCCTGCGTCTTCCCAGAGCAGCTCTGTACACTGGCAAACCCCCCTTGCTGCTGCCACCCCTGACCCTACACCTCAGCCGGTCGACAGTCCCTGGGCAGTCCCTCGTACGCAGACTGTGAATGCCAGGGCTTGTGCAACGGCATTTGCTTTGGACACCTGTGTTATTGTACGAGGTCTAGCTCTTGCAGACAGGGCTCTTTCCTATTAGTCATGTTCCTTCTCCCTGCGCTTGGTGAGCAGAGGGATCTGGCACGTGCTCTCTGCTCTGTTTATTCAGGCTGGGACTTTTCAGCTGGGACAAGCTCCCTCGGGCCTCTGAAAACTCCTTCCCCAGCCTGCGTTGGTTTACAGGTTGGCTCACAATTAAGACTCAACTCTGTAAGAGATTGTACCAGTTTCACTTAAACCTTGTTTAGGCTGATACAAATGGTTTAATGTCATTTAATGCACAGATTCTAGAGGCAGAAGGGGAAATAATGACAGAAGCAGATTACAAAGGCAGAAGGGCCAGTTCTAAGTATACTGATTGAAGAGGCAGAAGAGACCAGCTCTCAAATCTGCTGCACAGTACAGGCCAGGCCATACAACCTCCCCTTGTTCTGTGTGAGAGAGCCAATCTTATACAAAGATGTCCAGCCTTGATGTAAAGTTTTAAAGGGGGGGTATTTCAGTTTAGCCTTAGATACCTAACTCTCCAACTTTAGATGGCTGAGATTCTTTGTGGATCTGGGCTGTAGCATCTCGAGACTTTGGTTTCCCATCTATAAAATGGGGATAATAGTCCTTTGCTACTGCACGGAGCTGTTGGGAGGGTAAGTCTATAGACCGCTCAGGTAGCACAGTAGTGGGCATGCTTTGTGTCTAATTAGATAGGACCCTAGCACGTAACATCTGATCAAAGCTTCAGTCACAGAATCGGCACATGTGTCCAAAGTGGGTTCCCTGTCCGAAACCCGTATTCTGGACAGTCCGGGGGAGGAGGAAGACCCGATTATACAACAACAGAACAAGACAGGGAGCAAACAAACCTTTGAGGAATCTCGAGCAAACCAAGGATCCCACCTGAAGAGCTCTAGTAAAGCCAAGTCCAAGAATTCAATTTGGGTTCCCACATTTCTAGGCAAGGTATAAACAGTAAAGATCTTCCCAGACCTTCAGCTTGGCATGTGGCTTGTGCTCATATAGAAATCTTCCACCATGAGAGAGTAACTGGTGATGGACGTCACTGTGTCCTAGACCTCTTGAAAGAGGAACTATATCCAGCCATACAGGGACTGGAAGACTTGACAGGTTGAGCTGTCTGGGGAAGATCATTGGATAGTGAGAATCAAAATGTTGATTATGAATTTGCAAGTGGAGAGAGAGAGAGAGACTTATTTTCAACACAGGGCCCAATGATCCAGGTCACTGAGGGTTTTAAGTCAAAAAATCTCTTGTTTGTTTAACATTTTCAGACGTCGAGTGCTTTACATATTAAATGAGCTCTCTGGCTCAACATTTGTTTCCCAGAGGAAGAAACCTGAGCAAATACACATTCAAGTCACAACTCATCAGAAAACTGTCAGGATATTGTCCAGAGCTGTAAATAGGTTTTTAATGTATTTGGGCTTCTCCTGGATAGGTTCGCACCAATTAATGACCAGGCAGGGAAACACACACTGGAGCGAAACCCAACTGCTAGCACTTTATGTGAATGTCATGCTCATAAATTATACTCGTTTGGCAGAGCTGGACGCTGAAGTTGTGCAAGCTGGAGCAGCGTGAGTAATGGCCTGCTGCCTTCGAGTTAAAGCTGGAGGGAAACACAAGCTGAGTTTGGTCTCCCTGCTTCTTCCTCCCCATCCCCAGCTGGGCTGCTAGCAGAACTGGACTGAGCCCAGTATTTGCTAACATGCTTGCCACCAAACGGCCATCAGGCTGCAACGATTAGTAGTGACAGTGAACATGCTTGGGATTTTAACTGATGTTCCAGAAGCCTCACTTGTCCCTCCAAAATCCCCTTGAGTCATGTAGTTCCCTGAAAAGTGTATACATCATGCTGGGGAGAAAAAAATAAAGATAGATATTTACCTTCTTGTCATTGAGGAAACTAATATTTCCCTTAATGCATCTTGCAGTGTTTCAAGTCGCACATTCCAACGTGAGTAAGGAAGGGGAGGAGGAGCTAATGTTTTCTTAATGTAGACAGAGATTGCAGTCCAAACCTTGAGGCTTCCCTGGATCAGAGTCGTATTAGTCCTAAATAGACACACTCAGCAATTAACAGCATCCTCAAAGTGCTACCAAATGTGTCACCATTTTCTCGAAGACTGTGTATTATGCTTGTGCAAGATTGCATAATAATCTGTTCTTCCTCACATGGATTTGACTCAACTTTCCGGTATCTCAGTAAAATATTTCTTTAGTGACCATCAAGCCTGAATTTTCCAATTCATATCCTCCCCAGATGCGCTCTGTAACCTGGAGGTGTCATTAAGCAAACAAAGTGCTTTTGTGGCAGACACTTTTTCCATAAGTAACTAAGCAATCTGCACAGGTCGCTGTTTCCTAGAAAGGTCTAAAGTGTGCTCATTTTCAAGTGCATTCAAGTCTTGAAGTGGAAATGAAGACCACTCTATGCCTGCCTTACTTGACATGGCTGAAGTCTGGGACCAGGAGAATAAGTCACAATGAAAGCACTTAATTAGCAGCTTGCTTAGTTTATGGAGAATTTAAGCTCTTTTCAAAGAATATTTAGCCCTTAAATTACCTTCCAATATAACCAGATGCAATCTAGCCTTAAATCTTTAGGCAAACAATAGCGCTGAAATGCAAGAACCATCCTCCCAGAGCTAACTTGAAGTTAACTCTAAAGCTGAGCGATGACACGTGCCATACTTAACTATTTCACTACTAATCACCTTTAGCATTAACTTCCAGTTAATATGGACAGAGCTGCAGCCACAGGCAGGTCTGGAGTACCCTGACTTTCTGAAGTGAGACACTGCTGAAGGAGTAGAGTGTATGTAATTTAAACTAATGCACTTCTCAAGCTGTGCATGAGTTTTGGGTTAAAGGGGTAGAGATAAGAGGGGTTTACTGTAGTTAAGTGCTGTGCAGAGTCCCTTGTTTTCCACTGGATAAAATCAGAAAGGTTCACCAGCACACCACAACCAGTACTGCCACCGCGTGTAGCAGAGATCCTCCTGCAGTGCAAGGAACGGAGGAGGCCTGTGTCTTTGGGCAGAGAGATCCGAGTTGTTGAGCCACAGCCTTACACAACCAGCCTGTTAATGCAATAATAAGCAGCTCTGTTGATTTGTACAGAAGCCACATTTTATACTTCAGACCATTCACTCTGCATGTCTGACCCCTTCCTCCCGCCGGTGACCATTCCTCTCCTGTTCTCTTATTGGCGGACCAGGGCAGTCTCTACAGGTTTGCTCCTGGTTGATTTGAAGTGATCCATACTTAGGTGAGAAAGCAAACACCAGCATTTTTGTTTCTGCCAGACTGCTTTCCCTTCACTTCTTTGGCCCATTGTGAAATGCTGGGGTTCCTCCACCCAAATGGGTAGAACAGCCAAAAAGGAGAAGGAAAAGCACATTGATTGGGAAATGCAAATGGGCTGGACCTTGCCCAGGCTGACAGCGACTATAAAGCTGCATCAGGTGCATAGCTTCTTGTCCTAATGGAGTGGCGTTGAGGTTTGCTTGGTGGCAGGTAAAGGTTTGTTTCTGGTTTTGTCAGTGGCTTCTCTTAACCGTGTTAAGCTTATTCTGGTATTTGTGCTTGTTTTATTAAGTTTTGTAGGTAGTTGCACAGTCAGGGCATGGGTTTGATTTGTGCTCTTTGTGGTAGTGTGATGGTTTGGTTGTTGAGGGTCTCTTGTGTTAGTGGTTGTGTGAACTTTTGACTTGGAGATTGGGGCAGAAGTGTGAAGGGGAAATTACTTAGCTACTTGTATGTGACTGTGTGTTAAATGTGTATCTTGTTTCCTATTTAGGTTTTTTTCATGTGACACTTGAGGTTTTAATGTTGGTTACTCGACACAGAGCAGCTGAGTTTACCTGTGCTGCTAAGCTGGTCAGTCATGGTAATGGCTGGACCTATACCCTAGAAAGTGGTGCTGTTTGCACTGGGGGAGAAGCTTGTCCACTGCTTGTGAAGAGGTTGTGCCTGATAATTCATTTGCTGTAGCTGATCTGGAAAGAACAAGCTCACAGCTGGAGGCTAGCGCTCGGGAAGCGCTTGGCTCTTCCTCTGCACTGACTTCAGCTGACGAGGGGGAAGCAGACAGGACTAGCTTGATAATGAACTATGCCAGGCAGCAACCTTGCTAAGGAGCACTATTGTCCCCTCTTAAGCACTAGATGTTGCTAATAGTGGGTTTAAACTGGCTGCCTGAGAGACCTTGGTGGAATGGTTTCCCCATTACATGCTGTACTCCAGCAATGCAAAGCAATTGGTGACTGCTCCTTGATCCTGACCTGGATCCATACTGCTTGGGAGTGGGGCTTTGAAAGGTGCCCAGTCTAATCGGCTCTCTCTGTGTCTCTGTCCCCCTGCGAAATGTAAATGATGTGCAAAAAGGAAATTACTCTGCACCCTTTCAGCAGTAACATCCAAAGGAAGTAGTAACTGGTGAAAGTGTTTACTCCCAGGTGCCCGGGTAAAGGGATTTTAAATACTGCTTCAGCACATAGGAATACAGCCTTTCTGTGTGTTCAAAACAAAGCAAGGCAAAGCCATGTAAGGTCTTGGAAGTGACTGGACCTGAGCAATTTGGTGCCAGCTTGCAGAGATGGTGACAAACCACCTCTCCATGGCTGAATGAGTTTGCAGGTGTGTGTAAAGAGATGTCTTAAGTGGAATCTTATGTGGCGTTCTTGCCTTGCAAATGGAAGGGGGTCATAAGGGATTCTCTTTAACTAAGCCTTTTCCAAATTGCTTTGGCAGCCTGTCTCCCAAAAACATGCTGGCTGGGCCTTCTTGTATGAGGCTCCAGTGAGCAATGCAGAAAGGACCTAGACCGTTCAGTAAAACTGTATGGTCTAAGCAAGCTGAAAGCAGTTTTGGAAGCCAGGAATGCTGGGCTTTGATTGCTATTCCTTGGGTGAATCTCAGCCTTGCTGAAACATGGGGCACAGCATTTACCTGCCTGGAAGAAACTGTGAAGACTGATTTAATTAACGCTGCTTGGAAGAGGTAAATGCATATAGGTATAATTTTTGTACAAATGTTAAGGGCTTAAAATAGCCAGATGGAAATATTCATAGCTCATTCAAACTGTGGTGTTTCTGCTCTGCAGAGATCACGGGGTCAGACTAGAGCAGCGGTTAAGAGGATTAGACCATTTTGATCATACAGGCAGCTGAGCTTGCTGAAATAACAGAAGGGAACTTAGGAACACTTTAAGGTGGGAAATGGCAATGGGAATAGGAAAGTGTTCTCTTGCAACCTAGTGTTTCATTCAGTAGGTGCATTGTAGGCCTAGAGAGCCTGTGTTCCCCCAGAGGTATGGGAACCCATTGACTTGACACGCAGCTGTGAGTGCTTTGTACGTCTGAAAATCAGGCCTTGAGCTTCCTTCCCTTCTGTGAGGTGCAATGCATCAGCTGTACCCAGACACGAGACGCTGAATGCATGAGACTGAGATTGTAGAGTCCAGTCCGTGGGAGTTGGTTGTGTGCAGTGGGGCTTCATTAGCAAAGCCCATGGAGGCGGGTGCTAAAGTGACATTGCCAGGTTAAGATGCTGATTTCTTTCATTTTTATGTTTTGTTTCATTTTTTTAAACTAAAAGGTCTGACTTCAATGAGAGAACTGGAAAATTTGTTGCTATTTAGGAGGTTGGTCTGAATAAAAAAATCAGACTTAAGTACAGTTTGTTTGTTTGTAGCAGAGTTTCGGTTTCTAGCTGCGCCAGTACGGTGTTTATAGCCAAACAAAGCCACCCGGCAGTCGGAAGTGCGCACCGGGTATAGGCACTATGGCTGTAGCCAGTGCTTTAACAAGAGGCTCCCACGTTTTCCCTCGGCCTGCGTCTGATCTCTCCCTAAATGTAGACGGGGATGATGTGAAGGTGTATGGGATCCATTCATCTATTTTTGTTACCATTGAAACAAATTCAGTCTTCCCTCTGAGGGGGAGGACATCCTACTGGGCCAATAGCATGTTTGCTGGAAATCCCTGCCGCAGGAGACTGCTCACACTCTGCGCAGCCTGGATAACTTGAATTAAGGGTGGGAATGACTCCTTTGCAAGGAAGTTGGAGTCTCCTTGCAGAAGTTGTTCCAGAGGCAGTCCGGTCCATTTTGAAAGCAAATAATCTGTTTTGAGCCTTGGGGAGATCCACTCTGGCAAGACTGACTTAGCACTGTGTAGGGAGGGTTTGCCTCGACCAGAGATTTGGGAATCGCTGCAAATCTCTCTCCAGCTTGCATAATTTTAGCAAGGAATTCGTGGGAGTCCTAAGAGATGCTTTCAGCCCATCTCGGACAGGAACAGAGTAACTGCCAGAGGCAGTGAACCTGTGACAACATAGTATTCACGCAGCTGAGAGCAGCCCCAGAAGCTGTTCAACACACTCTCTAAACACACAGCATCAGCTGGCCAAGAATACCAAATAAATAGGAAAGGTTAAATGCTGGAGGCTGGAAGTGGGAAAGGAAGAGTGGAAGGAATGTCTCAAGTCTGGGATGCGCGTTCACATGCAGTCTGGGCTTGTAGCAACTCAAAGCTGGAACCCTACGCGAAACAAGCTTGGGGCTGAATTCGTTTTTACTGCTGTCTGTGCTGTGCTCGCTCCCAGGATTGTGGTGTCCAGATATGTCCACTTTTATTTATTATTGTCTTTAACGTAGCTTACTGCATCCCTGAAGATACCTGTGCTCTAGGCGTGTATCCCTCGTTCCCTTTCCATTCCTCATTGATGTTTGCAGTGTCAGCGCTTGTGGGATTGTGTCAGTGTCTGGATTAAATACCAGAAAATATCCTCCCTCCCCCCAACCCTGCCTTCTGGTCTGGCTGGTACTTAAGGGAGAGCCCACCTCCCACACTGGCATGTTCCCTGTTGCACAGAATTTCTTGCAACTTCCCCCTCTAGCACACTTCTTGGAAATGTTCTCGCTTCTGTAGGGAATTGAAGGAGCAAATCATGCAAGACAGACCTATGAAATAATGTTTGCAGGTGACTATTTTTCTTTCCTGGGTCTTGGCATATGCCTACACTAGCCCTTGCTAACGTTGGACCAATGTTCACTGAGGCTGTAAGAATAATTGATGGTCCAATCCAGCCTAAACTTTACACAGTGGTCTTCAAAGATGTGGGGAAACCACGAGGGTGCAAAGACTCGCCACCGCAGAGACCCATCACCCATGGCTAGACTCATCGCCATGCAGAGACCCATCAACCGTAGTTGTATTCAGCAGGGGAATGCTCCCTTCTCCATCTTGTGCAGGACACTGGAAATAAGGAAGCCTGGCTGTGGCTGGCTGTAGGCTCCTTGCTTCTCCCCTTTTGTGTTAGCGGTTGTGCGGCCAAGGGAGGCTGCAGATACCTGTATTAAAGGAGCAAGACTCCAGGTGGGTGTGAATGGCTGCTCTTCCATCCCTAATCTACTGTCTCCAAAGCCTGGAAGCACATTTCCCCCCCTCTCCCAGTTTTACTTGTTTTGTTGAGGAGACTCGGCTGAGACAAAAATCCTCAATTCTTCTCTGAAGTATAGCTGAGGTGATAAAGAAATGTAGAGGAAACCTGACCCTGTGCTCTAAGCCTAAAGGAAATATGATCTTCTAGCAGAGGCAGAAATGGAACCAACTCTTTTTTTTTCCTAGAGAAACTTTCCAAGAGGAAACCAGTCTCCTCCCTTGCTTGCTCCAAGGGCTTTAAGGCTGAGGGCAAGCAAAACGCAGGGGCATCTGAACCCCAAGCCTCTGGGCTGGGGCCTGCAAGTAGGCTGCCCGCCAAAGGATTAGGAAACATCTGAAGCCCCAAGTGTGGGTGGAGGATGTCTTACTTACGGGTCTGGACTCTTGAATTTGGAATTAGTTTTGGCTAATTTAGGCTCGGATACCAATTTGAAAACAAACCAACACCAAAAAACCCCCCAAAAACATTTAATTCTGCCAAGAGCAAAGCCTTCCCATTTAGATGAAAGGAAAGGCCAAAGAAAAATGAACAAGAGCAGTCTCCAGGGGACATTGTGGCAGGCGCTGAAATGAGCTGAGAGATGTAGAAAAATAAAGCCAAAAAAGGGCAAGGCAGCACCACTCGTGGAGCTGCCTACACCATCCCGTGGCACGCGTCCTCTTCCGCGTGTCCGGCGGCGAGCAGCCCAGGGTGGAACTCCGGGGCGGGAAGGGTCCGCGGCAGTTGGAGCGAGCTCCCGAAGGATGGCGGGCAGCAGAGATGCTCCTGGCTGTGGAGACTGGGGACTGCTAGCCAGGGCCCTCAAATGAGGAAACCAGGCTATGAATGGTTAGGAAAGGGGTGAAGCTAACAGAAAACAGGAGAGGAAAACCAGTGAGGTCTGCCTGTGCCATCCTGAATATCCTCTGTTGGCATGAAGGGCTTGCTTAAACACAGCTGCTTGCTTCACAGAGTGAGCTCCTGTTTCTGCCAGTAATTGGTTGTGGTGGTAAACCGGAGACCGGGAGTACTCAGTACCTCTTGGGTTTGCGGGACCACAGGTGTAACGAGATTAAGTGCTTTCTCTGTGGAGATGCACCCATGCTTTGTACACCGGTGCCTGGGGCCAGGCTATCCAGGGAATAGACCTTGGGGGTTACTACTGGAAACTACCGTTACATGGGAGTGATAATACTTGGCAATTTATTTGTAGGCATGGTTTTCTAACTGGTAAGATTGGAGACAAAGATGGAGAAGTGCAATGACTTGCCCAAACTGGCACAGTGAGTTGCTTGGTGCTCTACCGACGTTGTCTAGTTTGTGGTCCAACCCTGTACATTTTTAAGCTTTCTGTATGTTGGTGGCTTACTGAATTTCTCACTGGCAGCAGTAACAGTTGAACTGGTGTAAACGAACTGTAGGCATTTTAGCTTCTGCCACCTCCATCTCCTTTCGAATTTGGCACGATGGTGGATTAAAAAGTGATGCTAGGTCAGTGCTTCCAATATTTGCTAGAACTATGCTGGTGGTAGTGCAATGGTAAGGACCTGTTGGGAAAATGCTAGTGTAAAGCACTGAAGAAATGCACTCCGGGGAGTCGGTTGTAATCCAGCATGAAATTCTCCATGTTCCTTGCAGTGAAGAGCTGCTACCTGAGAGCAGGGGAATGGAAGTAGAGGGTAGACGGCGATTCTCACTTGCTTTTGGAGAACAGGGCTCTGTTTTTGTGTTGGATAACCTCATTCCTGTTTGGCAGGTATCGCATTCCTCGCATGAAAGGAATCCTGGCATCGCTGGCTAGCCAATGTCTCTTTCCTAAAGGAATTCTTTTTTCCTTTGACATGGCTTTAGATGGATTTGCAGATATTTGTAGATGGAGAGTATGAAGGCGAGACCACTCAAAGTTTAATCTTTGAGGGAGGTGTCAGAGGTGAGAAATTATTTGGTGTCTCTAAAGATCTGAGGATTTTAGCTGTTGGATTTTTAAATAGACACATGCAGAATGGGCAAGGGTTTGTTTCTGCTTCACAGTCGCCTTGTCACTGAGAACTATCCTTAAAATCCTGAGCAAGACAATGATACCCAAAATTGTTCATCTCTTGAAAATGTATCTGATCATGATCATATATGTTAGAGCTGCTCATGCCCCTGTAATTTCTTGTTGATAGTCATCAATTCTGAATGAAAACTGATTTTAAAGTAGCTTTAAAAAGAATGGTCTAACCTAGGACTCGAATATCAGGGCCTGCGAATGCATGATTTGCTCTTGAGGATAAATCATTGTGTTCTTCAACAGCTGCTTAACTTGGCAGAATAAGACTAGCATAGTCTTGAACTCCTCTCCCCACAGCTAGATTGCTACGGTACCTGGTAGATGTGTTGTAGCTGACTTAAAGTATCCTTGGGTACTTAAAGACGCTGCCGTACAGAGGTTTTTAAAGCCACCTAGAGACCAGCGTCTTGACTAATCAGAAAGATTTCAGTAGTGCATAGCACAAAAGCAAATCCAATAGCTATCAAGCGAGTCAGCCTAGCAGCAAGGGAACACTTTTCCAGCGGTACAAGGATTATAATGGGGAGAAATATATATATATATTTTTTTTCTTTTTTTTTTTTCCTCCAATGCGCAGATATATAATATGCATGCATGGAGAAAAGAAAATCAAAATAAATGAAACTTGTAGCCTGCTCCAAAACTCCAGGTTCTCAAACTGCATTTGGAGACCTCCCAGGTGATCCATTTTGCTGACTCTGAAGCATCACCAGTCTTCAAGCACTGGCACTAACTCTGTCCAGGTCTGAATTCAGCCATTAGAGTTTATGGAGGCTTTTTTTTTTTTTTTTTTTGGACTGAGCTCACTGGCCATCTCCTCTCCATTCTTGAGTCAGCATTTTTTTGGGGAAAAGCTCAGTTGTGATCAAACCAGGAGGAATCGCCAAAATGGGAAAGGTTTCTGTTGATTTAGTGCTCTTGCTACAAGCTGAAGTGTGATCAGAATTAAAGTATATTGGGGAGGAGATGAGCTACCATCAATTTGAAGCCCTGCATGGAGGTAGGGGAAGCTAACCTTCTAGGCAAGAGGGATGCAGAGAACATGACCAATATACCAAGTGATAGAAATTATCTGCAGTGAAGATGTAGGACTCCAGCAAGGTTTTCCCATCAAAAGCCTTGGAGTGGGGTCGCAACAGGACCACTGACCCTCTTAAAGGCACTCGCTACGGGATTTTGGTAGACTTCACATGGAAGGAGGATTCGCTTGTCTTCATAAACCCCCTTGTGGATGTTGTCACTGAGGGTAAGTTAATTTTAATGGCTTTGTTGATGGCAGTCACTTATTTCCTTTTTTAATCTATTGGTATATTTTGTATATATGTGTCTTTTAATATACATGTATTTTTATTTTTACTTGGTCTCCATGCACAGTACAGTAGGGCAGAGAAGCAAGGGTAATAGACAATGGAAAGCAAACACAGGGCGCAGCAGTGCAAAGAACCACGCTGAAAGGGAAAACCAGTCCAACCGCAATCACGCAGCACTTAATGAAGTGCTGACAAGAGACTTCATGTTTATTTGCAAAACTGCAGCTCAACTATTGAACGCTGCCCCAAAGCTGTTAAATAAAATGTATCCCCATGTTGGGGTGCTCAGATTGGATCTCCTGGCAGGAAATCTATCAGGATTTATACAGTAACCTGAAATTGTATGTGGTTAGAATAATCTAGCATGCAAAAACATGAGGTAAAATGGCTAGTATTGGATAATCCTCGTGTGCCAGATTCCATCCAAGTGCATCTGACCCTTTATTTATCTCGCGTGCCTCGACTTTAAAATGACACCAGTATACACACAAATTGGACAGTCTTTTCTAGCTCCAGCTAACTGGAAAGGTCCAGAACATGCCTGGTCAGGAACCTAAAAGTCCCTCGACTGCAATTTGTATTGTAGCGAGATGAGGCCTTAACGCTACAGTCCTGTACGTAAGGCAGGGCTGGACACAGGAATGGGTAAACCGGGGGCTGGACAGAAAGGGGATCCAAAAATGGTAATTTAAAAATTATTATTATTATAATATCATCTCTGGCAAAGGGGGGGGCCTGATACTAAAAGTCTGCCCGGGGCTGCCAGGAGCCTAGGTGCAGTGCTGCCTTCCGGCAGCGTCCTGAAGAGTTTAGCCAGCTGTAGGCCTACTTGTTTCTTTATTTAAAAGTGCATGGTTCGACTAACGTTCAAGAGGCTTTCTAATAGCAGGCAGCGGGTGGCTGTACGTAGCGTAGTGGGTGCAGACGGACCGAGTTCTTCCACAGAATTGTTTAATTTTGTGGTAAACGTTGCTAAAAAACCTTTGTCAGCGGTAACTTTATCTCCTTCCAAGCTGCACGAATGCTGTCCCTGGCTTTCGATTTTTGTGGCCAAGAAATGACTAGCTGGGCATAAAATGGACTAAAGGGGAGAATTCAAGTGGAGTTTCTTGAAACGTTGGCTCCGCACGCTGCGAGCGTTTCCAATTAAAGAATTCCTGCTCCGGTGTCCATTTCGGCTGGCATTTCCTGTCCTCCAGCCAGTAATGTGTCACCACATCATTATTCAGGCCTGCAAGGTAAAACAAAGCAAGAAACTTAGGAGCCAAATGTACGAGGTGGGGGGGGGGGGAGAAGCTAATTTTAAGAAGCTATTAAATGTTGGCGTGTTCCTTGCGTGCTACCACCCACAGCTCCCCTAACCCTACGGGAAAGCAACCGCTTTGCGAGCAAGGTGTATAAATAATGCCTGCCTCGTGGCATAATTCCT
This sequence comes from Alligator mississippiensis, assembly GCF_030867095.1. Lineage (NCBI taxonomy): Eukaryota > Metazoa > Chordata > Crocodylia > Alligatoridae > Alligator > Alligator mississippiensis. The sequence goes on along the minus strand of NC_081833.1, from coordinate 3,645,802 downwards.
CTTTATTAGACTCGAATCCTGGGGGATCACGAGTCTCGACGAACGCCGCCGGACTTCTCGCGGGTTTGGCTATCCGTCCACTCGGCGGCAGTCCGGCAACTACACGAGCTCACGCTAATTACGGACGCTGACTCCTTAAAAATTATTTAAGCGGGACAGCCCCAATTTTTTTTCTCGTACGTATGAATTAGCCGCGCTCGGAGAGAACTAGTAACCAAAGTCAGTGCAACCAGTGCCACCAATGCATCCAGCCTGAGACCACGAGTTAAAAACGCCAGGCTTATCATCGGACGTAGCGAGGATGCTGACGACGATGATGATGATGTTTGTTTTGAGGTGAATTGGCCTGTCAGGCTCTACAGCAAGATTAAACACTGCTTAAAAATAATAGCCCTGGGGAACGTGAGCCCTGAAAGCTGGCGATCCAGGACGATAATCCCCGCTGAGCCGGTTTGGCTTTCAGCTGGAACCGGAGGTATTTGGTGACCGAGCGCCGCAGCCGGTGTCCGACACCAGAACCGGGACAAGCCCGCGCCCGTCCCCGCCAAGGGCTGCGAGGCGAGGCGAGGCGAGGCGGGCGAGTGATGGAGGCCGCTCTCCGGTGGCAAAAGGGGCAACTTTTGCCCCAGACGACGGGGCAGAGACGCGCGCTGATGTCCGAGGTGTTTGTGAGTGACTCGCGCCCCGGCCCCGGCCCCGAGGGGGAAGCCGGGCCCCGTGCTTCGTGCTTCACGGGTGGGTGGGCCGCGGGGAGCCTCGTGGGCCGCGTCCGGGCCCGTGCGTGCGCGGAGCCTGGCGCGCATGTGGGGGAGGCCTGTGCCTGAGGGGCGCGGCGCCGGGGGCGGCGTGCGGCCTAGCCGGGCCCAGCGGCTCCCCCGCGGGCGGGCGGGCAGCCGGGCCGGGCCAAGCCTCGCGGGAGCCCCCGGCTCCTCCCCGCGCCTCACGCGGCCGCCTCACCGCCCGGACCCTTCCGACTCGCCCCAAAGAGTCCGGCCGGCGCCCCCCGCCCGCCTGCCTCTCCCCCGGGCGGGCGCGCTGCCTGCCCCGCGAGCCCCTCGCTCGCTCGCTCGCTCGCTCCGTGGAGCCGGGCCGGGCGCGGGCGGGGCTGCGCTCGGCGAGGCGAGGCGAGGCGGGGCCGGGCCAGGCGGGCGGCCGCAGCGTGCCGCGTCCCCTCCCCCGCGGATCCCTCCGCCCCGCGCCGCCCGCCGCCCGCCCGCCCGCGAGCCCGCCCGCCTGGCCCCGGCTCCGGCTCCGAGTCGCGCTGTGGCAGCGAGCGGCCGAGGCGGCGGCAGGAGCGGCGCGGCCATGTCCCTCAAGCAGCAGCAGCAGCAGCAGGCGGCGGCGCAGGCCCCCGGCGGTGCCCGCAAACCCCCCGGCGGCGGCAGCGGCGGCGGTGGAAGCGGCGGCCCCGGCTCCGGCTCCGGCTCCGGCTCCGGCCTGCCGGCGGCGGCGACACCAGGCGGCGGGCGGCAGAGCGCGGGCAGGTGGGTGCGCTGCAGCGCGGCGGCGAGAGGCCATTTTCCCGGGCAGGGCCGGGCCGGGCCGGGCCGGGCCGGGCCTGCCTCGCCTCTGCCTCTGCCTCCGCCGGGGCCATGTTGCGAGCGGGGCGCCTCGGGCCCGGCCTAGGCCGCGCGGCCTCCCCCCGCGCCCCGCGCCGAGGTGAAGCTGAAGGACGGGCCGGGCAGCGCGGCGTCTCCCCGCCGCTCCTCTGCCGGCTTATCCCCCCCATAGCCGCGGGGGCTCCCGCAGCGGGGGCAGGCGTCGTCTCCCACCCCGCGCCGCAGCCCGGCCCCGGTGCTGGGGTTGCGGCCCCGCCGCCGCCGCGGAGGACGGGCACCTGCTCCTTTCACTTAGGGGCGGGCACGGCCCCTCCATCCGTGCTAGCCGGCCGGCCGGCCGGCTCCTGACGTTTCTGCGGCGATTCGGTGCGAGTATCTCGTGGGGTTGGGTTGGGTTGGGTTGGGGGCGTTCCCGCCTGGACCTATTTATTAGATGGTTCCCTTTTAAAAAGGGGCAAAATCCAGGTGCATGAGAAGTAGATGGTCCCTCCTTGACACCAGACACAACCCAGGTGCGTGAGGAGCAGATGGTCCCTCCTCGACGAGCAGGGCGGCGTTCGAAACGCTTCGCCGTGTTTCGGGGCGCGCGCCCGCGGGACGTGGTGCCGGTCTCTTCCCTGCGATGTAAGCGGCGCGAGGAACAAGCGCGCGGCCCCCGTGGCCAAACGTGACCGGCGGCGGGCGGCTAGTCCGCGTCCTCCTCATATCTTCAGCAGATCTTCGTACCCGGCGCGGTTTTATCGACGTGTAGGCAGGACGGGTGACCCGCGAACAGGCACCGTGCGAAGGGACGCGTGGTTATTTCTCCGCGTTTCTCCCAGCGGGTTTTTTTGGCGTTTGTTGACACGTTCCCCCTCCAGCTGGGACCTGTTTTGAGGTGCCTACAAGTAGAGCCGCTGGCGTGGCGCAAACTCCCCATTTTTAATCTTTTTTTGCTGTCGTAGTACTTGGGGTCGGGAGGAACCGAAACAGATCATCAGTCCGACCCCCTGTTTCTGGACTGTCTGTGTAACTGGGCCCAGTAGTCTTTATTAAAAAGGAAACGCGGTGAAAGTACTTGTAAAAATAAATGAATAAAATAATAATAATAGTTCTCACCAATAAAGAGAGAGAAGCTGAAACATATTCACAGATGTTAGATTTCACAGACGTTGGGGCTGGAAGAGGCCTTACAAGATCACCGGGTCCCAGTGAATTCGGGGTTTTCCAGCTTGCTTCTCGCGGTTCAGGCAGAGTCTCTGCATTTGCCCTTTCCGCGGCGAAAACTGGGTAGTCGATCTTGCTTTTCTCCAGTCTCCTGTAAAAGGAGAGCAAGATGGAAGATGGCTGTCCCACCTGGATGCAGCTGGTCAGGAGTATTGGGCATGACCTCTCCCAGGTCCTGCGGAGGAGATGGCCGCTTTAGAAATGAAACCCACTTGCGGAGAAAATCAGAAAGCTAAACCATCCCTTTATCCCGATGAGCCAATGTGCACAAGCGTGTGTGGGAAGCAACTTCCAGTGACCACTAGACTCCACCTTTGTTACAGTAACTACTTCACAAGACATCAAGGGAACTATTCATACTTCTGTTTTCATTTGAAACCCCCCATATGCTGCACATTGCATCAGTAGCTACTTCTCATAGTTTCACAGCTGTCAGGGGCTGGAAGGGACCTCGCAGATCATCGGGTCCAGCCCCTGCTCTAGGCAGGAAGACCACTGGGGTCAAGTGACCCCAGCGAGGTGGCTGGCCAGTCTCCACTTCCATAGATTTCATAGACATTAGGGCTGGAAGGGACCTTGGAAGATCTTCAAGTACAGCCCCCAGCCCCTTTAGGGAAGGGTAAGAAGGCCTTTGCTCAGAGGACCTGTTTAGTGAATTTTGTCCTACCCCTGATTTTAGTACCTTTCCCAATGTCACCCTTTCTCTGCCTCACTTCTTCCCGATCTCTAAGACCCGAATTATTTCCGTGCTTCCACTTCTCAAGGCTGCTTCAAGGTTTAACTCGATTTTTAAAGTATGGTGCATTCCTCTGAGAAGAAGAGAATTGCACATGTAAAAGAGTTAGCAGGGATACAGGGTCTCGGAGGCCCAAGTTAGTAATAAACCACAAATATGAAATGGCACAGAATTTTCTGAGTAGCCCCAAATTAAATTAAAGTAACAATGTTAAATTATCGGACAAATAAATGGGTAACTTGTAGGTCATTTTAAATAGCGACTAATGCTCATAGATAGTGATTAGTATGGTGTTGCTTGCATACTTTCTCGTAAGCTTTTTAATCAACAGCATGAGCCCCTGACCTGTAGTAATTATGAGGAAGGCGCGTCGATGCCTGTTATAGCAGCTGTCAGAGAATGTGTACTGTAAATCTGACCTGGTGTTCTCTCTTCTCCATATACATGGAAGGGGTGCTAAAAGAGGACTAGCTCTTGACATTATTAATGTATTTGTAGAAAGTCTAATGAAAAGCCTCTCCCTCTTTTTGAGGGGGGAGGCTTTAATTTTGCACCTGCAATATGTGTGTATTTTTATGAAGGCAGTCTCATTTTGTAAAATACTGAATTGAAATGATGTAGGTAGGCTTTCACAGAGGCTCTGAGTGGATGCAGGCCCCAACTGAGAACCTGAAAAAGTACAGTTGTCTAAGGTATTTATCAAACAAAAGAAACTGGTTTGCAGTTTCTGGGTGATTATTTTGCACAGAAAAGCCTCTGGAGCCAACTCCTCCCATCAATTGTTTCCGCAGCCTTAGTAATAGCAATCAATGCCCCAGAAGCATCTTCTATTCAGTTGGTTGAATTTAACAATTGTAGTTTTGTAATTGCATGTCTGGTTGAAACTGCATGGGCGATTTCCACTAACTGCAGTATATAGATCTGTTTCATAGGTTCAGCGCTGCTTAGCAAAGCCAACAGAACTAAGCAAAAGGTTCCATCTGGGGAAAAACCGAGAGACGATTGTATATCTTAGGAAAACTAAGCTGCTTTTCTGTATCCATCACCTCACCTGGAAAAATATATATAAGATGATTGGCTTGTTTTACAGTTCCATCAGCATTAAAGAGCCAAGACCTTTCTGTTTTGCTTATGGCATACATAGTATTACAAGATAGATACTGCAAACAGGATTTATAAGTTATTTATGAAAACTAAATATTACCTATCAGGGAAAACAAGACCTGGGATAGTCCCCTCTTCCAATATGCTCTTAATTTTTAATGCGACTACAGGGCACCCTAGACCCAGAGTATAAGTAAGTACTGGCTCAGTCTGAGTTGGCCACAGAACCATCTTCCTATCAAAGAATGGCTCGGTTTGACTCTTTCGTTAGACAAATACGCTCATTACATCCGATTGTTCTTCCAGTATCAAATGTGTGGAATGGGTTTTTGGGGCTGGCCTGCCCATTTAGAGCCAAACCTTTTGTGGTACCTACAGAGGAAGAATCTTAATTATCCAGTCTTGTTTTAAAGGTCCTCATCAAGAAGTGCACATGCTTAGGTTACACCATCGCTGTAGTGACGGAGGACTTCTCTCATCTTTTCACCTTGCTTAGTACTGGTTATCCTCATGGATTCTTGCTTTCAGTTAGCAGAAGCCTCTTTGGAGCAGGGACTACACCTTTCTATTTCTTTAGTAAAATCTTTGCTTAGTCATGGGTTGGTTCTATGAGAAATAAATTGCACTTGTGTGAGGACGTTTTGGGTTGAGCTATCATTCACTGGAACAGCAACGTCAAGATGCTGGCGTTTAGTAGAAAGCACATGCTGCTGGGGTAACATTGCCATATTTGCGATGACTGAAATCTTGGGGGTGGTTTCTTTCTTTTCTGACTAGCTTGTGTTTCAGTATCTGTAACTTAAAAATGAGAGCTAAGGTTCCTAAAGAGATGTGGCAGCTCAGAACGGGAAAGATGAAAGCTCCACAATTTACCTAACTCCTGGGCCAGTTGAAAAGTTGAGCTACTACTACTTGCGAGTGAGGACAAGGAGAATCTTTGTTTGGAACCCTTGCTTGTGGAAAAAAGGGAAAAGCTAACTTTGTTAATGGACATGCTTAATAGGCATTATAGATCTTTCCACAGCTTGGAAAGGTATAAGAAAAAGGCAGGCACTTTGTTTAGTCCAGCAAGCTAAAAGCCTATGGACCAAGAAGCATCTTTACAGTGACTCAAATGAGATGGTTTTAAAAAGAAAATATAAATTCCTCTTCATTTACTGTGGTCAAATTCAACTTGGATGTTGGAAGCAGTTTTCTTATGGAAATCTCTTGTGATACCTGCAGTTTGAGAACCTGCCCGGCTTGCTTTGAGTCTGGTTGAGTTGACTACTGTTTAAACACTAAATGCTGCATGTTTAAACTCTGCAAGAATAAAAGCGGCAGGAAAGCTAGACTACATCTTTTCTCCTTTGGGTTCCTACCTCTGCTGACATCACTTTTCTGCAAGCAAACTGCCTTCAGTTCCAGGCTCAGCTGGATTATCCTATGTGATGGGCTCACAAAGGGCTCAGGTTAGCACCACACCACAGCCTGGAGTTTGACAAGCGGCTGACCTGTTTAACAGGAAGGCCTCTTCGTCAGCAAAGCTCACATAAAAATAAAGTATGTGGCACCATTTTGCATGAAGGGGATGCCAGCAAGGGAGGAAGGGGATTTCCCCCTGTTGCAGAGTAATTGGACAGCTGAGTTCAGATAAATTGCTGTTGGAGATTTTTGACCATCATCAGTACACAGTGTTGTATAGAGTATAAGAGACAAAGTTGCTGGCTTGGAAAACTACGTTCTCTTCTGGACAGGTGACAGTTTAGAGCATCCGGTTGCCCTCCTTGCTAAAATGGTGGCTCAGCTAGGGGGAGGGAAGTCTTGATGTACTTTTATGCCTTGATTTTGCTTTCTTTGGCCATTTTCCCTTCAAGCCTTTATGGCCCATGGACCAATTTGACAGCCAGGGGAAGATCCCACCCCTACAGTAACTACTAGAGTGAACTGAAACTTTTATGCTTTGGGGAGTGCCTTTCGATCTGGCTATAACCATTCATAGGCATCATTTCTAGCAAGGTTGTTGATCTTATTTGGAGAGAGACAAAACTACCCTCTTGTCTATATGGTAGAACCTTTAAAAGAGCCCTAAACATTAGTGGAAGTCAGTGGTACTTAGGTTGGTTCAGTGTTGGAGTCTTGTGTCCAGCTTTGGGCCTCCTCACTATAGAAAGGATACAGACAAACTGGAGAGAGTCAGCGGAGAGCAATAACATTGGTTTGGACATGACTTATGAGGAGAGGCCGAGGGAAGTGGGCTCGCTTGGTTTGGAGAAAAGAAGACTTGAGCGGGGATTTGATGGCATCTGTCACCTCCCTGCAGGGTGGTTCCAAAGAGGATGGAGCTGGACTGTTCTCAGTGGGGGCAGATGACCAGTGGTCTTAAATTGCAGCCAGGGAGATTTAGGTTGGATAGGAAAAACTTTTTCTCATTAGGAGGGTGGTGAAGCACTGGAACAAGTTGCCAAGAGAGGTGGGGAGTCTCCATCCTTGGAGACTTTTTAAGGCCCGACTTGATATAAAGCCTTGGCTGGGATGATGTAGTTGGGGCTGGTCCTTTTGAGCAGAGAGTTGGACTAGATGTGACCTCCTGAGGTCCCTTCCAGCCCTCACTTTCTATGATTCTGTGACCAATTTGAGAGATTCATAGGTGGGATCTCTAAAAATTACATGGATGTCCACTGCCTTTGTTCATGGCTGATATTATGCACAGTTACCCTGTCCTTTACCCACAGCAGATCTTGCTGATGATTTAAAAAAATGGGAAACTGTAGAGACTGAGGGTAGTAGATATGGCCTTGGTCAAGAGTAAGGCACTAATTTTGCCTGTACCTACTTCATGCTCCTGAGTAGTGAGTTGCTTTCTCTTTCATTCAACTTCACTTTGGGGGAAGTGTGGTCCTGCTGAAACATTAAGTTTGTGCCTTTTTTTGTGCGTGTGCCCAAGCAGTTGACTCAATACGCATTCGCTTATAAGAACTCTGCGTTGTTACAGTCGCATTCGTAAAATATTTAAAAGTTTGGTCCTAGGGCATTAGTCTTAGGCTTGTGGTTAACCTCCAGTAGGATACACTGGTATAATTTGAGTTGGAGTTACTTAAGCCAGTGCAGCCTTACGGAAGGTGACAGTAGATCAGTTTAACACCATCATCTATAAAGGACTAACATTTTTTGGGGGGGGAAAAACATTAGGTTGCATCTGTGGAGTCTAAATTTCTGTGGACTGAGTTCGATTCCACTGATGTGTAGAGTTATATCAGTCGTGTCCCATGAAGTGTGGGGATCCTGAAGTTCAGGGACTGTAGGCATGGATATTTATGGCTTGAACTCCAAGTTGGTAGGAGAAGTTCTTTTTCAAACACCAAATAATTAGTTTGTTTCCAAATAAGAAATTGCGTGCATTTGATGCCTTCTGGGGCTCAGCTCTTTGTTTAAACATTTTGTTTCCATTCTGAGCAAATCAAGGTGCCTAATGGCTGAATTATTGAACATGTTTTCATTGATAAATATTTGTTAGCTCAGGTTCTGATCCTCAGGATAGCAAAGTTTTGGCGGGGAGGGTTTGTAACAGTTTTCAACGATATTTGTGTAACATATGATATATTCTACTATAGAGCCATTTTTCAGAACATTACCCATTTTGTAAATATAGATTATTTTTGGCAGTAAGAAAATTGCTGCTTTCTACTTTGGTTCCCGTGTTGGTGTTTTTGTTTTTGGGGGTTTTTTTGGTTTTTTTTCATGTGTGTAATATACCAGCTTAGTCATTCAGAATCTTCAATTTTCCAGTGTTAGGCAAGTTTCCTTGAATAAAGGAAGGTGTGAATTTTAAAATATGCTAGTTATTCTGCAGTAACTCCATGCATGGGCATTCTTAATCTGGATTAAATAACCACATGGGAAGGTGTTGTGGAATGGCAGTCTTGATCAGTTTTCCTGTGTAGTCAAGCCTATATTAAAGTTCCCTCTTGCACATTTTTATGATACTTCAATGATGTAAGGACACTGAATTGCTGATCCTGAACTCTCTTATTCTGTTGGAAATGTAGATGTTAAAGCCAATATGACCATCCTAATTTGCTTTATTTTCCTTTGTGAAATGCTTTTGATGAAATTTAAGGTTGAAAAGCATTGTGAAAATGCATATTATCAGGATTTGGGCTGAATCCAGTATATATGTTCTTACAGCCAGTTTTCAACTAATAAACTTCAGGTTGGGATCTGAAATTTTCCATATTCAGTCTTGGCCTGTATTGTTGTTTTGAGAGAGAGAAAAAAATATTCTGGCATCATTAGCGTCCTGGATTCTGTGGGGTGAAAAAGAATTCCTCTAATTTTATATAAAATGAAATTGCTTTTTTTTTTTTTTTTTTTACTATTAATATAATCAGCAGTTGAATCTTAGAATACAGCATTCTCAGGATGTCTATTTAGACCCTTCATGAAAATAAGTTTCAAGCATAAAAAAAAAAAAAGATTTTGCATGTTTTAAATTGGAATTTGATATCAAAAAGTGATTTTGCAGCTGATGGCTAACTACTCGTCACAGTCCATACCAACTAAAGTCTGTCTCAGCTGGACTCCGGACTGAAATGAATATGCTCTTTGAGAAGGAGGAGCTCCACAGAAGGAAGGAACCTGCCAAATTCCAGTAGTCTAAATAGCCTAGTTTTTTGTTTTGTGAGTGAGGGGCGAGCAACAGAGGTAGAGCTGATGACATTAAAATACAAAATCTCTCTTGGTGTAGTGTTTTAAAAACTAGGGGGGTACCAATAGATTTTGAGGACTGATACTGGTAGCCAATATTTCAGGAGGCATATAGGCTGATATGATATTGGATACTGCTGCCCTCGAGTGGTAAATCCAGTGTTCTGGAAGGGGAGGGAGGAGGGAAGGGGCGTGGTGGGGCAGATCAGTGCCCCTATGGTGAGGGATGGGGCAGTGGCAGGTGCTGCCCAGCTGGGGCAGGGAGGGGCACAGGAAGGAGGCATGCCTTGTGGGGTGTGGATGGCTTCCACCACTGCTTGCACCCTGGCTGGGCAGGGGGGACCTCCACACCTGGATCTGTATAGCACGGGGTGGGCTCTTCTTGCTGGGCTCAGTGTGGGCTCTGGTAGTGCTGGGAGGAGGCTGCAGCCACCCAAAATTTAGGCACAGCTCCACACCCAGCCCCACCCCGGCTCTTCCTGGTGCCTGGGTGGAGGTGGAGCATTGGACTGGGGCTGTGCCGGGGGGCAGTGTGGGGCTGGGAGCGGAGCTGCGGTGAAACTTGGGGTGGCTGTAGCCTCCTGCTAGCACCTCCGTGCCCAGTCCCGTGCAGTGCCGGCTCTGGCTCCACCCTGCAGCTGCAGCTTGTCCTGCACTGCACAGATCTGTGGGCATATGCTTCCCGCCATCGCCCTCCTGGGATGCAAGCAGCGGCAGGAGCCACCTCCACCCTATGAGCCGTGCTAATGTCCCACGCATGTGTGGCTTCCCTGCGTGCTCATGTGTGCTGTGCCGCCGCGCGTGCGCCGCCCCCCCCCCCTTGCCACCGCCAAATTATCAGCCCCATTGGGCTGATACCTGATATAGATAATTTTCTTTATATCAGTACCAATCCAATATCGGACCGATGTATTGGTGCACCTCTATTAAAAACCAAAAACGAAAACCCTGAAGTTAGAAATGCAAAACTTAAGATAGCAAGAAATCAAAATGCTTTTGTCGTCTACACTACCGTTTCGTAAACAGAAAATGTTTTTTTACCTTAGCTGAATGTAGTGTCTGTAATATTGCTATGCTTTATTTCTGCATTTTTTCGGGCATACAAAGGTTAGCTTGCTCAGTTTAGGACTCCGCTGTAGTACCTGACTCTTTGACACATTAGATAACTTTGTAATTCTTGGTATTTGACCATAAAGTTAAGGGCAGCTTAATCAAAATACTAGACCTTTTCATATCAAGAGGTAACATTTTATCTTAAAAGTGGAATTGCTTTAGAAGTTGCTTTACTGTTTCTTAATCCCTTTTAAATGTCATTGATGTCTTTTATTTAAAATTACTAAAATGCTTGTAAGTTAATGCCTTCTTCTACAGAAATCCAACGGGAGCTTTTTAGTTGACTTCTGCTTTGCTTCTCTAAGGGTATTTTTTTTATCAGGGGAAATACTTTTTGCCCTTTGATTTAGGTTTTTAATTTCTGTAAATTTGGGTAGATTTTCTGTAATCAACTAATTTGCTGGGGTCCTGGAGTTTTTGGAAGGAGGGTGGGGGGTGACTCGAGCAGTCCTGTCCTTGTTCTTGTTGAATCTGATGCATGTATTTTAATAATTTCAGAGGTCGCAGCAGTGGCAAAGGCCCACCTCAGCCTACAGTAAGTACACATTTCTCATTGTATTGTCTTAAGATACAAGAAATGAGTTGCTAAATTGAACTAGGTGTTTCAGAAAGATAGACCTAAATCTGCTTATTTGGCTTGATTTTGGGGAGATGGTCAAATGTCAAATAGTTCCTTTTAATGCCTTTCTGGATAGTCAAGATCTCCACAAAGAAAGAGTTGGATAACGCTTGGTCAAGTATTGGGTGATTAGAATCATAGACTTTGCCTTTGTTAATAGATGTCTCCCCTAAAAACAAAAACACTGAACTTTAGAAGCCAAATTTTTTCTATGTTCTTGGCAGCTATACCATACCTGTATGTACTAGTAGATGTATAGGTGTTGCAAGGGACAATGCCGCCATATTTGTTCCTATTTGAGGCCTGTAACAATAGAGCCTTCCTCAAATGGGAGAACACTAAAGGTAGTACAAGCCATCACTGCGCTGAACAAAAAGTGACGTGATTTAGTGCTACTATTGACAAAGTTGGGCTAGCTTCTTTATAACCAGGAGTTTTGGTTATTTCTGATCTGTATGGCTTTGAAACATGTTTTATGGGTTAGCCCAGTGTGTAGTAATGTATAAATTGGGGCTTAGACCTAGCCTGTAATAAGATTTGATGTATGCAATTTTTATTGCACGATATGTGCAGTTTTCATTGCTGTTCATTTTTTAAGGCAATAAATGAGCTACTTTGTTTGTGGTGGTAGAACGACATGGGAGAGGGCTTGAAATGGTTATCGTTTGACTTCAACTGTTCCCAGACTTGTCCAGTTGCACCCCCTATTGCAGTCAGATTAACTTCATGCAACTCGGACAGGGGACATGGATGCACCAGTCCCCAGCTGCCCCTCACTGTCTGTCCCTGTTGCTCATCCACATTGAAAACTGTATCCAGGCAGCTCTACTGCTGATTTGAAACCGAATTAAGTTGTCCAGATCTAGGGGTGCTTGTTTTGTGGGGGTTTTTAAATAAAAAAAATTGTTTGTTTTAACTGTAGCTGTAGGGTAGTTGCCATGGAGCATTTGAAGTGTGTTAAACCCCTGTCCTCCATTAATTGTAGGTAGATGGCATAATTGTGACCTCAGGTGAACTAGGGGCTCTGAGGTGCTTGTGACCCCACTTGTAACTGCTGCAACCTCTCAGGGTTGCAACCTTCAGTTTGGGAACTGCTGTCTGTCTTGTTCCTTCATTTGTAACCAAGAATAAAATCAGTTTTCTAATAGTAAAGTACACTATTTTCCCTTGCTCTCAAATGTAATAACATTGTCTGGAAAGCTGACATCAGAACACTTAAAAAGTGTCCTTGATGTCCTTAAATCATTCATGCTAATAAGTATTGAAGTATGGATGAACCTGAGATGTGGTTTCTCAGAACAACGGGTGATGTCACAAAACTCTCTCGTTCCTTGGGGTCTTAGACCAGCAGAGACTCCCTATGCCTGATGAAGGGTGATTGCGTCCAAAAGCTTGCTAAGAACTCTTTTCCAACTACTCAGTTGGTCTAATAAAAGATATCGCATCTACCCAAAGAACTATCTATGCCTGATCACAAAACGTAGGTACTTCAGTTCGTAGGTACAAGTGGGTTAAGCTAAACGGTGACGCAGCCTGAAAGATGCTATCAGTTGAGAAGTTCAAAGTATGATGGGGTACTCATCTGTTTCAGCATGTGTTGGCTCACAAGAACGAAGCTGGCAAGGAGAGCGGAGAGATGTCGCAACATGCGCACATTCTCATCACTTCATGTATGCATATGCAAACCTGACAAATCTAGCCTCCTGGTCCTGTGTGGTCAGTTTGCTTAGCCTGGGATCTTAGACTTTGGTACTGTTGTAAATTTAGTCTTGGTTGGTTTATAGTGATTTTTGTAGTTGCTTTGGCACTTTGTGTTTCAATGTTTTTACCTCCTGCTAGTGTAAGTTCATGGAAGCTGGGTTTGTTAGCTAGTCCCTGGAGTGATAGAAAACCTCTTCCAACAGATGTTGGCGAGCAGGGGTTTTTGTTTGTTTGCTTTTTACAATATGGAAGTTGAAGTTCTTCACCCACAGTTAGCTGTCTTAAATAAGAGGTGGGGGGATGAGGGTATCGGGGCATTTTCAGTTCTGAGTCTTGCATGGAGTCTTCACAAAACCAGCATGTAGACTTCCAAGTTTGGCGACTTTCAGGACATAATGCAAAGCTATTAAATTCTCTTGGGGAGACATTTGGGAAGGGATGGGGTTTTGGTGTCATGGGAGGGTAGAGATGGATTCATTTGGCATTGAGTCAACTAGTGAAATGTGGATTAATGAAATGTACATTTTATTGAGTATTTGCTCAGCAGCACAGACTGGTATGTACCAATTTTAAACTTGTAATATATTTTGAAAGTAGGGCTTCTTTGAATTCCTTTTGATTTTGTTATGGTGAAATAAATTTGCTTCATTGTTTTCTGACAATAGCGCTTTTATCTTTCAGATTTCTTTTGATGGCATCTATGCAAACATGAGAATGGTTCACATACTTACGTCAGTTGTTGTAAGTCTTACATGTGGGGCAGGATAGTAAAACATCTCTATAGCTACCAATATGGACCTGTAGAATACAAAACTACATAACATTTAAGCCCTATAATTCAAACAGCAGGCATCTTATGCCATGACTGTGCTGTGAAGACGGACAGTGGTGACTTTTCTTAACTTAGTGTTGTGGGTTATTTTTGAGGGGTAGGGTGCATTTCTTCCATGCCCCTGCTGCTTTTTATTTTGTTATCTTTAGATAACTTTTAAAATGTCATTTATTTTAGTCATCCAAAAATCTAAGCCTGAATACTGCGCGCACACAAGTTTTATGCTTTAACTTACCAAAAACGCTGGTAGGAGGAAGTAAGAAGCAAATTATCCCACCAATCCCCCATTCTTGCTGACATATTTCAGGGCAGGCTTTCAGCATCCACCCTCGTCTTACACGCACATACACATACATGCGCTTTTCACTTGGAAAAAACACTTGCATATGTACTTGACCAGTTGCTCGGCACTTAGCTGTGCCATAAGTACATGCTGGAACTTATACCTACAAACATTGTGAGACCAAGCTGTAGGTGCACACGAGTCTTTGCACCTGCAAAGCATAGGTGCGTCTTTGAAAGCATACACAAACAGTGGTTGGGTAGAGCTGTGGCTGAATATTGAGTCATTCATTGCATCGGTACTGAAAAGCATTCAGATCTCGCTTGACAGCCCTTGTTAGAGAGCTGCTTTGATTTCTTTCTCTCACATTTTAGGGCTCCAAATGTGAAGTACAAGTGAAAAACGGAGGTATATATGAAGGAGTTTTTAAAACTTACAGTCCTAAGGTAACTGACTTACTTGTTTTTTATCTCTCATCACTTTTCCTGCAATACTAATGGTTGATGAATTGCTTGGTAGTAAAGCTGAGCAAATAATTTGTAGTAAATCTGTTGAAATCCAACCTCTTCCTTTTGTGAATTGCATGCAATTGGCTTAGTTTTCATGGAGTTGTTCACTGCTTGAAATTTATGTGATGATCTGTGGAGGATGCGTGTTGGTTGTTAACAAGTGATTCTTTGAGTGTTTATCATTCAAGGTGTTTCATGTTAAACTCGCTCCTATTTTTAATATTAGTGTGATTTGGTGCTTGATGCTGCTCATCGGAAAACTGCTGAATCCAGTTTGGGGCCAAAACGCGAAGACATAGTAGAGAGTATCTTGTTCAAGCCTTCAGACTTTGTTATGGTGCAGTTTAAGGATATGGATACCAATTACGCAAGAAGAGGTAGGTTTCTTTATTTTAAGTTATTTAACAATGGAGGTCTCTTTAAATTGTAAATCGTGGCTCCCAAAGCTGTGTTTAGGCACTTAAGTGAAGACAGCCCTGACACTAGAAGTGCTGAGTGTCCTGTTGACTGCCATGAGCACGAATGTTGGGTGCTCCCCAACTTGGTAGTTTTTTATTTAGGTACGCAAAAGCATATTTCGGAGTCTGTCTTGAGGAAAATAATGTCTTAGAGCTGCTGGTCATTTTAGCTCTTTCAAAGGTAATATTTGATAGTCTTTTCATGCTGTGGATTCTTCAGAAGCTGTGAAACCGAGCGATAGGAATTTCCAAGTTGTTGTTAAAAACACAATTATTATGTTTGTTGGCTTTATTAGTCACTTGGATGCTATGCTTAAATGCAATAGGAGAGTCCATGGGTTCAGCTTTTAAATGTATTGAGAACTCTGCAACTGGAACTCTGCCAGCCTGCAAGGGAAAAGTCATGGTTTCCCACATTTTTCACCTTTAAAGGAGAATGCATTTTTTTTAAAGTTTTTGTTTATGATCCTTTCATATAGTCTTGTGACCCACTTTTGGGTCCCAACGCATGGATTGAGAAACACTGCTCTAAGATATGGGTACTCAACTCAGCTTGCAGGCCAGATACAGCCTGTAGAGCTGTGTCATCTGGCCTGAGGGGCTCCCCAAGGCTCCAGAAATTTGGTAGCATGGGAGCCATGGCAGTGCTAATTGCTGCCCGCCTGCTGCCAAATTTTCAGACCTGTGGGGAGCCTCAGGGGCCAGGTGATGTGGCCCTGCACCACCCCAATCTGGCGTGCACAATTAGGCCCATACGCCAACCCTTGGCCCATGTGGCCAGAAGTTGGGCACCACTGCTGTAAGACCTCAGGCTTTTTTTGGTGTAAGATATTCACAATTCGCCCAGCTATGCTCCTTTCAATTGGAGAACTCTTCTTTGTCATCACATACCTCCTAAGGTATCCTGTGCTTGCTGTAGTCCCTGCTTTGCTGGTCCATAAAAGAAGAAAGGAAATTGGTATTTTTTTTTTGCATGCAGTGGAACAACTCTGGATGTGTGTCGCCTCCAGTTAGCTTAGTGGCACCTGTTGAGAACAGTAAGATGCTAAGTGTTTCTGCCACAACAGGCTGGGATTTATTGCAAAGGAGATCACCCAGCCCTTGGATTTACATGCATCTGTGAATTAAAGGAGGAGATGCATAACAAGAAGCTCTGATTTAGCCCCTTAACTCACCAGTTTAACCATATGATAGCTGCTTAGTTCTATGCTCCTGAAGGATTTTCTTTCCTGTGGAAGATCCAGAGGGTAAAAAGGACAGTGAAATACAGACCTCAGTTCAAGTGTAATGGTTTGGTTTATACATGTTCATGTGGACACCTCTTAGTTTCCCTTGGACTCTTGTCCATGGAGAAGAGAGCCTATGCTGCTAGGTTTCACAGCAGGATGAGGCCTGCGCACTATGGGCAGCATGAGGAAGAAAAGCCTTGTCTCCCCCATTTGGACGCTGTTGCTTGAACTACGGCAGCAGTGCTAAGGTGGTTCGGCTGCCAGCATGGACACAGCATTACCAGCTACACAATGTCCTTGGGCCCACAGAGGTTCTGCCAGTGGAAGATGGCTTGCTGGCCATTCGCTTGGCTAGCTGTCCTGGCTATATTTGTCGTGGAGTGTGACCCTTTCAGCTGCCTCACTGAAATAACTTTGCTGGCAGAACATGGTGATGGGGCAAAGCTTGTGTGCGGGGAGTACTAGAAGCCACGGGCTTAATGTGCAAGGCAGGCCTTGGCAATAAGCTACCATTCAGCACCTTTGTGGTGCTCCATGGAAGGCAAAGACTAAGGATTTGGGTAAAGCAAACTTAAGAGTACTTGGGTTTAGCCCTGCGGAAGAAGTTGGTATACTCAGCTCAGCAGGTGCTCGCTGCCTGGGCATCGTTTCTTAGCAGAGCAGGTCCCTTGGAGTCAGAAAAGCTGTGTCGAATTTTTTTTTTTTTTTTTTTTTTTGGAATGCCTGCTAGCCAAGCCCTCTCATGTGGCTGAAGTTGGAGTAAGTTTCAGCTGCAGCCAGCTGGTGTCAAGGCAGTTCAGAATTGTGAGTGCTGTTAGTCCAGCCACAGGAGTCTTTCCTTTGCCACGTTTTGTGACTGTACTGTAAATCTGAGACTGGTCCCAGCAATCTAACAAAAATGGAAAGGAATGCGGTTATTGAAGTTCTTTCTGGGGATCCTTCCAGATGAGGATAGCGATGCACACGTTACAGACAAAGGAAATGTGTGTAATTTGGCAAAGCTGGAAGTAGCTAATTTTAATGTTACCAAGTCGGTGCTAGGCAGGCACCTTGCAAATACTTTGGTTGCACAGTAAACTCTTAAGTCGCAACCACAGTTTACTTCAAGCAGCACCAAACTTGATTTTCAGTTTGCTTGGCCTAGTTTGAGCATTGCTGGCGCATGAAGCAGACTGGTTTAATAGAACTTGAATCTCTCTGTTGCTCTTGAGAATCAAAAGGAAGAATGTGTATCCAATTACTCCAGAAAGCCAGAATAGGTTAAGGGCCAATATCTAACTGCTTGTGAATATTTAATCCCTCAAGCTTGGACAGACTTGTTCAGAAATGCATGGTAAACTGAAGCTTCTCAGAGTGCAGATGTAACGCGTCTTTGCATGACATGCAGCTGAGCCACGTAGAGAAACAAGTACTTTTTATAATTCACTGTTCGCTGATTTGGCGGCAGGTTTCAAAACAGGAAATTGGAGAGCTTGAACATCAGCCACCAGTCTTATGGCAAGGAGGTCCTGCCCTCAGTAGGTCAGAGAAGCAATGCGGAGCTAGCCAGGAACTCACGTTGCCGCTCAGGCTGCTACTGGGTTTGCTTGCCTGAGGCCTCTCTTCATTCAGTTGCTTTGCCTCAGTCTTACCCTGCACAAAAAGGAATTGCTTAAAACTTTGGCTGCCTGTCCAGGTGTCATGAGAGCTGTTAGTGTCATCTGCGCTCCGTTTCGCATTCGGCGTCAACTCTTATTACTGCTCTGCAGGGGTTATTGGTAGCAGCACTTCATTGGAGTATCTTCTGCAGCCCTCGTACAGTTGGTCACCGTCACCCGGATTCAGGAAATGGATCTGAAGTGAGGCATAGGTGAAAACAGCAGACCCTCTCTGTGCCTTAAAACAGAACTGGCTTCTGTTAATCCTATCCTAAATAATGGAGTGTTACTGTTTTTAAGCACTTTGGAGACTGCCTGCTGTTTGTCTGGTAGACTTCATTAGTGTGTGGTTTTATGTTGCCCCCTTCTTTAAACCATTACAGCCTTTTATTGAATGTTTTTCTATAGCACTTTTCACAAGTATGTGAGAGAAGGAATAGGTGGACTGGGCAGATAAGATACCATTCACATAGTGTTTATTCATGTTGTCCTAAATGTCTAACTTCCCTGTAGTATTGAGGCTGTTTTATAGAGGTTAATAGCTACATCAGTAAAATGCAGGATTCCTTTTCTGGACCCTGTATGGATTCTCTCATCTCATCCTGGCTATATTCCATGGGGGAAGATTCCCCTCCCTATAGTGATCCAATTTAAACTAGGATTTCCTCTTGACTGAACCGTGAGTGATCCCTGAGAGAGAAGTTGGAGCTGAAAGGATGCATTTGTTCTTGATACAGATCCTAGAAAAGGCCTGGAAGTAACCTGGGGGAAGCAGTCTAACCCCCAGCTTGGGGCAGGGTCATCACTATCCAAACCGTTTATAACGCATGCAATATTTGTATAACCTACACTTAAACTTCTAGTGATGGAGATCCTGTAATCGCTCTAGGTAATGCGTCCCAGCATGTAACCTCCCACGTAGATGGCTAGTACGAGACCTAAGTTTCCTTTGTTGCAGTTTCAGCCTGCTGCTACTTGTCTTGTCCCCTGCGGACACGGCCAGTAATTGATGGCCAGTTTCTTTCTAACAGCTCAGTTTATTGTGGGACTTGAGTTTGCTGTTAAAATAGGCTTATGCTTAGTTCCTGTGCACATCCCATTCATGGTTAACAGCTTCTCTGAAGGCTTGATCAGGTAGATGCGGACACGCCAAGTGAGAAGTGAAGTGAAGTGTGTTCTCTTGTTACTGTTTGCCTTTGGGTTGTTGTAGTACCTACTCTCTGTATTGTGCTAGTAATGACAAACATTGGAAGAGCTATTGTCCCATGTTGTACATGTAGAAAGCAACAGGAGTGGGGTTTTTTCCCCTGATTCTATTAAATGCATTCTTGAGACGTACCCTGAAGATGCAGAGTGGTTTTGTAAGAGGTGTATGACAATCCCTGTTTTTCAAAGTCTGAAGGGTGTATAGTAGTGAATGTGATAGTCTCTTCCAGGGAAATGAAATGGTGCCAAGCAGAAAGCCTGAAGAACTGAGCTTGTGTTTGTATTTTGATTTGTTCCTTTTCTTCCTCCCGCCTCCCCATCACTATTTATTGTTTTATCAGAAATGGATAACTTTTTTGACAGTTACTGTTTCCCTATTTCTGCATCTTGTTTTTATCATTTCCAGTACATATCATAGTACCTTTTTGCTTGTGCACTTATAAAATGTGTGCATAAAGTTCAGCTCTATTTGTTCTGACCCTTGTTGGCACTTGATTTTAATCTGTTGCTTTCTAACGATTTACTGTGCTTTTGGATGATACTGTGCCGGACCTACGAAGCTGGAGGTTGCTACAGGTCTACTTCAGAACAGTTTCCAAGCTGTCAAAAAGCCTTTACTAGCAAAATGCCAGTAACAAGTTATAGTATGTCCTCACCAAGCTCAAGCATCAGGCTTCCCCTTAACAGCTGTGATGCAGCTTCACTGGCAGACCTTGCAGTGACTTCACAAGCTGTCTTTATTATGTATTTTTGCAGTCCGTGATCTGGCCTCATCAGGGTGTCTGCTTCACGTATGACTTTTTCTCATCTTGAAAGAGTTTCTTGTATTTTGGAGGAATTTTGAGTACCTAAATCTTGCCTTTTACAGTGTTTCATAACTTTTTTTTACTATTTGCCAATTAACAAACTATTTACTCTTAAATGCTTAATTTTGCATTCTCTCCTTTGGTCTTTCTGTTCGTAGTATGAGCAAAAGGATGTGTTTAAGGAGACAGTGTTGAGTGTTACTACAATTTGACTGTCAAGTTGGGTAGGGCTGGAATAATTGGCGTAGTTGATGGTTTTTATTAAAGCAGATTTTCAGATATTGTAGAAGACCATAAGGGGCATGTAGACCACTTACATAAATGTAAATTCTTTTCACCATAGCTTCACTGTGTATTTGTCTCCAATACAATTTCAGATGTTGCTAAAATAAATTTAAACCTGCATTCTTCCATGTCTAGTAGTGTCTAATGGTTTGGTCCCCACCATTTCCAAATCTCTTAGATGAGACCCTGATTTCACTGTCAAATTACTTATTTCCATCTGTTTCTTTTGAGAAGTTTGAAGTTCTGAAACAGAATGGACTGAAAGCAGTTTTAAAAGATTAAGTCCTTTATTTAAAGCATTTAAGAATCTCTAGGCAGATTTGAGCTTTTAGTTTTTCACAAATACCAGAATTTGGCTTCCTTAGTGTTGAATGGCTTCATTATTTAAAATTAAAGTACTTAAATATTCTAATATTCTAATATGCCTTCAGCTGTACTTCTTACCATCTGGTTTGAATAGAATATAATCAGGCATGGAAAATAAAGTTCATGATCCAGTTGCTGATTGCTTGGTACACCTGGCTAGTAGTATATTCATAGTGTATGCAGCTTCAAGTGTTTCTAGCATTCCAGTTTCTAGTTGTGCAGAGAATGTGAGATAGGAGTGCTTGAATTTTACTATGTAATTTAGTAATTTGTGGCTTGAACAGTATGACACTGCTAAAAGCGTTAACTGATGTACTAAGCAAAGAGCATTTCTAGCTTCACTGTGGGGAGGATCCCATTATAAAGAGACTACAAATGTGTAAACATTGGCATCAAAGAAACCTTGCAGTGGAAGGAACTGGGGTTGAGTTAGATGGTGGCATAATTTAGACATCCTGGGTAAAGGTGTATTAATTTGCCTTTAATGTTTTTGGGTATCTGTTGTGGTAAATAGTCATATGAAACGGTTGTACTACGCTTGAACCATATTTTGGTTTTTAAAGTAGTGATGAATGATGATGCTCTCTTGAAGTAATGCTGTAATGAGTAAACTTAGTCATGTTAAATATGACTGTCGTATTAAAAGAGAAGCAGTGACCACTGTTCTTTGGTTTCTTGAAATTTTCAGAATTAGGTGCCAGCTTGAAGCAATTACATTGGAAGTCAGGCATTTTGTGTGTGATATGGTATTTGTCATATACTAGTTGGATGTTTTAAAAACAGCTGAGAGTATAATATTCACTGAAAATAAAACCATTTTGGGTAATGCTATTGTGCTTTATGTTCGACTACGCCTTAAACACAAATGCGTGTTGCCTTATTTTAACCAAATTTGTTTTTTTCCATTGTTTTTTCCATAGATGCTTTTACTGATTCAGCAATTAGTGCTAAAGTAAATGGTGAACACAAAGAGAAGGACCTAGAACCATGGGATGGTGGAGAGACGACCACCAGTGAGGAGCTGGAGGCTTTAGACACAGATGTTGTAAGTAACCCTTTTTATCATGCATTGACGTCTCCCTAGAAAGAAGTAACTTCTTTTGCTGTTCAGCACAGTGTTCTTGAATTTTAATCTAGAAGTAATACTCTTTGTTCAAGCAAAATTGTTTAAATATCATGGCTCTGTTTATATAGATTTTTTTTACTGCAGAAATTCAGAACTTGCTGAGAGACCACAGATTTCTCACTGTGATTTGAATAAGTATAGCAGGGTCCCAGATGCTGATATTGGCAAAAAACCGACTAAGGCAGCTGCTGCAGTAACAGCCTTGTCTGATTTAACAATTAGTTGGGATAGAAGAGTTTTCATTGAACAGTGCAAATCCTGAATTCATAATTTGCTGCCCCCCCCCCCCCCTCCCCCCCTACCTGTGGAAAAACTGAGGGCACCCATTCATACATGTTGGTGAATTTGGGGCTCAAGTGAAGGAGGCTAATGGACCATCGATTTGGTACAGGAAGCTTCATAGTTCCAAAAATAGGCTTTTACTGAAGTACAGAAACAGCACATCTATAGGTCCTGCATTACTGGATGGGAAATTTCTTCATAAATGGATGGTTTTCTGTGTTCCTTGTTAACTTACCTTGGTTACTTGTGGTATGACATAGGAGCTAGTTTTACAAGAGTTTGCAAAAAACGTGATGTGCAAAAATACAAATAAAGTGGTGCATCGCATTCGCCTCTGATCCGTAACCCTATCAATATTGGTTCTTAAATCTTTGTTCAAAGTTTGGGAAGAATGCTTACCCTTTCTAAAAGTTAAATTTCACATGGCTTGTGCTATAGCTCTACCTTACTGGATCGTCAAGTATTTAATAGAAATCTTGTTGCAAACTAATATTTTTACAAAAGTAATGAAGTCTTAGTAAAGACCAGAGCGCACTCTGCTTAGAAAAGAAGTGAGGACATAATGCTGTTTTTGCATGCAGATGTCCCCGCATGTATGTGTATTCCTCAGATAATTGAGCTGGTTAGTGCATTTGAAAAGTTCCAGCACTTGCCACAGTGAGGCACACTCTTTCCACGTTTCACAAGTTGAAAGCATCTGGTTGCCACTTCCTGTAAAAGAATTTAATGCTTTTGGTTTAGTGCAAGACAGAACATCTTACAGTGCAAAATGGGTGTGATGCTAGCATCAGTATTGGTTTTTGAGGTTAAAATATGTGGCTCTAGCAAATGTTGTTTAAAAAAAATCTCAATTTGGATTTATAATTTCAGCATCTGAAAATCAGATTTATAGACCTATGAGTAAGGGCAAAAGGTCAAAATTCTGCCACCAGCCCTACATTTCAGGGAATGTATTTACCAGTACTATTATGAAAACAAGCATCATTTTCTTCTAGTCTAATGGATGGGATCCCAATGACATGTTTCGTTACAATGAAGAAAATTATGGTGTAGTGTCTACTTATGACAGCAGTTTATCTTCTTATACGTAAGTTTCAATATATTTTTGTTGTTAGATTTGTCTAATTTTCTCCATCGTTCATCTAAATTTATGTTGTAAAGATGCAGAATGTTTACCTGTTTAAAGTGGTAGATCCCAACGATCCTTTACCAAGCAGATTAATGAATTCCTTTTTCCCAAACTACCCATTTCTGGTCAAATGAAATAATCTCCATACGTTTCCCCTTAAGTGGGAACAATTTATTTATAACGTAAGCTTTTTTTTTATACATTTTTTTTTTTTTTTTTTTTTTTAACAGAAATTCTTTATGAATAAGACTGAAAGAATGAAACATTTTATATATGGTAACTTCTAAAGAAAATGCTTAAATCTGATTCTGATGAATGAATTGAATTTCCTAGGTTAAGGGAAAAAATCTCTAAAAATCCTTTCATTGCTGATCCCTGACAGTTGTCTTCCCCAGATGTTTGACATGGTTCTAGTGTTCAGAGGGTGCATGGGTGTTGCATTGTGCGCCACAAATTAACTTTAAGCAGATATTATTTACCGTATTTTACAAAACCTTCTGATCTCTACTCCGCCTTGACTTTGTTTTGAAGCCTGGACTCATCCCTAATAATTGTCAGACATAGACTGTTAACTAGTTGTAAAATAAATCAGTGGTGTGACTGCCAAAGACAGCAGCAGAGAAGTATGTTTCTGGTCTTTACCACTTTCTGATTCCCAAAGCATAAATCCAGTCTGAGTTGGCAAGTGCTGGAAGAAACCACTTTGTTTCCCAATGGATTGGGGCATTTGTGCGTTGCCCTCTGCCTTAAGAATCCTCTTTTTTTTTCACTCTTGCCCAAGTGGATCTAATTTGCTGGGGTTCAGGAACTGCTGTCTGAACCAAGTGGCTCTTCAGGAGATCACTTGCAGCTGTTTGCAGAAAATGTTACCAAAGGTGTGTTCTTAACTTCTTGCACTGGGCATATCTTTCTTTCAGTCATGAGTAAAGTAATGCAAGCCCTGTTGGACAGTGCAGACGTTAACCAGTATACTGTAGGGAAGGGTTGGACTGTCATTGGTCTACAGCGCAACGATAGTCAAAGTGCTTACCATGTTGGCTTCAAACCAAACTCTTTTGCTCTGTTAGATTGACCAAAACTTGTGCTTCTCCTCTGGCTCCAGAATCCTTTGTACTTTGAACTTGAATTTCTGGCGTCTTCCTTCCGCATGGGTAGTTATGGGAGCTAAAACTTAATGGTGACTTTAAATCTCTGGGGAAACATTGTTTCCCCATCAAGAGAAGGCAACACTGGCAGTTTCCTCTTTATTGCTGCTTGCTAAGCTGCCTGGAATTACAGCTGGAGGAGCAGGGAGGAGGTATGTCTTCCTTGTATGTTCTCAGCATTATGAGCAAGTAAAGGGGAAAAAAGAAAAGTACAGCAAAAGATCCATTTCTGGCTGAGTCTGTTCCCGATTTTGAGTATTTGCAGATGTGTCTCTGCAGTTGCTAAGCTTGGAGGGTTGTTTTTTTTCTTGTTGTCCTTTGAGCAAACCTTTTCTTCAGTTCTGAACTGGTAAGGGTTGAGATGGTTTGACACCTGGCTACAGTGACTAGACATACTGTTCCTCATTTCCATTTCTTCTTTATCAGCCTCTGAAAACACTCCTTCTCTGCCTACTTCTTGGTTATCATGATACAGCTGCACTGGTTCTTTCTATGAAAAAGAATTGGGTTTTTTGTTGAGTTTTTTAAAGCACCGTATATCCCTACTTCCATTTGAGGAGCCTGGTTTTTATCCTGTGCTTGAATAGCCCCTAGCACAATGAAGTCTAGGTTCCTAAGCACTGTGAGAACAAAAATACCAAGAAATGTGTGGGGCAGTTTCCAGATCTCGGACAACAGGAGCATGCCTTGCTCCATTGTCAAAAATGTTAGCCATTGCCTCTGTTCTCGTAGCAGGTTTCATAGATGTTAGGGTCGGAAGGGACCTCAATAGATCATCGAGTCCGACCCCCTGCCCTGGGCAGGACAGTGTGCTGGGTCTAGATGACCCCAGCTAGATGCTCATCTAACCTCCTCTTGAAGACCCCCAGGGTAGGGGAGAGCACCACCTCCCTTGGGAGCCCATTCCAGACCCTGGCCACTCGAACTGTGAAGAAGTTCTTCCTAACGTCCAATCTAAATCTGCTCTCTGCTAGCTTGTGGCCATTGTTTCTTGTAACCCCTGGGGGCGCCTTGGTGAATAAATCCTCACCAATTCCCTTCTGTGCCCCTGTGATGAACTTATAGGCAGCCACAAGGTCGCCTCTCAACCTTCTCTTGCGGAGGCTGAAAAGGTCCAGTTCCTCTAGTCTCTCCTTGTAGGGCTTGGTCTGCAGGCCCTTAACCATACAAGGTGAATGCTGCGTTGTGGCACATTTTTCATTTCAGCACTGTTGCCAGTGGCTGTTGGGTGCTATATAAATTGAAGCTGGTGCTGGCAGTTCTGTTAGTCTTAGCTATGATCCAAGCTGGAAGGTGTAACTCCACTTAGCAGTTTAGAGAGTGGCAGAGGAAAGTAGTGCATGGTTTAGTGCCTGGTGTTCCAGCAACAGATTTGTAATGGCTGTGGTCCAGTGCTCTAGTCCCTGGACTAAGATTTGGGAAAAGTGAGTTATATTCTAGTTCTGCCTCTCACCTTTCCTCTGACCTTAGATGAGTCACTGTACCCACATCCCTTCCCATCCTGTTTTATCTAGTTACAGGTTGATTGGAGTGGGGGTTGTCATTCGCTGCATCTGTGCAGCACCCAGAACAGTCAGGTCCCAATCTCAGTTGGAGCCTTTAGGCCCTGTGTACTAAGAAAAATAAATGTTTCTGGCATTTTTAATGAGTTGCGTGTTATCTTTAAAGTAGCAAATGAAAGCAGGCTGGGCAGCTGCCTTCTGGAGCATTGGGGTAAAATTGGTTTGCCAAGCTGAAAACAAGGCAGAGGAAATGATCTCATACTTCTGAGAAGATGCTTCAGTTCTCAGAATAAGCAAAAACCGAGTGCTACCATACGTTGATAAAGCAACCTATTTTTTTTTAAAGGGCAGTAAAGTAGGTGGAAGAAAAAATTGGACTTCCTTTCTTGAAGAAAGCAGTTTTCAAATTTAAAGCTGCCTGTTCACTCCTGAACTCACTTTGCTTTTAGTGTGCTATTTCAGTGGTTGTATTGCATTGGTGCAGCTCTTTCCTGTAGTGCCTTTCACTTGGGGATTGCTGCACACTTTCAAAAGGTGTGTTGTTACCTCATGTCCGAGATGGGTACCATGGTCTTGCTCTCCTGGATACCATCTTGCCACATTGCTACTGGTTATAACAGCGGTGGCTGATGTTCCCAGAATGAATGTTTTCTGAGGTGTCTGACACCATTTGAATGTCAGGAAGCCTTGGCCTCTTGTGCTCTAGGGGTCCTCTGAACAGTCTATCCACAGAATTTCAGCTCAGAAGTTAAACTAAAAGGTTTCATTGTCAAGATCTCATAAGCTAATCACCAGCACACTTTATGGTGCTGAAAGCCAGCATCCTCACCTGCTTTATGGTTAGGGATTTTGCTAGTCAGAGAAATATGCTGCAGCCCAAGCTCTGTTTTTGGGAAATATAGTTTTTGTGGGTGACCTAAATGCTTCAAATACATCTCAGATTTGGTTTTTCTCTCCCCCTCCCCTTCTTGTAGGGTGCCCTTAGAGAGGGATAATTCAGAAGAGTTTTTAAAACGGGAAGCAAGAGCAACTCAGCTTGCAGAAGAAATTGAATCAAGTGCCCAGTACAAAGCTCGGCTTGCCTTGGAAAATGACGACCGGACAGAAGAAGAAAAATATACTGCTGTCCAGAGAAACTCCAGTGAGCGAGAAGGACATGGTGTGAACACTAGGTATTTAAAGCAAAATACTACTCTGTGTATAAAGGAGGCCTACAGTTTGCTGTGGCAGTAACTTAGTTCTTGGAACATGTTTGCTTCTGGGAATGGCAATTGTGGCTTAAAAAAACCAAACACCCAAACCAGAAGTTGCTTAGAGAGTAGGGAGCAAGCCATCATTAATGTGTTACCTAGTATTTTAGTGCGGGCTTTGCAGATTGCCCAGTAAAGCATCCGCTATGCCAGAGTTGCTTGTCAGAGTTCAGTGCTGAATCAGCCATGGCCCTGTAGGATCACAGCACACTGCAAGAGGGCTTGCAGTCCATAACTGGTGATTCTGGATGCATGTCAAGTCATTTATTCTGTAACTGAACCAGAAGAGCATAGCAGCATTTAGAATGTAGAATTTATCTTAATTTTGATTGGGGGTGGAGAAAGGAGGCAGATATGAGGGAAACTTATGGAGAGAAATGATGTTATTTTTCAGTCGTAAAGCATTGTCCTTATCATCCAACTCTGGCTACAATAGTGAAAGACATTTGCTGTGTTTCAGGGAAAACAAGTACATTCCTCCTGGACAACGAAATAGAGATGTCCTGTCCTGGGGAAGTGGAAGGCAGAATTCGCCCAGGATGGGCCAGGCTGGCTCGGGGCCCCCCATTTCGAGATCTGGATCCCATACTTCAGACTTCAGTCCAAACTCTGGAGCAGATCAAAGAGTAGTGAATGGAGGCAAGTATCTGTGCTAAGCAAATGAGCCCTAATTGATGAGAGTTTTTATTTTAAAATCTTGGAAATGGTGTCTGTGATCCAGTTAGGTGAAAAAGAGACAAAATAGTTAGGTGAGCATGTGGCATGTTTAAAAAGGTATCCGTAGATGCTTCTTATTTGGTTTTGATCTATGTGACCTGATGATAAATGATGACTCAACTATGCTTATATGTAGTTGGTTGCAGGAGAGAATTTTATTTGTATGCCTTCTCCTAAAACACTTCCATGTTTAGGTGAGCAGGCTGCGTCCATCTTTAAAGGTTAGATGAAATCTGTCATGAAGATATTGAGCACAAACTTTTGTGTTAGGATGCAAGTGAGTTGAGCTGCAGTACTAACCTTCAGCTGTCCAGCAACTGTGGCTGAAACCTGCCTCTTTCACCAGTAGCAGAAGAAATCACTCTTGCCCTTGTATGTGAGGATTCAGTCCGGCTCCCAGAGAAAACAGCATTGCATTATACCTTGGTTTTATTGTGACATAGCACAGCTTGGCTATAGCCTCCAGTGGGAAGATAAAACAGTCAGATACAGCAGGAAAGGTTTTCCAGAAATCTTCTCTCCAGATAAATATTCTTGAGCATCTTCTGCTGTGTTTCTGTATATAAATTGCCCAGAATGCAGCAGTGTTTCCAGTGACAAATGAACTCAGTCCCTGTTTGCTGGTTGTTCATATATCAGCACTGTTACTTAAGTAGTAAATGCAGCTTTGGCAGGGGGAAATAGAGTAACATATGTGAAGAAACAGCATATAATATTTAATTGCACTTGTCTGGGGAGAAGGCCTGGGCAGTTGCTAGCTTAAGGTAAGTGATGCTTTCTTTTTAAATACATATTTAAATATTTTGATCTGCAATACAGACTCCTGCCCAACAGTGCTGACTTTGAAATCTCCCTCTTGTAGCCATATTATTTGTTCTCCTATTGATTTACATAATGCTTAAAACAGTTATAGCAGCTGTAAGTTGGTTGTTTGGCTTTGGAAAGAGTCACTGTTACACCTGTTCTTCTGAAATGTTAAACGAGCCCTCTACAGATGCTTACAGGGCACAAACGTCCGACTTCAGACACTGAACACGGCTGTTTTTTGTAAAGAAGTACTTTCTTTAGTTGATACTGCTCCTCATTAAGTGTGATGTGATATATAATAGCTATATAGTCAGCTGTGTACATGGATCGCCATTCAGGATCTGTTAGTAACTATTGATGCACCTTGTCGAGAGTTATGTACCGTAAAACATGTATATAAGCAACAAGCTAACAGATTAAGCTTTAACTGTCTATTCCTCAGTAGTATTTGTAGATCCTAAACTAACCCTTTGGGGAGCTCACGTTGCATTAAATCTGACCAGTCCAGAAGAGGGGAAAGCAAGCTGGCCGGGATTGTTTTACCACTTGTGGAAAGAACCAAACGTGTCCCCAAAGGGTTAAACATGTATATGAAATCATTTTTGTCATGTTTTGCTTTTTTTCTGTTTACCTTTTTCCCCCATGATTTTTCTTTAGTTTTTATACTTTCCTTCATATCATTTGTTCTGTCAGGTGTTCCCTGGCCATCGCCTTGCCCATCTCCTTCCTCTCGCCCACCTTCTCGCTACCAGTCAGGTCCCAACTCTCTTCCACCTCGGGCAGCCACCCCTACAAGGCCGCCCTCCAGGCCCCCCTCGCGGCCATCCAGGCCCCCGTCTCACCCCTCTGCTCATGGTTCTCCAGCTCCTGTCTCTACTATGCCTAAACGCATGTCTTCAGAAGGTACAATACCACGATTTGTTCATGTTTTTGTTTGTCTTTGTTTAACTCCTTTGTGAGTTTAATTACAAAATTGTTTTTCCTCTTCATTACTTAACCTATAATTTGTGTTTAACTTTAGTTTAGTTTATCAGACTGTTTCTATTAACCTTTTTTATTTAAAGAAACTTTACAAAAACACCAATATAAAGCTGTGAAATTTCCCAAGTTGGTATGGAATAAGCTCAGCTTTGTAACGCTGCTCAGTGTCTTAACCCAGAAAACAGCAACCTGGTGGACCCCAGTATATGTTAGAGGGCTTTCTCCAAAACATCTTTTTTTTAATCTGAATGAAATTTCAAGAGCATTATCCTAGTATTACCACAACAGTTTTACGTTCGTTACACTCTTTGGAGCCACTTCTGTCCAGATCATAGAATTCTATAATAAGTGCACTGCGAAATAAGGATTAAAATAAGGTATTCAGAAACAAACCTGTAGAAAATGTGCGTCTGTTTGATTTACGGTTTATGTAAGGGGAGCAGCAACACAGGTAAACTTTTAGGAGCTACCAATGCTGATTTAAAATAATATATTAAATTGCATAGCTATGCGTGGGGAAACATCTAAATTTAAATGGTGTATGGTGTGCTCTAGTGTTGTGGTGATTGGGCACCTTCACAACATTAGACTGTGCAACATAACCTAGTAAATCAGAAGAAAGGGACCCACGTTGTATAGAGTGTGCCATGCAGGCAGTTTGGAGGGGTATCTTAACAGCTATTCTTGACTGACATTTCTGCAAAAGAGGATTATTGCCCACCACCTGAATTAGTTGCTGATAAGGTGTGACCTGCATGATAGAATTTCAAGATCACTTCTGCCAAGTAAGGAGATAGTGATTGACATACCTGTAGGACTGACTCTGCTTTTTGCCCATTGTTACTAGCCTTCTTGAATGACAGATCTTGAGAATCCAGCCTGCTGGTTTCACTTGTTAGCAGTTTTAAGTCAGTCATCAGGTTTGAAGTGGGGTGTTTCTTATTGTAATGCACACATTTTAAAAAAACAGCATTTTAGAAAATCTCTCTTCAGGGAAATGTGGTTCCAGTTTGCCTGTAGATAGTTTGGATTAAAATTTAATAGTCTTAAAATTGGTGGGTAAAGTTCAGAGTGCCTCTTTTCAAGCTGTTAAGTCTCCTGCTGGACTTAATTGATACTTCAGAATTTTATCTGAATACAGAAAGCTATAATTTTATATTTTTCTCTATTAGAGTCCACGCTTTTTAAACGGTTGAAATATTGCAGTTGATTAACACGTTCACTGGGTGCAAATTATTTTTTCTGTTCTAGTGCCAGTCTTCAAGTCTGAACTTTAATACATGGAAGTATTTTCACTCAATCTTTCCTTAATGTTGAGCATTATAAAGAACTTGCGCCAAGTTCGATAGGTGCTTTTTATGGCAAGTTTTTGCTCAACTCTAAAGCTCCATACCTTGTTCTGAGGTGCCAGTCTCTAATTTTGGGAGCTCAAGACTCTTGAAGTCACAGACCAGGCTTGATCCTTGAGAAAACAGTAATTGGTTCAGTGGAACTTGCTGCTGGGCAGTGACCTTTCGCAGGTGGATAATGCAGGCTGCATGGAGAACCCTTCACTAATCCCCCCCATGAAGGCACTGGTCAACCAGTGGAGACTTCCCTAAGGGTGCTGACCCTGTGGCGAGAAAGCAGTTCTAGCCTTGAACTTCTTAAGCCATATCCTGTGAATGCTTTATAGCTCAGAACTAGTTTTATGACTTCAGGTTCCAGCACTCCATTAGAGAAGCTAGTAGACTTACGTTTTGGCTTGGGTTACAGTGGGCAAAAATGAACTGCATGCCAGGAATGAATTTCAGTTCTCTTGGCAATAGATTGGCACCCTATTTGTTAAAAGCTTCTGAAGCTGTCACTGAACAACAGCTCTGTTAACAAGGTGATGGGCATGTCAAAACTTAGGTTCATTGGACCAATACTATTTTCCTAGTTTCACTGAGCCACTGGAGCCCCCATTTGTGGCCAACACCAATTTAACTCAGTTTGTTACATTGCCTTTATAGCAGGGGGTTATGGAGATTTGAAGCTTTAAATTTGGTTGTGAATGTAGGTATGCTTAATGTAACAGACTGATATTCATAGTATGGGGATGTGTTGTTTTTTTCCCCAGGGCCACCACGGATGTCTCCAAAGGCACAACGGCACCCTCGAGGTCACAGAGTCTCTACTGGTAGGGGTACAATTTCAAGTGGCTTAGAATTTGTATCTCATAATGCACCAGGGGAAGCATCTACTGCTACAGTGGCACGAGGCGGCCCTTCAGGTGGGACGTGGTCATCAGTGGTCAGTGGGGGTAGGTATAGCTTGGCTTATTGCAGATGGCTTGCAGGGATGTTTTGGAATGTGAATGTTCAACTTCTAGACAGCTCAGTCCCTGATTAAAGAGCAGGCTTTGCTAACTCCAGGTTGCGTGGATTAAAAGGAAGCAGCAAGACTTTTAACAGTGAGTTTAGCAAAATGATTGTGTGCATTCCACCCTAAAGGGTGTAATGTTGCCTGAACTACAAAGAGGTGGTTCTGTCAGCTTTGCTGTTAAATGCAATGTAAAGGAAGAGGAATGCCTAGGAATTAGCTGAATTGAAGGTCTAGTCTTAGGGAAGCTATTGGAGGAAGCAAATAACAGGTGCATGTGAGTAAGCCCAACTGCCTGTGAACAGAAGTTATGCAACTGGAATCGTTCATTTTTATATCAGTGAGGAGCTTGGGTGAAGGAAACTTGGTGTGGTTGGGAAAGAGGAGGTTACACTTCAGGTGAAAGGTTCATAAGGGAACTTGGAATTACGGGGTTTCCTTCAGTGATCCAGGTTTCAATGTGCTGCTTTGCTGTTTTTATAAATCAGGATGTCAGTGCACAGTTGGTGCCAGCAACTTCAGAATTCCTTGTCAGAAGATTTTAGTTAATAGTCTGTTAAATATTAAGCCTTCAATTTAAGCCGGTTCTTGTGACATTTGTTATCTGCTCTTGAGGCCTGTGTAATATGGAGCATGTCTCAGTTGGCAGCAGCCAGCCTGCTCTGGAGACCCAAGGGGGAGAGTTTGGAGCTGGAACTTTAGAAAATTGAACAAAGGAGAAATTTTTTCTAGGAAAGAACATGTGAATACATCATTGTTCTGTTATGCACAGCCAGCCTCTTAGACCTGCTGCCTCATGGAAAACCCGTTAGTGTTGTCCATGCTGTCACTGTCCCGGAGCGGTTTCTTCCCTTGATTTATGAACATTCAGGAGGGTCATTACCATGCAAACTATCAGAGGAGCAGACTGTCTCCTCCTAAAAGTAAATATTCTGCATGCATTTATAACTAGGACTGGTGGGCCAGAAGAATAGCTCCAGTAGCTGGGTGTATGAATTAAATACTTCAGTTTTCCAGGAGGCGTCAGTCTCTAGAGGATTGTGCAAAGCAAGTTGATTGTCAGATGCTTACATCTTTCAGTCATTTAAAAAAAAAAAAAATGTTTTACATCTGTTTGTATAGAAGGCCGGCCACCTTTTTTGCTCTGCCTGAAACTAAGTGTTAATATGAGCTATTGTGGTTGGACCGATGGGGATTGCAGCTTCATTGTAAGACCACAGGGCAGTGAATATGTGTTGAGGGAATCTTTCTGCAGAAAAATCCCACTTCTTATCTGAAATGCTGCACTGTAAAGCACTAGGAAATGTACCTGCAAGGTAAACAGGTTTTCAATTCCTGTACACTGTTGTGCTGTTTTTTTAAAGCATGTTCTTTAAGCCTTGTTTTATTAATATGGAGTGGTTTGGACAGCTTGATTTTTATCCATTAACCATATTATTTTTTTTTTTTTTTTTTTTTTTTTTTTTTTTGTAATTTATTTCTAGTTCCCAGATTATCCCCCAAGACCCACAGGCCCAGGTCACCAAGGCAGAGCAGCGGTTCCACCAGTGCAGCTTTGTCCTCTCCTCAAGCTGGAACTACTCCTACTGAATCAGTTGCGATGCCAGTTCCAGCAGCCTCTCCCACACCTGCTAGCCCTGCGTCCAACAGAGCAGTCACCCCATCCAGTGAAGGTGAATTCCCATCGTACTTTGAATGATTTATTTTCAGCCAAAGGGAAGAATAGAAATTCACGTAACCAAACCCTACACTTCTCTGCAGAAAGCACAGCTTTTTCTCTCTCTTTGTCACTTGATTTCCCTATGTATCAGTTTCCTTTTTCCTGGGAGGAACACTTACCATAGCAGAAACATTTGGACAGACTAGCAAACTTCTGATTGTTCTTTGCTGCTCATAAGACTAGATCATAGTGATGCTGAAAGTGACCTGACACAAGATTTCTGAAACAATTGAGTTTTTGACCTGCCTGCTCTCTGCTTCATAAAGAAATCCATGCATTTGCTAGAAAGTCACTTTTGTTAGATTAGTTAAAGGTCTTGGAACACACACACCTCCCTCGCCTCTTAATCAAAGGACTGAGGTGGTTGGATTCCAGAACAGAGGTTTTCTTTATCCACATTTTTAAAATAATTTTCTAGATGACTCCTGAGAGTCTTCTGGCCTAGACAGAACCAGAATTTCTAATGTAAAAAAGGGGAAATCTTTCAGCCCCATATCATGTATCATAACAATTCATTTAAAAAAAAAAAAAAGAAGTAATTTTATTAACACTTGAGAGAGATTGTAGATGAAAAACAGAGGATTTTTCTCTTCTGTTCCTAAAGTTTTCCCCATATATTTCCTTCTTCACGGTCCTTATTTCTGATCAGTTTGTGTGTGAAAATAACACTGAATTGGAATTCTGTTTCCAGCTAAAGATACCAGACTTCAGGACCAGAGGCAAAATACTGCAGCAGGAAACAAGGAAAATACTAAGCCAAGTGAGACTTCACCTAGCTTTCCTAAACCTGAGAACAAAGGTTGGTATCTTTAAAACTTCGTTAATTGTTCTGGAGGAATTCCCAGAGCTGCAAGTACAGACTGCAGCCTCATCTGATGGAATCAACATTTTAATAGTTACTTTAGTGAAAGTCGCAAGCCTTTGTCTTCGACTTTTGCGCAGCTGTGAAATTGAACGGCATCAGCAACTGCAGAGGGAATGCTCTTCTTTATCCACTCTGTCCAGTGATCAAATAAAAGGGGAACACTTCTGTTAACAAACCTTATTAAAACTCCTTTTTAACTGACCAAAAATAGGCTGGTTTCCCTTCATGAAACTTCTCAGCTTCCTCATTATTACAGTTCTCCTAGCAGCCAAAAGTGTGCTCAGCATTTTCATTCAACTTTTCCTTGTAGCCTGGTCTTTTCATGTTCACACAGTTGAAACATCCTCTTTTGTATCATTGGACTTGTTCATTTTTTTTTTCTCTTTGGTCTTAAATTTTTCCTTGAATTCAAGGAAAAATTTAAGGTTTCCATTTTGGCACGTGCATTTTGAAGCATGGGTGCTAGTAGTAAGTGATTTTTTGGCAAGTGCTTGAGAAATCCTTTGTTCAGCTAGATTTTCAACATCTGTAGAATTGTATGCTAAATATTTGTGTAGCAGTACCTGTTACCCCTCCTTCAGTAGGAGGGTGGAGTAAAACTGTTCTGCGCTAGCTGTATATTTAAATAAATTGAACCCAAACCTGTATTAAGTTTGCAAATTTAGAATAACAAATGCATAAGCTGTCATTAGAAGTTGTTGCTGTATGTGAGGAAATAAGCATATAAATAAGCAAGAACTATTGTTCCATAATAATCTCACTCTCATTCAGGCAGCTCTAGTTGTATGTTAAAATGTTATAATTTTCTAGTTAATTTGGATGAATGTTGTACATCATGTTGCTTTAATTGGGTCCCCTTGTTGTCTTAGTTTAAACTGAATTTGTAACTTGAAACTGCAAAAATTCTTGCTAGTGGAGTGTAACATATAGTGTGCGTCTTGTGGTTTTATGGTCTGCTGTCTTTCTAACATACAACGCCTCTGCAGATTTTTGATCTGGTCTCAGTGAAAAGGCATTCAAGACCTGCACTTCAGATGGCCTAAGAGCCATGGATGTAACAACTATTTGTTGTTGAATGTGGAAGTAGTGGAATACAGTGAGACTGCTTCAATGTGGGGGAACAGGAATGAAGAGCTGCAGTGGACAAGCAGCTGCTTTTATTTTCCTCTGTGTTAAATGAGTGGATCAGTTACTTCAGACAAATTCAAGAGGAAAGGAGGATAGATTGCAACTCGAGATCTGCACAGAGCTTAACTTAAAATCCCCAGGTTGAAATGTATTGAGATCACCCACTCATCCCTTAGTTTGGCCCTTGAAGTTTTTCATCTTTTTCCGCTCTTGGCTGGATTAGGATTGCTATACAGTGTTTGCTCTGCTTGGAGTTGCAGCAGCCTCTTAAATCAAAGGCATTTATCTGTTTTGTTCTTGTAAGATTTATGTTCGTGACTCTGAACTTGCTTTGTGCTTAGTCAGAGTTTAGACTTTGAATATGTATATTATGTTTGGCAGGTGTATCTCCAGTTGTTTCAGAACACAGAAAACAGATTGATGACTTAAAGAAATTTAAGAATGACTTTAGGGTAAGTATGCTTCATATGCACAACTACCTTTTAGTCAGCCAATATGCACTTTTCTTCCTTTGATGTGAGTCTAGATTTCCTATTAATGAGCTGAACATATTTATGAACAGGAAAACTGTTCAGATTGGCATGTAATTCACACAAAAAATATCCATGTAAAATTGACACAAGCCAGTATGAAGTCAGTGGTGACTCTGCTTGATCTGCCTGTAGTGATCAGGTGTCCCAGTGAGATAAGAATATGCAACATTTAGATTACAGTTTAGATGTTCTAGTGAAATGCTGCTTGGAACCTGTTGATCTCTGGGCCCAAGAAGCTAGAACGTTGGGAGAACACACATTTAGCTGCTTGAAGTAAGCTGTATTAGGTCTTTCCTTTTACAAAACTGCTAGCTAACAGCAACAGCAGATGTACCGTGCTGTGTCTAATAACTTTCCTAAAACATTCTAACCAAACTTCTTAAATACCTAAGAACACAAATGGGTTTTAAATCGGTTACCTAATTGTTAAGTGTCACTTAAGTTGCAGAGAAGAATATATAGAGACTTCTTGGGTTTGTCCTAATTTGTTCCTTCCTTAAAAAATGAAAAGGAATTTCTTGAGCTCCACCAAATTGCTTTTTTTAACATCTGCATGGAGGCTCCCCATATGTGTGCACTTCTTAAACTTCAAAACAAAAAAGTGTATCCTCAATTGAAATGTTTTTCATGCTGAAGCGATACACGTTTAATGGAACATTCCTTCTGATCATACAAGAATTGTCTTCTGCATGTTTGCAGGGAGATGATACTTGCTGAAAGTATTAATAATTCTTTGTTTTCAGTTACAGCCAAGTTCCACACCAGACACAGTGGATCAGCTGCTAAATAAAAACCGAG
This sequence comes from Alligator mississippiensis, assembly GCF_030867095.1. NCBI lineage: Eukaryota > Metazoa > Chordata > Crocodylia > Alligatoridae > Alligator > Alligator mississippiensis. Next base: position 3,609,141 of record NC_081833.1, on the reverse strand, counting down.
AAAATGAGAAATCAAGAGATACAATGAAAGAGAAAACAGAATCAACTTCTAAAGAATCTGTTGTTGAAACCAGCAGTAATGCCAACTCTAACAGTGGCAGTAGCAAGCCGAATAGTCCCAGTATTTCTCCATCGATTAGTAGTAGCTCTGAGCAGAAGCGAGGGCCAGAAGTAACCTCCCAAGGTGTACAAACATCTGGACCAGGCAGTAAACAAGAGAAGGAGGATAAAGAGGAGAAAAAAGATACCGCTGAGTAAGTAATTACAGGTTTAAGGCAGTATTTTTGTTTGGGGTGGGGGGCGGAGGATAGAAAGTAATTTCTTAGCATTTGCATAGTATGAAACCAGGTTCTAGCTTGAAAAGAATGAAGACTTTGAAGACCTCTGAGCTAAGTGGGTGAACTTATCTCCATTTTACAGATAGGAGAAGTGAGGCAGAGGTGAATGACTTGCTTGGTGCCATGCAATAAACCAGTGCTAAGGCTGTAAAATAAGTCCTTTTGTCCTCCTGCCCCTTCTGTTAATTCTACAACTTGCATCGAAGGCAGGCTGTGCAGAAACAGGCATGGTGGTTGCATTTTGTCTGGACATTACTGTCCATGTAGCCTTAGTTGGCTAACATTGTATTTTCTGTAACCTAGTTGCATTCCCCTCCTCACCCCCATCCCTCTAATGTTAGTTCCTCGCTCGGGCGATTTGTATTTCCCTACTGGCTTTGTCATCTTTTTGGATTCAGAATCCTAATCACCTGTCATGTTTCTCAGAAGCCTGCTCAGATGAGATTTTTATGGGATGTTCGTTACTCTAAAACTTGAACCGTGGACAAATTCAGGGGAAACGGTTGTTGGGGAATAACTCTAAACCTTGAATTCCTTGTATGTGTTTCTTTAGGCAAGTTAGAAAATCTACACTTAATCCAAATGCAAAGGAGTTCAACCCTCGATCTTTTGCTCAGGTAAGTTGCTGTTTTATTTTGGCACGTACATTACAGACATCTTGGGTAACTGCAATCGCATGGTTTTTCTTCATTCCTGTTTCGGGTCAGCTCCTTCATGTTGGACAGTGGTTTTCCACGTCCTGTCTCTCTCCCTGGCTTGAACCAATTTTCCTGCCTAATAATTTGCCAGCACAGGCAGCAGCTCGAACACAAGTCTTTCCAGTTCTGGAATCCTAATACACTTTTGCTTTCAGTTTCTCAGCTTTTCCATGCAAGCAGGTGAACAGGTTCAGTCCTTCTGGTCAGTTTAAACGTTATATAGGAGCACAAATAAGGTTCACATTCAGGATATAAATTGGGGTACTCTGCATTCCCCGACACCGAGCTGACCACTTCTGTTTATTTGCAGCCAAAGCCCTCTACGACACCCACCTCGCCTCGTCCACAGGCTCAGCCCAGCCCTTCTATGGTGGGTCATCAACAGCCGACTCCAGTGTATACTCAACCTGTCTGTTTTGCACCAAATATGATGTACCCAGTTCCAGTGAGTCCGGGCGTGCAGGTAAAGCAACTCAAGTTTAATTGCTTGATAGAATGTGAAGCTCTCGGCATGTTTCAGGTGATATCTGAGTGCTTAGTCTTTAAAAATTGAAGGAACATGATGAGGCCTGTTGTGCTGGCTGTTACGCTGAGTGCTCGTGGAAGTGGACACCATTATACATATGTACAAGTTCCGTTTCATTTCTGGCTTATGCCGTTACCTAACCACAAACATGCAGAGCTGCCTCTTGCCGTGGGTGTTCTGAATTTTAAATTTTTATAGGAATTCCTGGGGCGATGCGTTTCAAAGGGACTGTGATTCTTACTAGCTGGGTTACCCTTGCTCTGCTTTCTGCTTGCCCTCGTACGACTGACAAGTGGGCTGATGTTTTCTTCCAGGTGTGCAGTGGTCTTTTTATGTTCTGTTCTAGCACTCGTTCCCCTCTCAGCCCCTAGCCATGTTGCTAGACTGCTCTCATCATAGAGGCTGCACCCTATATAGTAGCTTGATGAGATGTGCAGCATCTGCCATAAACTTGACCTGTAGACTTTCTTCTGCCGATGTTATACCTTGAGTCACTGCTCTCCTTGAGAGGAGATTGTTGCAGACCACATGTTCTTGGACATCTGGACAGACAAACTTAATAGCAATACCTACAGGGGAATTCTGTTACACAATTGACCTAGAGCCATCCTTACAAGCCTAGAGCACTGAACTGTTGACCAAAATTATTGTGTTGTGTTTATGTAGTCCTGACTGAGCAAGATCCTATGCGGAGCTGAGTGAGTGAATGGTGGGGATGAAGGATTGCTACAGTAAAGCTAAAGCTGGCCTTGCAAAATGTTAAATGAATGCTCTTCTATCTTATCTGGTGGCTTCCATATGCAAGTTAGATTCTATTGCACTCTTCTGAGCTGATAGGGAATCCTGGTATTTTGGCTGAGGAACAGGTCATACTAGGAAAGGCTGCAGCCCTTTCAAATACTGATACCATGTAACTCGGCAAACCATCAAACTTCTATAAATGTTTGTGGTGCAGCTTCTTTCAGCACAAGAATGCAGAGCTGTGCTACTGGAATGTGTTTCGGGTTCATTTTTAGTAGCAACAAATTAAACAAAAACAAACTCTCAACTCCTTTTTCTTTTTTTTTTTTTTTTTGATTGTAATCATTATGTGACCTCAACAAAGCACTAAAATGTCAGTATTGTGGGATAAGGTTTTACGTTAAAATAAATGATCATTGTAGAGTTTAGATTACAAGTGTGTTTCTACTCCTTTTTTCTTTTTCCTGAAAGTATGATCTAGTTCACTGGTTCTCAAATGCTTTGGGGTTGTACACCCCATTTTAAATGTTTGATGGCTGCACTACCTCCCCTCATAACCGTGGTGAGTAAGAAAAGGTAGTACTCGTTTCCCTAGAATCACACTCCAGCCACTCCACCAACAGAAAGGTTTGTGTAGAGGTGTTTTTCAGATAGTGTTTTTTCTTTTCCTCCATTTAGGTTTCCTCTGTAATTATTGTGCTCTTGACACTTGCCATCTTTTATAGTTTGTCTTGGAGAAATAAAAAATGCACTAGTTCTTGGGAGAGAACAAAGATTACTTCTGATTTTCACTTGTGGTTACAAACTGTTACCAGAGTCCTGGCTGAAAATGCCTAGCTGATGTTTCTCGGACAGTTTTAAATGGCCTATTCTAATCTCTTTTTTTTTTTAATTTCAGCCTTTGTATCCTATTCCCATGACACCCATGCCAGTGAACCAAGCCAAGACATATAGAGCAGGTAAAGGTGAGAGTAATACTGCCTGTTCAGTTTAAGACTGCATGTGGCATGAATAGAGAAACAGACTTGCACACCGTTGTCCAGATGACGTTAAGTTACCTTGTTCTCTGCCAGTATTTACTTATTTAATCAGCATAAGTAAGTAGCAATGCAAATTCTGTGTTGACTATTAAAAATGCTGTGTGATGCTAGGACTGCATGCATCTGAATTTAGTACATGGTGACCACATTTCAAAATGCTTCCAATGTTTTGAAACATCCAGCTGCCAAACAGCTCAGTCTCCCGTATTTCCCAGATGGTGAAGAAGAGGATCTCTCTGTAGCAGTTGCAGCAGAGCATTGATTTGGTCTCAGTAGGATATTTTTATAGTATTCTTCCACTAACTTCCACGGTACCCTGCAGAAAAGAGTTTATTTTTGTTCCTCCTTGCTGTCTTGGAGCACCACTCAGAATGGCTTCCTGCTGCTCTCATGAGCTCACTAGGTTTTGAATCCATCTTGCATTCAAAGAACGGAATAAGTGCTTTAACCCAGTATTTCTAGGGCTGTATTGTGCTTCCCTGGGAGTGATGCCTGGCTATCTGGTGTGTATACATAACTGAAGGGCAGTGCCTACGTTTTAATGCACCTGGTGTGCAGAAAGCAGGAGCTGTTTTGCTATGGCCTTGTTACAGTAAATACTTCTACATTTGTCTATTTGTCTGTTTTGACACTTTATTGAGTTTTGCATTCTTTGCTGGTTTGGGTTTAAGCCCCAGTTACTGGAGGCAGTTGAATGTGAGAGCATCTCTGCTCTGGTTTTAAAGATGGGGTAATACCTGTAATAGTTGTGAAGAAAAGTTAGATAAGCGTATCCTAAAGCTATGAACCAGAAAGCAAAAATAAAAACTCACAAAAGGATTTTATTTTCAAATCCCCCAAGGGGAGGGGGTGCTGGGCAGGTCTGACTACATGGGATTACTGTTCTGATTATACCAGTTATGTACTGTGTTCTTTACTCTCCATGTCCCTCTTCCCTTGAGGTGAGAGCACGTAGGAAGTGTCGGTGTTCAAGCCATTCAAGCGCGTGTTTGCAGTAGATGAAGTCTCTGTTGCGTGCAGGACAGCTTTGCAGAGTGTAGCCCCTCCTAATGAAACACTGTGTAGGCCTTTAAGTTTCAGAGACCACTAATATAATCACTTTCTTCCCTGCTCTCTGCTGTCAGATGAAGTGCTCTGTTCTTTCGTTTTAAGTACCTTCCTTCAGTGTTGCAGTGACTTCTGTTTTGTGACTCTCCTGTGATGCACGTTTCTCAACCATCATGTGGGGCTTGCCTTTAAGTCCCAGGCATTGAAGCTCCATTTCATGTTGTTGAAGCTGCTTTTTTGCCTTAAGAGCTTTTTTCTATTTGTTTTGCAAGTGAAACGCCATCTTCCCAAACAAGCTTGCTGCTGCCTCTTCAATGTCGCTGCCCCTCTTCCTCTCGCTCTGTGGGTCTATCTGCTGCAGTGTAGCATAGCAATTACCCGAGCTGCCTACAGACAAGTCAGCTTGGGCCCTGGAACTGCGGCAGCGCAGGAGCCCAGCAGTGCTAAATTACCCTGTCTGTCCTCAGCAGAGAGAACCAGCCTGTGCTGAGCTAGCTCTGGTACCTCTATGCTGTCCTACAGTTTAGATGTACTCTTTCTTTTGCTAGCCCCCTTCCTCCTCCTCCTCCTAGCACTGAGTACCTCTTTAGCTCTGACTGTGGTGAAGAGATTCCTTCTGTTGTCCCATCTTTCATGGCAGCATGTAAAAGATGTGAGCACCAAATCATTGCTGGAGCAGCCAACACTGCCTATGGGAAGGCGGTCACTCCGTTCTTGTTTAAACTCATATCTGTCACTTGCTTGTAAAATGCATGGTTAAAGCTGGTAGTGAGGGTATTCAAGTACATTGCTGTTCTAGATCCACACGTCTCACATGAGGTCTTCCTTGCTTTGTAGTACCAAATATGCCACAACAGCGGCAAGACCAGCATCATCAGAGCACCATGATGCATCCCGCATCAGCAGCCGGCCCTCCGATTGTTGCGACACCACCAGCTTATTCAACTCAGTATGTTGCCTATAGCCCTCAGCAGTTCCCTAATCAGCCTCTTGTGCAGCATGTGCCACACTACCAGTCTCAGGTAAGACACCTTTGTGTTGGTGTCATGTCTTGGCGTGTTCTTGTTTGCAGCAGGTGAATTATCAAATGTCTGTGTTCATTCAAATGGGGTGGCTCTGTTCAAAGTCATTTGCAGACATTAGTGTAAACTTTATCAGTAAATACATACCTCAGATATAGAATACCTGTGTCACCATTAACTATAAATATCTCTTTTGAATGAATAAGTGGACTAGTGTTTCGATGGCTGCATATTTTTTCAGTCCCTGAACATAGCTTAATAGCTTTCTATTCACTGGGAAGATTCCTTCTGTGACTGCTTAACAGTACTCTGTTCCTTTCGTGGAAGTTACTGCTTGCATTACATTTGAAGGGGCAGTGTGGAAAAAGGTGATTCAAGTGTGTGGCTTGGGGGGTGGGGGAGTCATTTTTTAGTTAAAAGCAAAGTAAGATACAAGTTTCCAAATTAGCATCAAGTGTCTCTAAAGATGTATTGCACTAGCTTGATGAAAGACTGCTTAATTTCTGCACAACAACAGTTTTTGACTTTCATTTTTCTCCTGTCTTTGGCACAGCATCCTCATGTCTATAGCCCTGTAATACAGGGCAATGCTAGAATGATGGCCCCGCCGACCCATGCACAGCCCGGTTTAGTATCTTCTTCAGCAACACAGTATGGTGCGCATGAGCAGACGCATGCTATGTATGGTAGGAAACGTTTTGTGTTACATGTAACTTTTTAAGTTGTTACATTGTGCAGGGATATATTTAATCTCAAACTTCAAATCTGGGTCTCACGTTTAAGATTCTGTAAGTAGACCCGGCCTATGGGCCATGAAAGTAACAAGCAACGCATCGCAAATTTGAGTCACCCAAAATAATAAAGTGAAAATAACCCCAGGGTGCTAATTTCAACAAGGGGCAGGTGACTGAGAGGAAACGTAGTTGCGAGAAGCTGCTACGGTAGCAGTCTCAACCTCATTAGATTTGAGGCACCCCTTGTAAAATGCCAACTTTGTTTTCACCCATTTTAGACAACAGAAAAACAGTAGAGTAATTCTTGTTGCAAGCAACTCGGAGACCACAAGAGCTCAGCATGCTCTTGGCACTATGGATTCCTGTTTGAAATCCCTGGGTTTATCTTGTGAATCATGTTTGTGCACTAACAGTGCTGTCATTGTGTGGCACCCTGCATCACCCTTGAAAGGATCTCAGGGCACCCCGGGATGCCATGGCATCCAAGTTGAGAATCACCGTGCTAAGGGATAGCAGCTGAATGAAGTCTTTGGAAACTTCTTGATGCTCTACGCACGACGTACCCCGATTGATTTTTCTTGGGCTAATCGGGGCTGAAGTTCTGTGATGAGACTGTGACTGCAGTTCTGGAACTTGAGACTTCTGTTTCTGATAACTGGCAAACCACTGCCTTAATAGTGATACTATTAACAGACTGTCATCCAAGCGAAGTGTCGTTTTATGTGTAGGCTCATGTTTCCGTGGTAAACGGAATATAAATATTTAAAATTCATGTTTTAAGTGTTTAGTCTCTGACTTCAGTGATGACCAGGACTCTCCAGAATGATCGGTTTGTCACCTTTTGCTTGCACCAACCTCACTGAAATCCTGGAAAAATGAAACTCTAAAATACAATGCAGAGAGTCTCTCAAGCTTCATAAAAGTACGGGCAGTTGGTGCAAAGTTTTTCTTCAGAATAGGTTGTCACAGACTGGACCCTGAGGACACAGACCCATGGTCTTTTGGGGACTTAAAGATGGAGATAAATGTCAGACAAGGAAAGTATCTGCATTGGGTGATGGAAGCATGTTCTTGGCATCTTCAGGCATGTCCTTTATTGCCTACTTTAACGTGACTCCATTAAACTGCCTGTTTAGCCGGCTAGGTTTTCCATCAGTGGCTTAGCGAATGACTCTTAACGTAGTAGCTCAGATGCAGAGCATTCCCCATTCACATTTCAGCAAGTGTCTCGCATGCTAGCTTCTTGAAGACCTTGGAACTACCGTGCGTCTGGAAAGCAACACTTCAGCTTCCATGCATCAATAGCTGGCTGTTTGCGTGAGCAAATTGTAGCATTGGGTAAGCTGATGTACTGCTGCCGGGGTAAACTGCTATAGGGCACTTTGCTGGATACATTCATAATAGCTTAAACCAGACAACACAAGCTCTTAAGATGTCTGCAGTTTTGACTTGTACTGTAAGAGGATATCTGTAATAACGTTTTTGTAGGCGTGTATTACTTTCTTATAAATCTTAATTGTTCCCTCAACATCTGTATATTGGGTATGACAACACATCTTGGAAAGCACTTTTCAAATTGATGTTAATTTTTTTTCAGAGCTGTTTGGTGAATCTAGAGTAACAACTTCCTTCTGCATGATTTTTGCCATGCACAGTTAGGAATAACAGCCACTACTTCTGTTTTCTAGAATAAAGTCACTCAAGCAAGTTCTCATTTACTTCTGCCTTTTTTTTTTTTATTCCCTGATTTTTATTTTTCCCCTGCTGCTTTGGGGATGAAGTGCATTCAGGCTCCTCTGTCCATCAACCAAATGGATGATATTTTGGGATACCGTTTCATTGTTCTTGGAAGAACTGCTCCATTTGCTATCAGATATGTTCTGTGTGCGTGCATGGGTGTTTGAGGAAGAAGTCTGCAAGCTGCACTGGGTAGTACTGCTTACAAAGCATTTTGCTTTTCTAGCACTTCCTTAAAATGGGAAAAGTGCCCCAGCAAGAACCGAAACTCCACTTTTGTAACTTTGTTGCATTACTTGCCTCAAAAAATAGTCACCTGCCACAGAAGAGAAATAAGCTTTTTCTGCCCATTTGATTATCTAGCCACTCTGCAAAAGGGTCCTTCATGCCAGAAGACACTGCATCGGAAATGCTTCTGATCGCTTATGCCTGGTAAATCTTTGTGACAGCAAAGAAAAGTGTTTGAAGCACTCGAAGACCGCCCCCCGCCCCTTTGTTTCTGCTGTGTAGTTGAATGGGTTTGCCAGATACGTCCAGTACCAGGTAACTAACTCCTGGGGATCTGGCTGGCTTCTTCCTCACTGCTCTTAGCTGTTGCACGCTTCTGTTGTTTCTTCAGCTCCTGGAACAGGAGCATCTTCAAGGGAAGCAAAGTAGCTGAACTTCATGGCCACTAAAACCCAGGAATTAGTGCTGCACTCAGGTGCATGCTTGTGTCTCAGTAATGGCACTTTTAAGAAAAAATATTAAACCATCCATCGATGCAACCAAATGGTAGAGCAGGAAAATTGTAAAAAGCCTCCGATACCTGCCTGATTTGGGTGGTAAGTTTTCAGCCACTTAAACCACATGGTTTAAGTGCTTAATCCTGGAACAAAGCAGCAATATTTGGCCTTAACTGTCCAATAAAAACAACTTAATGCTGGATCATCCCTCCTGCCCTATTAAACCACCTGCTTGTCCCAAAGAACAGTTGGCGCTTCTTGCCTTCCATAGATTACGGGCCATTTATCGCCGTGTTATCTGCCGTGGCTCAGTGCACCTTTTTATCACTGATCAGTGAAGTTTACTGGACCAGTCACTGAAGGGGCAAACTGAATTTGTCTAGTTGCTGTCACCTGCAGAATGATATACACTGGGTCTGGTTTGCCAGGAGAGCCCCTGACAATCTTAACCTGCGAGGGCAAATATATTCCTGTAACAATTAACTTTTCAGTAGTTTGACCATTTTTTAGTCAAATGACTCTGTTTTAGATAATTGCTGTCTGCTGTGTAAACTTCCCTGTGTGTTTTAAAGGCTTTGTATAAAACCAGTACTTGGTTTTACACAAGAGAAATCATTGATTCCTTTGCTTGTTCTTGGTCCTCCTTCTCTTCTGCACATGTTTTTATTGGTCTGGTGTTTTCTCTAACCCTATCTGGTTTTCTGTCTCAGCAGTAGAGTAAATTCTCGTATCCTAACTAGTACAGTGGTGGGTATGTTATAACCTCCTGGTAACTCAGGGACTAAGAGCGAACCGATCACCTGACTTACGGCGCTGTTAAGAACACTAATAGTGCTGTTGAAAAAAGGGCCAATTTGTTTGCTTTATTATAACTGTTAACTCCATCACCGAAGTTTTTTAGTGAAATATCCTGGCCCCTTAACAGATGTACTCTTTATTTTATTTTTATTTGTATTAAATTGTAAATCAAGAGCAACTGGAGACCTTGGTGTTACCGTTCAGACAGAGGCCTTCCTGGGACTTACTTATATCAGTGTCACTACGTTAGAAATTTTGCTGGCCATCTCCAGCAGTACTAACTGAACAAATGCATATATCTGCATGAACCTACAATCTGCACAAAATGAATGTTGACCTTTCCAGAAGATTGGAATCATGCACATGGCAAGAGGCTAATTTACCTTTCTATTTCCCAAATTCAGCATGTCCCAAAATACCATACAGCAAGGAGACAGGCCCTTCTTTCTACTTTGCCAGTGAGTTGGGTTTTTTGTACTAATTTTGATTGTACAGAAAAGCACTTTCTGAAGAATAGGTGTTAAAGGAACGAACATGGTAAAGGAGTAGCTCTTCCTTGCATCAAGCCAAAAGACAGGAAAATGCAGGAAAGCTGCTTTCTGTGAACCCAGGAAAGGAGCTGTTGAATGACTGACCTTACAGGCACCTAGAGCTAATGCGCAGTAGACTGAGCTGTCTGAGAAATGGATGCATTTAAATGTATTTGCGCTTGCCGAGTGAATGTCATGCGTTGTGCAACAAACGCTGCATCAACCAGTCTGCTGCATCTTGAAATGAAAATGACCCCCAACCACCTCTTCTGTCCCAGCTGTCATCTGCAACCAAAATACCTGTGCTGCGCAGGGGTGACCAAACACTGAGCATCTCCAAGTTTACAACTTCTGCACACTTCTCCTTTTCCTCTGCCCCTTCCCAAAGATGGGATTTTTGGGTGTCTCTGGGTTAATCGGGAAGGGAATGCTAGTACTTTACCAAGAACAAAATGCTGAGGTCTGAACTGTGAGCCCTATGGGAGGACCAGGTCCTGCACTCCAGGGGTAGTTGCAGGAGATGGCTCCATGCTCGGCACCATGTTCTTTGCTGGTGCCTGGGGGTGGGTTCCTCCCTGTCAAGTAAGCACTGCCGGATGCGTTACCTGGCCTTGCAGTCCTTGTCCAGCGCCAGTACACCAAGTGGCGAGCTGGTCTCTGCAGCCTCTTTCCTAGCATATCTTAGATGGCCCAAGTCTAGTGTATCTGTATGCATTGAACAAGAGCGGTGAGTAGTCTTTGTGAACTGTTAGCAGGCCTCGGTCACCCCTAACTGCAAAAGCAGAATGGTGGAGGAGGGAAGATCTGGCATAGGCCAGGTGAAACAAATGGACAAGGGAAATACTGAGGATTTGATTCTTTTGCTGGTGGCCCCTGTGTTTGGGATCGGGAGCGTGGATCCCAGTGACCATTCCAAAATGAAGTATGTTACTCTTAATATGCAAACCAGCAAGCAAGCTTTTCCTTTAGTGAGGACGGCGGTTCCAGCAGCTATCCGCGGCTGGGCTGGGCTGGGCTGAGGCACGGTCATCCTGCTGCATCCAGCCCTGCCCACTGGATAGCTCTGCTGGGAAGGGTGGGACTTCACTCCTGGGTCTCCCCAACCTGCTCCTGTACTGCAGCAAGCTAGTAAATGTTTCCATCTGCCTGTGTTCGTAGCAGCCATCTGCTGTTGTGCACCCACGTGTCTGTAGGTCAGCTCATTCAAGAGGATGTAAGAACATGTAACTCCTGGTCCTGAACACGTGCTGGTTTTGAAAGGATGGTAACCTGGTTTTTGTCTGGCACGCGGGACATGCGGAGTGACTCTTGTCAGCTGCCAGGCTGCATACCAGACACTGGCTCGGATTCCCTGGAGGGGGGTTTCATTGTGTTCATGCATCTTGGTTTGGTGCATTGAAATCCTTTTACCATGTTCATTCCTTTAGTAGGTATTCTTTTAAATGACTCCACTGTACATGTGTAAAATGACTTTGTATGTGTTTATACGATGAAAGAGACATTGTTATTTCTTTGCTTCCTACCATTCAAACTGAGGTCTTTTAAATGCAGTTATCCTCACCATCTTACTGGGTCTGGCAGTAGCCTTCAAGCCAATTCCCTGGTCGGTATCTGGAATAGTAGGGTCCAGCTGCCAGTGTGTTCACCACTGGCAGCTACCACTAAATCCCTTGTCAGCCCTGACCTTTCTGCAAGGGAAATGGGAGCTTCTGTGGTGAAGAGGTTGACTTCAGCCTGGGGCCAGTTCTCTGCGTGGTCTCTGCTGCTCTCATTTCTTCGTGTGGCCTGTATCTGTGGCCTTACGCTGTCTGTCTTTTTCCCCTTTTTGTCTGTGGTGTCACCCATGTTGACTCTGGTGTGTGTTTTCTGGCTTGATTTTAGTTGGGGTTGAATTCAGCAATTAAAAAACCCTTCTGGTGTTTTGCCCGATCTAATGCTGAACTGCTTATTTTACCTGGCTTTCACTATCGAAATGGCAGCCACATTGGGAATCTGGCTTGATTAGAAGATGCTGTAGGTGTGAAGCAAATCGCCTAGTGCGTGTTGCTAGGAAATGAGAGGTCATGACTTGGGGCGAGAGAGCATTTCTGCTGAAGGTGAGATGATCTGATTGCTCAGACTGAGGTGGCACGGCTAAATCCTTAAGTAGAGCTTTCTCTGCACTTTACCCCATATCGGGGAATGGGCATTCAAAACAACGGTATTGGCTTAAGAAGGAACACTTCACCGCGTGTCAGGGTGACACGCTGCATCAGTTCGCGATGTCTGCTGTATCCTAGAGCAGGTGAGAACTAAACCCTGGTAATTCTGGCAGCTATTTCATTCAAAGGTAAAGTGCCCCACAGCGTGGCTCCCACTTACTACAGAATTGAATGCACGTGCTGAATAGTTGTAATGCATCTGATGATTCGTGTTCACGAGCAGCAGTCCCCCCCACCCCTTTTAATTTGGCAGAATTGTTTCATCTCTCTGTACCCTTTGACAATAAACTGTGGAAAACCACAGTCCTGCTTATGGGTCAAGGGAAGTGTAATATGACTTCTGCTGGCTTGTTAGTTATACTTCCTTTCTGTGGTGATAGAGATGACTAAAAAAATATGCATAGGGTGACTCTCTTTTGATGAACAAACCCTTTTTTACTCAGCTGTCATAGTAAAGGCAGTTTGATTTGTTTCTGGAATGGTAAATTTTTCATGACTATTTTGCAAAACTAAGTTCTTGATGCTTCCGTGTATAGTAATCAAGTGCCACCATCATTTAAATCTCCCTAGAACTTAATTGATGCTGAAGAAACTTACTTTATATGGAGATCAGTGAGAGCACATGCACAGAGTTTTCTCCCGCACTTGATAATAAAAGGGAAGGAAAGGCCTTTACAAAATGAAATGCTGTCTCAACCTGTTTATGGGATGATTAGCATAAGGAATCAATAGCTCTGGAAAAACAGATTCTTTAGAAATAAATTTAAAAAACCTTTCTCAAGTGACCTGAATTGAAGTCTGCACCATGGCTGTATGAAAGGTGCCCACCACTTCCAATTTAATTGACTCTGATTCTCTTGAGGCTTAACTGGATTCCATACAAAGGTTTTACTCAAGTAAGAAAGCTTCAGGAAGACTAAAGAGGAATTATTCTTCAGTTTTACCATTAAAACAAAACTTGCTGCAGCATCTGACATAGAAGTTATACCTAAAAAACCTGAAGCTGACTGAAGTAGGTTATGAAGACAAATGCCCTGCAGAGATGGAAATCTGAGATTTCAGACAGCAATGAATCCCAGGTCTTCAAACCAAAAATCTGCTGACAAGCAGCATTCTCTCCCCAGCTGTCGGATACGTTGCTGGACGCCAACGACTTGCTTTTGTTCCTCTGCACTTAGATCGCTCGTGAGGACTAGACAGACGTGTGCTGGTGACTTGCCTGCCCAATCCGTTCTTCGAAGCTTGTATGCTTGAGAGATTTGTGATTTGTCTCTTATTCCTCTGTAGCTTGAGGAATGACCTGTCCTGAGTGAAGGCTGGCTGGATGTGGGAAACTTGGAGTATCTTGCAGCTTGAACTCCTGCTTCGGTATCCCTTCCTGGGTGGAACCGAGCTTCCTCAGCAGGGAGGCAGGGTCGCTTTGTGGTTAAGACTGGAAGGGCTGGATGCAGTTCCTAGTGCTGTGTAACCTTCGGAAAAGAACTGAGTCCCTCTGCCTCCGTTCCCCATCGTTAACACGGAGACGCTTCCCACCTGCCTTGGACTAGTCGTAGGAATATCTCCGCGTGGAGCCAGTCCAATAGAGTAAGAGTTCCCTGAAGAGAGGAAACGTAGAAACGGAAACAAGGAGCTGGTTTTGAATTGGAATGTGTAAAACGCCCCGTTCAGCCGATCTTGCAGGAAGTGAGAAATATGTCACTGCTTTAGGCACCTGGTGCCGCTGTCGATGAAACCCTAGTAGCAACATGAAAAATCATTGCTTTGGTTTTAAATTTGAGCATCAAAATGGTTTATCAAGGCAAGATCTCTGGTCTCGTTTGTCAGCACAGGAACACGGACAGTTTCAGGCAAATTTTGCAGCTCAAAGAACTGAACTCCCAGCTGAGAGTGCCTGTGGGACATCTGTTTCAGTGCCGTAACAAGAGGCAGGCTCAAAATAACGCCTTCGTCCTGCAGATCAAAAGCCTCGCGATGTCGTCTCCAGAGCTCATCCACATTGCAGAATCGGACCTTGGTGGATGCCACTGTTGTACGGTTGGCCTGAAGCAGGGGGTCGGAGAAGGCTTGGTGATGCCTTTTAAAGGACAGAAGTATTATTTTATCAGGGTTGAACGTGCTGTAAGACCTCCTGGATGGCTGTTGCAGGAGAAGCAGCCCTCTGGGAGCGGAGCAGCGTTGAAATGATTGATCGAACAGAAGGCAGTGGAAAAGTAATGGCAAACTGGCCTGGGAAGCGTTGGGCAAGTGAGTGACTGGGACATGTCTGGGGTACACAGCAGAGCAATACGATGGCTACTCCCCGTCCAGGCAGAGGTGTCCTTTTATTGGAGGCATTTACATTTTTTGTCTCCTTTAACCCCCTTCTCAGGACAGTTGGATTAGAGCCCTCTGTTTCCACATACGTGTTACTGAGGGATCGTACAGGGCCCCTGCACTCGGTGATGTGAGCATGGCTGGGGGCAAGAGTTGGGTTCAGGACCTAGGGATAGTTGGACTCAGTGCCAGTGGAGCACTGCCTCCCGCATGCTGTCTGTCGCAGGGTTGGAAGGAGTTAATGCCCAGTGTGAGTATGTAGTGACTGCACGGCATCTGGGAGCTGTGCCTGGTTTGGTGGCTTGTGTTCTCAACTTGTACAGGATCAAAAAACTGCAAGTGTTGGGCAGCATTTCTGTTCCTCATGGACTGGCACAGTTGGTTAAATTTTCCCTCAATGGTGCGGTGAAGATTGTTTTTGGAGCCACTTGCTGTGGCTTCAGCCTCAGAGCAAAAGGCCAACAGAGTTGTCCATTTTGTAGCAAAATGTGACCAAACCTTTCACTGGGGACCTTCTGAATACATTGGTTTTATTGTTGGGGGATACCCCATAGCTTGCACAGCTGAAGTTGATACATGATGCCTGGTTTGGGCATTTAAGTTGTTTTCCGCTGGGGTCAGTTTTCCGTTGAACACCAAAAGGCTTGCAGACTGGGAACACAAAGGCATGAGAGGAAGAGGGGACTTTTATTCTTCACACACAAGATACCAGCTATAACTAAAATTGGCTTTTATGCCTATACCATTGGTCCCTTTTAACTTGCGTGCACATGCATGGTATGTGTCGGTGTACATGTAAAATGCATGCACTGACTGAACTATGAGATCTCCAGAAAAGTAGCATGGTGAGGTTAGCTAGATATAAGGCCAAAGACTTTGTGGATGGTGGAAATTAGCATATTTAAAGAAAAAAAAAAAGTAAATTCTGATGCAGCTAATTCCAAATTGTTGTTTGGATTGGTCCACGTGACTAAAAGCAAAGATAAAATACTGCTCTTGTGACGGTGTCCAGTACCTGTTACGTCATCAAGCTGAATTATTTAATTATGGTTATTTATAGGCTTTCCTGCCAAACTGGGCAAACTTCACAAAAGCTAGTGTAAATTTGTAGAGCTAAGGTAAGGTGTTTAGGTAATACCTGTTCAGGAAAAAAGGACCAATTTCTAGTAGCAGTAGCAAGCAATCGCATCCTCCAGTGGAGGCGGCTGTGTGATAATGGGCATTTGAAGTCCTGGGTCTCACTAACTTCCTCTTCCATTCTAGTTTCCACTGGCTCCCTTGCTCAGCAATATGCCCATCCCAATGCTACGCTGCATCCGCATCCTTCTCACCCGCAGCCATCTGCTACGCCAACAGGCCAGCAGCAAAGCCAACATGCCGGAAGCCACCCTGCTCCCAGCCCAGTGCAGGTATCCATGCGTGGGGGACACTGCATCGCCTGCTACTTTGGCATCTTTGTTCAGAGGGAGAATCTATGCTGAGGAGTATCAGTTCAGGGGGCAAATGTAACCTCCCTAGAGACTGTATTCAGATGCCTGTCAAGGAACTGTGGGGTGCTGGGGATTTGGTGGTCTTGGTCTTGTGCTGTCCTGTGAGCCTGAGATCAGCCCATCACTATAGGATGAGGGTGAGGAGGAGGAAAGGTAGTGGCTTACCTGGCTGTGGGGAAATAGGTTGGTTCTGCAGGCACCTTGTCGTGGTCCCTTCCCTGCAGCCTGGCTTGTGAAGGTGCACAAAGGAAGTGTTGTGCCATGGCTGAGCTCGTCTCTCGCAAGCGGGTGCAGACGCACAGCAGGTGCCCGGACGTGCGTTCTGGGAGCGTCAATTTTGAGCACCGTGTCCTGGCTTCCCTGTGAATGCGTGCGTGGGGCTGTTCCCTGGGTGCTAGCGTGGATGCACACAAGCTAGCTCTAATCTCTCCTCCTCCCGCGACATTGTCTTTGCAGCACCATCAGCACCAGGCCGCGCAGGCCCTCCACCTGGCCAACCCGCAGCAGCAGTCGGCCATTTACCACGCGGGGCTTGCCCCGACCCCGCCTGCTATGACGCCAGGCTCCAACACACAGTCTCCGCAGAACAGCTTTCCTACAGCACAACAGACCGTCTTCACCATCCATCCTTCCCATGTTCAGCCTGCCTATACCAATCCGCCACACATGGCCCACGTACCCCAGGTAAACCCACTTTGAAGCCTTCCAGAAACATCGTGTTGCCTGTTTCACGTGGGTAACTTGGTCGGGGGAGTGGACCCTTCTAGCAGCACTTCCCCCAGCATTGGCTAGTAGCTGTGTTGCTTAGGTCTCTATTTGCCTAATGCTGTTCGAGAAATCTGGAAGCTCCATTAGATGCCCCAGAACATGGTAACCCCCCATGTTTCCTAGCCGGCTCCTGTGGGGCTCCACTCCAGTGCTTGTCGAAACCCATTGCGAACACAAGGCTCAACCCTTTTAAGCCCAGCCAACAGGGAAATGCTTGTGACAGCTTTGGGAAGCCCTGAGAGGGTAAGGACCTTGTGAAAGGGCTGGCAGTGAGGTCACTGGTCAGCCTTGGGGTGAGGGCAACCAAGATTCAGGTTAGACAAAGGCAAGGAAGAATTGTAACTGCACGGGTGGGGTTCCAGACAGGGTGCAGGGAGGGAGACCTGCCTGGGCGTCCAGGCCTACCCAGTGAGTATTTGCTTGGCTGGCAGCTAGGGATGATGGCGCAAAGCCTGTTTGGATGCTGCCTTCAGCCCTTGGCTCCAACCTTCGAGTTCAGGGACCTGAGTAGAGGACAAGCTTATGCGGAGCACACAGATTAGAAGACAGTTGTGTGCTTTCTTGCCTAGAGGGAAGACTGCTCCTTAGCAGCAGGAGGACAGCAAACAGCTCAAGCTATGTGACCTGGTGTGACTGGTAGTCCTTGGTCGTGAATCTTGCTAAGCTCTCTGCTCTGTCCCCCGGACAGCTGGTTCCACAGGCCAGCCAGGAGTTGGGCCTAATGCCTCCTTGCAAAGGCTAGGTGTTAGTACTGTCACTGGGTTTATTGTTGCCTTACCCTTGGGTTCAGAGGAGGAAATCCCAGCTGGCTTGTGCCTGGTGGCTCTGGGCTGGGGTCTTGCTGCTGCCGCTGGAGCACCTGGATGCTACCAGAAATGGGATGTTGGGCTCAGTGGGCTGTCGATCTGTCCTGGCTCGGGTAGTCCTGGGGACTGGGACTTTCTGGCTCCTTGCGGTCCCTTGAAAGTCCTGCCTGCTGCCCCTCTGAAATGCTTGGAGTGCCGAGCCTCCAGGCGGGCTGCTCTGTGGAGGCAGTCTCCTCACGTGCACTGCAGGGGCGGGGAGGGGCAGATGGTGCCGTCGTGCAACCGCCAGTTCATACTGGTGTTTCAGGACACCACCCTCCACTGGGAGTACTGGTCTGTGATCCCTCCCGGAGCCCAGGACATAGTGATGAATAGGAGAATTGGGTGCCAGTGGTACTGCAACAGCATTTGACTGCTGTGAAGTCTCCAGTACCTCTGGGGAGCTGAGACCAGGCTTCTCTGCCTCTGGGCTAGGCTTGTGGAGCCTTGGCCTGTTGGCTTGACGGGCACGGCCATCTCGCACAGTAATCCGCCGAACCGGGCACTGCTCTGCGAGTCCCTAGTGACCCGGTCCCCTGGGGTTGTGGTTGTGGGGCAATGCTGGTTCAGCATGTGAGGGATTGGGGTTCAGCCCCATGACAGCAGAGGGGCTCGTGGCGCCGAGTGCTGTTGGGCTGCTCTCTGCACCAAGGAGATTCCCAGCAGGCTGGCCCTGGGGATCCATGCCCACGTCGTGTGCAGTGGGCAGCACTCTGAGGGTCTCCTGTGGAGCTCAGCATGTCACGTGAGCCAGCACCGAGAACGGGCCCAGGTGTAGGGTTCTGTAAAGCACTGGGACGGTGGCACAGGCAGCCTGAGCTGCTGCATGTGTGGCTGCCACAGGGACAGTAACCACCACCCGGCTGGGGTAGAAATGCCACTGCAGGCATGACAGATGTTAGAAAAGGCTGGAAAGACATGGCTGATGGGCAGAAAAAGGGGCCCTAGGCAGTGTGGAGCTTTCTGGGGCTGCTGGAAGGCATGCATGTCCCAGCTTGAGGAAGGGCGTCAGTAAGGCAGTAAAATGAGTGCCGAAGGGTTCGGCCAGAAGGGGACTCTGCTTCTGCACTCGGATGTTTAGTGACTCCGAGGGGCCTCCGCTGCCTGCTCCTGCCCGCGCTAGTGTTCAGACCCTGGGACTATCTGCCCACAGCAGCGGGGCTTTTCTCTCTAACGAAATGTGCTAAAAGGACCACATCTGACTTCTGCAAACCATCTGCAGCCAAACACCTTGCTGGCTTGGGGCGCTGCTTAGCTTGAGGACTTCCAAGACCTCGCTGAGATAGCGAGGACCTTGCAACTGCAAAGTGTTGGTCTTTCCTGTGGCTGCCTCCTGTCCATGAAGTGCCACGAAGGAGCTGAGGGAGACGCATACTTGCTTGTTTGTCACGGGGTGATCTGCTGCGACAAGCTGCATCTCCGTTTCCATTTGAGATGTGGCTGGGGCATATGAGAACCTGGATGTGTTGAGCTGCACTAAAGATGCATCCGAGGTGACAGAATAGCAGAATAAAGGGGTGGAATGAGTACCCGCCTGGCTGAGAACAAGGCCATTGGGCTTGGGAAAGAGCGGGTATTGAGTAGGCAGCCAAGAAGAGGCATTGGGGGAGTCTAGGATGTGAGCAACCAAGTTAGTGTAGTTGCAAAGTCTCTGTTTCTCTCAGGAGAACTTCACAATCTTTGCCTTTGCTTTGTGGTTTTCCTTGCAGTACCTCCTGTGCCATGTGGAGGGCCAGTCAGTTGGTCTTTCTGCCCAGCGCCAGTTCATCCTTTGCGTAGGAAAGGCGTCCCAGTCCCAGGTGCTTTTCAGCATTAGCAATGACACACGGGGGTTTTCTGCTGTCCCCAATCCCCCCACCCTCACACCGGTGGTCTCTCCTGTGCTCTTAGTCAGTAAAGGGACTCTTGCCCCAGTTGCCGGTAGTGAGAAGAGATGTTCGTAGCAGGGCAGAGAGCAAGGATTTGAGGCCCTCCCCCAGGCAGCAGGCTCGGCCCCCATTGCACGCACTGGCCAACCTAGCACAAGCGGAGCAAATCTCCGGACTTCCTGAGACGGCCGGAAGAGTCTTTGATAGCCCCGTGGCCAGGAGTGTTGCCTCCTTGTGACCATTATACTAAAGAGCTCTTTGTTTCAGGCTCATGTACAGTCAGGAATGCTTCCTTCTCACCCAACTGCCCATGCTCCAATGATGCTAATGACGACACAGCCACCTGGTGGTCCCCAAGCCGCCATCGCTCAAAGTGCACTACAGCCCATTCCAGTCTCGACAACAACACATTTCCCCTATATGACGCACCCTTCAGGTGAGGAGTGTGTGCCTGGGAGACCTGCACCGTAACTGAGCCAGGTCAAACTAGTGAGGAGAGCAGTGCGAGCCAGGTGTGGGGAGAAAGAGAGAAAACAAAAAATCCTCAAGATGTCCTTTTTTTACCGAGGCAAACTGCTAGAGGCAGACGGCTGTTCTGCCCTTAGCATTTGTATCTTGGCAGTGCAGGTGTGAGCGTGGTACGTGTGCAAGACTTAGCTAACGTAGCCGAGGCTGAAGTACAGGGACTGATGGCCGTGGAGTTTGGGACTGCACCTTCTTGCCTTTGCCTTGGGGGATGCGCTGCCGCGTGGCCTCTGGTTGAATGGTCTGGGTCCTAAAACGCCAAGCAGTGACGGGTCTTGAGGGCAGCTGCAGGAATAGCGCTCGAGGGGCGCGAGCGTTGCACACTTCCAACGGCTGAAGGCAAGTGGCCGCTGGAAGTGTGCTCCTTATTCCGAGAGCGCTATTTTGCAGTGCCGTTGCTTGAGGAAAAGTAGGCGCTCCTTGTTTTTTGGTTATTTTTTATTACTCTCTTCACGTGTAAATCTTGCCTAATCTTCTTAAATGCTTTGTTCCCCTTCAGAGCAGCTTGTGATCTTGTGTAGTGAACAAACACCTCATTTTGTGTGTTGGGGGATGAGTGGGGAGAGCAAATTGTGGCTTCCAGGGAATTAGGTAGAGCAATCAGCCAAAGGACATCTTAATGCAGGTTTTTGCAAGGCTTGAGCGGAGTAGTGACCCTGTGCCCAGGGGACTAGCAGACAGTTGCATGGCTTTGCCAATTTGCTACTGACTTTTGCACTTTCTTTTGCAGTACAAGCCCACCACCAACAACAGTTGTAAGGCTGATCTGGAGTAACTGAAAGGCTGGATACCTTTTGTAGGCCAAAACCCTCCTTCTACTGCTTCTGCCAACTGGAAGCACAGAAAAACTAGAATTTCATTTATTTTGTTTAAAAAAAAAAAAAAAAATTGATTTCTTGTAACATTCAGTAGGAATGCTAACAGTTCATCTTGCAGTGGGAGAGATGTGGACTGAGTAGAGGCATGTAGGAACTTGTGGGCTATTCCATAATTCCATGCACTGTATCAGAGTCCTGCAAGTGCCCCAGCTCTGCTTGCTGAAAACTGGAAGTTATTTATTTTTTAACGACCCTTCAAAGTTCTGAACTCATCAGCTAGCAAAGGAAGTAACAAGAGTGATTCTTGCTGCTATTATCACTAAAAATCAAGACTCGGAGATCCCTTTTACTTCTAACTAAACTTGAAACCGTTCAGTAAAAAAATTCTAATCGTCAAACTGATGGATTATTATTTATAAATCACGTTTGATGAGGTGATCACTATCTCAAGACAGTGATGTAACTTTTAAGTTAAAAAAAAAAAAGACAAACCTTTGTAGATAATATAAAATAAAAACTTTAAAAAAAAATTAAAAAATAAAAAAAGTTTTAAAAACTGACCAACATGGCAAGCGTGTTCTCTTGAGGTGTGTACGGCATCCTCCGTCTCCCGAGCGCTCGTCCCGTTCCCCGCCGGGTAAACTTGCTTTGGCTGTACAAAAGTGAGCAGCATTTGACACCCCCGTGACGCGAGGTTTGGTGCAAGTGTGGTGTTCAGGGTATGCGTTTCAAGCCACTTGTCTGAACTAAGCACATTCCAAGTGTGATATTTAATCTCAACTGTCGTAGCCTTCCCGTCAAATGATACGACTCCCTCTGTGAGAAGCAGACCTAGCTGTTTCTGTAGGGCTCTAGAGATGACGTGAAGGCCAGTGGTGTTGGTATCGGTCGCTGTTGGTGGAAGATACTTGCCAGACTGAGTAAAAGCTCCGGCACGAGGGGCTGGGAGAACTGTTGCGCTTGACTTCCTTGCATTAACCCGTAGCAGTTTGCACTGACTGCGAAATACACTGCGGTCTCTGCTGCTGTTCCTTGTTGAGCATGCTTAAAATCTGCTGCCTAGAAGATGAGGATGGATTGGAGGAGGAAATGGGAGTCTCCTGCGCTCCAGCTGCATTGCCCCTGGCTGCACTGAAAAGGTGAGTGAAATACTAGTCTGTCCGTGGAACACGGCTGGCACAGAAGTGTAGGGCTTGGAGAGGAAAGCAGGCTAGCTTTGGTCTCTCAAGTCCGCTGTCTTGAGCGACCACAGTGCAGGGCTGATGTCACTTAGAGAAGCGGTTCTGGTTAGCAGCAGGGGGCACAGTATCATTAAAAATACAGAGGGTGCTTTGATCCACCCCAGTGAGTGAAACGCCTTGTGCCTGTGCTCCTGGAAGAGCAGGGGCCTGAGCAGATCGGCACGTTCAGGCAGGTTTGTTAAACCTTTGCTTCACTTGGAGAGCTATTCCGTTTCTAACAGTTTGGGTGGGGGGCAGGGCTCTTCTAACAGCTGTTAATCCAGTCGCGGACACACAAGAGCTGCTTCTGGAGAAGATCAGGTTAGAAGTAGGAATGTGAAGGGACGAGAGTGAAAAATTCTAAAAACAGTTTAAGAGCAGGATTCTTTACATAGTAGCAAAATTTGCATTATTCAAGAATAAGTTACTTGTACAGTACATACAGAAACAATATATAGAAAATCTGCTATACAAGAATAATTTTCTGTGTTGGTGAAAAGTAGAGCTTTAAACAAATGCACCTTATTCCAACAAAACCCTTATTGGCCTTGATTTGCAGATGGGTTACAAAGGCAGCATGTAGACTGCACAATCGACTCGCATACCTGTGGGCTTTGGCTGCCTAAGCTTGTTATATCATTACAGGGCATCTTAAGTTTGAAATCTAGAATACTGTATTAAAACCTGTCAGTCAAGATTGCGGCCTTGCATGCGTGTTAAAGTACAAATGTCGGGTGTAAAACTACAAGTGTTCTTGTTGCAAGGAACAGAAGAAAGATTATTATCTGAATACTTTGCTGAGGGAGCAGAGCTTTGAAACAAGTAAGTATCCTGCCACCTGGCTGCCTTTTAATTCTCTGGGGTTGGCTTTGCTTCCCCTGAACCTGGACCCTTTCCTGGGAGCCATGCTGCAGAAGAGAGCCCTGAAGCAGAAGCATCGGTGGGGTGGGTAACCTGCTCTTAAATGCTGGCCCCATTCTACCAGGATGGGGGGAATTAAAGGGTTAGACCAGGATGGGTCCTCACACACACGCCAGCAACATCATCCGCAGAGCCTGCCTGCTGTGAGGATGTGCGGGAGCTGCTGGAGAGCCAGTCTGCAACGAGCAAGTCCTGTCCTGAGAATAAGGGGAGCTGACTTCAGTGAAGGCCTTATCGGACTCGGGCACAGGCCTGTATTCTGGCCATGTGCTGGCTGTTTCACAGGGTACTGGCTGAAATAAGCTCCTGTTTGTGGCAGTACAGCTAGATCCTCAAGGCACTAAGCACTGTCTTCACTGAGAGATGCATGCAACTAACTCGTAACCAGCTGGGGTGAAAGCAGGCCTTCTGCTAGTCCCATGCTGGTGCCTTCTGAGAGAGAAGGGCTCGGATGAGTCTCCTTCACGGCTCCATGTGCATTCACCCAGAGCTGTTCCCAGGCAGCGTTGTGCTTTGGAGCCCCGGTTGGACTTGATGCTGGAAGCAACTTCCCCGGAGCCCAAAACTGCTCTCGGCTCTCGCCCAACTTCAGCCAAGCCAGGTGTCCATCCAGCCCTGTGCAACAGCGTTTACCTGGCTGTGGTCATCCGGGGGGCCAACATCACTGACCAGTGGCTAAGGGGAGGGAGGCCTGCCCGAGTTGCAAGGCTGTGAATGCGTGAAGCAACCGTCCTGGATGCTTCAAAACTGGGACAAGCCCTTGCCCTGCACAGAATCACTTGTGCGCTTTATAGTGGAAAATATTCATATTTAAGTGTCTCAAGGTGAACCACGGCTTATGTCCATCAAGATCTTTGTCCTCTCAAACACTTCTCTAAAGCCAGGAGCCTTCCCTCCTGAATGACCATGAAGCCAATAAGTCTCCTCCCAAAAGTCACCAGTCACCAGCATTTCAATGGCTATAAGTTTTTATCCCTGATTTTAATTTATGATCACGCTCTCTGGCTGACAGATGAATTCCTGAAGTGGACTCTGCACCTTGGCAGGTGGGTGAGGGGTGCTCACTGCACCAACAGCTTCACGTGCTGGGCCGCCAGGCCTCGTTTGGTCTCCAGGCCGGATGCTGCGGGCTTGAATCTCTTCAGATGCCTCGCTGAGCAAGCGAGGGCAGTGGTGGTGGGGAGCGTCGCAGCAGCGGAAGGTGGGTGGAGTTCCTGTGTGCACGGCCTTCAAACACTGCAGGGATTTTCCAGGTTGACAGCATCCTTTTAAACTCCTACTCCCCTTCCGGTGGGGTCAAGCTAGTCCCTTTGCCATGGCCTGTTCGGGGCAGCTTGCCCCTGGTAAAGCAAACAAAGCTTTAATGCTCGACTTGGAAAGAGCCTGGGCGTGTCGGGTTTTGCTCCGCCGCAAGGACTCGGTTCCAGCCGTGTGGACGGGCTGGATTTTCTGAAGCGCTGAGGTGTAACCTCAGCCCAGGAATCGCTGCCAACTTCCGATGCAGTGAAATGCTCCTGAAGGCTCGCACGCTCTCCCGAACTGCTCCTTGGTGTGAATGTGGTCTGGAGCACGACGTGAAAGCACAGGGTGCACTTCGGCCTGGCTGGGGAAACGGAGAACTGGTCCCTGTGATGCTGACTTGGGATCGCTGCAGCTCTGCAGGCGCCTGTCGGGGCTGTCCTATCACTCTGGGCGGCAGCAGCTCCCCGCATCCACTGCCCGTCCTTCCTGGCACTTGGGGGCATTGAGTGGGGCGAGCAAATGCCTTTTGTTTTGCTTGAACAAAACCAGCACAGTGGAGAGAAGCTTGGAGGTTTGCAGTAGCGGCTTCAGGCCCCTGCTATATCTGCTTTCCTGGGGTGGGCTTTGCCTGGCAATCGATCCTAAACTGTTGCAGAGATGGTGGAAAATCACTGATCTAAATGGGCCTGCTCTTTGCACCCTGATTGGCACCGTTTTGGAGTGGGGGCTGTGCGTTTGGCGTGAGCGCACCACCTAGAAACCACTAACCGGAGCACTGTGCAGCTGTGCGCCAGCTCCTCCGCTCTTGCTCCCGGTTCACATTTCAGGTCAGCTAATTTCTACTGCTCCTTTTCCATGAGACCTGCTGTCACGCTGCCTCGCAGCGGGAGGCGTTGGCCTGACCGTGAATGGGAACAGACTGGCTGTGCTCGTTGCAGAGCCTTGCGGGAGTGGCAATTTTATTGCTTATAAACCTTAAGCACGTACATGTAGCTGTGCCTCCATCCAGTGTCCAAAGCAGTATAAAGGTAAACGGGTGGGTACAATCACCGGTGTCTGACTAAATGTAGAAATGCCAAACCCTAATCTTAGTCCAAGTAAGGCACAAAAATGTGAGCTTCTGTTAGCGCTCGGTAGTGCAAGATCTACAGGCGGGGCCGAGCGGTGGCATCCGTCTGGGAGAAACCAGTAACGGAGCACCGTCTGCAGAGCTGGAAAGGCCTCGGGCGGCTGTTCAAGCAGGCTAAGCTGGGGAGCAAGCGAGCAGGGCGGCCAGCAAATCTGTGCTTTAAGAAACAGCTTGAGGTAAAATGTCTGGAAAATCTCTGCCAGACTAGCTTTGTGCTTAAATCGCTCCCGGTCTTGGAGTGGAGCTCGACTAGGAAGAGATGTCAGTCTCCATGCTCCACCCATCAGTTACATTATTTTTCTAGGAACGATAGGGGGAAGTTAGTGTTCACCTTTTTCATTAATGAATGGCTGGAACGGTTTCTTCTGCCACAGTTGTAGCAGTGAGTGACTGCAGCTACTCGTTTGTTAACGTGTTAACAAGCTGTCAGCCCGTCTTCTCCACCTCCAGGACTGCAGAGCAAACCCTTTGCTAATGGGATCTGTGCCTGGCCCAGGAGGAGAGAGGGAACCGGGTGTTGTTATGCAACTGCAGCACATTCTTGGAGCAGCAGGAAGTGCCTCTGCCCTGCCTCTGCGTGGCCCAAATCAGCAATTTGTCTAAGCACTTTCAACCCTGCGGATGTAACTCGGGCTTTCCTGAACTCGGCCACGTCAAAACTGGCCAGGAGACTGCGAGTGACTGAAATACTCGGTACTGATAACGGCTCGGGGCCGTGAGCCTCACGCTGCAGTGAACCAACAGGAGCTGTGTCTGTAAACAGTAAGGAGGGAGAGCTGGTCTAAACAGGGCCCTTGAACAGGCCTAAGGCCAGTCCCTCTCCTTGCAACCATCCCGAACCAGAAGGAAAAGAACACCAGTTCTTCGGTCTCCTGTACGATTCCCCAAACATTTTGGCACAAGGTTTCAAATACTTTCTTTTGCAAAATGCCTCCGCCCGGCCACCCCGTCAGAGCGGCGTGTACTGGTTGTCGATGGCCCGTGTGTGCCCCCGGCCTGGGGAGTCCAGCTCGTAGTCAGAGGTCCGGGGCAGGCCGACGGGCACGGGGGCTGCCTCGCTGAAGCGCAGGCTCTGCGCCAGCTCTTCCGGAGGGGGCACCAGGTGGAAGATCTGCTCAGGCTGAGAGCTGGGGTGGAGGTGGTCAGTCGCGTGCAGCCGCGGGCAGCTGGAGGAGCTGATGTGAGGCAGGCTGAGGTCGGTGCTCCAGCTGGGGATGGAGAAGGGGAGCAGGATGGTGCTGGCAGAGGCAGGGGCTGTGGAGGAAGCCAAACTGGTGAAACGGCAGGCAGGGACCCTCGTGCCCTCCTGGAGCAGGTTCACCCTGCCAGGAGCAGCAGCTGCCGGCGTCCTGCCTGCCTCTCCACTGCACTTCTTTCCCCTGCTGGCTTTTATTTGGTGGGCAGGGGGCAGCAAGCCGTTCTCCCCAGCAGCTGCCTGCAGGAGCCAGCTACTTCTTGGCCCCTTCCGCGGCTGCTTCCCCAAGTGCAACGCAGGGGAGCTGAGCTGCGGGCTCCGGTTCGCTGGCTGGCTGGGGGTGCCCCCTACCAAGGCTTTTTCAGGCCGTGCAGCGCTAAGTGGGAACATGCTGTTCTCAGTGAGCACCGGATGGGAACCAGGCGCATGGCCCCTGCGGACCGCAGCAGGGGCAACTTCTCCTTTCCAGAGAGGAAGCCCGAGGCCCGAGAGTCGCCTGCTCCAGCTCTGGGTAGGTGCTTCCTGTTGTGGCCCATAGGCCTGGGGCAAGTGCACCTGCCCCTGCACCTGCCTGTGCCCAAAACTCCCCTGCCCCTTCCCAGAGCGGGCTGTGCAGGCAGGGACAGTCTGGTGGGTCCTAAAGCTACAGCGGAGGAGGTAACGAGGCACTTCCCTCCACCCTATGCCAGGAGGGAGGGAGAGCGCACACCCTCTGCACCACCTCTGTGGCCTCCTTCCTGCCATGCGCCCGCAGGGTTGCCTGGCTCAGCTCTGCCATCCCTGAGCCCAGTCCTACTGAACCACTGCAGAGGCAGCACGGCCGGTTCTTGGGGCTTGAAACCCAGGTGGAAACGAAGGCAAGAGCCAGTCGCATGAGCTGAGGGCTGGACTTGAAGATCTTGGGCTCTAGCCCCACCTGAGCTGCTGGGCAGGGATGCTCTGGCTTGTCACCTCTGTTCCCCAGAGCGGGGCACCCGTCTACCTGTGCCCTCCCGCATCCCCCCAGCCTGCAGCAATAAGTCTGCAGCCTCCCACTGTGCACCAGCCACCCAGGGCCATGGGCTGGGCTGGAGCATAGGCCCAGGCCATTGGAGGTGCTGCATGGTGGCTTTCCACCTGGAAACACAGCCTGGATGGCAAAACTGTTTCCAAGCCTCCCCCGTCCTTGGCAGGTGCGCGTGTGCGATTCGGAGAGGAACAGGACAATGCTGAGCTTGGGGCTTTTTTGTTGCAAGCCCCCGCTGCAGGCAGCGATCAGCAGGGGGAGAGGAGACTGCTGGGAGCAGACTGTCCCGTGGCCACAGGAAGCAGGGCTCAGAGCAGCCCAGTTTAGGGCTCATGTTATGGGTTTCCAGCCTCCACCTCCCCAGAGCTGGGACCAGAGCCGCGGGGTGTGGAGGGGAGCAGGCTCTCTGCCTCCCCGCTGGCGCTCTAACTGGGTCAGCTGCATGGCTCGCGAGTCAAGGCCAGCGCTGGGACGTCGCACGCCGGGCCCTCCCTAGGGCCTGGGCCCATCCTCAGTCCTAAGTGGGGAAGCACCACTGCTGCTGGAGCAGCCGCCCCGCGGCTGGGGCTGTAGGTCAGTACTGCAGTTCCCCAGGCCTGGCCTTGGGGACACCAGTGCAAGGCTGAGGCCCGGTGGCCGGGGGACCCTGAGAGTTTGTCATTCTCTTCCTCACAAGTCTCGCAGCCAGGAGTTGCACTGCTTTCCTGCAGAGCTCCACGCTGGAGGCCACGGCGGGAGCTGCCTTCGCCCTGCTCCGACTTACGGCAGCGAAGGCCTGGAGGCAGGGGCCGGCCCTCCCCGCACTCCCCTGCCTTTGCTGGCTGCTGGCCTCGGCCCTGCTTCCTCTCGGCAGCCGCACTGACACAATGCTACGCTACGGCCGATGCCTTCGAGGGCAATTCCTGCCTGCTGCTCAGCGCCTGCCCCGTGGGAACATCCCCCGGTCCCGGCCGCGGTCCCCAGGCCCCCTGTACCTTGGGAGAGAGGGACGTAGCTGGAGAGCTTGACGTTGCAGGCAGCGCCGGACTCCAGGGGGATGGGATAGCGCTGGAAATGGGCAAGCATGTCCCCGATGGAGGTGAAGTGGAGGTGCTGCACGCGGCACTGTCCTCGCTCGGTCAATGAGAGCCGCAGGTGCTGTCAGGGGAAGGAGGGCACCGTCAGCGTCTCGCTTGGAGCTGGCGGGGCGATGGGCCCTGCCCTGATGGGAAAGCCCCGCCTGGGCCCCCACAGTGCTGGGGGGCTTCATGCTGGCCCCTAGGGACCCCGTGTAATCAGAACAGGGTCTCCTCCGTCCCCAAGGGCTGCTCTGTATATCACAGCCTCAGCCCCACTTCAGAGCCCTCCGGGGCAGTCCCTGCGGTGGCCGTGACCCGGGGAGGCCCAGCACGTGCCTGGCTCTGCTTCCTCAGGTGCTGGGAGCGGCAGAGGCACCTCCGGAGCCCACCAGCCTGCTCCCCATGTGGAAACGGGGGCCTTGGGGTAAAAAAATCCCCCTTCTGCTAGGGCACAAGGCAGGGGGGCATGCGGTCCGAGCTGCACCTGAGGCCGGCCGGGCAGTGCTTTGCTCCTCTCGTCCAGCTCGGGGAGCAAGCTCAGGCCAAAGAGGGGACCCCCACACACCCCTGGGCCCAGACCGTACCTTCGCTCTTCCCTGAAAGTTGAAGGTGAGGACGTATTCCCCCCTGCGGGTTTCGCTCTGTCGAACGAGGAAAACCCCGTGGCCTTCCGGCCCCTGCAGCTGAACGAGGTGGGCAGCCTTGACACGAGAGATGGGCCCGTGGAACCAGGGGTAGGACGATAGGAAATGGTCGGCTTTCTGGCAGGGTGGCTCGGGGGGCGCACAGGGCACGGCCCCTGGAGGGAGGAGAGAGGGAGATGTGTCAGGACCTGTGGGGCTGCAGGGAGGGGAGGGGGGGGGGGGAACGTCTGTGCGAACTCCGTAGCAGCCACGAAGGACGATGAGGCCGCTTCTCTGCCATCCCCGGCTCCTCAGCTGCCACGTGGCACGTCTGCGGGAAGGGGAGCCGGCCGCGAGCGGCACGCACCAGACTCTTCCCCACGCCTCGTGTGCGTGGCTTTGCTGAGCCCGGCCACGCTCTTTAACCCAGTCACCGGCCACTTCTGCTTTGGAGCCGCGCGCCGCGGGGCCCGGGCGCTGCGTGAGACTGAAACCAAGCGCAAAGGCTATCAGTAACCGCCTGGTTTCCTGGCGACGCAACCTGAGGCCAGGTCAGCCCAGTTCCTCTTTACAGGAAAGGGCAGGCCGGGGACTGATTTCTTGGCAACAGAAACCAAGAGGCAACCTGGAGCCTTCCCCCGGTGCAGCCCTGCCCAGGCTCCTGGAAGCCAGCCTTGATAGCGATAGCGTGTGATGGCAGGACCAGCACCCTCATGGTGCCTGGCCCCAGGGCTTCCTGCTGGGCGTCAGCACAAGCTCCCTGCAGGTACCCGTCCTTCGGTCGCTCGGCACAGCCTCCACCCTGTCGCAGCTCCGCCTGGGTGACGTCCGCCCTGATGGTCTAGTGCATGTGAGGCCTGCCCTGTGCTGCCCGGTGCTCCCCACCATCTGCAGGCCACTGCCCCGTGCGCACCCGGCCTGGCCCTCACCGCGCACGCTCTGCTCCCCACCTGGCCGCGCTCACCAGCATGCCATTTGCACGCTTGCTTTGCTGTCCGGACACTGGCTTTGGAGGCTGCCCGGCCCTGGACCCGCGTGCTGGGCAACCTTGCCCTGCCTATTGCAAGCCTGTTGCCCCTTCCGGGCCCGGGCCCCCATCTGCTGTCCTTACAAGCACCTCGGGGCAGGGCCCGTCTCTTGTGAGCGGTCTGCACCACCCCTGCCACGAGAGAGCCGTGGCTTTGTCTCCTCCTGTTATCACCTCCTGCACCCGCAACTCCGGACGGAGACCGGCCTTAGAGAGAGGGCACTTCTCAAGGAGACGAGTGCAGTGCAGGCCCCCTCGCGCCCAGCGCGGGCAGGCTGGTGGCTGGGCCTTGCAGCCTGTCTGGGGAGAGGCCACAGAGCCACGTCTGCCCTTTGGCACGGCCGGCCTGTTCCCCCCCTCCATCACCTTTGGGCTTGGGGCACCTACGAGGAGTGCGCCCTGCCCTGGCTGCCAGGCCGGTGAGACTGCCCCCCGCAAAGTGCTCCCTTGGAGCAAGCAGGCGCGGGGAAAACGGAGCACAGTGCGATCTCCCGCCTCATCCTCAAGGCCGTCCTTCCCTTCCTCCTCTGGGCCGAGCAGAGCCGTGGTGCCGCGCGGGGCGCTCACCTTGGTTAAGGGAGTCGGTGCTGCTGGTCGCGGGGCTGGACGCCAGGGCATCGGGGTGCTGGCCCGGGAGCGACTCTACGTCGGCTGCGTCCGACCTACGGGGAGGAATCGGAGAGCGCTGTCACCGCTGCACCCAGGCAGAGCCGGCTGCAACATGGCAGGGGCAAGCACCCTCCATGCCCAAGGGCAACACCGAGGGAAGGGGGACGTGCTGGGGTTGCTGGAGCTGAGCTTGGGAGCTGGAGAGGAGGAGGAACACCAGGAGCCTCCATGGGCATCCCGGTTCCCCATCAACCCCAGCTCTTCCGGCACAGGGCTCCGGGACCCAGTCAGGGACACCCTCCGGGTCCAGGCTGCTGGGCCAGGGGCCTTCCAGCCTCAACCCTGCCCTGCAAGAAGCCACGAGCCCGGCTGGACGCCCCGTCTGTGCACTTACGGCCACGGCCGTGCAGGCCAGAGAGCGGCCCGGGGCAGGCAACCCTGTCCCGTGCCGAGTGGGGGAAGCGGGGGAACATCAGCACTGCCCCAAGCCGAGCTGCGTTAGCCTCTCAGGAGACCTGGCCGGAAGCAGCTCCGAATTCATGGAAGTGAGGGAGCCCAGCCGGGGCGGCGGGAGCAGAGGGAATCGCATTGGGGCCCGGGGAGGACATGCTGCTGGGGATTTCGATTGCACGAAAAGCTGGTGATAGCTGAAGCCCGTGGGCTGGCCGGGCCTGCTGTTGCTCCCTCCCCGGGGCCTGGTCCATGGCCCCACTCGAGCGGGCTGGATGCCTCCTTCCCCGTTCTCCGGAGGGTAGCGACAGCCTGGCCCCTGGCTTCCCAGGCTGTGGGAACAGGGCCAGGCTGCCTCCATGCTGGAAAACCGGGGGTCTCTGCCCCAAGCGACCGGTGGGGATGTGGAGGCCTGGGAACCAAGAGCTGGTGCCCCGAAGCCCTCGTGCCGTGGCCTGGGCACACCCACAGCTCTCCCCGGGCACGTGCTGCGCTGCAGGGACGCGGCCTGCCGCAGGCACTGGGCCAAGGCTGGGATCACGGCCACGGTGGGCGCGTGGTTAGCGGCGGGCGGACTTTGCCGACACGGGGGCCAGGCCGTGGCTGGCGCAGCTCCGGCTCCTCCTTACCCTCGGCTCAGGCAGTCTTTGATTTCTGCTGTCCAGGAAACCAGCTGCTGCTCGTCCCCGGCCTCAAAGATCACGTCCGTGGCATTGCTCACCTGGGCAGGGGAGAAGGGGAGAGGTTGACGGCCACCACGGCAGCCGCCCTGCCCAGCCCGCGCCGCCAGGGCCCGCTGCGGAGGAGGGGGTTTCCGTGGGGCTTCTGAGAACCGGCCGCAGTCTCGCTTCCCTCTGCGCCTCTCCCCGGCCCCAGGGAGTTCCCTCTCCGCTCTTCCCTCTGCCTCGCAGCTTCCTCTTCCCTCCTCGCTGGGGCCTCACGTGCCTCCGCCGCGGTCTAGGGAACGGCTGCGAGGGGGGCAGAGGCAGGAAGGAGGCTGCTGTGAAGGGCGAGGAGATCCGGCCGCAGACTTCCCAGGGGAACTCGCTCTCCTCTCTCCCCCGGCCCCTCGCGAGGGCTGCAGGGCTGGAGATGTGACGCAGGCGGCGGTTCTCCCCCGGACGCTTGGGGAAGGGAGCAGCCTGCGTGTCTCGGCATGGCCGCCGGAGGCAGCTGCTCCCAACCTCCGCTGGCCCGCAGAGCCCGGGCAGGTGGTCTCGTGCTGCCAGGTGCCTGGGCACGAGGCCACGAATGCAAGGCCCTGGAGGGAGACGGCCGTCCCGGGCAGCGCATCAGGGGAGATGAAGCAAAGGGGACCTAACCGTGCCCCCCACACGCAGGCCGGGGTCTTGTGCTGGCTCCCTGCAGGGTGGGCTTAGGTCTCCAGGACTCTTGCCCCCTGCCTGAGACCGTGCCCCCGGCTCCGTCACGCGCCAGAGCCGCGCCACCGAGAGGGCTGAGCCCAAACTGGAGCTGCTCCTCGCTGCGGGGAGAAGAGGAAGTGAAATTTGGCGCGAGAGCCTCCGTGGACATGTGCCATGATGGGGGGCACTGACACCAGCGGGGCGGCTGGGGCGCGCTGGCTGTTGGGACAAAGGGAGGTCAAGGGCTGGGCCCAGGCAAGGCAAAGGGCATGGCCTGGGCCAGGCAAGCTGAGGCACCAGGGAGGGCAGCAGCCTCTTGCCCCCTACCCTTCTCCCACGGCCTAGGAGGGATGGCAAGTCCTACCTTAAGGACAAAGGTGTTGAAGTTGTCGGGCATCTCCAGGCGGGTGCAGCGGCGGACCTCCTGGATGGCAGAACAGGTCGTGTGCAGCTTTGGTCTGGAGCTCTGGAGGGGGAAGCAGAGGGGCAAAGAGCGCGTTAGCAGAAAAAGCTAAGACCGAGCTTCGTGCTTGGAGCTGTGAACCCCCTGCGCCCACCCAGCTTCGGGCTCTGGTGCAAGCGGATGCTGCCAACGAAGCCCTCAGTGCCCTGACAGCTGCTCAGCACCCGGGCCTGCACCGCGGCACCGCTTTCCCCGCTCCCCGGACACGGGGACGACTCCCCCAGGCCAGCATCTCCTCTCCGACAGGGCGAGGTGCACGTGGAGCTCAGACGACAGCTCCCGGGACCTTCTCCTCGGCCTCCGGATGGTCTCAGGGAGGAGCCAGATACGCCCTGGCAGGACCTGTGGGCATGCGGAGCCGAGTGGAGGAGATGGCCGTCCCAGCTGTGCTCCCTGCCCCCGTTTCACTCGGGACACGTGGGGGGGAAGTGGATCGGGTACCCCCACGCCTCTGCTGTTGAGAGATGCTTGCTCTGTGTGGGGGTCTCCGGGGGCTGAGGCTATTTGAGGGGGCTACGCTCTGCCAGCTATGGCAAGCAACCACACGGGCTAGGGCGGCAGTGGACTGTGGACCACGAGGGGCCCCCACGGCACAGGCCTCGGTCTACCCCGGGCCAAACAAAAAGGCTGCCAGGAGACGAAGCTGCAGGACACAAGAAGCAGGGAGCTGCCGTGCAGCCGGTTACAAGCTACCCTGGGTGCCAGGCTCAACGCTGGAGCAAGAGACCCAGAAGGATGCTTCTGCAACTTCCAGAGGCTCTTAGCGAAGAGCCACTAATGACTAGAGGGACACCAGTATCCTCGCCTTTCCTGGTGGCAGCTGGGCCGAAATCCAGCGCTGCCGTGGCCTGAGACCGCCCGCTCCGGTCGCAGCTGGTCTGTGTCGCTGGCCTGGCCTGGAGAAGACCGACCGGAGGGCAAGGCAGATCCCACGCCCTTAGCCCAGCTCTCTGAACCCAGCCCGGGGATTTCCAAGGGCTGCTGAGCACAAAGGAGGAGGCCGGGTGCAGAGAAGGCACCGCTGGCACGGGCGGCGTAACGAGGATGCATCAGCCCCTGGCCTTCCTGGGGCAGTCCAGCCCCCAACGTGGCCGGAGCGAGAGCGAGGTCACAAAGCGCCCCGTTCCCTGCGTGCACGCAACCCCAGCCCTGCGGTGGCGGGAAATGACGGCCCTTCTCCTGCCTGGGCTCTGACTCATCCCCAAACCAAAAGGGTTTGGAGAGACGCACAGTGCAAGCAGGGATGGGACCCGAGCCAAGGCGACACACCGCAGGGGCCGCTGCGCAGTGGCTGGGCACGCACCAGCCAGGGCTGAGACGCTTGCAGCAGCTCCCTGGCCCGGCCTGAGGTGCCCCCCCCCCGCCCCGCCTGGGCCGACATCAAGCTTTCCAGAGACCAGCCTGGCCGAATCCTGCTCCCAGCGCACCGACGGAGCTGTTCTAGCCAGGCTCTGGAGGCTGAATCATACGGCCAGCCCATCATATGTCTGGACCTGCTTAAGAAGTAAATTGGCATCAATTCAAAGCAGAAGGCAGGGTAGATTTGCGCCTTATAGACCAAGTGAAGTCTGTATATATGTCACACAGACGCACACAAGCTCCCAAGAGACATCTCGGGAGATGCCAACAAGGGGAGGCAGGAGCAGACTTCCTCAGTATTTCTAAGGAACAAGGCAGGCAGGAAACCCCCTCTCGAGCCAGGAGGGAGACCGGCATTTTACACGGGCTTCAAAACGCAGAGAGCAGCAAGAAAAGGCTCTCTCCTTCACAGGGCTTCGTGCCGAGGCCAAGCAGGACACACACTGCGAGTCCCCAGGAGCCGGTACTGACCTGGCAGGGATTCCCTCGGCTCCGAGCTGGGCTGGAACGAAGCCCAGAGCGGGGCAACCCTTTCCACCTGCTGCGGGGTTTTGCGATGAAACCCTCCCCGGCCTGGCTGCGTGAGCTACTCCAAACAGGGCAGCTTGAGCCTCCCTCAGCTTGGGCAGCGGGACCGGAGCGCTAAACCCCGGGCAACAACTTTGCAGGCAATTAAACAGAATGATAACGACCTCCCTTCCCCTGCTGGGTGCGGTTGCTCCTGCTGGGACCGTAGAGGTGACAGGACCGAACAGGTCTGGGACAGCTTGGAGAGGAGCAGGGGCTTCAGGTGGTGCCCGGGGGTTGTGATGACCCTGTCTGCGAGCACGTCTCCGGCCGAGAGCCGCTTCCAAAGCCAGGCTGGTGCTCAGCACCACTGCTGCTCCTTCCTGCGGGTCTGAAACACAGCAGCATCTTTCCCTTTCTGGGGCTTGGGGAGCTGCACAAGGCGGCGCGGACGGAGCTGCGACCAGCCTGGCTGTGCTTGAAGATGTGCAAAAAAGCACGTGGTCCGGCTCAACCCAGACCTCACAAATGAAACGGCTGCAGCCAGCCGAAGGCCTGCGAAGCCCGGTGACCCCCGATTCTTGCCTTGGCAGACATGGCGCTACGTTCAAGGGAAATCCTGGCTGTGGGGAACGGGCGGGAAAAGGGAAAAGCAGGCTGAACCCAAGCCCAAAAGATGCTGCTGCAAACACCCCGGGGACTCAACCCAGAGCTGCCCTCATCATGTAACAGGGCCCAGCTTCCAGCACTGGCTCTTCCCCTATAGCAATCACTGAGCCAGGAGTGCGTAGGACCAGCCCGGCGAGAGCCCAGGAGACCCTCTGGCAGGATCCTGCTGGCCCAACCTGCTCTTGGCCCTTCTACTGAGACAGCTGCTCTGTAGCACGGGGCTGCGTTTTCCCGAGTTAGGAACTGGGGTCTTGTTCGTGGCAGCATGACAAGGGCCTGGTGAAGCTGCCTGGGGAAACGAGCCCCCACACAGCCACAGCCATCGCACTTCCAGCCCGCGGCGGCCAGAGTAAAGCCTCCGGCCCCCTCGGTCCCTGCCCAACACAGGCTGCGCGCACTGAAGGGTGCCTCTATGCTCCCCCAGACCTTGGCTCCA
Organism: Alligator mississippiensis; assembly: GCF_030867095.1. NCBI lineage: Eukaryota > Metazoa > Chordata > Crocodylia > Alligatoridae > Alligator > Alligator mississippiensis. The sequence continues at coordinate 3,573,100 of NC_081833.1, read as the reverse complement.
GCCTTTGAATCCCTCCTTTCAGTCAGCCGCGGCAGGCAAGCACAAAGGGAAGGAAGAGAGCAGAGGATGCGGCAGCTGATAAATCAATGAGTGTTGTGTTGCCGGACGAGATACAGGCGAGGACCCAACCCCCACAGATCCTGCTCCTGCGGCAGAGAACCAAAAACCCTGACATCAGCCAGGGCATCGCAGACGCTGGGCACGCACTGACATGGCAGCAGCTGATAGGAGATGCCAGCTTCTCCCCGGTCCCCCGAGGCCCTGGCTGTTGGCCCCTCTGCCCCTATCAGGCAGGAGAGAGGAGTGGCTGCCCTGAGCATGACTGTTGCAAACCACAGCTGCTCTGTCTCCTGATCTCCAGTGGGGAGTCCTACCCCCCCAGCCCTGGTCCCCATCTTTTCTCCTTCTGATGCAAGCTGCATGGCGTTGCTGCCAGCTGTTAAACAGCTGCCATTCTCTGCACCAGAGGCAGCTGCCTTCCAACAGCAGGTCAGAGGGCAAGGTGCTTTGGGGTCTTTCTGGATGGATCAGAAGGGCTGGAGCATCTGGGGCTGGGCCTGGTGTTCACTGCGCTTGTACACATCCCAGCACACGGCTTGGGGCTTTTGGACTATCCAATGCATCCAACTTGGGCAAGCACAGCTGTGCCATGCTCGGCTAGCCCTGCTGGAAGGGGACTTTCACTGAACGACACCCACCCCATATGGCCAGCCCACCAGGAAGCCACAGGGTGCTGCCCTGCAACACGCAGGAGATCTAGGAGAAACCTGGCCTCTCTCCAGACTCGCTCACAGTACCCGAAGCAAACCTGGCAGCTGCTAGTACCACTGCTGCTGCCCCCAGCTCAGAGGGCAATGGACAGTGGTGGGTGCTCGCAGGGAAGGCGAGGAGCTTCGATGCCTGCTAGGGCTTTGCTGGTCCTCCAGCTTGCTCTGTCTCCCTCTCCACTCCTGTAGAGCACTGCCCAGTGCCTGCTGTCTCCCTGCATGCAGCAACGCAGCTGGACACGGGGAAGCAGGGCTGAGAGCTCCCGCCAACCCCTACTCATGACAGCTTACGTGAAGATGATGGGCTGCTTGCTCCTGAGCCCCTCCAAGAAAGCAAGACTTTCCCCTATTAATGTCCCGCGCACACACCAGACAGACAGGCTGCTGCTCTGCATGGATCGGACTCAGTCCTGCTCGAGCGTAAGACATTGGCCTCGCACTGCCACCAACTGAGAAAGCCGCTGTTGGCTCGGGTGGTCGGAGCCTGTGGTTCTGCAGCAGGAGGCTCTGCCCCTCTCAGCGCAGGGTTGTATCCTGACAATTGAGCTCCCATGCTCAATAGTGACTGATGCCCCTTTCCTCCAAGAACATGTCCAATCACTTGGTGATTTGAACTTTCTCCCACTCAAATTAGAGCCAGGCTCTTCCCAGAGGTTGACTTGGCTCCAAACCTCGTGTGAGCGATGCTGGCTCTTGGGGCTGGAGCAAGAGTCTGGCCGTGCCTGGTGCGTTTCCTAAAGGCCCTGCTCCTGGAGGCAAGTGATTAATGAAAGCAAGAGAGCCTCAGGAAGAGAGGAGGAGGAGTCTGAAGCCTTGGGAATATGAGCCAAGTGCAGCCAAAAGGTGGAGGAAGCAGGAGAGAGAAATGACCCTGCAGTTATAATGCATCCCGATGCTTTGGCCTTTGTTCACGTGGGAAGTTGGCCCACTGCTGTCACCCCTGCTCCATCTACCTAAGCCGGGTGGCAGAGTGTGGGGACTCCAGGCTTCACGGGTTTCCAAGGGCGGCTGCTGTGGCATTTGCAGGGCAGGCACGTAGAGCGGCCCTTGGATGCTGCAGGCTCCTGCCACTGCCTTGGCACCAGCCCTCGGCCAAAGCCTCCCTTGTGGGAAGGCAGATCTCCAGGAAACGCTCTCCGGGGAGCTGGAGCCCTTTCCTTCTGACCCCCACGACGGCCCCTCACAGTCTGTAGTGCACGCACCTTCCAGCACGAGGTGTGCAAGGAGGAGGCAGAGAGAGGCTGAGGGCAAGGAACGTGCCTGTGCTCAGGCAGGGAAGTGAGGCGGGCCAGCGCCCTCACTGCTAGGCCGTGCTTCCCCTGAAGAAAGCCAGGCTCGGTGCACCGAGCGCAAATGCCGACTGCCCCATGCCTGGCTGGCAGAGCCCCCGCAGCCCGTGGGGCTAGCAATGCCCGGCTGCGCTCGGGGCTGGACAACATCCCAGGCCCTCAACCCCCGCCCCACAGCTGCCGGCCGGCTGCTTCCCTCCCAGCTGAGCATCCCAGGCCGGGGCTGAGCCAAGGCAGCTTCCTGTGGGCTCTCTCTGCTGCCGCCTCCCACGGAGCGAGGGGGGGGAGGTCTCCTCTGAAAGATCCTCTTCCCTTCTGCACAGCAGGACTCTTGTTTCTGGGAGGAGGAGGAGGAGGAATTTTGCATGAAGGGTCGGGAGCAGCTGCCAAGTTAACCGTTTTCAGCCGGACCCATCCCTGTCTGACGCCCGGCTGTCACAAGGCCGAACCATGCCAGAGCACCCTGCCTGGCTCTCCTTCGACCAGGAGCACCTGTGCCCCTTTAAGGCAGCCCGGCACGGAGATGCAGTCCCTGCCTCAGCGCTGCTGGCCTCCCACGCTCGCTCCCGCGTGGGCTCCTTTCTCGGCAGTGCCTGGGCGGAGGCATGAGAGGAACGCGGGTGCTGGGCCCAGACAGGCGCGGGGGGAGCCACCGCGACACCCTCCTCGACAGCAGAGCTGGCCCAGCCTGCGCCGTGTGAGCCTAGGGGTGCAGGCGTGGCGGGAGCACCTGGCGCCTGAGGGTGCACGCCAGTCTGCACCCACACGGGCTGCTCTGGCGCAGGGAGAAGCACAGGGAAGGATGGGCACGGCTCCAGCTCATCCCAGACAGACCACGGCTCAGCCCCAAGCCAGGCCCTTTCACATGCTCCCCAGCCAAGCGGCACAGGGAAACTGGAGCGGCTCTGAGGGGTCTGGGGAGGGGGGACAGGGCCAAATGCATCCTCTTGTTCGCCAACGAGCCGCCCGGCCCCTTTCTGCCGTGCAGCTCGAGTAGGATTCGCTGGGCTGGAGTCCCGCGTAGGGAGACGGCTCCGGTGCTTCCAGGAACACTGGGCTTCCGGCGCTTGCAAACGGCTCTTCAGGGCCCAATCTGGTTTGAATTACAGCCCGGAGCTGCACCGGGGAGAAAGGGAGGCCTGGCCGAGAGGGGGAGGGAGGCAGGAAGCTGCTCGGTGCCTGCAGGGCGACCCGTGCTTCCAGACCGGGGAAAGGCCGAGCGGGTGCCCGGGGCCCGTCCGGGCAGAGGCTGCAGAGGCAGGTGCAAGGAGCCGCGACCCCTGCTTGCACGCAGCCGCCCCTGGCCCAGCTCGTGGCACCAGGGCAGGCTCCGGCTAGGAGGGAGACGGGCAGGACAGGCACGACTCCTGACCCGGGCTAGCACCAGGCAGGGTCCCCTGGTTCAGGGCTGGCTGGTTATTTAATGTGCTAAGGAGCTGTGCCGTGACCTCGCAGGGCCCTTCTCGGTCCTTGACCCAGGCTCTGGCAGCGGAGAGAGTTTCGCTCTGACGAGCCAGGACAAAACTGCTGAGCAAACACTTCCATCCTGCTAAGAACTGGCTGCCGGCAGCTTTCGGTTCCTCTCTCACCGAGCAGGCGGGAGGCTGGGCTCGGGCACTGCCAGATAACGAGCCGCTAGCTGATGAATGCTCCCGGTGTGGACCGAGGCGTGCGGGACGGGTCACGGCGGGGCATGACCGCTCCTGCCCCTGGCCGTGTGGCGGGCACCTGGGAGCCACCGCCACGCTCTGGCTCTGGGGCCCAGTGGCCATAAGGCGGAGGCGGCTGGTGTGGGTTGAGCCAGCAGCCCAGGAAGAAGCTGCCAGGGGGAAAGGAGAGCCCGGTGGCTAGACCACTAACCAGGGCTGGGCAGACGAGGCATCGGTTCCCCACGGGACAAGTCACTCAGCCCCCCCCCCCCCCCCTTCAGCTCCTGCCAGTGCAAGGGGAGCCCTGCCATCATCCCGCCGGTCCTCCCCTTAGATACCACAGCAGGGGACGGAGCCGCGAGGAGGGGCGGCTGGCAGTGCCACGAGACGGGGCAGAGGCTGGTGTACTCGGGCCCGGGCGAGGCGGCTCGGCCTCTCTGTCTTGCGAGCTGCCAACCCAACCTTCAGCCTTGCAAAGCCTTTGGAGAGCTGGACTGCTGGCACGACTCGGCCCCCGGCGGCGCGAGCCACCCTGCCCTGGCCCCGACCCGCTGCCCTCCCACCCCGAAGCACAGTGCATCACACGACAGTCGAGCGCCAGCATCCTTGCCCTTGCCCCGGCTGGAGGAGCGCTTGGTAGCTAGAGACCACCCGAGGCAGGCGGGTTTCATGCCCCCAGGGGTGGGGAGCACTGGGAGCCGTGTCCCTTGCCATTAAAAGGAGCCGGAAAGCTTGTGACCAGGGGCAGCTCTCCCTGGGCAGAGGAGCGGTGACCCAGCAAGCTCCTGCCCGCTTGGACTGAGCGGACACCGGGGAAGGGAGGAGCAAATCGAGGCAGGTTGACCAAGTTGTGACATTCTCCCCTTGGAGCCGAGCAGACAAGCGCCGCCGAGGCTGAGCTGCCACCAGCAACACTAGAAATCCTGGCTGGTGCCTTCTCTCCCCCCTCCTCCCCCTCGGGTACTCGGTGTACTCTGAGGCCGGAAGCGCGACATGAAAGCAGCAGCCCTTATCGCCCCGCTCCGCCGAAAGAAAGTTCTTAGAAGTTCCATGCGGAACAGAGCGTGCCGCGAGCCTGCGCGGCCCCAGCGCCTCCACAAATCAGAGTCGGCAAAGGAACATGTGAACCAGCCACGCCGGGCGCTGGGGACTTCCTGAGCCTGCCCCGGCCCGGCTGCGGCGCCCAGGCTCCCCCCAGCCCCCGCGGGGTACGGCTGGGCACTACCCCACGGCTAGTTGGAGGTCCCCGGGGGGCGGGACGGGGTCCAGGACGTCCTTGCATGGTGGAGAGGACCAGCAGGTGCTGATGACCAGCGCCGCGTCCTCCAGGACCCGAGTGCCTTCTGCAAAGCACCGGACTTCGAAGGGGACGGTACGGCCCTCGGCGCTTTGCAGGATCAGGCCCTTCCTCCGGGAAGCGAGAGGGGCTTCCCTTGCCTGGCCTTCAGGGGGTCGCTCCCCACCCCGCCCTGCCCCGCCAGCCTGCGAGGAGGGTCACAATGAGGCAGGGAGGCAGGCCGCCCGACCCGGGGGCCACGAGGCACCTGGTTTTGGGACAGACGGGTTGCTGCCAGAAGCAGTCCCAGTTCCTCCTTCGGGCAGCTGGGGAGGGGGCACAGGAAGGAGAAAGACACCCGTGCGCGCAGGGGAAGGAAGCGATGCGGCGCCACGATAGGGAGCTCGAGGCAAGCTCCAGCTTCGCAGAAGGGCTTCTGCATGCCCCGCCTGGCCCGCGTGGCATCTGGCGCATCCGATGGTGCGATACCCGGCCCGGGGCAGGGGGTGCGTACCTAGAAAGGGAGTTCTCGGTAGCGAAAACTGCACACTCAACACCACGCATCCCGTGGCTGCGCCGGGGACCGCGCGCTCGTGCCTTGCGGCAGCCTGGCAGCGCGACTCAGCCCACGGCAAGGGGCTCGCGGGGGCTGCGCCACAGCCTTCGAGGGATGTGCTGGGCGCTGCCAGGGCACAAGCTGCTGAAGGAGACGTTTCCAGCTGATGCTCCTTAAAAAGCCCGTGCACGAGGCTAGGTGCCCCCGCCCCGCCATTTGCCACGTGGGCGCTGTCTGCTCACCCAGCGCACCCGCTGCATAGCCGGGACCCAGCACGGGCGCATCCTTGGCCCCGCGGGCACAGAGAGACGCAGAGCCTGCAAAGTTCGGCTTGACTCTGCTGCGATCAGGGAGTCGAAGGAGTGGGGACCCCAGCCTGAGCGCTGCTGTCCTCCGTGCCTGCTCCCGCAGCCCAGGGAGACAGCCAGGCCAGGCGGGAGAGCAAGGAAAGTGCTGGGGTGCCACGGGGCATTTTAGCACCAGTGTTACGTGCCCCCCCAGCCCAATTCTGCTCTCTCTCCGACAGACGGAGTCTGCCCCTCTCACGCTGGCGAGCGCACCTCTCTGCTTCCTCGTGCTCCCCATCTGGCAGGGCCCGGCAGCGCTTCCCTGGTTTAGCCCCAGATGGCAAGCACCCCTTGTTCTGCGTGGGCACCTGGGAGACCCGGGCAGTACCAGGGGCTACTAAGTGCAACGGCAATGTGAACAAACAACATCATAATGCCAACATCAGCAGCACCGAGCAAGGCGAGGATGGGCCCCGAGCATCCACGAGAGCAGCGAGGTGAGGGCAGGGAGAAGGAAGAAGCATCGACTCTTAGAAGCTGTTTAAAATTAGTGCTTCTAGAGCAGTTTCCTCCCACTTGTGGTTTGCAAAAATACGATCACCTTATTTCAGACCTTTGCCTTTGTGGCCAGTTTTATAAACTCTGTTTATAAAAATAAAAATCTGTCGGGGCTTTTAAGAGTTGTTCACTGAACCATGCGGGCGACTTGATGTCCCCACCAAGGGACCTCCACGCAGAGCTCACACACGTGTACACTGCGCGCTGGGCACGGGCGAAGGCAGCCGTGGGCATCTCTCCTCCGGGACGCAGCTCTCCAGCACCGCGGAGCAGGGCCGGGGCCGCGGCAGCCTACCTGCCTTCTGCGCAGACCGCGAGCCGCTCCGGAGGCAGCGCCTTGCGCGGTGGAGACCCGGGGCAGGGAGCTGGCGCTCGGGTCCTCTTCCCAGCTCGGTCACTTTAGCCGAGGCCACGGCTCTGCCCCGATGCACTGGATAGGATCCTTCCTCGCCTCTGCAAAAAGCATTTGGGGCCCTACAAACTTCAGTGCTAAGATTATCATAGAGTGCAGAGATGGGAACAACCGAAGTGCATAAAGGCACCATAAACACCTGCTAGTTTTGAGAGAGAGTCAGGCTCTTTACACACGGCGGGGAGGTGGTTTGGCCCATCGCAGATTGCTGTAGCACGGCTACGGGCCACGAGGGTATTTGTGCAGAGGGGAAATCGTTCTGCAGCTGCTGAAATGACCCATTCAACCCTCCCCTCCCCACCGCTACCCAGGGAAAGCTTCAGGAAGCCTCGCAGCGAGCCGTCCTCGGCCCAGGCCCCGCAACCAACCCGTGCCACGCCACTGCACGCGTGGGCATGCAACACCGCTTTGCCAGAGGCGTCTAAATTTTGCTCAGAAGCCCCCGGCTCCCGCGGGCGCTCACACCATCACCGCTCCGTCCAACGCAGACGGCGCTTGCTCGTGGGCCTGTTCAACCCGCCAACCCCTCCAGGCCGAGGGCACCGGAGCTGCCGCGTGCGTCCAGCCGGTTGGCGAAACATTTTTATACCGCTCGGAAGGGGGAAAATTTAAACCTAAATGAATCAAGAGGATGCCGGAGGCTGAGACAGGTCTGAAATCGTTATGGAGGAATGGTCCGAACGAAGCAAAAACGAGAGCTCCCAAAACCGATGCGTCTCGGCTCCGTGCGCGGCTGGGTTGGGCGCTGCAGAGAGGAGGCAGGGAAACGCTCAGCGCGCGCGTGAAACCCCAGCTTTACCAATCACGAGCCCGTCGTGACATTACAACGCACGGTCCTCTCCCCGTCCTCTGAGCGCGACTGCCGCGATGAGAAACCTTTGCCGGGACTGACCGGCCGCAGCCGTGCGGGCTCTGCCGTCCTCTCTGCCCTCAGTTCCTCTCGCCTGTTTGGCAATTTCCCCCGCTCTCCTGCTTTGTTTTGCAAGAGTTGCAAATACCTGCCCAGGAGCCTGGCGTCTTGGCAGCTCGGCTGCCTTGACGTGCCCCAGCCTGAGCCGGCCCTTGCGGCAAAATTTCTTAGAAAACCGCCTCTGCGCGAGGTTGCGCTCGAATTAAGAATAGATCTGGGTTTCGCCCCACGCCCAGCAGCAGCGGGAAATCACAGAGTCGGAGACGATATTCCCACCTAAGCTGCATGTGCAATGCGGGGAGAGGGGTGCGGGAACCGGTGCGCCCCGCAGGTGTGGGAGCCGCTCGGCTCGGCTCTGCCATCTCACCCGGCGCCGGGGAAGGGGCTGCGCCGCGCCTGGGCCGGGCACATCCGAAGGAGGGGGGCTGGCAAGGAGGGAGAAGCGGAGCGTTTTTGCCCGCACCTACCAAATATAGAAAGAGAGAGAGATGAGAGCTCAGACCAAGTGGCAGCTCTGTGGTCGGGCTGGAAACGCGCTCAAGGTCGAGCCAAGGTCACAGCTGTACTCCCTGCTTTTGAAGGCTGAGCTGCTTCAGCGAGAGCAGAGAGAATCTGCTGAATTTCCGGCTTGAAAGTCTTCAGTAACAAATACCACCGCAGCCCCTTGGCTGTTTACTTTCCATCCTGCTGGTGTTTACTGCGGACGGGGCGCGTGGAAAGCGTCCATCCGCCTCGAAGAGCAGCGGGAGGAAGCTCTCCCGCCGCGCCGAGAGCCACCGAGAGGTCCCCCCTCCCGCCGCCCGAAGCGACAAGCGCGTGCACCCAACGGGCCCTCGCCGAGACGCGACGCAACGCGACGCACGCCTGGGGGGGAACCCAGAACCGCACCCCCCTGTTCTTGAACGCGAAACGCAGTGCACGTGGTTTCATCAAAACCATTCGGGGCAAACCAGCGTTTGCGGCAGACACCGAGCCTAGCTTCGCCCCGTCGGACACGGTGCCCACGAGGCTCGGAGCGTGCTCGGTGCAACAGCGCTTTCCCCCACACGTGTCCCGCTCTCGGGATGCCTCGGGCAAGCCCTGCGCCCGACACGGAGTCGCTGGCACGACATTGCCTGTTTGCGGATAGGGGCAAGGCTAGAAACGCGTGGAGGACGTCGGGGAGTACGGCGATCCCCTGCCTGGGCAGGCTGCGTCTGTGCAGGCGTTGCAGCCGAACAAGAGCCGAGGGGCGCACGCGGAGTAGGGTGCACGGACGCATCCCCCGGGGCCTTACATGACCACCCTCACTGCAGCGTCTGCCTGCGATCATCAGAAAGAGCCAGGCCCTGTGCCTGCTTCTCTAAACAGCGTCTTTCTCGTTCAAAATCTCCTGCAGATGCGTCCTAGTATAGAGGATCCCATACAGCATAGGGATCCCCCGATCCCCCGCCCAGAGATGCTGGCAGCTGTTTGTCTGTCCGGCCCCAAAGCTTAGGATGAAAGCCTTGCTGGGGGCTGTCTGATCGTCTCACCTGCAAAGTCCGTGGCAAACCTGTGATTTCCCTGGGAGCGGGACAGGCTAGCGGGGGCCTTGCACGTGTGTGCGGAGAGGGCACGTGCTGCCGTGACCGACCGGCCAGGAGCACGGGACCGTGCCCAGCCCCCGGGTGGGGGGCACCCGCCACATCATGGAAAGGCTGAGCGAGGTGCAGCGGACGGGGCCGTTTTGTGGGGTGGTGGCAGCAAGGCCGTGCTCCGCCAGGACGGGCTGGGGATTTCCCCGCTTCGTGCTCTTTCAGTTCCAGCCTTAGTCATGCTGCCGAGGCAGAGGCAGCGCAACGGATACGAGCCAGATTTGCAGCTGCTTGTAAATCTGAGAGCAGCAGAGGCCTCCAGGCCATTATGCAACAGGAAAGACCCCCCGCATCCTTCAGGTGCCAAGATGCTGCTGGCCATCATGGCCCGAGAGGCGCCGGGCAGATGGGGGGGGCCGGGGCTCCCCAAGCAGAGCTTGACGGTGGACACCGCACAGCGTCGAGAGACGATCCTGCTCGTCCAGAGCCAAGCCCTGCACGCCACGCTCGGGGGTCTCTGGGGCTCCCCATCTCCTTTGACCTTGAATGGGATCTGTGCTCCCACATCACTTGGGTGCTACAAGACCCCCTGTGCCAGCAACTCCCCCTCTGCCCTCGCAGCCCAGGCCGATGGCGGCAGGTCCGTGTGACCAGGGCTGGCGATCTCCCTCCTGGAGGCACTGGAGGAAAGGAATAAGCGGCGCCCTCTCTTCCCTTGCTAGTGTCTCATGAGACATGGCTGGGAGAGGCCCCCCGAGCGGGCACGCCGGGATGCCCCGACGGGGAGGAAGGCCTGGATGGAGCGAGAGGGGAATCGGCTGGGCAGCGTCTGGCTGCTCTGTCGATGGGAGATGCCTGTGCCGGTCTGGACAGGCTCTACACCTGTCCCTCAGCCAGGAGGATATGGCCACAGGCTGCCGCAGGCAGGGAGCCCACCTGGCACTACCCTGCCACCCAACCCCACTCCTCTGCATGGGCTTTGGCAGGAGCCCAGGAGGCTTTTGGGGGGCAAGGAGTTTGGCTAGACACCCCAGGGCCTGTCACCCGCAGTGTGAGGACAGCCCCAAATCCCCCTCTGAGCCCCCGAAATGCACACGCCCCACTTCCAAAGGCCCGGCAGCCAGCCCCTTTCCCTCTCTTCCCCACCCCTTCTCTCCAGCTCCTTCCCTTGGCTTCCTTCCCCATGGCCGTCTGCTTTTGCTCCTGTTAACCATCCCCAGCTGTCCCAGGGCTAGCCGGCCAGGCCAGGGAGGATCAGGCTGGGGTCTGCGGTGACCAGCAGGGAGCCTGGCTTCCCATTCACTGGCAGCTCGGAAGGAAGATTTCCTATTCCCCTCTCCACCCCATTTGTGACCTTCCCTCCTTCTGGCCTCCCCGCTCCTCCTGTCCCTGGGGTTTCTCCCTCAGGCCTTTCCCTCGTTCCAGTCACCAGGCCAATCCCAGGCCCTGGACGGAAAGTCCCAGTGGGTTTGACTGGGCAGGCCAAGCCCTCCTGGCTGCATTCACAGCATCCCCCGCATGCTACAGGCACAGACAGAGCCTCGGTGCATGGAGAAAGCCGCGGCAGCCAAGGGAACGATCAACAGCTCTGCAGCCAGACAGGGCAGAGAGCAGGAGCGTGCTGCGTCTTGCTGGCATTACTGAGAGGGAGGGAAGCCTGTCTCATAGACACCTGCTTGACTCGCTCCGTTCGTGGCTGCAACCTGGGACTAAATGACAGGCAAGAGGAACATGGCAGCACCCACCCATTCAGGACTGCTCAACCGGCCCTGTCTGCAGCACAGGGCTGGGCCAGCAAGGACGCGAGGGACATGAGGGCCCTCCTTGCTGCGCTTGGCCTGTTGTACAAGCCTGGCCTCTGCAGCACTGAAATCCACCCAGTTTCTTCCACGGGCTCAACGCAGAAACTGCCCGGTGCATGTTGCATTATACGTAGGCTGGCGCGGTCCCTTCCGGCTGTGCAGTCCTCCCCTATAGGACGGGCCAGTAATTTCCTTAAGCCAAGCCGTGTTCTGCGGCACTGTCTCTCATCCAATCTGCTCTAAGCACCCCAATTGCCACTGCCCATGGGAAGAGCTGCACCCTGCCGCAGGCCTAGCACAGTATACCTGGGAGGAAGAGGCAATCCTCCTGAACTCCCGCCTGCCCCCCAAGCTGCTTTGCAGCACGGGAGGCCAGGCCGTGCACTGAGGAAGCTGCGAGGAAGCAATGGCTTTGGCGTGTAAAGGCTCAAATGATATTTTTGGCTCTTGGAAAAGCTTCTGTCTACTCAGGAGCTGGCTGCCATGCGCTGGCACAGACGCCTCGCTGGCTCGGTGGAGACTGGCCTTCTTCCCCATGTGCTGTGCCGCAAACCTGTTACATCAATCCCAGCTAATTCTTCGAACCCTGCCCTTATGCAATGCCCCATGACCTATACGTGGTTCGCATCACTCGGCGAGCTGCTGGTCTCCAGCAGGGAAGGCGAGGCAGGATTCCCGGGTCCTCTACCCAGCTGTCTCTACAGGGGACAGCAGGGAAAGTTACAGGAGGTCAGGGACAGGCGCAAGTGAAGCCTGGCAGAGCTCTCTACAGCTGTCTGTCCTCTAAGGAGGATTATGCTGCAGTGAACCAAGGTCACAAGGGAGCAGCTACAGAGAGGTTCAATGCACCTGAACCTACATGTGCCGACTTCAGGCCATGGGTTGATGCGCCTCCACTTCCCCAGGCGTCTCTGGGGAGATGTGCCTCGACTCCCAGCAGAGCCCCAGACACACCAAAAGCTCCTTTACCGGCGTATAAAACACTAGCCAGTGTCCTCCGTCGCACATGGACAGAGGGAAGAACAAGCAGGCTCCCACCAAGGCCCGGCAGAAACAAAGCAACCTCGCCGAACACCTCCGAGTGCCGGGTTCTCCCCAGCACGGCCGGGCTTTCCCGGTTACCAACACCTAGCATTGTGTGCCGCTGAAATGCTGGATGGAGAGCGAAGACCCACACAAAGGTTCATCTGTTCAGACGGAGGCCGGATGGGCAGCGAGAAATAAATATTCTAAAAATAAAACCAAAACACCCCAGACCACATCAACCAACGGAGCCTGGATTTCTTCTCGACTACACCGTGGTGCTCTGGAAGGCGACGGGCTGCTGCTGAATGTTAAAATTGTACCGATGAGAACCGTCTTCGGGGCACGGCGAGAAGCTCCTCCGCATTACTCGAATGTGACTAACCCTCTTTGTCCATTGATAAAAATGTCAATAAATAAGGCAGAGGCTGGCCTGCTCTGTAGGCAGGGTATGAATGAGTACATATTCACTACTGAAAGCCTTGAAAACCACATGCACTTTCATTTCGATCGAGGCTGAATGTCAGCCATTCAGCTGGTTAGCTTTAGACTGGAGTCTTGTGCTGTGATTCTTCTCAGTTCTTTCAAAATGAAAGAGTTCAGAGAGAAGAGTTAACCTCAAGAGCGAGCGATACAATCCCAGGGGGGCGTCGGGGCCTGCGGGCCTGGGGAAAGGCAGCAGAAACACTAGCAAGGTTGGAGGCGGGGAAGCCGGAGGTAGCTGGCACCTCCGTTCAAATACCATCCAGCTGGTTTAAACCCACTGGATTTGCAAACTCACCTGGGGGGACTCGCTTCCCCCATTGCTGGGTAAGAGGCAGCAAGACCCCGATTGTGTCTCTGTCCAGCATTGCTCCGGACATCGGCAGACACAAGATCAGATGCAACGTGTGTGGTCGCCCCAGCGCACGAGCAGCGGGAAGGACAGCGCCTCCAGCTGACCCTGCGAGGCCGGAAGGGGACGCGGACACTGCGCTCTTGCAACGCTGCACAAGAGTGCTTCGTGGATCCATCGGCAAGGCCCGCTCCAGAGCGGTGGCGGCCTCCCATTCCCCATTAGGGTGCTGGACACCCTGATGTGGGACCGTCTCCCCAGGGAAGGTGCCTCACAGGAACCACTGAGGCTCCACGCCACCTAGGCTCTCACACATGCACGTGCCGCTTGGATAGCCCATCTCCCACCACAAGAAGTATAAACAGTCACAACCCCCAGAACCTGAAGGCCTTTCCATTTCCTGTCCCATGCACGTACCACGCCAGCGCTCGCAGGGTCAGCAACCTGGCAGCCAGCCCGCTTGCAATGGCTACGCCCTTACTCCAAACACCTCGGCCCTGCGCTCGGAGGCAACTCTCCGTCAGCTGTGGGCTGCACAGAGTATATTGCCAAGCTGGGGATACGGGGGGGGGGGCTGCACAGAGTATATTGCCCAGCTGGGGATATGGGGGGGGGCCTGCACAGAGTATATTGCCCAGCTGGGGATGCAGGGGGCTGCTAATACGCCAGCCAGTTCAAGGCACTGGTACTGGGCTCCAGCATTCCTGGAAGCTGTGTGCTTCTGCGATTGCTCTCCATCTGGATAACAGGCTGCAGCCAACTGAGCACTCAAGTGGCAGAGCAAATATTTAGTTTTGCCACTGGCTGCACTGACTGTTTCTGCAGACCTTGAAGCAAATCTGGGCTTCGGCAACTGGGCTTTTGAGCGCAGGCGCCAGGGCGTGGACCTGCCGCTCGCCAACGTGCTGCAGGGAACGCCCAGGGCTGAGGTTACGGACTCGCTGAACCAATACCGTCCATTCACCCTTCTCATGGGCATGCGTCGTGCCGGTCTTTCACAGATGTCCACATGCTCACTTTCTCCCGGGACCCTGGAGATGGCTGGTACCTGGATCTCTGCGTGCCCTCCACCCCGCGTGCCGGGGGCCGTTCAGCCCCTGCTCCGAACCCAGAACGACGCACGCCGAGACCGAGGGCAGAAGAGCTATTGCAAAGCAGCGCCCCGTGCAAACCAGCACGAGCATCTGGGAACAGAGAAAAGGGCAGAAGGGAGAGACAAAACGTCCGCCCAGGCCAATGACAAGCCTCTCTCAGGCTTTCTACCAACACCCTGAACATAAAGAAAATTTATCTCCCCTCTAGAGATCCCTTCATATCTACTGCACGCCTGCTGTGTTTGAACAAGGCGTTATCGCTCTCAAAAGTCTTCGTGAAACAAGGGCATTCAGCAAAACAGCCCTGACACACCAACTTCCCTTCCCCGTTCCCATCACTTATCAGCCACTTCGCATAATATTTTTATAGCGTCCCTCTCCCTCTCTTGAAAGGAGGGGGAGGGGAAGGCGAAGAAACGAGAGGCCTTTTAACCTACGCTGCCCACATCGGCACAACTGTTCACGTTCTGGACGTCGGCAGAAGATTTTGCCAAAGGTTTCTTATTTTATTTTAAGAGCATGTTTTCCCTCGTGGGGGACCTTAATAGCTTCCTGGAATCAGCAAAGAGCGCAGGAGGCAAACGTGACATCCACGTGCAACCGCGGCAGCTTGATCCGGCCCGTGTATGTACAGCAATCCCAGCGATTTGGGTGAGGAAGAGGCCTGGACGGGCGGAGGGGAGCAGGGCTGGGTATCCAGCAGGGCTTTTCCAGCCCGGGCTGCATCGAAACGCCCTTCCCGCGGCTCTCGCGGTGCAAAGCAGGAGGCTTAGACCCGAGGTCCCCAAATGTCACGAGCCGAAGCAATCGGGGAGGCGTCGCGCCTTGTCTTGTCACATCCGTCTTTCACCCCTGGCTGTCACACGGCCGTGTCAGGAGCGACTCGGAGCCGCAGCTGAACGCGGCACGTCGCAAGGCCACGCGGAGGGCTGAGACAGGAAACGAAGAAGAATGCACCTCGCCGAAACCACAGGAGGAATTCAGGTTGACAGGATGTCATTACCCGCGCTGGAGCCCAGACAGGCTGCCAACCTGCCCTGGCACAACCGGGGCAGCATCTTGGGGGCCGGGAGAAGCACCAGGGGATGCACGAGAGGGGCAGGGATCTGACAAGCTCAGGTCACGACGGCCGTGCGAGAGGCAGGGCTCCTGATGCCACGTGCACCGCTGCGCCAGATGTGGCCGTGGGATGGGCCTGCCGCACTGGCGGAGAGGCAACAGGCATTCAGAGAGAAAACTGCTGAACCAACAAGACGGCCGAGGGCAGCTGGCAGCCGCAGGGCGGCCGGCAGGACACGGGAGACCCCTCCGGAAACATGGGGAGGTTTTCTCATTCCCGCGCGGGGCGCGTTTTGTGGGCGAGAGGGCCTGGGGGGAATGTTCTTGGCACGTACGAATCGAGCCCCGTTTCCCTTGCAGTGGGCCGCGGAGGGAAGTCAGGACAAAAGAAACGGCAGGGAAGGTGAAGAGATCACGGGTCAATCTGCGCGGGTCCCCCAGAGGGGCCGAGCTGGGCAGAATTGGCCCTGCTGGCCAGGCCGGGTGCCAGCGCCCCGCCAGCAAGGGCTGCCCCTGCTACAGACACTGCCCCACACCTGCCAGGGCAGGAAGCAGGGTTTAGAGAGCCCTGGCCAGCTCCTTCCAGGTCCCAGGACGACCCCCTCCCCGGGCTGCCTCAGGGGCGTCGAGCCTGCTCTGGGCACGGAAAAGCAGGACTGGGGGGGGACTCTCTTACAGGCTGGCAGGAGGCAAGGCTGAGTCTTGGCTCTCTAGGAAGGGCCCAGAACCAAGAGTAAGCCACGAGCCCCTCAATGACTTCCACAGGATTTGGAGCAGAGCCTTGAGGTGCGGAGAGTGGTGCAGCGCTCCGCTCCACCGGAGCTACTCCTCCCAAATCACTTCCCCATATATACTGCATCTAGTGAAACAGCAGGAAAACAGATGTGCTGACAAGCACGCCAGAGCCAGCCGGGAGCAGGACAACGGGAAGGGTCCAGTCGCCCACACCCGAGGCCAGCTCCTTTCCCAACACCAGTATTTTTAGCATCTCGAGATGGCCTGCCAGCTGCAGGAGCCCCCACACCCTCCCCACCCCAAATGGCCTGCCTGCTTTCCAAATCTGGGGGAGTGAAAAAAATGCTTTTTTTTTTTTTCCCAATCAAGAGCCCTTCCTTCCTTCCCAGAGGTCCCCTGGGTACACAGAAAAGGGAAGAGCTGGTTATTTTTTCACCCTGTGTTTCATTAAAAAAAAAAGGGGAAGGAACAAAAGAAAATGCTGAAGTGGGGGAGAGGCAGCTGAGGATGGCAGAGCGTGGTTCAGTGCCGAGGCCGCGGGGAAAAGCCTGCGCGCAGCTTCCCTATGGAGCCAGGCAGGCATCGTGGGGTGAGGCTCGGGCCTGGTGATCTTCCTCTTGGGACACAGAAACCCCCAAAACCATGACAGAGGCCTGGACACCCCCGCCCTCGCCGGCACAAAGCCGGGGCCCTCCAGCCCGGGACAGAGTGACCGCAAGGAAAGCGGCAAGCCCTTTTGCTTCCGCCCCCGCAGACGACAGACGCCTTTTCATCAAGGGCTGCCGGCCCGGGGCTCCCGCCTCCTCCGTGCCCAGCAAGAGCACGGCTGCGGCGGAGAGCTCCCAGAGGTGTGCACGCCACGACTCTGGGTGGTCAAGCCCATAACAGCAAAGAAACAGATGCCAGCACAGGTTAGGTCTCAGATCCCTGCATCCCCCAGCCCCCTGCGCTAGGTGCTGTACATCCACAGGGCACAAAGATGGCCCCTGATTTACAGAGCTCCATTTTAAGCCAGCTTCAGAGCCGACTCTGGGAGGCGGAGGGAGGGCAACCTCCGTGCAGGCTGGCAAGGCTGGCCCCCTGCCCGGGAGGAAGAGGAGCCGGGAGGCCTCTGTTTGTATCCCACCTGGTCTGCGCAGACACTCATAAATATTTACCTCCGAAGCAAGCGCTCTGCCTCGACACAACCACATCCTGAGCCCGAGAGGAGAAGCACGGCGAGGCTGACGTCAGCTCCCAGCCTCGCGCTGTCCATCCCGAACCAGTTGGCGCGACGGAGCGACGCTTGGCAGCCCACCCACGGGCCCCGTCCCTCCCCTGCGTACAGGCACCGGCGCTGGCGTCCTGCTCCCAGGCGACCGCACACGACACACCTCGAGGGGGGCTGAAAAGGCTGCAGGAGAGGAGCTGGCTGCGGGCTTTGACACCTGCAGGCCTCTGGGCACGGCCCAAGGCCTCCTGGACAGCGCCGCGGGCATGGGCTGGAGGGCCAACTGGACAAGTGGCCGAGCGCCCAGGTTTGCTCTCTCTACCCAACTGCTGCTGCCGCCGTCAGCTGTGGTTCTTCTGATGTGGGCTCCCGTCCTCCAGGAACTGAACCCAAGTTACGTGCGCAGCCCATCTCCGAGACGCTCACACCTTGCCGCCCCAGCAGCCGGTCAGACAAGACTCGCGCCACCCCGGCAAGAAAGCAGCCACCTTTGGGCTGCAGCCTGGCCCTACACCCGCGTGCAAAAAGCACAGAGAGAAAGGTTACCCCCCCCCACTGTCGATTGCCCCAAATACCCTGCCACCAGACAGGACCTGCTCTCTACCGCATCCAACTTGCAAAAGCCCCGTCCTTTTGAGGATAACCTCTGTATGCGGACTCCAAACCGGGAAGATTTTCTGCCCTGCTCGCGACTCGCCATCGGCGCTGGCCGTAATGGGAAAGCCTCAGAAAATGTTCCCTGCAGCCAGGAGAGGGGATTTAAACCAGGGGTCAAACTCATCCCCAGCGTAGTTCCACCCAGCTCAGCAGGAGAAGTCCTCTCGGTATTTTGGAGGAGGAGATTAACAAGCCCCCCCAAACCTCCAGCCCTCGTCCTTCCCCTAACTCATGCCCCAGGCGGCCGGAGCTGGAGGAAGCGATCTGTGCAAACTATGCCAAGTGCCAGAGGGTGCGGCAGGGGATGTGGCAGCCCCCACGGCGCGGCAGTGCCCGGCTGCAGAGTCCTGCGCAGCGCCGAGAGCCAGGGGATGCACCTGGGCAGCAGGGGAAGCTCCCTGACCCGTGGTAATAAAACCCCTTGCCCAGCTCAGCTGGAGGGGCAGGGAGGCTGTTCAGACTAGGGACCAGCCAGCCTGGGCAGGGGCAGGACTGCCTCATCCTGAGCCACCGGGACCCAGAGCGGTGTGCGGTGCCCAGGGCTGCTGTGCTCGCGCAGGTGGTGGTGAAGACGCCTCTACCCCGGCAGGTCGGGGATTTTTTTCCCCGTGCCCTTCCCCGCGCAGGCCAATCACAGACAAGCACGCTCCATCCCAGCAACACAGTTTCCAAAATAAGAAACTCCGTTCTTCAGCAATTAGCGCCGGGGCTGCGGTTACGCTGCAAAAAAAGTGTTTTTTCCGTGCATGGCCAAGGATGGAAAAAGTTGTGGTTAATAAATGACAAATAACCTTTTGTCGCAGCCCCCTCCCCGGCGCCCGCCCCGAGTGAGGAAGAGGCAGCACAAAAATGTCACTGCCGAAATCTCAAAGAGCCCAAAGCAGGCAGCCCCGCCGCCTTCGAAGAACAGGGCTGCAACGGATGGGCTGACGGCAAAGCGGCGCGGAAGACCACAGCCGCGCTCAGCCACGACAGCCTCCGCGGGCGGGTCCCGACGGGGCCGGGGGCTAAAGCCCGGGGCTGGAGGTGTTCCCCGAGCTCCAACTCTGAGCCCCTTCGCCCAGCCCGTGGCAAGGTTGCTCACCACCAGCACGTGGGCAGCGGCCAGATAAAACCTGTGGTCTGTGCACGCCAGGGCAGATCACGAGGGTCCCTGCTGGCTCCCAGCTCAGCTCCCACATCGGTCACGTCCCTGCCCCCGTGGCTGAAGTACGGGGGAGCCCGAGAAGCTGGCCAGCCCGCCGGCTCCTCTTGAAAAGGCTGCCCAAGCCGCAGCCTGCTTGAGCGCCTTCCAGCTCCCTCCCTTCCCCTGGCGATGGGAGACTGGCCTGGCACTGGGGGCGGGTAAGCTACCCTCCCAAGCCAGAGCAAGCCCTTATTAGCAGAGCGCCACTGCCCCCCTATCCGCACAGGCACGCAGCGATCGGCACTAGGGATCGGAGCCGCTGCCTGCACTCCTGGCTTCCGCCGTGCACCGCACACCTCGGTTTCTAGGCTGCGAGTCCAACCCGCGCCCCCGGGACGAGTGGGAAGCAGCTGGCCTCATAGTTTTGTAGTAGGTAGGGTCGGAAGGGACCCGAGCAGATCATCAAGTCTGACCCCTGCCATGGCAGGAAAGAGCACTGGGGTCAAACAACCCCGGCGAGGTGTCCATCCAGCCTCCTCTGAAAGCCCCCCAGGGTAGGAGCCAGCATCACTTCTCTTGGAAGTTGGTTCCAGATCCTAGCCGCCCTGACCATGAAGTCGCGCCTCCTGATGTCTAGCCTGAATCCACCCTCTGCCAGCTTGTGACCGGTATTCCTTGTTACCTCTGGCAGTGCTCAGGACTCCCCCAATGCCTGCTGGTCCCCTTGGCCAGTTTGTAGGCAGCCACCAAGTCTCCCCTCAGCCTTCTCTTGTGGAGGCTGAACAGGTTCAGGTCCCATAGCCTCTCCTCGTAGGGCCTGCCCTGCTGCCCCCTGATCGTGCGGGTGGCCTCCTCTGGCCCCTCTCCACGCTGGCCACATCCCTCCTGAAGTGCGGTGCCCAGAACTGGACACAGTACTCCAGCTGCAGCCTGACCAGTGCTGCACAGAGGGGGAGGATCACCTCCTTGGACCTGCTTGAGATGCATCTGTGGATGCACGACAAGGTGCGGTTGGCCTTCCTGACCGCGTCCCCACACTGTCGGCCCATGTTCATTTTGGCATCAGTAATGACTCCAAGATCCTTTTCTGCCTCTGCACTGACAAGAAGGGAGTTCCCCAGCCTGTAGGTCTGCTGCTGGTTCTTCCCCCCAGGTGCAGCACCTTGCACTTGTCAATGTTGAAACCCATCCTGTTCTCATCTGCCCGCCCCTGTAACCTGTCCAGGTCCGATTGCAGCCTATTTCTCTCTTCTAGCGTGCCCATTTCCCCCCACATCTTAGTGTCGTCTGCGAATTTGAACAAGGTGCTTTTCACCCCCTCGTCCAGGTCACTGATGAAGATGTTGAACAGTGCGGGCCCAAGGACCGAGCCCTGGGGGACCCCACTGCCCACACCCCTCCAGGTCAAATAAGACCCGTCCACCACCACTCTCTGGGTGCGGCCCTCCAGGCAGTTAGTGACCCACCTGACTGTGTAGGCGTCGACGCCACAGTCTCCTAGTTTTTTAATGAGAATGGGGTGAGAGACAGTGTCGAAGGCCTTCCTGAAGTCCAGAAAGACTACGTCCACCGCGACACCCGTGTCCAGGGCTTTTGCGACCTGGTCGTACAAGGCCACCAGGTTGGTCTGACAGGACCTGCTCCTAGTGAACCCATGTTGGTTGCCCCTGAGCATAACCTCCCCTGTCGGCCCCCCACAGATGTGGCTCTCGCCCAGCGCGGTCCTTGAAAGCTCAAATCACAGCAGGGAGAAACCTGGGCTCGGCGTCTGGAAAGTCTCGGCTTCCCCTGCCCCTCGCCCAGCCTGCGGAAGCGCAGATTTCACCAGAGACGCGGGCTGCAAGCTCCTGGCTGGGCCGTCTCCCTAGGATCCCCCAGCCCAGCCCAGCCGGCACGTGGGGGCCAAAGGCCAAAAAAAGGTGGTTACCAAACCGAGAAACAGCTGGATGCTTTACTCCGTCCTGCTCCAAGTCTGGGCCCTCCCTGCAAATGCGCAGCCGCACGGCGAGCTTCCTCATACCATTCACAAAGGTGCTTGCGTGGGAAGAGCACGGCTCGGTCCACCGGGCTCGTTGCTCAAGGCACCACCCTGGTTTGCTAGGGGCAGGCACCCCTGCAGCACCCCGGGCGCTGGCGCAGACAGACAGACAGCCCCCCTGCAGAAGACACGTCCTGGGCCGGCCACACGCCTCTTCCCCGCTCAGTCTGCGCACATACAACGAAGACCCGGGACGTCTCGTGCGAGGGCCGCAGGGACCCCCGGCCCCGCTGGGATTTGAATTGAGGCAGGCTCCCCACCTCCGTGAGCACCCCCTCCAATTCTCCCTCACTGGGAGGGTAAGGGCAACTTCCCTGCATGACCTTTTGCAAGGTGGTTTGCCTCTCCGTGCCTCAGTTTCCCCGGTCTGGCCAGCATGCTCCTGCTCTGACATATACAGCCAGCACCTGGTTTCCGGGAGGTCTCCTGACTGCCAAAAGGTGTCTAGGACCTGCTAACAAGCAAGATGTGGATGAAACCAGCCCCTGCCACACATGTTCCTCACTCGGGGATCCCACCCCCGGGGCTGAGCTCCAGGCCAGCACGTTTTTACTCTGGTAGGGGAAGTTGGAGCTGCTGAGAGCAGGTTACAAGGCCGAGAAACACACATCAGACTGGAAAACAGCGGAAAAGCTGCTGAGCTCACAGGACCGTAATGACACAACTCAAGCCCCGCATCTTGCTCATCATCTGGGGTTGCCTCAGCGCACGAGCCCTTACGGGACGCGCTGGATTTCATTAACATGCCATAAAGAATCCAGCGTCAATGAAAATCCCATTTCCTCTCCCTTCCTGCTACAACATCTGGTCCAAATAACCTCCTGGGGACGTTTCCGCTGAAAATCCCGATGTTCACGGGGTTTACAACTTGGCTGTAAAGATGTGCTGGGGGCTGGGAACCAGCAAACAAACGTGTCTGCCAGGGCGGGGGTCCGAGACCCTCCTTCCTGCGAGCCCTGGGACACGCCGTAGTTGCCTGCGCCCCCACGATGCTGGAGCTTCCTATAAGCCTGGATTTGGGGAAATCAGCCTCAGAAAAAAATCCAACCTACTGCTACCTGCAGAGCCGCAGTATGGAGGGCTGCAGCAGGGAGGAGGCACAGACCAGCTGTCCAATGGGTTTGTGGCAGGATCGAGCCTTTACCTGGCATTTCATCCGTGGTTCTTCTCCGCAACGCTTAGTCACTGGTATATCACTCTGAGCCCCTCCAGGAAAAGCTGAGGCCTTGTGCAGTTAAGTGATGTGCCCAAGGTTACGTGGTGAGCCAGTGGCAGGGATGGGAGGGATGAATTTGAGTCCTCTGCTGTATGCACTAGCTTTTCCACTTGTTGCCAATGAGCCCAGAGCACTTAAGTCACTTGCCTACCATCATCCCTGGCACGACGCTGGGTCGATACTTCAGGGGCAGAGAGGAAACCCCTGGCAGGGCAGGAATCATGCCATCTCCCTTGCCTACGCTGCCTCCCTGCAGCAAAACGTGGGATAGCCCCTGCACCGACCTGCACAGCCAGGCTCTGCTGGCACTATGGGACCGCTGGGCAGTGGCCGGGTCAACTCATGACCGAAGTCCCACCATAGGAGATACCTTGGAGGCACCAGGACGCAGCCCCCGACCTCAGGCCACCTGCCCTGGGAGCGTGTGTAAAACGAGCCAGCCGGCGCCACCGTCAGCAGCGCTCTTTCTGCCCACGCTCATCTCCCTTAGGGACTCTCGCAAGCCTCAGAGGTGCCCAGTGCTTCCCTGGAGACAATCTCTTATCAGTCCCTCGACTCCCAGAGCATGAACAGAGCACAACAGCCTCGGGATCTACTGATCCAGCTCACAGGAGCAGGGTCCTATCCCCGTATCCACATCTGTGCTCAGCCCACGGGGGGCTCCCCAAATCCCAGCTTGGCCACCCTCCTGCCCGCACGTCGAACACCCTGGAGGCTGCTCTAAATGCCCCGGATGGCTGCAGCCATCTCCTAGGGACCGTCCCCTGGGCAGGAGCAGGAGGAGCAGAGCAAGCATCGGCTCAACTCAGGTGTGGGCTGAAAGCAGGAGCCAGCACCGAGAGGCTCTCCCTTGCCAGTGGGGTCTCCGAGAGAGGAGATCGGCGACCCTCCTTGCCTGCGGTGGAATAAGCTGCGGGCAGGGTCCCGCTCATCCGAGCCTCTGCAGGCTCAAGGGGTCTTCCAAGCGGGCCGAGGCCGGGTTTTCATCTCGGTGCAACCTGCAGCAGCTCTGGAGACCGACCTCAGCCAGCCCCCGAGGGGCAGAGGACCCATGACAGCATCAGCGGCGCTGCCTCTGCCCCGAGCGGGGTGTTTACGGAGGATTTATTTGCAAACCTCAGAACAGGTGGCCGTCTCCACCCACAGACCGCAGCTGTGCCAAGAGCATACCCCTTCTTCCCTGCCCGCCCCCTTTTTTGGCACTTCACTTACAACTAACAAGCAGCAAAGCAAAAGCACGGAGAAGCCGTGCGAGGAGAGCCCCGGGGCACCTGCGGGGAGAGAAAATAAGACATCCAGAACTATAAATAGCTCAAGAAGCGGGGCGGCAAGGAGAGAAAAGCATGTAGCTGGCAACTCCATGCAAGCTCCGTCTCGTGGCCCGCTCTAGCCCGCCAGGCCTGCCCACACAGGCTGCATGGGTTCGTAGCCAACCCCCCCAGGCTCCAGAGACACAAATCTCTTCTTCACGGGGATCTATTTTTAATGCCCTTGCAAACACCAAGCCTAAGTGCAACCTCATTTCCCAGCGCCAGGGGACGAGACCCAGATAGAGGCCTGGACGACATGGATGATCTGAAAATACCTGGGGCTGCTGGCATCGCCCCCAGGGCAGCCTGTCCAGGAGCCTGCCAAGGGCCGGCTGGACAATACCCTTGCCCGGCAGAGCAAGGGAAGCCCGCCAAGCCCCAGGACAGCTGTGGTGGGGGCTCACACACACGTATACACACCCAGCACACAAACAGCGACCCCAGGGTCGTCAGCTCCTCTCACTATTGCAGCCTCGTGCCATTTGCTGCTCAGTTCCTAGAAGCCCGTGACCAGGCTCAACTCGCCTCTTCCAGGAAAAAAGCCCGTAGGCCCCACGTGCTTATGAAAAAAAAACAACAACCCCGAAAGCTTGAAGACGTGACCCAAGGCAACCCAAGGGCTGCGAAGCCCGGCAGGCAGGGAAAGGACGCTGCTTTCTGAGCACCACCACCCTCCAGTGTTCAGAAACCGTGGCTCAAGGCCCAGCTCTAAGATGCAAAGCAACCAAAAAAGGGTTTGTTTGCTCTTTCTTGGTTGCCACGGCCTCGCGAGGGCTGGACCCTGATCCACCACTCGGGAGCATCTGAGGTTGGACCAGGCTGGGACGGGGACAAAGGACGAATAGCACGGGGCCCCAAACCTGATCCTCGCGCAGCCCGAATTCTGCTCTGTTTTACAGGGGGAAGCCCGAGTTCTGCCCAGGGCAGGACTGGGCTTCGGGATGGGGCCTGGAGACTTGGGTGGGGAGAAAGAAAAAAAGAAAGGGCAATTTTGGTTCCTCTCAGCTGCCGTTTGTTTGCTTTTTGCACAACTGCGGCACTAGGATTCACTTTCTGTTTGCAGCCAGCTCCGTTTCCGGCAGCGGCGCACGAGCCAAGTGCAATCGCGATTAGCTTCCCCAAGGTCATTGCAGAGACGTTTCTGTTTTCTGCCAAAACTGGGCTCCCGCCGCTCTCCTGGGCGTCGAGAGAAGGCCGTGCCCCCGGCCCTACCGGGAAGCAGGAGATAGCGGGCAGGCGGAGGCTGGGAGCTGCGGGGGACGACTCGAAGCACACCCCCTCGCCCAGCCAAGTCCATGCAGCCGTGCAGGGGAACCTCGCTCCCCCCTGCCCGAGCGGCTAGCTCGGTGGGACCCAGAGCAAGGCCAAACCAAGCTTCTAGATTTGCTTGCCATGAGACGTGATTTGCAAGCACGTTACCACATCCTCAGGCAGGTTCGCAGGCTCCACCGCTCAGCTGCCGTGACTGCCCCAGGCACAGCTGAGGGATGAAAGCCACCGAGCGAGCGAGGAGACGGGGGGCTGGGGCAGCCCCACGGAGCGAGCAAGGAAGAGTCGGGGCGGGGGTGCTTCTCCTTTCCCTTTGACTCTGGCAGGTGCTCAAAGGCATGCTTATGTCCCCGGCTTCGCATGAAACAGGAGCAGGTCCGAGGGCCTCGGACTACCCAGGACAGAGTCCAGAGGGTCGTCGGATGCGGGGTAGCTGGCCAGGGTCCCCCGAGACCTGCGGTCCTGGGCTCAGGGCAGCCGGCGGGGAGCCATGAGGCCAAAGCGGGTTTCTCCTGCCTCATGCGCTATGTGGAGCCATGAAAAGTGAAAGTGGCACATGCAACGCAGCATCACCACAAAGGCACGGGCCCCGGAGACCACAGTGCAGCCAGGGCTGTGAGCAGGCGCACCCCCAGGGCTCCCTGCCACGCAGACAGCACGCAGCCGCGGGGCAACGGAGGGCCTTTCACCTGGAGCCGAGGGTTGCAGTTAGCACCGAAAGGGGCACTTTGGCCCTTTGCTGCGTCTCGGTACTGCAGACAGGAAGCCCCGGGTTTTTTCAGTCCTGTGGTGTTTTGCTTGCCTAAGCTTCGAAATATCAGGAAGTTCAAGCCGCTGCATCCCTGGCTGCACTGGGGGCTCTAGCAGAGGTCTGTGGCTGCACGTCATCGCAGGGACGAGGATGCAGAACCTCGCACCCCTGGTTCCTTCCTCTGGAGGGTTAACGAGCCATTCGAGTGAAATGTG